>NC_134015.1:21121613-22371613 GCF_040712315.1 Castanea sativa | reverse complement strand
TTTGGAAGCTTTGTAACAGAGCCAAACAGAACCTTGGTTGCTTACTCCTTGAACAAATTGAGTTTGCTTTTGTTTGTTAATGGTTTGGGATATGTGTTTCTCTTAATGATACAACCAGTTTTTTTACTCTATGTTTGGCTTCTTTTAATTGATCAAGGTGTCACCAGGAATGAATTTTTGTTGTTGTTTTTTGTTTGATGATTGAATGATAATTGATTGGACAAAGGCAATGTGATTGGTTCTAATATGTGTCTAAATGAACTAGGGTTTTTAGCCTACAAATGTGATCCTTGGACTCCAAATAATAGTTTTATTTGGTTCTTGGAAATTTTAACAATTAACCCTTAAATCCTTTTTGAGATAACATCATATACTCATTTATATGCAGCAAGTTTTGTATCCATTAAAATTAACATTCAAATTTAGGTCCCATCATTATAGAAAGCAATAGTAGAAACTTATCTAGAATTCCCAAATATTTAGAACATAATTTTTTTTTAAACCCAAAAATCAGGTTTGGGTACCCATGGATAAAATATTCGAGATTCATGTAACAATCGCGTATGGGTACTAATTAAGTATAAAAAGAAAACCTTAACTACATTTTGAATACTCTTGGAAAACTTGTGAGTTAATCATGTAAGATCTGAGAGGTTCTATAACCTTCTAACTCTTCAGGTGTCTACCGAAGTGAGATCTACAATCAAGTGTTGGTGATCTAAACCTATGTGTGTGATCTTAAAGTCATAAGCGTGGGAGCTTGTGTGTTGCAAATCCAAGAGAGAAGAGTCCGTGGAGTCGGAGCTTGCACTTGGTCGTGTCATTAAATTTTACAAGTGGTAGCAATCGATTTAGGGTTAAATTTTTTGTAAACTTTAGTTCTTTCTAGTGGATTTGTTTACCTTGAGGATAGCTAGGTCAAATTCTCCCCAAGTTTTTCTCTTGAGACGGTTCGTTTCATTGGTTTTCTTGGGTGATCATATCTGTGTGTTATTTTCTTTTCCACTGTGCATGATATGATTTATTGTTGTTTAACCTATATCTCATAATTAACTTAAGTAAAAACTTGGCTAATACATTAGGTTTAAAAATTTATTTTAAAGGGTCTAAACAAACAAACACAATCAATCCCCACAAAAAATATTTGCCTCCTCAAAATTTTTTTTTTTTGTTGGAATAATGACTTTATTGCTCAACCCAAATAGGAGAGGAACAATAGAAATCAGGCTTGGCCCCATCTCTAATCATGGCCTATGTGAAAGATATTGTGTGATTGTGTGTAATAATTGAATAATGAGTGAAAACATGAAAGAGAGAGCATATACAAAGGTTTATGTGATTCAGCTTAACGGCCTATGTCCATAGTGAGAAAGCTCTTGGCGGCTATATATTAATATTAAGCACTTGTATTACAATGAACTCAATATAAAGTTTATGTGCTAAAGAATATTTAACTAACTTAGGCTAACCATAGAAGTAGACAAATTGGAGATGAGAATCAGTCCAGACTAGTTTACAAGAGCTGCTCACTAGGTTACAAGATGGCTTGAAGAATTGTCCTCTCCAAAAACAAAAGAAAATGATAAATTATCAAAGGACTTTACAAAATACAAAATATCATCAATAAGGGGTTTAATGCTCCAATGGGGGGCACTTTGGATTTCTTAAAGGATCAAATGACATTCAAAGCATCTTCTTTCTGTATATTGCCTCCTCAGTTTTTGGGCTTTCTGCCAACAAGCATTCACATTGCACAAACCGTGAAATAGTTAATTAGTACATAAAGTGCTACATTTGCAGCTCAAGCTACAAATACAAATACCACCAAAATTCTTAAACATCATCTTTTGTTTCCGTCTATATATACCAATAGTATTGTATAATTCAACTACTAATCTTTCAATTTAAAATATGAATTGTAAATCCACTAGGTTGGTACATAGTTGTATGTTTTGTCCAACTCACAGGAAGATCCTCTATCTATGATCTTTGAGACTTGTCTAAAATTAAGCCATGGACAGTAGAAGGTTCCCCAACCTGTGACTTTGTGATTGAAGCAGTGAAGTAGGTTTTCAGCAAAAGGTTCAAAGGAACGTTTAAGGGGGCCAAAAAACACCCTCTTTGTAAGGTTGAATTTATTCAATCATGTGTTGACTTTATTCCGTGCCAAATTTGCTTGCAATTTAGCAATTAGATACCCTGATTTAGGTGAGATTTATGTAAGGATAGTGTGTGAGAGAGTGTGAGGAAAACTCAAGATGTGTGCAATTCAAAGGAGTCTTGCGGTTAGAGCTCACGACAGTTGGAGGAGATGAAGTATGCAGGAGGAGCTGAAGGGTCAGGACAGCTGGAGCACTACAGGAAAAAAATTCTAGTTTGGCCAGGCAGTTAGATCGCGACTCAGACTCGCAACTCGTTCCAATAGCAAGGTTGAGTCGCCAGAATGCCCTGTTTGGTTGAAATTGACATTTTGCATTCCTTATACACCCTACTATAAATACCCTTATACACATGAAATGTGGAGAGCTTTCAGAGAGAATTTTGAGAGAGAAACCCTTAAGAATAAAAAGATTGACTTATCCACAATTTTCATCCTTTGATTCTCCAAAGTCCTCTACCCTCTTTCCATTGTCATTTCCTTGAGAGGTACATTTAGTCAAATCCTATTCCACCATACCGATATCAGTGAGGAGGTATTTTGGTGCTTGGGAAGCAGTTTAGAAGGGACTAATTCATTTGGATGATGCAATGGGTGATTGCGGGATTCGGTAAGCTAGAGAAGACAAGGTTTGGCATAACCTTGTTGAAACAAGAAGCTTGGAGGGCTTAGGTGCACTGGGTAGATTAGGCTCTGAAGGTTTTCTGCTATTCATGTATCAAAATTTTATTCTCTAGTGGATTATTAACCGCTTGGAGGACGGTGGAGAGGTTTTTCGCTGAGTACTTCGGTTTCTTCTTCGATAATACATCGTCGTGTTATCTTTGTATTTGCAACTCTCTTCCTTTACTCTTTACTTTTTAATTACTGCTGTGATTGAATTTAATTATGGTTTAGAGTGTGATAACAATTTTGATGTAGCTTATATTTCATATTCCGCATATATATTGTTTGATTATAAGCTTGTGTTGGTATTTTTGTATTTGGGGGTCTAAACGTCCATAGGTGTTTTACACACTATTTGAACTTTCATTCTTTATAGAATCTAACTAATCTTACAATTTTGAAATTCAGAGGAGCAATCCCAGAGTCCAGTGAACCATGGGAATCTGGGACTTCACTTGAGGGTTGAACATATATGGTGGGTAGCCTGTTGATTGTCACTTTCTCATAATATAATTCGTTTGTTGAGCTCTTTGGAAACTAGCTTTTGGTGTAGGTTTAGTCATCTAGCTGGGTTAGGGGTAGCGCAGGCGATGAAAGCAAGGACATTTCAGTTGATCTTTTGGATTATGATGAGTATACAGAATTTCAAAGCTTTACGTTCGTGAACGAGATCTATTAGAGCTGAAGCTCTGTTGGATATGGACAAAAAAAATTTTGGGAAGTTACTTCAACCCATCGTGTAAAAAATTAGAGCACTATCCACATATGCTTTTACTCACTAATCTACTTAATAATGCTATGATTTGTTTAAATGATTTAATAAATCACTGGTTAGCAATTCCTATGACATCGTAAGAGTCTAAAGCAATATCAATAATAAGATGTCGACATGGCATAGGAACGTCGCACGAAGGAGTGACATGGCACCAAGTCAACCAATCCTAAGGGCTGAGTTTTACATGTCCCATGTAAGTCTTACAGCTAAATCCACACTACCAAATTTGTTGTAGTATTTAAAAATTGGAGGGAAAAATAGTTAGAGCATATGCTAATGCTAGAGTTTAGGAAGTTGTTAGATGTTGTGGTTTATTGAATCTAACATGTGATTAATACGTCATAATTGTATTCTTGCATTTGAATAATGTGAATTTTTTTTAATAGATACTGTTAGAAATATAGGGCCGAATTAAACCCAAATAAAGTAGCCCAATAGTGAGCCTAGTCCAACCCATTGTCAAAGAGGTATATCTCTTGGTTTTATACCCTTTGTTTGTCTATGTAAAGGGGCCAAGCGCTCAGTTATGCAACACATCGAAATTTTCACTTACATGTGGTGTTGTAGAGAACAACACACGGACATCTCTCTGTATTTTTTATCAATTTATCGAAGTATTTAGGCTGTGGATATTGTGTGTTTGTTCTCATAAGAAACACCACGGTCAAGTCTCAATAATAAAAATCTTAGGAGACTTTGAATTGTTCAACAAATATGATAGAGAAAATCTATGGTGTCTACTTTTGATGATAGCTCCTTAACATCCAATCAAGACACTAATTGGTTCTCGTTCGAGAATAATAGACTTTACCAAGTGATAAATGTGAATTAGTTACATGTGATTACCAATAAAATTCCTAGGTAATAAATTTCCATGTAAATGCACTATTAAAGATAATTAGATTAATAGTAAAATTTCATATTTGAATTTAGATTGATGTGTGAATTCCCTATCTTGCTCTACCACCCTCTCCCTCTCTCTAGAATCCTTCTATTTCTAGAAAATACATGCATTAATCCTTTTGTATGAAACGTTTAATTAAAAATATTTGGATAATTTCACAAACATATTTGGACTAAGGGCAAAACTTAGATACAATACCTTACATACAGTTCCTTAGGTACTTCTTTTAAATTGCTGCCACCTGTCTAATTTAACGACTCTACTAACTGACGTTAAAACACCATCTCATTTTGTTTCTTTCTTCCCTTTTATTTTTACTTTTTCTTTTCTTGGCCCGCTAGAAATCCATTCATCAAATCTCTTAGACTCTCACACCAGATGGCTAAAGATGGTCAATCTATGGAAATTTTCGATAACCAAAGACACATGCATTCAAGGGATGCACTACCTAATTTCATTTTTCTGGACGGGGTAAGTGAGTCTGCAGATCTACAGGGGAGTGCCTAACAAGTAGGAAAAAAAAAAGATTTTTTAGTGCTTTTGATTTTCTTTCAAAGCCAAATCTTGACACCGAATCTCCAGATTGGGCTTGCTGCATGGAGTTTGGCAGGGAAGTGGTTGTTGGGTTTGGGTAGGAGTATGGGTTTGCAATGGTTTTGTTTGGGTGAATACGAATTGGATTTCAATGTTAACATCAACACTCAACTTCAAACCAGTTTTTTTCCCCCTTTTTTTGTTTGGTAACTGATAAATATTGAAACATCAAATAAAATGGAGGAAGGAAGAGATCTGGTTACTGGGTGAGAAATTTGAAGCTCTCAGATTTTCTCTCGGGCTAAGAGAAAACAAAGGAGATTGTGTTTTTTTTTTTTTTTAATTTTGATGGGAAAAGGAGATGGGGTTTTAACATCAGTTAGTGGAGTCATTAAATTAGACAGATGGCAGTAATTTAAAAATGGTACCTAAGGAACTGTATCTAAGTTACTGTATCTAAGTTTTGCCCTTTGGACTAATGCTGATCAAGTTTATAACATTTAAAAACTGACCATTTCAATCCAATAACCCAAACGCATTGTAATTAATGTCGTTACTTATTTTTTTAGTTTCTCTCTCTTTAACATAAATATCTTCTCTTTATCACGTCACTCCTCCTTCTTGTCTCTCTCTTCTTTCTTCTTTCTTCCTCTGACCCTCTTGCCTCTCTCTCCAATTTCCATTTTCTCTCTCTTCTTTCTCTCTCTCTTCCTTTGACCATCTCAGTCCATAACTGCTGATTCTCTTGTCTCTCTATCTCTCTCTAGATTTATCTTCTCTCTTTTCGTCTTTCTAGTGGCATCGTGGTGGTAGGTTCGCTCATTTATACACACACACACACTCTCTCTCTCTCTCTCTCTCTCTCTCTCTCTCTCTCTCTCTCTCTCTCTTTGTCTTTGTGACGGTTCCATGGTGGTGGGTTTTGTAGCGAGTCGGTTTTGGTTTGGATCGGTGCGTGATAGAGGATTTGGGTTTTTTGTGGGTGTGTTGGAGTTTTGTGGGTTTTGATATGGATGTGGTTTTTTTATTATTAATTTATTAACTATGTTAACATCTAATATGCCAACGGTGCACTCTGTTTGCCATGTATGCATTTTTTGTTAGTTGGTTGAAAACAGGAACCAAAACGGAAATGATTTTTTTATTTTAGGGATTGAAGTAGGTGCAAAATCATAGGAACCAAAATGAGAATAAACCTAAAAAGTAGGGATTAAAAGTGTATTTTTGCATTTTATTTATTTATTTATTTCCCACCCGATATACTGCCTGTCTTCTGATAACTCCTCCTTCTTCTTTACCTCTGTGCAGCCTAAGGCATTGAGCTGTTCTCTTTGCTTTGTTTTATTCCTTATCTTTTTTATGCCCAACTCCTCTTTATGCTCTTCGACAACTTAATAGCCTCGAACAGCTTTCTATACGACTCAATGCTTCTTCTATAATCACCAATGACCGTAGCTATGGCAGTGGGAGAGCCATTAGGAGATACTTGGAAAATGTTCACGAGATATTAATTGATGTTGTCCGAGTCGGCTATACAATTGAAAGAATAGTGAAAGCTATAGCAACAATTCACCTACGGTTTCCTTCAATTGATCAATTGGATTTGTGCAATTTAGGCACCGCAATCAGTTGAAATTTTTTTTTGGTAACCCAAAATCACAATTTTGACTGAGAATTCATAGAGTCAGTGCAACCAAATATCAAACCCAAATTAATGATACCTGTGAGAGAGAGAGTGAAGATCAAAGAATAACACTCTTTGATGTCTAATAGAGGAATAGAAAACAGAGATTTAGAGAGAGAAAAATAAACAGGGAAGAAGAAAAGAGAATGTGTCAATGTGGAGGTAGTTCCGAAGGTTGGGTAGATGAGATATAAATAGTATGACCACGTTTTGATTTTTCGTTTGACCACCACTTTTTTTTTAAATAATTTCTTTTATTATGGTTTATGAAGACTACAGTAAACTTATCTAAATACCTTATTGTCATCCAATTGAGTGTGTATATATACACACACACAAGATTTAATATTAATAACAATTATAGAACACATGATTTAAAAATTTTCTTTTAATTAATAGTTAAATGTGGTGTATATATGTTTTTTTTTTTAAATAAAAAAATTATGGTATTACATCTTTTTTTTTTGAGAAGGGAACGTCATTCATTCAATTATAATAAAATAAAATCCTGATACAAAGCTTCCAAAGCTGGTGGGGGAGAATCCTCCATCCAATACAAATCAAAATCTAAGTTTCTAGCATGTTGAGCTAATACATGTGCTACCTTATTACCTCCCCTCCTAATCTTACTGGTTGTAACCCATTGTAGACCGGACATCAAATGGCGGCTATCATCCACCACATTGCCAAGAAAAGAATAGTTAGCCACATCTGAGGAAATTGCCTTCATAACATTTAAATTATCTCCCTCTATCACTAACCGATTAAAGCCAGCATCCACCGCGAATTCAATGGATCGTCGACGCGCATGGAGTTCAGCTTCTTCACCTGTATCCACCTTCAGCCCAATTGCAGACATACTAGCCATGACCTCACCCTTATCGTTCCTGATTATAGCACCTATATCAGATTTCTCCACCCCAGAAAAAATTGCTGCATCAAAATTTAACTTGAATTCCGAAGATGGAGGCGGCTGCCAGGTCTCACCAAGTTGTTGCTCCCTCGGATTGCTATCCAGAGATACTTGTGCTTGTTTAAATTCCTTAAGAAACTCCTCTGCCCTTTTGTTAAGACTGGTTGGATGTTTCAGCTGCCCATCATACAAGACACAGTTACGCTGATTACAATTCAGCCAACTCTGAACCCAAAATAGCTCCATCTCTTCAAGGGAAAGCCGGTCTACCAAGTGCTCCACCAGTTGCATGACATCTCTAAAGCCAGAGACACCCTTTTGTAGTTTTGAAATGCTCCCTGCCCACACATTTTGCACCACTGCACAGCCCCATAAAACGTGGATTGCTAATTCCACCTCCTTGGTACAGATGTGGCATTTGTCATCAGTGATAATTTTCCTCTTCACCAAGTTACACTTTGTTGGTAATATGTCATTACATGCCCACCACCAAAAAATTTTAACTTTTTTTGGAATACAAAGCTTCCACAAAACTGGCCAGATAAGCTTCCCAACACAGCCCCCTGAAGATTCAGCCCGAGACCCTTCACCTTGCATTCTTCGTGCAACCTTGTAGGCAGACTTGATAGAGAACTTCCCATGTCTATTATGCATCCAAATAATTGAGTCCGAAATAGCCCTTCTACTAAGGGGAATATTTTTAATTTCCTTAGCATCTTCTCTATGGAACAAAGTCATGATCATATCCCCTCTCCAAGTATACAACTCCGGATCAATTAATTCTGAAACAACCATGTCCTCAACCAGCTCATGAATGGGATGAAGAACCTTGTTAGTAGGATAAGTAGGTATCCATTTATCTCCCAGCACACTTATTGAAACCCCATTACCAACCCTCCAACAATAGCCCAATTTAAGAATAGGAAGAGCAGCCACCAAACTTCTCCACACATAAGAACATCCAGGAGACTCTTTTGCCTCAAGAAAGGAGGAACGAGGAAAATAAATTTCTTTGAAACATTTTGATAGTAAGGAATCATGGTCTTGGATCAATCTCCAGCCTTGTTTAGCTAACATAGCTAAATTAAAATCCCTCAAGTCCTGAAAACCCATACCACCCTCCCATTTTGAAGTTGAAAGTTTTTCCCAACTCTTCCAATGAATTATCCTTTCATTGCCTACTTGACCCCACCAAAATTTGGCACATAAATTATCTAGTTCATCACATAACTTCATAGGAAGTTGAAAACACTCATTGTGTATGTCGGTATGGATTGAGCAATGACCTTAATAAGAATTTCTTTTTCAGCTCTAGATAACATCAGTGTTTTCCATCCTTGCAACTTCTTCCACACTCTGTCCTTTAAATAAGAGAAGGTGTGGTACTTAGCCCTACCAATCAAGGTTAGCAAGCCTAGGTACGATTCAAACTTCATCACTTCCTTGACACCCAAAATCTACAACATCTGCTGCCTCTGGACTCCTGTTATGTTTGTGCCAAAATAAACAAATGGCTTCTCCAGATTTATACTTTGACCTGAAGCCTTTGCATAGATTTGGAGAATCTCCATAATGGCCTCCCCTTCATTCTGTATGGCCTGAAAAAATAGCAGAGAATCATCCGTAAACAATAAGTTAGTAATTCTGGGTGCTCCCCTACAAATAGAAACTCCAATTATCCTCCCTTCCAATTCTGCTGTTGCCAATAAAGCCGTAAATCCTTCTGCACATAACAGAAAAAGATATGGAGATAGTGGATCTCCCTAGCGAATTCCACGTGAAGGATGTACCATACCATATGGTTTGCCATTCACCAAAATAGAAAAGGATGGAGTAGTAGCACAAGTCATCACCCTTTCAATCCACACTGCTGGAAAACCCATTTTCTCCATGATCCTTTGAAGAAACTGCCACTCCACACGATCATAGGCCTTGCTGATATCTAGCTTCAATGCTAATGTCCCTTTCTTGCCCTTCTTCCTAGCATGCATTGTATGCAGTGTCTCATAGGCCACCAACACATTGTCTGTAATCAATCTTCCCGGTACAAATGCACCCTGCGTCTGTGAAATAATATGTGGAAGTACCTATTTCAACCTGTTGGCCAATACTTTGGAAATAATTTTGTAAATGACATTACATAAACTTATTGGCCTAAAATCCGACATTTTTTCTGGAACTTTCACTTTTGGTATAAGAACAATATTTGTGTGATTGATTTCAGGTAACATATTACCATTATATAAAATATCTAACACAACAAAAACCACATCATCACCCATTATGTGCCAGAATTTTTTATAGAAAAGGGCATTCATACCATCAGGTCCAAGAGCCTTGGTAGGTCTCATTTGGAATAAAGCCACTTTAACTTCTTCAGCAGTGAATTCACTAGATAAGACCACCATCATATCATCAGTCACCCTATGTGGAATAGCATCCAAGCACTCCTCCATTTGATCACCAGCTCCTGCATGAAAAAGAGTGTAAAAATAATCTGAAATTACCTCCACAACATCTTCTATTTCCTCTACCCATTGCCCTTGAGCATTTTAAATACCCCTAATGTGATTCTTCCTTCTTCTTTGAGTAGCTTTTGAATGAAAGAATTTTGTATTTTGATCACCATGCTTCAACCATGAAACTCTCGACCTCTGGGCCTAATAAATTTCTTGTTTTTGAAGAATGTCATCTAGCTTTTTACTCAATTCCAAATACTCGGCTTTACTAGTTTCAGATACTTCTTCTTCATTTAAACGGTCCAACCTTTTTTGAATCTCTTTAATTGCTTCAACATGAGGATCAGTCCTGGCCGAACATCATCTCATCAATTTTGCTCCACACGCTTGAATTTTCTGCTAAATACATTCAAGGCCGTGAGAAGCACTAAGAACTCTACCCCAAGCTTCCTTCACCATGTCCTCACAATCATCCAACAGCAGCCAAGACTCCTCAAACTTGAAACTTTTTCTCCCTTCGTTGCCTTTGGTGATCAAAAGATTGTACCAGTAACAACAATGGTAGATGATCTGATGCATGGGCAAATAAGTGTACAATTTTGCTCAAAGGAAACTTCCCTATCCAAGCTGCATTAATCACACCTCTATCCAACCTAATTTTTGTATTTGCTTCCCCTGGTTTCTTATTATTCCATGTAAATGGATAACCCTTAAATCCAAGATCTTGAAGATGGCAAGACTCCAACGCCTCCCTAAAAGCATCAACTTGTGAATTTTGTGGCGGCCTTCTACTTTTCTTCTCTGAGGCATGTAAAAAGGCATTAAAATCCCCTATAACCATCCATGGTTTCTCCACAAAAGTCTTCACATATTGTAATAACCTCCACGATTTCTCTTTCTGCTGAGCTTCCGGCCAACCGTAAAAGCAAGTCATAAATCATCTGAACCCATTTTCCTCTGTTACCACTACTAAGACATGGTTTGCAGAGTAATTAATAACCTCCAAATTAATATTGTTCTTCCAAAAAAAAGCTAACCCTCCACCAGCATTAAGATGCTTAACAATAATTTTATTTTGAAACGGCAAATTACTATAAAGATTCTCAAAACCATCCTTGTCCAGTCTAATTTCCATTAGAAAATAGACTATGGGAGCTTGTTCCCTCACAATCTTGCGAAGGCTTCTACCTGTCCAAAGGTTCCCAAGCCCTTGACAGTTCCAACTTATCAGCCTCATTGCTTCTGGCAAGGGTGGCTGTCCACCCCCGCCAATATCTTAACATCACTGCCTTCCACAATTCACTACCTTCCACTCTTCCTTTCTTTTTTTTATGATCATCATTCTGTACAAAACCGGTTGCACATATGTCTCTCTTCCCAAGTGATGCTAACGTGAGTGCCCTTGCTAGACCCCCAAGCCCCAAATCCAATCTATTGATGCCGGTTCATTTAGTTCTAGGCTTAGAAGAGGTTGGCCCAATTGTATCCATGAGTTTTTCATTATCCATAAACAACTCATCAACCTGATAATTTGCCTGCACTGCCTCCTAATTTGCTAAGCACAAATCCTCCTCAAAATCTGTATGTGAGTCAGTAGTCACATGCCTAGTTGGAAATACACTTGAACCGACCCATTTTTTCCCAAAGTCCACTGCCTTCACATTTGCATGGTCAGTCCCTTTAGTGTCTGTAATTTTTGCTACATCCCCTAGATTCTTGGAAGCTTCCTTATCATTCGTACTAGGGTTTCCATGATCTTCCTCCCTTGCCGCCGCCATTTCCCTCATGCTTCGAACCCTGATCACGACCAACACCCTCCCCTAACCTAGAATTGTCACTAGTAGACTGACTCGTTGACCCTCTTGCACGTCCTTCTATTGCTCTAAGAAAATCTCCATACTGATACTCCTTAATACCACCATTCTTCTCTGTTGCATAATGAGTAGCACAGTTCTTGATGTCATGGCCTAAAATCCCACAATAATGGCAGAAAAAAGGTAATCTCTCGTATTTAAAATCCACCCAAAAGCGCTCTTCATCCGCCCCAGCAATGAACCCCCATCTCCAAAGAGGCTTCGAGATTGGTAAGGCCACCCAAACACGGATGAAAAAATTGACATCATCTTTCTTCTTCATCCATTCAACCTCTTCCACTACACCCAGTCGGCCTATTTGTTTATCAACTTGGGGAGAGATCATATCCAACGGCGCTCCCCAGATGTGAACCCAAAGCGACGCATTCTCCATCTTTATGTTTCCAACAGTCATTCTTTTTTTCCATCTTTGTAACAAAAGAAGCTGATTGTCAAAAGACTAAGGACCACCCCTCAAAATCCTATCCATCTCAAATTCTGAACTAAATTTAAACTAGAATAAATTTGGTCCGACTTCTAAAATCTGCATCTCATAATCAACACCCCAAGCCCTCCTTAACGTGTTCTTGGCTGCCATCTTGTTAAAAGGGTTACACGTTAAGAATTTTTCGATCAAACTCAGATGGCAACTCTCAAGTGCTTCTAATCTACCTTCATCGGATATGGCTATAATCTCTTCCTCTTCAGATGTTAGCCTTAGTTTGTCCATATGATTAGCCATCTCCTCAACCATGGTAAAGAAAAAACAAAAAAACAATACCCTTCGCACAAAGCCAAGGGAGAAAAGAACTCGTGAGTGCACAAGAGAGAGGACTCCACGCTAGGGAGAGAAAAAGATTTCTGGTATTACATCTTTAAGCTTTATAAAACATTGCACTTTTCCAATATATTCGAAATTTAGTATTTATAAGTAGACTGTGTTAAGAAATTTATAAAAAAAAAAAAAAAAAACTTTGTATAGCTCTTTAAAAAAGAAAAAGAAAAAAACAAACAAACAAACAAATAAACACACACACACACTCACACAAGAGAGAGGGACACAAAGGCACACCACAAACTCTACTCAAAAGTCATGGTTACTTTATATAGTTCCTAGAGATGAACATTGCGCTTTTCCAATATATTTGAAATTTGGTATTTATAAGTAGACTGTGTTAAGAAATTAAAAAAATAAAAAATAAATAAAAACAAACAAACAAACAAACACACACACACACACACACACACACACACACACACACACATACACTCACACAAGAGAGAGGGACACAAAGACACATTACAAACTCTACTCAAAAGTCATGGTTACTTTATATAGTTCCTAGAGATGTATATTAGGTCAAAATTATCATTTTTCTTTCATGATTTTAATGATTCTTTAATGTATATAATCATTATTAGTGATTTTCACCATATTAACGATTTTGCTCACTAAAAGTTTGGAAAAAAATGTATTGAAATTAAGTATATATTTGTTTCATTAATATAAACGTAATGATATATACAAATTACATTATATTAATGTAAAAAATTCAGGGTGGTCGATACCGTACCGGTACCAGCCAGTGCACGGGTATCGATACACTTCTATATTATACCAAAAAAAAATACCGGTCATACCAGTCATACCGGCCAATTTTGGGCAATACCGGCCGGTATAGAAAAAAGCTTTTTTTTTTTTTTTAGTTTTGTACTTTTTGAATTTTTGTAAAGGTATAATGGTAACTTATTTACATTAACTTATTAGTATTATTTGTTTTCTTAGTATGCAATGAACAACTAAGCTTTCTATTTTTTATATTATGTTTTTTTTTCTTTTAATTGATACTAAATTCTAAAATTATGAATAATTTGTTCTGAATTGAGGTAATGTTTTATGATAAACTTTTGTATTTTGTATAATATAAGTGAAATATTATATGTTTATAAACATGGTTCTAGAGATTTTGGGGTGTGTGTGTGTGTGTGTGTGTGTGTATCTATATATATAAAATATTGGTAAACCCGAAACGGTACACCGGTATTGATCGGTATCCAAAATATATCGTACCGGTGGCGAAACCGATACAGCCTCCGGTACAGTATTGACTTCCTTGAAAATATTTGTTATTTTATGGATCAAATCATAATTTTAGTAATTAATTAACATACAAAATTAATTACGAATGTTTTTTTATTTTGCATTTTTTAGAATAAATGTAGGATATTATGTTCCACAATTCAATCCTACAATCCAATCCAATCCTATTAGATCTACAATGATCCTGTGTAGGAGCCCAATTTTAACAACCTTGATTGGGTTTGATCAAGCACATAGAAGCATTGTAGAGATCAATGACACCCGTCAATTTCTACATATTTCGAACCCAGAATATTTTGTAAAAAGCAAAAATAATTAAATAAATAAATAAGATAAATTTTAGTATTAGAAAATTTGATTACATATAAATTGTTGGTGACTTGGTGTTATATATATCTCACACAATTTGAAGGTGAGTGGATATATCAAATAGAGTAAGCTTAAGAAATAATGCTCTACTCAAGTCTAATGTCAAATCATTCTATTTGAAATTCTCACAAGCAAAGAAATATATTACCCATAACTCTAGGGGAAAAAAATAAAGAATGTGTATGTGTTAGTTTTTTATGCTATAAAATGCATCTAAATTAGAATATTGATGTGAGATTAAACTATTCTCGTGAGAAGTTAGACTCCCATCCAACAATAGAACATTCTAATGTTTTTTTTTTAATGGCTCAATTTGAAGTTTTTTCTTCAATTCTGTCAAAATTCAATTGTAATGTGCTTAGTATATAAATAGAATTATTAAATATTTAATGACATTTATAGTTTTTTAGTATATTTAATATATTAATGCAAAGCTTTTTCGCATATCATACAAGCTAGCGGCTTGTAATAACTGTAACATTCTCTCTTTTTCTTTTTACGGTGTGTTAACGTGTATAATGTTATAAGTTTTAGGCCCAACTAGATTACTTGTATAGCACACATTTTTGTACTACACCTTTACTTGATGCATTATCTAAAAACCATACTTGGGACTTGGTCACTCTCCCCATTAGGAAATCTGTGGTTGGTTGTAAGTGGATCTACAAGATTAAGACTTGCTTTGATGGATCCATTGAGCGCTACAAAGCTCGTCTTGTTGCAAAAGGTTTTACATAGGAGTATGGGATTGATTATGAAGAGATCTTTACTTCGGTTGCTCATATCTCATCTGTTCATACTCTCTTAGTTGTTGCTACTGCCAGTAAATGGGACCTTTTCCAGATGGATGTCAAAAATGCATTCCTTAATGGGGATTTAAGTGAAGAAGTTTATATGCAACCTCCACCTGGTCTCTCTGTTGAATCAAACAAGGTTTGTCATCTTTGACGTGCACTTTATGGCCTTAAACAAGCTCCATGAGCTTGGTTTGCCAAATTCAGCTCTACTATCTCTCGCTTGGGTTATATGGCCAATCATTATGATTCTGCCTTATTTATTTTTCGCATTGACAAATGCACTATTTTACTTCTCCAGTATGTGGATAATATGATCATAACTGATGATGACCTCAGTGGCATTCAAGAACTCAAGGATTTTCTCAGTCAGCAGTTTGAGATGAAAGATCTTGGACATCTCACCTACTTCTTGGGTCTTGAAATCACTCATTCTACAGATAAATTTTACATTACTCAAGCCAAGTATGCCTCTGAACTCTTGTCTCAAGCTAAACTCACTAATAGCAAGACTGTTAACACTCTAGTTAAGCTTAATACGCATCTAATTCCCTCAGGGGGGAACCATTGTCTAATCCCTTTCTTTACAGACACTTAGTCGGCAGCCTAGTTTATCTCACTGCTACTCGTCCAAACATTTCCCATGCTGTTTACCAAGTGAGCCAGTATCTGTCTGCTTCACGATCGACTCACTATGCTGCTGTTTTGCATATTCTTCGGTACCTAAAGGGCACTCTCTTCCATGGTCTTTTCTACTCTGCTCAGTCTCATCTTGTTCTCCGTGTATTTTTTTATGCTTATTGGGCAGGAGATCCTACTGATCCCAGGTCCACTACTGGTTATTGCTTTCTTCTTGGTTCTTCTATGATTTCTTGGCGAAGCAAGAAACAAACTCATGTGGCCCGCTCTTACTGAAGCAGAATATCGTGCCCTTGCTGATACCACATCTGAACTTCTTTGGCTACGATGGCTTCTTAAAAACTTAGGTGTGTCTACATCCTCTGCTACTCCTCGTTATTGTGATAACAAGAGTGTCATTCATATTTCTCATAATGATGTCTTCCATGAATGGACTAAACACATCGAGATCGATTGTCATTTTATCCGTTATCATCTTGTCTATGGTACTCTCAAGCTAATCTCAATCTCCTCTACAGATCAACTTTCAAATATTTTCACCAAGTCACATCCTAAGGGACGCCTTCGTACTTTGGTTGACAACCTCAAGTTAGTCTTACATCCACCTTGAGTTTGAGGGGCTATTAACGTGTATAATGTTATAGGCTTTACACCCAACTGGATTACTTGTATAGCACACCTTTTGGACTACACATTTACTTATACTACACTCATATGCCTCATATATAAAGGCACACATGTATATTCTTTAATTGAGAAATATAATACAATTATTCAGTATTTCTAACAACATGTGTTACATTTTTGCTTCTAATTTTCCTCTTTCTAGCTAATCGCTTTGTTCGACCTACATCACAATCAGATTCTGATTGTAGTTAGTCTCTGAGTTGGACCTCATATTGACGATTAGTTGCAAGATATTGAACCGAACAAATGTGTGTGAGAAGCACTAAATATATAAGGGGTCAAGGACTATGATTACTCGTTGATATTCTTCTTTGTTCACAAAACCCCATTTTATGGTACTAGAAGAGTAACACAATTTGCTCGTAGATTGGCTTCGCTATGTGTTGTGGCTGCATGAATGTTCACATGAAACAAGATAGAATTTCAAATATGCATTTCACAGTGAGGCTTTTGCCCCACATTTCATGTATAATACATTCATGTGGGTATCAGGGCACAACTCTAGTGATGCCAACTTTAAATACTATGAGATTCCTTTCAAATATACATTTTGCAATTAGGTTTTAGCCCCATAATGCATAGAGTAAATCAGCTCAATGGTCATTCTTATGCATGTTGCAATGGTGATATACGTTCATGAAAGTCACGGCAACATGTTTGACAAATGCTTCCAACAACATATATCACCCTCAAATAAATAATTTACGAGGGCAATCCACTGTCGCTACTAAACAAATTCACCCTCACAAATATATTACCAAACGACGAGAAAAGTCGACAACTTATTTTTAGCGAGGGAAAACAGTCATCGTTAACAACTATTTGTGAGGACATTTATACCCTCGCAATTAGTTATTTGCGAATTCCAAATTGCCGACATACTTTTTAGTGACAAATAATGTCATCGCTAAAATTTATTTGTGAGGGTTTTTAACCCTTCGCAACTTATTTTTAACAAGGAGAAGCAGTTGTCGTTAATAACTATTTGTGAGGACCTTTATACCCTCGCAATTAATTATTTGCAAATTTCAAATTAACGACGAGACAAATAATGACGTCGCTAAAATTTATTTGCAAAGGATTTTAACCCCCTCGCAATTAGTTAGGAATAATAATGACGACATTAAGCTGTCACTTAAAACATTTTTGAATGATGTTAAGTGTCGCTATTCTATTAATTGCGAGGGACTTTGTCGTCACTTTAAAGTTATTTATGACCAAATTTTTATGTCATCAGTGGTAATATTTTTTTTTATAATTTTTGAAATATTTTATTATTTATTTATTTATTTATAATTTCTTTTATATCATTTTTGTTTAACTATCATGTTACAATAGTCTAATAATTACTAAAAATTGATCCATTAAAAGATAAAAATTCACATAAGTTCAAACTTTAAAATATAAAATATACAAAGAAATCCTGAATTTAAACCTTGTTTTAAACTTAAACAACTAGAATTATGATAAGATCTATACCAGTCTTCCTCTGAGTCACCCTTCAAGTTGCTTTCAACCTCTATGTTATTGTTTGAGTAGTCATCTTCATCTCTGCTAGTACCATCCTTAAAAAAAATAAAAAACATAAAAATGAAACAATTAAAGTGAATTTGTATTTATATCAATGCTTTAATAAATAAGTACACATATACCATATCAAATCTAATCATATAATAATATATCATAATCAACATTAAACTCCTTAGGTCTCGGATAAGCTATAAGCAAGGAAAGCTGTATTGCAACTTACCTTTCAGTAAAGAGGTTTTGAGACTGGTTTAAAAGTCAGGTTTGCTATTCACCGCTTTATATTTAAAACAGTGTGCAGCATCCCTACAAACTGCTTATGGAGGCATAAAGCGACCACATGAGCAGTCTAAAGCTCCATATATCATCAAATTGCTGGTTAGAGTTTAGACCACTTCCAAGCCATCATATTTTGTTCTTGTTTTGTCATGTGAGTGGCATTCTTCCATGCCCTTTCTCTTGTTGATGCTGGGCTCTGATTCCTTGTCTCTTCCCTTCAACAAATGAGGTTGAGCTTATTCACATCAGATAATTGAACTGGTTTCAAAAAGAACTCTTCTGCTCCTTCGTCCAAGCATCTGATCAAACCAATTAGACGATGTTAGATTAAAAACTGAATCAAAAAATTCTCATTTTTTAAAATTTAAAACAAAATGCATTTTTCAGTAACTATATTAAAACAAAAATGTATGTTATTCCCTTTACCTGTTGATCCTTGATGGGATGTAATCTGAGGACATGATCACTACTGGTATATCTTTAAGAGATTTAGATTCCTACAAATCAAATAAAATTGCAAAAAGATTTTAGTTTGCTTCCAAGAAATTTGATTAAACTATGCCAAAAGTGATGACTAAGACATCAAATTTGAATTGATCAAACATAATGTATAGGCCATATTTGATGCACTAAATTCTCAAAAAAGGAAGAAATCAAATAAAATTCTTTAAATTCCATATCTGTAGGTGGAGAATAAGTCAGCCCCTCAGCTACAATATGAAAATCAATTAGAGGTATGCTAAGTCATTGGGGGATGCATATTTGCCTTGGAAATTTTCAAATCGAATCTCATATCCAATACAACACACCAAAGTGTGTGTACTACACAATAGAACATGATTATGATACTTCTGGTTGGCAGGAAATCACTTTCAATGTATCACGTGCACAGAAATATGAAATGTGAAATCTGAAATCAGCCACCATCAAATCAATAGATAAATGAAAATTTTAAAACAAACCAAAAACTCCTGATAGTTGTAAAGCCCTTACACTCTCACTTTTCCTATTTATATGCAAGAACTATGGAATTTCATGATATTGAATAAGAGAAAGTTTGGTCCAAAGAGGGGCTAACTTAATTTCAACAACATATGATAATGTTAGGGGAAGAGTTTCATTGAGATTTGTTTACTTTAAAACATTACTTTAAGTCATACACTTGCTTGCACTAATCCTGACCCTTCTCAACTACCCTGACCCCTTGCAATCAAAAGACATTCCTTAAAATTGAGTATATAACCATAAAACTTTAAACTGAGTGCCTAAATTTCCCCCTTTACCAACATTTTCTCAGCAGCCAACCAAAATGTTTAAACTAACTAAACATTTTAATAAAACCCCAGCCAAAAAAGTTCAAACACCGAATTTCCCCCAACATACCCATATGATTCACATGCAATTAAGTGACTTAAAGCCTCACAAACTGCATAAACGAAGAGAACACAACCAAATCACAAGAATCCCATCACTGAACAGGGAGTACAAACAAACCACACCATTTTAATCACGAAATTAAAAATACCTAAATCACAGATGCCACAGACTACATATCTTAACTCGTAAGTCTAAACCACAAATCATATTGCAAAAATTATTATAAAAAAAAATTAAAAAGAAGAAAAAAAGAGAGAGAGAGAGAGAATAGAGTGATACCTGAGTTCGGCGGAAAACCAAAGCAATGGGCTGGGAAGGCAGCTGCGGCTTTGACAATGAAACCTAGAGAAACCCAGAGCTTGGATCGACGATGAAACCCACGAAATCCAGAGAAATCCAGGCTTGTTGGCGCTGGGTGAGCGGTGAGATGGAGGACTGGGCGGAGGCGTGGATCGGCGGCTTGGGGCTTGGGTCGGCTTGGGACTTCGACGGAGTGGGTCAATAGTGGGCCAGTGACGTTGAGGCTGGCGGCAATGAGATAGAGAGGTGAGAGTTCAGAGGGAGTTGAGAGAATGGTTGGAGAGTTTAGAAGGAGTTGAGAGTGAGAGGAGAGTGATAGACACGGTTGGATAAAAAGAATAGAAAAAAAAAATCAACAAACATATAGTATTTTAATTGGGTGGAGAGTAAAAATTATAACTATAGCTTCACTATAAGAGCACTCACAGCAGTGATGGTATATTTCTATATTAATATTTTTTAGCTCCTTAAACACCAAAAAGCATGCTCCAGCAATGGAGCTAAATCTTTTTTTTTTTTAGCTCTCATGAACAGTGCACATCTATCTATAGATGTGCACTATTCATGAGAGCTAAAAATAATAATAATTTTTTATTCCAGCTCTAGATTAAAATAATCCAACTTGCTAAGTTTTTTTCCATTCTTTTATCACATTCACACCGTGCCTCTCTCTCTCTCTCTCTCTCTCTCTCTCTCTCTCTCTCTCTCTCTCTCTCTCTTATCACATCTGAACCTCATCTTTCTCAACTCCAAAGCTCGACGTCATCGACCCACTGCCAATCAGCCTCAGACCCACGCCGCCATCCACCTCAGACCCATGCCACCGATCCGCCATCCGCCTCAGACCCATGAGTAGAGCAATGAGATCGAAGCCAAGAGAGAGTTGTAGCGTAATCGGAAACCAAAGCATCGGAGCACTCTGTTTCCCACATTACCCGACTCACCTCAAATCAAAGCACTCCGTTTCGCTTTGCACTCATCATCACTGTCTATGATCACTGATTGATGATTGGCGCAAGTCTCGTCGACCGGTACCGAATCAGACAGAGTATCGGGCATGGGTTTCGGTTTGGTTGTGTTGATTTTTTTGGGTTTTTGTTTTGTTCTTCTTCACTGGTTTTGATGGGCATAGTGGGGTTGTGGCTGAGCTGTGATTTTTATGGGTTTAATGGTGGATGTGGTTGTGTGTTGGTGGTTGAATGAAATATTATTTTATTGTAGTGTTTATATTATTTTATTCTGTTAAAAGCTAAAAATAACTCCACTGCTGTAGAATGTGAAAAGGTAAAATAGGTAAAGTAACTTTTTGTGTAGCTAAAAAACTAAAAATTTAGCTCCACTGCTGTGGATGCTCTAACACTGTTTTAGTATATAGTGGTACTAAGAATAGCTTTTTAGCACCTCTATTGCTAGTGCTCCAAGGATTCTTATTTATTATTATATTTTTAACTTATAGATATGCTCAGTTTTGGGAATAGATGCATATATTAAATATATATTTTTATTATATTAAGGTAGAGATTTCATTTGCCTTTCACAAAATATATATATATATATATATATATATATATATATATATATATATATATATATATATATATATATCATTTGCCTCATGATATATACATAGGCAATTGTAGATGTACACAAGTTAAATTTTGTCAAAGAAATAGATATACAACATGTTTATTTAGAAGGAGACTATCTTTCAAAATAATTTATGGTTTGAAAGTATTTAAAGTCCATCTTATCTATACTTTTTTTTTAGAAGAAATATTATTTATACTTTTTTCTATGAGAGAGATTCAATTTTTTTTTTTTTTTGGAGAAAATTTCAACCTATAACGTCCACTCCCAATGATAGCTCTTTATCATTAGACCAAAGACACCAATCAATTTTTGGTGTAGACGGGGATTGAACCCCAAACCTCTTATACGACTATCAGAGACTTTACCAGTTGAACTAACTGGAACCCACAAGAGAGATTCAATCTTATTTATAATTGACTTAAATAAAAAGATATAAATACTTGGCAAACTCATTAATCCAATATTTTAATCACAAAAGGCCATAAAGTTCAAAATTTATCGATGACATTATTAGTAGTTGCACACACTATGTAACAAGTTTTGGACTTCCAATATAAGTCCTTGTACTACTATTTTTTTATGTTCCTATAATATAAACTTGCTATGTATTTATTTAACTTTCTTTATAAAATAGCTAAAGTTTTTAATTGAAAAAAAAAAATTAAATATGTGGCATATCATGATTGGTAAAATTAACTTTAGTTTGTTTAAAAACTGAGGAGGCGAGCCTTGACCATGTCAGTGGCACATTACCTGAGGAGGTCACACTGTAGAGGAAGGGCTTCAGGGAGGAGGTCAGTCTTGTCATGTCTGAAGGGAAGGAAGCTACCACCACATTTATTGCACCTCACCAAACCCTCTGACTGCATTTATGTGGAGAAGACCCCTGAACGGTGTTGTCTAGGTAGCCGCAACTCACGAAAGGTTTGGGGAAACATCTGATGGGACAAGCACTCGAGTTGTGATCTACGTGATCAACAAATGGATGACCAAGATCAACGGAAAATGGCTATATAATGTAAGAAACCTTCCAGAGGAAAGAGAGGATCTAAGAATCGGTGGAGAAAACATTGTAGCAACAAGAACTGGAATTGTAATCAAGTCTAGAGAGAATATATGCAAGAACTGGAATTGTTTTTCCTTATTTACTTCCCACCTTTAATCCGTTGTAAGTGTCGTTCAATTCATTAAAGCCTAGTTTTTGGCCCACTCTTTACAAATTCATTGTGTTGGGCTATTTGAGCCTTAATCCTATTACTTCTTAGGCTTATGACCCAAACTGCGCCCTTACACGTGTGCTTAGATATAAATGGTTTTGATTTTAGAGAGGGAAAATGTCCTTACTTTAAATTCTTTTTAAAAAACCCATGACTAGCGAGGGTTAATGTCGAGATAAAATAGAAATCTTAATGTGTGAGGGCTACCTCGATCACTCTTATGTGTGATCCATGGGATGCCTACTAGTATCTTGTCGTCAAAAGAGATTTTTCAAAAGTCAATATGAAAAAAAAGGACAAAATTTTAAAGGATGTATATTGGATTTTTTGGACAAGGTAGTCAAAGTTTTTCCTTAGGGGATAGGTATAGGGGCGCAGAGGCGGCTCAACATGATCAATAAACTTCAACTACCTAATTAATAATTATGAATGTTTAAATTTCTTTTTTGTGATAGGTGACATGTCAATTTGTAATCCTATAGTAAATTTGTGTTATCCTTAGTATCACTAATAATAATAAACAACCATTATGCACACACACACACACACACACCCCTAAACATATATACATACATACATATACACATACATATATAATTCTATAAAATTTTGAGCCTTTTATAATAGGGAACAATGCCTTTTCTCTTAGGATTAAAATTTGAGCCTTGTGTGGTGGGGGCCTTAGGCCAGCCTTGCAAGGGCATGAGTCTTGAATTTGACAATTTTGAAAATGGCACCAAATTCAAAGTCCAGCCATTGGATGGGAAGAGCATAGTAAAGAATGGATATTGGCGAAATTAGGGTGTGATTAAATAGTTTGATTGCAAGAGTGGACCGATCAAAGTACCGGCACACGACATTTAACCTTCATGTGCCAATTTAGATTCCAATTCTTACCATTAGATTTGCATAACATGGTAAAATATTGGTGTCGATGAAATTTAAGCTCAATTGAACAACTAGATCAAGCTCAAATTAAACCATTTTTACATATAAGCAAACCCATCATTTGTTTTAATATTTAATATCTGAACTATATTGTTATTTTATAGTATTTGATATAGCTCACTACGGAGATTTCATATTGTTCTTTTAACATATGACATATAATCTTTTTTATTATCTAATTTTGGGGAGCTATTCAATTTATGAATTATATATAATTTATTTCATTAATTAACTTATGTATTTCATATACATACTCCTATTTATTCTTGTTTATTATAAAAGATTATACTAATTGTTTAAAATTTAAACCTTATAAACTTCAAACCACATGCCGCTATATATATTTAAAATTTAAATTAAGAAAAAAAAAATTTCTTATAACACAATTTTTTATAAAACTTTTTTTGAGCGGTAGAAATCTTTTATTAAATGCCAAATATAGTCATACAAAGTAAACTAGTGCATACACTAGTATAGGTGGTACATTCACTACATGCAGTCTAGTCCCAAATAAAATAAAACACCGCAGAGAGCCATTAAGACCAAAAGAAGACAGCTCTATGCCCAACACCTCTATATAATTATTTCTTGTAAAACTTTTTTCCCTTTTTGACAGAAGTGATAGAAATTTCTTATAAAACTTTGAACCTTAGCGCCACATGTCAATCAATTCTCCTTTCCCTCAAAATTTTTTTCACTTTTCCCTCTAACACTCCCTACTCCCAACTCCCTTGGAACACAATTCCCCTTTCCCTCTAAATTTTTTCACTTTTCCCTCTAACATTCCCAACTCACGCCAACTGACTATCTCACTTTTCCCCCTAAATTTTTTCACTTTTCTCTATCTCATAGTCTGCCTTATGACTATTTTTTGATAATGCAGTGTATTGACTTAGACTTAAGACTTACTAACTATTTTTTTTTCTTTTGAAATCTCTCTTTTTCTTTGCTCTGACTCTGGCGTCGGAAAATCCAACATTCTCTCCAGGTTCACTCGCAACGAATTTTGCTTAGAATCCAAGTCCACCATCGGCGTTGAATTCGCCACCAGAGCTCTCCAGGCATGCAATATCTCTCTTTCCGTTTTTGTTTTCGTTTTCGGCTCAATCCAGGGCTCTGATTCGGAAATTGGATTAACGATTTTTTTTTTTTTTTTTTATGAAGCTTCTGAGCTTGGATTTTAATATTTTGGATTCGTAATTCTTGTTTTTAGGAATATGAGGTATAGGATTCTTTGGATTCATGTAATTTAAGGCAAGAATTCAGAGGTGCTTGGTAATTGTGAACTGTAACTATTTTATTCTTTTTTCCTGTCTGATTTTTTAGGTTGGAAAAAAGTTGCATCTTGAATGATATATGGCACTAAGCTTTGTCAGTCAATGTGAGACTCTGTGTTGGATCGCGTTAAGTTCGATAGCATTGCCTTGAAGTTTTTATAGAAGCTACCAAATGATAGCCACAAGTATATATAGACACATATTTGTTTTTCAATTTTTTGGTTCTTTTCCTTGGTTCTTAAGAAGTTACTTATTTTCACACAGTATGTAATCTGTATGCATGTGAAATGTACAAAAGTTTTTCCCCATGATTTCTCTTTTTATCTTTTTAACCTTTTGTAAAAAGAAAAAGACTTCAAAAATGTTTTTTTTTTCTTTTTCTGTTGATGCTGGTTATTTTAATTAAATAATTTTTCTTTGTGAAAAATGAATACTTTAAGCTATAAGTTGCTGTACATAATAGTTTAAATTGGCGAATAAGTATTGAGATCATTGGTTGCTTAGAAATGCGGACCATGATTGAATGCTTCATGTATTGGCCAATCAAGTGGTGGTTTGATGGGGATCGGGCATCTTCTGTGAGAGGTTATTTTGATGGTCAAGTTATCAATGAGATGATCAATTTGCTTTAAAAAGTGATGACGTGATATTGTGCACCAGTTATAGAAATAGCCATCTATCGTTTTTTGAACAAATGGAGCTTAACAGAACTTCATTTGCAACTTAAATAAATGAGGACAAGGTTTCTGCTTTATTTTGAATGGTGCATTTACCAACCTCCTCTCAGTAGGAATCTTTGTTAATCTAGATATACATTACACCTTACTTTGTTAATCTCAGTAGGCACCTATAGGCTTTCCTCTAGTTCTCTTTTGGCTAAATTGGCTTTTTGTGTAAGTGTATATATGTAAATATGTAAATATGTAATGGTGTATTTGTGTTGACTGTTGGCTATTGTCTCTTGAGTGGGGGGATGGGGGTGGGGCCGTGGCATTGGATTGAGGTAGTGTTTGTTATCGTTTACAACACATAGTTGTTTCTTATGCTTCTTCTTTTTGGGAAGTCTTCATGCCATTTAATGTATAAGTTCAGTCATTTCAGATTATAAATAGCTTGGTTTTACAAGCTCCTACTATCAAGATACATAATTTTATAACTCTATTAGCCCTTTTTTTACCTGACCTTACAGGGTCTTTTAAATTCAAGCCTTTTTTTTTTTTTAAAGAATGCTTCCATAGTAGTTCTAATTCAAATATTCTGTTCTCATGTCTATTCTGATTATGGTCTTGACTTACAATAGATCAGCTGTCTGTGGAGTCTTCCTCTTTCGAGACTGTTATTTGTATCTGTAGATCAGTTGAATTTCCCACTGATTGGCTGTTTGAAGAAATTTTAAGAGTATTGAAGCCTAGTGGGACAATCCTAGTTCATAAGAATCCTCAGTTTACTGTTGGAGAAACAGATAAGGTAATGAGTTTGAAGTTTTGTGATTATATGAAATTAGTTTGAAGTGACAGATTTTAATAGGATTTTCTTACAGATAACCTCTGCTCTTGAGCGCAAGTTACCGTTGGCGGGTTTCTTAGAAGTGGGAGTTCTTAAATCAACAGTTCCATCAGAAACGGTACTTTTGGGGTAAGTTTCTGTCTCTAAGCCTGTTTAAAGCGGAATTATTTTGTTCTCTACCCCCTCAATGCAACCCTTTCTAAAAATTGGAGATTTTAAGATGTGTGTCTATATATATATATATATATATATATATAAAACTGCATAGCTCCAAAGGCCATGTACTTAATTATTCTTTGAGCCGTGAAGGTGAACCTAGTATATGCAAATTTTATGGTGCTTTGATGCTTGAACTTCAAATGTCTTCCAAAGTAATAAATAGATAGTGAAATCAAAGCCTAATGAAGTTCTTCTATAATTTCTGTGATCGAAATTTATTTGGTTACATTTTCTCATTTTTCCATATGAACCAGCAGTCTATAGGAGTCGCAAGCTATCAGCCTTTAGCAATAAAATTGACAAATGCTACCTAAAAATCTGCCAAGCAAAATGTTTACCTTTTTCCTCTATGAGATTGGCAGTCCTACACATTTCATCTCTATAAAGTTTATCTTTTTCCTTGCTCCCAATTTTGAGTTCCTTCAGTTCCTTTCCATCTATAAGCAGAATTCAATCACAGTAGAAAATGTCAAATTGACATGGTGCTAACACACAATTCTGCGAATAAATCTATAATTAAGTTATATCTTAGTAATAGAACCCAAATGATCCTCATTTAGAACCTGAACAGATTTTACAGGAAAATATTTTATTTATTGCTGATTCAGCAAATAACTCACGCAAACCATTTCCTTAATCACCCTCTTAATTGAAATATTGCATTAATGAATGCTAGAGATATATAAACGTGTAAGTTTTGTGCATATTTCAATAAAGTTTCTCTCAAAGCATGCTTATTTTCCTACAAGTTGGTCAACCCATGGTAGGTCTCATTCATAATAGGAATCGGATACTAGGATTGTTTTTTTTCATGTGGAGAAGGTAATCTTGTTTTGTTGCATTAACAGTGTGTGACCTTTTACAGGTGATCATAATTCTTGGCTCTGATCTTTCTGTGTGTGTATCAATTGTCAAATACCAGATAATTTTTCTTTGTAATTATTCTTTGGTTTCCATTTCAGCTTGCCCCAGTTCCTTTCAATTGTTGCAGTCACATCTCTTGCTGTGACGGCTATTGTAAATGCTTTGGTTCTGCCCCACTTAAATCAAGTAAGCTAGTCTCAAGTTTTCAATTATTACCTCCCTCTCAACTAAGACCTTTATTTGGCTGTGTCAGTTTCTTGAAGACATTAAATAGAATCTAGGTATGCAT
The DNA here is from genome assembly GCF_040712315.1 of Castanea sativa. NCBI lineage: Eukaryota > Viridiplantae > Streptophyta > Magnoliopsida > Fagales > Fagaceae > Castanea > Castanea sativa. The sequence continues at coordinate 22,343,684 of NC_134015.1, read as the reverse complement.
ATGTCTCCTTTCCTTTCCCCTTTTATTTTGTATTTTGAATTTAAAAGAATTAGATTGAGAAGTGGGTACACATTACTCCATATTACTATAAGTCGACAGTGAAAAAATGCCCAGGTTGAGTTTGTGAAGAGAGTGAAAATTTTATTAGTGAATAGTTTTATGTTCTAATTCTTTGGAAAGGGGGTGGGGATTGCATAGGTCATTAATTTGTTTTGCAGTTGCAATGCCAAAAGCATGTAAATACCTACTGAATTCTATATGTTTGACAGTGTAGAATGGATATGTAGTAATTCAAGGACTATTGTGGGATTGGATTTGGGCTTTGGGGCTCTAAATTGGTGCTTGGAGAAGAACATAAGTAGAGTTGGGGCTGATGGATATTCCAAAATATTCCTCTTTCATGGCAATGGCTTGCAACCTCTTGAGGCCAAGCTAGTCAACTTTGAGCCTCAAGAACTGATAAGTAAAATTACACTGCAAGAGGGCAAAGATGGTTTTGAGACTTGTGCATTGGAATCTACTGTGCAAGTGGGATGATTTTGTGAAATCTAAATCTCTCCTTATAGCTTAATGCTATTAAAGTTGTTAAGACATGGAAGGAACTAATTTATTATTTTGTGTTCATTGTCTAGGGCACAAAATGGGAAGGAAATACAGGTTGTTTGTTTGTAATTGTTAAAAATTTCTTCATACTTCCGTGTTAAAAGGACTATTTAATGTCATTCTTCTTTGTTGAAAGTGCTATCATTTTTTTATGGGTAAAATTTATTAGAAAATAAAGACAGACCTTTCATATATAGGATGCATATAAAAGACATTTTTTTTAGGCTGTGAACAAAAGGTTCATCTAAAGAATACAAAGTGCTATATCTTTATGTATTTCTTTTTATTTTGTTTTGATTTTAGAATAACTAATATTTTCATGATTATTTGTGAAGGCCAATTGTGGCTCTCGCAAATAATTTAGTATTAGTGAGGGTATATTTTTAACTCACACAAAAAATAAACTTTTTGTAAGGAACTTTTATTGTCCCTCATAAATAATTTGGTGGGAACATTTCCCTCCAATTTTTTTTACATTTTAATGATTATTTGTGAAGGTCGATTCTAGCCCTTGCAAATAATTTAGTATTAGTGACGGCATTTTTTTAACCATCACAAATAATACACTTTTTGCGAGAGATTTTTAATTGTCCCTCACAAATAATATGGAGGGAAAATTTCCCTCCAAAATATTAGTATTTGTGACAGTTATAACACATAATTGCGACAACTTTTTTTGTTGGTCACAAATATTTTACATTTTACCAAGTATTTGCAAGGGCTTTATTTTGCCATCACAAATAATATTTTTTGAGAGGGCCTTTTAGGCCTGTCAACGATTCTTGGTCGCTAATAGGCATTTTTTTTGTAGTTATACTAGTACACCAAACCATACATGGGGCACGGACACCCAAACAATATATCAGCTGGATTGCACTAGTGCCATTCTAGCCTCTAGATTTCAATAGTAATTGCTTTTAGCCATTTTCTACTCAACCATATAGTATAACCATAGAGTATGATCATGTTTACATACATTGTGCTTATCTTTGATATATATATGATGCACGTCTTCTTCACCTACCTCTACATGTGTTGTTTCTTTTCCATCTTTATACATATGTTTCTTATGTATTGTATGCAATCTTTCATTTCTGTTTCATACTAAGATGCCTTAATGAGTTTTGTTTAAAATGTTTTAGAAATACATGTTGTCAAAGTTTTTCATGCCATAACCTCTCTTCTTACAAAGTTTTTCAAGAGTTTGTGTTAGAGTAGATTTTATTTTATTCAACAATTGATTATGAGTTGAGTGATTTATGACTTCTCTTATATGTTCATTTTTTTGTTGTGGTTTTTTCACGAATTGCCAAATGGGGAGATTATTAAGGACATATTTTATGTAATTTACTAATTCTTTGATAAAACGCACTTTACTTGTAATTAGGTAGATCTAGGATATGTTTAATACTTCAAGAAACATGTTGTTCAAGCCAAGTATTAAAGCCATGAAGATTGGATCAAGAAACAAGTGAAGAATGACTGTTCATTAAGGGTCCGTTTGGTTGGAGGAGTGGAAAAGTGTGAGGATAGAAAATGGTGGGAGGATGGAAAAGTGGGAGGATAGAAAATAATTTATTTTCTATCCTTTTTGTTTGGTTAAGAGTGGAAAAGTGGAAGGATGAAAAAAATGAGTTTGCATAAATTTACTCATATACCCTTGTTGAAGAATGATAATTAAAACAAAAAAAAAAAGTGACAAATAATTACAAAAAAGAGCAATCATCCAATTTTATTAAAAAATAAAAATAATATCCCAAAAAAAGATGAGGCAATGTTACTGCCAGAAAAAAAGAAAAAGAAAAAAAGAAAGGCAATCGCCCAGAAAAAAAAAAACAAAAAAACAAAACAAAAAAAAGGGCAATGGTACTGCCCAGTGAAAAAAAAAAGATAAAAAAGGGCAATGTACTACCCAGAGGAATAGAAGAAATAAAGAATGTGCACATGGGTATTTTTGTCAATTAAAAAAAATTTATCCTCACTTAGTTTTCTCTCCATTTGGGGGAAAAAACTTTTTGGTGGGCCCAGAGAGAACACCTAGGCCCCACTATTTATTTTTCTTCCTTCCCATCCAACCAAACACACTTAAAAAAGTTTTTCTTCCTATTTTTTCTCAAAAATTTTCCATCCACCCTATTTCATCTCCAAACAAACACACCCTAAAGCTGGATAGATTCCCAATAGCTCTCGATAGATAGCTATCTATGAAGGTTTAATGAGTCTCGACATTTCTTAATGGATTCTGTCTAACGAGGTCTCAATAGCTGCTTGACAAATGCTATCTGTCGAGAATTATGAAAATTAGTTTTTCAGATCTAATTTTTGGCTCATGCTTATGTATTTGTGTAGGGTTTCTTTTCTCACAATCCTAGACATATATAAGGCTTATATTAAAGGCTATCACATAGGAGAATATAAGAAGAACACATGCAAAAAGTGACCGATGCCTTATTCTCTCTGAAAGAAGTTATTACATCTTTGCATCTTAGAGTTTTGTAACCAAGTGCTTCTTGATCTTCATTGTTGATAAAGTGAAGAATTTTGCAGCCAACTATTGGATAAATACATGTTTGTATCGCATACAAAACATATGCAGCGGAAAAAATAACGGATCTACTTCATTCATAAATGTTAACATGTACTATGTAAGTTTCAGAATTTAAGAACAAGAAAGTGTACCTTGGTACGGTGAATTTCAAAAATGAAGATCAGAATCACTTGGGAACACTTTTAATCTTCACTCCAATTCTACTAACGCCCAAGAAGTGTAGTCTTTCAATCAGTTTTCCAATGGAGAATGTCAAAGTGTCTAACACTTCTTACACACCTTTTCACAATAGTGTTATTTTTTCACACACACAAAAATTATGTATGTTTCTCCCTTTGTATCTAACTGATTATCTAATTGGGCTGACCTTTTGGGTCTTTTCAATTGGGCTTAAGTGTATAGCTTGGAGTGGGACCAATAAGACATTAGCTCCAATGGACTTTGGGCTTTCCTGTCAACTACTATATAAATATAGTTGCACTCTAGGCCTTATTTATAAATTATATCCCAAGACTTTATTGTACATGCAACCTCTTCACAAAATATTCGTAGTAAAACAAAGTCATGAATATAGACTACCACTTTGAAGATTACTACATTTTAATTCCTTGAGTACTCGGTTTAATCCTTTAAGTTATTCATCATATATTTATGAAATATAATTTCATAAATATATACTTTAGTAACTTTCTTACCAAAGTGGTTAGGCCTAACTCTCTGAATAACCAAATCCATTAAACTTATCTCAAGGGAATATTTTATATCTCCGTTAAGTGACTATGAATTCCATCTTGAGAATATATGTTTCATCAACAATAAATGTGATTGCCCAACATACTGAGATTTTGATCGTTTCTTTAGACCTAAATCTTGATATATCAAAGCAACTTACACTTCATAATCAAATCCATTATCCTCTGAGGATTAAGAGTTCATGAAAATAGAAGTCGTGAGTTTATTATTCATTTGACAGTCATTAAGAAAATAATAAATCTTACAGTGGTCCAGTTCAATATATTTTAACTCTTAAAACATATCAACTAGAAATCTCAATTTTCATGATCAAGACAAATCATCTTAGTTGATATGTTCTAGTCTTCGCAGATAAAATACCCAATTTCATTACCGATTACGAACTAAAATTCTGAATTTACAAAAAACTTGTGATTTATATCTACCGTAACTAAATCACATAAATCATATACTATACATCTCATGGACTATATGGTAATATCCCAAAATTCATGTTACCATTATTGTTAGATAATAATAAAACAACTGTATTAGCCACAACATTAAGTTATACATAATGTCATATATAGCATCATACAATAGGATTTAAGGTCACAGATCCTAACAATCTCCCACTTGCCCTAAAGATTATTGTGCACTAATCTAACTCCTATTTTCTCCAAATGTGACTCAAAAGTCCTTTGGGACAAGGCTTTGGTAAAGAGATTTGCTAGATTCTTTGCACTATCAATCTTTGCGACTACTACATCTCAACAAGCAACAATGTCTTGAATGATGTGATACTTTCTTTCTATGTGATTTCCTTTCTTGTGATTCCTTGGATCCTTGGATTGTGTAACTGCTCCACTATTATCGCAGAACAATGTGATAGGAACTTGCTCAATTCTCATAACACTAAGATCAGAAAGGAGTTTCTTAAGCCAAACAGCCTCCTTTGTTGCTTCACAAGCAGTAATATGTTCAGCTTCCATGGTGAAGTTGGCAATACAAGATTGCTTAACACTCCTCCAACTTATGGCTCCATCTTCCAAGGTGAATACACAACTTGAAGTGGACATTCTAAAATCAAGATCCGACTGAAAATATGAATCAATATAGCTAATGGGAATCAAATCCTTATACCGATAAACAAGCATATAATCTCTCGTTCTCCTTAGATACTTGAGAATATGTTTTACAATTTTGGTCTTGGATTTGATTGATATCGGCTGACCATGCCAACTGAATAACAAATATCCGGTCTAGTACAAAGCATGGCATACATGAGACTTCTCATTCCCACAGCAGAAGCATAGGGAACTTGTCTCATCATGTTTTCTTCCTCAAAAGTCTTAAGCCTTTGGTTATCAGATAGAGGAACTCCATGTCTGAAAGGAAATAATCATTTCTTGGAGTTTTACATGCTAAATTGTTCTAGAACCTTATTTATATATCCAGCTTGTGACAAATCTAACATCATATTCTTTCGATCTTGCCAAAGCTTGATCCCTAGAATATAGTTAGCTTTGCCCAAGTCCTTTATATCAAATTGGCTTGACAGCCAAACTTTAACTGATGACATTACCCCTACATCATTTTTAATGAGTAGAATATCATCAACATAAAGCATTAGGAACATTACTACTTTATCTCGATGTCTTTTGTATACACATGGTTCGTCAAGATTTTGTTCAAAACCAAATAAGTTGATTACTTGATCAAATCTGATGTTCCATGACCTAGATGCATGTTTAAGTCCATAAATGGACTTTTTCAACTTGCATACCATATGCTTTTGGTTCTTTGCTATGAAACCTTCCGGTTGCAACATGTTGATTTCTTCTTCAAGATTGCCATTAAGAAATACAGTCTTGAAATCCATTTGCCAAACCTCATAATCATAATGAGCAGCAATGGATAAGATAATTCTGGTAGATTTAAGCATGGCTACTGGCAAAAAAGTTTCATCATAGTCAATACCTTCTTTTTGTGTATACCCTTTCACCTCTTGTCTTACTTTAAAGGTTTCAACCTTTCCATCTATCCCTCTCCTCTTGTAAACCCATTTGCAACCAACTGGTTTAATGCCATTAGACGCTTTTACAAGATCTCATACATGATTGGAATACATAGAATCCAATTCAGATTTCATAGCTTGGATCCAATGATATGCATTTATATCATTCATTGCCTCCTCATAAGTGTAGGGATTCGATTCAGCCTCTTTTGAGATAGCTTCATAAGTTTCTCCCAAACCTATAAATCTTATAGGAGGCTGAACAATTCTCCCACTATGTCGAGGCACTTATGTACTAGACATCTCATGAGTAGTATCTTATGGTGTATCTAATACAACTACATCATTCCTAGTTTCATCCATTGATTGTTCAACTACAGGTTCATCTATTTTAGCCAAAACAACTTTACTCCTAGGATTAAAATTATTCACATAATCATCTTCCAAAAATTTGGCATGGGTACTAACAAACACTTTGTTATCCTTATGATTATGGAATAAATAACTCTTGGTTTCCTTTAAATACCCTAAAAACATGCATACTTCTGTTTTTACTTCCAACTTATTAGACTTCCCTTTCAACACATGTGCTGGACATCCCCAAATGTGGAGATATTTCATACTAAGCTTGCACCCACTCCACAATTCCTTAGGTGTGTTAGGAACAAATTTTGATGGAACCAAATTTAAAATATGCATTGTCGTTTTTAGAGTATATTCCCAAAAAGAAATTGGTAAAGTTGAATAAATCATCATGGACCTAACAATTTCCAAAAGAGTCATATTCTTTCTTTCTGCTACAACATTTTTTTGAGGAGTTCCAATTGCAATCAATTGGGATATAATCCCATTTTGAATTAGGTAATCCTTGAAATCTCCAAGAAGGTATTCGCCACCTCATCAGATCCAATGGCCTCTATGCGTCTACCCAATTGATTCTCAACTTCAGACCTAAATTCTTAGAACTTTTCAAAGGCTTCGAACTTCCATCTCATTAGGTACACAACCATATCTTGAGTAATCATCCATAAAAGTAATGAATTACTCAAAACCTCCTTTTGCTTGGGTTAACATAGGACCACATACATTTGTATGAACTAATTCAAGCAACTGTTGGGCTTTTCTACCTTTTGTATTAAAAGGTCGTTTGGTCATTTTACCCTTTAAACAAGATTCACAAACTGGAAATTCATCAAAGTCCAAGAGCTCTAAGAGTTCATCTTTGATCAGTCTTTGAATTCTATATGAATTAATATGACCTAAACGCAAGTGCCAAAGATATGCATCACTAGAAAGAAACTATCTCTTTAATGATTTTACATGAGAGTTATTATCTAATTCAGAATTGTATAATTCATGCTTATCAGGAGTTAAAATATAAAGACCATCCACAATATTGCCAAAACAGATAAACACTTTATTCTTCTTTATTACAACATTGTCTTTCAAGATAACACAATACCCATGTTTACCTAAATAAGTTGCAAAAATTAAATTCCTATGAACATTAGGTACATATAGATAGTCTTCCAATATTAAAACTCTAGAACTAAAACATAAATTAAACACTCCAATAGCTACAACTAGAATCCTGCTCCCATCAGCCAAAGTAAGAAAAAGTTCTCTCTCATTCAGTCTTCTGGTCTATTGGAACCCCTGCAAAGAATTGTAGATATGATTAGTACAACCTGAATCTACACACTAAGAATCCGTGGGATTTTGTACTAAACATATTTCAAGAAGGAATAAACATTTCATATTCTTATTCTTGGTAGCTATGAATTTTGGACAATTCCTCTTCCAATGCCCTTTTTCACCACAATGGAAACACTTTCCTTTGGTGTACTCCTTCTTCTTTCCCTTATTGGAAACTCCCAAGGCAATTGTTTACCATCCTGCTTGGTGAAGTCCTTCTTCTTCTTCTTCTTCTTCTTCTTCTTCTTCTTCTTCTTACCTTTGCCTTTCGTCTTAAGTTGAAAAGTAGAAGCTTCACCAATATTGGCTTCAACACTAGAAGTATCAAGAATGCCTTCCGCCGCCATTAACTTATTCATTAATTCAAACAAAGAATAATAAATCTTTTTGCTCATGTTATAATTAAGTCTGAATTCTCGAATGATTATGGTAGTGACTAGAGTATCATATCCACTTAGAATTCTCCATCAATGTCGACACCTAAAACTTCCAATGTATTCAGATTAGAGATCATCCTAAGACAATGCTCCCTCACTGAACTACCTTAAGCCATTTTGGTCTTATAAATTTGCCTCATAGTTTCTTGTTTTGCAGAACGACTTTGCTCACCAAACATCTCCTTTAGGCTACATTTTGCTTTTGATATTGTATAACATTTGAAATAGATGCTAAGATATAGCACTTGGCCATTTCATTAGATTTTTGCAACGATCATATTGTTGTTTTTCCTCAAGAGGAGCATCTAATGAAAGAAAGTTAGGACATGGTTGAATAAGTACATATTTGTGCTCTTTAGCAGTTAAAACAATGTCCATATTTTTTTTCCAGTCAACATAGTTGGATCCAATTAGTTTGTTTTGATTAAGAATAACAACAAGTGGACTAAATGATGCCATGATAAAATATGAAAACAATAAACATGAATATAATAAGTGAACTGGACATTATCAATTTAGCATATAAGCATATAATATGGAACCTTAATAAAACCATAATATAATATGTGTAACAAGAACTCAATCCCGTGCCTATAATTCCTTGGTAGCAAGTTTATTACAAACACTATGATTGATTGTGAACTATTCTTATTATTAGTGCCATCATGATAACTCTTATCAAACACTAATAATATGCCGTATTACTTACAACCTCTAAATAATAATGACATAGCTCATTTGGGAGGTTAACATTACACTTAGTCTAGTGTACACCATTATCTAGAATCATGTGTAGCCACATTCCATCTCCCTTTATAGTATTTAAACTTGTAGTACCATGAAATAAAATACCCTACTTTGGGATCATGAGGCATATACGCCAAGACGAGATTTTTGTTCACACTACTTTAAACGAGTAAGTTCAATCTTGTAGTACTATGAAATAAACACTTTCCTTTGGGACTGTAAGGCTTATACGTCAAGATGAGGTGCTTATCCCACACTTCTATGAACCGATAATGGAGGTCATGAGATCCAACCCTTGTATCTCTCTCCCACTAGATTTTTTTTAAATAAAAGTTTTTAATTTAAAACACGCGTAAGCAAATTACATATAGCCTTGCTCTTTATATATGTACAAAACACTTAGAGAAAATTTTGTATCTTAAGTCCTCGATCAATCGAGAAAAATTCTACCAACTTGACCGATGATCGATAGATCCTCGATCGGTCGAGAAAAATTTTCCAGCTCGATCGATTCTCGATGCTCAATCGATCGAGCTTCGCGAATTTTAAATTTTCCAGAATTTTTCTAAGATAGTTTTTTAACGTTTTTTATGAACAAACTACCATCATATGAACATAATGGACAAAGATTGATATCAAAATTGAATTTCATTGATGCTATAGCCTTACAATTCAATTTAACATACTTAAACTCAAATTTAAACAACATCATAACATCAATATCTGTTTTCATCAAACAATAATTTCAACAACCATGCAAAAAACTAATTTCTAACAACATGAAACTATTGTCACTAATTCCAAAACTCAAAACATGTTAAACAGGTATGAAAATGAAGACCACTCTGATACCAATTGTTGGATAAATACATGTTCGTATCGCATACAAAACAAATGCAGTGGAAAAAATAACGGATCTACTTCATTCATAAATGTTAACATGTACTATATAAGTTTCAGAATTTAAGAACAAGAAAATGTACCTTGGTGTGGTGAATTTCAAAAAAGAAGATCAGAATCACTTCGGAACACTTTTAATCTTCACTCCAATTCCACTAACACCCAAGAAGTGTGGTCTCTCAATCAGTTTTCCAAGAAAGAATGTTATAGTGTCTAACACTTCTTACTCACCTTTTCACAATAGTGTTATTTTTTCACACACACAAAAATTTTGCATGTGTCTCTCTTTGTATCTAACTGATTATCTAATTGGGCTGGCATTTTGGGCCTTTCCAATTGGGCTTGAGTGTGTGGCTTGGAATGGGAACAAAATGGACCAATAAGACATTAACTTCAATAGGTCTTGGGCTTTTCTGTCAACTTTTGACAAGTCCAAAGTTACCATTAACTATATCTAATAGCACTATATAAATACAGTTGCACTCTAGACTTTATTTATAAATTATATTTCAAGAATTTATTGTACATTCAACCTCTTCATAAGATATTCGTAGTAAAACAAGGTCATGAATATAGACTGTCACTTTGAAGATTACAACATCTTAATTCCTTGAGTACCCGGTTTAATCCTTTAAAGTTATTCATCATATATTTATGAAATCCAATTTCATAAATATATACTTTAGTAACTTTCTTACCAAAGTGGTTAGGCCTAACTCTTTGAATAACCAAACTCATTAAACTTATCTCAAGGGAATATTTTATATTTCCGTTAAGAGACTATGAATTCCATCTTGAGAATATATGTTTCATCAATACTAAATGTGATTGCTCAATATACTGAGATTTTGATTGTTTCTTTAGACCTCAATTCTGATATATCAAAGCAACCTACACTTCATGATCAGGTCCATTATCCTCTCAAGATTAAAAGTTCATGTAAATAGAAGTCGTGAGTTTATTATTCATTTGACGGTCGTTAGGAGAATAATAAATCTCACAGTGGTCCAATTCAATATGTTTTAACTTTTAAAATATATCAACATACCAACTAGAAATCTCAATTTCCATGATCAAGACAAATCATCTTAGTTGATATGTTATAGTTTTCGCAGATGAAATGCCCAATTTTATCACCTACTACGAACTAAAATTCTGAATTTATAAAGAATTTGTGATTTATATTTTCCGTGACTAAATCACATACTATGCATCTCATGGACTATATGATAATGTTCCAATATTCATGTTACAATTATTTTTAGATAATAATAAAACAATTTTATTAACCATAACATTATGTTATACATAGCATAATACAATAGGAATTAAGAGCATACACCCTAACACCAATATCTTCTTCAAGTTGGTGAGCTAGTCACGTACTGGGAGCCGTGCATCATCGGTTAGTTACGTATTGGGATCCATGCAAAAGGGTGGCATTCATATGTTGAAGAGCTCTGAGGTTCTGAAGCGAAAAAAGGTTTCTATTGTAAGTTTGTCTACGGGGATTGTAGAGTTTAGAGACAAAAGTTTTGTACTACATCTGAAACCTCCTTATACTATAGTGAAATGCTTTTCGAGAAGATTTCCCCCCAGGTTTTTTGCTGTGAAACTAGTTTGTTTCATTGGTTTCGTGGGTTATCATATCTTCTCTTATTTATTTTTTCTAGCATGATATTAATGTTTGTTTGTTTTAACAAGGTTTATTCACAATTAATCTAATTAATAACTTGGGTTTAAAACTTGTTAATTCTATCAACCGGGGTCTAAATTTCCCAACAATTTCTATGGATTTATGCAACAAGAAAAACTTTAACAAATATTGTAAATTGTGCTTTGCAGAGGCCAGGCTTAGTTTATACTATGGCTTTTGGTGTTCTACCTTCTATATTGGTTGTTTCATAGTAAATAAGAACCTTACTAATTCTTAAAAAAAAAAAAAAATAATACTTTAACAACAAAAAACAATATTAGTCAACTATTTGTGATGCAGGTGGAAAGCCATAAGAAATAAAACACATCTATTTCAAGAAAATAACTTTGAATCTATAAGGAGAGAGATTAGAATCCACCATCATAAGATTATAGGAAAACTCTGAAATTTTATTCAATAAAAATTATAAATTGCCTTAGAGGCTACAATGCATCTACCAAAAAAAAAAAAAAAATCCTCAGTGGCAAATTATTTTCTCTATTAAAAAAAAAATGATAAAAACTTAAAAATTGGATCGAATTCAAACTTTGAACCAAAGTGTCATCATTTGACATTTTGACCAGCTAGGGATCAAAGTTTTGTTCAACACTTCACCTCTTCTTAAATTTTGTTTGGCACTTAGGGGTAGGCAAATGACACTGCAAGTGTGTTTGCCCTCACTTAGTGAGCAGTTTGAGTGATAGCCCAATAAAGCCCTGGTAATACACGTGGTATTATCCATTACTATCACGTAACGTGGGATTGATGAGTGCATATTAGAGACTCCATTTTTTATTTGACAAAACAAAAGTGACTTGCTTACAAATTTGGTTATTTGCTCGATTTATCATATTTGTAAATTAATCAACTCATTATTTTTTAGATAAATATCCTTGAGGAGTTTTGTAATTCACACTCAAACTCATCAACCAAGGCTTCTACTCTCTATAAATAAAGGATGGTTCAATGCTAATAGTTAAGCATTGAGAGCTCTTTAAGAGAGGCATTAGGGGAAGAGGAATTATTGAAGACATAAAGGAATATTTGAAGAGAGGAATTGTGCCCAAAATTTTGAAGACAAAAAGGAATATTTGAAGCGGAACTATACAAACATAGGAGGTGTTGCCCAAGCTTGTTTTGCCAAAACTCTTTGCGTGCAAGTATAATTTCCAAACTAATCCTATTTTGATCTAGTTTTGTAATATATATTGATTGCCAGTACATTTTCTTTGTTGATATTGGATGAACTTGATGAACATGCTTACCATAGAAGTAGTGTTTCATATGCGCATGTGAATTTTAAAAATCCTAATATGCTTGATCTCTTTTCTACATGCATAATCATCACATGTTGTATTTTTGCTTTCGTTTACACTACAAAAAACGGGGTCTATAGCTGCGTTTCAAAAACGCGGCTATAGACCCCGAAAACGCGGCTTTGGACTTGAAGCCGCGTTTTCTATGGCCGCGTTTACAACCGCGGCCTAAGCGGCGCAGCAATAGACCCTGCGGGTCTGTAGCCGCGTTTTTAAAAACGCGGCTACAGACCATACCTGAAGCCACGTTTTTGAACCATGGCTATAGGCTTCAGCTCTATAGCCGCGTTTTTAAAAACGCGGCTATAGGTTTTTTTTAAAAAAAAAAAAAAAATTCTGGGTGTTGCTGCGCCCCAAGAAATTCAAAATTCAAACAAAAAAAAAATCAAAATTAAACGAAAACCCAGAAAATTCAAAATCAAATACGAACCCAAAAATTTCAAAATCAAACACAACATACACACAATACAAACACACCCCAAAAATTCAAAATCAAACACAACATACTAACAATACAACCACAACTTGCTCCAAAATATAAGAACACAAACCCATAAATCTCATTTCCTTCAACAAAGCCAACCCAAATCTAACACTAAATCCATTCAAGGAACACAAGTACAAGCTCAGAAACACAAAAAAACAAGCTCAGGAATACAAACCCATTTAAACATAAGCACAATATCAGAGACACAATAGCACAAATTTAAAATTTTCAGCATTTTCAACATTTTCTTACTAACTAAACATAAAATAAAAAATAAAAAAAACTAGATTTATAGAAAAATTAGTGTCTGAGATGAAGAAAAAAAAAACAAAAAAGAGTTTTGCTGGAGTGAAGAAGAAAAAAAGATGCAGGAACTCCAAAGAAACAAAGAAAAAAAAAAAAAGAGTTACGTTGGAAAAAAGAAAAAGAAAAAAAAAAAAAGAGTTACGTTGGAAAAATGAAGGAAGAAAGAAAAAGGAAAAAAAAAAGAAAAAAAAGAAGAAGAACCTGAAGAGTTAGTGAAGAAGGAAGAAAAAAAAAAAAAAAAAGAAAGAGGAAAGAGAGAAGAACCTGAAGCTGAGTGAAGAATGAAGAAAGAAAAAAAGAAAAAAAAGAAAAAAAGAAAGGAACTTATAGCTGAAAGTGGGGTAGGTGAGGATGCAGGTGGGAAAGAGAGGGGCACGTGGGAGTTTTTTTTTTTTTTTTTTTGAGCCGCGTTTTTTAAAACACAGCCAGAGGGGAAAACGCGGCTATAGGGCCCCACTGGCTGCATGCTCAGGTCTTCCTTTCTAGAAATTTATTCGGATAGGGGACCTATAGCCGCGTTTTTAAAAACGCGGCTATAGGTCCCCCTCTGGCTGCGTTTCCAGGCAGCCAGAGGGGGGCCTATAGCCGCGTTTTTGGCTGCGTTTCCAGGCAGCCAGAGGGGGGCCTATAGCCGCGTTTTCCAAAAACGCGGCTATAGGCCCCCACTGGCTGCATGCTCAGGTCTTCCTTTTTAGAAATTTATTCGGAGAAGGCTTATTTAATAGGGCGGAAGGGTAACTAACACATTTCCACTCCATAACTCAGCCTTTGATTTTAATTAAATGTATGTAATTTTCATTTTTAGATTATATTTAGGACATAAAGCCACGTAAATTTTCTTAGATCGTAAACAGGAGAGAGAATGTTATGAATTTTTCTTTTCACATACAATTTTTTAATGAAAATTCAAATTCTAAGTGAAATGAAAGAGACTTTTATATTTTATTTTACATTTTTATAAATAAGTCCTTGCAATACAACTTGCTGCTACCACAGCATCACAAAAGCCACCTTATCCATGTTTTATTTATGCACAAAATTTGTGTGATCCGTATGAGTGCAAGGTGACTCTGGATGTTGCCAATGCTCTTTCCGCTCAAAGGGCTAACACATTATGATCGATTGAGATATGAAAAGTAAGTGTTTATAATTCCTAATAATGTTTTCTTTGGCCAAGCACCTTGTCAATATCTTCGTTAATTTTACACAAGGTTCATTTAATGGATGTGAGGACAAAGAAATTGTGCAGTCTGTTTCGGTTTCTATCCAATGAATTAAAACATTCGAATAAAATTTGAGATTAAATTCAATAAGAACATGGTGTAAAACTCTTGTTTTACACCTTCTAATGTCAATATGCCACATCATCATTTTACAAATAATTACAAATAATCAGATAGGGTGTGCCACACATAATCAATCCTCACTCATACCCATCAGAAAATCAAAACTTAGCAATGCAAACTCAAATCCCGACAGTCTTCTAGCTCCAACTAGCAGCAGCCCATCTGGCCATCTTCATTGATGGCGTGTTCTTGGGTCATATCAAGACCATCACGTCCTGCCAAGAGCGCAAAAGTCAAATCTGGGATTAGAAAGCTTCATTGATACCAATTTCCTAGCAAATGCAACACTCGTTGACCATCCCCACCAAGAACCTTTTAATCCCATATCTCTTGTGAAGAATTGAAAATATTTTTTTGTGAAACAAACCCAGTAATAAACATTCACACAATTGCCTGACTTTACCACCCTTTATTGCAAATTGGAAACAAAAACTCACACTTTAAAATAGGCATATAGAAAACAACGTCGAAGGATTTGAGAATGAAGAAGGAGACAAACTACTAATAGAGTTCAGCCATGTTCCTCCTTGTCCTCCACCTCCCAAGAACTCGCCGTCTATGAAGATGGCTAGATGGGCTGCTGCTGGTTGGAGCAAAGGCCATAGAAGACTGTCTGAAGCTGAGTTTGCTAAGTTTTTATTTCCTTACGGGTATTAGTGAGGATTGATTGTGTGTGGCAAACCCTATTTGATTATTTGTAATTATTTGTGAAATGATGATGTGACATATTAAGATTGGATGGTGTAAAATAAGGATTTTAAACCACATCTTTTTTGAATTTAATTTTATAAAATTTATACTTTTATGAAATTTCATTTGGATGACAAAAGACAAAAACATACATCTAAATTTAGTAAGGGTAGTAGTTTTTTTTTTTGTGAAGGAGGGGCAGTAGTTTTATTTTTTATAATACTTTTTCTAATAGTTTCTAATAGTTAAATGAGATATTTGGGTTTAATCACCATTTATACCAAAAACTGACTAGTGTCTTGATCTAATAATAAAGAGTTATCATTAAAAGCAAGTGTTTATAAGTTGAAACTCTCTAGAAAATAATATATATATATATACACACACACACACACACACACACACACATATACTTTTCTTGGTAAAACGAAAGATGTAAGGGCGCGATTTGAGTCCTAACCCAAGAGGTAACAGAATTAAAGCCCAAAAAGTCCAATACAATGAATTTGTAGAAAATGGGCTAAAAACTAGGCTTTAATGAAATGAACAAGGCTTACAATGGACTAAAGTTGATAATGAAGCAAAGAAAAGCAAGCTTTATGTAAAAAAATCCTTTCTTGGCAATGTCTGAGGAGAACAGTTCTTAGATTTACTTCTGTTAGACTTGATTACAGTTTCTGTTCTTGTTGCTATAATGTTTTTTCTACTGATTCTTCGATCCCCCCTCTAAAGGGTTTCTTTCTCTCTTATATTATCCTATTTCTTTCATCTCCACCATCTACGTGTAGGTCAAGTTGCTGGCTTTGATCCTAGTCTCATTAGCACATTCTTAAAGTCTTTAGGAGTAGCTGTAAGGCTGAATATCACTGTTCAGGTATCACTTCAACATTAATGCGGCCAAAAAGTTAGCTGCAGAGTATTCAATGCGGTGGTAGCAGCTTTCTCTTAGATATTTATTAGTTTCCCTTTGTCCTATACTTTCCTGATGTTTATCCTTATCAATAGAATCCTCCAGAGTGTTGCTCTTGATGGCAGACCACACCTTCTGACTTTTGCTTTGATTAGCGGATGAGGCATTCCTCCTCAAACTACTTTCCCAGATTCTTATAATCATAACATTTCCATAACCCACTAATTCTTACCCCTTCACTAATGTCTATTTGTCCTTGGATTACTAAGCATCCTCGAACAAGACTCATGCGCCAATACACATTTTTAGGCCTTTTATCCCTACTAAAGATATTATAATTATTAATATAATTTCTCCCTTTTATTTGAACAAATAATGTACCCGTATGATGTGTAAATTAATTTGAAAATTATATAAAAAATGTATATTTGAAAATTAATATTAAAACTATCGTAATATATAATTGTGAATCACTTAAAAATCCGAATTTGATATTTCTTTAGATTCAACTTAAAGAGAGGCTATGGGTACGTAGTGTGCAGCTTTTATAATATTATATAATACAAATTATGAAATACATGATTAAGATAACTAGAATAAATATTATATTTCATTTTGAATTTCTTGAAACTTATATTATATAATTTTAGCTAAATTAAACCATACTAACTATTAATTAGATAATAAATAGAAGTTTTTTCCTAAGTAGTTTTTTTTTTAATTTTTTGAAACTTAGATATTAGACTTACAACTTAAGTAAAAAAATCCTAACAATTAATAAAATAAATTTTACAATGAGATTGTAGCCAAATGTTGCAACCAAATCTTCTAGAAGTCAACTTTTATTATATAATATATCTATTTACCATCTGAAAGGATATTGAACCTGTAGGTACAAAATTCCATCAATCAGTTCTCTATGCATTTGGTACATACTACCTTGTTTGCATAAAAATTACAAGAAATTTTTTTATGGACAATCTTAACTTCTTTTTTCTATAATTCAATAATTAAAGGATAGGGGAATAGAATCCTAAGGACGTGTTTGGTTTGAGCAAAAAACTGGTGTATTCTGTATTTATTTTCAGTTTTCGTGGGAGCCTCTACTAAAAAACTTGTTTGACTGTATTTGTATTCAGTTTTTATTTTCAATATCCAAAAAAATAGGATTTAATATAAAAACTTAAGGTCCGTTTGGATAGAACTTATTACTGAAAACTAGCTGAAAACACTGTAGCAAAATAATTTTTAAATGTGTGAATAGTGCTGTGGGACTCATTTTTAATATTTTTTCTGAATAAAGTGCTTGTGGGTCCCTTGAATAGTGCGTGAACAGTGCTAAACAATAACTTTGTCTCCCGCATAGTGTAATCATGTGCATGAACAGTATCGGTTATTGTGCATGAACAGTACCGGTTACTGTTCATGAACAGTAGCCGTAACAATGAAACTTGTCGTGCAAAAAAAAAAAAAAAGAAGGAAACGCAAACGTCTATCCAAACACTTACTTAGTGTCTGTTTGGATACCGCTTATTTTGTTGAAACTGAAAATTTATCGCTGAAAGTACTATAAATAAAAGTAAAAGTTAGTTAAAATAGTACAGTGAGGTCTATGAATAATACCAAAAATTGCAATGGAACTTATGAATAGTAGCAAAAATAAGCTGAATAGTAAAATAATTTTCATTTATAATTTGCATCCAAACAGAGGCTTAATACAACTTTTTGATGTTTTTATTTTCTTGAAAATGAATACAATAGCATTTTTGTAAGAAACCAAATATGTGGATCCCTCTAACATCAACTTGTCCCATCAAAAACACTTTCTCTTTCAATTTTGTTGAATTTTTAATTGAAAAATATAAAGTGATTAAAAAAAAAAGCAAAAACCAAACTAGAAAATAATGTCAAACATGAAATGGGTTGGGTAGAGAAAATAAATATACCTGCAATGATAACCAAACAGAACCTAAAAGCCTCCATCAAAAACACATGAAGCACTAAGTGAACTATAAAACTCTTAGTAGTCTTATCCCAATGCCTCTCTTTGACGAATAGCACTTACTATCGAACAAAAGTCCAGCCTATTTTAAAAGCCCTTCAAATGACTTCAAAAAGAAAAAAATATATATATATATATATATATCACCTAACCTAAAAAAAAAAAGATCATAAGAGTTAATCACCTCAGTTCCCAACAAATTATTTAAAATTTACTACATAGTACTTATTATTCAACAAAACAAGCTACCGGTTACTATACGGTTATTTAATATTAATTCAAACATTACAAGCTAGGGTACCACATAAATACAGCATGAAATAATATTACAAACATAATACAAAACACAACAATTTTTAGAACTTTTTTCAGAACAGTTGAGCTGATAAAATTTTATTTATCACTAACAACTCGTCATCTCAACTTGTCAAACATTGACCGTGCAGAACACAATACACAAAGCAAATCTTCCAGCATACTAACGCTTCATCTCTCCTTCCACAACTGGGGCCATCGACACTGCTTTACTGTACATGTGTGGATTCCCTCTCCATCCTAAGCAAAACCAGGAAAATCCCATCATTGATAGCCCATGAAAATTTTCATTTTCAAAGGATCTATTTATCTATTACACACAGACACAGAGAGAGCGAGAGATTAATATTACCAGCAGACACGTCGAAACCGCGATTTTGGAGCTCACGATACTCTTGGCATAAGGCACAAAAATGGCAGAAACAATGAGTGCAAAAGTCCTCACAATGATTCTCCCCCGACAAGTATTGCTCTCTCAGTTTTGTACGATAACAGCATGAATAGAAGGGTCCAACAAAAGAAGTAGCAGTGAAAATACCGAGCAGTGTATAAAGCGTCCCATTTACGCAACAAGCTGAATGTTGCACAAAGACAATATATACATCTTACAAGTCAGTTTTTATTTAACTATTTATATGTATATATGTATAAATACTGTACATATTTCATGTATATAAACGGTCACTATATAAACGGTCACTAAATACGACAAGTATTGCTCTCTCAGTTTTCTCTATTTTTCTTTTTTGCTAAGATTATTGTTTAGGGCTCTCATCGCACTTCACTGATCTCCAAGTATTATAATTTTCGGTGATTCTGTCCCACAAAAATAGTGGGAGAAATCTCTTGGGGGTGGTCTAAATTAAAGGTGTTCGATATATAGAAAATTTGAACTCGAAACTTCATGTATCAAATGAGATTTAGAAACCATTAGACCATGGGCTTGAAGTTGATCATTCTATACGCTTCTGTAATACTTACAGGATGATCCTTTATCTAGAATCTCCGAGGTCCGGCCAAAAGCAACGCATGGACACCAGCATGTCAAACAACCTGTGACAGAAAAAGATTTCAGTCTTAAAACTAACAATATTTCAATCACTATAAAGGAGATAATTTTTTATTCTGTAACTTAGAAAGAACAAGGAATAGAAAAGAAATTTTTTGACATGATTTAACAAATATATAAACCTTTTTAATAAGTAAGAAAAGGAAAGGATAAGGAATTTGCAGCTATGCCAGTCAGAGCAACAGTCAAAGAGGCCGGTTGACCAGGTTCGATCACTCGCCATTTTAGATCGACTTGTCAGAGCAGGCTTCTAGAGATGTAGACGTGTAATTAATGAATCAAAGAAATGGTAGAAAAGCGCAGAAGTTGTGCTTGCAAAGAGTCGATGGTTGGGATGGTATTTATAGAGAGAGAAGAATGAAATAAATTGGTATATACGTAAACATATTTTCCATTTTTCTATGTTCACACGCGTACTTTGCCCCTTAGTCATCATTAGAGCAACCACATCAGCTCGTGTAAAAATTTCGTCTATTTTACACGAAAAATCTCCTTTTAAAATTTTACACATTCATTTTTACAAATCACCCACATCAGTTCATCTATCCTACCACCTCTATTAATTAAATAATAATTTCCTCACTTCTTTTTATTATTTCTCTCCAACTACCGCGCGCCTTCTCTTCATTTTTTGGTAATTTCTCTCTCTCTATCTCTCTCTCTCTCTCTCTCTCTCTTCATTTCTTCTCTTCATTTCTGATTCATGTCTCTCTCTCTCTCTCCTTCTCTTCATTTCTCTTTCGCTCACTCTCTCTCTCTCTACCCATCTCTCTACCCATTTTCCAGCTCCGATCTCCGATCTACAGCATCGATCTCCGATCCCAGCCGTGATCTCCGATCCACGCACCACCGAGCCCAGCCGCGATCTCCGATCCACGCACCACCAATCCCAGCTCCGATCTCCGATCCACGCACCACCGATCCCAGCTCCGATTTTCGATCCCCAACACCACCGATCCCAGCCCCGATCTGCAGCTCCGCCGACCAAAGCATCATGGGTGTGTTTGTGTATCTGTGTGTGTGTGTGTGTTTTTTTTTTTTGGAGCAAGTGTATGTCTGAGTTTGTTACTGAGTATCTGTGTTAATTTCTCTGTGGATGATACTGAGTTTGTTGAGTTCGTTGAGAACGGAGAAGAGAGAGGAAAAATGGAGCGAACTATTCCTGGAATAAAATAATTCATACACGAGCTACAGTAGCCGTGTATATTTACACGGTACTGTAGCTTGTGTATGGATTTCCACATTTTTGGCTATTTATACACCCATTGATGTGGGTATTTTTTTTGCATAAAATGTGTAAAAATTGTACTTTCTTTTATTTTACAAATTTTTAACTGAACTGGTGTGGATGCTCTTAGTCATTACACGGAAAAGTCCAAATGCTTAACTACAAGGGTCATTCCACAGTACCCAGTGGGTATTAAAATTTTCAACCGTTGATTTAATTTGTTTTAATACTAATCATTTATTTTATTTTAATGAAAACTTGTTACCGGTCAAGCATGTTCTATATAAAGTAAAGTAAATATACAAAAAAAAAAAAATTAGACGCATTCTCAGGTTTTTTCTCTCTCGCTCACATTCTTCAGTTTTTCCTCTGCTTCTCTCGAGTTCTTGCTGCTCTCTCTTGTGTTGTGTGTGATGGGTGAATCTCTTTTGGCATCCTGTGGCTTTACTCAATGGTGTGATGGGTAAATTTCTTTTGGCATCACATAAATTTACTGAATGGTGAAGGCTTCTCAAAGTAATCAAAATCGCTTTAACATAGTTGAAGGTAAGTATCAAAACGACAAAACCCTAACCTATGCAAGCTGTGAAATATGTTTTGTTTCTCGAAATTGTTTGTTAGTTTTTTGGATGTTTTGCTTGACGAGTTATATAAAGATAGATATTAGGCTTAAAGATTATTAAATCTTGGAACATTCAAAATAGAATTAGGCCCTATCAACAATGCTATCTGTGTTTATAGTTTGGATTTAATATTTTGGAGTTGTATTGTTTTCCTTATAAATTTTAAAGTTAGTGATCTTAGTTAGGTGGTCTTTGAAGGACTCTGTGTGTACTAAAGTGGCTGTGTTGGGCAGGTTGTTCTATTTGTAATTTGTTTACTCTTCAATATAATGTCTTAATTATCCCAAAAAAAGAAAAATAGAAGTACATCTTATGCACTGGATCATGAGGAACAGTGTTAATCTGCTTTCATTTACATACCTTAGCTAGCTCACCATAATCGAACTTCCCCCTAACACTTTCTCTAAAATCCTTAGATATCACCTAAAAAATTTTCAAGCACTATTTACTTAATAATTAAATACTTCAAGAAAACTTATAACGGTACTCGATCAGAAGAGAGACTACTAAAAATATCCAATAACTGTCCACTGTTAACTCATGCCAAAATTCCACATAATCATTTTCTCAAAAAAAAAAAATCCACATAATCATAATATTTTTCTTTATATTTTGTTCCTGCCACCATTATTGCCCTAGAGATAAGGCTATAACTCCTAGTACTATGTCACATTGGGAAAGACAAGGCACGTGGGCCATATTTAAGTACTACACTTACCTTTACACTTTGTTCTCTTTTTTCTTTTTTACTTGTCAGACCCCAAACCTAAACCTATGCTTACTAGGCCTTTTGTTTTTCCCAATTCCATCAATTCAGGTACAGTTTCTTAAACAAAAATTGTGCAGAAACCTGACCCTTGACCCATTACGCCTAAAATCTGCAACTTCAATCTACACTTATAGCAACAAAGTGTATATATATAAAAAATTAAAATTAAAATACTGAGCACAGAAAAATCTGTAGGTACTAGCGTCCAATTTACTGAAATAATTCTAAAATTTTCTTCGTTTGCATCATTAAAACTCTTAAATATTTAAATAGTTTCACTGTTGGCCAAAATACCCACATAAAAAAAGATACTTTAGTTCCAAATAAAGCTTAGATCTGACAAGAAAGAGAATATTAAGCTCTTACCTCAAGTGTGCAATCAAACCTTCTCTATTTGAGTATTTTGGGTCATCTCCTTTCTCAAAATATCTATCATTATACACTAACTTAAATTAGCTTTGGGTCGTCTTCGTGATGATGTCATAATTAATTAAAGCCTAAATATAGATATTAAATTTATAAAACTAGCAAAATTGACTAATATATCTATATATGTGAGGAAAATTTAATGATTTTCAAGCATATATTTAATAATTAAATAAGAAAGTTAATAAAATAAAAATAATAACCATGAAAACATTAAAATTTATGATTAATTTTTGAAGTAAAGTTGAATATCTTTGAAGGATTTTAATTATAATTTTGTTTTATTCCCTGTAAGAGATGGATAATTTAATTAAGTAAAATGAAATTGTGTTAAGTTGTTTTTGTTAAAAAAAAAAAAATTGCTAAGGGGTTGGACCGCCTGGTTTTAGGGGTTCAATTTCGATTTTAGGGGTTCATGGAATTCCCACATATACCCGGTTCTCTATACTTAAAAAACCAAATTTTCATCCGGTTCTCAGTTTTCACGGTTTGGGTCAGAAAACCTTGGAAAAAAGTTCTAAAGCTTTCAAAATACATTTTACAAGTGTTGATTGTAGTCCCAGACCATCATGAGCCATCACTACTAATATTAGTACCTTACCACTACATGTGATAATATATCAGCATCCACTAGATGTTATTACACTTACTTTTTTTTTTTTTTTTTTGAGAATCAGATGTTATTCCACTTGAGTGTGATATGATTATAACATAAAATACCAAGTAGTTAGACAAATAATGAATTCTATAAGCTTCTTTCCATGAAAAAAGCTACAACAAAGTATTGAAAGCGAATGGAATGTAATCTAAGATAGCTTGATGGATGAATCTAAGATAGTGGGTATGGGATATGGTACCCACCCAAATCTTAGCCGTATATTTTTATTGTTTCAATCTTGACCGTTTATTGGTTTCTAATATATTGAATGTAATTGTTAAATAGTTGCAGAAATATTGAATGTAATTGTTAAATAGTGATAACATTGCATTTTGGCGGAATTTGAAATCTAAAATTATTTTGAAATGTAGTTATAGCTTACTGCTAGTTTGGTGTATATGTGCTTTTACTTGGTTGCTTCATTTTGTTATTTCCTGACAAGAATATCATTAGCTATTTTCATTAGAATGTATACTTTATTTGCTTCTCAATTTTACACTCTCTTTCCCTTCACATGATACCAAGTTCTTCAAGAACACACTCTGAGGCCTAAATTTGTTTTATGTTTCAATTTCAAGTTCTTTAAGAAAACACACTGAGGCCTAAATTGTTTTGGGTTTCAATTTTTTGTTTCTTATTTAGAGTTCACAGTTACAGCATTGTATGGTCTAAATATATAGCTTCTTTGGAATCATTTAGAGGAGAAAATGTTTCCTAACAAATAACATTTGCTTTGGGTCAGGTTTTTTTTTCATTGAGAAAATTTAACACCATAAAGGTATCAAAAAAGTTGAGATGTGTTTGATTAAAATACCCATGAGATGTCAAAAATCACCAAGTTGTCTTGAAAACCTCTAACATGACCAAAATATCTTTACAATCACCTAAAAAAAAAAAAATCCAAGATATCACTCTAACAAGGCCAAATTGAGTGGTTTGAATTCTATTATGGTAATTTTAAAAAAATATTAGTATTTTAGTCATTCTATATTTTTAGCGCTACTTTGTTCATTTTCAGTTTTTTTTTAATTAATTTTGAAAGTTTAAAAATGTATTTTAGTCATTTCATAGGTTAATGAAGGTATTTTGGTAATATTTGAGGCATTGGGGTATTTTAATAATTTTATATATTTTTAGGACTGTTTTTTGAAATCCTTAATTTTCGGGGTATTTTTATTAATTTTCAAGTTTATAACTATTTTGGAAAAATTTATTGTTAACATTTTAATTATTAACAAGATTGTTATGAATCGACAAAAATAAAATTATATGTGATGTTGTTTATTAGGACATATATAATTGGATGTTAGGAACATATGTCAACATTTTATGTATTGACCAATCCTTTGACAAAACGTACTTTACTTGTTTTTGGATAGATTTAGGATGTGTTTAATGCTTCAAGGAACAAGAGTTCAAGTCCAAGTATTAAAACCATGCAAGTCTGTCCAAGAATCAAGTAATGAAATGTTAGATTTTAAAGCTCGACAGCTAACTTGATAGCTAGTATCTATCGAGGTTTAAAAGCCGCTGAAGCCTGTGGCTCGACAGTTAGCTCGATAGATGGCTATCTATCGAGGTTTATGAAACTCAGTTTTTCAAGACTGTTTTTCATCCAATCCGTGAGCATGTGTTTGGGCTTTTTTTTTTCTCACAACCCTAAACATATATAAGGATTATTTTAAGGACCGTATCAGGTTACACAGCCAAGAGCACAATTGCACAAGAGCATAATTCATCAAGTGTGACCAGAAACCTAGTTTGCTCTAGTTCTTGAGAAGCTACTATGTTTGTACACCATAGGGTTTTGTGACCGAGCAACTTCATGATCTTCATGTGTTGAAGAACAAAAAAACTTTGCAGCAAACTTCCTTCTTAAGTTGGTGATCAAGTCACGTAGTGGGATCCGCACATCTTTTGGTTAGTCACGTACTAAGAGCCATGCAATACAAGGAGAGATTGTCACTACAGAACAAGTCCAATTGGATATTGGAGTAAGGGTTTAACTGTAGGTTGGTATAAGGTACTGAGATTCCTTTACTTGTAACTGCTTGTTTTGATAATAGTGGATTCTCGGGAGTGGTGACCTTAAAATCACCCGGTGGGGTTTTTGCCGTGTAGGTTTTCCCCATTCGTAAACAAATCACCGTGTCAAATTTAATTTCCGCTATATTTAGTTATTTTGTAATTTGTTTGTGTTGCCACGCTCATTG
The DNA here is from genome assembly GCF_040712315.1 of Castanea sativa. NCBI lineage: Eukaryota > Viridiplantae > Streptophyta > Magnoliopsida > Fagales > Fagaceae > Castanea > Castanea sativa. The sequence continues at coordinate 22,317,951 of NC_134015.1, read as the reverse complement.
CATGTAATTGAATCTAATTAATTCACTTGGCTAATTAATTGGTTAATTCATCACAAGATGTCAACACATTTTTGGCCTATCAAGTGGTATCAAAGCGGGCACACTTTGATTATGTTTTAATCATTGCTGTGTGATCCATTGACCCCTGTTGTCATGGAAACTCTTGATTGTTTTGATTTGCAAGATCTTGTGTTGAATGATAATGATGAAATTCAAGATGCCTATTGCAAGCTTTATAATTTTTGTGTGAAATCTCTTGAATATTCTTAAAAATTAAAAGCTAAATTTAAAAAGGTCAAACTTGAAAAAGATTAATTGATTGCAAAATTGGATGAAGCCAATAATTTGAATGAGAATTTTAAAAATCAAATTTCATCTTAAGTGGACAAAATTAAGAGTTTGGAAGAGCAACTAGTTGAATTTAAAACTGAAGTTGAAAAATTAACTAGTGCCTAACTTGTTGTTGAGCCTAACTCAAAAGAAAAATATTTTTATATTCCTCCATTTAAGAGTAATAATCAAGAGTTTAAGGCTAATATTGCTAGAATAGACAAAGGTAAACAATCTGATGTTAACGCTAAAGTTTCTAAACCTATGTCTAAAACTCCTCCTAGGTTGAATGAAAAATCTGAATTTGTCTCCATTTGTCATCATTGTCATATTGTTGGTCATATTAGGCCAAAGTGTCCCAAGTTGAGATCTCTGTCAACCTCTAAGGTTAGACCTTCTTCTAGGAAGCATAGTAGTTCGAAAACTACTCATGTTTGTCACCATTGTGGTGCTTCCGGTCACACTCGTCCTAATTGTTTCAAGTTGTTTCCCCATAAGCGTGTGTCCTATAGGTCTCGTCTTTTGTCTAAAGGCTTTGTACCTACTCTTGTCGATTTATTAAAAGTTTTAAGCTTTTTAACTCAATTTCAGGGGAATTCTAATTCCTCTATGTCCTTTAGTAGTCATACTAGGACACGTGCCTTTTCATCTTCACGACCAAAGACTCGTGCTATGTGGGTGAGAAAGGAGCCCAAGACTTAATTGTCTTGCTTTTTTTTGACATTTGCTTTAATTCTTACTATCTAAAGTTGGACTCTCTTGCTTGTTTTCTTATCTTTTTGGAATCATGCTTTCATGCATTTGCATTTAGTTTTATGCATTGTTTTGTTTAACATGTTTTTGTTTGTTTGTTTTCATTTTTTCTTTATTTTATTTTTCATAAAAAAATTAAAAAAAATTGAAAAATCAGAAAAAATACAAAAATAGTGTGTGTTTGTGTACATTGGTACTTGTATACCTTGAATGGCCAGTGAAACAAAGTTTTCTAAACTTTGTATCTCCTGTAACTTAGATGAGTATCTTTATGCACAACTAAGCAAGTGAGTTTTGTGGAACTTTGTTTGTGATGAGTAAGATTAAGTAATCTCTTGTACTTAAAACTTGTATCACTCTTTTTAATGAGAATGACTAAAAAATCCTAAGAGAAAGGTATAAATAATCATCTCACCACTATTGTCCGTCAATCATGAAATGACATCTATACGTTTTAGCATAGCAAAAGTGCAATGTCAAAAAGTTTAGCATAATTGGGTATTTTTTTTTCCCTCTCTTATATGCCCATGCATGATATGCTTAATAAAAGAAAAATATGCAATGAAACAATAAAAGCAAAAAGATCAAAATACTTTATATATGATTGCAAGCGTGTATTCTAAGAGATTTGGGAGTTATAGGATGTACCTCAAAGGTGATAGTTCCCATCAAACAGTTATGATCTTGTGTGAGTTAAATTGATTTACTCATATCTCAAATCGTCATAACATAAAGACACTTATGCAATCTTGCGATATTTTCACACACAACATGCAATATTCTTTACTACTTTTGATACATGTGCAGGTACAATGTGATTTAGCCATCACAATGAATACTTGTGTTAATGTATGCTCACCAAACTGTCGTAACTTGTTTTTGAAATATAAAATTAGTTAGACTTGTTGTGTGTGTGTGTGTGTGTGTGTGTGTGTGTGTTTAATCTAATTACATGAAATTTTTCTTGTTGAGAGATGGTTTTGAGAGGTTAAAATGTTGTTTGGATCTTTGGTTGAGTAGCATTCTTGATTGCATTCATATCTGTGTTTTTCTCCTATTTGAAAAACTCTTTTTAAGAAATCTCGATAGCTCCTCAATAGCTCTCGATAGATAGGCTATCTATCGAGAATCTTTAGCTTTTCTTTATCACAATCTCGATAGCTCTCGATAGCTATCTCGATCAATCGAGAAACTTTATGTCTCCTCGATAGCTTCTCGATAGCTACCTCGATCTATTGAGCTTTTTTGTTGACAAACCTCTCATTTGATCCTCGATAGCTAGTTTGAAAGCTGAAAAGTGCCTCTTTAAAGCTCGATAGATCTCGATAGCTCTTGATCAATCGAGCTTTATGAGAATGCTATATAAGGAGCCTTCGCAATTTCAGATCTCACTCCCTCAATCTATCTTGACAGACTTCAAGCTCTTCACCTCCCAAACTCTCTTTTCTCTCTCTAGACCTTCTCTTCATGTGATTTTCAGCCTATTCTTACTTCTAATCACTTGGTATGATCTCTCTATCTCTCATTCTTCATGCATTTCATGAATTTAGATCTAGGGTTTGAATTATTTGAAAATTTTTGAAGTTTTTCAAAATTGATGAAGGTTCTGTGCAATTTTTGGGATGGGTGTTGCTTAAATAAGTTTAAAAGCTCATGCATTGCATCACACTAGCATTATAACAATGTTTCATGCATTTAGATGTGTGTTTACTTTGCTGTTATACTGCATGCTGTTTGCTGGTAGGTTTGGATTGGGCTGAGCCCATGATGTTTTATTTTATGCATGTCACATGTTTATGCATTCTCATGCATACGTACCTTCAATTCTATATATTTGGATATATGTGTTGCTTGGTACTTTTCTGATTGTCTCTCTCTTTCTCTCTCCCTCTTACGTTAGTTGCATCATGGCACCTAAGCATAAATCTGTTCTGTCTCGGAACCCTTTACGTTCTAGGGCATCTTCATCTTCTTCTCCTTTTAACCCTACTCCTTTTCATGTACGGTTCTGTGATGAGAAGGCCAAATTGGACTTCTTTGAGATACCCACTGTCATTCACAGTAGGGGTTGGGAGTCTCTTTGTGGCATTCCTATCATATGTCCTTCCATGATCATACAGGAGTTCTACTCCAATATGCTCGGATTTGACACCTCTATATCCCAGTTCGTCCTCGTGTTCGGGGTATACGCATAGTAGTTACTTTGGTATTGTATCCGAGGTACTACACGTTCCTAGGATAGAGTTTCCTGACTATCCTGGTTGTGAGTGTCTGCAGACTATGTCTGAAGATGAACTCTCGTCTCGTTTTTGTGAGTCACCTTCTCAAAGCAAGACGACTGCTCCTCCAACTTCTACCGCTCCATCCACCTTTGCTCCTTCGTCTTCAATGGGTGGAGTGACTCTTGAGGCCATTATGGTACAGCTTGTACGCATGGATGCTCGCCCAGACACACTTAGTGATGAGTTGTGTCAGGTGAACACCCGTGTGGGTCATATTGCACGATGACAGGCTGTGATGGGTGGTTTCACGGTTGCTTCTTCTCCATCTCCACCAGCATCCTAGGATGTGAGTGGCGATGGCTCCAGCAGTGATGAGGATGAGGATATTGGCTCGCCTAGTGATGATGAGATGTCTACTTGATGTACTTACTCCTTTGTCACCCGTGACAAAAAAGGGGAGTAGTTTGAGATGAGAGTAGTCATACTCATAGGGGGAGGGTTAGTTTGGAGGTAGGGGGAGTGTTCTTGAGTATTCATGAGGGATGTAGTCAGGATTTTGATCTATCTTTTTCTCTTCTTTCTTCTTTAGATACATTCTTCTTGTACCTTAGGTCTTGTGACCATTTTGACATACATTGTACTTATATTTGATTTATATATTTTGATGTATGTTCTTTCACCTATCTCTACATGTGTTGTTTCTTTTCTCTCTTTATACACATGTTTCTTATTTTATTGTGTGCAATCTTATATTTCTATTTTACACAATGATGCCTTGATGAGTTTTGTTTAAGTGTTTCGGAAATACAGGTTGTCAAAGTCTTCCTTGCCATGAACTCTCTTCTTGCAAAGTTTTTCAAGAGTTTGTGTTAGGATAGATTTTATTGTACTTAACAAGTGAGTATAAGTTGAATAATTTATGACTTCCCTCATATGTTCATTTGTTTATTCTGGTTTTGTCACGAATTGCCAAAGGGAAAAATTGTTAGGACATATGTGATTGGACGTTAGGAACATATGTTAACATTTTGTGTATTGGCTAATTCTTTGACAAAACACACTTTACTTGTATTTAGATAGACCTAGGATGTGTTTAATACTTCAAGGAACAAGAGTTCAAGGCCAAGTAATGAAGCCATGCAAATCTGTCCAAGAATCAAGTAATGAAGTGCTAGATTTTAAAGCTCTACAGCTAGTTCGACAGCTAGTATCTATCAAGGTTTAAAAGCTGATGAAGTCTGTGGCTCGACAACTAGCTCAATAGATGGCTATTTATCGAGGTTTATGAAACTCAGTTTTTCATAACTGTTTTTCATCCAAATCCGTGAGTATGTTTGGGTTTTCTTTTCTCACAACCCTATACATATATAAGAATTATTTTAAGGGCCGTATCAAGTTACACAACCAAGAGCATAATTGCACAAAAGCATAATTCATCAAGTGTGACAGTAAACCTAGTTTGCCCTAGTTCTTGAGAAGCTTATGTGTTTGTACACTGTAGGGTATTGTGACCGAACAACTTCATGATCTTCATGTGTTGAAGAATAGAAAAAATCTACAGTCAACCTCCTTCTTAAGTTGGTGATCAAGTCGCGTACTAGGATCCGCACATATTTTGGTTAGTCATGTACTGACAGCCATGCAATACAAGGAGAGATTATCACTACAGAATAAGTCCAATTGGGTATTGGGGTAAAAGTTCAATTGTAGGTTGGTATAAGGTACTGGGATTCCTTTACTTGTAACCGCTTGTTTTGATAATAGTGGATTCTCGGGAGTGATGACCTTAAATCACTCGGTGAGATTTTTTCCGTGTAGGTTTTTCCCATTCATAAACAAATCACCGTGTCAAATTTAATTTCCGCTGCATTTATTTATTTAGTGATTTGTTTGTGCTGCCACGCTCATTGCATGTAACTAAACCTAATTAATTCACTTGGCTAATTAATTGGTTAAATCATCACAAGTGGTCAACACATTTTTGGCCTATCATTGGTATTGACCAATGTGACGATAAAACTATCAAATGTGAGAAACAAATTATAGAAAATTAGGATACCACCGAATGTAAAAAAAGTACGGTCACATGTGAAACTATTTTGGTAAGTGTCTAGGTTTCGGGGGCAAACAATCACTCTTTTTTTTCTTTTTTTTTTTTAGGTTCTAAGCGAATTTAAATAATTTTTTAGGTTACGGGGTCATTTTGGTCATTTTTTAGGTTTTAGTGTCATTCAGTTATTTTTAAGGTTCTAAGGGTCTTTTGGTAATTTTAAAGGGTTTCAAAGGTATTTTGGTCATTTTTAAGTGTTATGGGTAATTTTTTGTCATTTGTTTTTAGGTTTTTTGGTTATTTTGATAATTTTTTATGTTTTAGGGTAATTTCGGTTATTTTTTTAGGTTTTAGGGTCATTCGGTCATTTTTTAGGTTCTAATGGTATTTTGATCATTTTTTAGATTCTAAGGGTATTTCGGTAATTGTAAAGGTTTTCGGAGGTATTTTAGTCATTTTCAAGTTTATGAGGTACTTTGGTCATTTTATAGGTTTTAAGGGTATTTTGAAATTTTTTAAGGTGTTAGGGTTATTTTAGTCATTTTTAAGGTTCCATGGATATTTCGGTCTTTTTCTTAGGTTGAATGTGCATTACAGTCATTTTTTAGGTTCTAAGGGCATTACTATCAATTTTTAATTTATATGGTCATGTTAGTCATTTTTTAAGTTTCATGGTCATTTAGGTCATTTTTTTAGCATCTAAGGGTATTTCAATTATTTTTAAGGTTTAGAGGGTATTTTAGTCATTTTTGGGGTTTTATGGTCATTTCAGTCATTTTTTAGGTTTTAAGGATATCCCAGTAATTTTTGAGAGTTTTGGGGTTATTTTGGTCATTTTTAAGTGGTAGGATGCGTTTTGGTCATTTTAGTATATTTAAGGGTATTTTGGAAATTTTAGAGGTTTTAGGAATATTTTTGTTATATATATTCATCGATTATTATGTAATTCAATGGGGTTGGATTTGGTTGGCTATGCCCATATATAATCTTGGTTCTGCTTAATGTGATGATAAAATTGTCAAATGTGAGTAAAAAAGAAGATAACCATTAAATGTGACAAAAGTATGGCCACATGTGATGTTGGTACTACTTAATGTGACAATGAAACTATCAAATGTGAGAAAAAAAAAAGAAACTACTGAATGTGACAAAAGTACAGTCACATATGATGTAGGTACTGCATAATATGAGGATGAAACTGTCAAATGTGAGAAAAAAAATAAGGGAACCACCAAATGTGACAAAAGTACTATTAAATGTAATGTTGGAACTACACAATGTGAGGATAGAACCGTCAAATGTGACAAAAAATAAGGGAACCACCACATGTGACAAAAGAACCATCACATGTGATGTTAGAACTGCACATTATGAGGATGAAACCGTCAAACGTGAGAAAAAAAAAAAGGAAACCATCAAATGTGACAAAAGAATTGTCACATGTAATGTTGGAACTGTATACTGTGAGGACGAAACTGTCAAATGTGAGAAAAAAAATAAGGGAACCACCAAAAGTGTCAGAAAAACTATCACATGTGATATTGGAACTACACAATGCGAGGATGAAACCGTCAATTGTAATGTTTTGGAAACCTGTATTACGGATTGCTTACTAGTGGGTACCGTACTCCCAAAAAAATGGGGTACGGTAGAATTACTCTCAAAAGGATAAAAAGGAAAGCATTGCTAGATGCCCTATCCTACTAAAATTGAAGAATATACCAAAAGAAATGAAAAGGTTGGTTCTAAAGTTGGAGTTATATATATATGCGTGTGTGTGTATTATACATTTATATAAATGCACTAAAATTGTGACTTTAAATCATGATTTAAAATTTAAAATTGTGACTTAAAGTCCCTTTCTTTTGAAACATTTTTCAATAAAACATTTTTAGGTTCATGTAAATTCTTTCAAGAATAAATTACCAAAATCGATAACTTAGCCATTGAAGCCACCAATAATAGAGATCCAGTGACCGAAGTGACTGAATTGTCACTCCGATTGCAGGATCAATGACAATAGCCATGAGTGACAGCTCCGACTATCGAACCATAGACATTAGCCATCATACTAGGGGTTCTAGCTGTCGAACTGGCAGCTCCAACGACCTAACAACTAACACCCACTACCAGAGTAGCAACACTAGCTACAAAAATGGAGACTCCAACGACCTAGCCACCAAATAGGGTGAGGAAGGCCATTGTATGTTTTCGTAAAATATTTTACCAAGTTTTTAAATGTGACACATTTTACAACATTTTACAATGAGTTTTACGGTCAACGGAAAACTTTTTACATATAAACAAAAACCAAAAAAATAGGAAAATATTTTACAAAAACATTTTTGTTAAAAAAAAAATAGGACTTTAGATTCGTGATTTCAATGTTTTTACACGCTTATGTGGATGCACAAAAATGTGTAACAAGTTTTCCCCTATATAAAAATACTACCATCATGTCCTTGTATACTCTCTATGACATTTAACGCTTAATTGCAAAAATAGAAGATTAAAATTAAAATACATGGGATTAGAAATGATTAATCTTGCGACTAATACCAAGTCTTTAACTAGTATATATGAAAAATACAAGGTGATTACTCCAATTCCCTTAGATTTTTAGTTGGACACATGAAATTAAATAAATACCACATATTTTATATTTATATAAAAATAAGAAAGAATTGAAAGATTAAATGGGAGGAGATCTATCTTTAATATCATTCTCATATGTGATATTTGTTGGAAGTTAAACAGAATTTAAAAATAAGCTGTAACCTATATGCCGCGGATCTGAGGCAAAGGAATTAATCGCTTTTTTCAGACCAAGACTGGACCAGGAGGTCAAACCGTGAAAACCAGGAACTGAGATGAAAATTGGTTTTTTAAGCACAAAGAACCGGATTTTTTGTTAATTCCGTGAACCCCTAAAACCGGAGTTGGACCGCTTGAACCGATGGCAAGAACCGTGCGGTCCAACCCCTTAGCAATTAAAAAAAAAAAAATTTATAAAAACAACTTAATACAATTTTATTCTACTTAATTAAATTATCCATCTCTTACAAGGAATACAAAAAACGATAATTAAAATCCATCAAAGATATTCAACTTTACTTCAAAAATTAATCATAAATTTTAATGTTTTCATGGTTATTGTAGGGTCAATGGGCCAAGGAATATGTGAAGGGTTGGCCCAAGAGTATTTGTTGGGCTAAAGGCCCAATCCGAGGACATTGAATTATCCGAGGATATAAGAATGTCAACTCACAAAGCAATACTAAAAGGTAAGGAGGTGATACCTGAACAAGTATATCCAAGAAGATAGTCCGAGGAAGATTATGTCCTCGGCTATGTGAAGTTGAGGTAGGAGAAGGGCTGGTTAACATCCACAGGCAATATTCTAGAAGACCCTATAGGTAAGGGTAAGTATGGTAAATGTGGAAGATAAGAAGAAGGGCGGTGAAATATCTAAGATAAAGCTGTTACCACCGCCCCCGCATTGAATGCTCTGCAACTGCTTCTGTAGCCGCATTAATGGGGAAGTGATACATGAGCATTAGAGTTTTAGCCTTATACCTGCCTCCCAAGACCTCAGGGGAGGTGGATGGGACAAGTATCGAAACTAGCAATCGAACTCTTACGTGGAAGGTGAGGAGAAGAAGAAGGATGATATAAAAGAAAGAAGAGACCTTCAGGGAGATGGGGAGGATAAACATTGGATACCTCAAAGTCTATAATTGTAATCTATCTTTGGAAGAGATCGAGAGAGATAACAGAAATCATCCTTGGCTTATGTCCAAGGATGAACTCTGTCCTATAAACTTGTCCTTGTGTATAACGTTGGGATCGAGCCCATCATTTTTATTATCCAACATCCCTAGAACCTAGATTTCAAGCCCACTCTCTATAAATTTCATTGTATTGAGCTTTTTGGACCTATTCCCTTCTCACTATTGGGTTTGGGCGTAAATTGTGACCTTACAGTTATTATTTTATTTTATTAACTTTCTTATTTAATTATTAAATATATGCTTGAAAATCATTAAATTTCCCTCACATATATAGATATATTAGTCAATTTTGCTAGTTTTATAAATTTAATATCTATACTTAGGCTTTAATTAATTATGACATCATCACAGTTCAACCTCGGTTCAACCTCAAAAACCTTACATCTCTCCCTTTTACGGTTCAATGAATGGCTGGATTTCAAAACCATGTAGCTAATAGATCCATCTATGCCCAATTTGACGGAATTCACCTATGTCGACCATGCTATCCACACCACTCCAGCAATATGCTATGGCTCAAAGGTGAAGGAGGTGAGGGTTTTACAATTTTCTTTTCTGGATTTTTAATTTGGGTTTTGGGTGGTTTGAAGGTTTTTATTTTTTATTTTTTTTGAAGGTGTGTATGGGTGTGTTTGTTTTGATGCTAAGAAAAGGCTATAAAGATAGACATGATTTTTTTTTTTTTTAGTTTATATAAGTTTTGGATTTAGGGTTTAATTGGTTGGGGAGAAAAGTAAGGAAATTTGTGGAGAGAAAAGAAAATAAAAGAGAGAAAATGGTAAGGGTGTGCATTTGTTCCGTTAATTTTTTGATTTCCCTTCATATTTGGGTTAGGTAAGAGTACGATGCCATACATTCTCTTTAAACATGAGGCAGTGCCATATTGGCAATTAGAAATAATTACAATCCTCGACATAATAAGTTGAAGTCGCAATCATTTTGACCTAGAGTTCTCTCTAGAATTGTCAATCATTTTTTGTCTTTGATAAAAGATTAGAAATTTAGTACTTTAATAAAGTTCATAAAGAAATTCTCCTACAATTTTTTATTTTGGTAATTACATTCCCCTCTCTTGTGATTTGAAACAATGACACTACATCCCAAACCTAAAGGGAAAAACATTCTCATTCCTTGAGATTTAAATAAAATAACACTCCCTCTCCCCTTCCGTAAACATTAGTAACAATATATTCTAAAATTTTAAAATATTCTTTTTACCAAAGTTTAACAATGGTTTGTAAAAACATAATTGATACAATTAAATTAAATTTGCAAAGTTTGTCAAGCACCAAAAAACTTGCAATTACAAATCTCTCTACAATCCATTGGAAAAAAAAAAGGTCATACTAAATATTTTAAAATACTCTTTTATAAAAATGTTTGATTTTAGAATTAGGGATCAAGGAAAAAAAAATCTTCCCCCTTTATGGGAGCTCTAGGATGAGTCCCATATTTGATCACCTTATCTATTAATAGTAGTAATAATAACATTAATTCTTGGTAGTGGCCCTAAGATATTCATTTGAATCATTTAGATTTGAAAGTTGTTGCAATAATTGTCATTGTGTGAATTTCCAAAATAGCACCTTTCATGGCTGGATGATTTTTTATTTCTTACCCACTATATCCATTGCCTTTCATATTTTGGTTAAATGGATGCCAAAAAGGGAAAGTTTTTTTCTTCTTGTGATTTAGAGTGGAGTGCCATTTTCCCAAATTACAATAGAGAGGAGTGTAATTACCCTCTTATTTTTTTTCATAAATACAAAATGCTCTCACATTGATTGTTCATAATTTTGTTTAGGTTTCAAATCCTCTCTCTCTCTCTCTCTCTCTCTCAGGTGGGCTAATGGCGTTGCGGTGCTACGTTGTGGTGGTGGTGTTGCAATGGCCGAATTTGCATTGTTGTTCCATTTTTTGTATTTCACTTTATATTTTACCAATCGTCATACATTATAAATCTAGTTTTTTTTTTTTATTTTGAGAAACTAGTAAGTCAATATTATTAAGGTAAATCAGATTGGAATACAACCTCCAACTCACTAGGTAGTTCTTCTACCCATACATCAAAACCTGCGGATGAAACCGCTCTCCTAGCCAATGCATGTGCTAACTTATTACCATCCCGATGAACATGCTGAAATTGGCAAGACTATAGAGATAAACTTTGATTGCGCGCATCTTCAATTATATTCCCATATAGAGTATTACATCTCTCCTTGGCTTTTAATGCCTAAATCACCCTCAAGCAGTCCCCTTCCACAACCACATTAAAAATACACAATTCTTTAGCAAATACAATGGCTTGGTAAGCAGTTAACGCTTCAGTAGCTTCAACAAAAATAGGCATTTGGAGTTTCTGACTTAGAGCAGCTATGACTTGGCCATGACAATCTCTAATCACCACAACCACACCTGCAAAGCCCGAATTATCAAACAAAGCCGCGTCAAAATTATTGTATGAAGCTGCTTCGGGGCAAATGCTTAATAAAAATGAGACCACTTTGTTCTTTAGCAGAAATACTGATGAGCAAGTGAAGGAGGGAATCAAATTATCTCTAAATGTTCCAGCCATTCAGCATTATGAGAAGTACTTGGGGCTCCCTTCTTTTGTAGGGAGAGCGAAGAAAGAGTGCTTTACCTATCTGAAGGAAAGAATTTGGGCGAAAATGCAAGGGGTGGAAGGAGAAATTATTGTCCCAAGCTAGAAAGGAAGTCATGATTAAGGCGGTGGTTCAATCTATTCCCACATATGCTATGAGTATTTTTAAGTTACCGGTTGGGTTGTGTAAAGACATTAAAGCCATGATTTTGGTGGGGTCAAGGGGATTCTAAGAAGATCCACTGGGTCAAGTGGAGTATGCTTTGTTCCTCAAAGACCGTGGGTGGTATGGGTTTTAGAGACATTCAGAAATTTAATAATGCTCTGCTTGCTAAACAAGTATGGCGGTTGCTTCACCAAAAGGAACCACTATTATTTAAGGTTTTTAGTGCGAAGTATTTTCCATCCAAGAATATCTTGGAGGCTTCAATCCATCCTAAGTGCTCTTATGCATGGCAGAGTATTTTGGAGGCGCGTGATGTAATCCATAGAGGTGCTTTGTGGAGAGTTGGAGATGGGAGTTCCATTGCTATTTGGGGTCAAAGATGGCTGCCTGACCAAGCTAACGGTAGAGTTATTTCTCCAAAACTTTCTTCCAATGTGACTTATGTTAAGGATTTGTTCTATCCAGGTACAAGGATTTGGGATCCGGGGCTGTTGGAGAGGACTTTTGTGCCTTGGGAAGCAGAATTGATAAAACATATCCCGATTAGTGAGGGGTGGGTGGAAGATTTGTTGATCTGGCCGTTAACTTCAGATGGACACTATAGTGTTCAAAGTGCCTATCATATGCTATTAGCGGAAGAAAATAGGTAGGCACCAAGTTCATCCTCTTCAAAAAATTCCCACCAGGTTTTGAAAGAATGTCAAGCAGGTACTACGCCTTTAATGGCATTGATGATGTCAATTCCAAGCACACTTTCCTGAATTCATTCCCAGAACCACTAGGTGATGAGACTTTTCGCATGATGAATCTTCAAAAAATCACCCTGCAGCAAGCCTCTTTAGGAGAAATTAATCAGCATGTCCTCATTGCTTTGGAAAAACTCTGCAATCAAAGAAAGTTTCTTTCAGAAATTGACAAGATCCACAGCAAGCTTAAAGACAATTGTAAAAGGAAAGATTTGCAGATCAAATGTTATGACAAAACTTGTGCTTGTCCAACCAAGAGAAGAGATCATTACAAGAAGTACTCTTGGAAGAAGAAAAATTCTCATCCAAAGAAGAAGTTTTTCAGAAAAAAGAAATGGAAGTTTCTAAGAAGAAAGCAGTTCAAAGGTAAAACTTCAAAAGTTTGTTTTGTATGTAGAAAACCCGGTCATTTTGCAAAAAAATGTCCAAAAAGAGAAAAAGCAGCAAAGCTTTTGGAGCAAGCCCAAATTCATGCAGATGATACCCCATTTTCAGATGTTGAATCACTCTTTTCCCTGGATGACGATTATTCTCCTCAAGCCTTGGCAATCATGGCTTATTCAACCTCAGAAGATGAGTCAGATTCAAGCAATACTGATGATTCAGACCTTGAAATCCAAACCATATACACATCTCAGCCTCTTATAGCCCCAATCACTGGCCCCACACCAATAGCTCAAGTTCACATCCTCCTTGATACTTATTCTAGACCCATCCTAGTAATAGCTTTGTTTGATACAAGAGCAGCAGCAACAATCCTCCATCCTAAGATTCTACCAGAAGATTTTTGGCTACCCCATCATCAGATGTTCAGAGCAGCCAATGGAGAAACGTTTCTGATTACCCAGAAAAGTAAGCCCATTCACATTCGAATTTTTCCAACCCTTACCATTAAACACCAAGTCCTTGGATCCCCCCTCACAGGCAGAGACCTCCTCATAGGATTTGACCTCCTTCACCAGAAACCCAACCTTTTTCATAACCCTTCCCTTAAAAAAGAATGAAGATGTTAACCCCACAAAAGCTAGTCATAAAGGTATGAATCCAAGAAAATTTGACCCTAGCTAAGCAGGAGTTATCCACTCTTCTTTCAGAAAACCTCATTGAACCCACAACGTCTCCATGGGCGTGTGAAGCTTTCTATGTTAACAAACATGCAGAACAAGTCCGAGGAAAGCTTAGATTGGTAATTAATTACCAAGATCTTAATCATTTCCTTGTTGAAGACAAGTTCCCTTTGCCAAACAAAAGTGCCATTTTCCAACATCTTTCCCATGCCAAAGTATTTTTAAAGTTTGATCTCAAAGCAGGATTCTGGCAATTAGGAATCCATCAGAAGAAAGATACAAGATAGAATTTTGCATTCCAAACCACCATTACCAATGGACTATCATGCCTTTTAGCCTAAAAAATGCTCTATCTCAATTCCAAAAAGCAATGGTAACGCTGTTCGAACCATTGTTGTCAAATGCATTGATCTATGTAGATGATATCCTCCTATTCTCAAAAGATGCAGAATCCCATGAAAAATTGCTTACTGAATTCTATAATTTAGTAAAAGCTCAAGGGATAATACTTTCAGAAAAGAAAATGGTCATAAGAGTATCTTCTATTGACTTCTTGGGCGTAAACATTTCAGATGGAAAGTACACTTTGCAGCCTCACATAGCAGTCTTTCTTAGTGAATTTTCAGATACGCTCACCAGCACCAAACAGATCCAACAGTTTCTTGGAATTGTTAACTACATGTCAGATTTCATCCCAAAAATTTCCAGACACAGAGATTGTTTGTCCAAGTTGTTGAAAAAATCTCCCCCAGAATGGAATTCAGTTCATACAGAAGCAGTTCAACAATTGAAAAAATTAGCAGCAAAACTTCCCCCTTTGCAGATTCCAAGAACAGGAAAAAGAATTCTACAAACAGATGCAAGTGATGAGTATTGGGCAGCAGCTCTCTTTGAAGAAATTGATGGCAAAAGAAACATTTGTGGATACAAAAGTGGTGCATTCAAGCCTTCAGAACTCCATTATCATTCTACTTTCAAAGAAATCCTAGCAGTCAAACATGGCATTGAAAAGTTCCAGTTTCACCTCCTTGGTCACAATTTTCTTGTAGAAATGGACATGTCTTCTTTTCCAAAAATGCTCAAGTTCAAAAGAAAAATGCTCCCCCATCCCCAGTTACTCAGATGGTCAAATTGGTTTTCACAATGGTCCTTCCAAGTCAAACACATCAAAGGTACAGATAACCTTATCACTGATTACCTTTCTAGAAAGCCTCCAGTCCTTCATACCACAATAATTCCTCCACCCTTATGTGTATACCCAATAACAGATCCATCCTCATCCTCAGACCCCTCTACTTCATCCTCTAATGATATCATGAATATGATAGAAACCCTTCCCCCAGAAATAAAAGACCAAATAAAAACCCTGACCCTCCAAGCCAGATCCAAAAGAATCATTCGAGTCCTCCATGATTACCTCAAACAACACCAAAGCCATTTCCTTGCCCTTTTCCCAGAAATTGAGCAACCATGGAAAACTCCATTTGCATTTTGGATATCAAACTGGACTGTTGTACATTACCTTTACATGTGGTACTTACTCAATGAGTACTACTTGTGCCTCCATTTTGAACCACAATTCTTCTCATATGTTTTTCCTCAAAAGAATAAGTATTTTCACAAATTCTGGCGAGAAATTTTGAAAAATGATGCTCATGATGGTCAATGGTTCAAATATCACAGAATAGGTCACCCCCGTTTTGGTCACAAAATTACTTCTGCATGTATAGTAGCAAAGCTAAATTCCAAAAATAATGTTCACGCAGAAGGAATTTTCCACCCTCCAGATGTACATTGGGTAACAAATGCTTATGGTACTCTTCACACACACATGGACGTATCTTGGATATCCTGTCACTATTCACTCACAATGACAGAATCTCTCAATCAGAGAATCTTTCCAGACATAGTACCAGCCGACCCAGATGTTTGCAGACAACAATGGCCACATGAAGACCATTGGAAAATGCCTAATCCTTTTGGCTTCGATGATCCTTATTACCATAACCATGACCTAGATGCAGATATTGATGAAGAATGGTTTCAAGGAAGAGATGATTAAAGATAGATATGTATAAAAGATATATGAAAAAAAAAAAAAAGTTGCGGGACCCACTTTTGGTTTTTCCTTTCTCTATTGCCGTCACACTCTCTTCAAGCTACCAACTATGCATTGCATGATAGCTTCGTCCTTTTCCTCAGTTTCATTATATCTATTGTCAGCAATGAATTCGGAAGCGAATATTTTCTGCACATCCAGAAGACAACTGGCACAGAACCTTCACACATTTTGGACAACTGTAAAGAAGAAAGTCGGCACTTACATCTTTTGACTGTAAAATATTTTGTCTTTTTGTAAATTATTTGCCTATAAATAGGCCTTTTGTTTCCTTAGTTCAGCAAGACTTGAAAGACTTGAGAGAGTTGAAAAAATTCCAGAGTTGTAAAATTAGAGAGAAATAGAGAGTTAGCCACTTGTGTAATATTTTCCAGTTTATGTCTTCTAGTTCTGTAAAAAACTTGTTCAATCTAATAATATTCATCAGTTTGTTGTATCTTGTTCTATGTTCTATTTTATATTTTGCTATTATTTTCTATAGTATTTTAGCAATATAAGCCATTAA
Source organism: Castanea sativa (assembly GCF_040712315.1). Lineage (NCBI taxonomy): Eukaryota > Viridiplantae > Streptophyta > Magnoliopsida > Fagales > Fagaceae > Castanea > Castanea sativa. The sequence goes on along the minus strand of NC_134015.1, from coordinate 22,301,600 downwards.
TGAGCTTCCATGATCTTCTTATACTTCCATTATCTAGTCAGTGTGTTCGTCTTGTAGTTATTTTTATAGTTTACCTTAGTTTGTCCTTATTCTATTTCCTTCTTAGTCTTTTAGTTCTTCCTAGTCTTTTAGCTCCCTATTGGGGAGACTGTGAGCTGTGTGGAGATTTTCAAGAGTCTCTTATGCATAGCATCTGGTTGTGTGAGCAGGCTCAGTCGGTATGGAAGTCTGAACTCTTTTTTGCTCTGTATTATAGAAAAGGCTTTAGAACGTTTTTTGACTTATTGGAGGAGGTGTTGCGTAAAGGGTCAGGATTTCATGTGGCTTGGTTCGCTACAATTGCATGGAGCTTGTGGCAGAGGTGAAACCGATTGAGAGAGAAGCAATCTGTCTGGCCACTTCATGAGGTTGGGGCACGAGCTAAAGAATTGGTGATGGAATTCTTGGATGCGAATAAACCGGACGTCAGGCCGAGAACTGGAAGTACATCAGCACGATGGGTTCCTCCACTTGATGCGTTCTATAAATCTAGTTTTCTTTATTTGTCAATTTTAACTTTATTTAATTTATAAGGAAAGAAATAAGTTTATTTCACATCCTCAATACGCATCCACCTTTTACGTTTTAAATGTGTGGACATCACCTTTTCTTGTTTACAATTATTATAGATATTGTGTGAACAAATATTTACTGTTTAAAAATTTGCTTCAACTTTTCCTTTCTGGCCAATTGCTCTGTTCAGCCTATGTCGCCATCAGATTCCGACTCTAGTTGATCTCTGAGTTGGACCGCATATTGGAGGGTAGATGCTAATTATTTCAGTGGGAAAGAAAACAATGCGTCCATGAGAAGCATTGACAGGAGTTGGGACCAAGGAGTAATTGGTCGTTGAAATTCTTTTTGTTCACCAAAACCCCATTTTACAGTACCTGAAGAGTAATACAATTTGCTCGTAGATTGGCTTTGCTACGTGGCTGCATAGATGTCACATAGAACAAGATAAGATAAGGCTTTAGCCCCACAACCACACAATGCATGTATAATAATACGTTCATGGGAGCATGCTACTGATAGCAACTTTTTTATTGTCATATAGGCAACGTACTCGAGGTATATTACCTTTCGCAGTGAGGCTAGCTTTAGCCCCACAATGCATAAACGTGAGGAGAAAATCTGCTCAAATATTTACTGTCATGTTAATATACGTTCGCTTGTGACGTAATTGACTATAAATAGTAGTTTCATGTAAAAGTGACAATTAGTCACAACCTACTAAATAAAATAGTTTGGAAAAAAGAGTACGGTAAAGATTGTGATTTTAAAATAACTCTTAGATTTATGCCGTTGGGAGATGACTGTAACGACAAAATTAATCAGTTTGCCTACTTGAAAAATTCACAAAGAGATTTGAAAGTGATTAATAAATTTTACACATAGGCACAAATTCTATTTATTAATTGCTGTTTAACTATAGCTTAGGCTAGTGTGACCTTATTTAGGAGTAAAATTCACCTCCTTCTTCAAGCATGTTTCCCTAATTTCATGATAGGAAGGTGGCTTAAGGCCAATTCCAAATCTAGATCGAGATCATATCAACCATTCACACAAACTCCGGATTTTTGACATAATTAAAAGGAATGGCACTAGCTAGAGTAGAAGAATCTAGCAATTTGTTGGATCAATTTGTCACATTCTCCTTTTTCAAACATTTGATTCATTGTTGCTTGCTTTGTTTTTGTAACAAACTTATTCATGGAGCCTATGCGGCCACCCTTTCCTTTTGATGAATGTAGTTGTTGTACTTAAACTCATCATTGCCAGCATCCTCTTTCTATAATATTCAATCTCCTTCTCTGATTTATTTATTTATTTAAGTCTCTTCTGATGAATGGGCTTTCAAAATACCCCCACAACGAATAATTTTGCAATAATCAGTTTGACTACTGAAAGACAATTACAAGGAGGAGATTTGAAAGGAATTAAATTTTACTGGGTTTGTGTAACACATTTTGAATAGGCACAAATTCTATTAAATTATTGCCACTAAATGTTTGGTGGAAGTGACAACGTTGAGAAGAATAGGCACAAATTCTATTTAATTATTGCCACTAAATGTTTGGTGGAAGTGACAACGTTGAGAAGGCATTGTTAACAGTGAGAACATACTAACGTTGGGCCTAGTTGTCTTTCATAGTGAGAACATACTAATACTGGCAGGGTTGTCTTCTTTTCCCCTTCTTTGAATAGGAGCAAATTCCAATTTGCTGCTTAACTATAGCCTATGCTGGTGGTGACCCATTCGGTGGAAATGCCCCTTTGATTGAGAATAGCTGGTTAAGCCTAGCTTCTTTCATAGTGTGAACAGTGAACAGACTAACAATTATTGGTTTTGTAATTTTCAAGATTATTTTTCAAATTTTGACTACTGAGAAATTTTTTTCATTTAGACAGTGGTGATGTTACCAATTTAGGGTCCGTTTAGGATCCGTGTTGAAACTAAAATTTTTTTACTAAAAATACTGTAAATAAAGGTAAAAGTTAATTGAAATAATAGACCTATGAATAGTACCAAAAAGTGCGATGAAACCCATAAATAATAACAAAAATAAACTGAATAATAAAATAAGTTGACAAAAATAATTTTTACCAATCCAACCCTTTGAATTTCAGTTTGTGGACATAAAAGGAAGTGTTTAATCTCTATTCTATATTAGTTGTGATGTCCAGAACCCGTGACAACAGCCGTACACCCATAAGCTTTAACTTACAAGTTTGCAAAGCTCCACTAAAGTTCAAGAACTATTTACCGAAAGGAATTCAGTAAAATAAAATAAAAATTAAAGTTCTGGTGACTATCTTATAAACAAAAGCTGAAACTTCAATAATGGCATTCAATATCTCAATGGTAAAACGAAATTTCGAACAACATTACAAGCACCTCAGTGATAGTCCAAACTTGCAACTTCTAAAAAATTTAAAATAGAGAAAGAATATAGTGATCTTGACAAGTCAACAAGTATCCAAAATCCCAACCAGATTAATTTTATATATATATAGGAGCAACGCCTTACGACTAAATATAGCTGCTTGAGGTATCAGTCTTAAGCCTCTATCAGTCCCCTATTCTCCTCTATATATCAGTCTTTGTTTCTATCATCTTAAAATAAAATAATTATAGAACCATTTGTTTTTTGTGTTAATCACTATAATATTGATTATTAAGTATTAATGGTACGTAAATCTGTTTTTTTTTTTTAAATAATTAGTCGCACTCTATTATTTCTTTTCTACTTTCTTTGTATCAGTCATCTTAAAATAAAATAATTGAAGACCTGTTTGTTTTTTGTGTTAATCACTATATAATGTTGATTGCTTAGTACTAATATTAGATTTATTATTTTTTTTAAAAAATAATTTGTTGTGCTCTATCATTTCTTTTCAAATTTCTTTGTTTTTGCCATCATAAAATAAATTGTATTATTCACTGTAATGTTGATTGTTTAGAACTAATAGTTGATCTGTTTTTTTTTTATTGATTTTAATTAATTTGTTTTGCTCTATAATTTCTTATCAAGTTTTCTTGTTTCTATCATCTTAGAATTACAAAAAATTTTAACTAAATTTTTTATCAAAAATTTCTCTTTAAATTGGTCTAGATGAAAAATGATGAATACAACAAATGTGGACTATAGTGACGACACTTTTCGTCACGAAATATCCTTATTTCTAAGACATATGGTAACAAAATAGCATTCGTCACATAATCTCAATCACCAAATGTCTTGGTGACGAATTTTTTTTATCCCTTATGTGTCTAAATTTAAAATAAAAAATGATAGGTGACAAAAGTATTTCGTTGCCAATTTAAATGCCTTTAGAGACGAAATATTGACTTCGTCACCATTTTTAAAATTTTTATAGTATCTGGGGACGAATATTTCTTTTCCTCACTGAATGTTATCATTTAGAGATGAATTATTTTTCCTCACTAGATTTCGTCACCATAGTCCACATTTGTTGTAATGTGAGATGAATCTTACTGACACTAAGTATGAAGAAGAAGACATTGTCTTAAAAGATGAGCTTGATGACACAGACCACAAAAGAAGGAGGACTTCAAGTGTTTGACATTTCTTTCAGTTGCTTCATAAAAAGATAGAGAAAAGCATACTTAAATTTTGGCCAGCTTATACTTGGCCAAAATGTACTGTTTGTAAGTTCACTTAAATTTGATCCTGCAAAATTTAAGAACTTGTTATGTGTTGCAACCTGCAATTACAATGCATGAATTACCTTTTCAGTTTGTTAAGTATGTTGGTATATGAGCAATGTATTCTTACTTGTGTTTTGATGTCCCATATATCTCTAGAAATAGTACTAAGAATGATATGGTTAAGATGTATAAGAGAGAAGAAGAAAGGATGATATTGTTTTTTACATCTACTCATGGTAGAGTTTGTTTGACATCTAATTTATGGACATCTAATTGGGTCTTACAGAAGAGGGTGTTGAACTTTTGCTAAATGCCACCACCACATAATGGTGTATCTTTATTTGAAAATGTCTATAAATTGCTTTCTATGTGGGACATTGAGAATAGGATTTTTTGTGTGACATTAAGCAATGCTTCCTCTAATGATGCTTCTATTGACATGCTAAGAACTTAGTTTATAAATAAGAAAGCACTTGTTTGTAATGGTGATTTTTTCCATCTTCGTTGTTGTGCTCATATTCTCAATTTGGTTGTACAAGATGGTTTGAAAGAAATTGATGTTGTTATCCAAAAAAAAAAAAATTGTGAAAACATAAACTATGTTAGAGGCTCACAAGGGAGGATTTTTTATTTTTTATTTATTTTTTTATGAATATGTTAAGCAAATGGATTTGGATGGTAAGAAAGGTTTAGGGCAAGATGTATCTACTAGATGAAATTCTACTTTTCTAATGCTACAAAGTGTTCTCTCTTATCGACGTGCTTTTTAACACCTAGAGTTAATTAATTATAATTTTAAGCATTGTCCTACTGGTGATGAATGGGAAAAGGTAGAAAAAATTAAAAAGTTCTTGGCTATTTTTTGTGATGCTACATTGGTATTTTCTAGCACAAAATATCCAACAACCAACTTATATTTTCTACAAGTTTTCATTATTTAGTTTACCGTGAAGAAAGAAAGTGACAGTGAGGACGAGTATGTGAGAAAAATGGCAGAGCCATTGCTTGTGAAATTTGAGAAGTATTGGTTAGAGTTTGGTGTTGTGTCAGCCATAGCAGTAGTCTTAGACTCTAGGTATAAGCTTCCTTTTATAGATTGGTGCTCTTAGAAGCTTCATGGGTATGCTAGTTCACTCCAATATTTGAAGGTTTGTGAAAAAGTATTTGCTCTCTTTGGAGAGTATGTGAGTAATTTTCCTACTCCTTCCACATCTTCTGGAAGGTCTAATCAAGCTACTCAAGAAATTGAAGAACAATATGCTAATTAATGAGGGATCATTGTTTATGAGGCATGTTATTTTTTTAATTATTTTGTTTTTCATATTATGCTTATTATATTCAACTTAGATTGACATCAATTATGTTATTTTTATATGTAGGAATTTGATTCTTTTCACAATATAAATATGGTCAGGAATATACAAAACGCTCAATTAGAGCTCTACTTGTATGAACCAAGAATAGATAGGAATGCAAAACTAGACATACTTGTTTTTTGGAAAGAAAATGAATTTCAGTATCCAGATTTTGCTGCTATGTCTTGCAATGTTTTGAACATTCATGCTTTTACTATTGCTTCAGAATGTACCTTTAGTGTTGGGGACGAGTCATTGATCAATTTAAGAGTGCACTTAAACATGATGTTGTGAAGACTTTGGTTTTTAGCAGAAGTTGGTTGTTTGCAGATATAGGTAATATATTTTTTATTTACATGTTGGTTGTATGAGTTTTAATATTTTTATTTATAATGTTTTGATAAGTTTTTACTGTTTCATTAAATTTTTGCTATGTAGAACTTGTACAATTGCAATTGGAAGAGTTCACTAAAGATATAATGAATATGAATATCAATAAGGATGAGCATAAGAATGACCCCTTCAAAGGAACCCTCAATTTCTTCTAATTTTGTTTCTTAATCTATGATATCTTTTAGTTTTTGATATGGCACTTGGATGGTTGGACTTAGATATTTCCATCATTGATATTTTGATATGTCATGTAATCATTTTGGCTTTTTAATCTCTTAATCTGTGATGTTTTTTAGTTTTTGATATGACACTTGGATGACATGTAATCATTTTGATTTTATTTTTTTATTATTATGGAACTTTGTCATATAATTGAATTTGGTGGTTAGAAATTGGAATCTCTTAGACCAATAATTTTATTTTGAATGAAGGAAAGAATTATTTGCTTTTGTTATTATTACTAGATTTATGGTTGTAACTAAATTTTAATTACTTGATTTATGGTTGTACTATAATTTTAGATATACAGGAATTGATAACAGATTATTTGGATAAGGTATGACCTATTAATCAAACAAGTTATTTGAGTCAGTTATGACCTATTAATCAAACCAGTTATTAAACGGGTCATTTGTATCAACCCTAACATGACCTGCAATTTAAACAGGTTATACATGTTGTATCTGGTTACCTATTTAATAAATAGGTCATGTTAGGATTGATGAATCTTGATCCGTTTAGTAAACTGGTTGGATTTGTGTTGACCCATATAAAATAATGTGAGAGACCACGCCCTTGGCCCCGTTTTGGTATTAGGCCAAACCCAGAATGGAGATTCAACTAATTATTTTTTACTTTTAAATTAAGGGTTTTACAATGAAATTGTCACGTACTTAATTATTGGAATAAATAATAAAATAAAAATTGAAAAAATTCCTCATCTTTTTGATTTAATAATGAATGTACACTAATCATAGGAAATTACATAGTTTTGGTCCTAAATACAATCTAAGATAAAGTACATAGTTTTATTTCCTATTTACAATCTAGATATTGAAAATTACATGGATAAGTACTTGGTCTACTAACCTTTGATCTAAGTTTGGAGACTATGTTACAAGGTGGGTGCGTAACACCCACCTTGCTTGTTTATAGGATTGCATCCATATGGCAAGACTTAGGTATAGTGCTTCTATGTTGTTTTTTAGGCTTCTCTCTTAAGATTCAGCCATGTGGATTTTTTCTCATGAGATAGAACTGTATTTTTAAGTTAAGTAGTCACATGACTGAATCTTAAAAGATGAACTTAAAGAACAGCACCTAAGGTACTGTACCTAGGTTTTGTCTACATCCATAATATATGTTACCCCCAATCCTTTATGAAAAGGACATCTCTTTTAGTTCAAGTAACATGAGCAATACAACATATTTTTTTAATGCTTGGTAATTTCAGTTCGGTCTATAAATAAATTCAAAAAACATATTTAAAATAAGTTTTGAACATAATCATAAAACAATTTAAGATTATGCTTCAACCTAACATCAAGTAAATAGTGTTACTCAAAACTTAAAATTTAAATAATTTATTATGCAATATTTATAGATCTCCGATGATCCTATATTTTATAAGTATTAGCATATAAGAAGATAGCATATAATAAGATAATTTAATTCAATAATTGATTTATCAAAATACCCAAATACCAAAGTAAGGAAAAGTTATATACTTGTACAATATTATATAGAGTCACATTATGTGTAACCTGAAAATATATACATATATCATATATGTTGTGTGTACGCATACTGTTAGGTTCTAAAGCTTTAGGATTAAGTGTTTAAAATCATATTTTGTATGTGTTGGCAAACCGAAAACAAAACATGTCTAATCTATGTGTTAGGCAATGCTCAAAGGTGTAAGTTTCAAGTTTCAAGTTTGAGCTGACTGCAGAAAAGGGAAGTTGCAATCTACGAAGCTCGATCAATCGATAATTAGGCTCGACCGATCGAGAATCGCAGAAAAAGAAATTCTACAGAATTTTAAATTAGGCCCAAGCCCATGAAAACGTTTAGGGTTTCAATCTAATTTGTCCACATATTAGAGGGAAACCCTAACTATGTTTTTCAGAATTTTGGAAGAATTGTGTGTTACTCCTTGTGAAATCTGAGAGGTTTTGTACCTTCTAATTACACAAGAATCTATTGGAGTAAGATCTACAATCAAGTAGTGATAGAACTTAGTTGCTGCTACAAAAATCAATAACTGAGGGTGATCTGAAACTTTTGAGTGGGATCTCGAAGTCACAAGTGTAAATGCTTGTGTTGCAATAAATCCAAGAAGAGAAGAATTCTGTGAATTAGGAGTTTGCGCGTGGTTGTGTCATCAGTAAGTTACTACTTGAAGTAGAAATAGATTTAGGGTTAAATATGATTTTAAAAACTTCAATTCTCTTATAGTGGATTTGCTTTACCTTGAGGATTGCTAGGTCAAATCCTCTATAAGTTTCTATCTTGAAACAGTTCGTTTTATCAGTTTCCAGGGTCATCATATCGTGGTGTCATTTACTTTTCTACTACCGTGCATGATATAATTTATTATTGTTTTAATTTAGATCTAAATAATTAATCTAAGTAATTACTTGGCTAATATATTAAGTTAAACAATTTAGTTTAAGGGATCTAAACAAAACAAACGCATACACATGTGAGTATATACATGTGTCTATGTGCATGAATATGCACGTATGTATTTCATTGTGCAGAGAGGACAAAAGTATCTAATATTTCCGAAGCATGCACCCTAAGCACTAGGTCTGATCTTCTGGGTACGGGGCATATCTTATCGATGGCCATGTTGAATCCGCGGCTTTTGAGTTCACTAGACTCTTGGCACAAGGCACATGGCTCACAGCACCAATGAACCAGGCAATCCCCACAAGGTTTCTCCTCCAATGTGTACTGCTGCCTCAATTTGGAGCGATAGAAGCACGAGTACAAACATCCACAACTAGTCAAAATTGAAATTAATTTGTACATCGCTCCGCTAGCAGCACAAGCTGCGATACAAGTCACCGCCACGCTTATTAACAATCAATCACACCAATTACCATCACCATTATTAGCCTAATACATCTAATCACTGAAACCAAATTCACCATACTTACACGATGATCCTCTATCTACGATCTCTGCAATTCGCCCAAAAGTAATACACGGGCACAACCATGTTATGCAACCTGTGAAAAAGAAAAATACTGGTAATCAATCAGGCAAACATACTCTCTACATTTTAAATGTGAATATTTTCCTAATTTTGCCTTTCAAAATATACGCATATATTAGCGCATGTGAATATTTTGTAAAATATTGAATGTAAAATGAGTGTGAGAGAATACTTTCTCTAATTAGTATAACTTGTAAAGTTAGTAATTTTTTAATAATTTGATAGTCACAATTGGAGTTTAAAACCTAGACGTCTTATTTTTGCCATGTTAAAGGGTTTAAGTTTCTTACAATTTGGGACGTCTTCACAGCAGTCGCAGAGGCCAGTGGACCAAGGTACTGGAGTTGATCTGGACTCAACTTGAAACGCAATTGTCTGGGACTTCTCTTGGACTTGGATTGTGGAGTTCTTTTCGGAAGCACTTGGGTTGGACATGATGACTGTGTGAAATGATACGAGTTGGGGTCGAATAAATGAAAGAAAAGGCTGAAGGAGAATTTGAGAACGCTGAGGAGGCAGGGATATTATGAAGAGGTGCAATGATGGTGCTGGAGTTATAAAGATGTCCTACGAAAGGATTAACTCAATATTTTTTTTTTTTTTGAGAAAGTAATGGTTCTTGTTTTAGGAGCTGAGTTTTTATTTGGAAACCTATTTTGTCACACATTTTAACATAACTTGTACATTAATCAATGTGTTATTAAATTTTATCATTTGCACATCGAAGTTATATACAATTGGTGCGTGAAAATTAATTTAATCACCATTTGACATGACTAAGGGCTAGGGGGTATACTCTCAAAGCCCCTGAAGTCGGGGGTAGAGCTATGTTGAAGGGTGGGGGGACATGGCCCCCAAAATTTTGAAAATTTTTAAATATATATATATATATAATTATTTTAATATTTTCAAACTTTAGTCTATAAAAACAAGAGTTGGCTCCTCAAATATTTGAATTAGTCCAATGATATTCTTAAAAAAAATGGCCTAATAGATATAGAGATATAACTTTATTTTTCGCAATTCATTTTCTTATTGTGAAATGTGCTCTTATATCTGTTAAATATTTGGTAAAGTTTGACATCAAACGTGTTTGAATTTATCTTTTTTAACCCATTATGTGGTGATTAACAAGCCATTGACTCATTAAAAAAATCTTTTTACTAAAATTACACATGAAATGTGTCTTTAGTTGCCACATAATAGGTAAGAGAAAGATAACTTCAAATATGTTTGGAGGCTAACTTATTTCTCCAAGTTTTAGATCATTTATGTTTTTGAAAATTTATTCATTAGTTCAATTGAAAGATTTTTTATTTACTTTAGTATAAAATTTGATAATTTGTATTTAAAATGAAACTTTTTAAGAATTTCACTATGAAAATGGAAAAAATGAATTTTATTTTATGAAAGATCGCCATCAAACATAATTTTGATTGAAAATACTAAGTTTTTTTTTTTTTTTTGGGTGTGTTTATATATATAACTTATCAAATAAAAGAGTGTGTATATATATGTGTGTGTGTGTGTGTGTGTGTGTGCATGTGAAGGCTGTCTTGATAAATATATTAGTGCTGCAACTTGGCCCCCCAAACAAAAATTCCTAACTCCACCCCTGCATGAAATTTTTTTAAATCATAAGTATATTTCAAATTTTTTTAATATAAATATTAAGTGGTGCTTTCAAAATTTATTTATACTTGTGCAAAGATAATTTTTAGTATGATCTCCTAAATTGCATCAGTAAACTTTCTTTTATAATAGATTATAACCCACAATATTGTTTCAACTCTTAACTTTCCAACCAATTAAAACACTAAAATAAAATAAAATAAGACTAAAATGACCTAGTTCTTTCACGACTCAACCATAAATTCAAATAAATCCACATTTTTCTTTGACCCCTATATATGCATAAGAGATTAAGACGAGATATGTCAATTTTTATTTTATTCTTCATTTTTTTTTTATCAAAGATATGTAAACAATAATATATTCATAATATTAACAAATATCTATTGAGTTCAATTGTCACATTTTGTTGTACGTTTATTAGTTTATTAAATATTTCATTTTTATGTTGAAAAGGTTTATAAGATAATATGACTATTCCCCCCAAGTATGTGTAATGTCTTAATCCACACACATCAAGCAATTACAAAGAAGAATCATTTAAAGCTCAAAATACTGGTTAGGAGTTTTGAACTCAATTAGGACCTCATCGGTCTTACAAGGTCTTGAGAACTAACCGACTATGATTTTTCACACTATCATATAACATAATATATAATATGTGTAAATGATTTAAGCATCACATTTTAATTTGGCCTCCTCAAAGTTAAACTTTTAGCTCCGCTAATTATAACAAAAATGTGCCTCCAGACTTTTGTTACAGGTCACATACGTACAGGGCAACTATGAGCAATTTCATTATTTTGCTCAAGCAGACACGACTAAGATATTTTTGTGTTTTGGCTTCTTTCCAATATGAGGTAGAAAAAATTGGTAACCCACTGGCACACGACAGATCAAGATCGATTTGCTTGGAAGAGGGCTGCTATGTCATCAAAGATATTTGCAGTGTGTGGCACTACTTTGATGCTGAGTGCACTACAAGAAAGTTTACTATTTTCAACAGTTGAAAATGTTGAAAAAAGTATTAGAAACCGTCGAAAAAATTATTTTCGACGGTTTAAATGACCGTTGAGAACCGCCACTAAAAACTATGTCGAAACTTTTTTTCTATACCTTATGTGACCATCGAAAAATGTGATTCACCTTTATCAACAATTATCAAACGTCGAAATATTATTGAAAACTGTTAAAAGATATGTTGTTTTGAGATAAATTTCAACGGTTTGAAACCGTTGAAAACTTGAAATAAGTTTTTTTTTTTTTTTTTAAAAACCTAATTTGGATGCAATCCTTCACTTGATCCAAATTTAATAACCTGATTCAAAATATAAACATAAACACAATTGTGCAATTCCAAATTAAACTCCATTCTCATATAAAAACTAAAGCACCAGCCTAATTTTTAAGTATTCAAATAGTTCCAAGTTTTCAAAATGGCTAATTAAAAGAAAAAAAAAATTAAAAACCACTATGCTCCATCAATTATCCTCAAGTAATAGATTTATGGAGAAGTGCCACTTCCCAACAAGAAGGCCAGGCCCACGACAAAAGCTAGTATCATTGAAAAAAAGATGATGCATTATTTCTTCATGTACTTCCCCGTAGAGGACACCCTATCCCTCCAATGCGCCCTAGAGAACAAAACATTCAAAATTTTCAATCATAGAAGCCATTGAACAAAAACCCCAAATTGCATTAGAGGGTGATTGGCAAACCCTAAGATTATACAGAATTGAAAATTCAAAAACATATGTATGTGAAGATAGAAAATTGTTACCTGAGAGGAGGCAAGAAAGCGAAAGAGAGGTGTTGGGTGCAGAATCCAAACACAGAAAATGGATCCAATATGGCTAGCACTAAATTTAATTAATTATAGATAAGTTAAGTGCCCAATGGATCTTGAACCATGACCTCACCCTCCACTGCCTAAATCATTTGACTTATGAAATCGAAAGTTTATTGATAATGATAACCTAAATATGATTCCTCTAATATGAACAACCTTAAACTGAACCATTCTTCTATAAAGGTGGGGCTGCCCGCAAAAATATTATCTGCTGGTCCGGTTCTAAGCTAAAAAACTATCAGCATTCATGTTTTTACAAATTCGACTGATATATTAAGTGGCACTAGACATGAATGCCTCCTAGATGCAAGAAATTTGACTGTAAATATTAAGGCGGGGCTGCCTGAAAAACTATTATCTGCTGGTCCGGTTTTAATCTAAAAAATCACCAGCATTCATGTTTTTACAAATTCGACAGAAATATTAAGTGGCACCAGACATGAATGCCTCCTAGATGCAAGAAATTTGACTGTCGGAAGAATTAAAAAGATAGAAAGAACTTGTAAGACAAAGATTAGGTTAACATGCAAATGACAGTAATAGTTGCAACAGAAAACAAAGAAGGGTACAAATTACATGCAAGATGTACAGGTAATCAAAATTGTGCTATATATACAACTTACTTCCTTCCCATCAGGATTTCTCATGACAACACCATCGACAACGGGAGACTTCCTTGCCTCTGCATGTGCATATTCAGTGCCAACAGTATACACCTACAATGACTGGCATTACTCGAGCAACCATTTGTAAAAGGAAAAATTAAAAAATAATAATAACACAACAAATAAATGGTAGAGAATAGACTCTAGCATTGGAAAAATTAAATGCCAGAATTAAACAGGACAAAACAGTGGCAAAAACAAACAAACAAAAACAAAGATTCAAGCAATGGCAAATTGAGGCCAGCAAGGGTCAACAGAAAGCCATGTGGCAAGGGAAAAAACCATTTCCTAATTTATTAATATTTGGAATCATATGCTGGATGTGGATAAATTCTAAGGCCTACTGGTTGTAACTGCCTACCTTTGCATAAACCTTTTAAGTAGCTTAAATTTAGTTCCTAATATCATAGCCAAACATTTATTATCAGTATTTCTTAAAAACAAAAAAACATAAGCAACAACATTGCATGTAACTACAATCACATGAACCAGAACCACTATGAATTTATGACCTACCTACCTCAGCTCCACAAGTTTTCAAACGAATGCATTTTAAATTTTAATTACTACTTGGACGGTTTGGACCCCCAAACTCTATATAAGTTATAACAACAACATTACATAGGCTCTTGGAGCCATGATATCATCTTGGCTCATCATCTCCACTAAACAAAATAGAAATTTGGTCGATAGGTTTCAATTAAAAAAACTAGTAATTTTTTTTTTTTATCGAATTAGAGATTTGAGATTTAAATATACTAAAAACTAAATAATAAAACAATCATAATATAGGGACATCATAGATTAAAATTAGATTGTATTTATAGAAAAAAAATACATAAAACCCTGCATCACTACAAAAACCCAAAACAGAGGAAAATGTGGATGGGCTTTCTCTTATTCCTTCTTGAACCATTTCGGCATAGAGGTAAAGAGCCTGTTTTGGAAACCCACATCTGGCATGACCAGAAATCAGCAAATTATAGGTAACAACATCACAAAGTGGCATTCCATCAAACACCTTGAGGGCAGAGTTTAACTGCCCAGACTTGATTAGGCTATCAATTATTCGGTTTTTGGAGTCAACATCCTCATGAGCATTGCTTTCACAGTACGAGTCCACACCAGAGAAGGGGTTGATGAAAGTATTGGTATGTGATACTTAGGTGTAGAGGTTGCTATGCTTCGTACAAAGGATAGGAGTTTATTTTTAAAGCTAATTCAAGTGGGTGGGGGCAAGTAGTCCATGGAAGGCCATGCCACAAAGAACAAGCCCCCAAATAATTCAACCAGTACCAAAAAATTAAGCTTCCTCAAAAATGTTTTCTAAACTAAAAACTTCCACCAACTAATATTTTCTTATAGCATAAATATATTCATCAGAAATCAAGAGCCTCAGTATAATTAAAAACACTTTGTTGTTCTCATATACAATAGGAAAAAGCTTTGAAGAGTTTTTGTACCTGATGGGATAACAAAAAGGTAAGGAAGATCAATTCAGACTTCAAAGTGAGTACTATGGTTGTAAACCTGTGATTCAATTAATTCTTGTGGCTTGAACCACTAGATACAACTCATACAAGTAACATCTACCCCATGAGATACAACTCATACAAGTAAATTTTTTTTAATAAGTATTTCACTAGAAAAAGAATAACATCTTTAGTCTTTAACCAAAACAGAACCAAAAAATTGGAAATTAGCAACCATCTATATCACAATGTGCATACTAAAATTTACAATTGAGCACATCTAATCAATTACAACTACGCATAATCACATAATTTTGAGAAACCCTCTTGGTAGAACAACCAACAAAAGTAAACAATAGCAATGAAATTTATCAAGAACCTGCAACTCACTCACTTACTCACCAACTGATGTTCTTGCTTTCAATCCCACAGATAGTGAAATTTGAACTCTCCTTGACCATTCATTGACTGAAATACCAATGCAAATGCACCTGCAACCACATTGAAAGCATGCAATACACAAAACCACAAATTCAATTTTGACATAGCATTTCAAATTCAAGAACAAAAACCACAAAAGTTCAAAATACTCAAAGCGAATAACAAAGTATGGAGGAAATTCGAGTCCAAGCAAAAACAAACTGATTAGAAATAAGTTTTTAAAACTACGAAATCAAGAGAAATAGAAAGGAAAAAAAAAAAAACCTAATCGAAGGGTTTGGATAGGAAAAGTGTGAATATCTGAATGTAATAGTACCGGCTTGGTGAAATCAATACGATGACGATGATCTTGATGAGGAAATCAAAATAAAAACAAATTTGTATATCATGTGGCCCTTTTTGAAAGCGTGTGTCACATGCAATGCACATTCAATGGTATTTAGATGTCCGATTGTTATAATGGGATATATTGTCGCATCACCCATTAACCTAAAGCGGTGTGGTGGAGATTATAACACAATGCTACATCTTTTTTTCCTCAATCAGAAACTAAAAAAACAAAGAATTAAGTTTAAAGCTTATTTTTTATCCCCAAAAAAGAAAAAAAAAAGTTTAAAGCTTAATGAGTAGGGTTTATTATATACAAGGTATTTTACACACCCAAAAAGTAACTCAAATCGTGAATTCAAGGGTTATTACAATCCAATCTGATCTGTCTCTTGCATTATTAGGACCATACCAGTATGTTAAGTCTGGTAAAACCCTGGAACAAACCTGATTGGACAGCCCCCAATCTCAACTAGTTTGGTCCCAATTGGTTCTAACTTCAAGCACGATTTTTAACTTGGAAATCATGACTTCTAGTCACAATTTATGATTATATATAGTTGTTTTTTAAGGTGTAAAACTGTCTAAAACAACTTATGTGCAACAAATTTAACCTTTAATTAATTATCATTCTTTGAAGCATATAAGGGTGAAAGAAATTGCGCAACTAATATATTTCTTGGGAAAAAAAATATTATTTTGTTCCCTTTGTTTCCCAGAAAAAACCAACTCTTATTTTGTTTAGTTTTTAAGGCGACTCTTTACATACAAACAAAGAATTCTAGATCCTAGAAGAATGTTAGCAATGTGGTTTTTGAAACTTCAAATTAATGTGGTGATGTAACGGAAATTAAGAACCAAAACCATGGGATAGTCTTGTTTCAATTTTGAGATTTTGTGTAACAACTTATTGTTACTTGTTAGTGGTGGCTCCACATTCTAGTTAGGGTGTTCACATGAACATGAACATGAACACTGGACTTGCAAAAAAAAAAAACATTTATATACTAAATTAACCTATTTCGACCATCCTATTGAATACTCTAACTTAAGAATTAAGAATTAAGATTAAAAAAGTATAAGAGTAATGATATGTCCGCAATGATTTTACAACAAATCATAAGTGTTTAGTTGTTACTTGATGGTGATCAACACAAGTATCACTCATCCTTGTGTAATTATCCAGAGTTTAACCATGCCCATATCAAGCCATCTAAGAACAAAAACATACACAAACGCTCGTCTGTTGATAACCAAGTGATACAATGAAGGGAGTTCTCCATGGACGAGTTTATCTACAGGCGACTAAGTACATGGATGACCAAATGATACTTTGTGAATTTTGTGGAAAATCCTCCATTAGTTTCACATAAACAAAATATGACACGTTGCTTAGTATGTGGAAGGAATTCCACATACTTCACTCCATCTAACCTTTTTTTTTTTTTATTAACCACCAACATCACCCACGATGGTGGTGGATCCCAAACAAGTAGACCCACGCCTAACTCTCTTTGAAAGGAGTAAATCTCATCCACCCAAGGTAAGTTCTACCCATTCACTATCTTCTATCCTTGTGTCCTAGAGAAAAAACTGACTTAATCGTCGGAGGGTCCTTGGCGGGTCATACTAGTCACCTTTGACAATTCTTTCTTCCCTTGTAGGATTTTTAGCCATGCCCATATCAAGTCATCCGAGAACAAGAACATACACAAACGCTCGTCTGTTGATAACCAAGTGATATGATGAAGGGAGTTCTCCATGGACAAGTTTATCTACAGACGACTAAGTACATGGATGACCAAATGATACTTTGTGAATTTTGTGGAAAATCCTCCATTAGTTTCACATAAACAAAATATGACACGTTGCTTGATACGTGGAAGGAATTCCACATACTTCACTCCATATAACCTTTTTTTTTATTAACCACCAACATCACCCACGATGGTGGTGGATCCCAAACACGTAGACCCACGCCTAACTCTCTTTGAAAGGAGTAAATCTCATCCACCTAAGGTAAGTTCTACCCATTCACTATCTTCTATCCTTGTGTCCTAGAGAAAAAACTGACTTAATCGTCGGAGGGTCCTTAGCGGGTCATACCAGTCACTTTTGACAATTCTTTCTTTCCTTGCAAGATTTACAACTATTACCATAACTCGAAACATTTTAGCCTACTGATGTTTGTGTATCATCAGTTGGCGCCGTCTGTGGAAAAAAGTAAGATATAAGAGGAGTTAAACTTTTTTGTGCACCATCAGTTTAGTTTTTTCGTTTTCTAAAAGACAAAAAGGCTGCATGGGTCGGACTAGGTCAATGGCCACTAATCCAGGAAACTAGGAGAGTGGAAATGCCTTCAGTCATCCAAATCGTGCACCGCCACCACCCATGACCGTCCAACAACAGTTGCCGTCCATGGCAGTGGCAATGGTAGAACTGACACAGCAAAACCAAGAGTTAACTAAGGAAGTTAATAGACAACGTCAACAATATGGTGGGGACAGAGGTCAGAATTCACGAAATGAAGGTGTTGAAAACAATGTTGAAGGAGACTAGTCCAGGGGTACCGTCATTCATAGGATGCCACATTTGGAGAGAAAGATGGACCAAATGAAAAGGGCCATGGAAGAGATGAAAGATTCCATGAGGAGAGCAAACCATGTGGATCATCTCGTCCATAAGACTGATTCCCCCTTTACTGCATCCATCACTAGTCATCCCTTGCCTTCCAAGTTCAAAATGCCTATGCTGGACTCATATGATGGGACGCGTGATCCTTGCGATCATATTGCCATGTTCAAGACAACTATGCATCTTAAAGGTGTTCTAGATGAAATTATATGCAGAGCCTTTCCTACCACGTTGAAAGGACCGACCAGAGTGTGGTTCGGAAAGTTACCACCAAACACCATAACTTCATTCCAAGAATTAAGTAAGTTGTTTGTTAACAACTTTGCAGGTGGACAAAGGCAGAAACGTTCCTCATACAGTTTGTAGAGCATAGAGCAAGGAAAGAATGAGAGTCTACTCTCATTTATCAGCTATTTCAATAGGAAAGCCTTATTAGTGGATGAGATGGACGACAAGATTCTCTTAGCAGATTTCTACAATGGAGTCAGTTCGGACTTGTTCATTCATAAGCTATATGATCAGGAGCCACAGACGACGGCTGAGTTGATACACTCAGCCCAAAGTTTCATGAACGTAGAAGACGCCATTATTGCCAAGAAGAAAAAGGTAGGTGAACGACTAGAAAATAGTTATGTGCACCACCCGGAGTAGGGTCCTCATCCAAAGAAAGCCAAAATGGGGGAAAAAAGAGATTCGGACAACAAGAAGACAGGGTCGTCCTCAGGGCAATATTCCAACTACACTCTCCTAAATGCTCTGCTTGATCAAGTGTTGATGCAGATTAAAGATGGCCTATCCTTGAAGTGGCCCAAAAGGATGAAAGGAGATCCTAGCAAGCGAAATAAAAGTAAGTATTGTCGTTTCCACCAAGACCATGAACATGATATGGACGAGTGTTACGACTTGAAGCAACAGATTTAAGTTCTCATTAAGCAAGGGAAGCTAAAAAGTTTTCTTGGACGGGACCACAAGGACGAGAGACAACCAATGAAAGGCAAAGTGGAAGAACTAGCACGCCAGCTACTCAGGGAGATAAGGATCATTTTAGGGGGCACGTCAAAAGGAAGCTCGTCCAAATCTAAGAAGACCTACCTGCAGGTAGTCCAAAATGTTCAACTATCTGGATGGCCACTAAGGATGATAGAGAAGACAAGCCTACCATTGTTTTCACGGACGAAGATGCAAGATGATTGCACCATCCTCATGACGATGCGATTGTCACCACTTTGGTGATTGCAAATTATACGACTAGAAGAGTGTTAATAGGCAATAGGAGTTTAGCAGACATCCTTTACTATCTAGCCTTTCAACAAATGAGGATTAACAAAGAGTCACTTCGTCCAGTGAACGTGCCCTTGATCGGGTTTGGAGGGATGAAGGTTTTACCACTAGGCACTATTTCCTTGCCAGTTGTTGTTGGATCCTACCCACGGGAAATCAATAAGGAAGTAAATTTCCTTGTTGTGGATTGTTCATTGTCATACAATGCCATCATTAGACAACCAACTATGAACAGTTGGAGGGCTGCAATGTCCACTTACCATTTATTTGTCAAGTTCCCAACAAAGTATGACATCGGGGAAGTACAAGGAGATTAGCTAACTGCTAGAAAGTGTTACTTAGCAATGCTTGCCACGGACTAGCAAATAAAAACTATAAGCGTTGAAGAAAGAAGAACACTGGCTGAACCGATTGAAGTATTGGAAGATGTACCATTGGACGATTCCAACCCTGAGAAGTTTACAAAGATTGGGATGAGTATGGGAGAAGAGAAGAAGCAAGATCTCATCAAATTCCTTAAGAAGAGTACAGATGTTTTGCTTGAAGCCATAAGGACATGCTAGGGATTGACCCAAGTGTGATTACGCATTGTTTAAATGTGTCCCCATCTTACAAGCCCTATTAAAGAGGAAGTTCAGAAGCTAATCACTATAGAGTTTGTCCACGAAGTCTACTGTCCTGATTAGTTAGCTAATGTAGTGATAGTAAAAAACCCAATGGCAAGTGGAGGATGTGCATAGATTTCACAGATCTAAACAAGGCGTGCCCCAAGGACACCTATCCTCTTCCATGTATAGATTAGCTCATAGACTCAACAGTTGGACACCAATTTCCGAGGTTCATAGACGCATTCTCAAGGTACAACCAGATTAAGATGGACGAAGTAAACTAGGATAAAACATCCTTCGTAACAAGCCAAGACTTGTTTTGTTACAAAGTAATGTCGTTCGGGTTAAAAAATGCAGGGGCTACCTACCAAAGGTTGGTAAACCAAATGTTTCGTCCACAGATTAGGTGAAATGTAGAAGTATATGTGGATGATATATTGGTGAAAAGTGTGAGAAAGACACAGCATTTGAACGATCTTCAAGAAACCTTTGATACACTTTGGCAATATAAGATGAAGCTGAACCCGAGCAAATGTGCTTTTGGAGTTGCATCAAGGAAGTTCCTTGGTTTTATGGTTTCACAAAGGGGGATTGAAGCCAACTTTGATAAGATCCAGGCAATTTTGAACATGCAACCTCCAAAGAATATCAAGGATGTCCAAAGCCATACTAGACGAGTAGCGGCCCTTAACAGGTTTGTTTCAGAAGCCACTGACAAGTGTTTATCATTTTTCAGAGTATTAAGCAAAGCATTTGAATGGATGGACGAGTACCAACAAGCATTTGAAGACTTATCTCGCTTCAATCTCACTGCTAAGCCCATCTAAACCAGGCGAGGAGTTATATCTCTACGTAGCTATGCAGTGAGTTCAACCTTGATTAGAAAAGAGGGAAAGATATAGACTCCAGTCAATTACGCTAGCAAAGCCTTGAGAGAAGCTGAAGGACGGTATCAACCAATGGAAAAGTTAGCATTTTCATTGGTGACGGTAGCGTGGAAGCTCAAACCTTATTTCTAAGCTCATGTAATCAACGTCCTGACAAATCACCCGTTGAAGAAAGCAATAAATAAACTAGAGGCTGCTAGAAGATTGATCCAGTGGGCAGTGGAACTTAGTGAGTTTGATGTGCAATATAAGCCAAGAGAAGCAATAAAAGCTCAAGTCCTTGTAGACTTCATTGCTGAATTTACTCTTGTTAATGATCATCGAGATGAAGACTAGGGGCAAAGCAGTGGGTTGTCCATGTTGATGGCTCATCCACACAGCATGTAGGAGGAATTGGGATAGTCTTACAATCACTAGAAGAGGATCATCTGAAATATGTTGTTCGTCTACAGTTCTAGAAAACCAATAATGAAGTCGAGTATAAAGCCTTACTTTAGGGTTTGGAGTTAGCAAAGTCGCTCGAAGCGGATTCGATCCTCGTCTAAGGAGATTCGTAGTTGGTGATAAGCCAAGTAAATGGGACATGTGAAGCCAAAGAAGAACGAATGATGAAATACTTGGAGAAAGTTAAGCAATGTATCAAAGGCTTTACAACAGCCTAATTCCAACAAATGCCAATGGAAAAGAACAAAGAAGTTGACGTCTTAACCAAGATGACATCTTTGAACGAGACAGTAGGAGCAAATTAAAGTCCAATATATTTCAAGCATAGATGTTCAAAAAGTAAATCAGATAGATGGAGCTGCCAATTGGACAACCCTAATTGTATCTTATCTCAAGGACAGAGTACTCCCTGAGGACGCAGAAGAAGCTTAAGGTAAGAGCTGCGAAGTTTGTCCTTATGGATGAGGCATTATATAAAAGGGGTTTTTCTTATCCCTACCTGAGGTGTTTGAATCCAGACGAGTCCCATTACGTCTTGAGGGATGTCCATAAAAGAGCTTGCAAGAACCACTCAAGCGCTAGATCCCTCGTCCATAAGATAGTACGTGCAGGGTATTATTGGTCGTCCATGCAAGCAGATGCCAAAGCTTATGTCAAAGCATGTGACAAATGTCAACGCTACAACAACATCCCTAGATGACCATCGGAATACCTCAACCCAATGGTGGCTCCTTGGCCCTTTGCCTAGTGGGAACTTGACATCCTTGGTCCCTTTCCCATGGGGACGAGACAAATGAAGTTCTTAGTAGTAGGGATTGATTATTTCACCAAATGGGTGGAAGCAGAGCCTTTGGCAAAAATTACTAAGTAGAATGTCAGTAGCTTTGTCTGGAAGAAGATTATTTGCCGTTTTGGAATACCTAGAGTACTTGTCTCAGACAATGGATGACAATTTGACAACACCCCTTTTAGAGAGTTCTGTGAGCACTTAGGAATCAAGAATCACTACTCCTCGCCTGCCCACCCACAAGCCAATGGAAAAGCTGAAGTTACATACTAGTCCTTGCTAAAAATCATCAAGGCTCGGCTTGAGGGGGCAAAAGTGATATGTCCAAATGAATTACCCAGTTTCCTTTAAGTATATAGGAAGATAGTAAGGACTCCTATTAGAGAAACTCCCTTTAAACTAGCATATGGAAGCCATGCAGTGATACCAGTAGAGGTTGACTTAACTAGCTACAGGGTGGCCTATTATAAGGAGGAGGAAAATGAAAAATAGCTTTGTCTATGCCTTGATCTCATTGAGGAGGTTGTCAACGCCTGACCTCAATTGGGGCGAAAAACCGCCATTGTCGTGCCATCATTTGACCACCCGCAGTGGCGACGCTCCCGCGCGCGCTAGGGGCTCGTCAGAGGCCCCCTTCTTGATGATGGTGTCCACGTGTGGTGCGTGGCCTGGTTCGCGTGGGGCTTTGGGTGCTCTTTCTCTTAATGGAGGAAGGTAGGTCTACCTTCGGCGTTGTGGCAGTAATCTAAGCCAAATTTTAAAGAATTACCAAAGGTAAGTGAAGTTGCACCAATCATTGGGTTTTTCTATGGTGTGATTGGTCACCTGTTTCTAGTTAATTTTATTACCAATCCTAGGCTAAGAAAAATGGCGTTTTTCCTAATCTAATGTGGATGGCAAAAAAATCTTGATTTGTTAGTCTGGAAGTTTGGTTACATATGAGGAAGGAGTTAGGCACCCCACAACGCTTGTCTAAGGACAGTCCTTTATTTTAATAAAACCTTAATTTTTGGAGATTGGCAGTAAAAACATGATTTTGGCATTGGCTATCGGGGCTTTGCATGCATGGGGGCTTTGAGGTTTGGCTTTTGAATAGGTGTGGTCCTAATCTATGTTTTCCTAAGACATTTGGGCAACGTACCAAATTTCCAAGGCGAAAATCTGGCGACACGTTGCTTTACTTTCACGGAGGAAATTAGGCATTGCATTACCTTGGGTGACATAGACTGTGACAATCACACCGAAAGGGGCGAGCAGGTATATATATATACATACATCATGCACAATGCAAGCACACAAAGTATGAAAGTAAATGCCTGCATCCCTAAAGCATAGCCTAAAATATAGACATAGGAAAATAAATAGGGGTTGCCATACTCTAGAAATGAGGATGAATGGTACATGGCATGACATACCTAATACAACCCATCTAAAAGAGAAAGGAGGGAGGAAGGAAAGGGGTTTCAAAAAGTAAATAACCAAATGGGAAAGGATAGAAATCTAAAATTACTGAACATTGCCGCTTAGCTTATATTGACGTGCTTGTATCCTCGCCCTTTTTGCTTGTGCTTGGGAGACCGTGCCCTAGTTTCATGCGTCCTCGCTCTATGTGTGTACTCGCAAAGGCAAAGACAAGAAACCAGTAGACTAGCAATGGGAAGAAAGAGATGCATAGAGGATGTGAAAGAGGCATAAAATAGATAAGCCTGATAGACATGGCGAGCAAAGAAACAAGAAAGCAAGCAAACAAGCGAGAAGGCAAACAAGCAAGAAGACAAACAAAAGGTGGTTTCCACGAGGGACAAATGTAGGTTTGGATCAAATGTCCATAACTTCATTGTATTGAAGCATGGACGAAAAACTAGTGAGCAATACTTATGCATGAATATGTGAGCAAGCGTGTAAAGATGCATAGAAAGCCAACAGGTGGCATAAACAAGCATGGTAAGCATATCATCACACGGAGCGGAAAATGGGAAAGGTATGCATGAAGCAACGGGCATCATGGTGATGTACCCCAAATGGTTACAACCAAACAAGACCTCATGGACGTTGAATGTAACCACACAACCACCAACCCACTAAGGGTGTCAAGCGTGACAAAGCCTAGAACTAGAGAGGCTAACACGAAAGATAAAGCAAAGAAGTAAGCAAACATAGACATGAAATTAAGGATGATCCAAACCCTTTGATATGGGCCAAGGTGTATGGACGATGACAAAGACCATAGGGTCCAGATTGGGTCTAAACCAATAGGACAAAACACAAGAAAGAGAGACAAAAGTGACAAAAATGCTACAATAGCATATGGCACGACAAACATAGCCTAGGTCTAGGCACAAAAATATGGCATGGAGCGTACAAGCGTATGGAAGATAGTATGAAGCATGTAGGGAATATAGATCCAAGCACATAGGCATGTTAAAACATAGATCTAGACATATAGGCATAGAAACATGCATGTAAACATGTAGAAGCCTAGCACATAGAAATGGAGGAACATGGATCCAAGCATATAAGCATGTGAAGACAAGGATCTAACCATATAGTATGGAAATAAACACCTAGACACATAGATCCAAGCAAAGCATAGCCAACAACATCATACAAGCATGTGAGCATGTAACCCTAACATCATCCTGGAACAAAAAGAGGAACAAAGCATAGGAAAACATGGCATATAGCATAAAGCATGTAGATCTAAACATATAAGCATGTAAGGAAGTAGACCTAAGCATGAAACATGGAATAAGGCATAAAAAGCAAGGAGACTTAGGCTAGAAGCACAAATAAAACAAGCAACATGCTAAAGAAGGCAAAAAAATCATGTTATTAAGGCAAAAAGAGCAAGATAAATGCTAGAAAAGATTTAGAAAGTTATGGGGTATGGATAGTAGCTAAAAAGCTACATCCACACCCCTAAACCCCAAATCCAAAGTATGGAACCAAGGAAAAAAAGATTGGGTATAAGAACAATGCCTTGTGTTTTTGGTGAAAAGGGAAGAATCAAGAGGCTTTGAAGTGTTTTTTGTGTGTTTGGAAGAGAGGATAAAAGCTCAAGATTCATCTAGGCAGAGAGCAGGTAGCCAAGAAGTCTTTTTTTTTTTTTTTTTTGTGGTTTGGAGGGTGCCTAGGGCCTTTTATAGACCCAACGCGATTTTCAAGGCGGCAAGCCTACAAGGGCCACCACCTGTGAAGCTCCTCAGATCAGGTTGATCTTGACACCCCTGGAAAGATCTTGACTTCTTGTTTCTAAAAAAGCATGGATCTTGAAAATCCAATAGTCGGATAAAAAGTTATGGCCTCCAAAAGTAAGCAGTGCATCGATCGATGTGTTATCCTAGTTTTTTGTGATATCTCGACCGTTCTATCTCTGATTTTGACCTTATTAGTCGTTGGAATGAGAATTTTTTAATCTTCATAATGACGTTGGTTTCGACCCGTTCCGACGGCCAGATCAAAATTAGGGTTTTTAGGCCAACCCGGAGTCAACTTCGGGTCAAAGTGGCCAAAAATCTCCGAGAGGCTCGAGTTTGATATTTTTCAACCATGAAAAATGTTTTTTTGTGCGTGTTATGACATTGTTTGACCTTCAGTCAACCCAAGGTTGACTAAGGGCATTTTGGCTGAAAGAGGCATTTTGGCTGAAAGAGGCACTTTGAGTGCTCCTGTGTCCAAACGGGTTGCGCTATATCATTCTAGATGTTCGGCTCCATAGAGAGAAAATAATATTTTTGGATTTTTCGAGTTCTAGCATGCAAATCAAGGGCAAACAAAATACGGTATCAACAAATGCCCCATCTTTATTTGACATCTCAAGTGCAATGAGAGGTGTCGGATAAAGAACGTGATTTCGAATTTTGTTGCCCCTAAATTTGCATGCTAAGACTATTCACGGATCGAGACCAAACTTTACTAGACTGGACCGATCTACTACAATTGCTTCTCAAGTATTTCCCGAACACGTCTCTAAACTCTAGGAAAGGAAAAGCCCCTCCCCCCCTTTTTCGAGGTTTGACCGAGTCAACGTTGACTTGGTCAATGCTAACCGAAGGCCTTACAAGGTGCACCAAGCTAACCTGGCAGCCTAACAAGGTGCCCCGGGTAGCCAAGCTGCCCAAAGGTCTATAAAACGCCCCCTTTTTGCTCATTTTGAACTCATTTCTCACTTTCCCTTAACTTTCCACTTCTGAAAAAATCTCTAGAGTGATTACGAGCTTAGCGAGTCCATCTTTTTAGCTTTAGTCTACTGTTTCAGTCTTTTCTGCACTTGAGGTCAGTGTCTTTTTTTCTTCTTCTCTTCTTTTTTTTGCAAAATGTTAGTAGCAATACTACTAGGGATGCATGCTAGTGGTTATTTTATTTTTGGAATTTTCACAAGCATATATATTTTGCCATGATTTATGCCATGCTATCTTAAGAAAATGCACTTTTTTTTTTCTCTTTTTGTCTATGTTATATGGGTGTGCAAATATGCGGGAATTCAAATGCTGAAAATAAAATGCGTGATATAGGTAAGGGAATTTGGAAATGTGAGCCTAAGGCACAGCCGCTAGTTTACCCACTGTAGATCAGGAATTTGAAAACTTTTTGATGACTTAATAACTGTTTGATGGCGAGGTGTACGACGCGGCCGCTTTCTTAACCTTAAGATGGAATTTGAGTCTAGGGCGTGGCCGCTAGTTTACCCACTGTAGATCAAGAACTTGGACTTTTGAGTGACTTGGTAGCTGTCTGATGGCGAGGCGTATGGTGCGGCTGCTTTCTTAGCCTCAAGATGGAGTGTGAGCCTAGGGCACGGCTGCTAGTTTACCCACTGAAGATCAGGAACTTGAACTTTTGGGTGACTTGGTAGCTATGTGACGGCGAGGTGTACGGCAAGGCTGCTTTCTTAACCTCAAGATGGAATGTAAGCCTAGGGCGCGGCCACTAGTTTACCCATAGTAGATTAGGAACTTGGAAACTTTTTGAGTGACTTGGTAGTTGTGTGATAGTGAGGCGTACAGTGCGGCCACTTTCTTAACCTCAAGATGGAATGTTAGCCTAGGGTGCAGCCGCTATTTTACCCACTGTAGATCAAGAATTTGAAAACTTTTTGATGACTTGATAACTGTGTGATGACGAGGCATATGGTGCGGCCGCTTTCTTAACCTCAAGATGGAATGTGAGCCTAGGGTGCGGCTACTAGTTTACCCACTGTAGAGTGTGAGCCCAAGGTGAGGCCGCTGGTTTACCTACTGTAGAATATGAGCCTAGGATGCATTTGCTAGTTTACCCACAGTAGAATGTAAGCCTACAGCGCGACCAGTGGTTTACTCACTATAGAATGTGAGCCGAGAGCGCAGCCGCTTGTTTACCTATTATGGAATGTGAGCCTAAGACGCGGTCGCTAGTTTACTCACTGTAGAATTTGAGCCTATGGTGTGGCCAGTAGTTTACTCACTATAGAATGTGAGCCCAGGGTGCGACCGTTGGTTTACCCTCTATAGAATGTGAGCCTAGGACGCGGTCGCTAGTTTACCCACTGTAAAAATTCTTGTAAGAATCTACTTTCTTATGAAAAAATATGCTTAACATGGACTTGCGTAACATGTTTAGGAAAAAGTGTTAGTTCATCTATATTTCCATTTGTTTCATAGGTTTACCACTAGTGTCTAAATTTCTGATTATTTTGTAGATTATGTCTTGTAGGGCGAGTTCCAGAGGAGATCAGCGAAAGGCCCCCGTTTACGCTACATCCCATGGGGACACTTCATCTAATGATGAGACCGCTTCGGCTAGCAAATGGGGGGCTCGAGTTTTGTAAAGCCATTTCAACCACGGGGGTGATGATAGCAGGCCTGTTAGTGATATCCCTATGAAGACCTGATCTAGGAGGCGGCGATCAGTCCAGATTGCCAGCGTCTCCTTTAAGTCCCATACTATTTCCAGTGGGGCTTCCTCACGACACAGGCCAGCTACAGGGAGAGGATCTACTTTTTTACATAGAGGCTAATTTTTCTGGGGATGAGGTTGTGCCAAACTTGGGCGCTTGGAGGCGCAGTTTGAGACTGAGGTTCCTGCCACGTCAAGCCAGGGCTGATGCTCATACTAGAGCTGTAGACAGCGGTATCAAAGATACTGACCTTTAGTGCAGGTTGAAGGATCATCCTTCCGCTCAGGTGCAGAAGGGAGAGGTATGTTGTCTTTATTTTTTGTCATTTAGATTCCTGTTATATGCATATGCTAACAAATAGCTTATGATTCTGAATGTAGGGGGCCGGCAAGATCCATGGTTGGGGTGCTTGGTCCACTTTCCTTCAGCTGTCGTTTTCTCCTGGGACCCACCGACGCTATGCAGATTTCCTGAGAGAGCAAGGATTCAAGGATTTCCTAAGGATCCCTCTATATACTATAAGGCATGGGATTAAGGAGGCTTTGTTGCAGCGGTTTCATGTCGAGACAGGCACCTTTCACTTGAGTTATGGGGAGTATGCAATTCTCCCTCTTGATTGGACAGCCATCCTGGGCATCAGATTCGATGGATTCCCGATTCTGACTGATAACATGAGCTTTGAGATGGCCTGTGAGCTCTTGGGCATCCTTTTCCCATTGACTACGGACACGAGAGGATATTTTTGGCCCACCACATCACCACAGATCCGCACTAAGTGGCTGTAAAGTAGCATCCCCTAGGGTGTGGCACCTACTAACATTCATCTTCGGCGGTTCTTCTTGTGTTTTCTCGGTAGTTGCTTCTTTGGGAACAACCGATCGGTATTATCCTGCCAGCTACTATAGGCCATAAGAGCAGTCTCCGACTTTGGGAGATTCGACTGAGGGTCCGTCACTTACAGCTTTTTCATCGCTTTCTTGAGGCGAGCTTCCTAGCTGGATTTCAAGAGTCTGAAGGGGTGTTGTTAGAATTTAACATGGTGGGCATATGAGTACATCCCAGCTTTGTGACCACGGTTCACAGGTTTGTCAACGACAATGTATCCTTGGGCCTATGCTTGGTCTCTCTATATGCTTACCAGGGTTCTCCTGGTGCAGCCAATCATTATCTCTACGGCTTTAGATTGCGTCACCTAGGGCGAGATAGTGGTTCGTCCTTATGATGGTTCGCTGCTAGGGAGGCCGGAGCTCATTATTGCCATTGGCCAGTCGAGGATACGATGCTGGTTTTGGGCCCTGCAAAGTTGGTAGTTTTTTCTGGCTGAGAGGACCTTCCACCAGGTAATGCCGGTTTTCGAGGTACCTAGGGATCCGCCTCCTCTTGGCTTATCATTTGTGTCCATTTTCCTGGATAACTCGGCTTAGCAATGGGTTTTTTTTATGCCTACGTGGATACTAGAAAGGATTATGCCACTTGGTTCGTAGAGTCCTCCATGGGGCCTGTCATTGGGGATGTTTCTGTGGGTGGAGGTAGAGTGCTAGGGGGCATTATTCATGCTCAGGTGGCCTCTGAAGCAGAGTGGAGAGTGCGTGCAGAGGCTCTACAAGCCAGGGTGATAAAGCTCAAGACTACTGCTACCGCTAGGCAAATGCACATGCAGAAGGAGACTGCTCAGGCATTAGCTCAAGAGAGGGAGCTTTGGTAGAGAGATAGGAAGGTCTGAGCTACTATCGTGGAGAGAAAGCAGAGCTAGCTTCAGAGTGAGCTAGGGGTGGCAATTTGTGTTCACAGGTCGGGTTCGTGTCTTGTCAAGGAATGAGTATTCAGCTATATGGGTTGACCTGAACCCAACCTATTTAGTAAACGTGCTAGGAATCCTCAACTCGAACACAGCCTATTTATTAAACAGGTTGACCCGACCCAACACGTTTAACTCATTTAATTAACAAGTCATGTAAAGGTCAATACAAATGGTCCATTTAATAATCTATTTGATTAATAGGTCATACCAAACCTATATAATTTATATCAACTCCTATATATCTAAAATTAAAATAAAATTACAACTATAAATATAGTAATAAACATATAAAAAAACCATTAATTAAGCAATAATATCAAAATAACTATTAATTTTATAAGCTAAACGGGTCAGACGGGCTCGCATGTTGAACTCGAACACGACCCGGCTATTAAATAGGTTAGCCGTGTCAACTTGAAGAATGCCTTTGAGAGGGCTAATGTATGATTCTGGAAATTTCCTTTGAGAAGGCTGCCGACATGTATGAGAAACAATGCCTCTGATTAGGACTTACATGTACAATTCTGGATGTCTCCTTTAAAAGGCTACTAATGTATGACTTTAGGAAAGGTGCCTTTGAGAGGGTTACTGATATATGCGAAAGGCAATGCCTCTAATTAGGACTTACATGCATAATTCTAGGAAATTGCCTTTAAGAGGGCTATCGATATATGCAAGAAAAATAATGCCTTTGACTAGGACTTATATATACAGCTATAGAAAAATCACCTTTGAGAGGGCTATTGTATCACCATAGCCAAAATTGCCTTTAAGAGGGCTACCGACGTGTGTGAGAAAGAATGCCTCTGATTAGGACTTACATGTATGATTCTGGAAATGGCCTTTGAAAGGGCTACTAATGCATGCATGCACTATCACATTTTCATCGTAGATGCTGGTTTTGAACTAGCTTGTGTCAACTCACTTGTTTTGCCCCGTAGTTTCATGGGTTTATCGGTGGATTTTGACAATGATTTTCTCGCTAGGGGGAGAGAGAATGGAGAGATCACGTGAAATAAACTGCCCCAATTTATGGTTTCATGCAATTTTTTACATGAAAGACACATCCTCAGTGGGACAGACCCATTCTTGTATATTGAACAAGGGGGAGGGAACCACACAAAATAAACTGCCCCAGTTTAGGGTTTTACAAGGTTCCAAGCCTGTAGACTGGCTAAAAATTTCCTCGACCTCGTAGACCATACCAAATGCAGGTAACGAATGTGGACCTTCTGAACAAGATCTCCTTAAACACGCCACAAGGTGGTATGCACTGATTGCTCCTATTATTGCCCCTGCGGGCTATCAATTCAAAGATGGGTTTCTTGGAGTGGCCTTATGTGAAATGACTCCCTCCATCCTCCAAATAAGCTAAAAAAGCTGCCGCATGGCTGAGAAAGGGCTCTAACATCTTTTTGTTGTGCGCTCTAATTACCGGGGTTGAACCGACCCTTGAACCAAGTGAACCAGGCTTTAGAAAATGAGGTTCAAGATATCTGGAGGCACTGAACAAGACGCACAAAGATAAATTGCCCTAGTGTAGGATTTGTATAGTCTCTGTTGCACGAGAGAGAGTTTCTGACAATCTAGTTCACTGTTGGGTCTACTACGCACTACGACGGGTGCTAAAAGAGAGGAACCTTAGCTCCAAGGTAGTCAAAAACATGCCAAATGGGAGGATAGTTCTTAGAATACATGGGGGTTTGTGCCTGGGGGGCTAAAAAGGCCTAGCACGTGTTCGTTGGTGTCGACGGCCCTTATAGGGCCACCGCCTTAGTTCTCATGCATAAAAGTTAGGTTTAACCCAATTTTAGCTCATTCTGGTCTGCGATTTTATAGGGTCCTCTTCTACCCTTTTCTTTACCCAAAACGTGTAGAAAACATTGTTTCTCATTTTTGGGTAGATTCTCATCATATCATCAGATTTAGCAGGATCTATTCATGGATGCTCTTGGTGCTCACTCCTACGACACTTTGGTCGAGCTTGAGAGGGAGTCTAATGAGAAGAAGCTTAGGTGGTGGTGGAGCTCCTTTTCTTGTGGTGATCGAGCATTCATCCAGCGACTTCTTAGAGATGCTACTTCTCTTCTTCACACCACACTAGATTGGAATTTGTTGGAGGTTATTACCTCTTGTTGAGATCCTGTCTTGAGATGTGCCACCATTGGAGATGTTGATCTGGTCCCTACCTTGGAGGAGTATGATCATTTTATTTCTCTTTCTACCCCTCTGAGCACTATTTTTGTTCCACCAATGCGGCCACGCTACCGCTAGAGACTCACTGATCTGTTTGGCTTCAAGAGGCCTATTGTGGATGCGCTGACTTAATATGGCAGCGGGATAGGAGGGAGCATGTCCTTTGATTTCCTGTATGATCGGTTCCACTCATTGAAGTGTCCTGTTGGTTACCGTGATGACTTTGTGGACTTAGAGGAGCGGTGGACATCCTACCGGTGTCAAGACTTCCTGGTGACCTTTTTTGATATGGTGTTGTTTCCTTCATCATTAGGAGCTGTTAGTTTTGTCGTTCTCCCTCTGGTGAGTGCCCTACCTCATGGTATCTCTTTCATTCCTACTCTACTTTTCGAAACCATTAGGTCCTTGTCTTTGTGTCAGGAGACCGGTAGGGGTTGGTTAGGCTGCTGTGTTCATCTATTACAACTGAGGTTCTGTAGCCACCTAAGTGTTATTGCCAAGGATTAGCCTAAGGGCTTTGTGAGTAGGAATAGAGTCTGGGCTACTGTAGTTCTTGATTTTCCTTTTTCTGGGGATACTAAAGGCTGGTTGAGATACTTGTGTAGCCTAAGTCCCACTGACTGGACTTGGAGATTCAAATGGGGTATCACTAGATGGCAGGGGCAGAACCATTACGTTGGTTTACTTGGCATTCCCCTGGTGGGCATCTGGGGTTGCACGGGTATTTTCTAGGTATGGCCATGCAACAGTTTGGGAGTCATGCACTTTGGTACAACTGTCCATGACACATTGTAGTCATGCACTTTTCATCTATCATGTTTAGATCCTGAGAGATAGGATCTCTACCTTTGCGAGCAAGACGGGCTCCATACTAATGAATATGGGGTCACACCCATGGAAGTACGTATAGAATTGTGATATGCGTACAAGGCAAATGGCAGGTACTCGTGACAATCCTTGTATGTGTCTATCATCTTCACCAAGATTTTCTATATGTTCTTGTTAGCGGCTTCCACTGCACAATTCATTTGAGGGCAATAGGGAACCGAATTTCTGTGCTCGATCTTGAACTATTGGCAGAGTTGCTGGATCATTTTCCCATTTAAGTTGGCCCCATTATTTGTAACGAGCTCTCCAGGCACGCCGTAGCAGCAAATAATGTTCTGTTTCAAGAATCAAGCTACCACTGTTTGAGTGACGCTTTTGTACGAAGCGGCTTCCGTCCACTTTGTGAAATAATCAATGGCCACTAAGATGTACTCAAGACCATTTGAAGCTTTCAGAATCTTGGGTCCGATGACATCCATACCCCAAGCTAAGAAGCGTCATGGTGCAGCTAAAGAGTGCAAAGGTTAAAGAGGAGCGTTCTTCCTATCTTGTTAGGCTTGGCAACAGTGGCATGTCCTAACATGTTTAACGCAATCACTTTCCATGTTGTTTCAATAATATCCGGCTCTCATAATCTTGCAGGCCAACAGGGGTCCATTAGCATGAGCTCCAAGTAAGCCTTCATGCATCTCTTCCATCAGATAATTAGCCTCGGGGGCATTTAGGCATCAAAGCAGGGTAGAATCGTCATTCCTTTTGTACAGGACTTGTCCACTCAGGAAAAATTGGCAAGCCATGCACCGGATAAGCTTCTTTTCACTGTCCGTTGTACCGGACTGGTATTCACTATTCTTGATATAAGCCTTGATATCATGGTACCACAGCTTTCTGTTGGCTTCAAATTCGACACTCATGCATTCTTCGAGGTTCATGCAATAGGCTAGAATGCCATGGACTTCTATGCGCAATTACTACATATTATCTCCTTCTGATAACTTGACCATGCTAGCCAGGGTAGCCAAGGCTTTTGCAAACTAGTTGTGTGCTTAGGGAAAATAGGCAAATGTGATGTCTTGGAATTTTATAATCAAGCGATTGACACATTTATGATACGGAATCAACTTGGTGTCTCGGGCTTGCCATTTTCCTTCAATTTAGGAGATGATCAACAAAGAATCTCCAAAGACGCTCAAGTCATAGGCGCCGAACTCTAGGGCCACTCACAGGCCGACTATGCATGCTTTATATTCTGTGATGTTGTTAGTGCAATTAAAATTCAGCATGACTGAAATTGGGATTTATTGGCCCTCGGGGGAAACTAAGACTACTCCCACTCAATTTCCGGTAGAATTGGCTGCTCCATCAAAATAAAGCTTCCAATGCCACGATTCCACACTGTTTGGTTCTGTCTCTAGTGCCATGACATCCTCATCAGGGAAGAAGGATTTTGAAAGTTCCGGATCATTCAGTGTCTGGTCCACAAGGTAATCGGCTATGGCCTGGCCCTTGATGGCCTTCCTTGTCACTAACACAATGTTGAATTTGGAGAGCAACATTTGCCAACGGAAGATCTTCCCTGTAAGAGCTAGCTTTTCAAAGATGTACTTAATGGGATCCACGCAGGGAATGACCCGCGTGGTGTAGTAGAGCATATACTGTCGCAACTTGCGTGATGCCCACGCTAGGGCGCAACACGCCTTTTCAATGGTGATGTAGTTGATATCACAACAGGTGAACTTCTTGTTTAAGTAGCAAATCACCCTTTCTTTCTGGTCAAGCTCAACCAATTGGCCTAACATGCAGCCCATGAAGGTTTCTTGTACCACTAGGTAGAGGATCAACGGATATCTCGGTTTCAGGGGAACCAAAACAAGAGGGTTCAGCAAATACTACTTGATCTTGTCAAAGGCCGCTTGGCACTCATCTGTCCATTCTATTTTTGTTTCTTTCTTCAAGAGCTTGAACAGTGGATCATATGTGGCAGTCAACTGCGCTATGAAACAAGCTATGTAATTGGCTTTGCTTAAGAATCTGCAAATCTGTTTCTCAATTTGCAGTGTCAGCATGTCCCAAATAGCTTGGACTTTTGTTGTATCCACTTCAATTTCTCTTTGGCTGACTATAAAGCCGAGCAATTTCCCTGAACTAGCTTTGAAGACACACTTGTTAGGGTTTAGTCTTAATCTGTACTTGACGAGGTGCTTGAACAGCTTTCTCAAATCTATCAAATGATCCCTGGGTGTGCGGGATTTGGCAATCATGTCATCTACGTAGACTTCAATCTCTTTATGCATCATATCATGAAACAAGGTTACCATGGTTCGCTGATAAGTAGCACCAGCATTCTTTAAGCCAAATGGAAAGACATTATATGCGTAGATTCCCCAATGAGTGGTGAATGTTGTCTTGGCTTTGTCTTCTTCGGCCATTTTGATTTTACTATAGCCTAAGAATCCATCCATGAAGGAGAAGAACATGTTGGTAGCAATATTATCGATCAGGGTATTGATATGTGGCAATGGAAAGTTATCCTTGGGGCTAGCCTAGTTCAAATACCTGTAGCCGACGCACATGCATACTTTCCCATCTTTCTTAGGCACAAGAAAAATGTTGGCGACCCAATCTGAGTAGGCTATTGCCGCAAGGAAACCAGCTTTCAATTGGCTTTCTACTTCTTCTTTGATCTTCAAAATGATCTTAGATTTCATCCTTCAAAGGGCTTGCCACACTGGAAGGCATTCAGGTTTAACTGGAATTCTGTGCACAACAATCTCATTATAACCCTGGCATATCTTGGTAGGACCAAGCAAAGATCTCTCTAAATTCCTTGAGTAGCACTATAAGCTCATGTTTCAAGTCCTTAGGAAAGGTTACCCTAATCTTGATGGGTTTTTCATTCTCGCCTTTGTCGACAAGGTTAACCACTTCTATCTCTTTTATGTTGGGCTTGGACCCTTCATTTTCTCTGTTTAGAGCTTCCAAAAAAACATGAGGCAAACTTGGAATTTCCTCTAATCCTTCAATATCATGCTCCAACTCTATTGTCTTATTCATGTCCTCAATATCCTCGTTATGGCAACAAGACAATGTACTTGCTTGGGAATTAGAATAGATCCTATAGAACAGAACATATACAGTGAAACATAAGATAATTTGCACACACATATTCATAAGAAAGTAAATAAAAAGATAAATTCAAGGATTTCCTGAATAATAAGCAAGATGATTTTCATTAATGAATTATAGATAGGGGAGAACAAAGTTCATGCCTGATAACAATAAAAGGGATTTTTTTTTTCAGCTTTTTGTTTTTTTTTTTTTTTTGGAAATAAACTAGGGAAATGCAAATGAGGAATGCATGAAATAGGAAATAACATGCAAAACAAACTAGATATGCTATTCCAACTCTTTCGGGCAATTGGAGGACCCAACCACACAATGGTGGAACACTCTTTACTCAGCCGGTGCAACCACAAAGCAGGGCTCAATGGTCGAATGGCCTACTATCTAGCCACACACGAGGCCTAATAGTAGAATCCAGATCATCCCCTGGGGATATGATGACATTCACTAAGAATTCTTCAGGACACAAGTGGATGAGACAAGCTAGATTTGCTTCCTCCTTGTATGATTCCTATGTTGTTTCTGATCTGATGACCTCAGCTGGAGCCGGAAAAGTGACCCTGATGTGGGGAATAGACATCCCTTGGCCAATGCAATTCCTTTTCTTTCCTCTCAAAGCCTGGAAAAGTTCTTCATCGGAGGGGTTGTACCTCAGACCGAAACCTCCTTTATTTTCTAGGAGTTCAATCAAATCAGCCTTCTCGTGTCCTACAACACTGAGGCCTTGGCCTAACTGATAGCCAAATTTGAGCTTCTCCTTGGCGGCCATTAAAGTAGCAGAGGGCCATGCTGTCTCGAGTTCCAAAACTCTAGAGATCATGGAGACTAGCTCAAAACTGTGGAAAGTTGCCTTCGAAAAGGCATTAACACCAACATAGGGGAAAAAAGTCTCCTTGAAGATGGTTAGGGGTTCTTCAGCCATAATAATGATCAATAGATCATCGGAGGGGAACTTAAGCCTCTATTGAAGGGTAGAAGCAACTGCACCCGCAGTGTGTAGCCAAGGCCTTCCTAGGAGCATATTATATAGGGAATCCACCTTAATGACTTGGAAGTTGACCATGAAAAACCTGGGGCCAATTCCAGTTGCCAATTCATTCTCACCTTGCACCTCCCAGAGAGTGCCATCAAAGGCTCTAATGATCATGGTGGTAGGGTAGATAAGAGAGGTATCCACATTCAAACGCTCTATAGTAGACATCAGGCAAACATTCAGGGTTGATCCGTTGTCATTTAATACTCTAGAGATGATCATGTCTTCACACTTCACCATAATGTGCCTGGGCAAAGTATGCACTCTACCTTCGGTGGTAGCTCATCATCTGTAAAGGAAATCTGGTTGGTGGCCAACATCGTCGAGACCATACCCTCAAAGGAAGATTCCGTGACACCTGTAGGAACACGTCTCTTTCAAGACTTTCAAGAGAGCCTTGCGATGGACATTAGAGGATAGCAATAAAGCCAAGATGGAAATTTGATCTAGCGACTTGTTTAGCAGCTGAATCACACTATACTCTGAGTTTTTGATAATTTTCAAGATTTCCTCAGCTTCTTCGGTTGTGACCCTATTCCTGACGGGTTCGGCCGTACCCTTGCCAACCTCTTTCCTTCTCTTTTCCAGGTCCTCGAGAGTATAGCAGGGGCCACTCCTAGTAAGCACAGATAGACCTGAAGAGATATTAGAGCAGAGCTCTTCTACTCCGGTTTAAGTGGAGATCAAGGACACGTCATATTTCCATGGGACACGATGGCTATTTTCATAAGGGAATGACCTTGGCATGTGAATGATAACACACTCCTGAGTTTACAAATTGGGTGCTATGGAGAACATGTCATGATTAATGACCACCAAACTTCGCAGAATGGCTTCAAGGGCTTTCAAGCCAGATATCCCAGAGATTCCTAAGGCAGGTTTTGGTAGAACAAGAGGATCGAAAACTCGGATTCGGATAGCGGGAACATTGCGGTTCCCTCTTAAACTGATGATGAAGCTGGTCTTGCGTCTGGAGGCAATGTAAGAACTAGAGGAGTGAATCCCTCGATGGCTGGCAGGGCTTGCCCTTTCTCTGAATATAATGACCTTGAATTTGCAGGTAAATCTATGATCTCCTCAATGACTACTGAAGAGGGAGGCCATGAAGTAACCTTACCAAGGCGTTTCTGCAAATATTCATCCCAATCCTTCCTCGACCCAACTAATATAGCATTGCAACTGGCTCCTGACTGATAGCTAGAAGACATAGACTGGCTGCCATGCAATCACCTCTTCGCACAATTTCCCTTTCAATCTAGATGAAACCATGATTGGCTAGACTCTGAACCTATGCTCGAAGCACTTTACAATCAAACAGGGCATGCCTATCTTCACTGTGATAGAATATGCAGATTCCCCAATCAAATCTCAGGGTTCCTATACCCTTAAGATCAAGGTGGCTCTTTTATACCAAGGCTCGGAGCATAGCCTTCCATGGGAATGATGGTGAGGAGAAATCCAGAACCCTTTCTTCAACTGTGATGATGGCATTCACATTCCCTTCCTAATGGGGAGGCAAAGGATTGGTGATGATATTCGGAGCAGCTTCATTATCAAACTGTAACAACTTGTTGTCTATGAGATCCTAGACACGATCCCTCAAATGGTAACATTCTTCAAGGTATGCCCCTTGGCCCCAAATTGGTGTTCACACTTCTATATACATTCAATTTTGCACCCATGATTTAATCTAGGAGAATGACTTGAAAGACTATTCATGTACCCCAATAATCATGATTGCATTACATGCATTAATTCATTCATTGCATATCATAAAAATGATCTTAAGATTCTAACGGTCGCAACGGTGTTTCCAGTTTTCAAATTGGATCATCAGATCGAAAGATATCGCATGATCAAGTTGCATGGTCAACATGCATTGTGTCTAGGTAGAGTCAACAACATGTGATTAATTTAAATTAATTCTAATTGGTTAAGCAATTAAAACTAATTAAATAATTTTGTGTTTGGTTGATAATTAGTTTTTAAAATAGGGATGCATGCATAGGAATAAAAGGAATGATTGGATAACAATAAAATTGTGGATAATTTGAACTTTATCAAGATTTATTTTAGGGTATTTATCTACAAGATAATTATTCTTAAAAAGCCTGAATTTTCCAAAAACAGATAAAAAAATCATAGACGGAGGATGAAAACACGTCTAGGTGCAAGGACCGGTCAAAAAACCCTAGAAGGAGAGTCCAAAACCACCCGAACACTGAAGTACATTCGGTTTCTAGGAGCCCATTCAGCACTTTTGGAGTGCCGAACGGCACTTTGAAAGTGCCGAATTGGCCTCTTTTGGGCTTTGGCCCAATGGCCTTCAGGTGACAATAAGGCACACCCTTTTCTATCTTTTCGTAGAAGGATGAGACCTGATTCGCATTCTACACTTCAGGGTTGTTTTTTAGAGTTTTCTAGCCCCTATAAATAGAGACTAGGTCTCATAATTCAACACATTTTTTCTACGCTTAGAAAGGCACACTTTTTGAGGCTCTCTAATTACTGATACTTGCTGATCCTCTATGAGATAAGTTTCTTTGAACCCTAAAACATCCTGCCAAGAACAAAGAGTGCTCATGAAAGAGGTTTTTTCTATCACGTTATCCTTTCTATGCGTCTTTTATTGATGAATGTTTTTATCCATAATATGTATGATTCATCATTGTTTTTTTTTAAAGCATGATTATTTTTCTATGTGATTGTTGTAATCTCTTTCTTGTATGTCAATAATCTGCATATGAACAAATTATTTTTCTTAAAATAAAAATAGATCTGCATCTTTATTAGATGTAGATCAAACTTTTTCTTAAAATAAAAACAGATCTACATCTTTCTTAGATGTAGATCTGATTTTTTTTTTTAACATATGTAGATTTTTTATATAAAGTAAGAGATAACATGATTGTGTTTGTGTTTGTTGCATAAATTTAAATTATGAGTGAAACTCTCTTCTTAAAAAAAATTTCCATATTTCTTAAAACTTATACAAAATAGATCTAATTCTGTTATCTAAAAAATCCTTTTTTATCATCACAAAACATATATGATCTTTTACAAAGTTAAAACCATCATTTTCTACATACTACAAAACAGATCTAGTATTTTGATAAATCAAAATCAATTTCTTTTTTATAAACCAAAACAAATCTGATTCTTGTCAAAAGAAGAGACTTCATTCACAATAAATTTGTGTGATTTAATTTTTATTTCACATGTTTCAACATATCAATCATTACATGCATAAAAAGGTACATTGGTCCCAAGAGTCTAGAAGACCAAACTCTGTTTGGGCTTAATGGGTGCCTAACACCTTCTCATTCTGTAATCTAGCCTCCGGATTTAGATCTTTGGCTAAGTAGATATAGCCTTGTCTTTATTTTATTTTGGGTAGAATGAACTAGGACAAAAAGCCATGTAATTACTTGGTAGTTTTTAACTAGGACCCAAAGCCATGTAATTTTTCAATTTTCCAAATATTTTTTTATTCAATCAATGAAAGGAATTATTCAGTCATGTATTTATTTTTTTCTTATTTTTTTTGTAAAAAATAAGTGGTAACTCCATACCATTTACCCAAAAAGAGAGGTGCCCTAAAAAGCACTTTAAAAATCTCTTTTTTTTTTAGAGGCAACTTTCGAGGTCTCTCACAGTGGTGACTCCGCTGGGGATGTCGATGGCTAAGCTTCGTATTAGACTTAAGTGACCAAATATGTACCTTTGTTTTGCATGGTCTTGCATAATATTGTTGTTTGTTTGTTAATTTATGTTTGATGGGATGTTGTATGATATTTTGGTGTATGGAATTTGTTGTTTGTATTATTTATTAAAAGCTTTCCCTAACTTTTATAGTGTGTGCCATCCAAACAACAATGTATGCACCCCTTTTCAACAATTTTGTGGTGGTTGTAACCATGGATCACCGGTCTTCATTAGATTCGGGTTCCCAGTGGCAAACTCACCAACTCATAACCCAAGTCAATGGATCATTTCTTGTTGACTGTAATGGACAAACCGTGCCATTCGGACCAACACAATGTTCATTACATTACAAGTTGGGATGTGTAACGTCCTAGCTTTGGAAAACAATGAAATGACAAACCCACCCTACGACATAATGACTTAGAACCTACCCTTAGGTCCCGGTTAAAATTGCATTGCATGTTGTGTGTATTTGTTTTGGTTGATCGATGGATATGGATGGGGTCTTAGCTTTGATTAACTTAACCAAGATCTAAAGGAATGATGCAAAGAGAACCTTAGTCTGACTCTCAAGCCAGTAGCTCTAGTTCCAAGCCTGTCACTCTCATTACGGTACTGAAGCCCGTAAGCATAGAAGAAACTCCGCTACTACAACATCACCACCCTATATCCGACCTACAAGATACTTCAAACCCTAACCAAATCACCCAACATCCACAAATGGGGGGAGACACTTCAAACCCCAAGTAAACAACCAAACACCTATAAATGGGGGGAGACACTTCAAACCCCAATAAAATAACCAAACATCCACAAGTGGGGGGAGACACTTCAAACCCCAATCAAATGGTCCAATACCCACAAACAGGGGGGAAGACACTTCAAACCCCAAGATACCGATCCAAATAAATCAATAAAAATTGTCCACATCACAAGGAGGGGAGACACTTCAAACCCCCACCTTTTGTGACCGACAAGCCCACAAACATGGAGGTTGAAAAAGAAGCTATAGATTATATGGATGTAGATTTCCCGCTACTGATGCTGAGGGAAGAAGAAGCTTATTGGGAGCCACCTGCCATTATGGAAGCCACGATTGAGTTGAAGAACTGGGCATGGGAGGTAGCCACCCACCCCATGGAGGACTCTGTGAGAAATATCAAGACCGTCGAGTCAAGTCACTTTTGCCAAGAAGATCAAGACCGCCGAGCCAGTCACTCCTGCGAAGAACATTGTTTATGTTCCTATTGAGTCTATTTTTGCTAGTGTTTCTATTCTAGTTAACTCTGTTTGTGATAGTTTTCCAGTTGAGTCTATGGAGTCTATAGAGTTTGTTAAAAACTCTTTCCCTTTTAATATGATTTTTGATTTTGTTTATTTGCTAGCTTTGAATGTTTTTATTTCTAAAATTGGTAAAGAAACTCTTAAAAATAAGGAATTAAAACATGGACACCTAGAACCTATAAAAGAAGAAACCCAACCCATTATCCTAGGAATCGATGATGAGCCTAAAATGATCCAAGTGGGCAATACCCTAACCACTTCAAAGAAAGATGCATTAGTAGCATTGCTAACAGAATTCAAAGAGGTCTTTGCCTGGTCATATAAATACATGCATGAGATTGATACAGATATAGTACAACACCGCATCCCAACAGATCCAACCATGAAGCCAATCAAGCAGAAGTTGAGAAGAATGAAGCCAGAGTGGACTCTCAAGATCAAAGAAGAAAAAGAAAAAGAGTACGATGTAGGATTCTTGAGAGTGGTCAACTATCCAGAGTGGTTAGCTAATGTGGTTCTAGTACTGAAGAAGGATGGAAAGGTCAAAATGCGTGTAGATTTTTGAGACCTAAACAAGGCCAACCCAAAAGATGATTATCCATTGCCTCACATTGACGTCCTGGTTGACAACACAGAAAGTCATGCTTTGTTATCATTTATGGATGGATTTTCAGGATACAATCAGATTAAGATGACTCGAGAAGATATGGAGAAGACTTTCTTTATCACTCCATGGGGGACATACTTCTACAAGATCATGCCATTTGGCCTTAAAAATGTTGGTGCTACTTACCAACGAGCAGCCACTACTTTGTTGCATGACTTGATCCACAAAGAATTAGAAGTTTATGTTGATGACATGATAGTGAAGTCCAAAGACCGTGAAGGGCACATACCAGCTTTGAGGAAGTTCTTTGAGAGAATCTGGTTCTACAAATTGCAATTGAATCCAAAGAAGTGTGCTTTTGGAGTTATATCCAGAAAATTGTTAGGGTTTATGGTAAGCCAAAGGGGAATAGAGGTTGATCCAGACAAAATCAAGGCAATAGTAGAGATGAAGCTTCCAAGAACTGAAAACGAGATCCGAGGATTTCTGGGGAGGATACCGTACATCAATAGGTTTATAGCTCAACTCACCATGACATGTGAATTAATCTTCAAACTGCTAAAGAAAGAAGTCCCTACTGTGT
Source organism: Castanea sativa (assembly GCF_040712315.1). Taxonomy (NCBI): domain Eukaryota; kingdom Viridiplantae; phylum Streptophyta; class Magnoliopsida; order Fagales; family Fagaceae; genus Castanea; species Castanea sativa. The sequence goes on along the minus strand of NC_134015.1, from coordinate 22,258,354 downwards.
GGAATGAACAATTCCAAGAAACCTTTGAGAAGATCAAGAACTATCTAACGAAACCACCAATACTTGTTCCACCGGTTCCCTAAAAGCCATTGCTGTTGTATCTCACCACTACAGATACAACAATGGGGGCTCTACTTGCTCAATACCTAAAGGAGACTCCCAAGGAGAATGCAATTTACTACATTAGCAACAAGATGTTGCATTATGAAGAGAAGTATTCACCATTAAAGAAGACATGTGTAACACTTGCTTACAAGGCTCTGTTGATTGCAAGAATGGATCATTTGAAGTACTAAATGGAAAAACCTGTGCAAGATGGGAGCACAGCTAAATGGGTTTTGCTTCTGTCAGAATTTGATATTAAGTATGTGACTTAGAAATCTGTGAAGGGGAGAGCAATTACCGATCACCTAGCCCATTATTCACCAGAAAAAGCTAAAGAGATCCAAGGAGACTTTCCAGATGAAGACATCATGGGGATTGAAGTAGAATCATGGAAGATGTATTTTGATGGAACAACAAATCAAAATTGAAGTGGAATTGGAGTTCTTTTAATTTCTCCAAAAAGGACACATATTCCATTTTCTGGCAAACTCAACTTTCCTACCACCAACAACACCACAAAATATGAAGCGTGCATCATAGGGCTACAAGTAGCCTTAGGCCTAGAAGTGAAAGAATTGGAGGTATAAGGGGACTCAACATTAATAATCTCTCAGATACAGAATAAGTGGAAGATCAAAGAAGAAAGACTGATGCCTTATCATGAATGTCTTCAGAAGTGGGCGTCAAAATTTAGCAAGATTCAATATCAACATGTGCCAAGGATGCAGAATCAAATTGCAAATGCTTTAGAAACCATGGCATCCACGATGGATGGGCCAAAAGAAGATAAATCTAGACTAATAATGTTGGAACAAAAAGAAGAACCAGCCTACTGCATGACAATAGAAGAGAAGAATGAAGAAGGTAAATGGTATTCAGACGTCCTACAATACCTCAAGGATGGAACATACCCACCATCTGCAAACAAGAATGACCAATTAACCATTTGGAGGTTGTCTACTAATTACATCATTTGTGGAGAAAGGCTTTATAGAAGATCATATGATGGAATTCATCTCCTTTGTGTAACGGCTAAGGTAGCACAGTAGATAATTGAGGAGGTTCATGAGACAAGTTATGGGCCACATATGAATGCACACATACTATCAAGGAAGATAATGAGACAAGGCTATTACTAGACTACAATGGAAGCTAACTGTGTGGCTTATGTTCGAAGTGCCATCAATGTCAAGTCCATGGAAATCTGAAGCACATGCTACCCATGCCATTATATACCATGACATCAACCTGGTCATTCTCCACATGGGGGATAGAAATTATTGGGAAAATTCACCCTACTGCATCTAATGGTCATGAATTCATACTCGTAGCCATTGACTACTTCACTAAATAGGTAGAAGCTACTTCGTACAAAATCATGAATTATTCAAAAAAATTTGCTCAGCTCGTTCAGACCAATATCATCTGCAGATACGGGGTACTGCATGAAGTTATCTCTGATAATGGGCAACACTTTAAAGGAGAAACAAAGAAGCTACTACGACAGTTCAACATTCGACACCACAAGTCTTCACCTTACCATCCTTAGACTAATGGAGCAATTGAGGCTGCTAATAAAAACATAGGGTGAATCTTGAAAAAGAGCACAAAGAACTACAAGGACTGGCACCTACAGTTGTCCTATGCACTTTGGGGGTATAGAACATCAATTCGATCTTCCACAAGAACCACCCTTACTCATTGGTGTATGGGATGGAAGCAGTCCTTCCTATTGAGATGGGTGTCCGTTCACTACGGACAATACTAGAAAGTGAAATACGATCAGTTATATATGCTAGATGAGAAGAGATTTAAGGCTTTGTATCATATTCAAGGTTACTAGAGGAGGCTTAGGAAAGCTTTTGACAAGAAAGTGAGAACAAGAGATTTGAAGTTGGGGGATTTAGTATTGAAGGAAATCCGAGCATCCACAACACTTAATTTGATTCACAACACTTATGGCTCGAGCATCCACAAAGCCGCGTCTTCCAAAGCAAAAAAAAAAAAAAATTTCCCACCATGCATAAAGCCAAACTGAAGTTTTTCTTCATATTATCGGTCACTCCATAAGTGCGTTTGTCAATTAGCCGAGAGAGAATTGCACGAAGATTCATCATATGACCTTCAATCATACTATCAGTAATGGAAGTAGGAAGACCAAGAGCATTAGACAAAGATTCCTTATGCCTGGGATCACAAGAAATTGCTACAGATTTTTTGCTTGGATCATAGCCTAGGATAGCAAAAAATTCTTCAATTGTTGGACAGAGTTCAGCGGCGTTAAACCGAAACTCACGGTCTTCGAGATCCCAAAATTTTACAGTAGCACAAAGGAAGTCCCACTTGATTTTGACATTCCTCAGAGCCTTGATTACCTGTAGTTTGTAGGTTGTAAAATTGGTTTTGGTACTGAAATCAAAGCTATGAACCCATCTGTTGATATCATGAATTGTCGAATGAGAAAAATAATGATTGCTAGCCATGGATGAATTTTGCTTGTGATTATTGTGTTTTCCTAACCTTTATGCAGAGAATTGTCACAGGATAATTCATTTATATAAGCTACATCAATTCCTAATCAGGTTTGAAATAGGTTTTAGAGAGTGTTTAGCTGACTAGGAGAGTGTTTCATGATCACAAATGAAGTAAATGTTTTTCAAAAAATGCGAAAACACAAAACATGCATTGGAAAATCGTAAGGAGTTGGCCCACTATGGCGTGAGTGTCGTGGTGTAGCCCAGTGCCATTTGGCACTCCAAAAGTGCTGAATGGAACTCTTCATGTGCCATGTGGCACCCACTCTAGCCATCATACATTCATGCAATTCCATGCAATTTTGCGCTCTCAGACATTTTTTAAAAGATCGTTTGACACTCAAAAAGATATTTTTTGGTCAAACTAAGGTATTCTAATGTGTCTAACTCGTTTTCAAAAATTGATCAAATCAAGATTTTTTTTAAGACTCATGGATTTATGTTCTAAACTAGGGGCATTCGCCCATGCCTCATTCATTTTCAAAGAATAAAAAAAAAAATTCATCATAACCAAGATTTCCAAAAATCATGCATTTTAAAAAAAAAAAAACTAGGGCATTCACCCATGGCTTATTTATCTTCAAAAAAAAAGACCACCATTATTTTTTTCAAAAAATCGTCATCATCTGTTCAAAAAAAAAATCATCATAACCAAGATTTCAAAAAATCAAGCATTCATTTTAAACTAGGGGCATTCGGCTCCACCTCATTCAAGTAAGTGCAGATTCCAGCAGAGCCAAGCCAGATAAGTCTAAATTAGCATTACAAGACATCGTTGGGTGAATTGTAAAATTTTCTTAGTAAAAGTTTCTACATGATCCAAGGTGACTCCAAGGACAAAGAGCTAAACATGGGAAATAATACAAGATTGTCTAAGGAACACTTCCTTTTCTTTTGCAGGAAAAATAAAAATACAAGTCATACATCATTAGGACTCCGAGTCCGCCTGCATGAGGATCTCCTTGATCCACCTCTAGAGGAGCCACCTTCAGTATTTCGTTCTTGACTTGCAAAAAAGTGAGGATCATACTAGCGATTTTCAAGTTCGAGGCTCTTGATCCTTCCCTCTAAAGTTCTTCTAGTAGCATCAGCAGTTTCCATTTGATGTGCCTGAAAAGTAAGTAAAATCAGGTGTTAACTCCACTATCAAGCACAATTCAAGCCAAAGACATTCAGAAAGCAACATGGCATACTCAGCACGCGTCATTGAGCACATATTGGGAAGACTGGGTGCGAACTAATGACTGTAAGCCTCCAATCATCCGAATGCTTTCTTTCATAAGATCAACATCAATCTGAAGCACAACTCTACCAGGTTAAGAGCCATTCATCAGGCCAAGAAGAAATAAGGACAAAGAACTAAAAATTCAAAAACACACCAGATCGGGCCAAGGAACATTTGGTACGCATTTTGGCCTAGTCAAAGGCATGGAACTATACATTCCATCAGGATTCATCACATCATACTGTCATGCCAAAAAATGGGGATAAGTCTCCATGAAGGAACTAGAAGAGCCACCAGAATGGTGAGGATAGGGAATCTCTTCCTCTCCCTCTCCCCCTTCCTCTCCTTCAGAAGATGGAGGCTGAAAATACAACATGAAAGTATTGTTATCAAGCAGAAATATGAAAAGGAATTTGCAGAATAAAAGTTTGATCTATACCATTCTGCCAACCAAGCAGCCTTGTAGATGTTCCCGAACAAATTTTGAATAATTTCCTTCTACTTCTACAATGATATAGCCATCATGGGCCCTAGCAATCTTTTCAACGGCCAGAAAGTCAACCAATTGAATAGTGTGACAAAGAGGAGTTGGAATTGTGGTAGGAGGATACACATGTTCAACTTGGGGCAACACCCATTCACTAAGATACCAGTACTTTCCATGCCCATATTCAAAAAATACTTTCAGTTTTAGAGCCCGCTCACACTCAGCATGCCCCTCACATCTAGCCCAAGGATTTAAGTTCATCTGAAAAGTGACAAAGGAACTCAGAAAGAGAAGAGACTGAACCATAGCCAAGTACCAAAGATTTAAAAGGAGAAGGAAGAAAGAACTCACATCATCAGCGGTCAGATTGTCAATCACCAAGCGCCAAATTTCCAAAGAACGCCTGGAAGGTGTAGACAAACGATGTTTGAGCAACCAATGGAGAAATCTAGGTAAAATGCTAGCAACTTCTTCCTAGAATTCAAGACTAACTCCAAAGTACTCGTACATCCAAATCTGAATAGTTTACAACACCGTTACAACATAGCCAAAATGATTTTCCAAAACCTACACATAGCCAAAAAAAAATACCAAACCTCACTTGCCATACAAACGGAGCCCCACCCAAACTTGAGAGGCTCCGCCTGGAGAGTTAGGTCATGAAATGCATCAGAGTAGCATAGGTCATGCCGTCCCAGTCATAATTTCGGATTTGTTCAATTTTTCTCAAGCTCCCCAAGTAGCGTAGATTCAAAGTACTGCCTAAATCCGAACACAAAAAGGTCCCAATAAAAAGAAGCATGAACATGCGGGCACCCTCTACCACAGTCTCACATTAGGGAATATTCTCACATAGCCAAGACAAAGGAATATTGTTACTCTTCATTCTAGAAGGCACTACACCTAGAAATTTCTTGAGCTCAGCTGAAGTAAGGGAATCATTGACATGAATTCTTTACCGCCTAACCTTAGACCGGTGATAACAGAGAAGTCATAAGGTGTCAACATTACCTCCCCAATGCCTGGAAAATGGAAGGTACAGGTAGTGTCCCAGAAGTGCTCTGCCAAAGCAAGAAGTAACTGAAGATCTTTGCACTCATGTGTCTCATGATTTAACAAAGCTTCAAAGAAAGTACTGAAGCCTGCTTCATTAATGATGTTTTTGATGCTAGGAGACAATGATAACCATACACCTGTCAACATTTGGAGACAATCTCGACTCTTGAGGCTCTGCAACACAAAAGTTCAGCTCATCAATTTCCATGACCAATATCCACATGAACAAAATTTTCATACCCAAAAAACAAAAACAAAAATACTCTCACAACCAATGCCCACCACAACAAAAAAAAAAAATCAAATCAAATCAATGCCCCACCAAAATTTCAACACAATCAAAATTTTTCACATATCCATACACAACTACCAAATTTTTCCATATCCATGCAAAAAGAAAAAAATTCCACATGTCCAAGATAAAGAATGCCCAAAAGTTAATGCTCATGCACAAATAAATTCTCACATAGCCAAAATCATAGCCACAAAAATTTTCCATGAACCAACATCACACATCGAACAAAATTCTTCCATAGTCAAAATTTCATAACCACAAATTTTTCTCATGTCCAAAAATTATTACATACCCACAAATTTACCCACAAAATCTTGCCATGTACATAAAACAAAGTTTACATATACCAATAAAATTTTCCCACGTGCATCATGAATATATTCATCTAAGCCTACAACACAAATTTTTCACCATGCCAATACTCCCAAAATCCAAACCAAAATTCATCCAAAAACATCACAATTTACCTACATTGTCAAAATTCCATAAGCCACCAACATTGCCCAAATTGCACCATGATCAAAGAAAAAACAACACTTCAAAAATGCTCCAAAGCCAACATTTTCAAACATAACCAATCATGCAATGCCCCAAAAAAACAACCAAATGAGAATATCTCACCATAAAACTTTTAATGAAATATGCAACAACATTTTTCCAAGCAAGGAAACCAAAGAAAAAAGCTCACCTTGGTGTCTACATGACAATATAAAGCATGTGTCCTAGGGTCTTGAAGAAGTCCATCATCATCATCAGGCCAATCAGATGTTGGATTATATTTCTTACCATGAAAAGCAAGAAAAGAAGATCCCTTGAAGGAAGAAGCCATTTTTGATGCAAAGAAAATGGGTTTAGAAAATGGGATTCACCAAAAATGGGTGTGTGATGAAAATGCTCAAAACACAAGGATCTAAAGAAATATTGATAGAGATGAATGAGGGAAGGTTAAGAAGCTTAGAAAAGTGGTTTTTGTGAGAAGAAATGGTGAGATGAAGAAGAAAAATCAAAAGGGAAGAAGAAGGTGTATAGTGTCAATGGAGGAAGAAAAGTTGATGAAGATGAAGCAAAAAAGCAAAAAGAGAGAGAGACAAGAAGTGGGGGGCCAAAATTTCAGCCCCCACACTTAAAACTAAACCAAAAGCTAAGTCAACTTAGTCAAACTAAGTTGACTCAGTCAACCCAAAAAAAAAATTTCAAAGTTTTCAAGTTTTTTTCAAACCTCAAATTTTCAAATCAAAATTTTCATTCCCAAATTTTCAATTCCACATTCTCAATACCCAAATTTTAAACTCAAATCTTCAGTTTTCAAAAAATTCAAACCTTATATTTTATGATCAAAATTTCAAGCTATAATTTTCAAACTCCTAAATCCCAAAATTTCAGATTTCAACTACCAAATTTCAATAAAATCAAATGCTTCTCAAAAATAGAAACTTTTTCAAATTAAACTTTTCTAGATAAAAATTCAAATCAAGAAGGAACAAATGAAAATCACACATCTCAAAAAAAAGTGGGATCAAAAAGCTCCCATAATTTAAAAGACTAGCCCCAAATTTTGACTTTTTGCAGGAAGCACTCCAAATCAAAGTAGAGAAGCCCTAGATCAACATTGCAGCATGCCAGATCAAAGTAGAGAAGCCCTTGATCGACATTTCAACATCTCCAGATCAAAGTAGAAAAGACCTTGATCGACATTTCAACATCTCCAAATCGATGTAGAGAAGACCTTGATCGACATTTCAACATCTCCAGATCGAAGTAGAGAAGACCTTGATCGACATTTCAACAACTCCAAATCGAATTAGAGAAGACCTTGATCGACATTTCAACATCTCCAGATCAAGGTAGAGAAGATCTTGATCAACATTTCAACAACTCCAAATCGAAGTAGAGAAGACCTTGATTAACACTTCAACAACTCTGGATCAAATTAGAGAAGACCTTGATCGACATTTCAACAATTCTAGATCGAGGTAGAGAAGATCTTGATCGACATTTCAACAACTCCAAAACGAAGTAGAAAAGACCTTGATCAACATTTCAACAATTCCAGATCGAGGTAGAGAAGCCCTAGATCAACATTGCAGCACTCTAGATCAAGGTAGAGAAGCCCTAGATCAACATTTAAAGCACTCCATATCGAGGTAGAGAAGACCTTTGATCAACATTTCAAGCACCCCAAATCGAGGTAGAGAAGACCTTCGATCAACATTTCAACAACTTCAAATCGAAGTAGAGAAGACCTTGATCAACATTGTAGCATTCCAGATCAAGGTAGAGAAGCCCTTTGGTTGCCTTTCATCAAGATCGAGGTAAAGAAGCCCTTAGGCCACAGACAGCTCCAGTTTCAAGGTAGAGAAGCCCTTCAGTTGTCTTTCGTCAAGATCGAGGTAAAGAAGTCCTTGGATTGTAGACTACTCCATTTTGAAGATCAAGATTGAAAAGTTTATTGGTCACCCCACTTGCTAACAATCATTTCTAGAGTCATCAACTACCAGCAAAGTCCGGTATTTTCATTTTTTTTTTTTTTTTTGTTCTCAAAAGATAAAGCTAGTTCTATGTTCCAAAGTTTTAGGTTCGAGGGCTAGGTAATCTTTGAAAATTCAACCTTAATTAAATCATGGTTGCTAAAAATCATTGTCTTTGTTTTACATTGACATTCATTTTTCAAGCTTTGTCAATGAGGGGCATTCTGTACACACTCAATTTTACACCCATCATTTAATCAAGGAGAATGACTTGAAGGACCATCCATGTACCCCGAAAATCATGATTGCATTACATGCATCAAAGTGTTCTTGTATTACATGCATCAATTTGTATTTGCATTACATGCATTAATTCATTAATTGCATATCATAAAAATGATTTTGAGATTCTAACAGTCGCAACGGTGTTTCTGGTTTTTCAAATCGAACCATCGGATCAAAAGATATTGAATGATCAAGTTGCACAGTCAACATTCATGGTGTCTAGGTAGAGTCGACCACACATGATTAATTTAAATTAATTCTAGATAATCTAAACTTTATCAAGATTTTTTTTTAGGATATTTATCTATAAGATATTTGTTCATAAAAAGCATGAATTATCTAGAAAAGAGATTAAAAAAAAAACATAGACAAAGGATGAAAACACATCTAGGTGCAAGGACCGGTCAAAAACCCCTATAAGTAGAGTCCAAAACCACCCAAACACGGAAGTACATTTGGTGTCCAAGAGCCAATTCGGCACTTTTGGAGTGTCGAACGGCACTTTGAAAGTGCCAAATTGGCCTATTTTGGGCTTTGGCTCAACAGCCATCGGGTGACGACAAGGCACACCCTTTTTGATATTTTGGCAAAAGGATGAGTCCGATTCGCATTCTACACTTCGAGACTATTTTTTATAGTTTTTCAGCCCCTATAAATAGAGACTGGATCTCATAATTCAGCACATTTTTTCTACACTCTAAGAGGCACATGTTTTGAGGCTCTCAAATTGCTGATACTTGCTGATCCTCTCTGAGAGTTACTGCTTAAATTAGGACTTTTAGGTTTCAAAGATAACCGAATAAGTTTCTTTGAACCCTAAAACATCCTCTCAAGAACAAAGAGTGTTCATGCAAGAGGTTGTTTCTATCACCCTATCCCTTTTATGCTTCTTTTATTGATGAATGTTTTTATCCATAATATGAATGATTCATCATTGTTTTGTTTAAAGCATGATTATTTTTCTATGTGATTGTTGTAATCTCTGTCTTGTATGTCAATAATCTGCATATGAACAAATTATCTTTCTTAAAATAAAAATAGAAATCCATCTTTATTAGATGTAGATCAGACTTTTTCTTAAAATAAAAACAGATATGCATCTTTATTAGATGTAGATCAGACTTTTTCTTAAAATAAAAACAGATTTGCATCTTTCTTAGAGGTAGATCTGAACTTTTCTTAAACAAAAACGGATATGCATCTTTATGAGATGCAAATTTGAATTTTTCTCAATCAAAAAATTGATTTGTGTTAGGACATATGTGATTGGATGTTAGGAACATATGTCAACAATTTATGTAATTGGCTAATCCATAATTGGGTAGATCTAGGATGTGTCTAATACTTCAAGGAACAAGAGTTCAAATCCAAGTATTGAAGCCATGCAAGTCTCTCCAAGATTCAAGTGTGTAAAGTGTTGTTCATTAAAACTCGACAGCTAGCTCGATAGTTAGCATCTATCGAGATTTAAAGAGTAGTTCTAGTTCGTGGCTCGACAGCTAGGGTATCTGTCGAGGTTTATGAAACTCAGTTTTTCTAGGCTGTTTTTCATCCAATCCGTGATTATGTGTTTGGGCTTTCTTTTTTCACAACCCTAAACATATATAAGGATTATTCTAAGGGTCGTATCAGGTTACATAGCTAAGAGCACAATTGCACAAGAGCATAATTCCACAAGTGTGACTGGAAACCTAGTTTGCCCTAGTTCTTGAAGAAGCTGCTGTGTTTGTACACCACAGGGTTTTGTGACCAAGCAACTTCATGATCTTCATCTGTTGAAGAACAGAACTTTGCAGCCAACATCCTTCTCAAGTTGGTGATTGAAGTCGCGTACTAAGAGCCGTGCAATACAATGGAGAGATTGTCACTACAGAACAAGTCCAATTGGGTATTAGGGTAAGGGTTCAACTGTAGGTTGGTATAAGGTACCGAGATTCCTTTACTTGTAACTGCTTGTTTTGATAATAGTGGACTCTCGGGAGTGGTGACCTTAAAATCGCCCAGTGGGGTTTTTGCCTCAGAGGTTTTCCCCATTCAAAAACAAATCACCGTGTCAAATTTAATTTCCGCTGCATTTAGTTATTTGGTGATTTGTTTGTTCTACCACACTCATTGCATGTAATTGAACCTAATTAATTCACTTGGATAATTAATTGGTTAATTCATCACAAGGCGTCAATGCATTTTTGGCCTATTAAGTGGTATCAAAGAGGGCACACTCTGAGGTTTGGCTTTCGGGGCTTTGCATGCATAGGGGCTTTGAGGTTTGGGTTTTGAACGGGTGTGGTCTCAATCTATGCTTTCCTAAGGCATTTGGACAACGTACCAGATTTCCACGGTGAAAATCCGGCAACACATTGCCTTACTTTCGCGAAGGAAACTAGGCATTGCATTGCCTTGGGTGACATGGACTGTGACAATCACACCGGAAGGGGCGAGTAGGTATATATATACATACATCATGCATAATGCAAGCACACAGAGTAGGAAAGTAAATGCATGCATCCCTAGAGCATAGCCTAAAATATAGACACAAGAATATAAATAGGGGTCGCCATACTCTAGAGATGAGGACGAATAATACATGACATGATATACCTAATACAACCCATCTAAGAGAGAAAGAAGGGAGGAAGGAAGGGGGTTTCAAAGAGTGCATAACCAAATGGGAAAGGCTAGACACCTAAAATTACTGAACATTGCTGCTTGGCTTATATCGACGTGCTTGCATCCTCGCCCTTTTTGCTTGTACCTGGGAGACCGTGCCCTAGCTCTATGCATCCTCGCTCCATTTGTGTACATGCGAAGGCAAAGACAAGAAACTAGCAAACAAATAATGAGAAGAAAGAGATGCATAGAGCATGTGAAAGAGGCATAAAACAAATAAGCCTGATAGACATGGCAAGCGAAGAAACAAGAAAGCAAGCAAACAAGCGAAAAGGCAAACAAGCAAGAAGACAAACAAAAGGTAGTGTCCATGAGGGACAACTGTAGGTTTGGATTAAATGTCCATAACTTCATTGTGTTGAAGCATAGACGATAAACTAGCAAACAATGCTCATGCATGAACGTGTGAGCAAGTGTGTTAAGATGCATAGAAAGCCAACGGGTGGCACAAACAAGCATGGTAAGCATATCATCACATGGAGCAGAAAAGGGGAAAGGTATGCATGAAGTAGCTGGCATCATGGTGATGCACCCCAAATGGTTACATCCAAACAAGGCCTCATGGGCGTCAAATGTAACCACACAACCACCAACCCACTAAGGGCATCAAGCGTGGCAAAACTTAGAACTAGAGAGGCTAACATGAAAGATAAAGCAAAGAAGCAAGCAAACATAGACACACAAATAAGGATGATCCAAACCCTTTGATATGGGCCAAGGTGTATGGACGATAAGAAAGACCATAGGGTCTAGATTAGGTCCGAACCAATAGGCCAAAACACAAGAAAGAGAGACAAAAGCGACAAAAAGGCTACAATAGCACATGGCATGACAAACATAGCCTAGGTTTAGGCACACAAACATGGCATGGAGCGCACAAGCGTATGGAAGATAGTATGAAGCATGTAGGGAACATAGATCCAAGCACATAGGCATATGAAAACATAGATCTAGACATATAGGCATAGAAACATGCATGTAAACATGTAGAAGCCTAGCACATAGACATGGAAGAACATGGATCCAAGCATATAAGCATGTGTAGTCAAGGATTTAACCATATAGTATAGAAATAAAGACATAGACACATAGATCCAAGCAAGACATAGCCAACAACATCATACAAGCATATGAGCATGTAACCCTAACATCATCCTAGAACAAAAAGTGGAACAAAGCATAGGAAAACATGTCATATAGCATAAAGCATATAGATCTTAACATATAAGAATGTAAGGATGTAGATCTAAGCATGAAACATGGCATAAGGCATAAAAAGCAAGGAGATTTAGGCTAGAAGCACAAATAAAGCAAGCAACATGCTAAAGAAGGCAATAAATCATGTTATTAAGGCAAAAAGAGCAAGATAAATGCTAGAAAAAGATTTAAAAGTTAAGGGTGTGGATAGTAGCTAAAAAGCTACATCCACACCCCTATACCCCAAATCCAAAGTGTGGAACCAAGGAGAAAAAGACTGGGTATAAGGACAATTCCTTGTGTTTTGGTGAAGAGGGAAGAATTGAGAGGCTTTGATGTGTTTTTTGTGTGTTTGGAAGAGACGAGAAAAGCTCATAATTTGTCCAGGTAGAGAGAAGGCAGCCAGGAAGTCTTCTTCTTTTTTTCTTTTTTTTGGTTTGGAAGGTGCCTAAGGCCTTTTATAGCCCCAACACAATTTTTGAGGCGGCGTCCCTTGTAGGGTTTCCACCTGTGAAGCTCCTCAGATTGGGTTAATCTTGACACCCTTGAAAATATCTTGACTTTCTGTTTCTAAAAAGGTATGGATCTTGAAAATCCAATGGTCAGAATAAAAGTTATGGCCTCCAGAAGTTAGCAATGCATCGATCGATGTGTTATCTCACTTTTTCGTGATATCTCAGCTATTCTAACTCCAATTTTGACCCATGAATAGTCATTAGAATGAGAATTTTATAATCTTCACAATGATGTTGGTTTCAACCCATTCCGATGGCCAGATCAAAATTAGGGTTTTTGGGCCCACCCGGAGTCAACTTCGGGTCAAACTTGGTCAAAGTGGCCAAATATCTATGAAAAGCTCGGGTTTGATAAAAAAAACCATGAAAAATGTTGTTTTGTGAGGGTTTTGACCTTCGGTCAACCTAGGGTTAACTAGGGGCATTTTGGTCATTTTGGCTGAAAGAGGCACTTTGAGTGCTCCGGTGTCCAAACAGGTTACGCCACATCATTTTAGATGTTCTCACAGCTCCATGGAAAAAAAATAATGCTTTTGGATTTTTCGGGGTCCAGCACATAAATCGAGGGCAAACATGGACGCAAAGCAAAGTGTGACATGTTACAAGAATCTAATGACTAAGGACCATGATGCGTTGGTAAAGACGAGACAATTCAATATTGGGGACCTCATCCTAAAAAGGGTATCCTTGGCCACTAAGGACCCTGCTCATGGAAAGCTAGGACCTAATTAGGAAGGACCGTAGAGAGTTATCAATTCCAAAAGGCGAGGTTCATACTACTTGAAGGCTCTAGATGGACGGAAGCTGTAACACCCATGGAATGTGGAGCATTTGAGGAAGTACTACCAGTGAAAGTAACTCGTCAGAAAGGTCAGCATGGACGAGATTAAGGATTACTTGTGATTATTACTAGTTTTTTTATATTAGATTCCAGCATTTATGGTTTAGAGCAATATGTTATGTTTCTAAGTATTTGAATTCCCTAAAAAGCACTAGCTACTAGCATGTGCTAAGGACGGTGTCATGAACAAAGTCCCTTTGCACATAAAGTAATTTAAATTTGCTAAAAAAGGACTAAGTACTAGCATGAACGAACTATTCGGACGATGCTATATACTATGTTCCTTAACGTCCACGAACAATGTTATGTACAGATGTTGTACGTCCATGGACGATGTTATGTACAGATGATGTATATAAAGCAGCTTGAATTTCCTAATTTAAGTGTTTATGATTCTGTAAAATTAACATCCGAATGAAATGAAAAACGGTTAAAATCTCTAGACATGGAGATATATCGTCATAACCCATCCTTGGTAAAAAAAAAAAAAAAAAGGAGGCAACTTGCCATAAAAAGGTTGCAACCAAGGGAAAGGATAAACTTCCCAACTAAAACTTGTCTAAAAAATTAAGGATGAAAGAAAAGCATGCATGCAACATTCCATGGATGACATGTCCAACCAATTATATGATCCAAGCTATGGACAAGAATAAACAAGTAAAATTCCAAAAATAAGTCTAAGGAGGAGGAATATATAAATATATTTTCCAAAATAAAATCCCTAATTATAGATGGAAAAAACTTGGAATTGTAATCAACAATAACAATATGGATAAAAACATTTATAAATAAAAGGGTAGACAACCATCGTCCAAAAACCCTTAAAGAAAATTAAGCCTAAAAAGGGAATTGTATTAAAGCCCATCTTAAAACATGGACGAGCCAAATGTACTTATATAAATCTAAGTGGTCCAAAACAACAGACCTCATAAAAAATTAAATTAAAATAAAATAAAATAAAAAACATAACAACAAACAAGAAAGCAAATAGAAGTTTTAAAATTCCTTCATAAACCACTGGGGGGATTTTCTCCAAAATTTGGGTTGTCATGAGCAAGCTAGGTTGTAGCATCGTTTTCAATATTGACATCTTCAGAATTCATTTGGAGGAGAGATCTTGCAGCACCAATGTTGAGCTTAATCGGGGAAAAGTCCACCTCTAGAAAACACTCTATCGCGTCCATACAGAAGTCTTTAAATCCCGCAACATAGTTCCCATCCAAAAGATCAGTGAACCCACTAGACGCTTTAAATTCCTTGATGGCTTCACCCTTGCCCTCTTTAAGAAGGGTGCAGAGCTCGTCATTCTTCTTTTGCATATGATCAAGATGGGTATCCTTTTCAACAACATCCGTCTTCAACTCCTTCACCTCACCCATAGCCTTAGCTGCCAACTCAGCTCGACTCCTACAATCCGCCTACACTTCGCGAACCCTTGCCTCCAGCCTAACTCTTTCATGGTCCATCTCAGTAGCCTACTTGGACACTGCCATGAACTTTGACATGGCCTATATATACAATTGGTTGAAAAAGGTGATTAGACAAGAAACGTTAAGTGAAGATGCAAGACAAAAAGTAATGATGATAAATACATAAAAATATACCTTGAAGAGATCATGAACTGTAGAATGTTCAAATTCTTTCAAGGACATGTCATAGCACACAACAATGTCCTCATCAGTCATAGCCTGTTGAAACCTTTTCCAAGCGAGATCTTCATTTTCTAGAAGATTCATAGGAGTACTTTTGCGAGGCTTAGACAAAGTGGTTACAACAGGCTTGGACGGAGTAGTTTTAGCAAGGATGGACGAGTCCAAGTCAAGAACTTGTACAAATGGTTGTTTAGAAGAAGCAAGAGGGACGACGAAACCAGGCTTGACAACTCTAGACTTAGACGACCCATACTTCGCCTTCTTGTGGCCTTGACGATTTGGGAGACATCCTAAGTCTATCATCTTAGATAAATTCTTCCCCTTGTCTCTTGCCATAGGACGAGGCTGGGAATGAGTCTCCTGCATGGTCTCCTCATCTGCTAAACCCTTTCCCTTGTTTTCCTTCATGGTTGCCATTCCTGCAAACAAGAAGTGTTGAAATTAGGACGAAGCAAATACTGAGTAGATAATAAGAGTTTAAGCAAAGTATAAAACTCACGTCTACGTTTGGTAAGCTCGTGAGCTAACGCTTCCTCAGTAGGTGTGGGCCCTAAATTCCAAGTGGCAAGACAATGCAAGGTAACCAAGGAATAGAAACCTCTATCAGCAAATAGACAAGCTCGTTGGACGCGCTCAAGATAAATTAGGTTCAAGGAAGGTCGTCTCACCGCTGTAAAAAGAAAAAGAGGGGGTTAGATGAATACAATAAAAGATATAAAAAGAAGAGTAAAAAGAAACATACCCTCTGGACAAAGGTTCCCCATCTTGCTAGTATAGGGGGCAATGGATCCTTGCCTACCTTAAGAGGGTTTCCACTCCAAAACCCAGAGACGAAGAAGAACTCCATCTTCCAATTTTCATTAGACGTAGGGAGGGACTTAACTAACCTACAGTTTGAGCCCCTAGCTGTGAATTGATAAATCCCCGTGACTAATTAATTTCGAAGGGTTTGTAACAGTAAAGGAACTCGTCCACAGTGAGAGGACAATTCCCTTCAAACACTTCCCTCCATAAAATTTGCATAAAGATGATGAGCCTTCATGCATTTGGATTTAATTGACAAATTCCAACTCCTAACCTATCAAGTATTTCTCTGGCAAAAGCATTAAGAAGTAGTTTGAGCCCTCCTAAAAAGTAGGCTTCATAAATACCTACTCCAAAACGAGGTTCACAACACCATGCACCACAGACGGTTAATCGAGGATTAAGGTCTTCTGGGATCTGGTACCAACTCCTAAGTGATGTAAGTCTTTTTTCATCGGTTTTAGAGGTGACCCCAACTGCATAACTAAACACGGTCTCCTCCTCACCAGAAGGAGAAGACTGGGGGGGGGGGGCATTTGCAAATGTGCCAGCCTATGACCCAAAAGCCACCCTCATCCTTAACTCCTCCTAGAGGACCTCCAATGGGACCCCAGGAACTCCGGACATGTATAGCTCGTCCGTCGTGTTTCCTCCACTACTACTGCCTCTGCTACTACTACTATCACTAGAGCTTCCACTAGAATTATCATGATATTGGTCTATCTCCCTATTGTCACTATTACTAGACGAAGATACTACGATTTCAAACATTGTGAAAAACTGAAGGAAAACCTAAAGACGAGATGGAGAGGATACCTGGCTCTAAACGAAGAAGGCCTAAAGATGAAGGAGGACTCCTGGACGAGGTGCTGGACGACAAATGTCAAAAGAAAATATGGGAAATGTGAGAGGGTAGGAGAGGAATTCTACTATTTATAGGCAACAAAGCTGGTCATAGGAAACGGCGCAACCAACCAAGAGAAACCATGTGGTACTTTTCTTGAAGGACGAAACGACATGATAGATGGACCTCAGGATCATGCCATGAGTCAACAATCAAAGATAGAATTCCAAAAAAAAAAGAAAAAAGAGGGACGTAAGAGCAATATTGACAAACAACACAAGGACAAGGGGGCAACTGATGGGGATCAACACAAGTATCACTCGTCCTTGTGTCATCATCCAGAGTTTAACCATGCCCATATCAAGTCATCCGAGAATGAGAACATACACAAACGCTCGTCCGTTGATAACCAAGTGATACGATGAAGGGAGTTCTCCATGGACGAGTTTATCTACAGACAACTAAGTACATGGACGACCAAATGATACTTTGTGAATTTTGTGGAAAATCCTCCATTAGTTTCACATAAACAAAATACAACACGTTGCTTGATACGTGGAAGGAATTCCACATACTTTGCTCCATATAACCTATTTTCTTTGTTAACCACCAACATCGCCCATGGTGGTGGTGGATCCCAAACAAGTAGACCCATGTCTAACTCTCTATAAAATGAGTAAATCTCATCCACCCAAGGTAAGTTCTACCCATTCACTATCTTCTATCCTTGTGTCCTAGAGAGAAAACTAACTTAACCGTCAGAAGGTTCTTGGCCAGGTCATACTGATCACCTTTGATAGTTCTTTCTTTCTTTTCAAGATTCACAGCCATTACCATAACCTGAATCTTTTAAGCCTACTGATTTTCATGTATCATCATTGCTTATTCTAATTTTGGCTCAATACTGACATCATTTTTTTATCCATCAATAATAGCTTGACACATAAGATTTTGATGTGGAAATGTTGTGGACGTAGCATTACTTCAAAAACTATTTAAGTCCCTAAAACATAATCCCCAATTCTTTAAGAACAAAAAAAGAAGAAGCTAAAATAACAACAATAAAACTTAGATAAAAGAAAAAATAACCCAAACAAAAATAAAACTAGAGCAAACAACAACAAGTGAACAAATTATTAAACAAAAAGCCTATTAAAATTATAAAATTAAAATCTCCAATTATCTAAATCTATATATCGTCAACTCATTACTTAAATTATATTCCCTAATTCCATTTTTCCTAAAAAAATAGTACCAAAAGATATATTGTGATCATAAGTTCTCCTTGACTGTGTCAACAGTTCTACTCTTCTTAACTTTGCATTGACAAGAGCTCTGCTCTCCTTGGCAACTCAACTCATAGTTGTAGCAAGTATCATCTGTTACTCTCTACCTCTCTCCCCACCCCCATCACCCCAAACTTGTTTCTCTCTCTCCATTTTTTTTTCTCTATCATCATTTTAGAATCTCTCACTTTATTAGTCTAATCTTAGTATTCTCAATTCCCATTTGATCTGTCAATCTAAAATGACATTGTAATATTTCATGTTTTTGCATGTTTTGTTTTTGGTGATGTCAATATATTCAAGTTTTCTTTTTATTAGATTTTGTATAATTTAAATTTTGTAGTGACCATCCTAAAAGAATTTCTAAAGCTGTTAGTTAATATTAGCCAATCTTCCAAGCTGCCGACTCATCCCTGCGTCCATAGTTGGAGCCATTACCACGCCCTGGTTTTGTCTCTCTGTGTTGTCTTGCCATCCTACAGTACACCTACTCCTAAAGGGAAAAAAAATCATTTCATTATGTTAGAGTATTATGATTGCCCAACCAATGGCAGGGCTAGGAATATTTTTCCAAGAAGACCTACATAGATATAATAAAGTTCTTATGTGAAAAAAAAAATAGTTCATAAATTAACTTTCACTCAAAAAAGTTGTGCCCTGCGCTTCTTCATGGTATTAAAATCATTTATAATTGATTCAAAACTAAATTATTTAGCAATCACTTTATGGGAACAATATTTGTTTATTTACATTCAAATCTTTGAGCTATTCTAGGTGTTTCAGCACTTGAAGTTTCAACATTTGATATAAAGGATTGTGCATTAAACTCTAAGTTTGTAACACTTTTTCTTTTAAAATAAGCATCAATGATAGATGGTTCCCCATAAATTATTCACAATTTGAAAATCAGAATATTGAATTTTATAATCTTCAATTTCTTGAATTGATAGAATAAAAAAGTTGTAAGGGCTAGTTTTGATACCTCAAACCACCAAGAACAATGGATGATGGCCCAACAAGCCCAAAACAATATATTTGTATGAGATATGGGTTACTTTAGGGTACAAGCCTACAAGAAGAGTATATCACAATTGACTGGATTCAAGATAGTAAGACAAATTAATGAAAATAGAGCTCCTCAGTCAAATCCAACGATGAGATGTTCTTATATTTATTCAAGTTTGTCTAAGTACAAGATGTTTTTTCTTTTTTTTTCTTCCTTCTCAGATTACGTGCCCTCTTTTCATGGTGATTCCTTCCTTATATAGTCTCACCACACTTCATCTCAGCTCTCCACCTGTTAATTTAGTAGAAAATCCTTTGGATGCTTGTCCCATCAAGACCTCCTGGAAGCTTTGTTAGTAGTTGTAAGCCGAGTTGCCACTGATCAAGTGTCATTTCTCTATAAATGTGGCCAGTTCATTTGGTTCAGTGCATTTAATGTGGAGGTGACAACCTTCTTCTTAGATATTTCTTCTTTCATAATTGTCTAAGTTTCTGGCTACTTCCCTAAAGTTCTCCCAAGGTGGCCCAGGTCTTCAAAAATTAGCGTTGACCCATCATTCCTTTCCCTGATCCTCGGCCCATTGACCCAGGCCCAGTAACCCCATTGATCATCCTCGAGCATATTAGGCGTCCTCGAACATGGCTGATAGCCCAATATGCCTGCTCAAACTCCACCACACCACAAAATTCTATAACAATAATTTAATTTAATTGGTCAAGCCACTAATATCAATTAAACAAACAATTAACAAAAATTACTACTATCAAATTATAATAAATTGCTATGATATTGTCTAGAGAGTCTACTAATAGTTGCTTAGTTGGAAAGCACAAACTTAACAAAACAATAAGATAAATAAAGCCTAGTCTACTCTAGTGATAACTTTAATTGCAAACCACACAATTTATCAATTGCACTTTACTCTACTTCAACAAAGCATCAAAACTTGAAAGGATCTCAAACTTAGGGTCCATTTGGTTGGAGGAGTGGAAAATTGGGAGGATAGAAAATAAAGATGAATAAAAAAGTGGGAGGATAGAAGAGATTTAGTTTTCTCTCATTTGTGTTTGGTTAGGAGGATGGAAAAGTCGATAAATGGAAAACATATTTTTTTGATTGAAAAGAAAAATGAGAAGATGGAAAATGAAGTTGGTATAAATTTACAATTACGTCCCCATTATATTAAACAAAAAAGTAACACTTTTTTTTATTAAAAAAATTGTGTATGGACACTTCAATTTTTTTTTTAAATAGCACAATCCAAAGAAAGATGAGCACAAATAGAAAAAGAAAAAAAAAAAAAAAAAAAAAACACTACTGAGAAGTACAAGCCAAAAAAAAAAAGTAGAAAAAAAAAAGCAAAAAAAAAAAAACCGAAACAAAATTCAAAGAAAAAAAAAACCAACGAGGCGAAACCAATGTGCAAGTGCACATGGGCATTTTCATCATTTTCTCCCATTGAACTTTCCCCTTTATTAGTTTTCTTCCCATTTTGGGGAGAAGACATTTTGGTAGGCTTGGGGAGAAAATACTCAAGTCCTACCATATTCGTTTCCTCTCTCCCTTCCAACCAAACACACTAAAAAAGTTTTCTCTCCAATTTTCTCTTCTTAATTTTTCATCCTCCCTAATATCCCTCCAAACAAGCATACCCTTACAGTTGCAATTATAGAGCAGAGAGAGAGAGAGGTGTATGGCTCACCAGTCACCACTCAAACTCGATTGGTCAGGAGACTCAAGACTTCAATGGTGTCAAAGACTCAAAGGGATCATTGATCAGAGTCCCACTTGCACTGGCATATGGGAAATTGGTTTTAAAATAAATTCAGATTTTATTTTGGGAGTAAAGGGTTGTGACTTGTGAAGTTTGGGTTGTGTTTTGTGAAGTTGATGTTGATATTTGTGTGTATTTATTTAAATTTTTTGAGTCCTAATTTAATTAGCACCGGTAACCTAATTAATAAGGGATTTAATTTTTTTTTTATAGTTATTGTTAATTTGTTTATGGGCCAAAGAATGGGCAGTATTTTTTAGGATTGGAATGGGCATATATAGTTTTTTGTCAAAAATCTTAGGGAAGGCTGGTGATTAAATTTTTTCTAATTTTTGTGAAAATTTTTTCTTTAAGTACTATTATGGAGGGAAATTTTCAAAACTACCAACCCATATATGTGGGATTACACGCCAATTATACTTGTTGTATATTATTAAACTACTTCTTGTGAGTAGGTCCAAATCTCTCAATGGATAGGATCAATTATATAGGAAATTTAATTTAATTTTAATTTATTTTTTAAATGTGAGGTAAAACAGAGTTAAGAGTTAATCTCAAGACTATTTACTCTAATAAATTATGTTGGGTAAAATTTCTTTCACACAGTATGTAATACATTGTTAAATTGAAACACGAATTAAACTCAAACACATTGTATGAAAGATACACAGCCCTGTTATGTCAAATTATTGTTTGTCTAAGACATTTAAGCTATTACAAAACAATAATTGTAATTATTGTACCATTATTCTAACAATTAAGTGTATAGTTCAATCGGCATTTTGATGTTTTCAATAAAGTCGTTCGTGGTTCAAACATGTGTAGTTGTTGTACTAATAGTACTACCCTTGTTAGTCTTATGTTGCTTTTGGAAGTCTCTAGGTAACTTATTGTCCTAGCAAGACTAATCATACTCTCATATTAATCTATGGTTTTGGGTTATAGATTAACCCCGGTTAATTAATTCAATTACCTAAGTTGATTAATTATCCAAATTAATGCAATATCGTGGAGGCACAAACAAATCACTAAATAATCTAGAGTTCAGCGAAAATTAAATTTGACATGATGATTTGTTGACTAATGGAAAAAACCTCTCCCAAAGCTAAAAAACCTCCCACCAAGTGATTTTCAGGTCACCACTCTCAAGAATCACTAATCAAATCAAGAGATTACAAGTACAAGAAATCTTACCCCAAACCTGGCCTATCCCAAAGTACTTACCTACAGTAAAATCCTTACGCCAATCCCAATTGGTCTTGATTTTGTATAGACTTTTTCCCATTACATGAATCCCAGTATGTGACTAACTCCTAGCAACTTAAAACTTGTTGGATGCAAAGTTCTTCAATACACTTGTAGGGAAGGAAGCACTTGGTCACAAAATCTTAAGGTGCATAAGAAGGCAGTAGCTTCACAATAAGTGTATAGATTCTCTAATTGACTCTGTCTATGATGACGACTATAAAATGAATCATTTATATCCCCTAGAAGTTTAGTGAATGAAATCCTAGAAGTCCAAGTCATCATGGGCCAAAAGGAATATCTAGAATTTCTGAATCTGCGAGCCTCGATAGATCAAGTAGTATCAAGAGGTATCAAGGTTCATTAAATCTCAATAGATCAAGCTTGTGTCAAGGTCCACTATTTTCAACTTTTCTTACTTGTTTCTTTGTATAGTCTTCATGTCTTCAATAATACCAATTGTTTTCCTTAAGAGATATACTTCATGATATTCTAGAATTGATTTAAAACTACCCAAATATAAGTAAAATGCGTTTTGTCAAAGGATATACCAACTACATAAAAACATGACCCTAACACTTGGGTTTTGTGACTATAGGCCCATTTGGATAGGCTGTTCACAAAGGTGCATTTTAAAAATGAGTGTTTTTAAAACATCATTTTAAAAACCACAGATAAGACTTTGGTAAAAATGTGAAAATATGCGTTTTTTATTTTTAAAGTTACATTAAGCGTTTGGATAAGCTGTTTTCAAAATGGCTGTTTTAAGTGTGAATTCTAAAAAAGGACTTAACTATTTTGTTAAGGTTATTTTGTCATTTTTCCTTTAATTAGTATTTTTTAATTATTATTGAAAATAATTTAATAACAATAATGATGTTGTTGTTGTTTTTGGAATTCATGGAGAGAAATTTATATAATTTAAAATTGAAAAAGAAAAAAAAAACCTTCAAGAGGAAGATATTAAAATAATTAGGAAAATAATTATATTAAAATAATTACTAAAAAAATAAGCAGAGCTAATTATCATCAAAGTTAAATTATGACAGATGGATCCAAAGCTTATTGACTTGTATGGCTACAGAGCTATTGCCAATGAATATAAAGCTTGGGAAGGCTGCACAAAGCTACATCTGTAGAGCACCTAGTGATATATTATCTAAATCTTAGTAAGATAATGTGCAAGTAAGAAAAACAGTATGGAGCAGGCTCACGAAATGCTAAAAACAAAACAGAGAAGGCTCACAAAATGCTAAAAACAAAACTACTGGAGTTCAACTATTATGCAAAATGCAATGAATCGCATCAATTATGATGGAAAGCTTAAAGGCCACATCTAGAAATTTGTAATAATCTTTAATTCCAGTTAGTTGTATTAGCAAAAAGCTCTAACTCGAATGCACTCCCTTCTCCAATAAAAAAGGGATAGAGAGTGAGATCATAGGTTCAAGGCTGTTGGATGCATGTGTAATTTACCAATCCACAATAAAAATTTTCCTCTATACAACCTTCCACTAACCAGCTCAAATGATACTCATATGGCACAAAGAAATGGAAAGATGCCTTGTTGGTACCCTAGGGGTCTAATTTCCACTCGGGTTCCTAGAACCTAGTAACCAACCTATTAAAAATTTGGACAGTGATTATTAATATGTTTCCTCTCTCTCTTTCTCCCTCTAATACTTGTACACAATCCAATATGGTGAAAATAACAAGGTGAGGCAACAGGACTCTTGGAATCCAAAATAGTATGAACAAAAACTTAGCTTACCTTATGAGCAACAGAGTGTATTGATAGAATTTCAAAACATTGCTAATCCAATCTGCAATTAATTCTAAAGTTTGGAAATCTCTTTGTGAATTTAAAACTATGAAAATTATGACTCATTTCATTAATAGTAAGATGTCTCGTAAATAAACAATTATGAAGGACATTTTCAAGCATAGGATAGTGCATCACAAACACCATCAAATTTATTGGGTTGTAACATGCTTCGAAAGAAATTGAACCCCAAAAAAAGTGAAAATCCCACAATAATGGGATACTCTCTTTCGTTAGTTTCCAGCACAATATCAAGTGTTATAAATTGTGCTAGATATTGGGCCCAGGCCAACCCAATCAAGGAGCCATTATGAGCCCAACCAAGCTGAAGGGAGCTTACTCTTCCAAGCTATTGTGAGGGATTAGGAAAACCACATCATTAAAAAACATGGCAAGTTCACTTCAAGAAGAATTTACTACGACATCAACTTGATTAATTGAGATACACATCCTAATAGTCTCCAAAATACCTGCATTTTCACTCACACAAAGATTATACCACATACAGCCACTGCCCCCAAAATACTTGACATTAAGTCTAGTACATAAAACCAGATCTTCAGCTTGAGATTAATGCACAAAACATTATGGACGAAATAATATAAAAAAGAGAATCAAATTAAGGCTTAAATTAGTCTAACCTCTTAAATAAAAGCTAAACTTCCTATAAGACACAACCACTCTGATCTGGAATCCAATTCCAACATCAAGATGTCAAATTGAGATATGGCAGCTCATGTACAGATAGAAAAACAATCATAGTAGTCGGAACAAAAGCTTTTGTAAGTAACATGTGAAAACTCAACAGTATCTATGAAAACAAACTCAATACTTTCAAATAGCTCCAGCATTTCAAATATGTCGTCTTCAGCAACGCTTAAGCATAATAAAAGCAATGCAAAAGCCTACATATACTACAAAAAACGTTATGGTTGTTTGTAGTGCTTTTGCTTTTGTTCCCAGAGGTGTATGCATGTGTATCCTTTTTCTTTTCTTTTTTTCATTGATACTTAAATGAGCAAGATGATTATGCATTTTTTGTGTATTAGAGTAAAATGAAGCTAAAGAGCAATAGATCAGTGCATTGTTATCAGGGTTCTAACACTGCACTTTGTAAAGTTTGGTGAAGCTCAAATTTTAGCAATATCAATTGTAGGTTTATATTTTTTGCCTTTGTTTGCTTCAAGAACTATAATTATACTACCACTATTTAGTGTTAAGGGTAAATTGCATTTTTGGTCCCTTAATTTTAAAAGGTTTGATTTTGGTCTTGTCAATTTTTAAATTTAACAATATAATCCCTCTATCTAAAAGCCATGAAAGTTGAAATATTGGAAAAACACCCATTTCCAAGGGCAAGTGCAACTCTACAAACTCAACTAAAATATATGGTTCATATACGTGTATTGAAATATATGGTTCATGTAAAAGATATATCCAATATCTGGTCATATAAAAGCTGACAAACATGATAGCAAACTTCTTGGTAAAGAGCAAGAGTAGAATTCTTTATCATACCAAATTTTCTCCATAACAGCAAATCGTTAGTTTCAATAAATAGTATTTTCCTTTCTCTTTTCTCCTTTGTTATTAGAACTATGCCCACTACAAGCACATAGAGATAGACATATCTAATCCTTAACACCCCAACAGCACACATAAATAGATTCTAAAATCTGTCAAACTCAGAAGGTCACCTCGCATAGAGAGGATACACAAACACTATGTTAGGATTAGTGCTCTTAAATCCTATTGTATGATGCTATGTATGTTATTATGTATGACATTATGTATGACTTAATGTTGTATTTAATAAAGTTGTTTTATTATTATCTGAAATAATGGTAACATGAATATTGAGACATTATTATATAGTCCATGAGATGCATAGTACGTGATTTATGTGATTAAGTCATAGAAGATATAAGTTACAAGTTCTTTGTAAACTCAGAATTTTAGTTCGTAGTCGGTGATGAAATTGAGCGTTTCATCTGCAAAGACTATAACATATCAACTAAGATGATTTGTCTTGATCATGGAAGTGGAAACTTCTAGTTGATGTGTTGATATGTTGTAAGAGTTAAGACATATTGAACTGGACCACTGTGAGATTTATTATTCTCCTAACAACTGTCAAATGAATAATAAACTCACGACTTCTATTTGCATGAACTCTTAAGCCTGAGAGGATAATGGACCTGATCATGAAATGTAGGTTGCTTTGATATATCAGGAGTGAGATCTAAGGTAACGGTCAAAACCTCAGTATATTGGGCAGCCACATTTAGTGTTGATGGAACATGCATTCTCAAGATGGAATTCATTGTCTCTTAATGGAGATATAAAATATTCCCTTGAGATAAGTTTAATGGGTTCAGTTATTTAGAGAGCTAAGCCTAACCACTTTGGTAAGAAGTTACTAAAGTATATATTTATGAGATTGGATTTCATAAATATATGTTGAATAACTTTAAAGGATTAAACCGAGTACTCAAGGATAAGATGTGGTAATTTACAAAGTGGCAGTCTATATTCATGACTTTGTATTACTACAAATATTTTATAAAGGGTTTGCATGTACAATAAAGTTTTGGGATATAATTTATAGATAAGGCCTAGAGTGCAACTATATTTATATAGTGGAATTAAATATAGTTAATGGTAACTTTGGACTTGTCAAGAGTTGATAGAAAAGCCCAAGGCCCATTGGAGCTAGTGTCTTATTGATCTCTTTTGGTCCCACTCCAAGCCACATACTTAAGCCCAATTGGAAAGGCCCAAAAGGCTAGCCCAATTAGATAATCAGTTAGATACAAAGGGAGAAAAACACAGAATTTTCTATAGAGATTTTTGTATGAGACATATGTGAGAGTAAGACATTCTATCATTCTTCCTTTGAAACTAATTGAGAGACCACACATCTTGGGCGTAAAGTGGAATTGGAGTGAAGATCAAAAGTATTCCCAAGTGCTTCCGATTTTTTTTTTGAAATTCACCATACCAAGGTACACTCTCTTGTTCATGAATTCTGAAACTTACATAGTGCATGTTATCGATTATGAATGAAGTAGATCCGTTAAATTTCTGCTGCATATGTTTTGTATGAGATGCAAACCATGTTTAATCCTACACACTATACTGGAAGTGCATTTACAATACCCATAAACACAATCATGATTCTTGAATGAGAAACATAATAAAGAAAACTTCTTCATCCATTTATTCCTAATCCACCAAAAACAAAACACAGGGTCTAATTCCAATGATATCTATTTGTCTACAAATATAAAGCAATAATTATAATCGAAACCCAAAATTGGCAGGTCCCAAAGCATACGTACATCCTATAGAGAGAGAGAGGGGGGGTTTAAGCTTATATACACCAATTGACATATCAAATCCGCGGTTTTTGATCCCACGATACTCTTGATTCAAAGCACATGCCTCGCAACAAAAATGGACCAACTAATTGATCCCCACAAAAAATATTTACCTCCTCTATTTTTTTATTTTTTGAATAATGACTTTATTGCTCAACCCAAATAGGAGAAGAACAATCAAAACCAGGCTTCGCCTCATCTCTAATCATGGCCTATGTGAAAGTTGTTGTGAAATTGTGTGTAATAATTGAATAATGAGAGAAAGAATGAAAGAGAGAGCATATACAAAGATTAATGTGATTCAACCTAACGGCCTGTGTTCATAGTGAGAAAGCTCTTGGTGGCTACATATTATTACTAAGCACTTATGTTACAATAAACCAAATGTAAGGTTTATATGCTAAAGAATATTTAACTTAGGCTAACCATTGAAGTAACAAATTGGAGATGAGAACCAATCCAGACTACTTTACAAGAGCTACTCACTGGATTACAAGATGGCTTTGAAGAATTGTCCCCTCTAAAAACAAAAGAAAATGATATATAAATTATCAAAGGACTTACAAAATACAAAATATCATCAATAAGGGGTTTAATGCTCCAATTTGGATTCCTCAAAGGATCAAATGACATTCAAAGCATCTTCTTTCTGTATATTGCCTCCTCAGTTTTTGGGATTTTTTCTAACAAGCATGCACATTGCACAGATTGTGACATAGTTAATTAGTACATAAAGTGCTGCATTTGCAGCACAAGCTGCAAACACAAATACCACCAAAATTCTTAAACATCATCTTTTGTTTCTATCTATATATACTATATAGTACTGTATAATTCAACTACTAATCTTTGAAAAGAAAATATGAATTGTAAATCCACTAGGCTGGTACACAGTTGTATGTTTTGTCCAACTCATAGGAAGATCCTCTATCTATGATCTTTGAGACCTGTCCAAAATTAAGCCATGGACAGTAGAGGGTTCTCCAACCTATGAATTTGTGATTGAAGCAGCGAAGTAGGTTTTCAACAAAAACTTCAAAGGAACGTTTGAGGTGGCAAAAAAAACACCCATTTTACGGAATTTAACTAATCTTACAATTTTGAAATTCAGAGGAGCAATCCCAGAGTAGTGAACCATGGGACTTTGCTTGAGGGTTGAACATGGTGGGCAGCCTGTTGATTCTCACTTTCTAAGAATATAATTCGTTGGATGAGCTCTCTGGAGACTGGCTTTTGGTGCAGGTTGAGTCATCCAGCCGGGTTAGTTGTAGCGCAGGCGATGAAAGCAAGGACATTTCAGTTGATCTTTTGGATTAAGATGAGTATACAAAATTTCAAAGCTTTCCATTTATGAACGAGATCTTTTAAAAGTATTTCACATCGTTTGAACGGAATTCATAAACAATCTAGCCAAAATCTAGCAGAATGAAGAAAAATAATAATAACTATAACAAAGTCAACTGTTTCTCCCTTTTTCTTTCAATTGTGTTAGATTTTTGCTTCAAATTTTCCTCTCTTCGGCTAGTTGCTCTATTTAGCCTATGTCGAAATCAGATTCTAACTGTAGTTAGTCTTTAAGTTGGACCGCATATTGGAGAGTAGTTCCAAATTATTCAACCGAACAAATGTGCATGAGAAGCACTAACAATATAGGGGGCTAGAGACTGTGATTACCCGTTGAAATTCTTCTTGTACACAAAACCCCATTTTATGGTACCAAAAGACTGAAGAGTAGCACCATTTGCTCATAGATTGGCTTCGCTATGTGTTGTGGCTACATGAATGTTCACATGAAACAAGACAACGTTTCAAATGTACACTTCGCAGTGAGGCTTTTGCCCCACATTTCATGTATAATACATTCATGTGGGTATCAGGGCATGGCACTAGTGATACCAACTTTAAATACTATGAGATTCCTTTCAACTATACTTAGAGAAAACCAACTCAATGGTCAGTCTCATGCATGTTGCAATGGTGATATACGTTCATGAAAGTCACGGCAACATGTTTGACAGGTACTTCAAACAAAATCTAGTACGCCAAACCAGGCATGGGGCACGGACACCCAAACAATATATCAGCTAGATTTCACTAGTGCCGTTCTAGTCTCTAGATTTCAATACCAATTGCTTTTAGCCATTTTCTACTCAACCACATAAATATCTTATCTAACGTGCTATGTCTTAACACATTCTATATACATTTATCTAGATTTATGCAACAAAAAAAACTTTAACAATTGTTGTAAATTTTTCTTTGCAGAGGCCAGCACTACAAAAAAAATCTGGCTATCCCAGCATTTTTTTCCCAGCACTTTTAAAAACCGCCATAATAGAGGAGCTTGTACTAGCGCTTTTTGAAACCATTGGTATAGGAAACCCTATTACGGCAGCTCAAAAGTGGCGCTTTACAAATTGCTACAATCAAAGGTCCTTAGCGGTGGTTTTCAAAAACGCTGGTATAGGAAGCCCTATTGCGCTGGAATCGGGTTACTGATTTCCCTTATGGGAAAGACCTATCCCAGTGCTTTTGGAATCGCTAGAATAGGTGGACCATATTCCAGCGCTTTCAAAAGTGCTGGGATAGGATCACTCCATTCCCTTATGGAGAGAGACCTATCCCAGCACTTTTGGAAGCGCTAGAATAGGGTTTACTCCTTCCCTTTATGTGGGTGACCTATCCTAGCGCTTTTAAAACCACCCGGATAGGTTGTTTACAATAATATTTTTATTTTTATATTTGTTTATCTTTAAGAACCAATCCCAGCGCTTTTGCAAGCGCTGGAATAGGGTTTACTCCGTCCCTTTATGTGAGTGACCTATCCCAGCACTTTTGAAAGCGTTGGAATAGGGTTTACTCCTTCCCTTTATGTGGGTGACCTATCCTAGTGGTTTCAAAACCGCCCGGATAGGTTGTTTACAATAATATTTTTATTTTTAAATTTGTTTATCTTAAAGAACCAATCCCAGCGCTTTTGAAAGCGTTGGAATAGGGTTTACGCCTTCCCTTTATATGAGTGACCTATCCCAGCACTTTTGAAAGCCTTGGAATAGGGTTTACTCCTTTCCCTTATGTAAGTGACCTATCCCAGCGCTTTAAAAAGCGTTGGAATAGGGCCTATTAATATTCCTCCCCTTTTTTTATGAGGCTTTTCTTAAATGCCCCCTAAATGTAAAAAATGACCAAAATACCCCCCCAAAAAATTGAAAATGAATAAGTACCCCCATGCCTGAAAAAGACCAAAATACCCTTGATTATTAGAATAAGACCAAAATACCCCTATAAATTGAAAAAATGACCGAAATGCCCTGTAAACACAAAAAATGTCCAAAATACGCTCGATACCTAAAAAAAGACTAATAAACCCCCGAAACCTAAAAAATGACTAAAATACCCCCCCCCAAAACCTAAAAAATGACAAAAATACCCCTTAAAATATCGAAAATGACCAAAGTACCCCCCATGCCTATAAAAGATCAAAATACCCTTGATTACTAGAAATAAGACCAAAATACCCCCATAAATCGAAAAATGATGAAAATGCCCCTATAAACACAAAAAAAGGTCCAAAATACACCCGATACTAAAAACAAGATCGATACACCCCCCGAAAATTAAAAAATGACCAAAATACCTCCATAAATCAAAAAATGACCAAAATGCCCCCGTAAGCACAAAAATGTCCAAAATATAGCCAATACCTAAAAAAAGCCCAATACACCCCAAAATCTAAAAAATGGCCGAAATACCCCCTAAAACCTAAAAAATGACCAAAATACCCCCATACATCAAAAAATGACCAAAATGCCTCCGTAAACACGCACACAAAAAAAGTCCAAAATACACCCAATACCTAAAGAAAGACCGATACACCCCCAGAACCTAAAAAATGTCCGAACTACCTCTGAAACCTAAATAATGACCGAAACACTCTCGAAACCTTAAAAAATGACCAACCCCCCCCCCCTAAAGTGCAAAAAATGACAAAAATACCCCCTGAAACATAGAAACAGACCAAAATACCCCAATGTCTGGAAAAGACCAAAATACCCTCGATGGCGACTGTAAGACCAATATACTCCCATAAATCAAAAAATGACCCAAATGCCCCCGTAATCGGTAGAAATGTTTGAAATACACCCGAAACCTAAAAAATGATCGATACACCCCTGAAACCTAAAAAATGACCGAAGTACCTGTGAAACCTAAATAATGACATAAACATTGGAGAAACTTTAAAAAATGAACAAAATACCTCCAAAACCTAAAAATGACCAAATACCCTTTAAAAATTAAAAATGACTTGAGTATTTTGTTAATTTTTTAAGTTTCCAAGGCATTTCAGTCATTTTTTAGGCTTAGGATGTATGTTGGTAATTTTTTTAATGCTTAGGGGGTATTTGGTCATCTTTAGCTTTCAAGGGCATTTTAGTCATTATTTTAGGCTTAGAGGGTATTTTTGGTCAACTTTAGGGTTTAGGAGTATTTTGGTTTTTTTTTTTTTTTAATGTTTCTAGGGTATTTCGATCATTTTTTGGACTAAGGGTGTATATTGGTAATTTTTTAATGCTTAGCAAGTATTTGGTCATTTTTAGCTGTCAGGGGTATTTTGGTCATTATTTTATGCTTAGGGGTACTTGTGGTCATTTTTAGGATTCATGGGTACTTTGGTCCTTTTTTAAGTTTCTAGGGTATTTCGGTCACTTTTTCGCTTAGGGTGTATATTGGTCATTTTTAATGCCTAGGGGGTATTTGGTTCATTTTTAGCTGTCAGGGGTATTTTGGTTATTATTTTAGGCTGATGGGGCATTTTTAGGTTTTGGTGGTTTTTGGTCTTTTTTTAGGTTTCAAGGGTATTTTGGTCTTTTTTTAGGCTTCAAGGTTATTTTTCATATTTCGAAGATATTTCAACCATTTTTTGGGTGGCAGGGGTGTTTCGGTTATTTTTTGAGTTTATGGGGTAAGTTGGCATTTTTTTAGTCTTAGGGGTATTTCAGTCATTTTAAAGGATTTTTAAATTATATTTTATTAATTTTGGTCTTTTTTAGGTTTCAGTGATATTTTGGTCATTTTTTAGGTTTCAGGAGAATTTCAGTCATCTTTTGTTTTTGTTTTTGTTTTTGTTTGTAATGATTGGAAGATAACGCTGTGATTCACTCAATTTTAAGGAGATTATCCAATATAAATTGGAACAATTTTAACAAGATTATCCTATATAAATTGGCATAATTCTGGAGTATTTTGTTATCCACCAACATTTTTCCCACTAATGCTAGTTATATAAAAATAAATAAAAAATCAAATGCATAACAATTTTACTATTAGGTTTTTTTTCAATGCCTAAATCAATTCCCAAGAAGTCTACCTTTTCTTAACTCATCAATCTGATTCTAAAAAATAAAAAAAGCCTCATCAACCTTTTTTTTATTATTAAGAATTTTCTGACTTATTGTGGCAATTCAAAACTGCTGCGATAAGTAAATAGTTCGTCACAATAGGTTTTCTCTGTTTGAAAACGTATTATGGCGACTTAAGACTGGCGTAATAAGTCTAAATGTTGCCACAATAACTCTAACCCTATTTCCTTCTTAAATTTTCAGCTATCCACTCTCATACACACCTCTCACCAAATATCTTCTCTCTCTCTCTCTCTCTCATGGCTGAACGATGCCGCCACCGCCGCTGCCGATGCCGCCAAGACCAACGCCAACGCTCCACCTCCGTCTCTTCCCCACTCCTTTTTCCCCTTTGCCTTCCCTTTCCTCTTCACCCACACCCTTTGGGTCTTCCTTTCCACATCACCACCACAACCATTTCTCCTTCCCTTTCCCCTCAACCCTTTGGTAAGTGTTATTATAAAGTTTCTGTTTTGATTTTTGGTTTAGGGTTTTGATTTTGGGTATTAGTGAAGCTGGCGTTTGATTGGGATTTTTTTGATGGATTTGCTTCATGAGTTTCTGATATTTTGTGGTTTTTTGGGTATTTTAAGATTGTGATGGTAATGGATTGTTTTAGTTTTTGAGTAATTTGGGAATTTTGGCATCTGGGTATTAGTATGCTTTATTAGTAATTCTTGCTTACTTCATCGTTTTAGTTTTGTTACAACTGTTTGAATTTGGGTTCTAGTGCAAGTTTGATTCTACTTTTGCTATCTGGGCTTTTAAGTCTGAGCTGGTTTAGATTGGAATTTGGTTGTTTGGATAGTTAAAGTAAATGGTTGGATACATTAATATATTACCATTGTTATTTGTGTTTTTGGGTTTAGATTTTGTGTTGCTTTTAATTTAAAAGTACAGCTAACCAATTGTTTGGTTGCTATGCAAATTTAGAATAAAAAGGAAGAAAGATGAAGAAGTGAGAGTTATGCAGAAGACATGTTTAGCTTGATGATTTGCGTAAGAGAAGGCAGCTTATTATTAAGAAAAAATAAAAGAAGAGAAGACAACTTATTATAATTTCAAGATGTTGTATTTTTATTTTCCTTTACTCTGCCTTTGATTTCTCCAAAACATGTAATTATTTTTATAAATAAAAATATAGGAATGGACTCAACTAAGAGAGGGTTTGGATACACGTCTGCGTCTAAAGCATTCCGCTTTTTTTTTTTTTTTTTTTTTTAAGATCAGCGCTTAGTGCACTGTTCATGGGACATGAACAGTGCATATAAACAGTAAAAAAAGAGTAAACAGTAATTTTTTACGCATTTAAAAATTATTTTGCTACAGTGTTTTCAGTTTTTAGTTTTCAGTTTTCAGCAATAAGTTCTATCCAAACAGACCCTTAAGTCTAAATGCTGATTATATTGTGTTGGGCTAGTGTACCATTCATAGTGAATTGTCTTATTATAATGCAAAACCATGAATAATAAAGGATAGGTATATTGATTTAATGATGAATACAACTGAACAACTCATTGCTCAATGATGAGGATATGGTTCATGTTTGCTAATATATTCTGATTGTTGGAATATATATATATACACACATGCTCTGTTTGTTTCAGCATAAATATTTTCTAGAAAATGGTTCATTTTTCAAAAAGCATTTTATAGAAAATTGTATCATTTTCTAGTGTTTGGTAACGATCTTAAAAATGAACTTGAGAATATTTTCAGATGTTTGGTATGCAAATTTTTATTTTTATTTTTTAAATTTCTTGTGTAATTTAAAACATGCGTATTATGTAAACCAATGTAATCAATATAAATAAAATAAATAAAAAACCAAGAATGAATTTGGTTTTCATACTAAAATTTTGACAATAGATACAATTAAAATTAGTTGTCAAATTTTCATGATCTCTACCACTCATTTTGCTCATATATATAGACATTATTGCCCATACAAACATACGTACGTGTATATATATATATAAATCATTTGTCTATATACATAAAATTGACATGAGAATACATCTTTAATAAGTACAAATAACAGTAACTTTTAATTGTCTATTATTTTTGTTTGTACACTAATTCTCTACTATGGTCAACCACAAGTCTTTAATATTACTCGAAATTATGTATTTATATAATGTATCTACATAGTATATTATTACTACATAGTATCTGCATAATGTATCTACTAGCAAATACATTTCCCTAAACAATTATCATTCATTATATAACAATATTATTAATTTACCGTAAAGATTATCCTATGCAAAAGCAATTTTGAGCTGGCACTATGTTTAAAATTTGCGTCTTTTACTTCATTCATTCTTTCTTCTTCTTTTTTATTTTTTATATTTTTTTAGCACTTTTATGTGCAAAAAAGAACTAGCTAGAATCCATTAAACCAAAAATTTCTTAGAGAAAAAAATAAAATCAAGTTTGAAATTCAAAGTAAAGAATTGAAATTTTGGTAGAGAGGAATGAAATAATTACCGCTGCAAATATGTTCTCCTTTGCAAGTTAGTAGAGAGGAATGGAATAATTACTAAGTAATGAGGGGGAAAAAAAAATCTAATCAGAGAACTGTGTTATAAAGGAGAAAAGAAACATGGAGAGAGAGAGAGAGAGAGATCTATAAAAGAGGGGAGATAAGAGGTAGTGACAGTGAGGCTGTGAGGAAAGAAAAAGAAAAGGGAAGAGAGAAAAAGTAAGAAAGTGTACCGTGAGAAACAAGCCTTATTTTTATTAGGATTTTTCATTAACTAAAGATAGTTTTTCGTTGACTAGTTTTTTTTGTGCTACCAAATACTGAAAAATGTGCAAAACTATCTTTACAGAAGGTTTTTCAGCGAAACAAACAGAGCGATATATACACAAACACACTCATATGCATGGTTGTGGATACAAAGTAATGGAGATTAAATTGGTTTCATGCTCTTATTTTTGTCACCACGTAACAATATATATATTGGGTAAGGGTTAATTTAGAGCATTTATTATAATTTGAGATTATTACATTTCCAATCACAAAAAAAAAAACCTAGGGGTGTAATGAAAAATTATTTCACCGCACATAATACTCATCACACCCCTAGTTTTTTTTTTGTGATTGGAAAATGTAATAATCCCTGTAAGAACACAATTCAAATTCTCAATCTAAGGTTGGAAATGAGCTTGAAAGGCCCTTTTACAATAAATTTGTAGAGAGTGGGTTTCTAATCTAGTTCTCAAGGATGGTTTTAAATAACATAGAAAAGAACGGGCTCCGGGTCCAATGGCACAAAATAAAGAGTTATTTGTAAGAGTATAACTAAAAGCTCCTCCTCAGACACAATCCGAGGATAGTTTATAATATTGCTTCCTTAGGTTGGTTACAATTGTAGATTATCATATACTATTGTCTTTCTTCTTTATAGAAAGAAGCCCTCTCCTTGATCCGAAGGTCTTCCTCTTTATTTATACTTCCTCTTCTTCTCTTTATCATCTTCCACCTCATAGTTGTAAAGCTGGCTTGGGATACTTGTCCCATCAATTCTTCCCCAAAGTCCGCTGGGGTGAGGGACCAAGTTCCAAACCTCATGCTTAGGTCCCATCTTTCCATCTATGCAGTCAGTATATCAATTACAAAGCTTTTAATGTATGGGCGGTGGTAGCAGCTTTACCTTAGATATTCCACCGCTCTTTCGATTGTTCTCCACGTGTACCGTGTCTTCTCATAGTCATAGGATTTCTTATAACATAGCCCGGGGACACTAAACCTCTCTTCTTATGACCTCGGCTTAAAAACCCGAGGACAAATCTATTCCTCGGACGTAATTGGTCACTCGTTTATCATATCTTTATTTGGCATTTTCTTTATGAGGTACATTCATATACTCCTAGATCATTTGATGTCCTCGAATTTGGGTTTTTAGCCCAAAAGACTTTGTTGGGCCATCCTTGGTAAATTACTGAGCCCAATGCCCCTACAATAGCCCCTCGAGATTCTTTATTTCTTCACCTCGGGAGGAAAAGAGGATCTCGACTTAAATCTCCTTTTTGTCTTGCGGATTTTTGGCAATATTGCTGACGGGGACAATGACTTTTGAATTGCCCGTCGTATGTTCCCAATGCTCCGGCATGTGAAGCGCCCCTGAATTAATTTCTGGCGTCTCTATGTCCCCCATGTTTCAACGATGTGACACATATCCAACGGTTGAGAGTCGTTCCTGGGTTGAGACAGGAATTCTCCCGCTTCATAACTCCTTTTGATATATAAATACTAATTTTCTTCAAATCTTTCACACTACAATAACCTTATAACGTACCTGCCACATTTGCTACCTTCACGTGCCTTCTCATTTTACCAAATACTTTGTCCGAGGTAACCGTGCCTTCTTCTTTTTTAAAGTAAGTTCTCCCATACTCTCTCCCCTTCTTATCAGCTCTTTGTTTCTTTTGTTTTCTTTCTCTCCCTTTCTTTTTCTTTTTCTCTGTATCTTTCGTCCTTGGCATAGTTCTTTTTTAGTTTCTTCACACCCCCCCTTTTTCAAAGATGGGTAGATTTGCGTCCCTGGTGGATTCGAACGAAAAAATAGAACAATTCAAGGCTAAGTACCGAATCCCCTCAGACGTATCTATTAGGTACTATAACGAGGAGGAATATTTTGAAAAAAGAAAAACGGGGGAGTTAGTAATCCCGCTGATTGCATTCATCTAAGGGGGAATGAGAATCCCCATGGGAACCATGACTAGGGATTACCTTAGGGCTTTTAGATTAACTCCCACCCAGTGCGCCCCAAATGTCTTTAGGATCTTAGGTTCCATAGACGCTTTAAACGAGAGGATGAACCTAGGGCTTACTCATCACGACGTGAACTGGGTTTATAACCTCCATTACCTGACAAAGAAAGACGAATATTACCTAAAATCTAGATACCTAGAACTTAGGCTAATTCAGTGTCTGCCCGAATCTAATAAGGGTCTAAAAAACGACTTCCTGATCGTATCAAGAAATTGGCACGACGGCTTATCCTGTCCGACAAGGGAGGGGACTCCAGGTGAAGTTTTTGGTTTTTTTATCTAGAACCCTAAAAACCATTATTTTATATATATATATATATATATATATATATATATATATATTTTTTTTTTTGTCTTCTTATTTATTCTTACCCTTTTCCTTTTGGATAATTCTACAGATCCACACGCAGCGGATCGTCATCCTCTCCTTGTCGATTTTGGACGTTTGGACGAGATCCTACAAGTCGAAGTTTTTGTGCATACTAACGGCCAACTCCGAGCGGCTCATCTCATCCTCGGCTACAATCCAATTTCCAAAGCCTTTTAGGCACCGAAGTGCGTGATCAAAGCCAAGGACCCCCGCCTTCCTCGGATTAGCGTTGCCGTTGAAGGTTTCCTGCTACCGGAGGGGGCTCCTACTCCCCAAGTTACTCCGATCACTCAACCAATACAACCACCACAACCTGTTCCAGTTGGGATTCCCTTAGTCCCTATTCCTACACAATCCATACTTGGTGAAGCCACGTCTTCCCATCCTACTGTAAAGGAAGAAGAAAACATCGTCGAGGTATCTGATTCCGAGGACAAGTTCAAGGTTTTTAACCAACCCCACTCTCCCGAAGACTCAATTTCTATCCTCGGCACCTCTTCACAAGTCTTGCCAGCCATTGTTCACCAATCCGATAACATGGGCATTCAACGCAAGGTCAAGCCCAGTTTAAAAGATGTGCTTGAGGGTCACACAGGCTCTCAAGAGCCTCCTAAGGAACTGCACCCTAGGGCCCAGGATAAGGGTGCTGATAAAGGCCCTGAGTCTAGGCTCCCTCCTCCTCCTCCTCCTCCCCAAACTCAACGTACCAATGCGGCTGACCTTAAAAGGAAAAGGGATCAGCAGAAGGGAAAGGAAGTGATGGAGGTAGGGAAGGGCTCTCTTCCTAAAGAGCCCGAGATTGAAAAGGGTTGTAAGCAGGCCCGCACGGTGCAGACCAGGTCGGAAAAAAGGACCGAATTGCAGGTGACCGTGCAAGCTCCTCTATGGCTCCCTGACATTACCATGGACGACCGGGCTATTACCGTGGATGCATCCATCAGAAACTCTGATGAGGGGACTGCTGCGTGCGTGGCAGACGCATTGGAGCAAGCGTTGCTGCTCCTTGAGGATATGAGTGAGCTTAGAAAGAAAAGAGACCACAATGTCTTCATGATTCTAAAGAAGGAGCTTGCAATGGTAAGTTTCTCTTCTAAGCCTTATCTATTTTTATTGTATATATATATATATATATATATATATATATATATATATATATTTTATAAAACTTACACACACACACACATACACACACACACACACACATATATATATATATATATATTTTTTGTTCACAGGCTGGTCAATCTGCCCATAGGGCAGAAGAGATTGCCATCAGCTCATACAAGTCTCTGAGGGCCGAGGAATCAAGGCGTGAAGCCGCCCAAAGGATCTCGGACATTCAGAAGAAGAAGCTAGAAGGTCTCAGCCAAGTTGGTTAAGGCAGAGAGTGAAAGGTCAGGTTTAGAGGCTGATCTCAAAACAACCACTAAACAGGCCGAGGACCAGTGACTGATGCTCCGACAAGCCGACGAGAACCTCGCTGTAGCACGAAAGCTTATTGAGGATCTGAAAAAAGATCTGAAGGAGTCTGAGAGGGTTAAGGAGGAGGCCATCAAGGGCAAAGAGAAAGCCCTTGAAGAAAAGGAAAGAGCTAAAAAGGCAAAAGAAGAGGTTGAAAATTCAAAGGAGCTAGCTGAACAAGAAGGTTACGAGATAGGTGTGAAGGAGATCACGGAAACCTTCAAGGCTCAGGTTCCCGAGGTATGTAGACATTACTGCCTCCAAGTGTGGAACGAGGGACTTTCCTAAGCTGGGGTTGATGCCTCTTCTACTCTTTGGAAAGTAGAGAGTGTCTACTATCCTCCAGCAATTCGAGCTTCTGACGTTCCTCAAGCTGACAATGAAGCTACCCAGGTATCATCTAAGGATAAGAGAGGTGAACAGGCTGAACACTCAGCTCTTTCTGAAGATCTCCTCAAGCAAGTTGATCCAATACAAGAGAAGGCACTAGAAGACATACAGCCTTCAAATGACCTTCAGGAATCTTCCAAGGATGAGTTGGGTGACCAAGCAAATCCGATAACTTTGAAGGATGATTCCAAAGGCAAAGGAATTGTCGATGAGGCCTCGGTGCAGCTTCCACCTCCTCAAGACCCTAAAGGCCCTCTAAAGATAAAATTGAAGCAGTGACTGCTTTTCCTTAGTTTTGGTTTTTTCTTTATTTTCTGCTAAGTGTAATTTCGCAAGTTCCTTGTAATTACAAAATACTTTCTGAATCTAATATAAGCGCAAGTTCTTTTTTGTTTGATGGCCTTCACTTTTGTTTTGTTTTGCCATATATTTAGAACAGTAATCCTTTCGCCCTTATTAATTTACTAAAGTCAAAGCCAAAAACTGGATCAAACTTGATACTATAGGCAGGTTCAATATGCCAGGAGATGCATTAAGTGATGCTCATGGATTTCTTATCTGTTTATCACTATCTCAAGGAGACTTTTAAGCAGTTGATTTTTCATTTAGACCTCTAGTTTGATTTATGTCAAATATATGAAATAAGGTATATGGTCTAATGACCTAGGCATACCAAGCTTTGATACTTTAAGAAAAAGAAAAGGAATGTTAATTTTCCCAAAGTAGATGATTTGAGGACCAGACATAACTAAGGTTCTGTTTAACACTTGGTAAAAAATATCAATTTAGACGAGGTATGTGGTCCGAGGATCCTAGCACACCAAGCTTCAGTTTGATACTTAGATGAAAACAATTGAAATGTTAATTTTTCCAAAGTAGATGATCCGAGGACCAGACATAACTAAGGTTCTGTTTAACACTTGATAAAAAATATCAATTTAGACGAGGTATGTGGTCCGAGGACCAGACATAACTAAGGTTCTGTTTAACACTTGATAAAAAATATCAATTTAGACGAGGTATGTGGTCCGAGGATCTAGGCACACCAAGCTTCAGTTTGATACTTAGATAAAACACTTGAAATGTTAATTTTTCCAAAGTAGATGATCCGAGGACCAGACATAACTAAGGTTCTATTTAACACTTGATAAAAAAAATATATCAATTTAGACGAGGTATGTGGTCCGAGGATCCAGGCACACCAAGCTTCAATTTGATACTTAGACGAAACAATTGAAATGTTAATTTTTCCAAAGTAGATGATCCGAGGACCAGACATAACTAAGGTTCTGTTTAACTCTTGATAAAAAATATCAATTTAGACGAGGTGTGTGGTCCGAGGATCCAGGCACGCCAAGCTTCAGTTTGATACTTAGATGAACGAAGACAATGAACGCAATGCAGTTTTAACAAAAATGGCCAAAGTGCCTTTCATTTAATAATAGTACCTTCATAGGTTATTTACATTCCAAGGACGTTGTACAACATGTTCGTCCAAATCCTCAAGATTGTAAGCCCCTATTCCTGCGACCAAAGTAATACGATAAGGTCCTTCCCAGTTGGGCCCTAGTTTTCCCCATGCTGGATTCTTTGTTGTGCCCAAAACTTTCCTCAATACCA
Source organism: Castanea sativa (assembly GCF_040712315.1). Lineage (NCBI taxonomy): Eukaryota > Viridiplantae > Streptophyta > Magnoliopsida > Fagales > Fagaceae > Castanea > Castanea sativa. The sequence continues at coordinate 22,216,847 of NC_134015.1, read as the reverse complement.
AGTCGCCAGGTGCAAGAGGTCGCAGTTTTACATGAGAATTATACCCCTGTTTGAGCTTATGTTGATAATAAGCTAGTTGAACCATGTCATTCTCCCGTCGTTCCTCAACTAAGTCTAAATTTCTCCTCAATAGATCATCGTTGCTATCTGGAATGAAGGAGCTTTTCTTTAGGGTTGGGAACCCAGTTTTTAGGGGTATTACTGCCTCGGCTCCATAAGTCATGGAGAAGGGCGTTTCTCCTGTGGATCTTCGTGGGATAGGTCGATATGTCCACAAGACATGTGGCAGTTCTTCCACCCACCTTCCCTTAGCGTCACCTAACCTTTTTTTGAGTCCATTAACTATCACTTTATTGACAGCCTCGGCTTGGCCATTCCCTTGAGGGTAAGCTGGAGTGGAATATCTATTCGTGATGCCCAAATCACAACAATATTTCCTAAAGGCTTTGCTATCAAATTGTAAACCATTATCTAAAATGAGAGAATGAGGGATGCCAAACCTGGTAACGATGTTTTTCCATACAAATTTTTTCGCTTCCATGTCTCTGATATTTGATAATGACTCAGCTTCAACCCATTTGGTGAAATAATCCATTCCGACGAGGAGCCATCGCCTGTTTCCTGTTGCTTTTGGGAAAGGTCCAACAATGTCCAAGCCCCATTGAGCAAAAGGCTAAGGGCTAGATAGAGGATTAAGGACACCTCCTGGTTGATGTATGTTTGGAGCGAATCTTTGACATTGGTCACACTTCTTCGCATAATCCTGCGCCTCCCTCTGCATATTGGGCCACCAATAGCCCTGAGTAAGGGTTCTATGAGCCAAAGACCTTCCCCCAGTGTGACTTCCACAAATCCCTTCATGCAACACTTCCAAAAGTAACTCCGTTGCCTCAGGGTGCATACATAACAAATATGGTCCCGAAAAAGAGCGTTTGTATAATTTATGGTCCTCGGATAACCAAAACCGAGTTGCTTTCCTGGGAATTTTATCTGCTTCGACTTTTTCTTTAGGCAGGATATCATCTTTGAGAAAAGTTACTATTTGATCCATCCAACTAGGCCCTGTCCTAATTTGAAGAATTCGAGTGACGTTACCATTCGTCTCAGCAGGTTTCAGCAGATCTTCGACAAGGATAACCCGTGGTAAGCTTTGCGCCAAGGATGTTACGAGTGTGGCTAATGAATCGGCATGGGTATTCCAACATCTGGATACATGTAATAATGAAAAAGACTCAAATTTAGATTGCATACATCTAACCTGGGTTAGGTATCCTTGCATTCTTGAATCTCTAGCTTCTAGCTTCCCTTCTACTTGGCCTACCACCAATAATGAATCCGAGAACATTTGTACCGTCTTCCCTTCCATTTTATGAACCATGTTCATCCCTGTGAGGACGGCCTCATATTCTACTTCATTGTTGTTGGCCGAGAACCCCAATCTCAAAGATTTCTCAAAAGTAATTCCCTCCGGGGATACCAAAACTAGTCCCACACCAGATCCTCTCTGATTTGCTGCTCCATCAATGTGCACTTTCCATAACGGAGGCTCTTTGCATGAAATCATGCCTATTGATTTTTTACCCACACTTGATCCTTCAATATATTCTTCTAATGAGGGCTCAGTAAATCCGCCACAAGATCCGCGATGACTTGCCCCTTTATAGAGGTGTGAGGCGTATATTTGATGTCAAAAGCTCCTAGGATAGTGCCCCATTTCACAATCCTTCCCGTATAATCCGCACTCTGAAGTATAGATTTGAGAGGGAGTTGTGTAAGGACAACCACCGTATGGGATTGGAAGTAATGAGGAAGCCTTCGTGTAGCATGCACCACCGCTAAAATAGCTTTCTCTAGTGGAAAATAACTCACCTCGGCTTCATGCAGAGACTTGCTTACATAATTAACTGGCCTCTGGATATTACTATCATCTCATATAAGAACCAAACTAACTGCATGATTAGCTACTGCAATATATGCAAATAGAACTTCATCAATTTCTGGCCGAGACATAATGGGTGGTTGCGAGAGATACTCTTTAAGCTATTGAAAAGCCACCGCACACTCCTCGGTCCATTCAAAACCCTTCCATTTATTCAACAACTGAAAGAAAGGCCTACATCTGTCCGTGGACCGAGATATAAATCGGTTGAGGGCAGCGGTCATACCTGTTAGTCTCTGTACTTCTTTAGGATTCCGAGGTGGGTGTAAGTTGTTAATGGCCTTAACCTGAGCAGGATTCACCTCAATTCCCCGGTGAGTTACCATATAGCCTAGAAACTTGCCTGATCCCACACCAAAAGAACATTTAGAGGCATTGAGTCGCAATTTATACTCTCTTAGCATTTGAAAAGTGTTGCTCAGATCTTCCAAATGCATAGAAAATGCTTTACTCTTTACCACCATATCATCCACATATACCTCAATAATCTCTCCCAGCTATGTCTCAAACATTCTCGTCATCATCCTTTGATAGGTAGCCCCTGTGTTTTTCAAACCAAACGGCATTACCTTATAATGGTAGTTTCCTGTGGGAGTGACAAATGCAGTCTTCTCCTGGTCCTCCACAGCTAAAGGTATTTGGTGGTAACCTTGGAAAGCGTCAAGAAAACTCATCCGAGGATGTCCAATAGTAGCGTCCACCAATTGATCAATTCGAGGCATTGGGAAAGAGTCCTTCGGCAAGCTTTGTTCAAATCTGTGAAGTCCACACAAACTGTCCATTTCCCATTCTTCTTTTTTACCACTACCGTATGGGCTAACCATTCGGGATAAAAAACTTCTTTGATAGCACCCGCCTTCTTGAGTTTCAGTACTTCCTCTTTCACAGTCTCGGAATGCTCTTTAGAGGACCGCCGAGGTGGTTGCCTCCTTGGTACCGTAGCTGGATTGACCTTTAAATGATGAAAAATGAAACTTGGATCAACCCCAGGGGCCTCATAAGCATTCCATGCAAATACGTCCATGTTTTTTCTTAAAAACAAAATCAGCTCTTTCTTCTCCTTCTGTGACAATTGAACCCCTACCTGAAAGAACTTCTCAGGGTCGTCATCTATGAGAATCTTCTCCAATTCCTCACATGCAGGTTTATATACCTTGGCTGCGCCAAAATACTTTGATTGCTACGCCTCTCCGCCAACCGAGGACGAGGACTCCAGCTCAGGTTGACGCAGAATTGCAGCCGTGATACACTGTCGAGCCACAGATTGACTCCCAAGTAGCTCCACCACTTGGTCTCCAGAATGAAACTTAACCTTAACATGCAAGGTTAAGGAACCAGCTCCCAACGTATGCAACCAAGGTCTTGCCACAATTGCCGTGTAGGGAGAATAGGCATCCACTATGATGAAATCTACGTTTACCACCTCTGGGCCTAATTGTACAGGTAGTCTAATTTGTCCTTTTGGAACGATAGCCTTTCCCTCGAAACTTATCAAGGGTGAGTCATACGCCATAAGATCTTCAAGCTTTAATTTTAAACCTCTAAACAAGTCAGGGTACATGATATCTGCGCCACTGCCTTGATCGACCATCACCCTCTTCACATCATAGTCCCCTATTCTTAGGGTTACCACCAAGGCATCATCATGAGGCTGGATAGTCCCCACTTTGTCCTCTTCTGAGAAACCTAAAACTGGTAGGACACTTGCCTTAATTCTCTTCGGCTGATCCCTTGACTCCTCGGCCAAAGTCCGAGCCACTGACATCACCCTAAAGGGAGTTGAGCCAGTCCTTCTAGGTGCCGCGAAAATTACATTGATTGTACCTAGAGGAGGCCTTGACGAAGGGCCACCGTGGTTTGCCACTCCTGATTGGTTTCCTTGCCCATTAGGCTGATACAGGAATTGCTTTAGCTTTCCCTCTTTGACCAACTACTCTAAATGATTCCACAGAGTGCGACAATCCTCGGTGGTGTGACCCCTCTCCTGGTGATAATGGCAGTGGAGATTTTGGTTGCGTCTCAAAGGGTCCTCTGCCATCTTATTTGGCCATTTGAAGAAAGACTCATGCCTGATTTTCTCCAATAGCAGCTGCACTGGTTCTTTGAAAACGGTGTTGACCACTTGTGGGGGCATATGACCAGCTTGTCTGGGAAAATCTCTTGCAGGCCTATTGTTGTTGTATCTGTTCGACCTGAAATCCCTCCTTTCCTGTGGGATAACCTTCGTCTTACCCTTTCCCTGCTGCTGATCTTCCTCAACCCTTCTGTACTCGTCGATGTGATCCATAAGCCGGCAGACGCTTCTGACAGGCTTTTTCGTCAAAGACTTCCTTAAGTCATGCTCCGTCGGTAGGCCGACCTTGAAGGTCCTTATCGCCACATCATTGAAGTCCCCATCAATTTCATTGAACATCTCCCAATACCTATCCGAATACGTTCTCAGGGTTTCCCTATCCCTCATGGCCATGGATAATAATGAATCTAATGGCCGAGGAACTTTACTGCACGTGATGAAGCGAGAACCAAATGCTCTAGTAAGCTCCTTGAAAGAGCTAATAGAGCCTGCTTGTGAATGACTCGTACTTCTGATAATGTGCGTAGTATGTACACTGCCTTCCCAGTTCTCTCCTTGATTAGGATGCAAGGAGTGATCCTCATGCTGGGAGCCTACGGACTCTGCATTGCGTTGTGGTCCTGAGCCCACCATGATGTTCTAAACTTCCTCAAAGACTAAATTCCCACAGACGACGCCAATTGTAAGAACACAATTCAAATTCCCAATCTAAGGTTGGAAATGGGCTTGAAAGGCCCTTTTACAATAAATTTGTAGATAGTGGGTTTCTAATCTAGTTCTCAATGATGGTTTTAAATAACATAGAAAAGAACGGGCTCTGGGCCCAATGGCACAAAATAAAGAGTTATTTGTAAGAGTATAACTAAAAGCTCCTCCTCGGACACAATCCAAGGATAGTTTATAATATTGCTTCCTCAGGTTGGTTACAATTGTAGATTATCATATACTGTTGTCTTTCTTCTTTACAGAAAAAAGCCCTCTCCTTGATCCGAAGGTCTTCCTCTTTATTTATACTTCCTCTTCTTCTCTTTATCATCTTCCACCTCATGGTTGTAAAGCTGGCTTGGGATACTTGTCCCATCAATTCTTCCCCAAAGTCCGCTGGGGTCAGGGACCAAGTTCCAAACCTCATGCTCAGGTCCCATCTTTCCAACTATGCAGTCAGTATATCAATTACAGAGCATTTAATGTATGGGCGGTGGTAGCAGCTTTACCTTAGATATTCCACCGCTCTTCCTATTGTCCTCCACATGTACCGTGTCTTCTCGTAGTCATAGGATTTCTTATAACATAGCCCGGGGACACTAAACCTCTCTTCTTATGACCTCGACTTAAAAACCCGAGGTAAAGCTATTCCTCGAACGTAATTGGTCACTCGTTTATCATATCTTTATTTGGCATTTTCTTTATGAGGTACATTCATGTACTCCTGATCATTTGATGTCCTCGGATTTGGGTTTTTAGCCCAAAAGACTTTGTTGGGCCATCCTTGGTAAATTACTAGGCCCAATGCCCCTACATCCCAAATTATAATAAATGCTCTAAATTAATTCTTACCCAAAAAATAGAAGAGCCTCTGAGTACGCGCGTGAGCGCGTGCTCAGAGGCTAGTATTTAATTAAAAGTTTGTTTTATATGTTAATTTATAAAATTAAGAAAAAAAAAAAAGAGTAAGAATTTGTTTGGGAACAGTTTAACTAACTTTTTACTAAAAGTATACTAAAAGATAGAGTAATGCTACAGTCACAAATGTAGTATTTTAATCCTAAAATTTGGCCATGTACTCACATCCATACCAAAAAGTAAAAAATAGCTTAAATTTAAAATTTAACAACTGCCATTTTTTTTTTCTTTTATGTGAAAAGACTCAAATTTTTTTGGTTTTAGGTTTTTTTTTTTGGTTATGGAAAGGCACCAAATGTGCATCCACGTTTTTTTTCTTTTTAGTGGTGTTGCTGTTCTTCTTTATTTATGACAGTTATCAAGTTGTATTTAATCCTAAAATGCAGTATTTTAATCCTAAAATTTAGCCATGTATTACACATCCATAACAAAAATTTTAAAAGAGCTTATATCTAAAATTTAGCAACTACCATTTTTTCTCTTTTACGGTAAAAGGCTCAATTTTATTTCTAAAATTTAGTGTTTTAATCCTAAAAGTTAGCTACTTACTACACATCCATACCAAAAGTTAAAAAGAGTTTAAATTTCAAATATATAAACTACCTTTAAAACTGAAAAAATGTACATAACATTTTTTATGGAGTAGTAAATTAATAATTATAAAAAAAAATGTAAATTGAATTTCACATAGAAGTATACAAATGATAAATATAGTTTATGTTACAAAAGAAATTTTTTTACAACAATTTCTTATATAACAACCACTTTATGTGAGGTTTGAATCACACAATAATTCTTGTAAAGTCTGCCACCTGAACTTATCTAATAGTCCGTATTCCATTCTAATGCCTCCTCAATGCAATCCAATAAATTTGTGCATACGTCAACCTGAAAGAGATAAAAGAGTTAGAAAAAAAAAAGAAGAAGAAGGAAACTTTAATAAAACAAAAAAAGAGTTTGTGTTTGTTTTAAATTGAAAATCCAATGAAGTAGCGAATATTTATTGATTGGATTAATCATGATCAATGGATAGTAGGAAAATTTTGTTCTTATGGATCACAATGCGACACGCTATTGATAAAATAGGATTACAATTTATGTGCGAGCCAAGGCAATCCTTTTGTATTAAAAAAGAAAACCCAGTAAATTACGAAACAAATATTTAACAATTCACATCTTAAGTAATATTGATACATGCTGCATTAACCAAGTTTTCAATTCAATTTTGTGAAACATTATTCAACCAATTTACTTTCCCATTTACACATCTTGTCAATGTGGGACTGACCATACAATTCAATGCAAAATCACTATATATAAAAAGGCTTATCACAGTGTGATGAAAGTTCTCACCATTACATATAGTTCAAGTCGGAGGAGGTCCACGGAATGAGTTTTCGGCTCTTGAACTGAAGAAGAAAGTTAGTCATCGCAAGGATCCAAAACACGAAACAAAGAAACACTATTTGTGTTTTATGATCTATCACTGCAAACCAAGTAGCATAATCCCCTAGAAAAATCCTAAATTTCAACCCAAAAAAAAAAGGCAAAAAAGAGTTTGTGTTTAATTCTAGGCCAAAACAAAAAGTAAGAACCCTTACCAATATTCTTTTTCAAGGAGTTAGTTCAAGCACAAACCCTCCTTTTGAAATTTCAAAGTCATCTACGGGTAATAACCCACTGTAAAACACTCTTGAATCCCTAATCACATTCACCCACGGGTAAGTACTTCTCAAACTATGATAAACAAAGAAAGTTAATGATAAACAAAACAAAACAAAGAGGAACTTGTAACAGATAGAATTTGAAAAGTTGATGGAGTCTTGGATAGTGTCTGTTTAAATTGCTTACAAACCAAATCCGAAAGTGGAAGAAAAAGAAAAGAAAGGAGGATGTAGAACTAAACATAGAAACTGCAAAGCGTACGTGAGTTTATGAGTCTTAAAGTGGAGGAGTTTTAATTTACAAATTTATCCCCGTTAATTGAAAACTTGTAAGTGGGTCTGATGAGGGTATTTTATATATATATATATATAATTTTTTTTTGAAAATCTAATTTATAAGTGAATAATCAATTTGAAAATCAATAGGAGAGTGTCCCTACTTTTTAGGTAATGTTTTAGTGGAAGTTAAAGTTGCATTTTTACCAGATTATCCTTTAATTTTGTCTCTACTTAAACATAAAGGTGTAGGGGCAGTTTTGAACTAAAAAATAGGAATCCAAACAGGGGAAGCCCCTTAAATAATAGTATAGACATATAAGATAGTTTTTTACGAATATCTTTTATGAACAATTTTATAAGAAGTTGACCATTTCGCCCATTGGTTTTATGAAAGGCTGAATGATTTGATTTCACATCCTTCATTTGTATATTGTTTTGTTTTAGAGTCTATTGCAAAGAATGGTCAAGCTAATAAAGTAAGTTTCTTCTTCTTTTTTTCTTTTTTTTGCCTTTGTTCCATAACTATTCCCAAGTTTCAATTATTCTTATTCTTATTAATTGGAATTCTATAGCGTTCACTTATTTTTCTGCTGGATCAAAGATCATAGGCATTTTTTTTTGTTAATTTATAGTGATTGGTTGATATTGGGGATATGCTTTACTGCTTGTTTATGTTCCCATCAAGCATGCATTTATTTGTTATCTATGTTTGCCTAATAGGAGAAAGCATGATGGTGATGATGTTAGGAAACTTTGTCAAAGTGAGGTTTAAAAAATGATTGCTTTAAATCCAGTTCTTAGGAAATTCAAGGTGGGCTAGTGGTTACTTCTAGAGCATTCAATATTAAAGTTGTAAATGTCTCACTCTATTTTCCTAGAGCATATGCTTCTTGTCAATATTTCAAACATGAATCAAGCAAGTGTCTTTAACATATGCATTCATCTTTCCACTCAGTTTAGTTGATAATTTTATTTTGCTTTGCCATTTTGTTTTTTACTAAAATAAAAAACAACTCAATTCTGACGGTTGGATTTGTTATTGCCAGATTAAACATTTCGTGGCTACTACAATAGTATTGAAAGGTCTTGGCGTTTAGTACTAGAATGCTCTTTATACTTTGAGTTCATTTTCTCATTTTTCCTTTATTTGATGAATTGGGTACTAAACTATGCATTGAATTCAGGCTTTACTAGTGTCTGATTTTGGGCCAAGGATCACCATTAAGATTGTGGAGAACTTGCGGGAAGATATATTGTCGGGAAAGCTTAAGTCAGGGAGTGAGATTAAGGTGTTGATACTGAGCTTTTGTTTTGTATATTTAGTATGACATTCATTGTTCTTTGTTTGGATTTTTATGTTTTATATGTTGGGGCTTGGTTTTGTTAACTTGGGCTGAATTGTAGCTTAATTTTATAAATAAGCTAACTAGCTATAGACTATAGTATTAAATTGAGCTGGGCTCAGTTTATTTTTTTTGTACTTGGTACTTTCTGGATCATTGATATGTAAATTGTGATGTTTCTAGGATGCACTAAAGAAGAGTGTGTTGGAATTGATAACTACGAGGGGCAGTAAAACCGAGCTTCAACTCGGATTCTGGTTTGTGTGTTTTGAAGCATTGGTTTTTGCCAATTGTTATGTTTTACTAGATTTTGGTAATGTCATCAAGTTGGAGTTTTTATGTTGGTTTAACTTTTTGTTTTACTATAGGTTTTTTGTTTCCTTGAAAAGATTCCAAATTATTTTTCTGTTGAACCATATTTGCGGAGGTCTATTATAGTCAGGGGCGGAGGGAGGGGGGGGTGAGGGGGGGCAGGTGCCCCCCCTGAACTTGCAAATTTTTTTACATATAATTATAATATAGTATATTGGTATGTTGTGGAATATGGAGTGGATGAAGTGGTAGTCTGTAGAGGAGAAAAGTGAAAAGAAAAGTGATCAAAAGTGAAGATAAAGATCAGAGAGAAGGGAAATAATATGTGTGGAGGAAAAAAAAAAGAAAAAAATAATAAAGAAATGTGTGGATGAAGAAAAAAGAGAGAAGGGAAAAATAGAATAAAAAATAAAAATTAAGAAATGCTATCATAATATTTTCACAATATTTTTACAATAAATCTTAAGTGTAGGGTAGTTACTAGCTAATACTAGTGAATAAAAAAAATTTAAGTGGTGTGTTCAAATTAAAATCAATAACAACTTACCACACATGATTTGTTGTGAAAGTATTGTACAAATGTTGGGAACATGGCACTTCATATTAATATCAGATGATTTTACAAGTTATTATATTATTTCCACAAGTGCTCCACTAGATTTGTTAAAAAAATACCATTGGAAAATTAAAACTATTACTGTTAGGTTTTGTTATTTTTATTCCTAAATTTAATACACGAAAACTAAACTCACGTTATTTTTTAAAATTATATATATATGTTTAACTTAGTTAAAAAAAACTTAAAATATATTTTTTTAATTTTTATTATTTAAAAAAATTAATTATATTATTTATGATGTTATCGGTTTGACTACCGATCTGACCAAAAAACCAGTAACCAGTCTCTTTTTCGATTCTTTTATCGTACTGGTTTTTAAAACCATGATTTTATGTTAGATTCTATATGGTAATTATATTAGCATATAGTTGTTTATTTCTTTTGTTATTAATATTGATAAATTTTTTTCGGATTCATTTTTTTACTTTAAAAATCTTGTCTTCTAATCTTGCCCCCTCTGACCTAAATTTCTAGTTCCGCCACTGATTATAGTTGATTGATATTTTATCAATTACAGCTCGGAAAAATTTCATCAAGTTAATAGACTAGAGTAAAGTTGACATATAGATCATTTTATTATTAAAAGGAATTCTTCAAATTTTAAATGAAATTCCAGAGTATAGCAAGCAATAAAATGATATTCTGATAAACTGCTTTTGCAGGAAAACTGGCCTATAGACTGAAAAATGAAGGGGCCATGGTAAGATTATTGCTTGAGTATTGCTTTTCCTACAATGAAATATAATGAGTTGAGTGCCTTACAAAGAATAGAAGAGAAGCCTGGATTTTTGTGTTCATTTGAGAATCTGAACTGGACTTAGTAAGATACCTTAGTTGTTTTGGCATGTGATATGATTACGAAGACAAGTAGTTGATTGAAAAAGGAAAAAATGTGAATAATATTTTGTGTTCTAATTTTATGTTGTTAATCCTTCAGAGCATATTACGTCACATAAGAATATTGTTGTTTGTTAATTTTAATGTTTTCTGGTCATAGGCCATTTTGGGTTTTGGGTTCTTGTTAAACAACTTTAATATCTGGAGTTGTTCATGTTAAGATATTGAAAATTGAATACAAAGTATATGGTGTATGTTCAAAATAAAAAGTGTCATTCCTCAGGTTGCTTTCACTGGTGTCCACAAGTTCAATCTTGGTTTAAATAACCTTTTATTGGTAGGTTGATTTATGTTTCTCTAACAAATAGGTAAAAATACAAATTTCCTCCATTACTATGAGGTATTGAGGTTGCTATCATTTTCCTCCCTCGACTTTCAAAACCTGCAATTTACATTGATGCCGATGTGACCCTTCTGTCAAGAATCACTAAATTTGAGCCGTTAAACTCGAATGTATCAAAACAATTTTGTTTTTGACATAAATAGAAAAAAAAAATGTTAAAAGTAAAATAAATATAAAAATTCTCAATTAATTGAAATTTATTTTTTTTAAATCCCACCATGATTGCCATTACCACCACCTAGAAGGCTAGAACTTCCAAGCCCAAAAGTAAAAAAAAAATTGTCTCTACCATGCTTCGGCAGCAATATACCCTCAAGCCACAACACCTTCCACTAACAACTGTTATGCTTCTTCACCAAAAAATCCCCAAAATACCCAATCAAGGTAAACCATTCCTATAACCCAAAAATGGCCAGCTCCATTACACACCATGATGATTCTCCCATCACCTAACTAGCAGCAATGGCCAGACCCACGCCTGAACCCACATACAACTACTGCACCTGTGTAGGGGTCAGGATCTTTTAGAAATACTATAAGTGTCTGATACTTGAGCAATCTCATTTGGGATGGACACTTTTCTGTACAAATACAAATTTTTTTTTATTTATTTAAAAGTATGTACAAATACAAAATTATAAACCAATATTATTGATCTTATTCTAGATGAAGCTAATGTTCTCAATATTTAAATAATTTGACTTATTTTTGCTGATTCTCCTTTGCATTTCTAATATTTGTTGAGTGGGGCATGCCTTATTCACAAGTTAGTCTTCATTCCATTTTAAAAATATTTCAAATATTTATGGCAGCAAGTGATACTTTTAGAGCAGCTGCTAGTGATCAGCTGGAGATATGGGCTGAGAGGACTGGATGTGAGATTGTTGTTGCTGAAAAAGATAAGGCTAAAGCATCATCAGGTAGACAACTAAATTATAATAGTACAATGAATTCATTCTGCATATTGTTTCCATTGTTTTTGTCTGTAAAAGTTTTATTTGTTATGTTATACTTACTAATTCATGATATTAAAGTGCTTTCTTAATAGTTCTTTCACAAGCTGTGAAAAGAGGGAAAGAACAAGGTTTTGATGTAGTTTTATGTGACACATCTGGACGTGAGTACCCTGGACTTTCATGCTTAGCTTTTAGTATACTTTAATGTGCCTCTTTGTGGATTAAATTTCAGTACATTGTAATTTTATGTTGTCAGGTCTCCACACTAATTTCAACCTGATGGAAGAGTTGATTGCCTGTAAAAAAGCTGTGGGGAAAATTGTTCCAGGTGCACCAAATGTAAGCTGAAAGTGTAGCACCTTATCCTTATTTTTACAACTAAAGCATTATGTGTTTAATTGTATAAGAACCTTGTAGCATGCCTGAGAAATTGGAGGTGGGCTTGTATGATGTGATGCTAAAGTATGACTTCATGTCTGTTTGTTGCTTTGTCCCTAGTTGCCAATAAACAAGTGGCAACATAAATTTTATAAAAAAAAAATTCCTTCCTTTCTTTCTTTCTATGAAAGCTAATATTATTTGCTGTGGTTGTATACCGTTTTGGTATCCTCTTATTGAAAACAATTTTTTTACTTATCCAAAAAAAGAAAGAAAAAGTTATTTCTTATGTGCTTCTATATGCTGGTTCCATCCAGCTTTTGTGGTCATGTATGTAAAGATTTCTTAAGTGAAAAATATAACATGTAAGGTGGATGCCTAATAATATTATGACTGCAGTTATTCCATCTCCAGTAGCCATCTCTCCTGGTCTCTTTGATGGCTCTTGGTGTTATGGAGAATGGCTTACATAAATTTCAGCCTTCATACTTGATCATATGACTGGAGACTCGTTAAACAAAAGTTGTTGGTCTTTAAGACTGGTCTAAGATTATGCCATTATATGTGTAGGAGATCCTGCTAGTTTTGGATGGGACAACTGGTTTGAACATGCTACCACAAGCAAGAGAGTTCAATGAAGTAATATTTCCTTCTTTGCCTTCCACATTAAATATTTGGGTACTAATTATTAATATTATTATTATTATTATTGTCAATCAAACAAAAAGATTTTGATATAATGGTTGCTGGACTGGTTTTTATTATGCAATACAACTGAAGTTGAGAAGAAAAGGCTCCCTTCAAGTTTCCCTGGAAATTTTTGACTTGGAACTTTTGATACAAGCGGTTGGAATTACGGGATTGATTTTATAATAAATTTTCAAACTATGATCTATATATGTTATAATTGGAAAATTTATTATAAAATTCTAGACACTTGGAATGTATTATTTTGTATATAAAATTCTAGACATTTGGGATTTAATTATTGATATGGTGAAATAAAAATATTTAGTTTCTTGGTTTAATGTGATATTGTATTTGTTATTGGAAAACATGAATTGTGGTTTATTATAGTTGCTATAAAATAGGTATTGGAAAATATGTATTGTAAGTACATTACAGGTGCTAAAATTTTTTTTTTTAAAAAGACCTATTCTTGCGCTTTGAAAACCGCTGGAATAGGGGTTGGGCATAAGATATGGGCCTTTAAATTATATTATTTAAAGACCTATACTAGTACTTTTGAGTACGTTGGAATAGGTACTGCCTATGCCAGGGCTTTCAAAAGTATTGATATGGTCCTTTTAAATTATATTCATTCAAGATCTATACCAGCACTTTTGAGAACACTGGAATAGGTACTGCCTATGCTAGCGCTTTCGAAAACGCTTGTATAGATTATATTCATAGTTCCGTAAAGGCTATCCCGACACAAGTAAAAACGCTAGAACATGGTTTGAAAAGCACCAAAACTTATCTCAGTGCTTTTGAAAAGCACTGGTACAGGTCTGGCAGCCCTATACCGACTGTCACTGTGCGGCAGTTTGGAGCGTCGGGAAAAAAAAAACACCGAGATAGAAATTTTGACCCTATTCCAGCACTTTGTTGAGCAATCCCAACGGTTTTGCAGACGCTAGGATAGCCCCAATTTTTTGTATTGCAGGCTTAGTTTTTACTATGGCTTTTGGTGTTCTACCTTCTACTTTGGTTGTTTCATTGTAAATAAGAACCTTACTGATTCTTTTAGAAAAAAATTAACAACAAAAAACAATATTAATCGATTATTTGTGACGCAAGTGGAAAGGCACAAGAAATAAAACACAACTACTTCAAAAAAATAACCTTGAATCTATAAGGAGAGAGATTAGAATCCACCATAATAAGATTATAGGAAAACTCTCAAATTTTATTAAATAAAAATTATGAATTGCCTTGGAGGCTACAATGCATCTAAAACAATAAATAAAACCAATATATATATATATATATATAAATATATATATATATATATATATATATATATATATATATATATCCTCGATGGCTAATGATTTTCTCTATTAAAAATATGATAAAAACATAAAAATTGAAGTGAATTCAAACTTTGAATCAAAGTGTCATCATTTGACATTTTGACCAGCTAGGGATCAAAGTTTTGTTCAACACTTCACCTCTACCTAAATTTTGTTTGGCACTTAGGGGTAGGCAAATGACACTTCAAGTGTGTTTTCCTTTCATTTGGTGAGTGGTTTGAGTGATAGCCCCAGGGACGGAACCAGAATTCATACCCGAGGGGGCCCAAAGCTTAAAACCAAAAAAAAAATTATGAAAGTAAAAACTAACATCTATTTTATATTCAAAAAAATATTACATACAAAATAAGTGTTTCTTATTTTGTGCACGATTTTTGTTTAGTCCATATTTATTTATTTATTTTGTTTTTGTAGTTAAAGGGGCATGAATTTTATTTATTTATTTATTTTCTTGTAGGTCAATATCTAAATATTTTAAAAGATGAGAGACAAATATATATATATATATATATATATATATATATATATTTAAGGGCAAACCTTAATTTTTTGTATACCAAAATTTTTTTTTTTTTTAATGGGGGTTGGGGGGTGGGGGGGGCCATGGCCTCCCTGTATCCTTATGTAGGTCTGCCCCTGGATAGCCCAATAAGACCCTGGTAATACACATGGTATTATCTATTACCATCACGTAACGCGGAATTGATGAGTTCACACTAGAAACTCCATTTTTTATTTAGCAAAACAAAAATGACTTGCTTACAAATTTGGTTATTTGCTCGATTTTTCATATTTGTAAATTAATCCACTCATTATTTTTGAGATAAATATCAAATAACCAGCCTTGAGGAGTTTTGTAATTCACACTCAAACTCATCAACCAAGGCTTCAACTCTATAAATAAGGGATGGTTCGATGCTAATAGTTAAGCATTGAGAGCTCTTTAAGAGAGGTATTAGGTGAAGAGGAATTATTGAAGACAAAAAGGAATATTTGAAGAGAGACATTGTGCCCAAATTTTTGAAGACAAAAAGGAATATTTGAAGAGGAACTATTCAAGCAAAGGAGGTGTTGCCCAAGGAACTAACTATGAGGCCGATTTTTGAAGGAACCCCCACCTTGTTTTGCCAAAACTCTTTGCATGCCAGTATAATTTCCAAAATAATCCTATTTTGATCTAGTTTTGTAATATATATTGATTGCCAATACATTTTTCTTTGTTGATATTGGATGAACTTGATGAACATGCTTACCATAGAAGTAGTGTTTCATATGCGCATGTGAATTTTACAAATCCTAATATCCTTGATCTCTTTTCTACATGAATAATCATCACATGTTGTATTTTTGTTTTCGTTTATGTGGTATGTTTGGATGGTTACTTTCAATGACATGACCTTGAGATTGTTCTACAAGGATTATTTAATAGGGCGCACTTGGTTTTAATTAAATGAATGTAATTTTCATGGGTCCAACTTGTGTCCAGTGGCCAGTGATCAATGGACCCGTTAAGATATGGACACGCGTCCACATCGCAACGTGTTCAGTGGCACTGGCCACTGGACACAAGCTCCACCCAATTTTCACTTTTAGATTATATTTAGGAAATTAAGCTATGTCTTAGATCATAAACAGGAGAGAGAATGCTATGAATTTTTCTTTTCTTATACAATTTTATAATGAAAATTCAAATTTTAAATGAATTGAAAGAGATTTTTATTATTATGACCACTCCTTGTAATACAACTTGCGACTACCACAACATCACAAAAGCCGCCTTATCCACGTCTTATTTATGCACATAATTTTGGTGATCAGTATGAGTGCAAGGTGACTTTGGATGTTCCAACTGCTCTTTGCCGCTCAAAGGGCCAACACATTATGATTGATTGAGATATGAATAGTAAGTGTTTATAATTCGTAATAATGTTTTCTTTGACCAAGCACCTTGTCAATATCTTCATTAATTTTACGCAGGGTTCATTTAATGGATGCGAGGACAAAGATATATATATATATATATATATATAGAGAGAGAGAGAGAGAGAGAGAGAGAGAGAGAGAGAGAGAGAGAGAGACTTTTCCTGGTAAAGCGAAAGATATTTAATGATTAATATAATTTCTCCCTTTTATTTGAACAAATAATGTACCCGTATGATGCGTACATTAATTTATTTATTATATAAAAAATATATATTTGAAAAATAATATTAAAACTATCGTAATATATAATTGTGAATCACTTAAAAATCCGAATTTAACATCTCTTTAGATTCAACTTAAAGAAGGGCTATGGGTACGTAGTGTGCAATTTTTATAATATTATATAATACAAATTGAAATACATGATTAAGATAATTAAAATAATTATTATGCTTCATTTTAAATTTCTTGAAACTTATATTATATAATTTTAGCTAAATTAAACAATACTAACTATTAATTGGATAATAATAAATAGAAGTTTTTTCCTAAGTAGTTTTTTTAATTTCTTGAAACTTAGATTTTAGACTTTAAACTTAACTAAAAAATCCTAACAATTAATAAAATAAATTTTACAATGAGGTTGTAGCCAATTGTTGCAACCAAATATTCTAGAAGGCAACTTTTATTATATGACATTGTTAAGGACATATTTTATGTAGTTCGCTAATCCTTTGAAAAAACGCACTTTACTTGTATTTAGGAAAATCTAGGATGTGTTTTATACTTCAAAAAACATGTTGTTCAAGTCTAGTATTAAAGCCATAAATATTGGACCAAGAAACAAGTGAAGAAAAAGTGTTCACTAAAGCTGGACAGCTAGCTGGACAACTGCAGACACCTATTGGACAGCTTCTCGACAGCTGCTCGACAGATAGCTATCTATTGAGATTTAATGAATGAAGCTCAATAGCTTCTCAATCGATCGAGGATCTATCGAGGTTAGGGGAATTCAGATTTCTAGATTTGATTTTCGGCCCATGTTTATGTATTTGTGTAGGGTTTCTTTTCTCACAACCCTAGACATATATAAGGCTTATTTTAGAGGCCGTCACATAAAGGAATACAAGGAGAACATATGCAAAAGGTGACCAAAGCCTTATTCTCTCTGAAAGAAGCTACTTCGTCTTTGCGCCTTAGGGTTTTATAACCAAGTGCTTCTTGATCTTCATTATTGATGAAGTGAAGAACTTTGCAGCCAACATTCTTCTTTCTCAAGTTGGTGAGTGAGTCACGTACTGAGATTCGTGCAAAGAAGTTAGTCACGTACTGGGATCTGTGCATCAAAGGGTGACGTTCATATATTGAAGAATTCAGAGGTTCTGAAGCGGTAGAAGGTTTCTACTGTGAGTTCATCTATGGGGATTGTAGAGTCTAGGGACAAGTTTTGTACTAGATCTGAACCTTCTCTTTACTATAATTAATTACTTTTCGGGAAAGTTTTCTCCTAGGTTTTTTACTGTGAAACTAGTTGATTTCATTGGTTTTCCTAGGTCATCATATCTTGTCTTATTTATTTTTCCGCTGCACTTATATTTGACATGATATTGATGTTTGTTTATTTTAACAAGTTTTATGCATAATAAATCTTATTAACAACTTGGGTTTAAAACTTGTTAATTCTATCAACTGGGGTCTAAATTTCCCAACAAACATATCAATTCACCATCTTAAAGGAGTTGAACCTGAAAGTACAAAATTCCATCAATTAGTTCTCTTTGTATTTAGTACATATTACCTTGTTTGCATAAAAATTACAAGAAATTTTTATGGGCAATCTTAACTTCTTCTTTTTATAATTCAATAATTAAAGGATAGGGGAATATAATCCTAAGGGTCTGTTTGGTTTGAGCAAAAAAGTGGTGTATTCTGTATTCATTTTCAATTTTTGTAGGACCCCCTACTAGAAAACTTGTTTGACTGTATTTGTATTTATTTTTTATTTTCAATATCCAAAAAAATAGGATTTAAATACAAAAACTGAATATAACTTTTTGGTGTTTTCATTTTCTTGAAAATGAATACAGTAGCATTTTTGTAAAAAAATCAAATATGTGGATCCCTCTAACATTGACTTGCCCCATCAAAAAACACTCTCTCTTTCAATTGTGTTGAATTTTTAATTGAAAAATATAAAGTGAAAGAAAGAAAAAAAAAAAAAATAAAAGCAAAAACTAGACTAGAAAATAATGTCAAACATGAGTTTAGAAAATGAATACAAGATTTGAGAAACAAAAAATGAGTTTAGAAAATGAAAAGAGAAAAGGAATTGATGTTAAACCTTGGTTTGGTTCAAGTTGCTGTTAAACCTTTAACAAGAAAAGGAATTGATGCTTCTGTGCTTATGTGTTTACGTGATGCTAGATTTAAGAAATTTAATGATAGCATTCTTGGCATGATTACTGCTTCTTTGTATGATGGTCCTGTTTACTTTGATTGTTATCCTGATCTTGCTCTTACTCTTGATGATCCTAATATTATTAAAGCATTAACTTTGAATATATTGACATCTGGTTATGATATGGATGATGGTAGTAGACCATTTACTCTTATTTTTAGAATTTTTTATAGATTGCTTGTGTAAGTGCACAATTGCACCTGGACCCAAAGAAGATTACAGGCTCAGGCCCAATGAGCCTTAAACAATAAAATTTGTAGAGTGTGGGCTTGAAACCTAGGTTAGAAGTGCTGGGAGCTTGATAACAGGCTTTTATAAACGAATACAGGTAAATAACGAACGATAATTGCAAATGGATCTCCTCGGACTCAAGCCGAGGACTACTTCTTTATTATTTTTCTTTCTTTCTTACAGGTTACAATCCTTAATTTCTTTTCTTTTTCTTTAGAGAGAGAAAGTCAGCGAGAGAGAAAAAGATCAAGATCCCCCTTCCTTTTGCATTCCTCCCCCCTTAAATACCCCCTTTTTAGATGCCCTTTGGGACCCTAACTAGAAGTTTTTGCCTTACTGTTCAGGGGTCACTTCCTCATTAATGCGGCTAGGGAGGTAGGTGCAGAGTCTTTAATGCGGAGGTGGCAGCCTTTGCTCTAGATATTTTCCTTAACACTAGGGTATCGAGAAGGTTCAGGGTTTCCCCCTTTAACCATTAGTCTTTCTAGAGTTGAGCTTTGACCTTCATAATGAAGCTTTGAATTCTCTAGGGCTTGTCCGAGGATAAGCTCGTCCTCGGCTACAACCTTGGACCCTCGGCGTATTGGCCAATTCGTAGAGTTCAATTCTGAAGCAGGTCGGCCCTTCATGCTACAGTCCAAAGGCCCATATGCCCATTTGGGTCCTTTTACTCCCCACAATAGCCCCTCAAAACTCTATTTTTCATCATCCGAGGAGAAAAATAGGGTTTTGATTCGATGAGAACTAACTCTGCATACTTTGTGAATGATTGCACGTGTGGAAACCGTTTCGCGTTCCAGAAGACGCCACTTGGCGGTTTTATTTTCAAAAACGCGCGCATTTATTACTATAAGTTACACCTTGTCCCCCACGTTCAACGGTGAGACGGGCATCCAACGGTCCTCGTTATTTCATGAAAATTTGGGCGAGATAAATATAATTTCGAGGCCGCTTTCCGCACACCATGACGCTTCGGGAACCTGCGCCTTCATTTAATTCATCAGGGACTAATCCCATCAAAACATCAGTAAACATACTTTACCCGCAGAAAACCGTGGAAATTTGCACAACTTGAGATTCGTAAGTTTTTGATTCTTCTTTTCTTAACCTTTTCTCCTCGGATCTTGTCCTCGGCTATCCTTGTAGACATTTTCCCTTTTAGAGTTTAGTCTTTCGTCCCTCTCTGATGGGAAAATTTAAGTGTCTAGTTGATACCGCCGTTGGAATGGAAGGCTTCAGAGACAAGTATCACATTCCCGGCGATGTAGGTTTAAAATATTGCCCGGCGGAAGCCGTGGTCGGCTCTAGAAAGACTGGAGAGGTTATCATCCCAATGGTAGCCTTTGTAGAGGGTGGGATGACCCTCCCAATGAAGCCTGTAACTAGGGAGTACCTCCGCAACCACCGGTTGTGTCCCGATCAGTGCACCTCAAACGTTTTTAGAGTTTTGGGTAGCGTCGATGCTCTGAATGAGCAAATGGGTCTAAACCTCACCTAGCACGATGTCGTCTTTCTGTACGAGTGCCATAAACTCACCAAGGTAGGTTACTACATTAAATCCCGCTCCAGCGTCGTTAGGCTAATCTCCTGTCTGCCCAAATCCAACAAAGGCATGAAGGATGACTACCTGATCGTCTCTGGGAACTGGCACGACGGCCTCCACTGCCCAGTTGAGTGGGGAGATCCAGGTGCGACACCTTAGGATTAACCTCCCCACCGCACAACTTCCTCTAACACTCACAAAAATGCGTATTCACATGTATTCATGTTTATTTAAGTTTATTATATGTTGTGTGAATCTGACCATGTTTGTTTGCTTTGATGTCTTTCTTTGCAAATAAGCAACACGTTCGCCCACGCTTGAGCCACTGCAACGTTGCAGATCTAAACCGAGTACTGCGCTCCGAGGTGTTTGTCAGCAAGGACCTACAATTCAGGGCTGCTCATCTAATTCTGGGGTACGATCCCATTTCTTCGGACTTCCAGGAGATAGAAAATGCCATAGTTGTGGGTGACCGAAGGCGAAAGAGGATAAACGTAGCCCGGCCCCACTTTTTGGACTACCACGATCTCCCTGACGCACCTCATACCGTTTTGTACACACAGCCCATAGCGGTGATCCCCCTCACCGTGCACTCTCAGGGCATTGCTGTCCCAGAGGAGCGAGTGTCCTCTTCAAACACTTTGGACGAGGAGATAGAACACTTCCAGCTCGAGGACTCTCCACGACCTCGCGGAAACCCATTTGTTATCCTCTCCGACGAGGAGGAAGAAGAAGCCGAGGCCTCTGGGATCGCGGGTCTAGTGATAGCGTCCGTACGACAGCTTCAATCGAAGAAGAAATGGACAAGCTCAAGGATCTCATGACCGATGAGGTGCCCGAGTGGCAAAGAAAGGAGCAAAAGGGGCCCAAGCCCCCTACTTTTGCCACCACCCCCTCCTCCAAGCCGAGACAAAACCTCCCACAGATGATTCTAAGAAGAAGAGAAAGGTGGACGCCGAGGGGGCTGGTGGGGAGAAAGCAAAGAAACTAAAACGGCAACCGCCGCCGGCCCAACAACAAGCCGGACAAAGGCAAAGGGCGCGCCCACTCGCCTGAGAGTAGGGAGATCGGGGAAGTGGCCGAGGTGCGACGAGCACCGCCCACTTGGTCTCCTAACTCGAGGCCGGACGGCGCCCCTATTCCCTCGCCACTCCAAGATCGTGGCAGTCCAACAAGGCCACGCCCACCATCTAGCCGAGGTGTTGGAGCGTCCTTCGTTGCCCAAGGATATGGAATCCTTGGAGAAGATGGGCAGGCCCGCAAATGCTTCCTCTCACTGAAAAGGGGTTTAGCTCTGGTAAGTTCCACCTTGCACTTATATTCTGTATTTATTTATAAACACTTTACTGCATTGACCCTCCTAACATTTTTGCAGTCCATCCAAGAGGTTTTTGCTGCCGAGAAGTTCGTGGAGGATTCTCGAAAGCGCGCTGGGATGGAGCAGGAGTTAAGACAAGAGGTAGAAAGGTCTCTGGACCAGGCCCTGGCAGAGAAAGGGAAGCTCATTTCACAGCTGGCCGACCTGAAAAGAGAGAGAGACAGCGACAAGGCCAGCTTGAAGACGATGGGGAGTCAAGTGGAGAGGCAGCGTAAGCTCCTCCGTCAAAAGGATGACGAGCTTGCCCAAGTCCAACAGGCACGCTCCGACTTGGAAAAGGAGCTTACACGGGCGAAAGAGGAAGCTCAAAACGCAAGAGGAGCTGACAGAGGCTTTTGCGGCCTTATGCCGTGAGTACTGTCAGCAGGTCTGGGGGGAGGCCATGAATGCAGCAGGGGTTCCTCAAGTTTCCGAACTGAGGAAGCCCGAGAACATTTGGCTTCCCCTAGACATACAAGAAATTGAAGACCCTCATGTTCCTGTCTCTCCTGCTTTTCCTCCTGTGGTGCAAGAGCTTGCTCCTACTCCTACAGAACCTGAAGGTTCCCATAAAGAGAAGGACAAGTGTGACGGTGCCGAAAAGGAGGAAGTCCCCAGCGTGGAGCCCCTCATTCCTTCAACAGAGAAAGGGAAACAGGCCTTGTCGACCTTTGAATTGGAATTGAAGAGTACCGAGGCTGGCAGCAGCTCCCTTCAAGACCCCCCTTTCCTAGTTTAGGGCCTAGTCTAGGAATTTTTTTGTACTCCCCTTCCTTGTATATAATTAATGAAAAACATTTTTATTCGGCTTTCAATATTGTTGCCTTTGTTTTGCTTTATTCTTCTTGTGTTTGCCACGAAAGTTCACAATAACAAATAGTTGACAGGGAAAACAGAATAAATATGACTCTACCATGCAAACCATTAGGACTTCTAAGTTGCCACATAACCTTAGATATTAAATAATGTCACAGTGTAGATAACTCACATAACCTTAGATGTTAAACCTTTGTAACCTGACGTATTACTTTCAGTAGGGCGTAAGGTCCAAATACCATTCCTCACAAGAATTGATTTGTCACTCAAAAATGAAGAACTTAAGATCCAAATTAACGAATGGAGAGATAATAATTTCCCTATAACATGTGATAAGAATAAGAACAGTGACAAGATTTGCGTTCCGAGGACTGTACTTAGACAAGTTTCTGTTTAATTCTTAAGAGTAGTAACTTCAAATGTTAATTTTTCCAAAGTAGGAGGTCCGAGGACCCGGCATAACTAAGGTTCTGTTTAACAAATGAAAAGATATCAATTTCCACAAGGTTTGTGGTCTGAGGACTACACTTAACCAAGTTTCTGTTTGATTCTTAAGAGTAGTAACTTCAAATGTTAATTTTTCCAAAGTAGGAGGTCCGAGGACCCGGCATAACTAAGGTTCTGTTTAACAAATGAAAAGATATCAATTTCCACAAGGTTTGTGGTCCGAGGACTACACTTAACCAAGTTTCTGTTTGATTCTTAAGAGTAGTAACTTCAAATGTTAATTTTCCCAAAGTAGGACGTCCGAGGACCCGGCATAACTAAGGTTCTGTTTAACAAATGAAAAGATATCAATTTCCACAAGGTTTGTGGTCCAAGGACTACACTTAACCAAGTTTCTGTTTGATTCTTAAGAACAGTAACTTCAAATGTTAATTTCCCTAAAGTAGGAGGTCCGAGGACCCGGCATAACTAAGGTTCTGTTTAACAAATGGCAAGACATCAATTTCCACAAGGTTTGTGGTCCGAGGACTGCACTTAACCAAGTTTCTGTTTGATTCTTAAGAACAGTAACTTCAAATGTTAATTTCCCCAAAGTAGGAGGTCCGAGGACCCGGCATAACTAAGTTTCTGTTTAACAAATGGCAAGACATCAATTTCCACAAGGTTTCGTGGTCCGAGGATCGCACTTAACCAAGTTTCGTTTGATTCTTAAGAACAAGAATCTCAAATGTTAATTTCCCCAAAGTAGGAGGTCCGAGGACCCGGCATAACTAAGGTTCTGTTTAACAAATGACAAGACATCAATTTCCACAAGGTTTGTGGTCCGAGGACTACACTTAACCAAGTTTCTGTTTGATTCTTAAGAGTAGTAACTTCAAATGTTAATTTTCCCAAAGTAGGAGGTCCGAGGACCCGGCATAACTAAGGTTCTGTTTAACAAATGAAAAGATATCAATTTCCACAAGGTTTGTGGTCCGAGGACTGCACTTAACCAAGTTTCTGTTTGATTCTTAAGAACAATAACTTCAAATGTTAATTTCCCCAAAGTAGGAGGTCCGAGGACCCGGGATAACTAAGGTTCTGTTTAACAAATGACAAGACATCAATTTCCACAAGGTTTGTGGTCCGAGGACTGCACTTAACCAAGTTTCTGTTTGATTCTTAAGAACAGTAACTTCAAATGTTAATGGTACTTATAACTTTGAAATGTTAACCAACAAAAGCACGTTTTATTAATAATAATACCTTCTAAGGTTATTTACATTCCACAGACGTGGTACAATTCTTTCATCTAGGTCAGCTAGCCGATATGACCCTATGCCTGCTACTGAAATAATGCGATAGGGGCCTTCCCAGTTGGGTCCTAGCTTACCCCAAGCTGGGTTCTTAGAAGTCCCTACAACCTTTCTTAGTACAAGATCACCAGGTGCAAGTGGCCTTAGCTTCACATGAGCATCATATCCCCGCTTTAGCTTCTGTTGATAGTAAGCCATTTGGACCATAGCTGCCTCGCGTCGTTCCTCGACTAAATCAAGACCTTTCTCCAGGAATCCATTGTTATTCTCTGGGCTAAAAGAGCTCGTCTTTAGGGTGGGAAAACCAGATTCCAGAGGTATCACCGCCTCGGCTCCATAAGTCATAGAGAATGGCGTTTCTCCCGTGGACCTGTACGGTGTGGTCCGATACGTCCATAGAACGTGAGGGAGCTCTTCTACCCATCTGCCTTTCGCATCGTCCAACCTTTTCTTGAGCACACTGACTATGACCTTGTTAACGGCCTCGGCTTGCCCATTTCCCTGAGGATAAGCTGGGGTGGAGTATCTATTTATGATACCCATGTCACCACAATATTGCCTAAAGGCCTTACTGTCAAATTGAACGCCATTGTCTGAGATTAGTGCGTGTGGTATACCGAATCTAGTGACAATATTTTTCCAAACAAACTTCTTGGAATCAACATCTCTGATATTTGCTAAAGGCTCGGCCTCAAGCCATTTAGTGAAATAATTTGTTCCTACAAGCAGCCATCTTTTGTTACCTGTTGCCCTCAGAAATGGCCCCACTATGTCCAATCCCCACTGCGCAAAAGGCCAAGGACTGGAGAGAGGGTTAAGAACCCCTCCAGGTTGATGAATATTTGGGGTGAACCTCTGGCATTGATCACATTTTCTAGCATAGTCCTGAGCCTCTCTCTACATGTTGGGCCACCAATAACCCTGAGTCAGGGCCTTATGGGCTAAGGACCTTCCCCCAGTGTGGCTTCCACAAATCCCTTCATGCAGTTCCTCGAGAAGTGCTTCCGTTGATTCAGGGTGCACACACAATAAGTACGGTCCTGAGAAGGATCGTTTGCCAGGCCGCTTCGATCCTCGGATAGCCAAAAACGTGGCGCCTTCCGACGCACCTTCTCTGCTTCAGACTTGTCCTTAGGAAGGATGTCGTTCTTAAGAAAAGATACGACTGGGTCCATCCAACTAGGTCCAAGCCTTATTAGATGGATGTGAGCTGCCTTGGCAGGGATAAGAGTTGGCTCCAGCAAATCCTCCACAAGGATAATCCTGGGCAAATCCTGAGCCGAGGACGTTGCTAACGTAGCCAAAGAATCGGCATGAGTGTTCCCACTCCTAGAGATGTGAGCTAAGACAAAGGAGTCAAATTCTGCTTGCTGACGCTTGACCTGGGCCAAATATTCTTGCATTCTTGGGTCCCTGGCCTCCATGGTCCCCATGACCTGGCCGACCACTAATTGAGAGTCCGAGAACGCATGGACTTCCTTTCCACCCATCTCACGTAACATGTTCATGCCTAGCAGAACTGCTTCGTATTCGGCTTCATTATTAGTAGCCGAGAATGACAGCCTTAGAGATTTTTCGAAGATAATTTCCTCTGGGGATATCAGAACAAGTCCCACACCAGACCCTTTCTGATTAGCTGCCCCATCCACATACATTTTCCAAGTCGAAGGCCCTGTGGCCGTGATCACACCAACTGATTTTCCATCCATGTGTGCTTCTTTTAGAGTCTCTTCTGGCAATGGTTCAGTAAACTCTGCCACCAAGTCAGCGAGAACCTGGCCCTTCACAGAGGTGCGAGGCTTGTATTTAACGTCAAAAGCCCCCCTGCAGATGGTCCCCCACTTTGCTACCCCGCCCGAGTAATCGCCGCTACGTAGCACCGCCATGAGAGGCAATTGGGTAAGAACCACCACAAGTATGGGGACTCGAAAATAATGAGGAAGCTTTCGTGTGGCATGAACTACAGCCAGAAGCGCTTTCTCCAAGGGTAGATAACGCACCTCGGCATCATTTAAAGACTTACTAACGTAATATACCGGTCTTTGCACACCGTTATCATCCCTTATGAGACAAGATTGACCGCGTGGACGGCCACGGCCAAATAAGCAGACAAAATCTCATGTGCCTCCGGGCGAGAGAGAATGGGTGGCCGAGAAAGATATCGCTTAAGCTGTTGGAAAGCTAACTCGCAGTCCTCGGTCCATTGAAACTCTTTCCACTTGTTCAACAACTGAAAGAAAGGACGACACGGCCACGACCGAGATATAAATCCGTTCAAGGCGGCAATCATTCCGGTTAATTTCTCGGATTTCTTTTGGGTTGCGAGGAGGCCGCAAGTCCCGAATAGCCTTAACTCCGTGCCGGGTTTACCTCTATGCCTCTATGAGTGATCATGTACCCCAAAAACTTTCCGTACCCAACGCCGAAAGAGCATTTCGAGGCATTAAGGCGCGGCTTGTACTTTCTTAACACCTCGAAAGGTGTCGCCAAGTCTCTCACGTGTGAAGGTATCGTTTTGCTCTTTACCACCATATCATCTACATACACCTCAATAGTCTTCCTCAATTGCCGTTCGAACATCCTCGGTCATCATTCTTTGGTAAGTAGCCCCGCATTTTTCAAACCAAATGGCATGACCTTATAATGATAATTCCCCCGTCGGAGTAATGAAGGCGCCTTCTTGATCCTCCAATGCCAAGGGAATCTCGGTGGTAACCCTAGAAGGCGTCCAAAAACTCATCCGAGGATGTCCGACATGGCATCCACCAGTTGATCAATACGCAGCATTAGGAACGAATCTTTGGGACAGGCCTTGTTCAGATCAGTAAAGTCCACACATACCCTTTACGTTCCATTCTTCTTTTTAACAACAACTGTATGGGCCAACCACTCGGGGTAGAAAACTTCTTTGATAGCCCCAGCCCTCTTGAGTTTAAGCACCTCTTCCTTCACAGCCTCGGAATGTTCTCTGGGTTGACATTTAAATGATGACAAATGAAGCTCGGATCGACGCCTGGAGCTTCGTAAGGATCCCACGCAAAAACATCAATATTGTCCTTCAGAAATTCTAACAATTCGATCTTCTCTTGGTGTGGCAAAGTATGCCGACTTGGAAGAACCTCTCTCGGGTTATCGCTACCGGAAACTTCTCTAACTCCTCACAATGTGTCTCCTCTCCTGTCACCATCCCAGATGAACCAGGAGCTGTTAACTGCTATAAGTCTTTGGTGATTAAAGCCGAAGACTCGGCTTCTGTCTGATGCAGTACTGCAGCCGATATGCACTGCCTGACCACCGATTGGCTGCCGAGGATTTCCTCAACACATTCCCCCGAGGGGAATTTAACTTTAACATGCAAGGTGGAGGAGACAGCCCCCAAAGCGTGCAGCCAAGGTCCGTGCGAGATGGCCGTGTATGGAGAGTACGCATCAACGACAATGAAATCCACTTCCACCGTTTTTCGATCCAGACCGAACGGCAAACGGATCCGTCCCCGGCACAAAGCCTCTCCTTCGAAGCTTATAAGTGGCGAGTCATAGGGAGTAAGATCCCCCGGCCTTCAGCCTTAATCCTCAGAATAGATCGGGTACATGATATCCGCACCGCTGCCCCGATCTATCATCACCCTCTTCACATCATAATTCCCTATCCTAAAAGTGACCACAGAGCATCATCACGAGGTTGAATGGTACCGCCTTTATCCTCCCTGGAGAATCCCAAGACGGGCAAAATGGCCTTCAACCTCTTTGGCTCGGCACTCGCCTCCTCGGCCTCGAGAATGGGAAACCGCCATCACCCTAGTGGAGCCGAACCGGTCCCGCTGTGTGCAGCAAAAATAACATTAATTGTTCCTAAAGCCGCCCGAGATGAATTATTCCTCCGATTGTTCGAGCGATTGACCGCCCGGCCCGCTAGGTTGGCACAAGTGTTGCTTCGGCTTTTCCTTCACCGACAAGCCTGCTCCGGGCTCCAAAGGGTCCGACAATTCTCGGTAGTGTGGCCCACATCCCGATGGTATTGGCGTGTGCTGTCTCGATTCCTCTTCGCAGTGGTCTCCCGCCATCTTACTGTGCCATTTGAAGAAGGGTTCACGAACTTTCTCCCTGATGTACCGGTTCTCGAACACGTTGTTCACGGCCCGAGGTGCCGCCGAGGCGGACCGCCCAACGTAATCTCTCCTCGGCCTCGTTATTGTGGTACCCGTCCGACCCGAAATCCCTTCTCTCCCGCGGATAACCTTCTCCTTACCCTTTCCTTGCTGTTGGTCTTCCTCCACTCTCTTGTACTCGTCAATATGGTCCATGAGGCGACGTACACTGCGGACGGCCTTTTTAGTCAAAGACTTTCTCAGGTCGTGATCAGTAGGAAGGCCTACCTTAAAGGTATTAAGCGCCACCTCATCAAAGTCGCCATCTATTTCATTAAACATCTCCCAATAACGGTCGGAGTATGCTTTCAACGTCTCCCCCTCCCTCATGGTCATGGATAACAGCGAGTCCAATGGCCGAGGTACTCTACTACACGTAATGAACCGCGAAGCGAATGCTCTAGTAAGCTCCCCAAACGAACCTATAGACCCCGATTTAAGACCATTGAACCACCTCATAGCAACAGGTCCCAGGCTAGAGGGGAAAACTTTACACATCAGGGTCTCGTTGTGAGAGTGCACCGCCATCCTCTGGTTAAAGTGACTCATGTGCTCCACCGGATCAGTCCGGCCATTGTAGATGGTAAAAGTGGGCTAGGTAAACCTCCTGGGAAGCCTTCCTTTCTCAATCTTCCGTGTAAATGGAGATTTGGAGAGTTGGTGCAACGCCCTACTCATAGCATCGTTGCCTAAGCCCCTAGAATGAAGCTTCTTACGTCTGCGAGTTGGCTGGTCGTCCTCCTCACCGGAGGACGTTGCACTGGTGGGGTCGCGCGACCTTGAGCTGTAGCCACCTCCCCTATCCTCCTCTGAGGAAGGATTAGATAAGGACGGTGAAAACCTACGTTTAGCACGGCGTAACTTTCTCTTCAAACGATTGATTTCTTTCTGCATGGATTTAGAACCCTCCTCGTGGGTGGTGCTACCCCCACCATGAGTATGGCTAGCGCTGGGGTATTCTGTATGGACACTTCCCTCACAATCCCTTTGACGCTCAAGGCGCTCGAAACGATCCTCCGGTTGTGATCCCTGTGACTCTGCATGGTGAGAACCTAGGCCTGCCATGGTATCCCAACCTTTTCTAGACTAGATTTTCCACAGACGGCGCCAATTGTAAGTGCACAATTGCACCTGGACCCAAAGAAGATTACGGGCTCAGGCCCAATGAGCCTTAAACAATAAAATTTGTAGAGTGTGGGCTTGAAACCTAGGTTAGAAGTGCTGGGAGCTTGATAACAGGCTTTTATAAACGAATACAGGTAAATAACGAATGATAATTGCAAATGGATCTCCTCGGACTCGAGCCGAGGACTACTTCTTTATTATTTTTCTTTCTTTCTTACAAGTTACAATCCTTAATTTCTTTTCTTTTTCTTTAGAGAGAGAGAGTCAGCGAGAGAGAAAAAGATCAAGATCCCCCTTCCATTTGCATTCCTCCCCCCTTAAATACCCCTTTTTTAGATGCCCTTTGGGACCCTAACTAGAAGTTTTTGCCCTACTGTTCAGGGGTCACTTCCCCATTAATGCGGCCAGGGAGGTAGGTGCAGAGTCTTTAATGCGGAGGTGGCAGCCTTTGCTCTAGATATTTTCCTTAACACTAGGGTATCGAGAAGGTTCAAGGTTTCCCCCTTTAACCATTAGTCTTTCTAGAGTTGAGCTTTGACCTTCATAATGAAGCTTTGAATTCTCTAGGGCTTGTCCGAGGATAAGCTCGTCCTCGGCTGCAACCTTGGACCCTCGGCGTATTGGCCAATTCGTAGAGTTCAATTCTGAAGCAGGTTGGCCCTTCATGCTACAGTCCAAAGGCCTATATGCCCATTTGGGTCCTTTTACTCCCTACAGCTTGATTCCCAGCTAACTCCTCGGTCTAGAGGACGTGATCCTGCTGGAAAAACTATGTTAATTCAATGTTCCACCCCTGATGCTAAGATCCAAATCCCTAAAATGATTCAATGGCAAGATATTACTCTTCCCAAAGAATGGACTTTGGAACAAGTAGCACCACCTGTTAAACTTGTTTTTGATGAACTTGATCTTACTAAAATTGCACAATACACTGATGGAACTGTTAAAATATTTTTTTGATGATACCAAATGTTTTCCTACTCACAAACCTTTAAGAATCAATGAAGGAAGAAAGTCTTTTGTTGGATCTGAAAGTGTTGTTAAAAGAAATGCTAATGTTGACGAATTTTTGAAAAAGAATTTTGAACTACTTGATTTAAAGCTAAAAGGAGTTGCTAGCAACAATTCCCAGGTTAGCAATACTTATTATTCAACTAAACCTGAATTTCTCCCAAAATATGATCAAGAAGAAGAAGAAGATGCAAAATCTGAGGCTCCTTCTAGATCTGATTTTCCACCTATTGAACCTCCTCCTCCTTTTAAACATCTGCGTGTAATAAATTTGATGGATATGGATGTTGAAACCCCTGCTTTTCAAATTGATATGGTTGCTTTAAGTAATAAATTATTTTCCAAAGCAAACCGTGATAAAAGAAAGTATTACCAAAGTACTTTTGCTCAGTCTGAAAAAGACAGAATCAAAAGGAAATGGAGAGAAAAAATGAATTTGTTAAAGCAACATATTTTGTTTTTTGATTATCTTGAGAATTATTATGTTTCAAGAAATGAGGTTCATACCAATTACTTGAACGTAATAAAAAAATCTGATTTTGTTAAACATGACAAAACTGTTGTTAAATCCAGTCATCCACCCCTTGAAACTGTTTTGATTACTTGCAAAAATGATAAAGAAAGCACTGAGGTGAAAGCCTCCCCTTTCAAAATTGCTGATGATAAAACTCCTGTTTTTGCCATTATTGAACAAAAAAATTTTACTAATGAATTTTTGCATATTATTGGTCAACAGCTTGATTGTATTGAAGAAAAAATTGTTGAAAAACCTGCTGTTTCAAAGCCTGAGAAACCTTTGATTGATTTACCCAGTCAAAGAAAAAATGTTGATTTTAAAACTTCTCAGAGTAAGACTTTTGATTTAGTTAATTCCCAAGGATCAACTGTTGAAAAGATTGAAAAAATGCTTGCTGATTTAAAAGTTAAAACCAAGCAAACTTCTACTTCTAGAAGCACTGCTTGTGCTATTTCAAGAAATGAGAAAGAAATTGTTTCTGATGACGACACAAATTCTGACTCATTATCTTCAAAATCTTCTAAAAATGCTTTTGATGATGGCATCAGTTTACCAGAAATTAAAAGATTTGTTGGAAAACCCAATCCTACTTCTTTTACAAAAAATTGGTATTCTAAACCTACTCCTCCTAATTTACAGTTTGAAGAAAGATCTTCTCAAACTCAATTTTCTGTTTCTGCTAATAAACTTTATGAATGGAATATTAATGGTTTGTCAGAACAAGAAATTATTAACAAAATGGCTCACATGTCTATGGTTGGTATTGCATACATAAATAACCATGACAATCTTGATCATCCTGATATTGTTGATTTGCTTGCATCTGGTTTTACTGGTTGTCTTCGTGGATGGTGGGATTCACATCTCACAGAAGAATCCAGAGAATCTATTAAACATGCTATAAAAATAGATACTGATGGATGCCTATTTTTTATGAAAATATTAATCGAGGTGTTCCTGATGGTGTTAATACTTTGGTTTACACCATTCTTAAACATTTTGTTGGTACTCCTTCCAATATTTCGTCTCAAATTTCTGACTATTTGAATAATTTGAGATGTCCTACTATGTCTGATTACAGATGGTACCAAGATGTATTTACTTCCAGAGTCATGCTCAGAAAAGACTTTACGAAGCCTTATTGGAAAGAGAGGTTTATTGACAGACTACCTCATATCTTTGCTCATAAGGTAAAAAATGAATTAATTGGTAAAAATGATTCTATTGATTTTGATAATTTAACCTATGGTGATATTTTCAGCACTATTAAGAAAATTGGAATTAATATGTGCAATGATGAAAAATGGTTAAAACAACAGTTAAAAGATAAAAAGAAAGCTAAATATGAAATGAGTAATTTCTGTGAACAATATGGTTTACCTCCTATTGCCCCTTCCAGGCAAAAAGGAAAAAGTAAACATGATAAGGTTTACAAAAGTTATTTCCATAAAAAGCATAAAAGATACAGAACCCATTTTGTTAAACCTAATGATTTTTATGCTAAAAACAAACCTGCTTTTCGAAAACATGATAGACAGAGATCAGGTAAAGGTAAGTGCTTTAACTGTGGCAAATTTGGTCATTTCAGTAAAGACTGTAACCAAAAGCCTGGCAAGTTGAAAAATAAGTTGAACATGTTAAACATTAATAATAATGATCAAAATGAGTTATTTCAGATTCTTGAATCTACTACTTCAACTGATTCCTTTGAAGAGGATTTTTCATCATTTGATTCTGATTATCACTCCCGTAGTGATGTTTCTAAATCTCCTAATATTAAACTTGGCTGTAGAGATTCTTGTTGTAACATGATTAAATCTGTTAAAATGTTAACCAAAAGTAAAAAGAATGATGATCTATTATTAACAATGATAAGTAAAATTGAAGACCCTAATTTACAGAAAGATTATCTTGACAAGTTTTTGAAAAACTTAATAAAAGAAGATAAGGTTAAAAGACCTAATTCTACGATCAGTTTTGAAGAAACTCTGAAAAGATTTAATAAAAATAAATCAAAAGATGTAACTGTTAATGATCTTCAACATGAAATAAAAACTGTTAAACAAGAGATAATTCAATTAAAAAATGATGTTAAAACTATTAAACATGATAATGATCATCTTAAACAAGAATTGTTAATTCTAAAGATTGATAAAACTATGGATAAACACCAATTTGATGATGATGAGCAAAAAGACGGAGATGAATCTGATCAAAAAGCTTCTCCTTCTGGTAATGTTTCTGATCGTACCTTGATTAATTTGATTGATAATCAATTGTCTCTTGTTAAACATATGCTGCCCAAATGGTACACTAAAGTTAAAATTGTTGTTGCTCATGATTATGCTTTTGATGTTGTTGCTATGATTGATTCTGGTGCCGATGTTAATTGCATTCAAGAAGGATTGATCCCTTCTAAATATTTTGAAAAATCTACTGAAAGATTAGTTTCTGCTAATGGAACTAAAATGAAAATCAAGTATGAATTAAACAATGCTCATGTTTGCCATGATAATGTTTGCTTTAAGATCCCTTCTATACTTGTTAAAAACATGACTGATAAAGTAATTCTTAGTTTGCCTTTTATTGATTCTTTGTATCCTTTTCTTACTGAAGATGATTGAATTACTACTGATCCTTTTGGACCAAAAGTAAAATTCAAATTTTGCTCAAAGTGTGAAACTCATATTGATAATGTTAATAAACATCTTAGCTTCATTAAACAAAAGGATAGCTCTAAAAAGACTGGTGGACAGCTCTCTGCTGAT
The DNA here is from genome assembly GCF_040712315.1 of Castanea sativa. Taxonomy (NCBI): domain Eukaryota; kingdom Viridiplantae; phylum Streptophyta; class Magnoliopsida; order Fagales; family Fagaceae; genus Castanea; species Castanea sativa. Next base: position 22,182,746 of record NC_134015.1, on the reverse strand, counting down.
TTGTTGCCAACAGTAATTGCCAATTGTCACAATGTCCTGATGAATGATAGTTACCCTGACAATATGGATATCTCTCTTGTTGACTACTTGCATGATGACAAAAACTCTAGTGAAAAGCATATCTTCACCAAAGAATGTCCTACGGATGCTAAAAGTCAAAAAAGCATTCTTTGCATTAGGCTTTTAACCAAGTCTTTGCTTTGGTCCAAATTTGTCTGTAGCATGTTCTCCTCTTACCCCAATATTCTCCAAAATAATCATTGTCATCCTAACACTCATTGTTCGGCACAACTAATATATATTACTATTGACCTTTGGCTTTTGAAACATACTTTTCAAAAGAATTTTATTGATACTATTTACTCTCACTTTTCCAAAAAATATTCTATCATACTATTAACTATGGCCAACTGGCTTAACATTCTCTCCCTTACTTGGCAGGACAAAGTAAGATTTAATACTACCACTACTAAGTGGAATATTATAACTTCTTCGGCAGAGAAGAGGGACAAGGGGAAAGGACCTGCACAGGACTTTCCTCAAGACGAAAGGTTCCCAGCGGGACACCCTTTTGTAATGCATGAAGGCGCATCTTCTGGAGTAAAATCCAGTAATGCAACATCCCTTCAGGAATTTGTCCTGGCAGAGGAGACATATTCCAGTGGTGATATCATATTAACCTTACAGGAAGTATTGAACAAAGACTTGCAATTCCATAATGGAGTCTATAATGAATTACCAGATTCCATTAAATTCATTCTAGACAACCTTCAAGCTGCCCATTCTTCAAACCACCACAAACTATTCAACAAAACCATGAGAGCACTTGAAATTCACCTTGTTAACCTTACTACCCAAATTGTTGACCCTACTACTGAAAATGCAGTCATTGCCGACCAACTTTTTAATTGCCTTGTTTACGCTCAAAACCATCATGATGAATCAAACCTGATTAGTCAATTCTTTGGCAAAGAGGAAATCCATTCAATGGATAGAAAGACTATAATGGGTACTAATTTTGCTTAATTGAGTCTAAAAAACCAATCTTTGCTTAAAAGTGCTGTTGCCAACTTGCCTCTAGAAGTACAAACTTGTATTTTTGAAAGCAAGGTTATGACTAAAGATCTTGATCTTTGGTTAAAACATTTCAAAACCCTTGTCTCAATTGCCCCTACCATTGTTGAACTTGATGGCCCCAGCAAAGGCTACCTGAAAAAGAAATGGGAAAAATACTTTAGGATCAGTCTCAGAGTACATGAAAAAACCCATCCTTTCCCTGGCCTTTTGATTAATTATGAAGATGGTTCTGATAATGATCCTTTTTGGCTTTCTCAAATGTTTGAATTTGGTTTTGTCAGACTCATTAAATTAACGAGTCATGATCAAATTAACCAGTTTCCTGATATTATCCGAAAGGCTGTTGCAGATGTTGCAGCAACCCCTTATGTTTCAATCCGATGTTGGAGTACTTTGCCCAAATGGAAAAAGAAAAATTGGATGAATGTTCAACCTTCCAAGCATCTTGTTCTCATTAATGGATATACTCACCAAGGTCAATGGTATGAAGGAAATGCTTATGTTTCTCATAAACATCCCTATGCTCTTTCTGAATGTTGGAGAAGTTACTTTAATAATTGAATTATTGATGTCTCTGAAGAATTATGGAAAGACTACCATTTCTTTGGTTGTACAGACAGAATTTCTATTTTTGTTAACAAACCTTATGCTTCTGTGGTCCGGCACTTACAATGGGTAGAATATGATGACCCAAGAATATTTCTCACAAGAAATCCTGTTTACGAACCATTAATGTATTGTGGTTTCTATAACCAATATTCAACTTATCATGAACATGAATGCAATGATGATCCCCCATGGGATCCCTCTCCAGGGGACCCTTATGATGGTTACTCGTCTGATGCAGCTTCTACCTAGAAGCATAGTGATCCCAGTTCAAGACTTTCTTATTGGTCTAGCCAGATGATGCTACAATATTCACTAGTACAATATTCACTAGTTACTATTTGCCAAAGATGCTTTCCTAATAATAATGATTTCTTCTAATCTATAAGACAAACCATTCTGGCACCATCACTACGTACTAACTTTCCTCCATTGTTGACTTTCCAAGATGAAGACTTCTCCAAAAGATAAAGCTATTTACTTACTATTTTGCTGATATTTTGGGCACAACATGCCAAACTACTTTCGGTCTCAAAAGCTAATCCGATTCCTTCCGAATATTGCTCCTAATGGCCCTCACGGGTCCTGATGTGAATAGTAAAATGTCACTATTTACTTTGTACTATTTACTGTTTTATTCACTTATATAAGGGGGGTTGTCCCTTATTGTTAAACTCAGAATCTTTTCTAGGATTTCCCTTAGAACTCTATCTAGGACTTCCTTAGATCAAGATATCTCACTGATTACACAAAGCTTGTAACTAGGAACTAGGACTAGCTTTCAAGCCTTGTACTGTTTACCCAATCTGTTGATCACTGTAATCTTGTTGCTACTACTACTACTGTAAGTATTTTGATGTATATTCAATAAACACTGCTATTTTCAATACTTTGAATTATTTTGATATACAACTACTTGGAGAGAGTGTTAAGGACATATTTTATGTAGTTGGCTAATCCTTTGACAAAACACACTTTACTTGTATTTAGGAAAATCTAGGATGTGTTTTATACTTCAAAAAACATGTTGTTCAAATCTAGTATTAAAGCCATAAAGATTGGATCAAGAAACAAGTGAAGAAAAGGTGTTCACTAAAGCTGGACAGATAGTTGGACAGCTGCAGACAGCTGCTGGACAGCTTCTCGACAGCTGCTCGACAGATAGCTATCTATTGAGATTTAATGAATAAAGCTCAACAGCTTCTCAATCGATCGAGGATCTATCGAGGTTAGGGGAATTCAAATTTCCAGATTTGATTTTCGGCCCATGTTTATGTATTTGTGTAGGGTTTCTTTTCTCACAACCCTAGACATATATAAGGCTTATTTTAGAGGCCGTCACATAAAGGAATACAAGGAGAACATATGCAAAAGGTGACCAAAGCCTTATTCTCTCTGAAAGAAGCTACTGTGTCTTTGTGCCTTAGGGTTTTATAACCAAGTGCTTCTTGATCTTCATTATTGATGAAGTGAAGAACTTTGCAGCCAACATTCTTCTTTCTCAAGTTGGTGAGTGAGTCACGTACTGGGATTCGTGCAAAGAAGTAAGTCATGTACTAGGATCTGTGCATCAAAGGGTGACGTTCATATATTGAAGAATTCAGAGGTTCTGAAGCGGTAGAAGGTTTCTACTGTGAGTTCATCTACGGGGATTGTAGAGTCTAGGGCCAAGTTTTGTACTAGATCTGAACCTTCTTTTTACTATAATGAATTGATTTTCGGGAAAGTTTTCCCTCAGTTTTTTTACTGTGAAACTAGTTAGTTTGATTGGTTTTCCTAGGTCATCATATCTTGTCTTATTTATTTTTCCGCTGCACTTATATTTGACATGATATTGATGTTTGTTTATTTTAACAAGTTTTATGCATAATAAATCTTATTAACAACTTAGGTTTAAAACTTGTTAATTCTATCAATTAGGGTCTAAATTTCCAAACAAACATATCAATTCACCATCTTAAAGGAGTTGAACCTGAAAGTACAAAATTCCATCAATTAGTTCTCTTTGTATTTAGTACATATTACCTTGTTTGCATAAAAATTACAAGAAATTTTTATGGGCAATCTTAACTTCTTCTTTTTATAATTCAATAATTAAAGGATAGGGGAATATAATCCTAAGGGTCTGTTTGGTGTGAGCAAAAAAGTGGTGTATTCTGTATTCATTTTCAATTTTTGTAGGACCCCCTACTAGAAAACTTGTTTGACTGTATTTGTATTTATTTTTTATTTTCAATATCCAAAAAAATAGGATTTAAATACAAAAACTAAATATAACTTTTTGGTGTTTTCATTTTCTTGAAAATGAATACAGTAGCATTTTTGTAAAAAAAATCAAATATGTGGATCCCTCTAACATTGACTTGTCCCGTCAAAAAACAATCTCTCTTTCAATTGTGTTGAATTTTTAATTGAAAAATATAAAGTGAAAGAAAGAAATAAAAAAAAAAATAAAAGCAAAAACTAGACTAGAAAATAATGTCAAACATGAGTTTAGAAAATGAATACAAGATTTGAGAAACAAAAAAAGAGTTTAGAAAATGAAAAGAGAAAATGAAACTACCTCCAATAATAACCAAATAGAACCTAAATGTCTCAATCAAAAACACATGAAGCACCAAGTGAACTACAAAGCTCTTAATAGCCTTATCTCAGTACATCTCTTTGACGAATAACACTTACTATCAAACAAAAGTCCAGCCTATTTTAAAACCCCTTCAAATGACTTCAATATATATATATATATATATATCACGTCACCTAAAAAAATAAGATCAGAAGAGTTAATCACCTCAGTTCCAACAAATTATTTAAAATTTACTACATAGTACTTATTATTCAACAAAACAAGCTAGCGTTCTGCATGGTTTCTTATTTAATATTAATTCAACATTACAAGGTAGCGTACCACATAAATACAGCATTTCAAGTTACCACAGTAACTCAAAAACAAACTTGCAGGAAATAATGTTACATACACAATACATAATACAACAATTTTTAGAACTTTTTTTACAAGAGTTGATGCAATAAGTTTTTATTAATTCTAATATAAGTTCACTATTAACTTTAATTTTTTTAATTATCATTAATAACTTGTCACATTGGTCAAATTTTTTTTATGCAAATAGAGTGCCATATTTTTCAAACATTGACCGTGCAGAACACAATACATAAAGCAAATCTTCCAGCATACTAACGCTTCATCTCTCCTTCCACAACTGGGGCCATTGACACTGCTTTATTGTGCATGTGTGGATTCCCTCTCCATCCTAAGCAAAACCAGGAAAATCCCATCATTGATAGCCCATGAAAATTTTCATTTTCAAAGGATCTATTTATCTATCACACACAGACACAGAGAGAGCGAGAGATTAATATTACCAGCAGACACGTCGAAACCGCGATTTTGAAGCTCACGATACTCTTGGCATAAGGCACAAAAATGGCAGAAACAATGAGTGCAAAAGTCATCACAATGATTCTCCCCCGACAAGTATTGCTCTCTCAGTTTTGTACGATAACAACATGAATAGAAGGGTCCAATAAAAGAAGTAGCAGTGAAAATACCGAGCAGTGTATAAAGCGTCCCATTTACGCAACAATCTGAATGTTGCACAAAGACAATATATACATCTTACAAGTCAGTTTTTATTTAACTATTTATATGTATATATGTATAAATACTGTACATATTTCATGTATATAAACGGTCACTAAAGTCCTCATTTTCATTTTCTCTATTTTTCTTTTTTGCTAAGATTATTGTTTAGGGCTCTCATCGCACTTCACTGATCTCCAAGTATTATAATTTTCGGTTATTCTGTCCCACAAAAATAGTGGGAGAAATCTCTTGGGGGTGGTCTAAATTAAAGGTGTTCGATATATGGAAAATTTGAACTCAAAACTTCATGTATCAAATGAGATTTAGAAACCATTAGACCATGGGCTTGAAGTTGATCATTCTATACGCTTCTGTAATACTTACAGGATGATCCTTTATCTAGAATCTCCGAGGTCCGGCCAAAAGCAACGCATGGACACCAGCAAGTCAAACAACCTGTGACAGAAAAAGATTTCAGTCTTAAAACTAACAATATTTCAATCACTATAAAGGAGATAATTTTTTATTCTGTAACTTAGAAAGAACATGGAACAGAAAAGAAAATTTTTGACATGATTTAACAAATATATAAACCTTTTTAATAAGTAAGAAAAGGAAAGGATACGGAATTTACAGCTATGCCAGTCAGAGCAACAGTCAAAGAGGCCGGTTGACCAGGTTCGATCACTCGCCATTTTAGATTGACTTGTCAGGGCAGGCTTTTAGAAATGGTAGAAAAGCGCAGAAGTTGTGCTTGCAAAGAGTCGATGGTTGGGATGGTCTTTATAGAGAGAGAAGAATGAAATAAATTGGTATATACGTAAACATATTTTCCATTTTTCTATGTTCACACACGTACTTTGCCCCTTTGTCATCATTAGTCATTACACGGAAAAGTCCAAATGCTTAACTACAATGAGGGTCATTCTACAGTAACCAGGGGTATGGGTGCCCGTTGATTTCATTTGTTTTAATACTAATTATTTATTTTATTTTAATGAAAACTTGTTACCGGTCAAGCATGTTCTATATAAAAGTAAAGTAAATATACACAAAAAAAAAAAAAAAAAAATAGACGCATCTCTGAGGTTCTTTCTCCCTCGCTCTTGTTCTTCAGTTCTTCCTCTGCTTCTCTCGAGTTCTTGCTCTCTCTCTTGTGTTGTGTGTGATGGGTGAATCTCTTTTGGCATCCCGTGGCTTTACTCAATGGTGTGATGGGTGAATTTCTTTTGGCATCCCATAGATTTACTGAGTGGTGAAGGCTTCTCAAAGTAATCAAAATCGCTTTAACATAGTTGAAGGTAAGTATCAAAACAACAAAACCCTAACTCATGCAAGCTGTAAAATATGTTTTGTTTCCCCAAATTGTTTGTTAGTTTTTTGAATGTTTTGTTTGACTAGTTATATAAGAATAGATATTATGCTTAAAGATTTTTAAATCTTGGAATATTCAAAATAGAATTAGGCCCTAGCAAAAATGCTATCAATGTTTAAATGTGACACGTTTTACAACATTTTACAATGAATTTTACGGTCAACGGAAAACCTTTTACATATAAACAAAAACCTGAAAATAGTAAAATATTTTACAAAAATATTTTTGTTTCAAAACAAATAGGACTTTAGATTCGTGATTTCACTGTTTTTACACACTTATGTGGATGCACAAAAATGTGTAACAAGTTTTCCCCTGTATATAAATACTACCATCTTGTCCTTGTATACTCTCAATGACATTTAACGCTTATTTGCAAAAATAAAAGATTAAAATTAAAATACATGAGATGAGACATGATTACTCTTGCGACTAATACCAAGTCTTTAACTAGTGTATATGAAGGATACAAGGTGATTACTCCAATTCCCTTAGATTTTTAGTTGGACACATGAAATTAATTAAATACCCCATATTTTATATTTATATAAAAATAAGAAAGAATTGAAAGATTAAATGGGAGGAGATCTATCTTTAATATCATTCTCATATGTGATATTTGTTGGAAGTTAAACAAAATTTAAAAATAAGTTGTAACTTATATGCCGTGGATCAGTGGCAAAGTAGCTAATAGATCCATTTGTGACCAATCTGACGGAATTCACCCATGTCGACCAAGCTATCCACACCACTCCAGCAATATGCTACGGCTCAAAGGTGGAGGTGAGGGTTTTACGGTTTTCTTTTCTGGATTTTTAATTTGCGTTTCGGCTGGTTTGAAGGTTTTTATTTATTTTTTTGAAGGTGTGTATGGGTGTGTTTGTTTTGATGCTAAGAAAAGGTTATAAAGATAGACATGATTTTTTTTTTTTTTTAGTTTATATAAGTTTTGGATTTAGGGTTTAATTGGTTGGGGAGAAAAGTAAGGTAATTTGTGGAGAGAAAAGAAAATAAAAGGGAGAAAATGGTAGGGGTGTCCATTTGTTCCGTTGATTTTTTTATTTCCCTTCATATTTTTGGGTTAGATACGAGTACGACGTCATACATTCTCTTTAAACATGAGGCAGTGCCATATTGGCAATTGGAGATAATTACAATCCTCGACATAATAAGTTGAAGTTGCAATCATATCTGACCTAGAGTTCTCTCTAGAATCGTCAATCATTTTTTGTCTTTGATAAAAGATTAGAAATTTAGTACTTCAATAAAGTTCATAAAAAAAATGCTCCCACAAATTTTTTTTTTTGGTAATTATATTCCCCTCTCTTGAGATTTGAAACAATGACACTACATCTCAAAACTAAAGGGAAAAACATTCTCCTTCCCTGAGATTTAATTAAAATAACACTCCATCTCCCCTTCGGTAAACATTAGTAACAATATATTCTAAAATTTTAAAATATTCTTTTTACCAAAGTTTAACAATGGTTTGTAAAAACATAATTGATAAAATTAAATTAAACTTGCAAAGTTTATCAAGCACCAAAAAACTTGAAATCACAAATCTCCCTACAATCCATTGGGAAAGAAAAAAAAAAGGTCATACTGAATATTTTAAAATACTCTTTTATAAAAATGTTTGATTTTAGAATTAGGAATCAAGGAAAAAAAAATCTTCCTCCTTTATGGGAGTTCTTCTAGAATGAGTCCCATATTTGATCGCCTTATCTATTAATAGTAGTAATAATAACATTAATTCTTGGTAGTGGCCCTAAGATATTCATTTGAATCATTTAGATTTGAAAGTTGCTGCAATAATTGTCATTGTGTGAATTTCCAAAATAGCACCTTTCATTGCTGGATGATTTTTTATTTCTTACCCTCTATATCCATTGCCTTTCATATTTTGGTTAAATGGATGTCGAGAAGGGAAAGTGTTTTTTTTATTGTGATTTAGAGTGGAGTGTCATTTTCCTAAATTTCAATGAAAAGGAGTGTAATTACCATCTTTTTTTTTTTTTCATAGATACAAAATGCTCTCACATTGATTGTTCATAATTTTGTTTAGGTTTCGAATCCTCTCTCTCCCATTGTACCTTTCAAATTATTAGAGGAAAAGAAAAACATAAAAAGTTCATACTCTCTCTCTCTCTCTCTCTCTCTCTCTCTCTCTCTCTCTCTCTCTCTCTCTCTCTCTCTCTCTCTCTCTCTCTCTCTCTCTCTCTCTCTCTCTCTCTCTCTCTCTGTGGTGGGCTGATGGCATTGCAGTGCTCATGGGCAGGTGGGTGGGTGCTACGTTGTGGTGGTGGTGTTGCAATGGCCGAATTTGCCATGGTAAGCATTGTCGTTCCATTTTTTGTATTTCACTTTATATTTTACCAATCGTCATACATTATAAGTCTAGTTTTTCTTTATTTGTCAATTCAAACTTTGATTAATTCATTTATAAGGAAACAAATAAGTTTATTTCACATCCTCAATACGCATCCACTTTTTACGTTTCAAATGTGTGGACGTCACCTTTTCTTGTTTACAATTATTGATAGATATTGTGTGAACAAATATTTACGGTTTAAAAATTTGCTTCAACTTTTCCTTCTTGGCCATTTGCTCTGTTCAGCCTATGTTGCTATCAGATTCCGACTCTAGTTGATCTCTGAGTTGGACCGCATATTGGAGAGTAGTTGCTAATTATTTCAGTGGGAAAGAAAACGTGTGCATGAGAAGCATTGACAAGAGTTGGGACCAAGGAGTAATTGGTCGTTGAAATTCTTCTTGTTCACCAAAAACCCCATTTTATAGTACTTGAAGAGTAATACAATTTGCTCGTAGATTGGCTTTGCTATGTATGTGGCTGCATAGATGTCCCATAGAACAAGATAAGATACCATATTACTGTTAAAAATACTGAATTATTGTATTGTATTTCTCAAAATAATAGAATATACATGTGTGCCTTTATATAGGAGGCAGATGTGTGTAGTACAAACAAGAGTGCTATACAAGTAAATAAGGTGGGCCTAAAGCCCACAACCCAATACACATTAACAGCCCCCCTCAAACTCAAGGTGGATGTGAGACCAACTTGAAGTTATCAACCAAAGCACGATGGCGTCCCTTAGGATGTGACTTGGTAAAGATATCTGCAAATTGATCTTTAGAGGAGACTGAAAATAGCATGAGAGAACCATGGACAAGATAATAACGGATAAAATGATATTTGATCTCAATGTGTTTAGTCCGTTCATGGAAGATATCATTGTGAGCAATATGAATGCCAATCTGGTTGTCACAATAAAGATGAGTAGCAAAGGATGTGGACACACCTAATTCCTTAAGAAGCCATTGTGGCCAAAGGAGCTCAAATGTGGTATCAACAAGGGCACGATATTCTGCTTTAGTACTGGAGCTGGCCACATAGGTTTATTTCTTGCTTTGCCAAGAAATCAAAGAAGAACCAAGAAGAAAGCAATAACTAGTGGTGGACCTGCGATCAGTGGGATCTCCCGCCCAATCAACATCAGAGAATGCACAGAGAACAAGAGAAGGCTGAGTTGAGTAGAAAAGACTATGGAAGAGAGTGCCCTTCAAGTATCGAAGAATGCGCAGAATGGCAGCATAGTGAGTTGATCGTGGAGCAGACAGATACTGGCTCACTTGATGAACAGCATAGGAAATGTCTGGACGAGTAATAGTGAGATAAACTAAGCTGCCAACCAATCGTCTGTAAAGAGAGGGATTAGACAATAATTTCCCCCCCCCCCCCGAGGGAATCAGATGTGCATTAAGTTCAACTAGAGTATCAAAAGTCTTGCTATCAGTGAGTCCAGCTTGAGACAAAAGTTCAGAAGCATATTTGACCTGAGTAATACAAAGACCATTTGTGGAATAAGTGATTTCAAGACCCAAGAAGTAGCTAAGATGTCCAAGATCTTTAATCTCAAACTGATGACTGAGAAAATCCTTGAGTTCTTGAATGTCACTGAGGTCATCACCAGTTATGATCATATCATCCACATATAGGAGAAGCAAAATGGTGCCTTTGTTGGTGCGACGAAGAAATAAAGTATAATCATAATGACTGACAATATAACCCAAGCGAAAGATGGTGGAGCTAAACTTGGCAAACCCCACGTCGAAGGTGACAAACCTTGTTTGATTCAATAAAGAGACCAGGAAGAGGTTGCATATAAACTTCTTCACTTAAATCCCCATTAAGGAAGACAGTTTTGACATCCATCTGAAAAATGTCTCATTTAGAGGTAGCAACAACAGCTAAGAGGGCATGAACAAATGAAATACGAGCAACCAGAGCAAAAGTCTCTTCATAATCAATCTCATACTTCTGTGTAAAACCTTTTGCAACAAGACGAGCTTTTATCACTCAATCGACCCATTAGAGCGAGTCTTGATCTTGTAGACCCACTTACAATCAACCACAAATTCTTTAGGGGGAGAGTCACCAAATTCCAAGTTTGATTTTTAGATAATGCATCAAGTTCCTTTTTCATTGCAATCTGCCATAAAGGGTCAGTGGAGGCCTCACGATAGGTGTGAGACTTGTGCAGTGTAGTGAGGGTAGTATAACAATGATAGTCAAATAAATGTGCAGGAATGGATCTTACCTGGGTTGAGTGATGAGGTGGAATGTCTTGTGCAAGATCTTCAAGCGTAGCAGGAGCAGGGGACCCAAGCTCAGGGTTTGGTGGCTCATCTTCGACCTGTTCATCTTCCACCTGTTCATTAGAGTGTGATCCAAGAGAGGCCTCAAAAATATCTAGCGGTTGAATAGAGAAGTCTATAGGAGGATGAGGAGTAACTATAGAAGAAATATGTGGCTCATCTAGAAAAAGTTCCAAGACAAAAGAGGTAGATAGGGAGGCATGAAAGTGAGAGAGCTCGACAGAGGAGCGATGTTCCCAAAAGACAACATTGCGAAAGATGCGAAGACAATGAGAGACAGGATCATAATACCGATACCTCTTTTGAGTTTCGCCATAGCCAAGAAAATAACAAATTCTAGACCAAGGCTCAATTTTGTTATGCTCATATGGCTGAAGAAGAATAAAACAAGCAGAACCGAAGGAGCGAAAGTGGTGATAGTCTAGAGGTGACTCAAAAAGGCACTCATATGGAGTTTGATTTTGGATAACTGGACTTGGAATGTGATTAATAGCATGAACAGCTTCGCCCCAAAAAGGAGCAAGGACTTTGGCAGAGAGAATGAGAGCACGAACAGTATCAATAACATAACGAAGATTTTGTTCAGCTCTACCATTTTGCTAAGAGGTATCTAGACAAGTTAGTTGATGAACAGTGCCATAGGAATACAAAACAGCTTGGAAAGCATATTGAGTGTACTCAATAGCATTATCATATCAAAAAATTTTGATACGATTGGAAAATTAAGTTTCAACCATTTTTGCAAAATTAGAATATACTTGCAATAATTCAGAACGATGTTTCATATGAAAAACCCAGCTATAGCAAGAATAATCATCAACAAAGATAACAAAATATCGAGATCCACCAATACTAGAGACAGAAGAAGGCCCCTAGACATCATAATGAATTAGGTCAAAAATATCAGTGGACATTGATTCACTAGTATTGAAAGGCAAAGTTGGTTGTTTTCCTAACTGACATGAAACACAATCAAAATTTTATGGGGATATTGAATCTAACAAACCTCTAGAAGCCAAGTGTTGTACCCGAGAGGAAGATGCGTGACTAAGTCGGGCATGCCAAAGTGCAAGGGAAGGAATAGAAGAAACTGCAGCAGCTACAGCAACAACAAAAACAAGAGCAACAAGTGGAAGACGAAGGTTATCCATGGGAAACATACGCCCAACTCTGGTACTGGTCCCAAGCTCCTGTCCCATCCTCGAATCCTGCACAATACACCCAGAATAATCAAAGGTAATGCGATAACCCAACTCAACTAATTAGCCCACAGAAAATAAATGGTAAGAAAGGTTATGAACATTAAAGACCTTAGGAACCGAGAGGTTGGAAGTTGAGATAAATCTATATTATGACCGAACATTGTGGAACCATTATCTGTGCGAATATTAAGAGGGTGTGGCGCAGGATCAAGTCGAGAAAATAAGGATGAGTGAGGTGTCATGTGGCTACAACAAGTAGAATCCATAACCCAAGAGGAAGGAGATATACCAGATAAAGCTAAGAGAGAAGAGGAATAAGATGCATTACCAACCATACGAATGGTGTTAGTGATGATGTTTTTAAGGTCATCTGTGGAAATGGTGAAAGTGGATCCTGAAGACTTAGTCTGTGCAGAGACGAGAGCTATTGGTTGGACACTCTCAGTGTTAGCAACAGCAGCAGCAGAAATTGAAACAGTTGATTTGTTGCGATGATAGCAAGTCTTAATATTGTGGCCAAGACGTTTGCAAAAATCGCAAAAATGTTTGCTGGATTGTTTGCGATGATTATTGCAACAAGAAGAAGACCTGTCCTTATTCTTCATTTAGAAGAAAAATATGCAAAAAATGGACTACAAAAATGAAATCTATGCGAAAAATTGGATAAAGAGCACTTGGACTGCAAAAAGTCAACAGTCAAAGGCGCCAAAAAATCAATGGTCAATCAATTCAATCAAAAGTCAACGGCGATAATGTCAGCAAGATGACGTAATCGCTGACTGAGTGCTAACGTAAGCAAGCTAACTAGGTGATGACATGTTCCTAACGCAAGCAAGATGACGTGGCGTTGGCAGGATGATGTGGCTTGATGACGTCACTAGGGCTGACGTGGCGTAACCGATGACATCATCGGATGGAGTTCTGGCACGTGGAAGCACGTGATGGCGCATGGCAACGCGTGAAGAATATAGGCGGTGCATGGAGGCATGTGATTTTACCACCGAGACTTGTAGCGGCGCGTGGGGGCGTGTGAGAGGTCCGATGAAGACAATTTTTCACAAAAGAGCAGATCGGAGAGATTACTTTCTGATGGTGCAATCTGTGGTCTGATCGGAGAAGTGAAAGAGGTGGTGGCGGCATGGCAGTGGCCTTTGATGTACTGGAGTCGTAGTGGAGGCAGTGGTTCTACTCATAACGACGGCTGTAGTGGATGACACCCAAAAAGACAAGACTACTTAAGAGCGGCACACCAGAGGATTAGAGCAATAGCTCTGATACCGTGTTAGAAATACTGAATTATTGTATTGTATTTCTCAAAATAATAGAATATACATGTGTGCCTTTATATAGGAGGCAGATGTGTATAGTACAAGAAAGAGTGCTATACAAACAAACATGGTGGGCCTAAAGCCCACGACCCAATACACGTTAACAATTACAAATATACTTTTCCCACCAAGGCTTTAGCCCCACAACCACACAATGCATGTATTATAATACGTTCATGTGAGCATGCTAGTGATAGCAACTTTTTTAGTGTCATATGTGCAATGTACTCGAGGTATATTACCTTTCACAGTGAGGCTAGCTCTAGCCCTACAATGCATAAATGTGAGGAGAAAATCTGCTCAAATATTTACGTTCGCGTGTGACCATGATATATTGCAATTAACGGCAACAAGTTTGGCAGATGCTTCAAACAAAAAAGTAAAGCCAAATCATGCATGGGACACCCAAGCAAAATGTCAGTTGGATTGCACTGCTGCCATTCAAGTCTCTATATTTTTAATACCAATTGCTTTTAGCTATTTTGTACTCGACCATAGTATGAAACTATGACCTTATATGACGTGCTATATCTGAACACCTTCTACAATGCATTTCTCCAAATTTTGACAAAAATTGGAATCTTTTGATGTGGTTGATTATAAATAGTGGTTCCATGTGAAAGTGACAATCAGTCACAACCTGCCAAATAAGATAGTTGTGAAAAAGGAGTATGATAAATATTGTAATTTTAGAATAACTCTTAGATTTATGCCGCTAGGAACTAACTTTAATGACAAAATTAATCAATTTGCCTACTTAAAAAACTCACAAGGAGATTTGAAAGTGATTAATAAATTTTACACATAGGCACAAATTCTATATATTAATTGCTGCTTAACTATAGCTTATGCTGGTGTGACAAATTTTAACTAAATTTCTTATCAATAATTTCTCTTTAAGTTGGTCTAGATGGAAGGCGATGACTACAACAAACATGGATTATGGCGATGACATTTTTCATCACGAAATATCCTTATTTTGTCGCCTAAAAAATATGGTGACAAAATAGCATTCGTCATGTAATCTCGATCACCAAATGTCCTGGTGACAAAAAATTTCGTCACTAATGTGTCTAAATTTTTTTAATAAAAAGTGATAAGCGACGAAAGTATTTTGTTGCCAATTTAAATATCTTTAGAGATGAAATATTGACTTCGTCACCATCTTCAAAAATTTTATAGTATTTGATGACGAATATTTCACTGAATGTTATCATTTAGAGATGAATTATTTTTCCTCACTAGATTTCATCACCATAGTCCATATTTGTTATAATGTGAGATGAAGCTTACTGACACTAAGTATAAAGAAGAAGACATTGACTTAGAAGATGAGCTTGATGACAAAAACCACAAAAGAAGGACTTCAAGTTTTTGACATTTCTTTCAGTTGCTTCCTAAAAAAAATAGAGAAAAACATACTTGCAAATGCAAGAAGTGTGGAAAGAAATATATTGCTACCAAAGCATATGGTACCAGTAATTTGAAGCACCATTTGGAGGTATGTCTAAGAAAAAACACAAGAGATGTTGGCCAACTTATACTTGGCCAAAATGCAATGTCTGTAAGTTCATCTAAATTTAATCCTGCAAAATTTAGGAACTTGTTATGTGTTGCAACCTGCAATTACAATGCATGAATTACCTTTTCAGTTTGTTAAGTATGTTGGTATATAAACAATATATTCTTACTTGTGTGTTGATGTCCCATATATCTCTAGAAATACTACTAAGAATGATATGGTTAAGATGTATAAGAGGGAAAAAGAAATGATGAAATTTTTGTTGACATCTGCTCTAGGTAGAGTTTGTTTAACATCTGATTTATGGACATCTAATTGGGTCTTACAGAAGAGGGTGTTGAACTTTTGCTAAATGCCACCCCTACATAATGGTGTATCTTTGTTTGAAAATGTCTATAAATAATTGCTATCTATGTGGAACCTTGAGAATAGGATTTTTTGTGTGACATTAGACAATGCTTCCTCTAATATTGTTTCTGTTGACATGCTAAAAACTCAGTTGATAAAAAAGAAAGCACTTGTTTGTAATGGTGATTTTTTTCATCTTCGTTGTTGTGCTCATATTCTCAATTTTGTTGTATAAGATGGTTTGAAAGAAATTGATGTTGTTATCCAAAAAATTGTGAAAGCATAAAGTATGTTAGAGGCTCACAATGGAGGAATTTTTTTTTTATTTTTTATTTATGAATATGTTAAGCAAATGGATTTGGATGGTAAGAAAGGTTTAGGGCAAGATGTACCTACTAGATGAAATTCTAATTTTCTAATGCTTCAAAGTGTTCTCTCTTATTGACGTGCTTTTCAACACCTAGAGTTAATTAATTATAATTTTAAGCATTGTCCTACTAGTGATGAATGAGAAAAGGCAAAAAAAAAAAAAAGTTCTTGGCTATTTTTTATGATGCTGCATTGGTATTTTCTGGCACAAAATATCCAACAAGCAGCTTATATTTTCTACAAGTTTTCATTGTTTTGTTTACCTTGAAGAAAGAAAGTGACAAGATGAATATATGAAAAAAAATGGCAAACCAATTGCTTGTGAAATTTGAGAAGTATTGGCTAGAGTTTGGTGTTGTGTTGGCCATAGAGTTTGGTGTTGTATTACCTTGAGGCATGTTATTTTTTTTTATTTTATATTATGCTATTTATATTCAACTTATATTGACATCAATTATGTTTATTTTATATGTAGGAATTTGATTCTTTTCACAGTATAAATTTGGTTAGGCAAATATAGAAAACTTAATTAGAGCTCTACTTGTATGAACCAAGAGTAGATAGGAATGCAAAACTAGACATACTTGCTGTTTGGAAAAGAAATGAATTTCGGTATCCAGAACTTGCTGTTATGTCTTGCAATGTTTTGAACATTCATGTTTTTACTGTTGCTTCAAAATGTACATTTAGTGCTGGGGGACGAGTCATTGATCAATTCAAGAGTGCACTTAAACATGATATTATGGAGACTTTGGTTTTTAATATGACACTTGAATGCCATGTAATCATTTTGGTTGGACTTAGATTTTTCCATCATTGATATTTTGATATGTCATTTAATCATTTTGGTTTTTTAATCTCTTAATCTATGATGTCTTTTAGTTTTTGATATGACACTTGGATGCCATGCAATCATTTTGATTTTTTTTATTATGGAACTTTGTCATATTATTGAATTTGGTGGTATGGAGATTGGAATCTCTTGGACCAATAATTTTATTTTGAATGTAGGAAAGAATTATTTGCTTTTTTTTATTATTACTCGATTTATGGTTGTAATTGAATTTTTATTACTTGATTTATGGTTGTATTATAATTTTAGATAAACGGGAATTGATAACAGAATATTTGGATAAGGTATGACCTATTAATCAAACAAGTTATTCGAGTCAGTTATGACCTATTAATCAAAACAGTTATTAAACTGGTCATTTAGGTCAACCTTATCTTGACCTGTTAATTAAACAAGTTATACATGTTGTATCGGATTACCTGTTTAATAAACCAATCGTGTTAGGGTTTGTACACACTCGATTTTGCACCCATGATTTAATCAAGGAAGATGACCAGAATGATCATTCATGTACCCCAAAAATCATGATTGCATTACATGCATTAATTCATTCATTGCATATCATAAAAAGGATCTTGAGGTTCTAACGGTCGTGACAGTGTGTTCGGTTCCCATATCAGACCGTCAAATTGAAAGATATCGCATGATCAAGTTTGCACAGTTTTCATGCATTGTATGGGGTGAAGCCAATCACGTGTGATTAATTGAAATTAATTTTAATTGGTTAATGATTAAAATTAATTAATGTTAACACCTCATTTTGCAACCCACATTTAACCTCACCTGGAGAGTAAAAGTGTAATTTTGCCTTGGAAATATGCATCTTGATGCTAGTCATTAAATCCTTAATCTCATTTTACCAAAATGATCTTGATATTGTAACGATCAAATCGACTGGTCATAAGCCCTAATCGGATCACCAGATTGAAAGTTACCATCAAATCAAATTTTAACGACTGAAGTGCACTATCACAAATTTAGTCCGACCATATGTGATTATGAACAATTGATTTTAATTGGTTATATGTATAATCAATTTGAGATCAATGATGTGTCATAATTTGATTGGTTAGAACTACATTTTATGATAGGGTTGCACACACCTAATTAACTAAATAGTTAAATATTAATCATTCAATGAGTAATTTGTGCAATGATCTTTTAATTAAGGTAAATTTGGAACTAATTAGGTCTGAAATGGGAGTGATTGGAGCCTATTAATGTTAATTGGAAACTAATTTGTGACCTATTAATGTTAATTGTGCTGAAACTATTTTCTAACAAATGACCTATGTTCACTATTTCATCGATATCTCTCAGAAAATTTTGAATCTGTGAATGAGGTTAATTTTCCCCGAAACTAGACATCCGGGGCTTCAATTTGAGTACAAGAATGAGACGATTCCGATCAGAATCGAGTTAGATATGATTTTTCAAAGTTAGTTCTACAGGCTGTTACAGCAGCTATGGGAAAACCGAATTTTGGCTTGCTCCTCACTCCCACCAATCTCTACATTTAATGCACCGGATTTCTCCCAAGGCTAAAATGAGGTCTAAGTTCATAATTCTTTGTCAACCCTCATTAAATGACCTTCCATTCATATTTCCTCAACCACTAATATATAAACCCCCCTCTCTTCTCCTCTCTTGAGTTCTAGGAAGTTGAGTAGTATTGTCATATCTTGGTCTTTTTGAGACTCAAGGTATTGAGTGAGACTCACTCTTTCTCTCCTAACTTTTCTTTTTTTCCATCCTAGGCTCTCCCTCAAAAGTCTCCTCATCCACCATATGGATCTTACATGAAGGTATAATCCCTTTCCCTAATTGTTTTTTTTTTTTTTTTTTGGTTGCCATGATGAGTGTTTAAGACTAAAGCATGATAATAATCATTTAAATTCCTTTGAATATGTTTGAATATTCTTAATTGTTCTTATATGTTCTTCACATGTTCTTGGCTGTTCATCACATGTTCATGCATAACACTAGTTTCAATCTTAAATCCACATCAAAAACATGAAAAATATGTTTGTTTAATAATTCTTTTAAATTCTTGAATCTAGGATATCACCATACACACACATTCACTAGAATTTATTTTTCAATTCAAATGCAATGCTTAGTAAATTGAATTAGGGTTCATCACATGCACACACATTAAATTCAACATGCAAATTGATTGACATATTGGATGATATGATATGAATGTTGGCCACCATAGTCTAGAAGACCAGTTTTACCGGGCAAGGTGGGTGCCTAACACCTTCCCACCTTGTAACATAGCTTTCGAGCTTAGATCAAGGGTTAGTAGATCCAATACTTATCCGTGTAATTTTTCAATTTCTAGATTGTAACGAGGAAATAAAGCCATGTACTTTATCTTAGATTGTACCTAGGACCAGAGCCATGTAATTTCCTATAATCAATGTAAATTCAATTTCAAATTAAGAAAATGATGAATTTTTCAATTTTGGTTTTCTTATTTATTCCAATAATTAAATAAGTGACGACTCCAGTGTAAAGCCCTTAATCTAAAAGGGAAAATATAACTAGTTGAACCTCCATTTTAAGAGGCAATAACACGACTCCACTCATTCACGTGGATTTGGCCCGACACTCCATAAAAAGGACTGGCCGGGGCACGGCCTCTCACAATTAAATGGATTTATGTGATTGGTGGAATATTTTTCTTAAAGTGAGATTTGTTGCATGAGATTAAAACAAATAAGCTGATAATATTTAAAGACTGTGGATAATTAGGCTTTTAGGATAATTATATTCAAAATAATTATTTTAAAAGTCATAATTATCACTTTGGAATTAGGTTTATTATAAAAATAACTCTGAAATTCGTCCAAATACAGTCTTAGAGTTGGAAAACACTTTAAAAACGTGCTAACCAAGTAACAAATTTCAGATTCACGTTCTCAGGCACTTTTCGCATAGTAGAACTCAAAATTTGGACTAGGCTATTTCTGGCAAAGGTGTAGAGAATCGAATTTACCTTTAGTTATCAAACTTTCAGATTAATCTGAATTTTGAGTAAAGAGATATGATCAAAATACGAAACTAATTCTGATCTAAAAAATTAACTTACTCTTGTCCAAATCTCCTTTTTTTTTTAGGATTTTTCCTATACGTTTTTTTTTGCTTATTTTTTAAGCTGATTGGACTTAATTTTTAAGCAAACCTAGCTTATTTTCTAAGCAATTAACACCTCTATAAATAAGGGATGCCTCCCAACATTCAAGGACCCCTTTTGACACTTTTTTTACGCTATGAGAGGGGATACGTTTTTACACTCTTGGAATACCTATATCTCTGACTCTCCTTTCTGATATTCTTTTTCTAATATGGCGTTTGGTACGGGAGAATCCACATTACTCCTGGTATCTAAAATGACAAGTACAGAGGAATCACATTCCTAAGACTGTAGTTATTCCTATGTTTAGTTTCATTGGGAATCTCTTAAAATTCCTAGGAATGTGAGATGATAATGTTTGGTTTATTCTTAGAAATCTTAAATGAATTATTTATTTTTCTCATTCTATCCTTGGATTTGAATGTCAACTACCAAGTCGTTTAAAAAAAAAAATTCCTCTAAATAAATAATGAAAAACCAAATATAAATTATTAATTATGACGAATTCATTAAAATTATACTCTAACATTTCAAAATGACAAGTACAATACAAAAATAACTATTTAAATTCTCAAATGCTTTTATTTTTAATAATAATTTTTAAAAGAGTTTAATCCATAACAAAACTACTTGACAACTTTTTTTTTTCCCACATGTGAAACCTAAATAAAACTTTGTTAAAGAATATATCAACAGAGTTGTCTATCCTATTTATATTATTTTGGCGGGAAAAGATAAAGACAAGAGAAAAGATATTGATGATTTGTTTTATATTTTATCTTAATTGCTTAAATGATAAGGAAAAATGGTTAAAATTGTCAATTTAGTAAAAATACAATTTTCTTTAAGCTTGGAAATCTGGACTCCCACCTGTTTTAAAGGGAATCCACAATCCTACTGAGAGAGGTTTAAGGGGGGAATCCAGATTCCCCTAGCATCTGATTCTCTAGCATGATTTACAACCAAACATGAAAATTTTTAAACATTCTTGAGAATTCTAAAACATTACCTTGTACCAAGCGCCACATAAAGGCCAGGGTTTTTAGGTTTCAAAGACAATTGCATAAATTTCTTTGAACCCTAAAATATTTTATTGAGAAAAAGAGTATGTTCGTGCAAGAGGTAGCTTTTCTTTTCTCTACTTCCTTTTTTCTACTATCTCTTTTTCTTTTGATGCATGAATAAATACTTTTTTAGTATTGATTTTGCAATGATCATCTTATGTGTTATTCATGTTTTCTTTTTTAGAATATGTGTATGGTGCTTTTACTGTTAAGATCTTTTCTTTATTTCAAAAATTTGCTTGTTCACATACTTTTCCTAATCAAAAACTGATCTACATCTTCATGAGATGTAGATCTAAATTTTTCTTTAAACAAAAACTGATCTACATCTTCATTAGGTATAGATTTGAATTTTTCTTTAAACAAAAATCGATCTACATCTTCATTAGGTGTAGATTTGAATTTTTGCTTTAAACAAAAATCGATCTTCATCTTCATTAGATGTAGATCTGAATTTTTCTTTAAACAAAACTGATCTACATCTTCATTAGATGTAAATCTAAAAATTTTTTACTCAAAAACTGATTTTTATCTTCCTTAGATATAAATCTAAATTTTTCTTTAGTAAAAAACTTATCTATATTTTCTTTAAATGTAGATCTGATTTTTAAACAAAGCAGATTTTGAAATAAAAATGAGTCATGACTAGTCTAGTTTGTTTTGTTTGGTGCACGTTGCATAGGTTGAGTTTATGAGTGTAATCCTCTTCTAAAATCCCCTTTCCACATAAAAAATAGATCTGATTTTTTCTGATCCTCTACATAAATTTTAAATTAAAAAAAAAACATTCTTTTATTGAAAAAACATATCTAATTTTTACAAACCCAAAAACCAATTTTTCTCATTCCCAAAAAACAAATCTAATATTTTTTTACCAAAAGATTTTGTTTTACTTTATCCCAAAAACAGATTTGATATTTCTTTCACCAAAAACTAGTTTTTCAAATGCACAAAAACAGATCTGATTTTTCTAAAACAAATCAATTTGTACCATAAAACAGATCTGAATTTTTCTCAAAAGAAGAGGGTATATTCATAAATAGACTTATGTAATTATGTTTTTCATGTGTACATAACATATCATTCATATCATGCATAAAAATGGTACATTGGTCACAAGAGTCTAGAAGACCGGACTCTATCTGGGCAGAATGTGTACTTAACACCTTTCAATTCTGTAACCTAACATCCGAATTTAGTATCTTTAGATAGGTAGACCTAGGTCTTATTTTTACTTTTTATTTTAGGTAGATTGTAATTAGGACAAAAAGCCATGCATTTTTTGTAGATTGTAACTAGAACCCAAAGCTATGTAACTTTCAATTTTTCAAATATGTATTTTTTTTTTTCCAAATCAATGAAAGGGAACTATTTAGTTATGTATTTTTTTTTAGTTTTTCTTATTTTTTGTACATAAAAAATAAGTAGCAACTCCACACCACTTACCCAAAAAGAGAGGTACCCTAAAAAGCACGCCACAAAATCTCTCTTTTTTGAGAGGCGCTCTTGGCGAGGTCTCTCACTAGGTTGAAGAATCTTAACCCATTTAGTAAACTGGTCGAGTTTGTGTTAACCAATATAAAATAATGTGAAAGACTGCGTTTTGGTATTGGGCCAAATCCATGTGAATAGGTAGAGTCGTGTTATTGTCCTTCAGAATGGAGGTTCGACTAATTATATTTTTCCCTTTAAATTAAGAGTTTTACAATGGAATCGTTACTTACTTAATTATTGGAATAAATAAGAAAACCAAAATTGAAAAAAAAAACAATCCTTATTTTATTGATTTAAGAATGAATGTACATTGATCATAAGAAATTACATAGCTTTGGTCCTAAATACAATCTAAGCTAAAGTACATGGTTTTGTTTCCTATTTACAATCCAGAGAATGAAAATTACATAGATAAGTACTTGGTCTACTAACCCTTGATCTAAATTTGGAGACTATGTTACAAGGAAATGTGTTAGGCACCCATTTTGCTTGGTGAAACCGGCCTTCTAAACTATGGTGGCTAATATTCATGTCATATCATCTAAATCACTCAATTGCATGTTGAATTTTAATAAGTGTGCATGTGATAAACCCTAATTCAATTTATTAATCATTGCATTTGAATTGAAAAATAAATTCTAGTGCATGTCTGTGAATGGTGATATCCTAGATTCAAGGATTTGAGAGAATTATGAAACTAACATTGTTTTCATATTTTAGATGTGGATTTAAAATCAAAACTAGTGTCATGCATGAACATGTGAAGAACGCATATGAAAATTTAAGAACATTGAAAGATATTTAAGGAATTTATATAATCATTAGCTTGATTTAATTGTTTTGGGCTTTTATGCTAAATTAAACCAACATATGGCATATACCATTCCCAATGGGGTACATTTGGCGGGAAAGAAATGCTAGAAGTTTTGAGAGTTGCAAGTGATCTATCATTGAGCTTAAATATTTTTTCTTTTTTTCTTTGCTGGCTTGTGCTAGAGCTCTTCAAGCCTTCTCTTGTGACTCTTTCTCAGATTTGTTAGTTAGAGCTATATTCGATGAGATGTTGATGTGTATACCTGGCAGCTTTGCTGATTTAATAAAGATTGTTACTGTTCAAAAAAAAAATCACTGTTCAAAAACCTCATTGGTTAACAATTGAATTCAATATCATTACCAGGAATTCTGGCAAGTGCATACAATCTTTATGATAATTAATCACTAGTAGTGTGCCACAACTTTTATATTAATCTAGTTTGTCCTTCATTTCCAATGATAAGAACGTTTACCTTGCTTTTCCCTTACTCTTACACACCACCAGTATCTATCAATGTTTACCAACATCTATAAGTCAAATCCTGAAACGTAAATCTTTTCAATGCTGAATTTTTCTGAAACCTTAAGCCCAAAATTGTCATAATAATGGTTCAACAAAGTGTTTTTTGGAGAAAATTTATGGTTTTTGTTTAGACCGATGAAAATAGATGCTTATTCTCTGATGATTTTATTAAGATGCTATTATTTTTAGCTTTTCTCATTATTTCAGATGAGTGGCGTGCATCAAATATGTCGGCATGTCTAAGCTATTAAGACCTTATTAGTTTTTCTTTCTTGTATTAGAGTTGTATTTGTTTGGCAAAAATCAAACAAGTAGAGATCTCATTCCAGCCTACTTATGTGTGATCTACAGCTACTTTAATATGCAGGTTTACAAGGCTAAATGCGTGGCAATGATGAAGATGATGGATGATGGCTTTGATGAAAAAGCAAAAGAATGCAAGAAACGAAAATTAAAAATTCTAGCAGAGAAAGGATCGTTGAAGAAAAGGAGTAAAAAGAGAAAAATCTGCTAAATAAATTAGGTTGGAAATTGTAGTTTCACCTTTGTATTTCTTATCGGTGAGTGGCAGCTTATTCGGACGTGAGTAATAGATGAGTTTTATATTTGCCTCCTCATTTTGAAAATGTCAGTCTATTACATTATTCTTTGTAGAACGTTCAATTTTGATTATGACCAGAAAATGAATTATATTGTCTATATATTTTTTTAGTAAGGAGAGCTTTAAGTAGAAGTTCCCTTTTCTGTTTTTTTTTTTAGATGAACAAACAAATCGTGTATAAATTTGTAGTCTTACACTGTTACACCCTGAATGAATATATATATATATATATATATATATATATATATATATATATATATATATATATCAATTTATATTAATCTTCTAGTAGTAATTTGGTTTTGGTAGCAAACTGGTATTAAATAGTGAGAGGAATCGAACCAAGCCTTTCTCTATTAGCATTTCTTTATTTCTTAGGGCTCTTGGGCGCATTTCACCATAAGTTTTCAATGAACCATTGAAGTTATCCATATAATACCAAATTTTCGCCAATTTGTTGGGTAAGTGTCACTGTCATATCATTTTTTTTATTCTATACCAGTCACATCAAATTATTGAGATAGAGAAACATCTTAACTGAGTAAACTTAAAGCACCCTATTCCCAGTTAACATTATTAGAGGCAGAAATTGTAGGTGCACAATTAGATGTCATTTTCTGATTATGGACCCTTCATTTCTATGTCAGTAATCAGATAACCTCTGTTATGCATGTGATTTCATATTTTCACTGTGAACTTGGAAACTAAAATTCATAGAAACAGCTGGAATATTCATACCATTTGCGTACAAATACAACTTTTTTTTTAACTTTCTTCTACTTTTTTTTTTTTTAAAGGACTTTTCTTCATACTTGATTGGTACAATTAGAATCTTTCAAATCACAATAATCGGCAGGGTGACCTTTGCGCACCACTATATTTGTCGTTTTTCTCTTACTTTCTTTTCTTCTTCTTTTTCTTTTTTTCACTTCCTTTGGTGGAAATCAATTATGGGCTGAAAAGAATGCAAGTAGGCCCACCAGAGGAGCATTGATGTAAGTTGTGGGCTCGGACTCTTGAAAGTAAGGCCTTGAGTCTGGAAAGTAGTCTGAGCTATTGGGCCCACCCACCACTGCTCCAACTAGCAAATTGGGATTGGGATTTGGACTTAAGAAATACCGTGACCCCGCTTTGCAAGCAATGTGGGCCGGGTGGGCTAACACCGATGGTAATGAGCTCCCCCTATGGTGTATCCTTTGTGGGTAACGTGCTCCATATCCAACCATGTACGACATTCCCAATGGATTATCTCCAAGAATGTAGTCCACCTGTTAGGAATTGGGTCCCACATCAATTGAAGAAAAATATCACTAAATCACGTGAATCACCCTAATGATCGAACCGCTTTTTCGATCTAAGGATTTGGCTTGCACTCAACATAACACAATACGTACTTTTAAAAAAAAAAATAATGATAAATTCATACTAAAGTAATAAGATGTAGTTTTAGAATTATTTTATCCAAAATTATTCATGTATCTTCGTTGTGTTGCATTGAGTGCATAGACGCTCTACCCCAAATCCGAGAACCATCCAAATCCAATAGATGGTGCATTAATTCAACGAGAGACAAATCTAGCCGTTGGATTTGTCTGATATAAATTTAGTGGGGCCCACATATCCAAATATACTAGGCAATGGAATGAATATTTACCTGACGTTTAGCCAGTCGTTTGAGCAGAGCTGGGGAGGCTGTGGTCTCTCCACATGGCACAACCTTATTGGCGTGGCTTAGATAATTGGAATAAGCAAGAAGCAGGAAAGACAGTGACGTTACATGCTGCATGTTACTTCCTCCAGCCTTGAAGATCAGCCCACCTTTTCTCAAAATCATAAGAAATAAAATGAATGGAAAATCTCATCCAATTTTAATTAGCATCAAAAAGGCACTACAACGACTCAAAATTCACCCAAAAAAAAAAACACACTTAGGGCACTCAAAAGCTAGACAGTCTGTCCAAATAAACCTTAGCCCAAGGTTTTGGTATAAGGGGCACATTAATAATATCCTCTTCGAATAGTGATAGTGTAATGTGACAAACTTGATCATGTGATTTTCAACACAATGATAGGTTGTGATTGAGCTGTCAACATTTAAAATGAACTTTACTACTATTATATTATAAGATTGGTTTTAAAGGGAAAAACAATGAGAAAGAAAAATACCTGGAGAATATTGGACTTGAGGATGAGAATTTCCAGGCAATAAAGAACATATAAACCCATCAGCATTGTGCTGGAAAGACGAGAAATACTCCGCTCTTCCTCTCAACACTTCCTGTTGTAAAGTATATGAAGAAGGAGTTAAGGACAAGTTAACTATATTTGGTCTCATACATTAGTTTTTAATTGCAAAGCCCAATAAACTTGTTCATGCACAGTGACAGTCTTTTTTTTTTTTTTCCTTGAAATATATTAAAATATATATATATATATATATATATATATATATATATATATATATATATATATATATGTTTGCGTTCATTCACTGAAAGGAGCAGATAGGAGGATATTAAATACGAAGAAAAATTGACAAAATTCCCTATACTTCTATTGGATGATAGTGAAAAGCGCTGAACAAGAAGTCGCAATCACTCTTCTTTTTTTATTTTTTTAAAGAAAAAAGTTATCATAAGAGCCCAGTATGGTATCACTATGAACCCATCGTCCCAGCCTTTATGCACATGCATGCAGCGGCAACTTCTGATTTCTGGACCCACACAAGCGACAAATCTAAGGATGAGTTCTATAGAATTAGAGTCCAACCTCACTCTGGCTCTGCCAACTTTGGCCTTGATTGAAAGGACAACACACTCTACCCAAAAGAATAGTGGATAAACGAAGACAACCCCTATATGATTTCTTTAATCTGCAAGACCCTTCCCATTTTCTTTGAAATTCCCTATTGTATAGTAATGTCATTTCGACTTTACCTCAAATTGCTTTTGAGATTAATAATATCCACAAGAAGAATAAATTGTGTCACACAAAAGCAAAATTCTGAGCCCCTATAATGTGCCACCATCAAATTCATGTACCTTTTTCCTATTATTATCTTGACTATTTTATCAAAATAAGAGGGTTCCACCGCCATGTGGACCCACGATGTAGACCTTTTCAGCATATTTATATATATATATATATATATATATATATATATATTAAGATTAAACAGTGACTATATTTAAAAAATTGCTTCAGTTAATTGGACCCACTATAGGGACCCCAGCTAAGCCAAAGAATGTGAACTAAGTTTGTACACATCCATCTCATTAACTATAGTTCCCCACAAACCAAACAACAACACAGGACACACACACACACACATATATATAGAGAGAGAGAGAGAGAGATAGAGAATAATTAACATTAAACAAGACAAAATCATTTGATAATTGCACACACATATACCCACATTAATTTCAAATACATATAGCTAAGTATGTCATTATTCCATCTAGGAGTAAAATAATTAAAATTACTGAGATTAGTGATTAGGGTTACCTTGGAAATAAGCACATTAATCCCAGCATGCTTGTTATCCCAACCAAACTCATTGATGGTGTCTCCAGCTCTCAATATCACCTCGTTCTTCGCTATGTATTCTCTGTATTCGCGCCTCCTTGAAGCTTTGTGCAACCACGCCGCTGCCCAAAGCAACTCGTCCTATACAATATTATAATACAAATTTAATCAACAAAAAAGCCAAAATCAGCGGTCCATGTTAAACAGCTTTTATGCAAATCCAACGGCTGACATTCAGCATTCGAACCTGGTAACCGTTGACATCACAGTAAAAAGGGCACACAGCGGATCTCAGGCTCGAACTGTACGCACCACGGTTCCTGTCAGCAAACTCGAACACCTGCATCATATTGTAACCGTTACATACACACATACATACAACAACGGTCAAATATTCACATTTATTCTACCGGCTAGTACTATTCTACTACTTGGCAAGTTCACGTGTGTATATAGTTACTGACACAGTAAAGCACATTGTACGTGTCCTAAGAACTGTGTGCGTCTGTTTTTACTTTTCAGATAGTAAAAGGTTAAAACTAATACAGATCTTTTAGTATCTATATAGCATGATAAATAAATATGACTCCAACCCCCATAAATGAAAATAATTAGCGGATAACAAGGCAAGTTCATAAAAGTTTAGCTCCAAACTCGACACTAACTATGTTTGGAGTGATTAAAGAGACTATTCATATATAGTTGTAATACTTTAAAAGCGTCACGTAAACATGTTAGGCTAAAATAGATAACTCTAAATATATTATGGATTAGCCTAAAAAAATTGAGAGAATACTTTTTTTTTCTTAATTGAGTTTGCAATTAAAGGATGCCTACTATCTTATCAAAAAAAAAAAAAAGTTACCAACTATAGTATACAATTAAAAACACAAAAAGCTGGTGGATTGAGTGTGACAAGGACATACCCTAACGGCACGATTGAGAAGCAAGTTGGAGTAACCAGGATCACGTGATCTGAACACAATGGACGCAGCGGCCAAGGCAGCGGCGGTTTCACCTGCCACGTCAGATCCAGGGTGGTCCCTATCAATCTTATACACCGTACGTAGCGTATCCATATCCTCTGGCCTCTCCCAACAGTTATGGTCCGAGTAAGCATCACCGACCTGAACGAAAACCACGTCAGGCACCGCCGTTACTTTCAGCAAGTAATCCGACCCCCACTTAACGGCCTTAACGGCATTCCTCAACTCCGGCCCCATGGTCCTCCCGAAGTCTATAACACTCCACGACAACATTGTCGTCGTAAAAGCCATTGGGAACCCGAACTTTATGTTGTCTCCGGCGTCGTAATATCCTCCAGTTAAATCTACCTGTACAAAAACAAAAATATTTAACAATGCCGTTACATTTTGAAAGAGTAGTGTAATGTTAAAATGTGGGGAGAGTGTGGTGGGTTTAGTAGTGTACTCCGGCGGTGGCTCCGTCGTGTAAGGCGGAGTCTTTGCGCCACCTGACTCGTTGATCCGGCGGGAGCTTTCCCGACCGCTGACCCTCGAAGAAAAGAATGCTTTTTCTGAGGGCGTCATGGTAGTCGTGGCGGGCTGCGATTGAGTGAGAAGGGAGGAGGAGGAGTAGGAAGAGAATGAGGACGCGAAGTGCTGGAACATTCCCCAGTGAAGAGAGAGCATTTCGCGCCATTTTTTTTTTTTTTCTGGTGTTTGAGCAAAGAAGGAAGGGAAACCGTCGGGGTTTTTTATAGCAAATAAGTGTCATTGGATTCCAGAGGATGGACGAATGGGAGGCTGACACGTGGACATAAGTTCCGTGGGACGATTGTTCTCGTTTCGATGCATGATATGCTTGACCGGGTCATCTCGGGTCATTTTGTTGGGTCGGATAGTTTTTTTTGGATAAGTTGGGTCGGGTAGTTTGAACCGGGTTTTTTTTTTTTTTGGGGGGTCTGGATAGTGTCATTTCACATTTATGGGGGGTCGGTGGGACACAGAAGGAAGTATTTGAGTGAGTGACCGAAGGGTCAAGGGGAAGAATTATGAAGGCACGAGTGGTCCACCGTCGTATTGATGGTGGACACGTGGAGAATGCGGTGAGACCACAAATGTGTAGCAAAAGAAAATCGTCAATAATGTAAAGCAAAGTGGAATGTAGTAACGTACAAAGTTCTTTTACATTTGCACAAAAAAAAAAAGGTTCTTTTACAAATTTGATATAAAACTTTTAGTCTATATATATTTTTATTATATATGTATTTTAGCAAACCTACTATTATTAGATTACATTTTCCTTTAATATCTTCCAAGTTTGAATATTTTTTAAAACATATAAAAAAAATCAATAATTATGTTATCAATAAAATATTTAAATTTTAAGTTAAAGTTATTATATTTTAAAATTATGCATAAAATTATATTCTAAAATAGTAAATATTAACATCTTATTGACACAGAATTTTGATATAGGTATTAAAAATATAAAAGACATACAATTTAACAGCTAAAATTTCAAAATATGTAGAGGTTGTGTTTGGGATTTGAAAAAAAAAAGTTAATTTGTTTTACTTTTTAGCTTATTTTTGCTTCTAAAGTAGGTCTCATTGCTCCAAAAATTAGTTTTTAGCTTTTTTTCCTAACATACTTTGTAAAAAGTTTTCAGTTTCAAGTTTCAACCAAATAATTGGTTTTTAAACAAATCTGTAGTCATGTTAAGTTTGTTAATGAATATTATAGTCATTAGCTACAACTAATTTTTTAAGTAAACTTTGTCCGTATCCAATTTTAGTTGACTAACTAGTAATTAATAAATTGGTGAGTTTATGTAAGAAAGTAGCTGATAGAAACTGTCAACTACTTACAACATTCAGGGGCCGTTTGGTAACGTTATTCTAGTAATATTATTTGTATTTTTTAAAATGGCGTGAAAATGAAAAAATTTATAAAAATATATATAATGTTTAAAAACTAAAAAACATGTTAAACCATTATACCAAACCGGAAACGCCCCCCTCCCCCCTCTCAATCATTTCAGAATTCAATATATCCGAAATTTATTAAAAGAACATTTATATTTATTCCCGGAGGCGGAGCTATTTAAATCCTGATTCGATGGGATGATTTTGAAGCGTCAGATATGTTGACTGTTTTGCTACTGTAGTTTAGGACTTCGGAGCTGAAGCATGTGAACTCTGTGGGGGGTAGTTGCACATTTAAATTTTCGCATTAAAGGATTTTTTAGGGTAACCTATAGATTCTGGGGTTGAAAGTAAGTGTACAGTTAGATTTTGTGGTCCTTTCTGCATTGGATAACACGAGAATCCTTGTTATAGGAGGATAGAGTGAAATGAGTGAGAGACTTGGAGGGATGCAATGCGATCCCTGTTGCAGAATAGTTTGCTAGCAGCTTCAAATTCCAAGGCTGATCAGGAACAACTTATCTAATGCGAGGTGGTATATCCTGCACCCGGCATATATGCCGGGTGCAAGATATCATTTTCGGTCTAATGCCCAGAATGGGATTTTTCCCCCATTAAATTAAAGATGATTATCATGAGCAAATTACTTTTGGCTCTTTTCTAATTAAAAGCTGATAACCCATTATATAAAAAATTGTTCAACTAACTCTTTTTTTGGCACTAGAAATTACTCATATGATATAGGTACTCTATAAAAGGTTTGGCCTAGATCTTTACTTTTATGCTATGTTTGGAAGTTTTGAGAGAAAAGAGAGTAGAGGAGAGTGGTGGAGAAAAGGGTAAAGAGAAATAGTTATCATCTATCTTGTTTTGATGTTTTTAAAATTAAGTAAGAGGAAGAAAATAATTAATCTTTTCATTTGTAATTTTGTTAATATAGTAAGGGCAAATTTGGTAATTCATTTGGTCAAGTATTTTTATACTCCACTCTCCCTCTAAATTTATCTAATTTGGGAAAATTAAAAATGAGAGGTTAGAAGTAGTTCAAACCCCTCAAAATTTCTCCCCCTCATTCCTTAAAAAACATCCAAATAAGGTAATTTAATTACTCTCCCTCCATCTACTTTACTCCCCCTCTTTCTCCCAACATCCAAACATAGCATTATAGAAGGAAGAAAAGTACAACTATACAAGTCATAAAGAATTTCACAATTTTTTTTATTTTTTATATACAAGATAGAATTCTACTCTAGCCTAATCTAAGTGTATATATATGTGAAATTCCCTCCTGGAGACTTGAACCTCGACCCTTGCCCCCCATACCCCACAAGCATTTGTACTTGTAGAGTGATCACCGCACCAAGGATGCGCGATGAAAAATGTCATTATTTTGTTTCTGCAAAACAGTTGCAATTAACCAAACACACACGTAATACAACAAAAAAATTTTAAGAATTGTAATTCATCATTTATAAATTTATAAATAGATAAACTATAATTTATTCATGTATTTTGACTCTATTGCAAGAAAAATTATTAGTTTACATTGTACTGGTAATAAGATTTATATTGTAAACTAAACAAATGTGTACAACATTATACACATTTGCAAAAGTGTACAATTTAAGATTTATATTGCTAGTACAGTGTACAATGTAAGAAAAAGAAGAAGAATATAATTTGGGCCTTTTAGTTATTCTAAGTTTTCTCGCACGTAGCTCTCTCTTCCTCTTAGTTCTTCTAATATGATCTGTGCCTTCTCGGAACTGTACGAGTCCCTCCATCGTAGATCAGCGACAACCAAAGCCCCTCCGGCGACTCCAAAGCCTTTCCCTCTCCCTTTGTCATTTTTCTCTCCTTCTTCAGGTATCGGGCTCTCTCTCTCTCTCTCTCTCTCTCTCTCTCTCTCTCAAGTTTCGACTCTTTCTTTCTTTTCTTTTTTTGGGTTTGGTTTTACTTCTTTTTTTTTATATTTAAACCCCTTAAACTAGATTGTTTAACATAATTAATTAACTAAGTTGATTATTAGGCTTATTATTCAAATCTAGGTTAAACAATAATACATCATATCATGCAAAGCAGTAAAAAATAAATAATATCACGATATGATGACTCTGGAAAACCGATAAAACTAACCGTTTCAAAGTAAAAACCTAAGGAGGATTTGACCTAGTTATCCTCAAAGTAAAGTAAATTCACTATAAGAGAATTGAAAATTTTATAATCAGATTTAACCTTAAATCTATTACTACCTCCAGTAGTAACTTACTGACAAGACCACGTGCAAGTTTCGAATCCATGGACTCCTTCTCTTTTTAGATTTACACAAACACAAGCCGTCTTGCTTATGACTTTGAGATCACACTCAAAGGTTTTAGATCACTATCAGAAATGATCTTGATGCAACAACTATGTTCTACCAACGCTTGATTGTAGTTCTTGCCCCGGTAGATTCTTGTGTCGTTGGAAGGTACAAAACCTCTCAGATCTTATAAAGAGTAACACACGTCTTCTAAAGTCTTCAAAAGGTAGCTAGGGTTTCCCTTTTATATGTGGAGAAGTTGGAATGAAACCCTAAACGTTTTCGCTCGGCTTGGGCCTGTTTAAAAATTTTGGAGAAAATCTGTACCTAGGATTTTCGATCGGTCAAGTAAGGGAGAAACTCACTTCCTTTTCTACAATCAGCTGGACTTGAAACTTGAAACCTACACTTTTAAGCATTGCCTAACACCTAGACTAGACATGTTTTGTTCTTGTTTTGCCAACACAATAAAAACATGATTCAAAACATCTAAACCTAAATCTTTAGAACCTAACACTTTTATCTGCCTAATATGTGTTCATATATATTATAGGTTTAATATTTTTATTTATTTATTTAGTTTCATCTATCTTATACGTGTTGTTTACTTGTTTATGGGTTTAATGTTTTTATTTATTTTTGGTGTGTCTTGCTACAATTTTATTTATTTATTAAAATTAAATATTGTAGGTTAAATGAGTACTGATAAATTTGCCACTAGTCAGTCAGACGATTCAAGTTCAACTGGTCTGCTATGGAAATATATTACTAAGTTAGAAAAAGCAAGTGACGGTGGTGAGAACATAATTTTTAGATGTAATTATTATGATAAAGTTTTCAAGGGATTCAGATCCTCTAGAGTTCCTAAGGTACTCTACCAAGTAGAGTTCATTAAATCCTAACCACTCTTTAATGATTTAATGGTCTAGATTTTGCCATGTCAGCATTTCATTAACAATCATCTTAATTGTTTTGTTTACAATATTATTTTATTATTTCAAGAATATTATTAATGAAATGCTGACATGGCAGAATCTAAACCATTAAATCATTAAAGAGTGGTTATGATTTAATGAACTCTACTGGTAGAGTACCCTAAGAACTCTAGAGAATCTGAATCCGTTTTCAAGGAGTCTTATTTAAGGGTGAAAACACCTTTGTCGGAACAGTCTGGTCATGGAGTTTAACCATGTGTTAAGGTTGTTGATGAGTATCAATAATCAAAATTCAAGCTTTCAATTCCCAAAACTCAATCTCATTGTTTGAATTGTCTCATCCCTTTTAAAGTGGTAGCCAACTATGGTTTTTGGAAATTTTAGTCTTTTCCAATAATTTTCTAAATTACGTTTCCATGAAAAAACCCTTTTTCCTCAAAATACCAAAAGTGTTATTGCCAAAAATTCCATTCAACAAAAAGAGAATAGTAAGTGATTTTTTGTTTTTCTTTGATGTGTTTGTTCCCAAAGCCGTGTTATTAGCAACACCATGTACACAATGAATTGGTTCAAATTCCCGTAGCGCTATGCGAGGGATTGAACTCAATGATTAGTAAATCCCAATGATTAGTAAATCGTGGTAGGGTCAAAAGGAAAAAAAGAAACTAAAATTTGTTGGATTAAATGCGAAAAAAATTGTGATTGAAAAGACCAGGGGGACAATGAATTAGCGATTAGCAAAGCAAGTGTCAAGAACTCACTTTTCTACAGGATCTTTAAAGTGAAATATTTTCCTCATAAGATTTTAAGTAAATATAATATGTAATCCTGTTTTCACACAAAATCTAGTAAAGATTTACCACATGGTAGGAATCTTTATATCATTTCACACTATACTTTATAGAAGTTGAGTGGTTTTACTTTTGAGTAATGACACTTCAACAAATGTGTTGTGCCTACGTTGATAGTTTTATAACTTTCATCAAAGTTTTAATGATATACATAATAGAGTTTTACTAATGTGTGCTCTTAGGGCATATATTAGTAAAACCATTTTAGGAAATTTTGTAATGAAAAAACGATAAAATTACAAACTTTTTTTATAAAATTTTCAATTTCTCATAAAATATTTCCAAATATAGATAACTTAATGTATGCTCTTGGGCACACATTAATCGAACTCTACATAATATTATCTAATGGTACACATGATATTATATATTATCATCTTGTGGTTGACCAGGGGCGGTGCTAGTCTATATTCAGGGTTTCAAATGAACCCCCTGACATAAAAAAAAATTATATATATAAAATACTTTTTTTTGTTAGTTTAATACTTTAATTTATTTTTTAAAATATTTTTGTACACCTTGAATTAATTTTGCACATCTTTATTACAAGTATTTCAAACTCTAAGAGTAAAGAGTAAGTGTTTGTGAATTGTAATTATCATTCTTTTTTATAAATTTATATTATGTGTGTGAGTGTGTCTAATATTGATTGTGTGCATTACTTTTTATTATAATGCTATTTGTGTGAATTATGATGTGCGTGGACATTTGTGTGTACAATAGAAATATAATATAAATTTATATAATTTAATAATTAGGAAATAGAAATGGTTTGTTACATGTATGTGTATTGTTATCATGTTATAATAACCTTTTGTTATAAAGTTAGTAAAATTTAAGGGAAAAAAATTGTAAAGTTAGTGTTTGTCCAAGCATTTGATTGGTTAAGAAGACACGTAGTGTATAATTTTATATATGAATGAGTGTGGTTGTGTGCATCAATAATTAATACAAAGCTAATGAGTTTAATTTAGTCATTTAGTTTAAAATATTTTTATAAAAAAAAATATCAAATAGATAATAACAATTGCATAAAAATAAAAATGTTAGATAAACTTAACAAAATAAAATAGTCATAGGCTCAGAACTACCTATATTGACAATAAATACTCATAATGAACTATCATATAACAATTAAAAATTTGAGAATTTGTAAAAAAAAATTGTAAAACTTCATATATTAATTTTTTTTGCCAATAACTCAATATATTTAAGTTCTTTTTTATTAAAACTTTTTAATGACCCCTTTAACATAATTTTTGTAACCGTCATTGTGGTTGACGAGTCCAAACTAAAAACTCCATATTTTATTTTTTTTAGAAAGAACGGCTTGAAGCCTTTTTTTTTTAATTTTTAAAGAGCGATTTGAAAATAGTAGTTGTATATTTGTTTGATCACTACTGATAATTCTTGTAGGTGTAAAGTTGTCCCATCATAATGAAATTAATTGTATGGTTTGTACGGTTGTACCCTTTCGGTTGGCAATTTATTGCATGTTAACAGACAAACTCGCACGGAATTTCCGATCGAGGTCCCAAGCCTAATGGGTTCCTCCCAAAAAATTTAAAAAAGGTCCCAAGCCTAATGATTGGGATCATGCTCAAACAGTAAGGACGTTAGACGACCAACTCAATTTTGGGTTAAAAGCACCGCAAAATCTTTACAACATTATTCCATTATTATCTTATAAGACAATTTATAATTAGTTGTATATTACTTTTACATAAATTTATAATTTTTTTTTTCTATTATTTATAATTAGATCCGGTTAATGTGTGCCCTAAGGGTTAATGAAGGCACACATTAACCTATCTATTTTTAGAAAAAATTTATTGAAAATTAAAAAAACTGTCAAAATTTTTTCAATTCTCGAAATTTTTTTTCTAAAAATAATAAATTATTGTGTGCCCTAAGGGCACACATTAGCAAAATCCTTCATAATTTATCATATTGGTAATTGTAACATAAAATATTGTGATTCTAAACTTTATCGATCAAAGCCAATAAGCTAATAATTCACTTACTTGAAGCCCAATAATGGCATTTTTAATTTTTTATCCCTAAAACAAGACAGTAATAAGTAACTTCTCTTTCGGTGGGTGGTACTTAGCAAATCTTATTCTTTCGGAAGCTGAATTAATTTAAGCT
Organism: Castanea sativa; assembly: GCF_040712315.1. NCBI lineage: Eukaryota > Viridiplantae > Streptophyta > Magnoliopsida > Fagales > Fagaceae > Castanea > Castanea sativa. Next base: position 22,145,491 of record NC_134015.1, on the reverse strand, counting down.
ACACGACAGTTGAATCATTAAAATGCTACTAGCATAATGATTCGTCAGTTAATCAATCATTAGTTGTTTGCGACAAAATAATAGAGTCAACTTTAATTATTTGCTAAAATGATAGCAGTAAATCTTTTTAATTACCTTGAATTATCAATTAGATGTTATACAGTATAAGAGTTCTCCTTTTCCTTTTTATTAGAATAAGAGTTCTGCTACCAAAAACAAATTCACAATTTTTGTCATAATTCTCTTATGTGTTTGAATGTGATTAGCTGTGTGACACTTTCATATGAACTCATCACATTTTCTCTACCAATCATAATCAACTACGTGAACAAGTTGCGACAAAAATTATGTTTTTTTTTTTGTGCTACTAGATTTTTTGGTATAATAAACTCAACAAGATTTTTACCTTAACAATACCCCAAAAAAAAAGCCCAACTGAAAATTTGGAGCTTTCATTCTTCTAATTGGGTCATGAAAGCCACGGGCTTAGTTGGGCTTGCTAAATTAGCATGTCTAAGTTAGGATGGATAGGAGAATAGGCCTAATCTTTTAAGGGCCATCTTTTAATTGCTTCTCCTCGATAGCTGCCTCACCCAAGGCCTCGGAGATGGTGATGGTTTATGGGCCTACGGCTTTATGCTGCCTGCTGCCCAAGAAAGCAGTTGAAGGTTTTTAGGTTCGCCAACCTACACTGTGAGGTGTGCCACAGTTTGGCGTTTGGCTTGGTTTCTGTGCTCGGAAATGAAAATTTTCCCTTATTGAAAGTAATTTGCTATGTATCTAAAATCAATAACAATGTTAGAATTTATCTTTGTAGGATCAAGTTAAAATGTGATGATTAATTTTTTTTTTTACATACTAAATGTTATGTTGTATATAATTGTATAATAAAATTATGATCATGTTCAACATGCGAAGCATTCCATAAGACAAAAAAGTTTGTATCATAAATAGACACACACTAAGATTTAAAAAAAAATTACACCTGTCTTTGATCAAAAGTAAAGTGTAAAAGAAAAGGTGAACTATCTTCTCTTAGACTTCTAAGCATAGTATAAAAAAATGTAGATTTATTAAATTTATTGTTAAGTCATGAGAAAATCAAGTTATTTTAAATTTAGTCTTGTTTCTTTTTATTTTGATCGATTGGAAAATTAAGAATTGGAAACCCTTACAGAGGAAAGCTTATGCAAATAATTTGAGAGGTCAACAATGAGTTATATATATATATATATGGAAAATATGAAACTGATTTGATAAAAAATGTGATTGGTGAATATCAGCAACTTAATAATAAATTTTTAAGTGTTTTTTTTTTAATTGCTGACACATTAGTCTATATTTCTACTTTCTCTTCTTCCTATATCATGCTTCTATTATAAACAATCGTTTACACCAATAGCTTGGGCAAAATTTCTAATTACAATTGAAACACAAGCCCTTTTGTTCCTGTAACGCAATTTAGACCCCTAGTTTTAAAGGCTAATATCGGTTTTAACTTTTAAGCTAATTTAACAAATTAAAGCCCAAATTTTTAAATGATTAGCCAATTAACATTAAGATAAGCATAAAATTGAATACAACCACATAAAATCAAACACCACAACACACCAAAGTGTTTACAAAGAGAAAAACTCAAGTGCCGAGCGAAAAATACCTCTCCTTGGGATATTACCACCAAACAATCCATTAGAGAAAATAGTTGCAATACATCTTACAAACAAAACTCTCCAAGCTAAGAAGTAAAAAAAATGTAATCAAGCCTTCCTAGTTCTTAATCACAACCAACTCCTCGAGTCCTTTCTCTTCTCTAGTCATTGGATTTGCAATTGAACTCCTATTGCTAACACCAAGTTTCCTTGGTAATTCTGGATTGCTACAATGATGCTCAAACTCTAATCAACACACAAAACTCTGAGGTAGCGATGGTCTTAATCTCTTCCCATGGTATATGACTATTTTGAAAAGGGGGAAGGTAGAGAGATTGAAGGATTTCGGTATCAATTTTGTTGGGTCCTGGAACAACAAGATAATTTGTAATAGAATTCTCTTCAGTTTTTATAATTTTTTTTCTAGCCAACATCCCTCAAGTGTCCCACAAACTTGCTGCCTCAACAACTTTTCAAAAACTGAATCTTGTGCAATTTCACTTGACACTACTCCATTTTCGCTCGAGTGAAATTCCATTTTGTACAACTTCAATGTTAGCACTTGACCCAATTGCAAAAAGACCCACAAATTACAAATTACAATGTTATTAAGTGCTTAAATACATGAAAACTATGGTACAAAATATGCCAACACAATAAGATCGATCCTAACAAATGGTGTCCTTATATGTTTTATTGATTAGTCAATTGGATTCTTACCAGAGTATTATCTCTCTAACAAGTGGTACTAAAGCCCATATTGTTGCGGAAAAAAGTGGAAAAGTTGTCAATGTCCCTTTCACAATTAGAGCAAGAAAGGGTGAAAGAAAAAAAAGAAAACAGAAAAAAGAAGACTAATTGATAAAAGTGAGCTAGTAGGACTTCTTTTTAGCCAACAAAGAGGCCTTGAAACCCACAAAAAGGCAATAATTCAAATATGACGAATAAATTATTGAGTATACACATATAAGTGGAAGTTCCACTAGAAGAAAAGATAAAATAGTAAAGAAATTAATATAACATAATTGGGCTTAAACTTATAAGTTTAAGTTTTTGAGTAAAGTGTTGTCCTTATATATAATATTAATTACTAAATTTGAATGTCTTCCCAATAGTACACTTCCTGCTAGCACGTTAGTTTTAATGGAGTCCCTGAAGCAGCTCACCTGTCCACTACGTGGAAGATGGTGTTGTGACCTATGCACGTTTAATGCATTAGTTCATTTTCTGCCATTGCCATTGAGTTCGTGCTTGAGAGCTCTCCCTTTAATGATGAGGAAATTAAGGGAATGCTCTCATGTTTAATGCATCACTTAACATGGGAACATGATTTGGATTGACTTGTGCTTAATGCATCACTTAACATGGGAACATGATTTGGTTTGACTTGTGCTTGAGGCACAAGTCAATCCAAATCATGTTCAAACGTAATTAACACGGGAACAGAGATGCTAAACCACTACTTACTTCAAACGTCTATAGCTATAATATCAGCTTCCTTATTACTCGAACCAATTGGCGTGATTTCTGCATGGAGTAATTTAACGTTAAATGCACACGTAACAATATATTTTAGGATAAAATCTCATACACAGTGGGTGTAACAACCACTGCCCATATATGAATTTTATGAGGCTCTCGGCCATGACTTTTATGAATTCTATTTCATTTAGATGGCTCGAATTCATTTCAAATGCAATCGCTACCTAACTCATGCATAGAGATGCTATTTTCCTTTCATTTATATGCCACAAGTCAATTCAAATCTCGTACAACTCTATCCAAAATGCCACTGTTTTTTGTTGTTGTACATTTTCAAAATTTCCCTCAGTCACGGAGTCAGCTTCGCGTACCACTTTTTCTTGACAATGATGTGGTGGGCCATTTTGGCCTAGGCCCGATAGGCCCAGCAGGGACAGCATTTCATGCTAAAATCATGAAAATGTTTATACTATTTTAAAGCGCAACCTTTTTGATCTTGAATTATGAAGTTGTTTCCCCTTTGGAGTACTTAATGTTTACACCAAGAAATATGGCCCCCCTTGTACGCTATGGGCCTATGGCTATGTGAACAATGTTGTTACAAGCTTTTGCATTGTCTAATAAAATTGTTTGTGTTGTGGTAAATTAGTTTGAGTCAATTACGCCGACGAGTTTGTCAATCAATTCATGTGTTTCGGCTGATGTTGTGGGGAAACTTTTTCCTTACTGTAATTTCTTCAGAAATGTTGCTTTTGTAATCGCGTCAAAAGTCCTAATGCCTATGAGGCTATGACCCTCCTTGGGCAGCTTTAAAGCTTATTTATGTTTTTTTGATGGGTTAAACACCCAAAATAATCATTTTAATAACCATCTTCAAAAGAGTAGTTTGAAAGAGGTTTACATGTATCCATTCTCTATGTAAACATAGAGTAATTGAATTGGTTGTAGGATGTGTTTGTTTGGAGATGAAATAGGATGGATGGAAAATTTTGGAGAGAAAATGGGAATATAAACTTTTTTGGTGTGTGTTTGGTTGGGTGGAGAAGAAGGAAAATAAATTGTGGAGTCCAAGTGTTTTCTCATCTGGTCCACCAAAAAGTTTTTTTTTTTTTTTTCCAAAATGGAGAGAAAACTTGAAAGGGAAAGTATGATAGTTAAATGACAAAAATGCTCATATGCAAATTGCACATGGGCTTAACATTGCTGTTGCTTCCTTTCCTTTTTTTTATTTATTTAAATTTTTTTTTACCTTTGGCTTCTCATTACGACTTCTTTAATAGCATTTTGCTTCACTGGGTGTTTGCCTTTTTTTTTTTTTCTTTTTTTTTTCTTTTTTTAACTAGACCTGATTTTTATTTTTTAATATAATTTGGGTCATTGCTCTTCTTCTTCTTCTTCTTTTTTTTTATTTTTTATTTTTTATTTTTATTGTGCATCATTTTTTAACAAGGTTGTATGAGTAAATTTATGTAAACTCACTTTTTCCATCTTTTCACTTTTTCACTCTCAACCAAACAAAAATGAGAGAAATTAAATTATTTTTTTCTATCCTCCCACTTTTCTATTCTCCCACCATTTTTTATTCTCCCACTTTTTCACCCCTCCAACCAAACGGACCTTTAAGCCTTGCCTTACACGGTCCAAGGCATTTCATTTATAGAAGAATTGTTACAGATACAAAATTTGAAATACAAAGATATTTGAAATGAAACCAACTCTATCCTATCTTATCATAATCCTGGATTTGTTACAATTTATACTTTTTATAATGTGGTATCACTTAACACACTTGTAATACATCTTTAAATACAACTGTAATATATATGAACTAGCTATTATCCTTAACACGCCCCCCGCAAGCTCAATCGTATTGGAGATACATTGAGCTTGGCTTGAAGAAGAGCAAATTTGGAGGAAGATAAAGGCTTTGTAAAGATGTCAGCAAGCTAATCACGACTAGATAGAAAACGAATGAGAAGTGAACTGTCATCAACCAAATCTCAAACAAAGTGAAAATCAATCTCAACATGCTTAGTGCAAGCACGGAATACTAGATTTGAAGTTAAATATGTTGCTCCAATGTTGTCACACCACTAAACAGGAGAACTAGAGATAGGAATTCCAAGTTCACATAGAAGGGCACGCAACCATTTAACTTCTGCTACAGCATTGGCAAGGGCTTTGTATTCGGCCTTTGTACTAGATCTAGCCATTGTCTTCTGCTTTTTACAACCCCCGAAAATTAGATTATTACTTGGAAAGACACAAAACCTCCAGTAGATCACCGAACATCACGACATCCAGCCCAATCAGATTCAATGTAGGCTTGAAGAGAATTGAACTTAGAACATCGCAGCTACAAACCAAAGTGAATAGTTTGCTTAAGATCATGCAGGAGGCGATTGACAGATTGCCAATGGATGGATGTGGGGCGATGCATATACTGAGAGAGTTTGTTAACTGTGAAGGTGATGTTAGGACGAGTGAGTGAGAGATATTGCAGAGTCCTAATAGTACTTCTTTATAGAGTGACATAAGTAAGTGGATCACTCTCAAAAGTAGATAAACTAGTGGACTGAGTCATAGGAGAGCTGATGGACTTGGCCTCTAACATCTTTGTTTTTCTTAAAAGATCAACAATATAACATTTTTGAGATAATACAAGGCCTATGGCAAGCTGATAGTGGATTTGCATTGTTCTAGCCCTGAATGGGGAGGTGAACATGCGTTCTAATGCTTGCTAGACATCCTAAGAGGTTGTAAATTTGACCACATGATCCAGAATCTTCTCAGAGAGAGAAGAGATAATAGCACTGAGTATCATTTGATCTTGAAAATGCCAGTGCTGAAACTCTGGGTTTTGGAGAGCTTGAGTGTCGCCCTAGCTGTAATGATATTGCCTTGAGGTAATGAACAATCTGTGCTCTCCACAGTAGGTAGTTGTCATAGGTCAGTTTAATGGTGATCAGATGATGAATAGTGGTAAGTGGAGAAGGAGAAGCAGCGGTGTTAATAGTGGAAGCTGAGGAAGACGAAGAAGCCATTGAAAAAAAAGAAGACATAAGTCACAGTTACTCTAATACCATGTAAACCAAGAGTAATTGAATTGGTTTTAAGCCTTGCCTTACATGGTCCAAGGCATTTCATTTATAGAGGAATTGTTACAGATACATAATTTAAAATACAAAGATATTTGAAATGAAACCAACTCTATCCTATCTTATCATAATTCTAGATCCTATCTTATCATAATCCTGGATTTGTTACAATTTGTATTTTGTATTCTGTGGTATCACTTAGCACAACCGTAATACATCTGTAAATACAACTGTATTAATTTTGAACTATTTATTATCCTTAACACTCTAAATGGGTCATTTCTCCATGTTAGAAGATGAAATACATATATCAGATACATGATATACTTTATCCATAAATTGTAACATTTGTTGTTTGCTAGCTAGCTTTGGAATTTTGGTGAAAGCCCAAAACAAGACTAGTAATAATTGTACCATGCGCATCTATTTTAAGAAAGAATGGTGAATAATTTCAAAATCACATTTGTACAATCACTTTGAACATTGTCGTTTACAATTTGCATTGTTGGTGTGGGTGTGTGTTCCAAACACTTTATTATGATTTATTTTCTAGTTGTTGGAAATTTATGAGTAAAATAGCCGTTGGCAATTATGAGAAAATTAGCCGTTGGGCAATAATGGATAATATAGCCATTGAGCTTTTATGGGTTATTAGTTACTAATAACTATAGGTTATTATTGTCATGAATAGCTTATATAATACCCATCATTACACCCTTCCCAACAAGTCTTTTTACTACTCTATATTTTAGATATACACAACTCTACAATCTTTTTCTCCCACATATTTTTCTACAAGAATTTTTTTTTTTAAGGAAAAGCAATAGAAGGTTGTTCTTAAACCTTTTGTGAGTTGAAGTGCTTACATCACAAAGGTCGACACTATAGTCTAATCCTGAGGGGTTGTTTGGCCAAGAGAACCAATCGCACCAAGTTTTACTTCGGGTGGTATGAATCAACCTTTAAGAACAACGCTCTTTGCGTGATTCTTTAGCATTGTGAGATTGTTCCTAAATTTACTTAAATTTATATTATTATTGCTTATTTACATTCTTGCTAATTATTTGGGATATTGTTTATTGTATCAAACTTGTTTATTCACTATTATTTTTCCAACAATCTTAAAGGTTGAATTCATGCTTCAAAATGGATAAACAAGTTATTGATCATGAAATTTTATATTGTGATATGATATTATGTTTATAAAGAAAAAATGCTAGTAGTTATATTCTTAGATATAATTACTTATATCTTTTGTGGAGTTTATTTTGCTATCTGGTTTATCTAAACAATTTGGTGGACTAATATTTTAGAAGAAAAAATAAATGACGTCCATCCAAATGTGATTTTGATTCTCTAATCTAAATCAATATGTGAATAATATTACGTAACATTATCTTGATACGTGGATATCAACTTATTGCATTTGCAATTATGTGATACTATATGTGTATTATATTTTGTGAAATTTTTTTATGTCTATTGAAATCTGAGGAACATGAAATTGAAGAAAAACGTATGTGTTTTGAGAAGTGTTTTTTGGAATTCAAAAAAAAAAAATGTGAGCAATAATTTTTATGAGAAATGAGATAAAATTTTATTTTTTGGTAGAATTCTGAAAGAGAAAAAAAATGGTGTAGACTTATGGTGAAGGCATTCCTATTGTTAAGTGGAATTAATAGTGTTGTATCAACTTGGTCCTCCTTTTGTATAATGAAGATACAATGATACTATAATTTAATTAAATTTTATCTTCCTTGCTAAAGTATTCAAGTAATCATTTATGGTTATGTGAAAAAGAAATTGTCGATGATTAAACGTTTGTATTATACAATTGTGGTATAATGATGTCAAATTTTACAAAATATTATGTGTCTTTTTTTTGTAAAATTTTGGACGTTCCTAAGAGTGGTTTCTAGTAGCTAGAGGCTATTGGCTCTATGTACAAAAACTATTATTTTTACATCTCTTGACACAAATATATAAAATGAGAAATTATGGAAAATAATTAAAATTTTCTTTATATATATTAAAAAAAATGATCCAACTAGAATTTTGGACTAGTGGATAAGATTTTGTGGGAATAAATATTCCTTTTATCCACCAAGTGCAAGAGTGATATTGGAAAATATATATACACACACACATATTCATATTTTTATTGGCTATATGTGTTGTTTTGAGATGGTTGATAGGTTTTTGTGAATTTGAAACAAAAAGACCTTGCAAATCCATAACAAGAGGAACCAAACTCCTTAGTTTGGTACATAATAATTTAAATGATTTAAAACACACAATGACTAGAGATGGGAAAAGATTTTATGTAATCTTTGTAAATGACCATTCTATATTTATTTAACTTTGTGTATTAGGAACCGAAGATGAGGTATTGGAAATTTTTATAATATATAAAAAATGAATTTAAGAATGGCATAAGCCTAACTTGGTATACCTCGAATTGTGGGGGTGGTTGGCTAAGATGTTACCCAAATCTAAAAGGAGAATACCTCAAAGTGTGGTGGTACTTGCCTAAGACATGAACCTAAAAGGAAGAAACTTGATTCTTAAATATGTGATTGTGTGTTTATTGGTTATGTTTGTTATAATTCATGATATAGAATTATCTTCATCAATAGTGATATATTTAGAATTTAATACTATTGTTAAATCTTAAAAATACTTTCTTTAAGTATGAGTTTCCTTTGAAAAATAAGGAAAATATGTTTTATGAACCTATTGATACTTCTAATGATCCTGTTGTGATGTGCAAGAATTGAGAAGAAGTAAGTAAACTAAGGAGAAAAAGAGTGACGGTAACAATTTTCTTACCTATATTGTTGAAGATGAACATGTAACTTATTATGATGCAATTAAATTTGTTGATGCACACTTATTATTGGAAGCTTTTAACAAATTATTAGATTATGTATAATCACACTTACAATGGGTTGAGCTTCCACCTATGGTTAAGACTATTGGTTGCAAGTGAGTATTTGAAACAAAATTTGTATGGTTGCTAGTGGATTTTTAAAAGAAACTTATAACTGAATGGGATCATAGATAAGTATAAGGCATGCTAGGTAGCTAAAGGCTATAATAAAAAATATCATGTTGAATATTTTATACTTATTCTTCGATTATTAGAATTGCATCTATAAGAATGTTGTTTGTCATTGTATCTATTTACAAACCTATTATACATCATATGGATGTTAAAACTATTTTTCTAATAGGTGAATTAGAAAGAAAAAAAATATATATTGAGCAACCCAAGGGTTGTGTTGTCCTTGGACAATAATGTAAAGTTTGTAAATTGGTTAAATCCTTGTATGGATTAAATCAAGCACCTATACAATGACATGGAAATTTTGATATATGATGCTTACACATGGATTTGTGACTTATGGTCATATAATAAGTTAAATAATAATTAATGTGTCATTATTTGTTTATATGTTGATGACTTACTTATATTTGGAACTAGCCATAATGTTGTACATGATACTAAATGTTTTCTTGCCTCTAAATTTGATATGAAAATTTTGGTTGAGGCAAATGTTATTTTAGGCATCAAGATCCTTAGGGATAATGATTGCAGTGTACTATCACAATCTCATTATGTGGAGAAAAAAAAAATTAAACACTTTGATATGTGACCTATGTCTATTATGTATGACTTAAAGGTGCACTTGGTCAAAAATTGTGGTGACAATGTTTCACAAGATAAATAAGCACAAATTATTAGTTGTGTAATATTTTTGACAAATTTTAGTCGCCCTGATATTGCATATGATGTTGGTAGATTGAGTAGATACACTCATAGTCCTAGTGTTGAGCATTGGGATTCAATATCTATATTATTGATGTATTCAAAGGGGACTTTTTATTTTTGTTTCTCATATTGTGGTTATCCTATTGTTTTAAAAGGATATTATGATGCTAACTGAATCTGATACAAATTATGTAAAGCCCACTAGTGGATATGTGTTCACACTAGCTGGAAGCGCTGTCTCTTGGAAGTCATCCAAGAAGACTTGCATAGTGAGATCTAATATGGAAACAGAGTTAGTGGCCTTAGAGAAGGCTGGGTCTGAAACTGTATGGCTTAAGAGTATATTAATTGGTATGCCTCCTTTCACTAACTTTGTTGTCTCTATTTGCTTTCCTTGTAATTGCTAGGTTGCCATAACATAGGTTAAGAGCAAAGTTTATAATGGGAAAAGTTTACATATCCAATTGAGGCTGAGGCAGCTTATTGATAATGATGCTATGTCATTGGACTTTGTGAAATGGGAAAAGTCGATATATCCAATTGAGGCTAAGACAGTTTATTGATAATGATATTATGTCATTGGACTTTGTGAGATCTAAAAGGAACTTGGCCTGTCCTTTGACCAAACCACTAGCAAGAAGGCTGGTGAATGAGACATCTAGGGAGATTGGACTGATACCCAAGTTATGACACTATGGCTAATGCCCAACCTCTATGATGGGTGATTCCATGCAAGAGGTTAAATGGGTAGAAGTTATTAGTGGTCCATGGGCACTGTCATTTGTTATGTATTTTCTGCTATCTCAATAAGGAGATTAGTGATAAGTTAATCTCTATTGTGAAACAGTGCTAAATTGCAGAATTTGGTAAGGTTGAGCTTTAGGTTCTTAATGGATCCATATCCCTATCTGTTAGGATGGGGTGTATCTACAAGCACTTTTGATGGATGTCACTGACTAAGTTGCAAATTATTGGAGGTTGAGTTTTAAACTCTTAATGGATCCATATCCCTACATGTTGGAATGAGGTGTACCTGCACGCATTCCTGATAGATACCACCGACTAAGTTGCAGAATATTGGAGGTTGAGCTTTAGGTTCTTAATGGATCCATAGCCCCTACTTGTTGGGATGGGGTGTTCTACACTCACTCCTGATGGATGCCACCTATATGTGAATGGAAGTTGTGCCGCTTCCTATGAGACTTTTTGGGTAGATCTCCAAAGCTCTCATGAAACCTAGTGGCATAGCCTAGATAAGGCGCTAACCCGCTTAAGAACAACCTTGATAAAGAAAGTTATATGGGCAGTAAGTTTGGTTTACTGATAGCTTGGTTAAAAGAGTTTTAACTCCACCAATGTCTTTTAGTTCCTACTTATTTATCCTATGTATGGTTAAAACCTTTTGGTACCATATTGATGCATGCTTTCTTTAGTTGCTTGCCTTTCCTAATTTGTGTTTGTAACACGTGGGAGATTTGATAGGCCAAGAATGTATTGACCCCTTGTGATGAATTAATTGATTAATCAGCCAAATTTATTAATTAATCAAATTAACATGTAAATGCGTGGTGTAGCAGAAAGTAAATTGATACGGTGATTTGTTTACGAATGGGAAAAACCAACACGGCAAAAGCCCCACCGGGTGATTTTAAGGTCACCACTCCCGAGAATCTACTATTATTAAAACAAGCAGCTACAAGTAAAAGAATCTCAGTACCTTATACCAATCTACAGTTGAACCCTTACCTCAATACCCAATTCGACTTGTTCCGTAGTGACAATCTCTCCTTTTCAATGCACGGCTCCCAGTACGTGACTAACCAATTGTGCGGATCCCAGTATGCGACTTCAATCACCAACTAAAGAAGAATTTTTGGCTGCAAAGTTCATCAGTTCATCACACGATGAAGATCGAGAAACTCCTTAGTTGCAAAACCCTATGGTGCATAAACACAGCAACTTCTTCACAAGAAAAATGAATTAGGGCTAACTAGGTCTCCGATCACAATTTGCTCTTGTGCAATTGTGTTCTTAGCTCTGCAACCTGATACGGCTCTTAAAATAATCCATTTATATGTCTAGGGTTGTGAGAAAAGAAAGCTTAATCATATAATCATGGATTGGATGAAAAACAGTCCAGAAAAACTGAATTTCATAAACCTCGACAGATACCGTAGCTGTCAAGCAGTTGCTGAGCCTCGGGCTTAAACAACTCTTTTAAATATCGATAAATGCTAACTGTCGAGCTTTAATGAACAATACTTTTTACACTTGAATCTTGGACAAACTTGCATGACTTTAATACTTGGTCTTGAAACAAGGTTTCTTGAAGTATTAAATACATCCTAGATCTACCCAATTACAAATAAAGTGCGTTTTATCAAAGGATTATCCAATTACATAAATAGTGACATATGTTCCTAACATGTGAAACACATATGTCCTAACAATCTCCCCCTTTGGCAATCCGTGACAAAACCACAACAAACAAATGAATATATGAGAGAAGTCATAAATCACTCAACTCATATTCACTTGTTAAATACAATAAAATCTATCCTAACACAAACTCTTGAAAAACTTTGCAAGAAGAGAGTTTATGGCAAGTAGACTTTGACAACCTGTATTTCTGAAACACTTAAACAAAACTCATCAAGACATCTTTGTGTGAAACTGAAAGAGAAGATTGCATACAATATATAAGAAGCATGTGCATAAAGAGAGAAAAGAAACAACGCATGTAAGGGTAGGTGAAAAACATACATGTAACAGCATATAAAGAAGATAAGTACAATGTATATCAAAATGGTCACAAGACCCATGTACAAGAGATAATGTATCTAAAGAAGAAAGAAAAGAAAAAATACAAGTATCCTCACTACATCCCTCAATATCAACACTCCCTTTAACAAGAATCTCCAAATCTCCTATACTAACCCTCTTCCTAACTATAACTACTCTCATAACCAAACCTACTCCCCATTTTTGTCACGAGTGACAAAGGGTAAGAGTGTCAAGTAGACATTTCATTAGTATTGGAAGAACTAGCATCACCATCATCCTTATCATTGGAAGCAGTAGCATTATCCTCATCCTTAGAAGCCTCTGGAGTAGATGGAGAAGAAGCAACGAAGCCACCCATGACTGCCTACCGTTGTGCAATACGACCAATACGGGTGTTCACTTGACATAACTCATCACTGAGAGCATCGAGACGAGCATCCATGCGCTGAAGCTGCGCCATGATGTCCTCGAGAGTCACACCGTTCGTAAAAGAAGAGGGAGCAGATATGGATGAAACTAAAGGAGTGGGAGGAGCTGCTGACCCGGACTGCCTCGACCAAAGCTATGCCTCTCTCCGTATAACGGTAGCGGCATCTATAGCACCCATGACAGAAAAGTGGTCGGACACGGGAAAGGGAACAGAGCAATGGCGTAAGAGCCTCGTGATAGCAGAAGGGAAGATGAGCTTATCACGGGTCGCCGTATCCCTATACACATCTATGATAGAAAGAATGAAATGAGAGGGAAAATCTATACAAAGATGCTCAAGAAGGGAAAGCAAAAACAGAGCACGGGGCTCTGTAATAGAGTTATAATGAGATAAGGGATGTAACACAAAAGTCATGACCATGTTCATGAACCTAAGACTTTTAGCAAAGGTCGAATAGTAAGCAAACTGATGCTCACCCCAATCAGAATGGCGCTTACAGAAGGCAGACATAAGCTTGTCTTTAAACGATCACAATCAGGGTAGTTAGGATGCGTTACCCTAGGGACATAGAGCATGTCGGCTACAAGAACCGGAGTGACCATGATGTGCGTACCTCAAAACGCGAGTGGAATACTGAGGTATTGAATAATCGAATCTATGCATGTTAGAGTACAACTCCTAGATCAGCACGCAGGGACATATGACCGGGACGCCACATAGTGACTCTTATTCCCTACTGTGGATGACAGTAGGAAGGTCAGTGTCGGAGAAGTCCGACAAAATGACTTGGTATTTCGAATGAATGCCTTGTCAAGAAAAGTTCTTAAAGAAGTCTGATTTGGCCTTCTCATCACGGAACCAAACGTGAAAGGGAGTAGGATTGGAAGAAGTGGATGCCCCGGAATGTAGAGGGTTCTGGGACGAAGTAGATCTATGTTTGGGTGCCATAGAAGCAGACTAACGCAAACACAAGAGAGAGAGGGAAAAGGAGACAATCAGAAAAGTTCTAAGCAGTTCAAATATATCAAAATATATTGAAAAGAAAGAACGTATGCATGAGAATGCATGAACATGTGACATGCAAAAGTAATTGCATCATGAGCTCAACCCAATCCAATTCTACTAGCACACAATCAAAGAACATATATAGCACACATCTAAAATGCATGACAATATAGTTAAAATGCAAATGAGATGCAATGCATGAAGTTTCAAGATCAAAACTACACAACCCATCCCAAAAATTTTGCAAAAACCTCTTTGATTTTGAAAAACCCCAAAAATTTCAAAAATCCCAAAAACTTGGGTTAAAAATCATGAAATGCATGAATATGAGAGATTAGGACACTTACCAAGTGAAGAAAAACTTGATTAAGGCCAAAAATACTTTGAGGAAGAGATTTAGAGAGAGAAAAATGTGTTTAGGAGGTGAAACAATTGAGAGCAGGTGAGAGAGATCGAGGAAAGTGTGACTGAGATCGCGAAGACCCTTTATATAGAAGCTCAGTAAATCTCGACAGATAGAGAGGTTTCGACCTTTAAAGGGTTCGACAGATGCAGCTATTGAGGAGGTGTCCAAGGCAAAAGAAGCTCGATGGATTGAGGACCCGTCGAGGAGCTATCAAGGGGACAAAAATATTCTTGATTGATTGACTTAGCTGTCGAGAAGTGTCGAGACTGCGATAAGAAACAACTGAAGAGCTCGATAGATAAGCCAAGTGTCGAGAGGTGTCGAAGAGTTATTGAGATTACTTAAAAAACAGTTTTTCAAAGAAGAGAAAAACACAGACATGAATGCAATCAAACAAGCCACTCAACCAACGATCCAAACAACATTTTAAGCTCTCAAAATCATCTCTTAATGAAAAAGTTAAGCACGTAGATCCCAAAACACACACACACACACACTAAACAAGTTTAACCAATTTTATATTTAAAAAACAAGTTAAGACAGTTTAGTGAGCATACATTAACACATGTAAAACTTGTGATAGCCAAATCACATTATACCTGCACATGTATCAAAAGTAGCAAAGAATATTGCGTGTTGTGTGTGAAAAATATCGCAAGGTTGCATAAGTGTATCTATGTTATGATGATTTGAGATATAAGAAAATCACTTTAATTCACACACAATCATAACTGTTTGATGAGGATTATCACCTTCGAGGTACATTCTATAACTCTCGCATCTCTTAGAATACACGCTTGCAATCATATATAAAGCATTTTGATCTTTTTGCTTTTATTTTTCTTTGCATATTTTCCTTTTAAGCAAACCATGCATGCACATATAAGAGACAGAAAAAAAAAATACCCAATTATGTTAAGCTTTTTGACATTGCACTTTTGCTATGCTGAAGCATACAAATGTCATTTCATAATTGGCGGGTAACAGTGGTGAGATAGTTATTTATGCCTTTCTGTTAGGATTTTTTAGTCTTTCTCATCAAAAAGAGTGATACGAGTGTTAAGTACAAGAGATTACTTAACCTTACTCATCACAAACAAGAGCCACAAAGCTCACTTGCTTAGTTGTGCATAGAGATGCTCATCTAAGTTACAAGAGATACAAAGTTTAGAAAACTTTGTTTCAATGGCTATTCAAGGTACATAAGTACCAATGTACACAAACAAACCCTGTTTTTTTATTTTTCAGTTTATTTTATTTTATTTTAATGAAAAAAAACTGAAAATAAACAACAAAAACATGTTAAATAAAGCAAAGCAATGCATAAAACTAGACTGACTCAAAACAAGAAAGAAAAACACACAAGTAATGCAATAAAAAATAGATAGGGAGAGAGAAAAGAAGTGATAAAATCACTTGGAGCCCTTTTCCTTCCACACCTTGGAAGAACCTTTCCTTTGAGCAAAGCCTTGAGCTGGTGGTGAGGGGGAAGAATTGAAACCATTCAAGTTCGAAAGGAACATGAGGGCTTTAAGAAGGTCTCCAAGGGGTGCAAGAGAGGATGGAAACTGATTCTAGTTTCCTGATGTGATCATGTCGTTGCTCTGTTGAGTAGCTTACCACTTATAGTAATTAGGTAGAGTATGACCGGCTACTCCACAATGATGACAAAGATGCTGTTTCTTCTGTTTAGGCTTTTGAGAGTTAGCCTTCTTAACCCTAGAGTTTTTAGCTTCTTTCTTATTCTGTTTAGAGGGTGTTCCTAAGATAGATTTACCCTTGTTTATGTTCTCACTAGCTAAATCAGTTTTGACATTAGTGTTCTCAATTTCAACATTATTACTAAGAGGAACAAAAACAGTAGTATTAGTAGAAGCAATATTAGAAGAAGAAAAATCATACCCTAAACTGGTTCGATTAGAGGCATATTTTTCAAGCTGAGCATCTCGTCAAGTTTTGCACTTGAGGTCCTCTCCAACTGAGCTCTCACTTGGAATAGTTCCGCCTCAAGCTTCTTGGTCTTCTCAGCCAAGAAAATGTTCTCAAACCTCAGTGCTCTGATAGTCTAATTTGCTTCATCAAACTTTGTGGAGATTTATTCTGGTTCAAGCTCCACATCACTGAGCTTCTTGGTGGCCAACCTATACAACTTCTCATGTTTCTTCGAGACCTTGTATAACTTTGCATAGGCTGTATGGATATCATCTTGTTCATCCATCTTCTCAAATTTAGATTCCACCAAGTCCTCTTCTTCATCCACATCTTCAACAATCCCCTCAGTAGGATTGACAGTAGCAGTGAAGGCATTCAAGATTCCGTCATCCTCATTATCGAAATCATCCTCAGATTCGGTGTCGCTTAATGTAGCAGCAAGCGTTTTGCTCTTCCCAATGGTCTTGAGATATATAGGGCACTTCTGTTTCATATGTCCGAAACCTTGACACCCAAAGCACTTGGGTCCTGAGGGAACAGTGTACTGACCGCCATCCCTTGCATCCTTCTTCCCTTTGTCTCGGCTCTTGAACTGAGAAGAATTGGATTGCCTACGGTCCTTGTCAAAGCCCTTTGCATTAACATTCTTCATGAACTTCTTGAACTGCAGGGTGATGTAGGATTTCATTTTAGAATCTTCATCATCAGAAGACTTATCAGTGTCACTGCTCTTGGCCTTCAGTGCCATGCTCTTGCTCTTGCTTGACTTCCCGAGCCTTGTCAAACCCAACTCATAGGTCTGCAGATTTCCAACGAGCTCTGTTAGAGGAATCTTGTCAATATCCTTGAATTCCTCAATGGAGGTGATCTTTGCATGAAACTTCTCGGACAGAGATCTGAGCACCTTTTTCACAATCTTGGAAACTGGAATGGTTTCTCCAAGATTAAATACTGAGTTCACAATGTCCTTGAGCTTGGCATAGAACTCATCAAATGACTCATCCTCATCCATCTTGATTTCTTCAAAGCTAACAGTGAGTCTTTGAAACTTCGAATCCTTGACAGCCTTGGTTCCCTCATAGGTTGTTTGAAGGATGGTCCATGTTTCTTTAGCAGTTTCAGTAGAGGATATCTTCTTGAACTCCTCATTAGTGACTGCACTGAAAAAAGCATTCAATGCCCTGCTGTTAAATTTTGCCGCCTTGATTTTCGCATCATCCCAATTGGCCGATGCTTCCTTTGACTTGGTCCAGCCAATCTCTACAGCTTTCCACACCTTCTTATCTAGAGACTGTAAGAAAGTTCTCATGCGTACTTTACAGTATGCGTAGTTAGTTTCATTAAATAAAGGAGGTACAATAAGAGACTGTCCTCTATCCATGACAAACATGGGTCAATGGATCTCACAGCAAAGATTAAACCCTAATCAGAGTGTGCCCGCTCTAATACCACTTGATAGGTCAAATTAATCAAATTAAACCCTAATCAGCCAAGTTTATTAATTAATCAAATTAACATGCAAACACGTGGTAGCACAAACAAATCACCAATAAACTAAAGTGCAGCGGAAAGTAAATTAACACGGTGATTTTTTTACAAATGGGGAAAACCAACACGGCAAAAACCCCACCCGGTGATTTTAAAGTCACTACTCTCGAGAATCCACTATTATCAAAACAAGCGGTTACAAGTAAAAGAATCTTAGTACTTTATATCAACCTACAATTGAACCCTTACCCCAATACCCAATTGGACTTGTTTTGTAGTGATAATCTCCCATTTTCAATGCATGGCTTCCAGTACGTAACTAACCAATTGTGCGGATCCCAGTACGCAACTTTAGTCACCAACTAGAGAAGAATTGTTGGCTGCAAAGTTTTTCAGTTCATCACACGATGAATATTGAGAACTTCCTTGGTTACAAAACCCTACGATGCATAAACACAGCAGCTTCTTCACAAGAAAGATGAACTAGGGCAAGCTAGGTCTCCGGTCACAATTTGCGCCTGTGCAATTGTGCTCTTAATTGTGCAACCTGATACGGCCCTTAAAATAATCTTTTTATATGTCTAAGGTTGTGAGAAAAGAAAGCCCAAACTATAATCACGGATTGGATAAAAAACAGTCCAGAAAAACTAAATTTCATAAATCTCGACAGATACCTTAGTTGTCGAGTAACTGTCGAGCCTCGGGCTTAAACAGCTTTTTTAAACCTCGATAGATGCTAGTTGTCGAGTTTTAATGAACAACACTTTTCACATTTGAATCTTGGACAGACTTGCATGGCTTTAACACTTGGTCTTGAAACAAGGTTTCTTGAAGTATTAAACACGTCCTAAATCTACCCAATTATAAGTAAAGTGCATTTTGTCAAAAGATTAACCAATTACATAAATAGTGACATATGTTCCTAACATGTAAAACACATATGTCCTAATAGGATTGTTGGTGTGGGTGTGTGTTCCAAACACTTTATTATTATTTGTTTTCTAGCCATTGGAAATTTATGAGTAAAATAGCCGTTTGCAATTATGAGAAAAATAGTCGTTGGGCAATAATGGATAATATAGTTGTTGGGCTTTATGGGTTATTAGTTACTAATAACTATAGGTTATTATTGTCACGAATAGCTTATGTAATACCCATCATCACACCCTTCCCAATAAGTCCTTTTGTTGCTCTATATTTTAGATATACACAACTCTACTATCTTTTTCTCCCGCATATTTTTCTACAAGAATTTTTTTTTTTAAGGAAAAGCAATAGAAGGTTGTTCTTAAACCTTTTGTGAGTGGAAGTGCGTACATCACAAAGGTCGACGTTATAGTCTAATCCTGGAGGTTGTTTGGCCAAGAGAACCAATAGCACCAAGTTTTACTTTGGGTGGCACGAATCAACCTTTAAGAACAATGCTCTTTGCGTGATTCTATAACACTGTGAGATTGTTCCTTAATTTACTTAAATTTATATTATTATTGCTTATTTACATTCTTGCTAATTATTTGGGATATTGTTTGTTGCACCAAACTTGTTTATTCACTATTATTTTCCCAACATGCAATTGGTTCAAAGTTAGAAAACAGAATGTAAGAGACGAAATTGTTCATAGACAAGATAAAGGAAAAAAGCAAAGACAATATAGATCTAGAGTTTGCCTCCATGATTATCCTAAGTTCACATGTGTTTTTGATCATTATCAAAAGTACTAGTTTCAAAATTGTCTAAATTTGACTCTGTCTCGTGGTTCATTAATACACTGAGCACCCAAAGAATCAAAGCCTTAAGCCTGGTGTTCACACGTCACACATCTTTTGCATCAAAGAAAGTAAAGTAAAAAAATACACACACATATATATATATATATATATATATATATATATATATATGTGTGTGTGTATATATGGTGACAAAATGAGAGCAACGGTTTTTGGCCAAACACACTAACATGTAAAAGTTGCACGCCTCAAAATAGTGGGCAAGTGCAAAAAGAGACGTGGCTAACGGATTCTTTACTAACACCAGAAACAGCATAGAGAAAAAGTGGGCGGCTGCGAGACTGAGAGAGCTAATGTATGTTTAAATACTGCTTATTACTGAAAATTGAAAACTAAAAATATTGTAACAAAATAATTTTTAAATATGTGAATAGTACCGTAAACAGTACACAAAACATACTAAGTTGAACACAACGCTGCTAAAACCAAGTTTTAGGGATTTAATAAAAAAAAAATCAAATCCTTTAAACAATTTCATTAGTTAGCCAAGGTTTAAAATTATTTTGGTATCTAACAAATCGAGTCTGTCAGACTCAATTTTGCTCTTTGAAATTGAACGTGAAAATTGAATGTTTCACACTTGAGTTTCATACTTGAGTATCTCACACTCGAGTTCCAAGTATAATTTTAAAGAGCAAAATCGAGTTTAACAAACTCGATTTATTAAATATCAAAATAGTTTTAATCCTTAACTAACTAATTAAATAATTTAGTTTATATAGTTATTTTTAAAAAAAATCTGTTTTAGCTCTATCCAAACTCAGGCCTAGTGGCTTGGTGCTCCATTATAGCAATAGTTGATGACATCCACAGTTCACATCGCGCACACAAAAGACACACTAGCTTAACTCTTTAAAATGCCGACCGACTAGTTTATCTATTTGGATTGACAAATTACAGTCGACATTGGAGTGGGAGCAAGCAACAGAAAAACCGTGATACCTCGGTTCATGCACTAGCTACTGGCTAGCCGCAGTTCAAATAGTCTTACCAAAAAGGGCTGGGCCCTGCATTAATTTGTTTAATCAGTACTACACACTTACACATTCACATGCATTTTACCACAAATATTCTTAACGGCAAACAGTGGAGAAAAAAATGATAGTCCGTGATAGTAACAGTCGTTCAAAACTTCAAATACAATTTGTAGACAGTAGCAGTCATTATTATCTCACTACATACCTTGATTAAAATCATAAATAAATATTGGGTTTAAATAATGGATGTCTTAGAGTATTTATTAATAAACTATTTTAAAAAAAATTTGATATCACTTTAATGAAAAATTTTAAAAAACTATTGTAAGGGCACAATTTGCTCTCACGGCCCAAAAGAAAGTTCAATGGTCCCAAAGAGCCTAAAACAATGAATTTGTATAGAGTGAGCTTGAAGTTGAACTCTCAATGAGTTAGGTTGACAACAATCTTTGTAGGTTAATTGTTATTAGAAAGCATAAATGAACAGTTTCGGCAAGGAAAATCCTCCTTGGCAAAGTCCGAGGAAGGTTGTTCTTATATATTATTTTTAAACTTAATCACAATTACAGTTCTTAAATGTATAGTGGTTTTTCTACAGATTATCCGATCCCCCCTTGTAATGGGGTATTTCTTCTTTTTATTCCCCTTCTTCACTTCATCTCAGTCCTCCACGTGTAAATCAGATTGCTGGTTTTGATACTTATCCCATCAGCACATTCCTGAAGTCTTTATGGGTAGCTGTAAGGCTGAGTGTTACTGTTCAGGTATCACTTCCAAATTAATGTGGCCAGGAAGTTAGCTACAGAACATTCAATGCGGTAGTAGCAACATTCTTTTCAAATATTTCTCATCTCTCTTTTGTCTTATCTCCACCTGATGTTTATCCTTGCTAGTATGATCGACTGGTGCCTTGTTCTTGATGAAAGGTCGGACTTATGACCTCTACTCTGTTTAACCGAGAAGGTACTTCTCCTCGGACAACATTTCCAGTTCCTCATGACTGAACTCCTTCCACGGGCCATTGTTCTATAGGCCTTCATCATTATTACCTTTTCTCGGACTACTTGAGGTCTTTGGACACGACCCACGGCCCAATACCCATATCTGGGTCCTTTATCCCTACAACTATAAAAAAAAAATTAGTTACTTTTTTCTTTTCTCACAAAATTTTTTAAAATATTTCATAACCTACTGTCTTTAGGATATTAATTAATTTTCCCTTCATTTAAAGCTTAAACTTTCAAATTGTCATATCTTAAAATATTTCTTAAACCAATATTTTATCTTGATTTTTAAAGTGACTAAAATTGTCATATCCATGATTCCATGGTTGAGGTTCCCGGCCTAGATTATCAATGCTACAAACCAGTCATATTTTCGTGGCCACTAAGTGTTAGCATAAGAAATTCTTCACTCATATTTTGGGGATTAAAAATGATAACAGTACCTTGAGTCCTTGATCACTAAAGCCTTTGTTGAAGTAAATTTGTTTATGTCCAAGGAAAAGAATATGTTAGAAAAGATAATATTGATACTGATTGAGGAATCAAACAAAATGAAAAACAAAACGAGACTGTTTTATTAGGTATTAAATGCTCTATCGTATTATCTGACGTCTTTCGTTTTCCTTTCTATAGTTTCATTTTTTTTTCATCCGACTCCTTTAGCTTATATATATGTTTCCAATGAGGTCTTGTTTTTTTTTTTGGTTGATAATTCGGTAGTGTGGGGAGAGAGCCGATTTGAACCTGGATATTTCATTTGGAAATAGTAAAAAAATTCTAAGTGAGCTACAAAATTCTTGACATGTTTTCAATGTAGCCCTTCCATTTATCTCATTCTAAACTATGTCCTTATACAGCATAGTTTTGCTATTTTTAAAATTCAAACATTAAAAAAATCATGCCTATTTAAAGTTAACCTTAAAAAAAAAGATTACTATTGTTAATGTATGTCTGTTAATTTGCACTTTAGGCTTACTTTAGGTTTCATGTTCAACACATATACTTGTTGTTCGGGGGCCTTTTTCGGTTGCTCGGCCACGTGTGGTCCTTTGGAGGGGTGACCTTGCTAGGCCTGGGTTCTTTTTGGGGAGTTGCATCCCAGAACTCAGCATTGGGCCACATGGTCCAATGGCTAAATATGTAACATGTGCTTGATATAATAGGTTTGATTAGTAGTTGTAACAACGGTTGAGATAAAGTAGTATTTATTTAGAGGTAAAGTAGTCATTTACTCAATAATGTAAGTTTAAAGATAAGGAAGTAAAGTCACTTATCTTCGTATAGTTTATAGCCTAGTTGTGTAGCAACCGTGAGCTGATAGGATTCCAGTAGACTGCTAGCGATAGAGGCTAGTTAAGCTTGCTCCTCCTTTGTATGATTTGTAGCCCAGCCGTATAGCATCAGTGAGCTGATAGGATTATAGCAGAATGCCAGCGGTAGAGGCTAGTTAAGCTTGACCCTCCTATCATGCAATTTAAATGAGTTTAAGCCTTGGTTAATGGTTGTAATGGTGGTTGGAATAAAGTAAAATATATTTAAATGTGAAGTATTCATGTGTTCGATAATATAAATTTAAAGATAAGGAAGCAAAGTCACTTATCTTTGTATGGTTTGTAGCCCAGCTGTACAACTTCCGTGAGCTGATAATATCCCAGTAGAGTGGCCCAGCGGTAGAGAGGCAGTTTGCCATGACAACTTCAAGATTGAGGGGGAAACATGGGTGCAACTGGAGGGAGAGAGAGTATGCCCAGCTGTGTGTAGGGGCTGGTTAACCTTTCTCCTCTTATCATGCACTTAAATGAGTTTTCCCCTTGACAATGCTCTTTTAGTTGTTGTGAAGTTATGAATAGTGTTGCCTTCCATGAGAAGAGCTTTTGTATGGAGTATTTATGCCTTCTAAGAGAAGGGCTTTATGTAAGATGGATTTGTGTCTTCCATGAGAAGGGCTTTGATAAAAGATCTTGGTGCCTTCTAGGAGAAGGGTTTTAGCATTAAAAGTTTATGCCTTCCATGAGAAGAACTTTTATAAGGGAGATAGAGAAGAGTATTGATATGTGTTTATGAGCAGCAAAACAGTAGAATTTTAGAGTGAGAGAGTATGAGAGTGGAGTTTAGAAGAGTGTAGTGTGTTATATGTAATGTTGTAGTAAATATGTATGAGATTGTGTAAGAGAAGTGAAGAAAGAGATGTTTTGTGGGATGTAGTGTTTGTAATATATATGATATATGAAAGTATGAAAGATATGGCAGTTGAAGATAGTAAAAATATGAGATTACAACCGTTGGAGAAGTTGTAGAGATTGCTTTCCAAGAGGAAAGATTTTGTAGGAGAAGAGTATGGAGATATGTATAAGTATTTGGGGATGGGAGCAGTAAGATAAGTCTATTTTTTGAGTATGAAGAGTGAAAGAATCAGTATAAGAGACGTAATAGGGCTGTAGTGTGTTTAGCAAAGTTGCTAGGATTTGCTGCTGGGATTTTTCTGTTGGAGGGTGGGTGAGGGCTTATGAAGGCATTTGTGAGCTAACTGCTGAAGGGTTTAGTTCTTGATTTTGAAACTAACAACTCAGAACTTCATTCAGAGCTTAGGGAGAGAGAATAGAGAGGTTTGTGAAAGAGTTCTTCTCCCTTTTGGTGTCCTCCTTTGAGGTGTTAATGAGGGGTCCCATTTAAAGCTGAGTTTGAGGGGGTATTTTAGCAAATAATATCAGCCAAAATCTGTCCCAAATAGCAATGAATCTTCAGAAAATCCATCTTAAGATTTGGGTAAAAATGGTAAGTTTAGCTTCAAGATGTTCTTACTATTTCGAGTAAGAGCTGCTGGGGAAAAAGCAACAGAAAAGAAATGTATTTCAGCAAGAGAAAAGATAGTTACAAAGTTGGTTTTGGTTTTAGCCAAACGTGGAAAAAAAAAGTAATGCACAGGCTTCTGTACAGCTGTCACATCTATCCTGAAAAAGCTGTCCCAACTGTCAGGTAAAGCTGTCCCAGCTGTTAGGAGTAGCTGTCACTTTGGGCAGAAGCAAAAGAGGTCAGCATGGTAATTGAAGAGTCTTGGAGAGGTCATTCAGTATTTACTTTATGGTTTTAGCTGAAAATGGTAAAATCACTTTCAAGGGTATCTTGCTATTTTAGGCATAGCAGTTGGCAGCTGGGATTTCAACATTAAATGGGTGCTGATGTCACTCCTAGCCAGGTGTCAAGTGCTGAATACACTACTAGGGGTCTGCTGGAAATGTTTCCCATTTTGGGTGTTTGTGTTTTTGGTACAAGGTTCCATTACAACACATTTCTAGCAAGTAATAGAAGCATTGGTTGAAAGCTAATGAAGGTTTAGAGATTTAGTTGAGGTCCCATTGTGTTGTAACTTAATCTTGGTGAGCAAGAAGAGTTTTTATTGGCAGAGAAATATATGGTCTGATTGTGGCAGACAGCAGCTGGGTATGAGAGATATAATGAATATTTTGTACATAGTTGGAGATAAAAGATAGCCAATCAGATTAGGCCATGTGTTTGAGTTGGATTTTAGCTGAGAGCAGTAATGAGATTATGTAGAATAATATAATGAAGTTTTCCAAATTTGTATAGCAACAGCTGGGGATTGAATGAGCAGTTATATTCCCAGCAGCTAGATGGCTAGGGATATTGAGTATGTGTCATGTGATGAATATTAAGTTTTAGGAAAAGAGCAATAGGAAATTTTATCATTTTAAGTGCTATGTGATAAGAGATGCTTACTATATGTTACCCGCCACACACGGACTCGTCAAAGTTTAGGGAGTTGAAGAAGACACGCCAAGCAACATGTTTCTTTTATCAACTTTAAACCGCTGGAGTTTTACTGAACATACCTCTTGGCCCTCCAAACCACGACTCCCAAAGTTCCCCCAAAGAGACTTATGAGCTTGGATCATAAGCCAAAGATGAGATGACGTACCTCGGGTTTTGTTGTGACGTTGTGTAAATATGAGCTCTTGTTGAAGAAGCCGCTTGCCATGAGTGTAAGAAAGGTGATATGTGCCGTGAGTTTTGATTCACTGTGTGAGCCCAATCCATATGTTGATATGGCATGGGTTGCCAATGAAGTAATGTCATGTGAGCCGAAAAAAGAGTCCTCAACACTTGTATAGCACACTCTTGTATTACACTAGTATCTTTTGTATTGCACTCATATGCCTCCTATATGAAAGTATCTCCTATACCATTTATTATTTATCAAATTACAATATAAAACTATTTAATAATTCTAACATGGTATAATAGCCACTACTCTGACCTTTTCCTGTTTTGCAATCTTGTCTTTCTTAGCCTTATTTGTTGCTTCGATCCTCTCTTCAATCCAATATGCTCTCATATCTCCATTCCCCCTAGCTTACTTCATTGCTATCAAAGGACCTCCAGGACCAATTGCTACCGTTAGAAGCTCCGTCACCATCGAAAAGATCACTACCTTTGATATGACCTCCCACATACCGGTCTAAATTGTAGCAACTCTACCCACACACCTCATGCACCAAGGCTTCTATTCCATGTGCTAGCCATGTGCGACGTTAGCAATGCCATGTTAGTCCTAGTGCCACATTAGTCGTTCACACACTAGCCTCTAACACATTAGCATTTGACTTGATCCAATCCAAGTCTAACCCAACCCAATATAACTCAAAACTGGCTAAACATGCCTAAGCAAATTGCTTGAACTAGTCTGACCATATTTGAGCCACTAGATGATTAACCGTCATTGTTTGACATTGACTTTGACTAGGTTGACCATTGGCTTTGAGTTGCTGACTTTTTGTAGTCCAGGTACTACCCACACAATTTTTCGTGATGATATATTTTTTATAATTTTTTTTGTAATATGTTTTTGCATAATTTTGGCTCTAAATGGTTAAAAAGGGGATCTCTCACCTCATCCATGTCACATTCACTAGGGGTGTGCATCCAACTCTTCGACTTGACAAAACCAATCTAACCTAACCCAGCATGACACCTTGGGTTAGTTTTCGTGAGTTGATAGGTTGGATTGAAATTTTATTTTGAGTCTAAGGCTGGGTCAAGTTTAGGTCGATAGTTTTTCAACCCATTTAACCCAACTCAATATATCATATATATATATATATATATATATATATAAGTTTATTTATTATCCTTATTATAATTTTTAGTTTTATTTTGGTATTTTGAAAATTAGTTTTAATGATTTTGGAAATTTGAAATATAATTTGGGAATATTATGTGAATTGTAACAAATTAAAAAAGTGCTTAAAAAGTTTATGAAAGTTAATTTTTTAGAAGGTGTGAATATGTAAGCACAACCCACCAAGTTAATTTGGTTGAAAATTTCTCAAATTGACACGATCAATTAGGTTGCATTGAAAAACCTATCAAACACGATTCATGTACATCCCTACTTATGATAGCAAGAAAATGCAATAAGAGTTTGAGTAATTATTAAATACTCTCATAACACAATAACGTAGTGCTCACTTTTCTCATATTTTTGGTAAAATCTTACTAACTAAATTCATAATTAGTCCTCCATTAATATAAGATGAGAAAATATCAGATCAAGGACATTGTTAAGCTCCATTTAAGAGATAGAAGCAGTAGTGGCAATCTTGCTATTATATGTATAAAGAATGGGTAGAAATGTAATTGAGATAGAGTACTAGAGTCTACTTAAACCCCCCATGAGGCAAAACAGTCCATAACGCCAACCCCAAAACACGGAAAAAAGTGAAAAAAGAAAAGCGCCATGAACACCCAACACCCGTTATTCCTTGTCTCTCTCCTCTTACCAATATTACTCTTCCAACTCCAACCAACCCCAACCGTCGGAGACCCAACTCTCGCTCCCACACCCTCACCCACTCCCACAACCAACGGCACAGAATTCATCCGCACGAGCTGCGGCACAACGTTGTACCCCGACCTCTGCTACCACTCCCTGTCCCGTTACGCCAGCGCAGTGCAACAAAGCCCGGGTCAGCTCGCCAAAGTCGCCATAGGCGTGAGTCTCTCCAAGGCTCGCCGCATGGCTGCCTACGTCTCCACTTTAGCTCGCCAGGCCGAATATGGAGCGGACCGCAGAGCCACCGCGGCTCTGCACGACTGCTCCACCAATTTTGGCGACGCAGTGGACGAGATCCGCGGCTCGCTGAAGCAGATGCATCAGCTCGGAGCCGCGGGTTTGGGAGTGGAGTCGTGTTGGTTGCAAATGAGCAACGTGCAGACGTGGATGAGCGCCGCCTTGACCGACGAGGACACGTGTTCGGATGGATTTGAAGATGTGGCTGATGGGTCGTTGAAGAGTGATGTGTGTGATCGGGTGACGAAGGTACATAAAATCACGAGTAATGCGCTTGCTTTGGTGAACAGCTATGTTGCCAAGGGGACACCTTGAAGTGTGTTCATGGCTGTTTAAGCGGAGAGTTAGATATAGTCATATAGATAATTAGTGTCAGATTAATGTAAGAGTGAGTGTAAGTTTTGTGTATATTTTGGGACTTTTGCTTTTATGTTTTTTTGTATTAATTTGGAGTTGTTTGTTCCTCTTTCGGGAATGAAAGAAAGAGAAGAAATGTTGTTTTTTTTTTTTTTTACTTTTTTTTTTGGATGAAACTCACAGCTCGAAGTGGGCGACCAATTACCTCTCTCTACGTGTTTCTCGTGAATGACTGTGACTAAAGTCACAAAAATGGAATTTTCTTCCTCAAGCAAACAAGAACTTTTGTCACCGTTCAGTTATTAAAAAACTTAAAAAGTTTACTGGCTTAAAAGCCGTACGTCATAGTGGAGTTACAGAAAATCTTATTATACACACGTTTTTGTCCATTTTATGAATGCGTGACTATCATCATTAATTACAGCATAATATAATGTATTTTAAGAAAGTTATTAGGTATTCTCAAAGTTAATATTTTTTTCTCTTACATGAATAGTAAATTTTAGCATAAATTTAATTAGTGAAATTCACTTATCATATGAAAAGAGGAAGTACGCATTTATGATACTCCGAGAGTACACAATAATTTTCTTGTATTTTAAATACTAAGAAGGGTGTTACATCTATAATATTTTCATTTATTAAGTGTCAAATTATTATTGGTTTTAATTTAAATTTACCACTCAATTTATTTATTTATTTATTTTTATCACTGTCAGTTGGAGGATTTGAAATTTCTTTTAAAAATATTAGTACGGTACGGGTCAAATGAGTTACAAGCTATACATTTAAATCCAAGTGAAACATAGCTTTGTCGTATTCAAGATTTCAAGTATTGAAGACTTTGAAGATCCACGTTTCAACTTCGAAATCCTTCATCCTGTCTCTGTTTTACATGCTCTTTGATATGAGAGATTTGAACACAGTTGTCTTATCAGTGTAACAATACTAGTCTAAAATCAATGGTTGTTTTTTTTTTTTGGTTGCCCACAGTGTATCCTCAAGGCTTTCAACCAGAGACTAATCACTGTTCGTCAGAGCCTACGAAGGGTAAAGATGGCAGAAATTCTTTCAAAGTGCGGGTAGCAAGACTCAGTGAAAGACACCTGGCAAGATAAAGCACTTTGAGACTGAGAGCTCTACCAACTCAGCCAACCCCCTGGGTTAAAATCAATGGTTGTTATAGCTACCACATTGCTTTTCTAAATTTTAAATTGCTTCACATGAAAAATCTGCCATCTAATAGCAATATACCATTATTTAATATTTAGTGTACAGCGTAGAATGATAATTAACTGTCGACATCTTCTCAAAAAATAATAATAATAATAATAATTGTCAACAACCCTAAGAAAACCACCTGATATTTAGAGGGCCCATAACGATCTTGATCAACCACGATTTAGGCCTCATAGTAAGGCCAAGATTTTGCATGATTTTATTCCGTAATCATGGATATGTTTCCCATGTCCTTCAATTATGATGTTTCTGCTTTTCTACTTTTTTTTTTTTTTTCATTTTTAAAGAAAAAGAAATTGCATGAAGAGATAATTGCCTTGGTACATGCTTGCTTTAGACAGGCTTCTAATAAAATGATCCATTTTAATGTCTTATCATCGACACATATAGCTCAACCACATTGAGTCCTCATAAATCATAATAACCAAACATCATGGTCACCCACTTCTTGTCCTAATGGTCTCTATGACTAAGGTATTTGCCTCAATTTATTAACCTATTTGATTGTGGGTAATGAACAATTATATCGTGATACAAAACTTTTATTTTTTAAATTTATTGATAACAAATTAAAAGAAGAATTACAAAAAAAAAGAAGGAAAAAAATTAAAAATAAATGGCTCAATATTAGCCATTATCTATTTGATAAATACAACTTGTGTGGTTTTTCTAAATTTTTGAAAAGAAAGATACATCAAGACAGAAAAAATCAAAGAGAAAGTTATTACTAGTAAACTAATCCAATTTGCATTTTAATCAATATATAGATGAATTTCAACCGTTGCTAATCAGAAAGCATACAAATATTTGTTTTTACAGCCACTAAAAAATTCGCAAGATTAGTTTTGTCGTGTAGTAGCAGTAGAGTTCGTTTACTACGTTATTTACATTTTATATGCCAAAATCTTGGAGGCAAACTTATAAAAGTCTTAAACTCACATCCTAACGATTATTAAATTTAACGTGCCGACAGCAATACCTAACTTGTAATTCATGTGCTATCCAATTTTAAGAGTACAATGACATGGTACTTTTCCCTTCGATAATTAAAATTGTGGTGGGGTTCACAATTCATATGCAAGAAAACTATGATATTTTTCTGTTGTATAGTTAATTCAAGTTCATTATATACTTAATTGAAACCCACCTCCCTAGTTACCAAAACTCTATCCACTTAGTATATGTTAAAAGTGAACAAACGCAAAGAATAACAGATAGTTATGAACAAAATCTCTTTCTTTCCTATATTTTCTGTATATCAAAGATGTTATACTTACAGTTCGAATGTATATAGAAATTTGAACATATATAGAAATAGAAGATGACCATTGGATAAAGAATGTTTCTTGATTTTAGTCATAGTATAGGGGTTTACCAAGATATATAATATGTGCTAAATGTGTGTAGTATACATGTGCTAAATACGTGTAATATACTTAGAGTATATATTAGATCAAGAACAAGACAAGAATAAAGAAAGACAAATCAAAATAATTGGCAACAATAATTCACAATAACCTAATCATGGCAGCTCATTACAATACGGATTGTAGGCGCTTTGTACTACGATCTTGTACTAAACAAATGGAGCCTAGTTTAGAATAGGGAATAATAGGAGAAAACGGGGTTTTGCCCTTTTTTTATTTTATTTTTAATATCGAGCAAAATGCCTCATTTTTTAAACTATTTAAGGAAATACTCTGTTTTGAAACTCGATTTTCAAAAAATCGAGTTTCAATTTAAAACTAGATTTTTGGACAATCAAGTTATAGCGAACTGAAAATTAAAAAAAAAAAAAAATTCTGGAACTTGAGTTCCATGTGAAGTACTTGAGTTCATGGAACTCAAGTTTCTTGAAAAAATTCAAGTGGAATTCGAGTTCCATGAACTCGAGAATTTCACATGGAACTTGAGTTCCAAAAAAAAAAAATTTGCTAAGTCCACGTTCGCTATAACTCGATATTCCAAAAATCGAGTTATACATTTGAAACTCGATTTTTAGAAAATCGAGTTTCAAAATAAGGGCATTTATCTAATTAGTTTCAAACATGAGGTATTTTGCTAAAAAGTTTGTAAGAAATGAGTAAAAGCCCATTTTGGCCGGGAATAATTGCATGGACTTTTGGTACTTTCTTCTCAATAGATGCCACAATTTTCTAGATAAAAAAATATTATAATTAACAGAAGAATTTATTTCATTCCTTAAAAAGAAAAAAAAAATTCTTATTTCACATATGGTGTAAAAGCACATGGCACGTAACGAGGTTATATTATGATTAACAGGCTAAATTTTGACTTTAGGGATTTAAGAGAATATATTATCTTCCAAATTAATAGTGATGTAAGCTGGTTAAAGGAATTAAGAATTAAGATCCAATAATCAGTTGAGCTGTCACCAAAAAATTACATTTTTCCACAAAAACATACAACTTTTCTGTTTATTTTGATGGGAAAAGTAGTTGTCTCTCGAAACATCGCTCAATCAACACTGAAAGGAAGCAAATACACCGTAGCTTGAAATAACAGTAGTTTGTAGGATACTTTTTTATCGTTTGTCTATTCATCAATATGCATGTTTTACGTGTAATAAAGTTCACCATATATATAGAATAGAAAATGGCATGCAAGTCCCAAAGAATTACCATTTGATCTGAGTGGCATCTCTTCTAGGAGGAAAATGACAGAGCCTAGTCCTACACATCATGATTTGCATGTATTAGATTTAAGACCTTTTGTTTTTCGTTTTTTGAAGTAAGATTTAACATGTTGAGTGACATCTTCTAAGTTCTATATAGAAGCTCAATAATTCATCTTTTGTGCGAGCATGAGAGAGAGAGAAAGAGAATGATTGGCGAGCCTATCAATTTAAAATGAGGTTTCAATGTTTTCACCATGATTATAGAACAGTACATTATATAAATTTTTCACAAAGAGACTATGAGAGCGATTGGAGCAATAGTATCGGGAGCAGTGTTTTGCTGATTCTGTCTTAAGTTTTGGATTTTTCTCAGGGGACAGAAGCTGCACGTGAAATGAAACTACTAGAAGATGAAGGAGTTGGAACTATTAGCCTATGTGAAGAAGACATATGGGACTCTATCCATGCCAAAAAAAGGCCTCGCTTTGAGTTCACGGGATGCAAATTTATTGGCTTCTCTAAATAATCAATTTAAATCCGTTCGACCACGCAAGAAACTCCTCCTCCCCTACAAATATAGAAAAGGATGGTTTTTGTTTCTGTTTCTTACCATATAATTGAACTCATAATGTAGAGATGGCAACAATTTCTCCTGCTTACGCTGTCTTGCCTCGCTGATAGCGTATACATACATATACATACATACATACATACATACATACATACATATATATATAATATGAATTTAAATTATTTGAACTAGTCGTTAACCCGTGCGATACACGGAAAAATTAATAACTAAGTTTAAAAATAGTGTTATTTATTTATTTTTAAATATGTTAAATAATACATGAGTATTTATAGAAGTTCAAATCTCTTAAAACACTATATATATATATATATATATATATATATATATATATATATATATATATATATATATATATAATATGAATTTAAATTATTTGAATATATATAATTTAATTTTTTTATACATACTTTATTCATATAGTTTTTATCATCCTTAAAACACTTGTTTTTTCTCTTTCGAACTATTCTCACAACTATATCTATGCTTTCTCTTTCATTTATACCTTATTATAATCACAACTATCTTATAAGGATAACAGAATGCCTCTAATTTTTCCTTCCTTGGATCTACCCTCCAGCCCCATGTAGGTTTCCCTATCCCAAAAAGGGGAGGAGACAAATGCACCCATAATCAAACCCATTTACCATGCATGTTACCATCCCTATCATTATGGGGTGGCTAGAAAATGACAACCTCACCAATATGACCGTTCAACTTTGTTAAAGATTCCCCTAAAAAAAACTTAGTTAAAGATGATGGCTCATATTCTATCTAAGAAAGTAATATTAATCTTGTAGCTTAAAAACATTTCCAGGTTGATTTTCCTAATGAGTAAAACCTGAGTTCAAATCCTTTTTTCCCACTTATTGAAAGACCAAAAATAAAAATAAACAAAAAAAGAAAAAGAAAAAAAGAGTAAAGTATGATCTCACGCATAAAAGCCTCATCTGCAAAATGGCATTATGTAGCAGAACAAGTAAAGTAGAACCCATGAGATCTATGTGGTTTAGTTTAAGTTTATTATAATGGGTAATTAGGTATAATAAGGCTAGGAGTGCCCCTAGCATTAAGGGTATATTGAGAATTTAATATATCCTATTAGGATTTGAATTGGGGTCAGCGGCGGTGAGACCACCCAGACCTGAAAAAAAAATATATTATATAATAATTTAAAATTTTATATTTATTTATCTTTAAAAAAAAGTTTTGGAACCACCCTAACTAGGCACATTACCCAATACAACACAATTTTCAACATTTTATTATTTTTTATTACAATATTATTTTTATTCACCAAACATATATTACTTATTTCTCATTTTTAATTATTTTTTCTTGTTTATTCTTAAGTACGCATCTCCTAGATTTTTACACTTCATACTTTTATATTTTATTACATCTTCATCTATACTTTTACATTTACGTTTTGCCTTCCTCCTTGTTCGCAACTTCTGTGTCTTCTACCAGTACCAGTAATTACTGGTACTAGTAGAAGACACAGAAGTTACTGGTAGAAGACACAGAAGACACAAAAATCGTATTGAGAAATTTAAGACAGTGCCTCTTCTCAAGTTTTGAGTATCAAATTTCTCAATACGATTGTTTTTTAGCTGTACTGGTACCTTTTTTTTTTTTTTTTTTTTTTTCCTTTTGAGATTTTTTTGGTTTACAAAATGCAAATTTGTTTTGGTTTTAAGAAAAATTTTTTTTTAAGCACAAACTTCACATTGGGTTGAATCTTGAATTTTGACCGGTATTTACTGAAACACCCAAAATAGATCGAAATGACCCGAAATTTTTCCCGAAATGGGATAGGGTGGGTTACTGTTTTGGTTTGTTTACCGGCACGGTATTTTCTGGCCGTCATGGCCAGAACGGAATGGAATTAATAATATTGAACCAAACCTAATTACCTAAAGGCTATAAAGAAATAAGATTGTGTAATTTATGCTTTCTGAGGAGCATTCTAAACAAAATTCCTAGAGCCACCAGTAATTGGGGTAGTATATTATGTATATATATGTTTTAGAACCCTACACTTTTTTGATATTGAAAAATTAGGAATCGTGCTAGTAGATATAGGCACATTTTATTAAGTCATGAAACGAACTTCTAAGACCTTGGCTCCATTAATGGTAAACTTTAAACAACGAATTCAAGAAGTACTTGTACCATCTATGGGAATATGAGAGAAATCTGGAACAAACAAAATTAGGGATGTCAATTTTTGCCCGACCCGTGGGTACCTAGCTCAACCCGATAAAGAATAGGGTCAGGTTTGGGTTTTTTTTTAAAAAAAAAAAACCTGAAATGGGTTTGGGTCGGGTCTGGGTTTTGGAAAAAACCCGACCTGAACTCGAACCCGACCTAACCCATTTAGTTTAGCTAAAATTACCAAAAAACTTAACTATATATATATTACCTTATATCTAACCCTAAGTCTCACTCTTATTCTACCTTCACTCTCTGATAGCAGTCGCCCCTCTCACACCTCAACCTTACTCAGTTTCCAGTTTCCACTCTCACTCTCAATCTCAACTCAAGTGATCAAGCCCCACGCAAGCCCTCCCTCAAGCAACTAAGAAAATCCTCACCGACAAGCACAGCCATGATCAAGCATCAAGCACCTCGCTGACAAGTTAAAACTCTTAACAAGCATGAAAATCTCCCTCACCCGCCATGAACTACCCCTTACCCATTACAAACCCACAATCGGATGGGTTTGGGGTTTTTTTTTTTTTTTTTTTTTTTTTTTTTTTTCTCTCTCTCTCTCTCTCTCTTGTTTATGTGAGCAAAATTTGGATTTGGGTTTTTTTTTGTGAGCCAAATTTGTTGGTTCTTTTTTTTTTTGTTTGTGGGATTTTCAAATTTGCTAGTTTTATTTCTGGATTTGCAAAATTTCTAGGATTTGTTGGATTTTTTTTGTACGATTGGTATGTTAGATCTTGGCATCCGTTTGGATGCCAAGAAAATGTTGTTCTGTGATGATTTGTGATTTTGGGTTTTTACCAATTTCTCTGTTTGTGATTTTGGGCCGGGGCTTGCGGGCTCCACAGGCTCCAATTGGGCGGGTTTGGGTGCAACAAAAAAACCCGTTTATTAAACGGGCTGGATTTGGGTAACGTGTATAAGCCTGCAGGTTGAGTTCGGGTATAAAGAAATCCAGCCCGAACCCGACCCATTGCTATTCTCAAACAAAATCTATCACTGCTTAAATGTGTTAATCGTGGATGAGAATTTGGCACTCCTCCTTTAATGTCATGCATAGTGATTTCCACCACATATCATTGCCTTTTCACTAAATCGTATTCCGCCACCCACTTCTTATCAGCTTGAAATCGAAAAAACTTGCTTCAACGACTGGTTGGTTTCTTGGGAAGAGACTAAAACGATTATTATAAGCCTCCTCAAAACTTTGTAGACTATGTCTTGCTGCTCACATCATAAACTTGCAGATACTCATTAGCACTCGAACTTGAGCCCACAACAACTCCTATGGCGACTGAAAAGATATGATCTTGAGGATCGAGACACTGTGGTAGGTCTGACAAAGAGTCCCACTCATTCAATATCACGTCAAACTCCAAGCCCCAAGGTTTATCGCATGCTTATACCCTTCTAAACAATAGAGATTGCCACACAAGAAGAGTGCTAGTGGGGAGGCGTTCGTACTTTGGAACACACATGTATATAGGCATATTTCCAAACCATGTTAATTCTTTGTGATGTTTTCACTCCTTTTTCTCCTTAATTTTTTTTTTTTGGTTGAGATTTCCTTTCTTTTCACTTAATTGCATGGATCAGCGATCCTCAACATGCCCTTACTGTCATGTGCTAGTATGGATTGATTAGTAAGAACAATTATCTTGCTCTAAGAACATAATTACAGTATTATTTTGAAATAACATCTCATAATTCTAAATTAGAAAGCTAGATGTCATGGATTCAGAATTTCAAATACATCTACCTGAAAACCGGCGGCTTAAAATTTCATCTAAAACTTGAAGACAAAAAGGTTTATCTAGAATTTGAGTCCATTTGTTTTAAGAAGTAGAGTTTTAACTATAGAATTTTAAAAGCATTCATAGCAAGTGTGTGAAAAATGCTAAAAACTCATTTTAGTTCTCATCCCCTCAAAAACTTGTTTACATCAAGGTTACTATATTTAAAAATGTTGACAACCTAATTACTGTAAACTATCATCTTTGGCAATCTACAGTAGCAATAAACTCATAATTTATATATATATATATATATATATATATATATATATATATATATATTAGATTTCTCTCTCTTTTCTAAATAAAAATTCTCTCTCTCTCTCTCTTCGGCTTCTCTTTTTTTTTTTTCTTTCTTTTTTTCTTTCCTTCTTTCTCTCTTTTTCTCTTTCCTTCTCTCTAGTCTCCAATGCCTCCATTTTTCTTTTCTTTTTTCATTCTTTTTCTTTTTTTTTTTTTTTTTCCCTTCTCTCTTGCGCCTCTCTTCTCCCTCTCTGGGTTTGTCCATTGACTTCACAAGTTGGGGTCGGCATTCTTGGCATTTTGGGTCATTCTTGGCATTTTTGGGTTGGCACTCTTGGTGTTTTTGGGTTGAGATCGAAGAGGCTATGGTGAGTGATGGTTCTTTGTTTGGCTGGGGTGGGTTTTGGTTGGGGTTGAGATCAAGGTGGATGGGTAATTGAGATCAGGCTGGTTTGGTTCTAGCAAAAGGGCATGGTTCGATCTCTCTATATTTTTTTCAACTTAAAAAAAAAAAAAATTGTTTCATTGATGCTTGTGGGTTTGTTTGGTTGTTGAGAAAGTCAGGTAAAAGGAATGTAAATTCTAGGATTCGTTGATTGTTGTTGCTTGAAGTTCATCAAAAATAAAGAGTTGTCAATTTGGTGGTTTATGGCGAGGTGTTTGATGGATTGTGGGTGGTGGTTGGTTGTGGGCTTGTGGAGATGGTGAATGGTGGGTTGTGAGGGTGAGAGAGAGAGAGAGAGAGAGGGTGAAATCAATAAAAAAGTGAATAGTTTTTAGCCAAGATGTGAAAATAAAAACTTTGATTGATGTTGAATAAATTGTAAAATTAGTTATTAAAAATTAAATAGATAAAGTAGTGTTTTGAGTTGTTAATAGACAAAATTTTTAGCTCTTTGATGCGAATGCTTTAATAGTAGAACTTTTGTCAAATAGAGAGTACTAGACACTCCCTTTGTTTAGGATCGCACTTTATCAAGAGAAGGTCCCAGATCGGATCTTGGACTTGTGGAATATACTCGAGTTCATATTAACATGTGGTTATGACATCTATACATAAGTTTGATAGAATAATTTCAACTGCAAGAAAAATTACCCTCTGAAAATAAAGAAGAATGTTAGAAATACTGAATTCAATAGTATTGTATTTCTTACTGAAAGAATATACATGAGTGCCTTTATAGAGGAAGCATATGAGTGCAGTACAAGTAAATATGAGTGTAGTATAAGTAAGAGTGGTATACAAGTAAACTAGTTGGGCCTAAAGCCCACAACATTATACATGTTAACAGCCCCCCTCAAGCTCAAGGTGGATGTGAGACCAACTTGAGGTTGTCAACCAAAGTACGAAGGCGTCCCTTAGGATGTGACTTGGTGAAGATATCTGCAAGTTGATCTGTAGAGGAGACTGAGATTAGCTTGAGAGCACCATGGACAAGATAATAACGGATAAAATGACAATCGATCTTGATGTGTTTAGTCCATTCATGGAAGACATCATTATGAGCAATATGAATAGCACTCTTGTTGTCACAATAAAGAGGAGTAGCAGAGGATGTAGACACACCTAAGTCTTTGAGAAGCCATCGTAGCCAAAGAAGCTCAGATGTGGTATCAGCAAGGGCATGATATTCTGCTTTAGTACTAGAACGGGCCACATGAGTTTGTTTCTTGCTTCGCCAAGAAATCAGAGAAGAACCAAGAAGGAAGCAATAACCAGTGGTAGACCTGCGATCAGTGGGATCTCCTGCCCAATCGGCATCAGAAAATGCACGGAGAACAAGAGGAGACTGAGCAGAGTAGAAAAGACCATGGAAGAGAGTGCCCTTTAGGTACCGAAGAATGCGTAGAACAACAGCATAGTGAGTCGATCGTGGAGCAGACAGATACTGGCTCCCCTGGTGAACAGCATAGGAAATGTCTGGACGACTAACAGTAAAATAAACTAGGCTGCCAACTAAGCGTCTGTAAAGAGAGGGATTAGATAATGGTTTCCCCCCTGAGGGAGTCAGATGCGCATTAAGCTCGACTGGAGTGTCAACAGTCTTGCTATCAGTGAGTCCAGCTCTAGAAAAGAGTTCAAAGGTATACTTGGCTTGAGTAATGGAAAGTCCATCTGTAGAATGAGTGATTTCAAGACCCAAGAAGTAGCTGAGATGTCCAAGATCTTTCATCTCAAACTGCTGACTGAGAAAATCCTTGAGTTCTTGAATGCCACTAAGGTTATCACCAGTTATGATTATATCATCCACATACAGGAGAAGTAAAATAGTGCCTTTGTCAATGCGACGAAGAAATAAGGCAGAATCATAATGACTGACCATGTAACCCAAACGAGAGATGGTAGAGCTGAATTTGGCAAACCAAGCACGTGGAGCTTGTTTAAGGCCATAAAGTGCACGTCGAGGGTGACAAACCTTGTTTGATTCAACAGAAAGACCAAGAGGAGGTTGCATATAGACTTCTTCACTTAAATCCCCATTAAGGAATGCATTTTTGACATCCATCTGGAAAAGATCCCATTTACTGGCAGCAGCAACAGCTAAGAGGGCACGAACAGAAAAGATACGAGCAATCAGAGCAAAGGTCTCTTCATAATCAATTCCATACTCCTGTGTAAAACCTTTTGCAACAAGACGAGCTTTGTAGCGCTCAATGGACCCATCAGAGCGAGTCTTAATCTTGTAGATCCACTTACAACCAACCACAGATTTCCTAGGGGGGAGAGCGACCAAGTCCCAAGTATGGTTTTTAGATAATGCATCAAGTTCCTCTTTCATTGCAATCTGCCATAAAGGGTCAGTGGAAGCCTCACGATAGGTGTGAGGCTCGTGCAGTGTAGCAAGGGCAGTGTAACAATGATAGTCAAGTAAATGTGCAGGAATGGACCTTACCCAAGTTGAGTGCCAAGGTGGAATGTCTTGTGCATGATCTTCAGGCGGAGCAGGAGCAGGAGAACCAAGATCAAGGTTGGGTAGCTCGTCTTCGACCTATTCATCTTCCACCTGTTCATTAAAGGGGGAACTAGGAAAGGGACCAAGGATTTCTGGTGGTTGGACAGAGAAGTCAATAGGAGAATTAGGAGCAGCTACAGGAGTATCAGGATCAGCTATAAGAGGGTCAGGAGTAGCTACAGAAGGAATATGTGTCTCATCTGAAAATAGATCTAAGACAGAAGAAGAAGATAGAGAAGCACGGAAGTGAGAGAGCTCGACAAAGAGGCGATATTCCCAAAAGACAACATTGCGGGAGATACGAAGACGATAAGAAATAGGATCATAACACCGATACCCCTTTTGAGTTTCGCCATAGCCAAGAAAACAACAAAGTCTTGACCTAGGCTCAAGTTTGTTATGCTCATGTGGCTGAAGAAGGTGACCCAAAAAGGCGCTCATATGGAGTTTGATTTTGGATGACAGGACTGGGAATGCGATTAATAGTATGAACAGCATGAAGAGCAGCTTCACTCCAAAAAGGAGTAGGAACTTTGGCAGAGAGAAGAAGAGCGCAAATAGTGTCAAGATTATAACGAAGTTTTCGTTCGGCTCTACCATTTTCTTGAGAGGTACCTGGATAAGTTAGTTGATGAACAGTGCCATAGGAATGCAAAACAGCTTGGAAAGCATATTGAGTGTACTCAAGAGCATTATCAGATCGAAAAATTTTGATACGTTTAGAAAATTGAGTTTCAACCATTTTTGCAAAATTAGAATACACTTGCAATAATTTAGAACGATGTTTCATATTAAAGATCCAGCTATAGCGAGAGTAATCATCAACAAAGACAACAAAATATCGAGATCCACCAATACTAGAGACAGAGGAAGGTCCCCAAACATCAGAATGAATAAGGTCAAACATATCAGTGGATATAGATTCACTAGAATTGAAAGGCAAAGCTGGTTGTTTTCCTAACTGACATGAAACACAATCAAAATTTTCTGCAGACACTGAACCTAACAAACCTCTAAAAGCCAATTGTTGTACACGGGAAGAAGATGCGTGACCAAGTCGAGCATGCCAAAGAGCAAGAGAAGGAATAGAAGAAACTGCAGCAGCTGCGGCAATAGAAACAGGAGCAACAAGTGGAAGACGAAGATTGTCCACGGGAAACATACGCCCAACTCTGGGACCGGTCCCTAGCTCCTGTCCCGTCCTTGGATCCTGCACAATACACCAAGAATAATCAAATATAATTCGATAACCCAACTCAGCTAATTGTCCCATAGAAAACAAATTGTAAGAAAGGTCAGGAACATTAAAGACCCCAGAAATGGAGAGGTTGGAGGTTGAAACGGAACCTATATTATGACCAGACATTGTGGAACCATTTGCTGTGCGAATAGTAAGAGGGTGTGGTGCAGGTTTAAGTTCAGAAAATAAGGACGAGTGAGGTGTCATGTGATTGCAACAAGAAGAATCCATAAGCCAAGAGGAAGAAGACATACTGGATAAAGCTGAGAGAGAAGAGGAATAAGATGCATTACCAACCATACGAATGACATCGACGATGATGTTTTTAAGGTCATCTATGGTCATGGTGAAAGTGCGACCTGAAGACTTAGACTGTGTAGAGACGGGAGCCATTGGTTGGACACTCTCAATGTTAGCAATAGTGGTAGCAGAAATTAAAACAGCTGATTTATTGCGCTGAAAGCAAGTCTCAATATTATGGCCAAAACGTTTGCAAAAAGTGCAAAAACGTTTGCTGGATTGTCGGCGACGATTGTTGCAAAAGGAAGAAGACCTGTCCTTATTCTTCATTTAGAAGTAAAATATGCAAAAATGGATTGCAAAAATGAAATCTACGCAAAAAACTGGGTAAGGAGCACCTGGATTGAAAAATATTTATTGGAGCAAGATGCACAACGGAGATAGTAAGTGCAGTGGTCTGTGTGGTGCAGTACTCCTCAACGACGGCGGCTGCAGGTCCGAAACCCAAGGACAACGACTGAAAGATGTTGGAGGTTCTACGGCGAAAAACTACGTCGACTGCTGTGATGGCGGAAGCGATGTTGAGAATAGAGCGCCACCAATAAAGACAAGACTGCTAAGAAAAGGTCAAAGCAGTGGCTCTGATACCATGTTAGAAATACTGAATTCAATAGTATTGTATTTCTTACTGAAAGAATATACATGAGTGCCTTTATATAGGAGGCATATGAGTGCAGTACAAGTAAATATGAGTGTAGTATAAGTAAATATCAGTGTAGTACAAGTAAGAGTGGTATACAAGTAAACTAGTTGGGCCTAAAGCCCACAACATTATACATGTTAACAAAGAAAATAATAAGAGTTCTTGAATGTAAAATATTTTCTCTATATATTCAGAATGTGATTTTTTGTATACAAGAAAAAGGTATATATACAACATAGAAATAGGTTAATAGTGGAAAGTGTTGATCGACTTTCGAGTTTAATTATATATTGAATAAGAGTGTTGTTACGTTTACTACATTTTCACAATATTTTCACAACAAATTATATATAGTAAGTTGTTATTGGTTCTAATTTAAATCCACAACTTAAGTTACTTTTTTGCTCATCCATAAAAACCAATAACAACCTACTATTTAGAACTTGTTGTAAAAGTTGTGAAAATATTATGAACATAGCATTTCTCATTGAGTAAATGTTAGTTGATATATCTTGATTTAAGCCATAACTTGGCCTAAAATCGTATATGTACGTCATAATAATAATAATAATAATAATAATAATAATAATAATAATAATAATAATAATAGATGGGACCAATGAACCCTCTTGCCCAAACGACCTTACTAAATACCTTTGTCCACCCCTTCACAGCTTGGACAAAGGAAAGCAAGCCATTAATGAGAAATTTCAATGCCTCGAACAGTTACCAATTAGCTATCAAGATCATTGGTAGCTCATTAAAACCAGCATTAATAAGTCTTAAGGCATTACGAAAGAAGCACTAAAGCCATAATTAAGGCCCCAATGACTACAAACCCTGAAGCTATATATATATACACTCATCAGAACCAGATAGGGGACATACACACACACACACCCTGAATACACTAATATAGGTATCTCTGATATTCTAAGCTTTCTTATTTCCTCAAAAACTTTTGTATACTAACTTTACCATCAGAGGCGTTGTGGCAGGCAACACACCGGTGGCCACCCGAGGAAAGCCTTACACTATATTTGCAGGTACAATAACGAGGGTCCAACTCCATCTAAACGAACCTACACTACTGACGATTTTCACATCATCAGCTTGGCACCATCTATAGGGATGACATTTTCACACTTAGGTTCAAAAGCGTAGTTCCAGTTAATTCCCAAATTCAGATGGACTCCAGCCAAGATTCTGTAGCATTAGCCCTGCAAATCCAGGCAAATCCAAGCACTTGCAGCTAGTGTGGAAGAGCTTACCAGACAGAACCAAGAGATGAAGCTGCGGCTTCAGCAAGAGAAAAACTAGTCTAGGACCAACCAGGAGGACGATGGAGATAGTCATAGAAGGAATGAGCGTCGAGGACTCGCCACTCTAGAAGGACCAAGCTCGGATCTTCTCTGAGAAATGAGAAAGGAGATGGACGAGTTAAGGAGCACCATTAAGGGGAAAACGGACCGAAGCCTGGATAGAATGGTTAGGATGACAGATTCACCCTTCAAGGTGTCAATCTTGGAATGCCAAGTGCGGTCAAAAATTTTCCTACCTCAGCTTGAACCATTCAACGGACTGAAAGACCCCCTAGATCACCTCAATACTTTCAAGACGACCCTAGGCCTTCAACAGCCTTTTGATGAAATACTATGCCACTCTTTCCCCAACACTCTCAAAAGAGTTGCGAGGGAGTGGTTCTTGAAGTTATCAACATCGGCCATCAATAGCTTTGAGCAATTGGGCAATTCCTTCTTACGCCACTTCGTCGA
Source organism: Castanea sativa (assembly GCF_040712315.1). Classification (NCBI taxonomy): domain Eukaryota; kingdom Viridiplantae; phylum Streptophyta; class Magnoliopsida; order Fagales; family Fagaceae; genus Castanea; species Castanea sativa. The sequence goes on along the minus strand of NC_134015.1, from coordinate 22,101,607 downwards.
GGGACAATGCTCGAGAAGGCTAGTAGACCACTTACTTACCATTAGACAAGGAGAAAAGAAGAATCTGAGGTCATATGTGAAGCGTTTCACTCTAGAAACTTTAGAGGTCGATGAAGCTAATGACAAGGTGCTGCTAACAACCTTTAAAGCTGGATTGAATTCCAGGGAGTTTGTGATCTCACTCGCAAAGAATCCCCCAAAGACAATGGTAGAGATGCTCTCAAAGGCGTAGAAATACATGAACGCCGAAGACACCCTAACATCGATAAAAGATGTAGAGAAGTCCAATGAGAAGGGAAGGAAGGAAGACGATCGGAGAGGATGAAAAAGAGAGCATATAGATCATCAGAATAATGACGGGAGTAAAAGGAAAGATGTTAAAGCTCCTCAAATGGTAAAATTCACTCCTTTAGTTATGCTTGTTAACAAAAGTTCTAGCGCAGATTAAATATGAGAACTACCTCAAATGGCCATGGCTGTTACAGTCGTCACCCAATGTACATGATAAGAAGAAATACTGTTGTTTCCACAAGGATCACAGCCACTACACAGAAGATTGCAAGGACCTGAAGGAGTAGATAGAGGAACTCATACAAAAAGGGAAGTTGCAAAGGTTTGTAAAGAATGGAGAGCCCAGCAGGTCCAGGGACGATGACAAGGAAAAGCACGAAGCCTCACCAAGGGACGAAGACCACGCGTCCCAACGACCATCAAGTGTGATTGAGGAGATAAAGACGATCACAAGTGGGCCATCCACAGGTGGGTCGTTTAGATCCCTCAAGAAATCAAATTAGAGGCAGGTGAACAGCATCCATAGGACACCACCCTTGAAGCAAAGACGAAAAGAAAGGGACATGTTTTTCTTGGAAGAAGACGCTAGAGGAGTGAAGCAGCCACATGACGACCCCTTGGTCATAATGCTTATGATAGAAAGATTCAACACCAGGAGAATTCTCATGGATAATGGCAGCTCCGCAAACATCATCTATCTCTCTGCTTTTCAATAGCTAAAGTTGGATCCAAAAGGCTACACCCTTTTGAGTCCCCTCTCGTCAGTTTCAGTGGGGACAGGGTGTATCCCAAAGGTATAGTGACGTTGACGGTCACAGTAGGGTCTTATCCGCAACGATTGACTCATCGGTTAGATTTCCTAGTGGTAGACTGTCCCTCTTCATACAATGTGATCATCGGGAGGCCCACACTCAATCGTTGGAAGGTAGCCACATTCACTTATTGCCTGAAGGTAAAGTTTCCAACGAAAAACGGTGTAGGTGAAGTAAAAGGAGGTCAAGTACTGGCTAGGGAGTGCTACCAAGCAATGTTAGCTGCAAAGAAAAACTATACGTGGATGATCAAGGAAAAAGAAGAGAAGGTGGAAGCCCTGGAAACTATGGAGCTGGTAGACGAAGAGCCAATGAAGACTACAAGAATAGGGATGACCATGAGTATAGACATGAAGTAGAAACTAGTCCAATTCCATAAGGAGAACCTGGACATCTTCACTTGGAGCCACGAGGACATGCCAAGCTTATCCATAGAGATCATCCAACATTAGTTAAATGTTAACCCTGAGAAAAAGCTCGTCCAGTAGAGACGACGAGTGTTTTCTCCATAACGAAACGAGGCGATCATAGACGAAGTAAATAAACTATTAGCAGCAGGCTTCATCTGCGAGGTCTACTACCCGGACTAGCTGGCTAATGTTGTCCTTGTGAAGAAGACAAATGGGAAATAGAGGATGTGCATGGACTTCACAGACCTAAACAAGGCCAGCCCAAAGGACAACTTCTCCCTGCCGAGGATAGATTAGCTGGTGGATTCCACAGCAAGACATAAGCTCTTGACTTTTATCGACGCATTCTCGGGGTACAACTAGATAAAAATGGCAGAGGAAGACCAGGAAAAAACTACATTTATCACAAGCTAAGGGCTTTACTGCTACAAGGTGATGCCCTTCAGGCTGAAAAATGTAGGAGCAACCTACTAGAGGTTAGTAAATAAAATGTTCAGTAAAAAAATCTAGAGAAACATGGAAGTGTACGTGGATGACATGCTCGTCAAGAGCAAAGAAGAGTCTGCCCACTTGGACGATCTCCAAGAGACATTCACCACTTTCAGGCAATATCATATGAAGTCAAACCCTAGCAAGTGTGCCTTCGGGGTGGCATCAAGGAAGTTCTTAGGGTTCATGGTGTTCTAGAGAGGAATAGAAGCAAACCCAGAGAAGGTAAGCGCCATACTACAGATGAAGTCTCCCAAGACCGTGAAAGAAGTCTAGAAACTCACAGGGAGGATAGCAGCGCTCAACATGTTCGTCTCAAAAGCAACGGATAAATGTCTGCCCTTCTTCAAGATGCTGAAATAGGTCTTCGCTTGGACGGACAAGTATGAGAGAGCTTTCTAGGAACTTAAGAGCTACCTAAGCAATCCACCCCTCTTGAGCCCATCCAAGGAGGGAGAAAACCTGTATTTATACTTAGCGGTGTTAGCTACAACTATAAGCGCAGCTTTGATTCGAGAAAAGGGCAGAAGACAACTCCTAATCTACTACGTCAATCAGGCCTTCCAAGGGGCAGAAGCCAAATGCCTATGGATTGAGAAGATCGCATTCGCTTTGATTGTAGCTTCACACAAGCTATGCCCCTACTTCCAAGTGAACCCTATTTTGGTGATGACGGACCAACCCATAAAGAAGTCAATGAACAAGCTCGAGGTTGCAAGAAGGATGATCTAGTGGGCTGTCGAACTTAGCCAATTCGACATTAAGTACCACCCTAGGATAGCTATTAAGGCGCAGACATTGGCAGACTTCATCGCCGAATACGAAGGAGTACTAACGAGACTAAGGGTCAGGAAGGCGTTAGGAGTCAAAAACTTGCCCCTCTAGAGCGATTCAAAGCACGTTGTAGGTCAGATAAAGGGGGAGTTTGAAGCAAAGGAGGAAAGAATGCAAAAATACCTAAGCTGGCGAAACTTTTGATATGGGAGTTTGATCGGGTGGAGTTCACGCAAATTCCCAAAAGCCAAAATATGGGGGCTGATGAGCTAGCAAAGCAAGCATCGTCAGAAGCAAGACCGATGAATACATACCTGAAGATTGAAGTCCAAAAACATCCAGCATCGAAGAGGTCCTCACCTTTGCAATCCAAAGTGAAAGCAGCTGGATGACCCTAATCTTGTCCTTCCTTCAGGACGGACGGTTTCCACAAAACGTTGAAGAGGCCAAGAAGGTCTAGAAAAGGGCAGTAAGGTTCACGATCCTAAATGACACCTTGTACAAAAGAGGCTTCTCCACGAGGAGGAAGCCAAGTATATTCTAGAGGAGATCCATGAAGGAATTTGTGGAGACCATGCAGGCCCGAGATCCCTAGTTAGCAAAGTTATCAGAACAGGTTGCTTCTGGCCTACTTTGCAGCAAGATGCGTGGGAGTTCGTCAAAAGGTGTGACAAATGCCAAATGTTTGGGACCGTCCAATGCATAATAGCAGAGAAATTGACGCCAATAACCTCCCCATGGCCGTTTGCCCAGTGGGGACTTGACATCGTTAGCTCGTTACCCCAAGATAAGAGACAGGTAAAATTTTTGCTGATTACTATTGACTATTTTACAAAATGGGTCGAAGCAGAAGCACTATCCACCATAATGGAGGCGAAAATCCAGAACTTCATGTGGAAGAATTTAGTTTGCCGATTCGGGATACCATGCACAATCATATCAGATAACGGGCAACAGTTTGACAGTCAAGGCTTCAGGGACTTTTGCTCAGGGTTAGAAATCAAGAACCAATTCTCATCACCTGGTCACCCCCAAGCCAACGGCCAGACGAAAGTGACGAACGGACACTACTCAAGATCATCAAAGCTCGATTAGACGAGGCAAAGGGCGCATGGCCAAAAGAGTTGCCCAACGTCCTATGGGTGTACATAACTACAGCAAGAACCCCAATGGGAGAGACCCCTTTCAGCCTCACCTATGACATTGAGGTAGTAATCCCGGTCGAAGTGGGAATCACCAGTATGAGATGAGAAGTCTTCCACGAAGCCAGCAATGACGATCAACTAAGAGTCAACTTGGATTGCTTGGACGAATAGAGAGATGGAGCATCCCGTAAGATGGCAAAGTACCAGTAGAAGATGGTCGAGTACTACAACAAGAGAGTGAAGCTCAAACGACTTAACATAAGAGATCTTGTCCTGTGCAAAGTTACACCTGCTACCAAGGACCCGACCCAGGGGAAGCTTGGCCTAACCTGGGAAGAACCCTACAAAGTTACCCACTATTCCAGGCAAGGCAGCTTTCATCTGGAAACGTTGGACAGGAGGAGACTGCCACGACCATGGAATATCGAGCATTTGAAGAAATACCATTAATAAATGTAATGGACGATTGTATTCATGTTTGAAATAAAGCAATAAAAGAACTGTTTAGCCAACGTGATGCGTGTAAATCTAAAAGTCTAAATTTTTTTTTTCACTAAGTAACAAGATTCTGCTTAAAATGATGTAAATTACTAACAAAGCCAAATGACAAGATCCCTTAAATAGGTGTAAGTCACAAAAAATTGGCTAAGTAACAAGATTCCACCTAGACAGATGTAAGTTACTGATGAAGCCAAATGACAAGATCCCTTAAATGGGTGTAAGTCACAAAAAAATAGCTAAGTAATAAGATTCCGCTTAGACGGATGAAAGTTACTAACGAAGCCAAATGACAAGATCCCTTAAATGGGTGTAAGTCACAAAAAATTGGCTAAGTAACAAGATTCCGCTTAGACGGATGAAAGTTACTGACAAAGCTAAATGACAAGATCCCTTCAATGGGTGTAAGTCACAGAATTGGTTAAGTAACAAGATTTCGTTTAGATGGATGTAAGTTACTAACGAAGTCAAATGACAAGATCCCTTAAATGGGTGTAAGTCATAAAAAATTGGCTAAGTAACAAGATTCTGCCTAAACGGATGTAAGTTACTAACAAAGCCAAATGACAAGATCCCTTCAATGGGTGTAAGTCACAGAATTGGCTAAGTAACAAGATTTCGCCTAGACAGATGTAAGTTACTAACGAAGCCAAATGACAAGATCCCTTCAATGGGTGTAGGTTACAAAAAATTGGCTAAGTAACAAGATTCCGCCTTGATGAATGTAAGTTACTGGCGAAGCCAAATAATAAGATCCCACGCATAGGGATAAGTTGCAAAAAATTGACTAAGAAAAATCCGCCCAAACAGATATAAACTACTAACGAATGCAGGTCATTTCCTAATCAAACAAGCCCCCCCAGCTGAGGGTAGACAAGCAACGAGGTAGACAAAAGTCACATACAGACAAAAAGTATCATGCAAAACAATGCAGGAAAGTAAACAGGTAAGCATGAAATAGTCAACAGAATTGAAAGCCCCAAAAACACCGAGCAACTAGTATTGTTCCAACATTAGAATTAAAAGCCCAAAAACACTGGGCAAGAGACATTGTTCTTAAATTAGAATGAAAAAACTGTTTAGAAAATAGAATCAAAAAGCCCAAAAAACACACTGGGCACTCAAAAAAGAAAGAAAGAAAAACAAACAAGCGGTGGCTTCATCATCACCAGTAAGAGGAGGCAAATGAGCGTTCTTTGGAGCATCACCCTCAGGAGTTATAGACTGGGAGGCCTTGTCAGCTACCATTTCCTTATCCGCCTTCTCAAGATCCAAGTTCTCCAAATCCACTCCAGTGGGGTGCTTGACGAGGTATCATCTCAGGAGCTCAAAGCCTTTATAATACCAGCTGAAGAGCATAGTGTTGTACTCCTCCGTCTGCTGGAAGGCCTTGACAGACATGGCAACAACCGTCTAGATCTTCTCTTTCATAGCCAGAAGCTGTTCACCCTTCTCTAGAGCTAGCTACTTCTCCACCCTTAAATCGTCAGACAAGACCTTAGCTTTCTCCTTGCTGGTATTGGCCTTGTCCATGGCAACAATAAGGTCCTTCCTTAGCTTTGAGTTTTCTACCTCCAAAGACACCACCCAGGACCCTGTTGAAATGGCCTTTGCCTCGTCTAAGATGATATGAATGGTCTCCCCCAATACCTGAAAAGGAGATCCAATTTTCAAGACAACACAAAAGAAAAGAAAGGAAAAGGAGAAACTGCACAAGTACACTACCTGGATAAGTTTATGGATATGACGACCCACAACCTCGTTAGAAGGCAAGCCAAAGAAGACTTTAAGCTCTTCAATTGTAAAAAAATCTTACGCCCTTGTCAACGCAAGGTCGGCGTTAACCCAGACACTAGACAAGTGGGGGTCAACCTTCTCCTTCCCTTTGATAGCCACGCGTGGCTTCTTCAGGCGTGGGGTAATTTCTTCCACTGAGGTAGCCAGTGACGTTGTCCTCACCGTCTCGGTGACGAGGGTAGAGGGAGTGGCGGAGACTCCTTTCTCCACCACACACACCACCCTCTTCTCGAGGTTGGAAAGGAGCTCATTCTTCTTGGCCCTCATCTTCACGTACATCCCTTGATTAAATTTCATTGTCATCTCTACGAAAGAAAAACACTTGTAAAAAGAAAAGAAAAGAGAGTAGCAACGACGAGCTGAGTAAACACTTACTTTTCTTCTCCTCTATTTTTATAGTGCGCTAGACGTAAGCAGAAGGCTTTGGACCAAGGCAATGAGGAGCTAGGGTTCGTGGGTCGACCAAATTGTCAAAATTGTCAATCGTCCTCGCATACTCAATAGTTGCCTCGACGCATTGCTTGCACTTGCTCTTAAGCTTCGGTTGCTCACTAACTACGCATAAGACAACAAATAGGAGAGTTAGCGAAGATAAAATTTGCAAAATAATGAAGGACTAATGACTAGTAGAGAAACGACGCACCTATACTCAGGGCTCTCCACTGATGGAGCAACCTAGGGACGTCCTCCTAAACTTCATCAGAAGGAGTCTCCCACTCATCCCTAGAGACAAAGAAGAACCGGGACTTCCAGTATCGAAATGACGAGGGCAGGCCCTTGATGGTCCTTGCCTCCTTGACCCAAGGCACGAGCTCATAGTACCCGTATTCCTTAGACTCCTTCAGACGGTACAAGTAGGTGAACTCGTCCACCCTATCATATCTCCCTCAGTGGCAACCAACCATATCTCCATACAGCTAATCATTATCCATTACGAGTTGGACATAAGTTTCCCAGGAGCAATATTGAAGTGACTTAAAAGCTCTATGATGAAAGGATGGACGGGAAATCTAAGCCCACACAGGAAGGCATCCTCATAGAAGCACACTTCCCCGGACGAAAAGTGACAGGCTCGTTCCGCCTTATGGGAAAGACGAACCCTAACCCTCTTAGGAAACTGAAACATGTTGCTAAACCTGGAGAGGATCTCAACATCCAGGCCACACTCCTCCCCAAGGGCAGAGAAACCTCTGATCTCCCTTGGACCAGAAGCCGCAGTATCTTCCTCTATGGGATCGTTGCTAAACGACAGGCCCGTCTCAAACTCACTACATCTCACCTCCGACATCCTTCTTCGCTCAACTACCAAATCTTCAAACCAATCAACGGACTGACAAAGCAAGGGGACTAGCCCAGCTATCGCCACGCCCAAACTATTGCCCCCACACACAAAACCATCAACTAAAGGGGAGAAATTGCAAGAGATTCTCAAAGAAGCCCCTAAATGCGCAAAAAGGAAGGAAACAGAAGGACAAAGTGTCCTAACCTCAGAACTACTAAGCATGGAACTCAAAAAGCACAAGGAAAGGGGCAAGATCCTAAGAAGTCCCGAAAAAAGAAAAGACAGGGGAAATCAGAATCCTTTGCAAAATTGCTATTGTAATAAGAATAGAAAGAGAAGGAAGAAGACGTACCTTAGAAATGCAACCTAAAAAGAACAAAATGTAAACAATTGTAAGGGAAGTAGCTAGAAGAAAAAGGAAAAAAATTGCACAATGGCGTAAGAGAGATGAAAAGTGAAGAAGAAAGAGAAAAGGAAGGGAGTTTAAAAACTAAGCACCAAAAAAAAAAATTGAAAACCAGCGGGAAACCCAAAGAGTCACACAAGTGGAACATTAACTCCGTCAGCCACAACATGCCACATGGCCACAATGTGTATAGCGCCGCCATGATACATTAATGCGCCCCCACTTCGCATCAAATGCGAAACGAAACCCCAAGAGTCATGTCTAGGAAAAAGACCTTTCACCTCTTACTGGTCGTCAGGACATGCAATGACGACCACAGAACCTAGGGGGGCAACTGATGGGACCAACAAACTCTCTTGCCCAGACGGCCTTACCAAATACTTTCATCCACCCCTCCACAGCTGGGATGAAGGAAGGCAAACCATTAATGAGAAATTTCAATGCCTTAGACAGTTACCAATTAGCTATCAAGGCCGTTGGTAGCTCATCAAAACTCACATTAATAAGCATTGAGACGTTACAAACTAAAGCCATAATTAAACCCCCAACGGCAAGAAACCTTGAAGCTATATATATATAGCTTCATGGAAGCTTATTAATGGCATATATTACTAAAATACTATAGAAAATAACAGCAAAATATGGAATAGAACATAGAACAAGATACTACAAACTGAGGGATATTATTAGATTGAGCAAGTTTTTTGCAGGACTAAAAGACATAAACTGGGAAATATTACACAAACTGGCTAACTCTCTCTATTCTCTAACTCTGGAATTTTTTCTAAGTCTCTCAAGTCTTGCTGAACTAAGGAAACAAAAGACAAAATATTTTACAGTGAAGAGATAAACTTGAAGATGTTAGTCCTGACTTTTTCTTAACTATTGTCTTTTTGTAAATTATTGCCTATAAATAGGCCTCTTGTTTCCTTAGTTCACCAGACTTGAGAGACTTGAAAAAATTCGAGAGTTAGATAATTAAAGAGAAATAGAGAGTTAGCCACTTGTGTAATATTTCCCAGTTTATGTCTTCCAGTCCTATAAAAAACTTGTTCAATCTAATAATATCCCTCAGTTTGTTGTATTTTGTGTGTGTGTGTGTGTGTGTGTGTGTGTGTGTGTGTATATATATGAGATGGATTCAAGTTACACCTGGTGTAACTCTTTAGAGTTACAACTTTTTTAATCCGTTAGATTTAAGTAGATTCATTATTACAAATATTCTTATTAGGATCTCATTAATTACCCTCATTTATTGCATTCTAAACTTATCTCTAAACCTAAAAACGTTTAACGTACTCTCTCTCTCTCCGTTTCTCTCTCTCTATCTCCTCCACCATTGTTTCACCTCTACATGTTGCCAGCAAAAAAAAGAAAAAAAAACACCAAGCCGACACCAACAAAACTAAAGCAACGCGGACCCCACCTCTAGAGGTCCTTATCTTAGTTTAATTTGTGTTTCTTTAGATTGTAATTAACGATCAATTAATTGCTCATCCTTGGCACCTCATGTTTTAACTGGAATTTTGACCCGTACCCCAACAAAACAAAAGCAAAGATGAAAGACAAAGAAACTTGGTACGTACCACTATCCACTATCACTGGCACTTATGGAGTTGGAAGTATGATCTTCCTCCATAGACATATAAATGATACCACCGCCGTTTTTATAATTGAAATTACATACATAAATTAATTGTAATGTTGAATTGCTTACTACAATTCCATAATTTCATCTAAAAATCAATTTCTTGATTTATTTCAATCCCATGATTTTATCTAATAATCAATGTCTTAATCAATGGCAAAGCAAAAGTTGTTTCTTAGAAGAACCAAGCTAAATATATCCAAACATTTTAAAGCCAAAGAATACACGGAAAACTTGTGACTACTCCATTCTAGTTTAATATGCTAGTGACTACTCCATTCCAGTTTATGACCTTTCCACCAGTGGCTTCAATTTTTTATAACTCATTTGGTCTGTCAGGATATTAACACAAACAATGTATCAAGCATGATACAGAAAAGAAACGTAGATAGAGAGAGACCAGAAAAGAAACAAAAAAGAGCACTCACAAACCTCTATTGTTAGTGTTTTTTTATTCCTGCCCCTATAGAGGTGGAGCAATGGTGGAGGAGAGAGAGAGAAAGAGTCAAACGTTTTTGGGTTTAGAGATAGGTTTAAAATGTAATAAATGAGAGTAATTAATGAGATCTTAACAAAAATATTTATAATAATGTGAGTCTTTTTTTAACCGTTGGATCTACTTAAATCCAACGGTTTAAAAAAAGTGTAACTCTAAAGAGTTACACTAGGTGTAACTTGAACTCATCTATATCTATATATATTCACTCATCAGAAACCAGACAAGGGACATACACACACCCAAAATACACTAATATAGGCAACTCTGATATTCTAAGCTTTCTTATTTCCTCAAAAGCTTTTGTATACTGACTTTACCATCGGAGGCGTTGTGGCAAGCACAACATCAGTAACCACCCGAGGAAAGCCTTACACTATATTTACAAGTACAGTAACAAGGGTCCAACTCCATCTGGACAAATCTACAAAACTGACGATTTTCACAAATAATAATAATAATAATAATAATAATAAGATACGCTAACAACCTCCTGCCCCCCCCCCCCCCTAAACCTCACATTTAAGGTGGCGTAGAAGAAGACAGCTTGAGTTTGGAAATAAGATTTGGTGTAAATAACTAAATCAATAGTTACAAACTAGGTTACAGGCATAATGGATTTGCTACAAACATATAGGTCTATACCCTCGGTTTTCAAAATTGATTCTAGTGATCAATTTTGGCAAAGGTCGATCGATGGTGGCATGTTAAAAAGTGTTTGTTGTGCTGCTTAGGGTTGTAAGGACTAAATCTCATCTAAGAAGTGTAGGAACTATCTCAAAGACTGTTTGTTATGCTGCTTAGGTAGTCAACTCAAAGAAAATGCTTGAATACAGAAACTCAACACAACACAACGGTAGAAAGAAGCTAATAAATCTGATGGGCTTAAGAATATCCTTGTCCAAAGAAAAAGAGAGCAGACGAGGGTGGTCTTAGTCTTTGTCCAAAATGGTTTCCGTCTGACAAGGAAAATGGCATTCATCCACAATCAATAACGAAGCGTTACACAACAATTATGAGTCTCTTTACCGTTGGAAGAAAATCTTACCATTAACACCTCATCCAGGCATTACAGATACTACATTGAAAGCCACCATCAATACACCTTCAAGGGCTAGGAGAAGAAAACAGGAATATATGCTAAAACATCAGACTAGAGAAGGTACCAAATTTAAAACCCAGAATCTCTAATACCTTGACACTAAGCATTTCTTTCCCTTTTTCAATTGTCTGATTTTACCATTGGAGGTTCTGTGGCCGGCATCACACCAGTGTCCTTTTATCTCATACTCTTGCAGGACTCTGGAGGATCTTGGGAAGCTCTCCTTCTAGACGATCATTTAGTCTGACAATCACAGCATCATCAAATGCCTCCAAAATGTGGCTCTGATAGAAAAGAATCAGAATCATTGAATACATAATATTCTATATTTTCAATATATGATTTTATTATACAAAATAGGGGGTATACATACACACAACACAAAGGGAGTAATATTAAAATTGTGACCTAAGAGCCTTAGCAATGTCTTGAATCACGTTCAATTGATATATCATTCCAAAGGCCCCAAACATACACCCATGTTATCAATAAGTTTTTCATTGTATCTTTCGAAAAGAAGGGGAAGTCTTGTGGTAAATGTTGACTCTGTCATGGCTGTAATGTTACATGCTCCTGAGCAAATTTAACGTTTGACATTTGTCAAAGAAGTGCGGGGTTCATTCCCCAAGTACGGTCTACAGCTTGTCTGCAATCATGACCATGAAGCGCAAAGATTCTTCATTTTATTTTTGAGTGAGGTTGAGACTTAATTATATACGAGCTTGCTTTACTTGTCTCCTTCACTTGGGGAAAATAATAACACAGCAAAACTCCAGTAGATTTTATGTCATTGTGCACATAAAAGGATTAAAAATATTTGAAGTGAATAATTGAGGTGTGCAACTAAGCTGGCACCAATTCGTAGCTCCTCGCTGGAATTTTGTTGTATATGCTGCCAGTACTGTCCAAACTTTTTGTATTTCGACCTTCACGACTCTTGCGAAATTGCTCTGTACAGTGTTATTACTAGGTGTAATATTATTATAATGTTGTTGATATAAAAGTGGAAAAAAATTGAGGTCATTTTGATAGGTGCAGAAATTGGTGGCATCGTATTGGTGGAGTTGATAGTTTTATATGGATAACTGTGGCCGATCAAGGAAGGTCTGACAAAAGACAAGGATGATTCTAGCGATTATCTGCATCACAATGATCATGGCAGTCCTTGAGGGACACTTAAATAAGCCCTCCAACAATTAAGTTAAGACTCTTGGAAATGGAAGTTGGAATATCAAGTGATTTGGGTAGAGAGTGCCTATTTGTGTGAGGAGTATTTATACTTACTCTCGTCAACTGATTTTGTGGATGTGACCCGGTTTTTCCCGATTTGTTGGACTGAAATCTGTACCTGTGTGGGCGATTGGAATTCCTGCTTGGGGGATAGACCACATCCAATTTAATGCAAGATTGGATCGATGAGGCGCAATTAATGTGATTGTGATATGTGACTTTATTTGACTACCCAGTCCGTCATTAAGGCGAGTCACGGAGATCGAATCTATCAATGGAGAACATAAGATCAGTAATCAAATATACTGGTATTGTCAATCTATACGTGGACTTAATAAATTTCTGGTATGTTGTATCATTCAATTCTTTCATATCGTTCTGTTCCCGATACATGATATGACAAAAACCTTGTTATCTGACGAAGAGATAATATTATATAGCAAATTTAGTAAAAAAATTGTCTTAAAGAGCAAAAATTTCTTTGCAACCCATGACCACACGTTTATATGCTTGAATAGGGCTTAGAAATAAAATAGCTATCCCTAATTTATTAAGGTGGATGGGCAATGAAATACCCATATTTTCTTTTATATGATGTAATCAATGTTTTGTATGGGACTCCAAGGGTCTAGGGACTACCCGCTTCTGTTTCGCTCCAGCTTAAACTTGCACCCTTTTTTTTAAGACTATTTTTTTTAAGCTTAAAATATTAGTAAGACTTTTTTTTTTTAGAATAATAAGTTGATAGAAGTCACAGAACATTAGTTTGTTCCTGCTTCAACGACAACAATAACCATGACAAAAATGGAGAAAATAGTTTCTTTTTGCTGGCTTCTCTTCATATATATTGTGGAATTATAACGGCAGAAAAGGGTAGGCAATAAGAAAATGGAAACTATATTAGACGATTGGAAAGAAGTAACAAAAAATATGTAGATAAACTCTAGTGACCTTAACGTCACAAGAAACAATGTCATCTCTTCCAAAGAGCCCAATAGGTGTGTCATAGTCAATCCCGTTCAAGCCCACTTAGATGCCTTTCTCTCATACCGGGGTGTGAATGATTATAACTCTTTTTCTTTTTCTTTTTCTTTTTCTTTTGGAGAGAAGTGAATGATTAGAACTTGAGTGAGGCAGACCACAAAAACAAGAAAAATGACAAGAAGGAAAAATGTTTTAATTTTGTCGGTATCAGAAATAGAAATAGTACGTGTTAATATATATATATATATATATATATGTGTGTGTGTGTGTGTGTGTGTGTGTGTGTGTGTGTGAGAGAGAGAGAGAGAGTTTGTAACAACTAATCAATAGAATGAGTTGGGTTTGAGCTTACTTTTCTTTTAGGCTTATTTTACTTAAAAATAAATTGGGATAAACGTACAGTGCTGTATTTAGAAAAAAAAAAAACTGGAGTAGCCCAAGAATATAGATTGGATGAGTTTGAGTAGCCCAACATTATATATCTTGCATTCATGTTTCTAGATATTGATATAATTATGGATCGTTCAAAGATCGGCCCTATGCTAATTTATTAGACTCGGCTTGAGCATGAAATAAGCTTTCATCTTCTGAGAATGGACTGATAGCTTGGATTGAGGGGTTGGTATATACTATATAATATATATATCTTGTTTCATTATTTGGATTGACGTGCGTGGCTATTGCACATTAACCTGGTCATCCTCACCACAAAACTTTTTATTTATTTTGTATTTTTGTTTGAAATGAACTGATCTCATCATGTAGCATCTTATCCTACATCAGACCAGTTGTTTCCAAACAAAAAATACAAAATAATGTAGCATCTTATCTTGTTCATCAAAAAAAAAAAAAATGTAGCATCTTATCCTGAATAATTGAATGAATTGGCTTCGGTTGGACAAGATTTAAAAGTATCTCCAATTCTTTTTTTTTTTTCTTTTTTCTTTTTCTGTGAGATGAAAAGTCTCTCCAGTTCTCTTCTTTTTCTTTTTCCGTCTTTGTTAATTTTGGTGGGTATTCCTATTTCTTCCACTTTTGTTGATTATTTTTTTGTTTGGCAAAACATGTGTGAAATAATCGTATTTCTAGTGTATGTATTCATATTTTTCTTGTGGATTGAAAAAAAAAATCCTTATTGGTTCAAGTATTTATTCTTGATACACACATGGTCAGTTGCTCGTGACAACCCGTTGCATCTGTCCTAATTTGTGTAACTTCCTAATTTTTCCTGTGTAATATATATTTGAAATGTAATATTAGAATAAGGACAAAACTTCTATTTTTAGATTAGGGCAAACCTCCAAGTCTAACAACATTATGAAGATTAGATTTTTTATTTTTTTTTATTTTTTGTGTGATCTACATGAAGGTAATAGACGGGAGAACTGGTTGTATATAAATACCAAATGAGTTCTATTTTTTATGGATTTACGGTACTCTACTGTGTAAAACTGTAGGATTCATTATTTATTTATCATGGATCTACCAAAATAAGGCCTACACGGCCACACTTCTTTTATTATGTCATGTACTGCACAAGATCCATTATCGGAGCAATTTAAGTTTGAATTGTTGAGTGATTATAAATCTTGTTTAGATAAGAGAGAAAGACTGATTGATATAATATTGTTGACTCATATTTAACGACTATATCAATAGGTCCATATGGAAGAACTAGTTCCCATCCCATGCAATAAATGATATGTAAATCTTGAAACCTAATAAATGAATAAATAAAAAGGGAAAAGTATTGTTAACATATAATATTTAGAGCTTGTTTGGTATTGTTGTTTAAACACTAGTTTTTGTTGTTTAAACAACAATACATGTATTTTCACAACACTTTTTCACTCACACATACTTTTATAACACTTAAATAACGTTATTAAAAATTGCTTACCAAACAGGTCTTAATACACTTGAAAAATAAGGATTCAAACAAGTAGTGGTTTTTTTTTTTTTTCAATATTCCTCGATTAGAGGGCCCTCCATAGCTCCATAGAGACCTCTCGAATAACGATCGTGTAAATATCATGAAACAATAAAATTTATGAAACATCATTTTGGTGAGCACAATAAGTCCAATAGTGATCAATTACAAGCCCACTTTTCTGTATCTCAAATGAGTAAATATGATTTGTACTCATCAACTGTATATAATTATAAGTCATGTTGACGGATGCCCTTAAAACAATTGTCAATAAACTATATTAAGAAAGTTTTGACATCACTTTTATGAGAAATTTAAAAAGCTGTCAACAAAATTAATTGTTTTATCATTTTCCCATAAAATATTTCTAAAAATAGCTTCTAAACTAATACCCTTAGAGCATTCAAATTTCACTATAATTATACTTAGTTGTCCACCATATAGTTAGATTATTAAACGTCTACATCTTCAATTGAATTAGACTAAGATATAACAACTTAGCGCATATCTACACATGATATAACTTTAAGTAATATTACACTACACAATAACTTATTATAGAATTCATAATTTGAAAATCCCACTGTTGAATTACATGTTCTATATGTTCTTAACATTCATGCCAATTTTCATGTTAATTGGATGTTATTTACCATTCAATCCATAAATTCATCCTTTATGCATTATTTTAAACTACAAAAAATTGAACTTAAACAATTGATTGATAATATGACTATCAATCTTTGATCACCTTGAAATTTTGCAAGCGTGGAGAATATACGAAGATAATATAAACTAATGGTAGATTTGTCATAATTCACATTCAATTAAAAAATATTGAGTGGTGTAATATTGTTTAAAGTTACACAAGATGTGTGTGTGTGTGTATCATAACACTAAATGTCTTTTTATTGACGGTGAATGTTGACAAATCCTCTGTTGGATAACATTATTTTTGGATATTTTCTTAGCATGCACAATTTCAAGAAATCAAAGATTAGTAACTTTGTCATCAATCAAATGTTTAAAGTTCAAGTTTTTATAGTTTAAAATTATATATTAAAAATGGATTTATGGATTAAATAGTAAATATAAGTCTGATTGAATATCTTTTTATTGAAGAAGAATCTTGACGAATTCACTGTTAGATTACATTATTTTCGTATATTTTCTACACTTGAAAATTTTCAAGAAAATCAAAGATCAATAACTATGTTATCAATTAAATGTTTAAAATTTAAGTTTTATAGTTTAAGATTATGCATCAAAGATGGGTTTATGGATTAAATAGTAAAATATAAGTCCAACTGACACAAAATTTGGCATACGTGTTAATAACATAAAGAACATGTAATCTTAACAGTAAGATTTTCAATTTATTAATCCAATTAAAAGTTATTAGATGGCACAATATTGTTTAAAGTTATACTGGATATAACTTTAACGAAACCCATATATATATGTCCAAACAAAGAATTTATATCATATAGTTAAACTGATGTAACCCCAATTGTCTTTCTGGTGCATGGCCATAATGTGATTAAGTCTCTCATTTTCTTACGGTCCCAAGCTTTAATATGAGGTTATATGTGGTCTCTACAATGTCAATTGTCATTGTAAGAACAAAGAAGTTTACAATGAAGAAAGGGTTGCTTTCTCTTATCATCGAGCTCAGTTGGAAAGTATTATTGGAAGTAGTCTGTACTATAGAAAAAGAAAGACAAAGACACGCAACTTGGTGGGCTCCAAAATGCCTTACAATTCAAGTACACAGCCCTACGATATCCGAATATAAAGCTATAGAATTGAAGGCAAACAATGTGTGATTTTCCTTTGAGATTGACTTTGATCCGTGACTAGAGCATTAGCCTTTGGTATCTTCAAACTATTATATTTTATCATCTCAAAAATTACTTTATCTATTATACCATACTATTTTATGATACACCCAACATCACAATTCTTATCTTACCATACAACACATTAAAATAATATAAAGTAAAATAAAAATAATATAAATATATTTCTCACTTCTCTCTAATCTCTGTTTCACTTACTCTCTCTCAACCAGCTATCACCACCACCGTCGAGCTTTCCAGTCACAACAAATCATTCAGCCATGACAAGAATCATTTTAAATCAAATCAACACAATGAGCAAAGAAGAACATAACAAGCGCAAACCCATTAGGACCAATGACGACCAAAGAAACTCACCACAGTGACCAACGACAACCAAACAAACCCATTACAATGACCCACGACGACCAAACATGACCCACCATAGTCACCACCACCACGCCAACCCAATCCAACCAATCTGAATCCAACCCAAACCCCATCAGAATCCAAAGTCCAACCAATTAGAATCCAAAATCCAACCATTTGAATCCAAAAAACAAAAATCGATAGCAAAAAATCAAAATCAAAACCCCATTAGAATCGGAATCCAACCTAAACCCCATCGGAACCCACCCAAACCCACCTTGCCAATCTCCACCTCAACCGCGCCGCCACGCCAATCTCCACCTCGCCATGCCACCACGCCAATCAGCAAACCCATTATCCACCACGCCAATCAGCAAACCCACTACGCCAATCAACAAACCCATTACCCACATCGGCAACCAGAGAGAGATAGCGACAAAGAAGAGAGAAAAACCCACCATGGCAACAAGCAGAGAGAGATAGGGACAAAGAAAAAGAGAAACAAAGAGCAGATGGATAGAGAAAAGGGAGAAGAGAGGGGAGTGAGTGAGACTGTGAAAGACAGAGGAGAGAGAGTGAGTAATAAAAAACTGATTTAAATTTACAATTGGTGAATAGTAACTTGTATATGTAAAAGTCTACTATAGCAGCATTGTAAAAGTTTTAGCAAATACACATCTGGGTAATGCATGTATTTTGTGTCACAATGCTAAAAAATATGATATCCAGAGTTTTACAACTCCAGATACTAATGCTCTAAAAAAATTCCCCATCACTAATATATTCCAAGACAATACCATATCATTTTTCAAGCTTGACATGTCCTATTTATATGTGGTCAATTCATGTCTCAATTATCTTTCATTAGCACTTCAATTTGAGTGATGTAGCCCATAATGGAGCTTTCGACATCACTTTTGAAGTTACTGAAACAGAATATATAGACAAAGGGTCAGCTAGAAATTTCATTTCATGGGACCTGCTATGAAGAAATAATGAAACTTTGAGGTGGCCAAGCACATAAGATTCTGGAGAGCATCAATTAGGCCTTGCTCCACTTGCTCCAGCCCTTACAGTAACCATCCTTAATAATTAATGGTGTGAAAGCTGGGATAGAGATGCAAATGATAACGAAAATAGTATATAATGCCTGAAAATCCGTTGGTTTCTCTCCAATGTCCAAACTAACCCTTTACTTTACAGTAACCATCCTTACTAATTAATGGTGTAAAAGGTGGGATAAAGATGGAAATGACAAAGGAAATAGTACAAAATGCTTGAAGATACATACATTGGTATCTTTCTAAATTAGTTTAGAGAAAAAACTCTTTAAACTTCTCATATATTTTTTTTAATAGATATAAATTTTGAAAATCTAACCGTTAAATTGTATATTTTTTTTTTATATACAAGATAGAATTCTACTCTAGCATAATCTAAGTATATATGTATGTAAAGCACCATCTTGGAGACTTGAATCCGGCCCTTGCCCCTACATTTCATAAGCACTTGTACTTGTAGAGTGACCATTACACCAAGGGCGTGCGATGGTAAATTGTATGTTCTTATTATATCATCGATGCTTACAAAATTTCAAGAATAATAAAGATCAATATCTATGTCATTAATCAAATGTTTAAATTTCAATTTTTTGTGGTCTACAATTATATATGAAAATTAAGTTTATTAGTCGAATAGTAAATAATATCTTATTTGAATGAAGTTTGACATATATGTTAAGAACATAAAGAATATGAAATTCAACAGTTAGATTTTCAAAATTCCCGTCCAATAAAAAGATATAAGAAGATTTCTCTATAAATTAGTTTAGAGAAAATTTTTGTTCATATTTCCAATTAATTCTTACAGTTGTTGCGCATCACATCACTCAAATTGAGAGAGACCATTAAGTATATACTAGAATACAATTTAATGCCTTTAGAAAAACAATTTATCCATAGAATTTTTTTTTTTGTAAATACACTAGAGGCAATAGTCATCCTTTAATAGTTGTAATGAAAGAACGTACTAAACATAAAATCATTCCCTCGATTGTAAATGACCTTCTCTAAGGTTGTTTGATATATACAATAGCCCCCAAATTGCTTGGAACAATATTACTTATCGTAATAAAGTAGTGAATGGCATTTATTACTGTACTCTTCTGTGTAAAACTAAAATATGCTCTTCTGAATATTACTTAAATAATCAAAAGATTCTATCACAGTGGTTATATATGGCTAGTTCCATTTTATCTAAAAAGAATGATATATTTGTAGAGTAATGCTACACAACATTTTTCACAATAATTTAATTGGTAAGTTTTTTCTAGTTATTTTTTGAATTTACCATTCACATCACTTTTTTACCTATTAATAAAAATTTGCTAGCTTTGCAATTGTGAAGGTGTTTATGTCTCTAGACTTATTGGTGTTTGCTAATCAATAGACTAATCAGAGAAATTAAAGGCATATTTGTAAAAAAAGAAATGTCAACATGAAAGTAGATATCAATGTCAAACATAGTTACATATAGGGCTTTCTTAGAGCTTGTTAAACCTGGCAAAAAGTAGTTATCTATGTTTGGATGGAGTGAGAAAAAGAAAGAATAGAAAAGAGTAAGGGGATTTTTTTTTTTTTCCTGTTAATATAAAGAGATGCCATTTGGTGTCATCAAAAGCAATGGAGATCAAAATGTCCATAATTTGGAAGCTACCTATGTAACTAAAGTGACAAGCTCTTAGAGCATCTCCAACTGTGTAGCTAAAAGCAAAATAATGTGTGAAGGTGAATAAAAATGAACATGACGGATCTAGGTAGTTGATGTGATAGTACAAGGGTGACAGATTGATAATGACAGCCAAGGAGGTCGGATCCACAGTGGACATGTCATTGGTTCCAAGAACCCCTAAATATGATTTACACTTTATGATTACGTCTGATATGGCTTTGCTTGATCTCCATGCAAACGTGTATGAGAAAAATTATTGCATCACATGTTTAGCCTTGATCAAAGGATTCCTATAAGGAAAAGAACTCTAGAAGGTATGTAAAAGGAAAGAGTTCCAATTTTGTAAGGAAAGGACTTCATGGTCAAGGTACGGATGTTAACCCTACACTACTATAAATATCCTAAAACCCTCATAAATCAAGGTACGCATTATTGACTCAACTCTGGCACTTTAGGGCTGTGAAATATTCTAACTTGACCTTCAGAGGGTTTTTGGCCGGCACCACATCGGTGCTCTTTGTTAGGTCTTCTTTTTTTGTTTTGTAGGTATTGTTTCGATTTGAGAGTGCGTGCAACTTATTGGTGATTTTTCGGCATCATCAGTTGGCGCCGTCTGTGGGAAACTAGCGAATGATCAGCCTTTGCTTTATCCCTGAGACAAAAAGTTACATGGTACTCACACGATCGATGGCAACAACCAACAATCAGGGCGACGAACCGCACGCCACGGCCCTGGAAAAGCAAGTCCAAATGCTTACAACAGCAGTCGAACACCTAACCAAGCAGAATCATGATTTGGAGGAGCAGTTGCGACAGAGGAATGCGCATCTCGACACACAGGAGGAGGACCAGGAAGGAACAAGTGCTGAGAGGAGAAATCAGGAAGGACCCGAAAGTAGCCACGCTCCGAGCAGACCAGAAAGGCAAGGCACCAACCGACCATCTTTCTCGGACACTTTCCCTCCTCATATAGCCGCTGAGATGCAGATGATGAGGGAACAGATGGATGTGATGATGAATGCCCTCAAGGGTCGAGTGTCCAGCGACCTCGATGACTTGGTCCAGTGAACTGATTCGCCTTTCACAACACTTGTTAGTTCATGCCACCTTCCCCCAAAGTTTCGCATGCCTCAGGTTGAGAGTTATAACGGGTCCAAGGACCCTTTAGATCACCTGGAATCTTTCAAGACCATGATGCACCTTCAAGGTGTGCCGAATGAGATCATGTGCTGGGCCTTCCCCATTACGCTAAAAGGACCTGTGAGGATATGGTACAGCAGACTGACGCCGAATTCGATCAACACTTTCAAGGAGTTAGGCACTCAATTTGTTTCGCACTTTATTGGAGGCCACCAATACAAGAAGTCCACAGCCTGTTTGATGAGTATTAAGCAACGGGAAGACGAGACGCTAAGGTCATACATATCCCGCTTCAACAAAGAGGCTCTCTCGATAGACGAAGCGAATGACAAGATACTGGTAGCAGCTTTCATAAACCATCTGCGGAAGGGTAAGTTCTTATTTTCCTTATATAAGAATGACTTGAAGACAATGTCAGATGTGCTCTACATGGAAATGAAGTACATGAATGTAGAAGATGCATTGCTGGCCCGAGAGGAAAAGCCTAGAAAAAGGGAAAGGCAGGAAGACACACGATCGGATAAGGGACGGAAGATGGCTAGAACTGGAGAGCAATGGGAAGATCGAAAACCCAAACCACCCACGGGAAGATTCACGAACTTCACCCCTCTCACAGCCCCAATCGACCAAGTATTAATGCAGATCAAAGATGAAGGAACCCTGACATTTCTTGGCAAGCTAAAGGGAGATCCGAACAAAAGGACAAAAAACAGATACTGTCGTTCTCATGGCGATCATAGCCACGACACGGCAAATTGTTATAACTTAAAACAGCAAATTGAAGCCCTCATTAGGCAAGGAAGGTTGCAAAGGTTTGTATCGAGTTTTGGTTGATAACGAAAGCTCAGTGGATATCCTCTACTACCCTGCATTCCAAAAAATGGGGATTGGTAGAGAACGACTGATCCCAACAAATGTACCACTCGTTGGCTTCGAAGGAACAAGGGTCTACCCTTTGGGCGTCGTCACGTTGTCTGTGACGACCAGAGAGTATCCCCAGCAAATAACCAAGGATGTAGTTTTTCTTGTGGTCGACTGCTCTTCTGCCTATAACGCCATCCTCGAACGACCCACTCTCAATGCATGGAAGGTTGTAACCTCGACCTATCATTTAATGGTCAAATTCCCTACCGAATACGGAGTTGGAGAGCTGCACAAAAATCAGGTGGCCGCACGAGAATGCTACGTCGCCATAATGGAAATGAACGAACACCTGCAAGCAATGAATATCGAGGAACAACGAATGGTAGCAAAACCGGTGGAAGAGTTAGAAGAAGTACACCTCGACGATTATAGGCCCGAACGGACCATAAGAATTGGCACATTGGCCAGCCAAACAGTCCCACAAGCGCTTACAATATTCCTCAAGGAAAACCAAGATGTTTTTGCATGGAGTCACGAGGACATACCAGGGATCGACCCATCGGTCATGGTCCACAAGTTGAATGTATCATCCTCATTCTCTCCTGTCCGACAGAAGAAGCGAGTGTACGCCCCGGAACAAGATCGAGCCATAGTTAAGGAAGTACAGAAGTTACAAGAAGCAGACTTCATACGCAAAGTGTACTACCTAGATTGGTTGGCAAATGTAGTAATGGTCAAGAAGGCTAATGGGAAGTGGAGAATGTGTGTCGACTTCACGAATCTGAATAGGGCTAGCCCTGAGGATAGTTACCCACTCCCGCGTATTGACACCTTGGTAGATTCCACCGCAAGACACGAACTTTTGAGCTTCATGGATACCTTCTCCGACTACAACCAAATTAAATTGGATGAGGTTGATCAAGAAAAAACCTCGTTCGTAACGAGTCAGGGGCTTTTTTGCTACAAAGTAATGCCTTTCGGGCTTAAAAACGCCGGAGCCACATATCAGAGATTGATGAACAAGATGTTCACGCACCAAATTGGCAGAAACGTGCAAGTTTACATGGATGATATGTTGGTGAAAAGCATTCGGGAGTCTGATCTCATGAGCGACCTCCAGGAGACTTTAAATACTCTTCGATCATACAAAATGAAGCTGAATCCGAGCATATCCACATTCATGGTAACTGCACGAAAATTCTTGGGATTTATGGTATCCTAAAAGGGCATTGAAGTCAACCCAGAGAAGGTGAAGGCGATCATAGAACTATCTCCTCCAAGGACGGTAAAGGAAGTACAAAGTTTGAACGGCAAGGTAGCAGCCTTGAATAGATTCGTATCAAGGGCGACGGACAAATGCCTCCCCTTCTTTCGCACACTGAAAAGATCATTTGAATGTACAGACGAGTGCCAAAAGGCATTTGAAGATTTAAAGGTGTATCTCTCTGCTTCACCATTGCTCAGCCCATCTATGCCGGGGGAAGAATTGTTCCTGTACCTTGCCATCTCCTCAGCGGCAGTCAGTGCAGCTCTTATTAAAGAAGAAGATAAGGTACAAAGGCTCGTGTATTTTATAAGCCGGGCACTAAGAGGAGCAGAAGAAAGGTACCCTCAGATGGAAAAACTCGCATTCACACTAGTGACCATAGCACAGAAACTCAAACCATGCTTTCAAGTGCATACCATAAATGTCCTGACAGATAAACCCTTACGAAAAGTAATGAGTAGTCCCGAAGCTACCGGACGGATGGCGCTCTGGGCGATCGAGCTGAGTGAGTTCGATATTCAATACCAACCACGGGCAGCCATGAAAGGACAGATATTGGTAGACTTTATCGTTGAATACACTATCATAAAAGACCGGGGGGCAGAGGAGACGCCCATGTGGAGACTCCATACAGACAGATCTTCCAATAAACATGCTAGAGGTGTCGTAGTTGTACTCCACACCTCGGAGGGAGATAAGATCAAATGCATGATCCGTTTGGACTTCTCTACCACCAACAACGAGGTGGAATACTAGGCCTTGATAGCAGGACTGGACCTTGCAATAGCTGCAGGAGCTAAGAGTATGGTCATATACTCCGATTCTCAAGTTGTGACCAACCAGGTTAACAGGAGTTATGAGTGCAAGAATGAAAGGATGAAAAGGTATCTTGAGGAAGTGAAGGGTCGAACGAATAACCTCCAAATCAAGGTGGTTCAAATCCCAAGGGAGGAGAACCAAGATGTCGACCGACTCGCAAAAGCAGCTTCAGCCGAACCTATGATCATCCCCAACTAGGTATTATCCTTCATCCAGCTCTCATCATTGTTAGATGGCACTAGCATGTAGGAGGTAAACAATGAGCGTTGTTGGACGGCTCCAATAGCGGCGTATCTCAAGGATGGCAAGCTGCCAAACAACAAAGAGGACGCAAGGAAGTTGAAGGTTAAAGCTGCCAGGTTTGTTTTGATTAAAGACGTCCTATACAAAAGAGGATTCTCCCGACCATACCTAAGATGCCTCGGCCACGAAGAAGTGGACTATGTGATGAGGGAGGTCCATGAAGGAGTTTGTGAAAACCATTCTGGATCAAGGTCTTTGGTACACAAGCTACTCCATGCAGGATACTACTGGCCAACAATGCAGAAGGATGCCCACACATACGTCAGAGCTTGCGACAAGTGCCAAAGATTTGGCAATTTCATAAGGCAACCAACAGAAGAACTCACCCCTATAACGGCCCAATGACCATTCGCACAATGGGGATTAAACATCATGGGTCCGTTCCCAACAGCGGTAAGGCAGCTAAAGTTCTTAGTAGTTGGCATTGACTACTTCACCAAATGGGTGGAAGCAGAAGCTCTGGCCACTATCATGGAGAAGAATATCCGTAGTTTTGTATGGAGAAGTATTATTTGCAGGTATGGAATTTCGAGGGTGCTGGTTTCAGACAACAGAAAACAATTTGACAACGACACATTCAGAGACTTTTGTTCCCAGCTTGGGATCAAGAATCACTACTCGTCACCCACCCACCCACAGGCCCATGGACAGGTTGAAGTCATGAACTAGTCATTGCTTAAGATTATCAAGACCCGGCTCGAGGGGGCAAAGAGCATATGGCCGGACGAATTACCAAGTGTTTTATGGGCATACAGGACAATGACGAGAACACCGACAGGAGAAACACCGTTTCGATTGGCGTATGGTAGTAAGGCCGTCATACCGACAGAAGTAGGTCTAACAAGCTACCAGGTGGAGAACTACGACAAAAGCAAAAATGACAGACAAATGCACTTACAGCTCGATCTTGTGGACAAAGTCAGGGCTGCAGCAGAGCAGAGACTAGTGCGATACCAGAACCTGATGGCAAAGCATTACAACTCCAAGGTCAGGCACAAGGACATCTAGGTGGGAGATCTGGTCTTAAGAAGAGTACTCGGCGCTACAAAATATGCCTCCCAAAGGAAGCTAGGACCTAACTAGGAAGGACCATATAGGATCATTTCATGGCATAGGAAGGGAACGTACTACTTAAAGACACTAGACGGAAAAAAGCTGAGTCATCTATGGAACACGGAGCACCTGAAGAAGTACTACCAGTAGACGAAGGACAAAGACAACAATAACATTTACCTCCTCATTTCCAGTTTATTTTTTCTAGTAGATAGCTATAGTTTTTATTTCCTACAAGTACTTTTAAAGCCAAAAGACGTTTTTCTTATTTTCTATGAACAATATTCTACCAATCCATTATAATAAGAGGAGTTTATTCAGAGTATATGGAATATATTTTGCTCAAAATCTACCAAGTCCACACAGTGGACGGATCATCCAACAAGGATGAAAATTTATCAAGTCCACACAGTGGACGGATCATCCAACAAGGATGAAAATTTATCAAGTCCACACAGTGGACGGATCATCCAAGAAAGAAGAAAATTTACCGAGTCCACACAGTGGGCGAATCATCCAACAAGGATGAAAATTTACCGAGTCCACACAGTGGGCGAATCATCCCACAAGAATGAAAATTTATCAAGTCTACACAGTGGACAGATCATCCGAGAATGATGAAAATTTATCAAGTCCACACAATGGATGGATCATCCAAGAAGGATGAAAATTTACCAAGTCCACACAGTGGACGAATCATCCAACAAACATGAAAATTTATCAAGTCCACACAGTGGACGGATCATCCAAGAAAGATGAAAATTTATCAAGACCACACAGCAAACGGACCGTCTCAGGACCACGTTCATTAAAATGATATAGTGAACGAGTCATTTAAAACAAGATAAGAATTTCTGGTTGAAGGATAAGAATCAACAAGGACGGCTAAAAGAAGACAGATTCATTGAAAATTAGTCAAAGCACTAACAAAATATAACAAGCAAATGACAACGGTTGGAATTAGCTATTCTCCCATACATTTCTGATATTTAAAATAGAAATAAATACATGTTATTCCTAAACCACAACGGTATCCTCGTTAGCATCAGAGCCTTTGGGTAAAGGTTGACGGGCGTCATCCTCAACGGGTCCTTTTTCACCAACCTTTAGGGCCTCGTCATCACCAGGACCTTCGCTAAAAAGCTCATATGTCCCTCCAGAGTCAACGGGGTGGGCAGGGGTCTGACCCTCGGTGTCTATATTGATATGAGCAGGGTTCAAATCAGGAAACGTGGCCTTCACCTGACCAAGACAATCGTCGAATCCGTCGCCAAAGGAGGAACCCAGTTCGGCCAAGAAGGCGTCGCAATCTCGGTATTCCTTTACAACATCAGTCTTGGCTTGACGGATGTTGTCTTCATTAGCTTTCACCGTCTCCCTCAGTATCTCCACCTCTTTTTCCAAATTTTCACAAGCCTACTCGGATAGCTTTAGCTTCTATTCATGATGAATTTTCCAGAGCTTCAACTCATCAAGCTCCTCTGCCATCGCCTTAGACTTTGCGCGGACACGTTCCAACGTCCTCTCATGAGCAAGGCACCGGTCCATTAATCCCTTAGCCGTCACGACCACCTAAACCAACAATATATAAGCAAAAAAGTAAAAACATAACGAAACAAGTAAGCAACAGGTACTGACCTGAGTAAGACTAAATAAGCAAGTCTCCCTCATTGCCTCCATCGCATGATTGCCTAGGTCTTTGTAATCCTCCTCTTTGATGATAGAAGTTAATTGACCAAGGGTGTACTGCGAATCCTCACAAAGCAAGATGGGGGGCTTCTCTTTGACGGGGTCAGGATTTACCATCAGACCCTTGCCCTTACCTATCCCTAGCTTAGGGGGCAACTTCGTCACACCGGACCCTTGACCAGCAAGCAATCCCGTCACTAGCTTTTGTTTCTTGCTGTGATGGTTAACCTTTTCAACTAGTAGCCTTTTTGCAGACGGATGAAAAGAACCCGTCTTGGTAGGAAGGTCAACACCTTGTTTTCTCTTGAGAGCTTGTTGTTTGATAAGAGCTCTTCTCCTGGCATCATCCATTTCTGCAAAAAGTAGATGGGTGAAAACAATGTTGCGCAACAAAGCAACGGTTGAGGGTTAAAAGACTTACGCTTGTATATTCCTAAGTCGTATCAATGGGCAACAGCTGTAGGTTCTGAACCGTCACAATACCAATGCAGGGTGTCCAAGGTGACGAGCTTTATCCAAGTCCTCTCCGACAACCTGGTGGTCTAGAAGATTTTTTCTAAAAAGCCGAATTGTTCTGTGGTAATAGGTGGATGGTCCCTAGCTGCAAAACTGAACGGTTAGAATAACTTCAATACCTCATAAAAACTTGTAAAGTAAGACGAGGCTCATACCGGACGGAGGCATTATCCCTCAAGTCTTATCCACCGGCATGTATTCGTGATCGTCAAGACGACACATCCAATCGTCTCCCTGAAGGAAGAAGTATCAACCCTTCCAATTACGATTGGAGTCTGGGGTCTCGGACACTAGCTTAGGCACCGAACTCCTTGGCACAAAGCTATACATACCCTTTGACTTGGTAATCTCAGACGGACAATAACAATGAAAGAACTCTTCCATTGTCAACCGTCTCACCCCGTCAGACATCACACCATACAAGACCTCAACACTTAGGAAAACTCTTCAAGCATTTGGTGAGATTTGACTGACGGCCAAATCTAAGTACTGAAGAAGACAACGGTGCAAACCACTTAATGGGAATCGAAGGCCCGCTTTGATCATCTACTCATACACACCAATGTCTTCAAGACCCTTGTAATAGCACTTCTCAGATTTAAAAGGTAGATGAATGGGAATGTTATCAGGTGTCTGATATTTCTGCCTAAGCATATTGAAGTGTGGCCGCTTGATGCCGGAAATGAAATCATTCACCGTCCACAGAGGAAGCATGACAAATTCCCTGAAACCATTAGGGCCTATGATGGACTGGATCGGTGGATCTATACCGTCTAAGTCATCGTTTGAGTCATACTCAGACCCATCCTCATCCTGCCCTTCATCTTCCACATTGGAAGGAGAGCTGGCTGACGGTTCCCTCTCCTCGCTAAAGGTGTCTTGGTCTGCTTGACCTGATGGGAACACCTCTTTGTAGCCCGCTCCCTCACGAACATAAGACTGACCACTTGATGCCTCACTAGACATCTGACACCTACATATGACATGTAAAGGAAACCTAAGACTCTAAATCTATACTGGCGACGGAATAAAATGCGAAATAAAGAACAGAAATTAACAAGCGAAGAAAGTACTCACAGGTGGACCATGTCAAAAGGCGACGGATGAGTTGAAAGGACGATGAATTTCAACTTCTTGAGGCGACGGATCACACAAAGTAGACAGTTACGCTCTGATCAGCAAAAAAAAAAATTCCAAAGTGTAAAAGTGAAAGGGATGGACAGTATATATAGAGGGAACGACGCGGTAAACGAAGGGGCGCATCGATTCCAACAAACTACCAGTGGAATACCACCACATGTCCCTAGCACATTTATGACTGTTCCAACGTGTCCATCAAAAAAATCCTATCACAAGTCAAAAATAACCGTCATTCCATAAGACCGCAGAGGAAAGTTGACGGCCTCATGTAATGAGGGGGCAACTGAAGGTGAATAAAAATGAACATGACGGATCTTGGTGGTTGATGTGACGGTACAAGGGTGACGGATTGATAATGACAGCCAATGAGGTCGGATCCACAGTGGACGGACAGATACAACGCGGTAGCCATTGGTTCCAAGAACCCCTAAATAGGATTTACACTTTATGATTACGTCTGATATGGCTTTGCTTGATCTCCACGCAAAAGTGTATGAGAAGAATTCTTGCATCACACGTTTAGCCTTGATCAAAGGATTCCTATAAGGAAAAGTACTCTAGAAGGTATGTAAAAGGAAAGAGTTCCAATTTTATAAGGAAAAGACTTCATGGTCAAGGCACGGATAATAACCCTACACTACTATAAATACCCTAAAACCCTCATAAATCAAGGTACACATTATTGACTCAACTCTGGAATTCTAGGGTTGTGAAAGATTCTAACTTGACCTTCGGAGGGTTTTTGGCCAGCACCACACCGGTGCCCTCTGTTAGGTCTTCTCTTTTCGTTTTGTAGGTATTGTTTCGATTTGAGAATACGTGCAGCTTATTGGTGATTTTTCGGCATCATCAATGTGCATAATGGAGAATGAGACCATAAAAATGGTCTACAATGGATTCTCTAAACCCTGAATTTTTTTGGCTTGTGAATAGTAGCTTATCAAGTCTGATGGGCTACTGTACATTAACAATTGGATTTCTTGGATTAAAAAATTATACCAACTACTTATTATATCAATTCTTTCTCTATCCTCTAGATTTCTTTTTTTCTCTCATTCTCTCCGTTGCTTCTTTTTTTTTCTCTCATTCTCTTCGTGAACAATTATTCTCTCCTCTTTTTCTCTTTTTGCTACAAAGGGTGATCTACAAATGATCACAGATCTCTCTCTAGAAGATTAACAATCCTGGATTTCTCTCACAAAATATGAAATCAAACTGGCTTGCCAACTTCAATCATTTGAAATCATATTTCTAATTGGCTATTTTTTGAGTTTAGAAAAATGGGTTTTTGGGTATATGATGGGTTTGTGTTATGTTTGCTATTGATTTGGATTTTGGGGTTTTAAGGGAATAGGGTTGATTGTTTATTTCCAGGTTTGGGACTGAGTTCAAAATGGGTTTAGATTTAGGTTAATCTTGAAATGAATTTGGATTTGTGTTTGTGTTTGTTCTATAATTTATTGTTCCCCTGTTTTTTATTCTTGATGAATACCTGACATAGTGTGAACAATGGAAATATTTTTGAAATTTTGATGTGAGATGCTTCTGCATTATAGTTTATAAACAATTCTTTATGTTGGGTCTTAGATAACCTTAATATTTTTTTTCCTGTACCTATAAGAAGGACACTGACTCTATAGTGGAAGGATAATTGCATTGCACCAAAGCAATAAGGTAATTAAGAATTTATAAGACATTGACAGTAGGGAATAAACTTTGAGGAAATAATGGTCCAAAGTTTCAATTAGAGAAAGCTTAACCATTAAGTACTTGAGCCAATAGATAAGTGATACCAGGACCTAATTTACCATTGGTTTCTACATGTGTTATGGCTTTTTGAGCTCAATATATGATCTGTCTGAGGAGTTTCTGCAGGGTGTGAAATCTGCCTGAGTGCGTTCGTTTGAATTTTTTCAGGTTGTGAAATCTATCTGAGCGGTTTCTTACAGTATCAATATGTGAATTATTGTAACATGCTGCAATGATATGGTGTTTTTTTTTTATTGTGGCAACAACTTAGGAAGTTTGTTCCATGGGTCATAATGCAAATTATGCACGTAATATGCTTATAAATGACTCGGATTCTGATGATGATTTTGAGATAATTGCGCTTCTTGCATTGGAAGAAGAACAATTAGAAAGAGAGGGGGCGTCAACGTCACATCGTGGTGTTGTAGGTTCATCCAACGTGATCATGGGCAAGGCTACCAAAGATTTTTTCAAGACTATTTTACAGAATCGCCAGTATATCCTCTTAACGTATTTCAAAAGAGGTTTCGAATGAGTTGTTCTCTTTTTCTACGTATTAAATCTAATCTAGAAGAGAAAGATGAATATTTTGTTCAAAAATGAAATGCTACCAGAGTGCTTGGTTTGTCTTCCCTTTTGAAGATGACTGCCGCACTAAGGATGCTTGCATATGGGGTAGCGGCGGATTTTACAGATGAATATGTGAGAATTGGAGAAAGCACTACAATAGAGTCTCAAAAAATTTGTTGAAGCCATAGTCGATATTTATTCTACAGAGTACTTGAGGTCACCAAATAGCAATGACATTGCTAGGTTGCTAAGAGTTGGTGAAAGTCGTGGATTTCTAGGGTTGCTAGGGAGCATTGACTGCATGCACTGGAAATGGAAGAATTTCCCATCAAGGTGGAAAGGTCAGTATAGTGGTCATAGTCGTGAGCCAACAATTATTTTGGAAGCAGTAGCATCATATGATCTTGAATATGGCATGCATTTTTTGGATTACCTGGGTCTCATAATGACATCAACGTGCTAGCCCATTCTTTTATATTTACCAAGCTCTCTCAAGACTTTGCACCTTCGGTGAATTACTCAATCAATGGTCATGATTATACAATGGGATATTATCTTGCTGATGGTATATATCATTCATGGTCCACTTTTGTAAAGACAATCCAAGCTCCACGAGGTAGAAAGAATAGTCTTTTTGCTAAAACTCAAGAGTCAACAAGGAAGGATGTAAAGCGTGCATTTGGAATGCTTCAAGCACGATTTGCAATTGTTCATGGGCCTGCACATCTTTGGAGAACAGAGGCTCTTGATTATATTATGAATGCATGCATAATATTGCATAACATGATAATTGAAGATGAACGTGATGCCAATGGAGCAGAAGACTTTGATTATGAACAAGTGCCTAAAAGCATCCCTATAATAATGTCCCACGAGCCTACAGAAGAATTTAGTTAATTTACGACGTTCATTGCAGCCCATGAAAAAAATTAGAAATAGAGAAACTCATTCTAAACTCCAATTGGGTCTCGTTGAGCACTTGTGGCAACGATATAGTGAGTTGTAGGATCATCTAATTTTAAGTTTTATGCTCGCATTAATTTTTATGTCTTTAGCCTTTATTATAATTTGAAATTTCTCTCCATTTATGTTAGTCTTGTATAAGTAAAATTCGATGTAATTTGAAATGTATCAAATCTATGTTAATCTTGAAATCTATCAAGTCTTTTTGAAAAATATGACTATTGAGAAATATTACCATTTGAAAAAATGGCCCTTTAAAAAAAGGGTATTGAGAAAATATAATTGTTGAAAAATTTGAAAATGTTACCGTTGGAAAATTTAAAAATATAGCTGTTAGGAATTTGAAATATAGCTGTTGGGAATGAATAAAGAAAGATTAAAAAAAGAATAAAGAATGAATGAAGAAATACTATTGAAATGAGATAGAGAATGGAATAGAGAATCTGTTAGAAATTGTATTTGAAAAAATGGGAAACTAAAAGGTAAAAATCACTGTTCATTCTCCAAACAGTATAAAAATTTAAAGAATCTGCTGAAGATGTTCTTAGGCAAGAATGGTTCAAAATTGAATTCCGATGATTCCTAGCTACGCAATCCAAACTAAGCAGGTGGTGGTGTGGTTATCCAAGTTCGCATCAGGAATTGGAAGCTACGAGTGTTGTGACGGAACTTTAGGCCCACCAAGATGGGAACTGTGCTTTACCTATGGGGTTTTCTTTTCTTTCTTTTTCTTTTTTTTTTTTGTTGCTAAATTTACCTATGGGGTTATTTGTTTTAATTGAATTGGATGAGCTTATTTTGGTTTATTTTCATATCAATATTTGTAAAGTTTAACCTAGTTTGAGCCCTATTGTGTATGACTACAAGTGTCTATTAAGGAGAATCCCCCAACACCGAGGTTAAGCATGTGTTTAGGGAAGTAAATAAATGTGCTAATGCGTCAGCATGGTTGGGGAGAACACAGGCTACTAATTTAGTTTTGTTTTCTTAATTATCCCCCCTCCCGTATTAAGTCTTTTGTAGACTTGGATATTTCTATGGATGTTAGTATTTGGCATTTTTCTTTCTGCTTTGCTAATATATTTCCCTTTTTACCAAAGAAAAAAAAAAGTAGTGAAGATGGTACAAAACTAAAAAAATTAAAAAAAAGTAAAGGTCATTACAATTATAATTAGGAGGAGGGCCATGCATGCCCTCCTATCTTTTGAAAATACACTTCTTCCTCTTATAATTTAAGAAATAAATAAAAAAGAAGAAGAAGAAGTTATTTACAGAATTTAATAATTTAAAAAATAAAAAATAAAAGAAGAAAAAGAAGAAGTTATTTACAGAATTTAACTAACAGGCCTTTTATTCTTATTTTTTTTAAATGTTTGGAGTTTTGGGCTTCAACCACCAATAAAAACATAACATGTGTCTTGTTGGAGCCTAAGACTCTAAACATGTTTGGACTTTGGAGCCAAACTTTGGCGTTTAAAAAAAATTGTATTAGATTAATGTAATTTTACACACTTTTGAACCAAAACATGGTTTGAGATAGATGCCTTCCAATTGCTGCTACATCAATCGGGCATATTTGTCCAAATGTGCATCATTCAAAGATTCTTTACCTTTTTTTTACACGTGAAATGGGATTCCATCTTCGATGTTTGACTCAACCCTAAAGACTCAATCATAAATTGGACTAGTTTTGGCACATTCAATTGCAGAAGATTGGTCTTGGCCAAATCTATCTTTTTGCTGCCACACAATAAGAAGGAAGCAATATGTGTGGTCATCAAGCAGCCGTGGTGAACCCGTTTTTTTTTTTGGCAGGAGTGTGGCTTTTATAGTTTTATGCCGAATAATAGACAAATCCTAGACCCCAATTATAATAATAATAATAATAATAATAATAATAATAATAATAATAATTGTAAGGTTGAATTTATTCAACCATGTGTTGGCTTTATTCCATGCCAAATTTGCTTGTAATTTCAGCAATTAGATACCCTATATTTAGATGGAATTAATGTAAGGGTTGTGTGAGAGAAAGTGTGAAGAAATTCAAGTGTGTGTGCATTTAGAGGTTTTTCGCGACTAAATCTCGTGAGTGACTCGCGACTGGCAACTCGCCAAAATGTCACACATGTGAAACATGCAAGAAGCTGAAGGGTCATGACAACTAGAGCACTACAGACAAAAAGTACAGTCTGGCCTGGCATTTTTCTTGCGACTCAAACTCATAACTCGTTTCAGTCACGAGAGTGAATCACCAGAATGCACTGTTTTGCAAAAAAATGCATTTTCACATTCCTCACGTACCCTACTATAAATACCCTTATACCCACGAAATGTAAAGAGCTTCCATAAAGAATTTTGAGAGAGAAACCCTAGAGAAAACCAAAATTAACTCATCCACAATCTTAAACTTTTGATTCTCCAAATTCCTCTACTCTCACCCTCTCCATTGACATATCCTTGAGAAGTTCATTAGTCAAATCCTTATCTCACTATGCCCATATCAGTGAGGAGGTATTTTGCTACTTGGGAAGCAGTTTAGAGATGATCAATTTATTTGGTTGATGCAATGGAGTTATTGCGAGATCTAGAAAGCTAAAAAAGACACGGCTAAGTTTAACCTTGTTAGAGCAAGAAGCTTGGAGGGCTTAGGTGCATTGGGTAGATTAAACTTGGAGGGTCTATTGCTATTTGTGTATCTCAACTTTATTCTTTAGTGGATCATTTTACCGCTTAGAGGGCAGCAAAGAGGTTTTTCACTGAATTCTTCAGTTTTCTCTTCGATAACACATGCTGGTGTTATCTTTGTATTTGCATCTCTCAAACCCCTACTCTTACCTTTTAATTGCTACTATGTTATGATTAATTATGGTGTAGAGTTGTTCATTTGTTTGAGGTTTTTCCTTGTACCTATTACTCCGCACATCTATTGTTTGGGTATAAGCTTGTGTTGGTTTAATTTGAAATTTGAGATGTAAACATTCATTAGTATTTTACACACTATTTGAGCTTTCATTAATAATAATAATAATAATAATAATAATAATAATAATGAAAACAATAGACTAATGATCAATTGGTTGACACAGTCAAGAATGGAACTAGTCAATTTTAAACCCCACCATATTACAAAGCAATGACGAACGTAATTGACATTTTGGAAAGAAAGGTACGTATGTGGTCCATTTGCATGGGACCAAAAATTGAAAATGTCAAAAAGGACGAAAAAGGTGAAAATGAGAGGAGAGGGAAGAGGTGAGGAAGCCCTACCAGTAGAAGGGCACTTTCGCTGAAGGTCCTGCTAGAAATCCGAATAATTAACCAAGTTCATGAAGAAATGGGATTTATATAGGAAGGACTACCTCACTTACGTATAGTCTTTCATAATCACCCTAATAAAAATAGTAGGGGGTGGTGGCCGGTGGGGTGGGTAACAGGGACGGAGGCAAGCTTTGACTTGGGGGACAAAAGGGCTCCCAAATTTTTTTTAAAAAATATTAGTAATTTTGTTCTATAAAATTACACTTTGTCCCTTTAATAATATCAGCAGTTCTTTTAAAAGTAATGTTTTTGCCATAATTTTTTCTACAATACTTTTACAAACTGTTGAAGTAGAAAATTCATATTGGTTTGTACTTGGTCCACCGCTTACACCATTTTTTGACTTATCAATAACCACTCACTATATCAACAATTTGTAAAAAAGTTTGTAACCTTACCATTCCTCCTCGTAAAGACCATAAAAAAGTCAATAGATTTAAAATCTAAAACAAAATGTACAAGCCCAAAAAATTAGCACGATAACAAAAATTATCAATAGTAAATCTAAAATGAAATAAGCCCAATTTTACCCAATACAAAAAACTCAGCACTTTAAAAATTTTGAATAAAATTATTTTGTTCTTACCCAACATCAAAGTCACACACACCAAAAAAAAAATCTCTCAAACGGCTAAGTAGTAGTAGAGCCAAAGGTCAGAGCTAGTGTACATAGCTAACAACAGACCTGCCTCTCCTAACTTTAAGTCCTAGCTCTGTCCTTGGTGGATAAGCGCACGCGCGCACACACAGAGAGCTTAAAGATTTGTATAGGTAGCTGATCAATTGATTATGTAAAGATTAAAGGCCTTCCTAAGAAATAATATTCATCACTGTATAGGTAACTGATCAATAAGATCAGGATTCTTTTAACATTGTTAAAATAAAAAATTGTATTTAGGTTGAGTTTGAATGTTCTATACTGCAGGATTTATCACGTTACCAACTTTATTATATAATATCAATACGAATGTAAATGAAATGATACTTTTACAACTGTTGAGTTAGAAAACTTAATGATAATGCAAGAAATATACATGCATGTGTTTATATGATTGATTTTCCCTTTCTCCTTCTCTATCCCCCCACCTCTGTTAGTAATTTTCTTCGATATTCACAGTGGCAGGTTGTAGTCAAACTGTCGTGAACATAAATTTGTGTTATTGCTCTGTTTAAGGTTCTTAATTATCAAGTTCCGATTCTTCTGATAACACTTCATGTAGGAAACTAATAATATTTTTTTCCTGATTCTATGCATGATGAATCCAATGTTTGGTCTACCACTTATCCTGTTGGGTTGGCTTCCATGGCAAGTCCGACATACTCATGAACACAATGAAATGGACTCAGAAAAGTCTGTCTTATTGAGAAGAAGATTCCACGCCTCTAGGAAAAATGTCATATCCATAGATTACGCTTATTTGGTATAGCAAACATAGGCGGACCACATTGTTAGGTAGCAGCTAGAATTGGTCTGGGATTGTATTCATGCATCTTCAAATCTCTCATCTCTCATTGTGATTACTGAATTACATACACACACATGCAAGAAAAAAGACACAAATAATTTTCACAACTTTCTTTATAATAATTCAGTATGATTTATTGTGATTATTGAGTACTAAATTTGGTATGTTTACAAGAAGATGATATTATTCTAATCATAACTTATTATCTTGATAAATTGTAAAAAAAAATTATTTAAAAAAAATCCCCAAAACTACTCTTGTTATCCATTCTCTTTAATGGACTTCAAGAATCCAAATTGCAAAAAAAAAAAAAAATATATATATATATATATATATTTACACACACAATATATGGCAAACGAAAGTTTTATACAAAAGTCTTTCTTTTCAATTTCAAAAGTATCCTTGAGCCTAGCCACTTAGCCTTTGTGAGTTGTGACAAAAAAAAAATTCTTATAAAAATATCATAAGAAGCGCATTTTTCAAAGTGAAAAGCCAATAGATATTAGAGAGGGATGTTATTGTTATTAAAAATTTAAGTTTATATATACGCTTTATAAATAGATGTATCAAACTTTTAAAACCCACAACAAAAATTAATTTAATTTTTTTATTAATTTATTAATACTACACTAATTACAATTATTGGCTTGTCAATTTATAAGTCTTTTCCATTCAAATTTTTATGATAATTTTAGTATTTTCCTATATATCACATTCCCCTCAAACAGTCGGCAGAAAGGTTTTTAAGAGATTTAGAAATAAAAAGAGGGGAAAAGAATATAGGATCATGCCCTTTTGTGCCATAATAACTCTAATGTGATAGGCTGAGTGGTGGAAAAAATTTAGTAAGTCTATGTGAAAATAATAGACAGTCAATTATAGTTTAACACAGAACAATTGTGAAAAAATGTGTAATATTAAAATGTGTGGTCTTAGAATTATTTATTGAGTCTCTCTGAAGTTGAAGGTCGGATAGTCTTTAAAGAGAAAAAGACATTTGGAGTTTTGGACTGTCCCCAACCTAGCAAGAAGTATTATATTTCAAAGTTGAAACAGCTCGTAGAACTGGATAAGACAAAACTCTCTAACAACCTCATCCAGAGCATTGCATTAAGGCATGGATGTGGCTATTCACCTAAGACCTAAAGTAAAAGAAAACCACATGCTAATGAAAGGCTCAAACTTCACGAGTCATCCCGTGTGAATTTAGAAAGTAGGATAGCGGAGAAGCAATTAATGTAAGAAGAAAGTTTCATCTACCCCCAATTAATGCAACTATAGGTAATCTATGATTAAGATTGATCACTCACTCATAATATGAGTTATTGTAGATATTTTAGATTTCAGTTAAAGAGAATTTTTAAAGAAACTATAAATTATAATTCTTACAAGATTGGATTTGGATCCGGTGTAATATCTAAGGTATTGCACTAGGTGCAATTACACTGATTCACTCTTACATCAAATTTTACCATTATATTTTTTAGCTTTAACTTTTTAACTTCAACTTTCAATCTCAGCCATCCAATACTATATATGGCACCTAATCTTAATCCAGCAAGATTTTTCTTTTCTTCCGGAAACAAGGTTACCTTATAGGTAACACAATGAGTGATTTAAGCTTCATCTACTTCAATTAATGCAACCTGCTACGTGTGATTTAGCTTGATCGCTACCCAATTATTGCAACCAGCTATGAGAGATTCAAGATTGATCGCTTATTCTTATTGTAGACATCTTAGTCAAATAAAGTTTTTTTTAAAACTTCAATTCTTTAAAAGGAAAAAAAAAAACTTTCAATTATATTAATTTAGTTCTTAAAGTCTTTAAAACGACCAAACGTTACACATACCTTGATCATTATTTTTCTTTTTATACAAAATAAAATTTCTACTCTAACCTAATCTAAGTGTATATGTATATGAAGTTCCCTTTTAGATACTTGAACCCCGACTCTTACCCCCCACACCCCCACAAGCATTTATACTTGTGAAATGACCACCGCACCAAGGATGCGCGACGGTCCTTAATCATTACTATATTTAGGAAAAGCAATCACTATATTAATGATAACATAATAGGGCAAATACCTCTGATACTTATGTTTAATTAAAACAAGGAAAAAGTTTTGCAACATAATGTCCTATTTTGATAATGTCCTATTGTTTCTCAAAAAAAAAAAATAATGTCCTATTTTATTCTAAAAATAATAATAATAATAATAATAATAATAATAATAATAATAATGTCCTATTTATTGTAGGATGTCTCCTAAAGATAGTAGGATTTAATTTCATAATTATCTCAATTTTTCCTTTTGTTTGTAAATTAGGGTTTTAGGGTGTTTTCTAGCCGCACTAGAACTACTTTAGGGTTTTTTGAGCATCTCCTAGCAATTTTAGGACTTCTTTTCTATTTAAATACATTATAACCTTCAAACTAGTTCGGTATTTACTTTAATAAAACTTCAAACTTTTTTTTCTTTATTTTCAGGTAGATTCAGTAATTATTCTTGTGGATTCAAAATTATGTTTTTTTGAAGCAAACATGTTTTGGTTCTTATGACTTTCTATGAGTTTCAAATTAATGTGTCATTAATCACAAAAATAATTCCACATTCATGTGTTTTGTGAAATCCACTGCTCTCAATTATTACCACATCAGCTTGTAAGGATTATTATAATAATTCTAGTATTTTTTTTTTTAACGCACTAAAACCCATCAATATCCTTAAATGCTCACTTGTCACAGCCAAAACAACAAGTGCATTACTTAATTCCTACGAGAGAACGTTACTTGCATATAAGAATAATGAACCAAACTGCAAGGAAAATTCATCACTTGTCTGTCCTACAAATAGCTAGCTTGACCAAACTTTAAACGCAAAGCAACAAAGACTCATCAACTCTTCCCATCGAGACATATGTTATTTTCATCAATTATTAGGAAAAATAAATAACAAATCCTCCCGTAGATGCCATTTTGAAGTGCCGTAAATTTGCCGCTTCAATAAAAATCCTACGTGGCATTCGAAACCACCACAAGAAATTTCTAATACCAAATGAAGTCAAATCAAATAAACAAATAAAAGCCACAAGATTCTTGTTTCACGTGAGAATATGCATGGCCCCTAATAATTCATTTGATAAAAAAACAAACCCTAGCTAACGCGTTTCAAATTTCTGACACTAACTTATCCACGTACCGACGTACGTACGTGCCTACCATTCCAAGTTATTGCCTATATATAGAACCTTGCATTGCCATCTCACATTCAAAATCCTACAGAAAATCGCTCATGGATAAGCCTGTGTTAGCCTTGTCAATTGCATATCTTCTATGTCTAAATCTTAGGTTTGTGCATGGTGCTACTATTATAACATCATGCAACCAAACCCCATATCCAAAAGTATGCAATCAATTCATGAACACCAATCTTCCATCAACCGTGGATGAATCAAAGTCCGAATTTCATGTATTAGCTCATAAGGTGACTATGGACCAAGCTATCGAAGCCCACCGGCTTATCTCATCCATGGACATGAATTTATTCAATGAACAAGCCAAGTTGGCTTGGAATGATTGTTTGGAGCTCTATGAGGATACGATTAACCAGCTCAATCGTTCCATTAGCTCCAACAATCCAACAGATGCATTAACATGGTTAAGTGCATCAATCGCCAACCAACAAACATGTGAAAATGGTTTTAAAGACTTCAACTTGTCTTCCACTTTACAATACTTTCCTAATATGCTAAGCAGCTTCTCGAAATTGCTTAGCAATACACTCGCAATCAATAAGGCCTTAGCTTCATCATCAACTTATTCAACTATGTTACATAGCAAACAGATTGGTGGGCGGCGCTTGCTTAATTCTGATGGCTTCCCGACATGGGTTTCAGCTGCTGATCGAAGAAAGCTTCTCCAATCATCAGAATCTGGACCAAAAGCTGATGCTGTTGTAGCCCAAGATGGGTCTGGAAATTACAAGAAAATCTCTGAGGCCGTAGCATCAGCTAGTGGTTCTGGCAGATATGTTATATATGTGAAACAAGGAGTCTACAAAGAGAATGTTGTGATTAAGAAGTCAAACATAATGCTTATTGGGGACGGTATTGACAAAACCACTGTTACCGGTGGCAAGAACGCTCAAAGTGGCTCCACAACCTTTGGATCCGCGACTGTTGGTAAGTACTTTGAAAATGGCCTTTCTTGTCAAGGAGATATTATTAATGGTCGATGTTTAGTTTCAATAATAACCAGGTCACTTTTTCTTCTTTTTTTTTTTTGCTAAACAATAATAACCATGTCACAATTGATAAAAATAAATAAAAATAAAACTACTCATTTTAATTAATCATATTTTTGAAAAGTTTTAGACTTTGTCCCTGGGTAAATGCTTAGCTAGACAATTATTCCCAATATGAGCTTAA
Organism: Castanea sativa; assembly: GCF_040712315.1. Lineage (NCBI taxonomy): Eukaryota > Viridiplantae > Streptophyta > Magnoliopsida > Fagales > Fagaceae > Castanea > Castanea sativa. The sequence continues at coordinate 22,060,080 of NC_134015.1, read as the reverse complement.
GGCTTGGTTTGGATTGAGCTAAACGCATGTCCAGCGTTCAGCGTTTTTCATCTTTTTTTTTTTTTTTATTCTACTGCATTTCAGATTTTAGGGGACAAATGCATTGTGTGCGTACTGTGTACGTACTTTTCAACAACTTTTTATTAAAAATTGGTCTCACAGTACTATTCACACATTTAAAAATTATTTTGTTACAGTATTTTCAATTTTCAACTGTATCCAAATGAACCCTAAAAATCATTTTTATTTGAAATTAATCTATTTATAGTTTAGTTAAATATTATAAATTGAAATGTATATCGAATGTCTCTTCATTTAAAATCTTAAATGAATTGACAATCTATATTATTAAATCAAAAATAAATAAAATTTGAATGGTAAAATAGATTTCTCTATAACACTTGTGTGGAGAGAAAATATGTCACAATTATATATGTATATATAAGTATATGTAAATACTAATATTATACACATATATACGGATATTTTTATTGATCTTTTCTTCAACAAAGAGACAGCCGACATAAGCTCAATTTGCATTATATAGTCAACAACAAAGGAATGAAAACAACAGGACAAAAACATGTCACAGATTACCTGAATATTGAGTTGAACCAAATAGCGACAAAGGAAAGAACAATGACCTAAAAAGTAGGGCAGTACGTACGGAAAATAGTTACTATTCATAAATTTTGCATATTACTATTAATTTCTCATGTAAAATTTTCTTTCTCAATGTCACAGCAATTTCTGGAGGCAGCTTCATCGCTCGGGACATAACCTTTGAAAACACAGCCGGACCAGAAAACCATCAAGCCGTTGCAGTCCGCTCGGCCTCGGACTTGTCCATCTTCTACCGATGTAGCTTCAAAGGGTACCAAGACACCTTGTACGTGTTTTCTCAGCGCCAATTCTACCGCGACTGTGACATATACGGCACCCAAGACTTCATATTCGGGGACGCCGTGGTCGTCTTTCAAAACTGTAACATTTACGTGAGGAAACCCTTGAGCGGTCAGAAAAACACCATCACTGCACAATCAAGAGAGGACCCCAATGAAAATACAGGTATAATTATCCATAATTCGCGTGTCACGGCCGCGGAAGATTTGAGCTCCGTTGAGACGTATTTGGGGAGGCCATGGAAAAAGTACTCGAGGACAGTGTTCATGAAGTGTGATTTGGGTAGTTTGATAGACCCAGCAGGTTGGTATCCATGGGATGGAAACTTTGCACTGGATACGCTTTATTATGCTGAATATATGAACACTGGAAGTGGTTCTGATACTTCAGGGAGGGTCAAATGGAAGGGCTATCATGTTATATCGAGTCCTGCAGAGGCTGGAAAATTTACTGTGGGGAATTTTTTGGCCGGAGATGAATGGATTTCAGGGACTGGGGTGCCATATGTGGATGGTCTTTGATGTGAATAATTAAGGGTTTAATTTCCCAGATTTTTTCTTAGAAGGGTGTCTATCGTGAATTTGAAAATGGGATAGTGACTTAAAGTGGTGAAATTGTCATGTACTTTGTGTTGGGTTCCGTTTTGTAGATGGAACACAAGAAGATGCTAATGCTGGTCTATTATTGTTCACATGTGTACAATTTGTGGTATTTGTATCATTTAAACTTGATTAAGAAGGCTACGCTCTCTCTCTCTCTCTCTCTCTCCCCCCATTTTGTAATTTAATTGTAAAAATTGTGGCAAATGAGAGGTAAGATCCTTTGAGTTAAAAAGACCGTGGAAGTCGGGGTGTTTCTCCAGCTTTAGTATGCACAACACTAACAAAAATCATTGTGGAATTCATCGATGACACTCAATGATAAAGTCAAACTAGGTTTAAGAATAACAATTCTATTTTTTGGTTTTGAAATTCATGCCTTTGTCAAACGTTTGGAGGCTTTTATACTTACTATTCACTCTACTTCCTTGTTCCAAAGCATGCCCTAGAGCTTGGTTTTTTCTAGATTGATCTGATGCATGTTGTACCACAGAGATTGTTGAAATTATTTTAACGAGATCTCAGATATGTGAGTCGAAAAATAGAAAGAAAAAAAAAAAAACAAACAAACAAAGGCAATCACACGACATAAAATATTTACATGGTTCAATAATTTGCTTATATCTACAGAGTTACTACATTTTTACTATGTTAGACAAAAATTACAGAGACAAAAATTACAGTACATCAATACATAAAAACAATAATCTAAAGCGACAAACAAATACTCAAACAGCAGGTCTAAATGGGCTAAAATCAGGCAAAAAAAATTTCAATCCAATAAGTCTCATCTCCATAAATTAATGTCTCATAAAATCTCTTATGTAAAATCTTCATACTTCCATGTCGGGTAGGGTCACAAACCAAATGAATAACAAATTAGGCCTCACATTACCCAAGAAAAGATGTACTCCCACCATTCTAGTTTATTTGTCTTCTATTTCATTTTAAAATATCTTAAAATATTGTCCTATTTTTAAAAATAAAAGTCATTAATTTACTAATATCTCTATTATACCAATACTTTATTTTCAAAACTATTTAAAAAGAAAACTAACAAATATTTAAAAAATCAAGTTAATTGGAACACCTTTTTAGTTGCCTCATTAAAAATACATCTTTTAAAAAAATGCTAATTTATTTATTTAAGGATAGTTTTGTAAACTTATACATTTTTATAAGGTAAACAAAACAATAAATAATATTCCCTTAAAAAGTTTAACTTTGCAAATAGGACAAACAAATTGAGACAGAGGGAGTATCACAAAGAAATGATATGTCTACTAATTTTTTACAACATTTTTATAACAAATTCTAAGTGGCAAGTTGTTACTGGTTGTTATTGTTGGAGCAAAAAAGTAATTTTAGTGTTAAGTTTAAATTTAAATTAATAACAACTAATCACTTATGATTTATTATAAAAATAATATAAAAATATGGGAAACGGAGCATTGCATGACATGTGATGGAGGTCCTTGCACGTAGTCTCATGCAATGTAGGTCTTTGTACGCAGTTAATGTAGAAATAACAATTATTCTAAACTAGCAAAGCTCTTTTCTAGTCATGTCCAATCCTATTAATGATAGCTTGCCATTGTTGACGACTTCGATGCGAGTCGTCCTCCCTATATATCGTTGACTTTTGGTTTGAACCCCTATAATAATAAATAATAAGAAATTTCTTTTTAAAATTAACTAAGCTTATAATAAGGTCACAAACCATTTCAAGTGTTCTTAATTTTGTGAGTGTACAAACGAATGGGAAAGCTACCATTCCTTTAGATTATTAAAAAAAAAATACTAAAATTATTATAAATTTTATTACAAAAACACTTAGAAATTAATAGGACAATAATATGATTGGTGTGGGGGGTAAAAGTGTTTGAATATACATTTGGGTTTTGGGTCTGATTAGTTGGTACAAATCTGTTCAATCAGGGTCTCTAGGCTCACAGGTCAGTCCATACTATAAATGATCCGAGGAGGTGTCCGAGGAGGAATATCTCATCGGACAAGCCCAGTAAAGGTCCTGGAACTTGCTAAACGGTAAAAATGCAGAATTCTGTAAGATCTGTGGGGTAAAGGTGTGATCCAAGCACCCTTTGGAAGCAGGAACGTGTGAGAAATATCTGATGAAAAAGCTGCCACCACCGCATTGAAGGGCATGCATCTACCTCCCTGCCGCATTAATGAAGAAATGACATCTGAACAGTAGAATTCAGTCTTCCAGCTCTATTATTTGAAGACTTTAAGAAGGTGGTGAATGGGACAAGTATCTGAAAAAAGACTTGTGTTACACGTGGATGAAACAAGGAAGGAGAAGAAGGATATAAGAAGACGAGAGAGGAAAGAAAGGGGAGGGGGTTTTCTTCTTTGAAAACTAAAAGTTGTAATCTTTTGCTAAAGAGAAAGAAAGACTATACAAATTGTCATCGGCTTACGTCCGAGGAGGGTTTTCTTGTCATATTCATCTATCATTTACAAAGATTGCGGCATTCTAGCCTGTTCATCAACTTCCAACACCCCAAACCTAGGTTTCAAACCCATACTCTACAAATTTCATTGTATAAGGCTCTTTAGGCCTAAGCCCATCACTTGTTTTTGGGTTCGGGTACAAATTGTGCACTTACAATTGGCGCCGTCTATGGGGATCTAGGGTGAAAGGAATTGGAATATCATGGCAGGCTTAGGTTCGCATCATGCAGATTCTTAGGGGTCCCAGCGCGAGGATCTTTTTGAGCGTCTTAAGCGTCGGAGGGATCGAGAGGAAAGCGTGCATACCGTATACCCTGATGCAAGCCATTCGCGTAGTGGGAGCAGCGCCACCCATGAGGATGATGCCAAGGCCATGTAGAGGGAGGTCAACCACCTCAAGAAAAAGTTACGCCATGTCAAACGAAGGCGGGCTTCACCCCCATCCAATCCTTCCTCAAGGGGGTCTCGGGGAAGCAGTTACAGTTCGAGGTCCAGGACTCCCCTAAGCAAAACCTACTCTTTTAAAAAGGATGACCTACCGAGTCGTAAGCATAGGAAGTTTCCTTCTAGGGGCTTGGGGAACGACGCTATGAGCCGAGCGTTGCACCAACTCTCCAAGTCACCCTTCTCACGCAGAATCGAAAAAGGAAGGCTCCCTAAGCATTTCACTCAGCCCACCTTTACCATCTATAATGGTAGGACGGACCATGTTGAACACGTGAGCCATTTTAATCAGAGGACGGCGATACATTCTTAGAATGAAGCCTTGATGTGCAAAGTCTTTCCTTCCAGCCTGGGACCTATTGCTATGAGATGGTTCAACGGACTAAAGTCAGGGTCTGTCGATTCTTTCATGAAACTTACCAGGGCATTCGCGTCTCGGTTCATTACATGCAGCAGAGTCCCTCGACCTTTGGACTCACTATTATCTATGACCATGAGGGAGGGTGAGACATTGAAAGCATACTCCGACAGGTACTGGGAAATGTTTAATGAGATCGATGGAGATTTTGATGAAGTGGCGATTAATACTTTCAAAGTGGGCCTCCCCACCGATCATGATTTAAGGAAATCCCTGACCAAAAAGCCCGTACGAAGTGTACTTCGCCTCATGGATCGCATCGACGAGTACAAAAGGGTTAAGGAAGATCAACAACAAGGTAAGGGTAAGGCGAAGGTTATCCCGCAGGAGAGAAGGGATTTCAGGTCAGACAGGTATCATAACAATAAGCCGAGGAGAGATTTCTTGGGGCAATCTGGTTCAGCCACTCCTCAAGTAGTTAATACTGTATTTCGAGAACCGGTGCACCAATTGTTGGAGAAAGTCCAAAAAAAGCCATACTTCAAGTGGCCCAGCAAGATGGCGGGGGACCCTACGAAACGGAATCAAAACCTTTTTTGCCAATATCATCAGGATGTGGGTCATACCACCGAGAATTGTCAGACCCTTTAGAACCATTTAGAACAGCTGGTTAGTGAGGGAAAATTGAAGCAACACTTGTATCAACCAAACGGACAAGGCAATCAGTCAAGTTCAAACAATCAGAAGAATAACTCATCTCAGCTGCCATTGGGAACGATTAATGTCATCTTTGCTGCACCTGACAGGACTGGTTCCTGTCCCACAAGGGTGATGGCAGTGTCTCATTCCCAGGCCGAGGAGTCAGGCTCGAGGCCGAAGAGGGTCAAAGGGAGTGTGCCTATTTTAGGATTCTCTGACGAAGATAAGGTTGGGACTATTCAACCCTATAACGATGCCCTAGTGGTCACATTGAGGATAGGGAATTATGACGTCAAAAGGGTGATGATCGATCAAGGCAGCGGTGCGGATATTATGTACCCTGACTTATTCAAGGGGCTTAAGTTAAGACTGGAGGACCTCACTCCCTACGACTCGTCGTTGATAAGTTTTGAAGGAAAGGCTATTATACCAAAAGGCCAGAGCCGATTGCCAGTACAATCCGGCTCGAAAACGGTCGATGTGGATTTCATTGTGGTTGACGCATATTCTCCATACACGGCCATCCTCGCCAGGCCTTAGCTGCATGCTTTGGGTGCTGTTTCCTTAACTTTACATGTTAAAGTAAAATTTCCTTCGGGTGGAATCATTGAAGAGATTCTTGGTAGCCAATCAGGAGCAAGGCAATGCATATCGGCTGTAGTGCTGCATCAGGCCAAGACAGAGTCCTCGGCCTTGGCTGTTGCAAACTTATAGCAATTAACAACTCTAGATGCGTCCGGTGCGGTGACAGCAGAGAAGGCTATGTGTGAAGATTTAGAAAGATTTCTCATAACCAATGATCCCGAGAGGTCTTCCAAGTTGGGGTACGGTTACCACACCAAGAGAAGGTGGAATTGGTGAAGTTTTTGAAAAACAATATCGATGTCTTTGCCTAGAAACCCTATGAGGGTCCGGGGGTTGACCCAAGCTTCATTTGCCATCATTTGAACGTCAACCCTGCCGTTGTTCCCAAGAGGCAACCACCTCCGCGTTCTTCGAAAGAGCATGTTGAGGCTATCAAGGAAAAGGTGCTCAAGCTCAAAAGGGCTAGGGCTATTAAAGAAGTTTTCTACCCAGAATGGTTGGCGCACACAGTTGTAGTGAAAAAGAAAAGCGGAAAGTGGAGAGTATGTGTAGACTTTACGGACCTGAACAAAGCCTGCCCAAAAGACTCGTTCCCGATGCCTCGCATCGATCAGCTTGTGGACGCTACAGTCGGGCATCCTCAGATGAGTTTTTTAGATGCATTCTAGGGTTATCACCAAATACCATTGGCGTTGGCTGATTAGGAAAAGACTGTCTTCATCACTCCTACGGAAAATTACCATTACTAAGTGATGCCATTCGGTTTGAAAAATGCAGGGGCTACTTACCAAAGGATGATGACCAGGATGTTTGAATCGCAACTTGGAAAGACCATTGAGTTATATGTGGATGACATGGTAGTGAAGAGTAAGATAGTACCTATGCATGTGAAAGATCTGGATGATACATTTCAAATACTTAGGAAGTACAAGCTGCGCCTTAACGTCTCAAAATGTTCTTTTGGGGTGGGTTCCGAAAAGTTTCTAGGCTACATGGTAACTCATAGAGGAATAGAGGTGAACCCAACACAGGTCAGAGCCATTCAGGGCCTGCAACCACCTCGGAATCCAAAGGAAGTTCAGAAATGACCGGGATGACTGCTGCTCTCAGCAGATTTATCTCTCGGTCCGCTAACAGGCGTAGACCCTTTTTCCAACTGTTAAATAAATGAAAAGGATTCCAATGGTCCGAGGAGGTGCTTTAGCTTTCCAGCAACTTAAGGAATATCTTTCCCGACCACCCATCATGTCTCGGTCGGAGGCCAATGAAATCTTGTTTGCATACCTAGCTGTAGCAATCGATGCCGTCAGTCTAATTCTGATAAGGGACGACTGTGGGGTACAAAGACCGATTTATTATGTTAGTAAATCTTTGAATGAAGCTGAGGTGCGTTATTTGCCTTTGGAGAAGGCAATTCTAGCCATAGTCCATGCCACACGAAAGCTTCCTCACTATTTCCAATCCCACATCGTCGTGGTTTTAACTCAACTGCCTCTCAAGTCAGTGTTACGAAGTGCTGACTACTCGGGAAGGGTAGCCAAGTGGAGAACTTTTCTAGGAGCTTTCGACATCAAATATATGCCACGCACCTCAGTGAAGGGCCAGGTTCTCGCGGATTTGGTGGCAGAATTCGCCGAACCATCGTTAGAAGAAACTGCGAAGGAATCGCACATGGATGAAAAATCAGTTAGCATGATCACGAACAAAGGACCTTCGATTTGGAAAGGGTATGTTGATGAGGCAGCCAACCAGAGGGGGTCTGGCGTCGGACTTGTTTTGGTATCCCCTGAGGGAATTATCTTTGAGAAATCGTTGAGATTAGCATTCTCGGCCACAAATAACAAGGCCAAGTACAAAGCTGTCCTGGTCGATATGAATATGGTACGGAGAAAGGGGGAAAAGGCAGTTCATATGTCCTCAGATTCTCAATTAGTTGTGGGCCAAGTGGCGGGGACCATGGAGGCTAGGGATCCAAGAATGCAAGAGTACGTGACCCAAGTCAAATGTTTACAATCTGAGTTCGATTCCTTCATCCTTTCACACGTTTCTAGAAGTGGAAACACGCATGCGGATTCGTTGGCCACTTTAGCGACGTCCTCAACTCAGTGTTTACCTAGGATTATCCTCGTCGAATGCTTGCTAAAGCCAACTTTAACAACTGCAAGTGTCGTCCATATCCATCTGATAAGGCCCGAACCTAGCTGGATTGACCCTGTGGTCTCTTTTCTGAAAAGCGATATTTTACTTGAGGAGAAGTCTGAAGCAGATAAGATTCGTCGAAAGGCGCCTCGTTTTTGGTTGTCCGAGGATCAGAAGTTGTATAAACGCTCCTTTTTTCGGACCATACCTGCTGTGTGTACATCCTAAAGTAACGGAGGCACTTTTGGAAGAATTGCAGGAGTAAGATCCTTAGCCTATAGGGCTCTAACTCAGGGATATTGGTGGCCCAATATGCAGAGGGAAGCTCAAGAATACACAAGAAAGTGTGACCAATGCCAAAGGTTTGCTCCCAATATTCATCAGTCTAGGGGAGTCCTTAATCCTTTGTCTAGTCCTTGGCTATTCGCTCAATGGGGACTGGATATAGTTGGGCCTTTTTCAAGGGCTGTGGGAAACAAAAGGTGGCTGCTCGTGGGAACTAATTACTTCACCAAGTGGGTCGAAGCTGAGCCTTTATCAAATATTAGGGATGTCGACTCCAAGAAATTTATCTAGAAGAATATTATCACTAGATTTGGAGTACCTCACACACTTATTTCAGATAATAGCGTACAATTTGATAGTAAAGTTTTCAGGAAATATTGTAACGACTTGGGCATCATAAATAGATACTCCACCCCAGCTTATCCTCAGGAAAATGGGCAGGCCGAGGCCGTTAACAAAGTTATAGTCAGTGGACTTAAGAAGATGCTGGATGATGCGAAGGGTAGATGGGTAGAAGAGTTGCCGCATGTTCTGTGGACATATCGGACTACGCCGCGGAGATCCACTGGAGAAACACCTTTCTCCATGACTTACGGGGCCGAGGCAGTGATACCTTTAGAATTTGGGTTTCCCACATTAAGGACGAGTTCCTTCAGCTCGGGGAATAATGATGGCCTCTTGGGAAAAAGCCTTGATCTGGTCGAGGAACGGCGAAAGGCCGCCATGGTCCAAATGGCTTATTATCAGCAGAAGCTTAAACGAGGATATGATGCTCATGTGAAACTGAGGCCACTAGCGCCTAGCGATTTGGTGTTGAGGAAAGTCATGGGTACTACCAAAAATTCAACATGGGGATAGCTAGCACCAAATTGGGAAGGACCATATTGGGTCATCTCCGTAGCGGGTATAGGGTCATATCGCTTAGCTGATCTAGATGAAAAAATTGTACAACACCCTTGGAATATAAACAACCTACGAAGGTATTATTATTAATAAAAAGTATCTTTGTCGATCGTTGTTCAAAACTATCATTGTGCAGTTTGGTTTATTTATCATTGCTCATAAGTATCAAACAGAATCTTGGACATGCATGGTCCTCGAACCACATGCCTTGTGGAAATTGATATCCTATTGTTTGTTAAATAGAACCTTAGTTATGTCGAATCCTCAGACCTTCTACTTTGGAGAAATTAACATTTCAATTTACTATTACTATGTATCAAACAGAAACTTGGACATGCATGGTCCTCGGACCACATGCCTTGTGGAAATTGATATCATATTGTTTGTTAAACATAACCTTAGTTATGTCGGGCCCTCAGACCTTCTACTTTGGGAAAATTAATATTTCAATTTACTATTTCTAAGTATCAAACGAAAACCTGGTCATGCATGGTCCTCGGACCACATGCCTTGTGGAAATTGATATCCTATTGTTTGTTAAACAGAACCTTAGTTATGTCGGGTCCTCAGACCTTCTACTTTGGAGAAATTAACATTTCAATTTACTATTTCTAAGTATCAAACAGAAGCTTGGACATGCATGGTCCTCGGACCACATGCCTTGTGGAAATTGATATCTCATTGTTTGTTAAGCAGAACCTTAGTTATGTTGGGTCCTCGGACCCTCTGCTTTAGGAATATGACCAGAAACCATACCACGTTAGTGTCGATTTATTGATGAGCCACAGTAAGTTTGATGGATCGCTTTATGCCTCAGACTAAATCCTAAGTTAAATTTTTGGTTGTGTGTTGCCGTGTTACATGTATTATGCTCTTGAGGCATGATTTACAAATATACGCTAAGTGTATGTACTTTTGTTTAAAGTTGTTTAAAGTTACGGCTAATTGAAATTTTGGAGGTGCAGTTAGATGTTCCATTCATTCATTTTTTGCACTAAAAAAGAGGTGAATGAGTATTTTTGTATTAAAGATTGGGAGACAGATAAAGATTAAGCCAGTCAAAGTTTCTCATTAATTTCTTTTAGAATATACATACAAAGCAAAAGTCTTAATATAAAATTTGTTACATGAAAAAAAAAAAAGGAAGAAGTCCTAGCTAGCCTAAGCCTTAAGCCTTAAAGGGTGGGTCCTGCTTGGAAGTGCTAGCAGCCTCTGTTCATTTCAGCTCTGCTTCAAAGGAGGTCTGGACTTGCTTCCCTTTATCTCTTGCCACCGGTGGAGGGACATTGGGCTCAGCATTTTGGCTCGCAGGCTTCTTGGCGCCATCGCCCTGTTACTTCTCTTTGTTAGAACCCTCAGGTTCTTTAGGAGTTGGAATGGGCTCTGGAATCATGGAGGGGAGCATGGAAGACGCCGTCTTAGGGGCAGGTGCGACATGAGGAAGTTCTTCGAGGACTTGGATGTCTTGGGGGAGCCAAATGTTTTCAAGCTTCCTAGCTCGGCAAACTCCTCAGTCAGTTGGTTTTCTGTCGTCTCCACCCCTTCCTTGTAAGCGGTCTTCTTCGCGGCCTCCATGGTATCCTTGAAGGTACGAGCCTCTTCCTTCATCCTAGCAATCTCGTTCTTTAGGTCAGAGTTCTCTTGCTGAGCTTTGGATAAGTCTTCGTCCTTCTGACGCGGATACTTGCGTTACCCCTCCACCTGGGTCCTCATTGTCTTCAGGTTGGCCTCGGCGCCGTCCCTCTCCCTTTTTAGCTCTGCCAGTTGCGTGGTTAGGTTCTCGTTCTGCTCCAGAGCTTGGCTTAGGGACTTCTCAGTCTCCTGCCTAACCTCCAGTTCAGCTGTAGCTTTCTTCCGAGAGTCTTCCACCCACTTCTCAGCAGCGAAGACTTCCTAAATGGCCTGTGGTAAAGTATTAAAATAGATGCATTATTAGTAGAGCAAATTTAAAGTACATGAGAATGGTTTTTTCGTTAAAGATGTAATGAAAACAGTAAAGCAAGGTTGAGACCAAGACGCTTACCAAAGCCAAGTCCCTTTTTAGCGAGAGGAACAGATGCGGTTGGCTCATTTTATCCAGGGCGTCCATGTCCTTGGGCAGAAGAAGGGGACGTTCCAAAGTCTCGGCCAAGTGATGAGCATGACCTTACTAGAACACCCTAATGCTGGATTGGCAAGAGATTGGCGCCCCATCCAGCTTCAGCTCGGGAGACCAGTTGGCCGGTGTACGACGTACCTCAGCCAGTTCCCGATTCTCCCCACTTTACACTGAAGAGGCACGTCCCTTGCCTTTCCCAAATTTTTGTTGTTGTTGTTTCAGCTTCTTTTGCCTCTCCGCATCTGCCTCCTCGGCCTCATTCTTCTTCTTTATCTTAGGCTTCGGAATGGGAACCTTAAGATCGAAGGGAGGAGGGGGTGGTGGCAAGGAAGGAGAGACCTGGGACCCACCCGCTCCCTTGTTGGAGACATTTGAGCCCCTCTTCGTCATCAGCTTCCGTAGAGTGGCCATGTCGTCCTCCTCGGAGCTAAAGTCAAGCTGTGTAATGATTAGACCTTGTATGCCCAAAGTTTCGACGGGTGCACGTTCTTCGTCTGAGAGGATGACGAGATGATCCTCTTGAGGTCTCTCAGCTTCCTCGAGTCGAAATTGGTCTATCTCCTCGTCCAACAATTGTTGCGAGGACGCTTGCTATTCTCGGATGGCAATTGTTTGGGAATGTGCCGAAAGAGGAATCGCTGCGATAGGGCAAGAGTATAGTATGATGGAGGGATCGTCTGGGAGTTTGCGGTCAGAAAGGAAGCCTAGTCGTGACATGCCTATCCTTCTGCGTCGTTTATCTCTCGCAGTGATCGCGTTGTCAATCTCTTGAAAATCCACTGATAGAGGATCGTATCCTAGTATCAGGTGGGCAACTCTCATTTGTAGGTCTTCACTGACAAAGACTTCGGAGCGAAGGACACGATTCAAGTCTACGATGTTGCAAAGGCTTAGACACGGACGTACGTGTTGCTTATCTGTGAAAAGAAACATCCGAGAAGACAAGCATGGTAGGATTAGTGACAAATATCAAAGGAAAAAGCAATGATGTGTAGTAAAATTAAAAACGGTAAAAGTAACGGGATTGAGTCATGGGTTAGGAAATCTAACTCCTATGGAGTCACACCTGGCTCTCCCTATTCAACTGGGCAGTGAGGACCGTCAAACCAGTTTCCCGAGACGATGAGATAGTCGTCTTTCATGCCTTTGTTAGATTTGGGAAGACAGGATATCAGTCTAATGATGCTAGACCTAGATTTAATGTAATATCCTACACTTTTGAGTTTGTGGCACTCATACATATAGACAACGTCGTGCCATGTGAGGTTCAGACCTATTTGCTCGTTTAAAGTGTCGACACAACCTAAGACCCTAAATACGTTTGGTGTGCACTGATCTGGGCATAACCTATGGTTACGAAGGTATTCGCTGGTTACGTTTTTCATGGGGAGGGTCATCCCACCTTCTAGGAAGGCAATCATGGGAATGATAACTTCTCCCTCTCTCCTAGCGTCACCTATGGCTTCTACTGGGCAATAATTCAAGCCTACATCGTGAGGAATCTGATATTTAACCCTAAAACCCTCCATACCAGCGTTGGTATCTACTAAACACTTAAATCTACCCATTTGGTGGGAATGAAAATAAAAGTTTAAAGAGGAAAAGGGATCTAAATGGTGGCTGAGGATGGAAGCCGAGAAGGAATGAGTAGAGAAAATGGAAAACTTACGGGATTTGATTAGGCGATTCTTCACGAGCTTCTTGAGAGCAAAGATAATGATTAGCACTTAAATGTGATGGATTTTTGAAAGAATGGATGGAGATACGGATTCCCAGGCGTTTTGACGTGCGGGAGGTGGCCTCGAAATCAAAATTCTCCCGCCTAATTTTTTAGGGCAAACTTAGGCCGTTGGATGTGTATCTCACCGTTGAACATGGAGGACAAGATGTAACCTACAGTCATAAATGCGAGCGTACCGGGTTTCGAAGCGTCAGAGACGGTTTAAGGGAACGAAAGGACCCCTACACGTGTGGCGGTTTGCAAAGTGCGTGGAGGGTGCGCTGTTTGGTTCAAAACTCTATTTCTCTCCTTGGATGGGAGGAAAAAAATAAAGTTTTGAGGGGCTATTGTGGGGGGTAAGAGTGCTTGAATATACGTTTGGGCTTTGGGCCTGATTAGTTGGTACAAATCTGTTCAATCAGGGTCTCTAGGCCCACAGGTCAGTCCATACTATAAATGGTCCAAGGAGGTGTCAGAGGAGGAATATCTCCTCGGACAAGCCTAGCAAAGGTCCTGGGACTTGCTAAACGGTAAAAAGGCAGAATTCTGGAAGATCTGTGGGGTAAAGGTGTGATCCAAGCACCCTTTGGAAGCAGGAATGTGCGAGAAATATCTGATGAAAAAGCTGCCACCACCGCATTGAAGGCCCTGCATCTACCTCCCTGGCCGCATTAATGGAGAAATGACCTCTGAACAGTAGAATTCAGCCTTCCAGCTATTATTTGAAGACTTTAAGAAGGTGGTGGATGGGACAAGTATCTGAAAAAAGACTTGTGTTACACGTGGATGAAACAGGGAAGGAGAAGAAGGATATAAGAAGACGAGAGAGGAAAGAAAGGGGAGGGGGGTTTTCTTCTTTGAAAACTAAAAGTTGTAATCTTTTGCTAAAGAGAAAGAAAGACTATACAAATTGTCATCGGCTTACGTCCGAGAAGGGTTTTCTTGTCATATTCATCTATCATTTACATAGATTGCGGCATTCTAGCCTGTTCATCAACTTCCAACACCCCAAACCTAGGTTTCAAACCCATACTTTACAAATTTCATTGTATAAAGCTCTTTGGGCCTGAGCCCATCACTTATTTTTGGGTCCGGGTACAAATTGTGCACTTACAATTGGTGCCACCTATACAATATAATAAATTAATGTTTGAATTACTTTTATGAAATTTATAACAATTATCAATTTGTGAGATTTATATAATTAAATTTTTAATATTTTTAACATTACTCTTATATATTAATTTATAATATTCTTAGCATCACTCTAACGTATAAATGGAAAAAATAGAATGAGCTACATAAAAATTCATCATGTGTGTCTTTAGTTACTAGACAGTATAGTTGCATTGACATTTGATGCATGTTATGTAATGATACAAAAATATCATAATTACATTAAATGAATTCTATATATATATATATATATATATATATTAAATGAAAGTTTTTCTTTTTATAACCGATTTTAGATTAAAAGTTTTACTTCACAATTATTTACAGAACTCACAAAGACAATAGAGTTTTATTGTATACAAGTAAGAGGTTCTGATACCAATTACACTAGGCAGAGAATAAAGGAAGTTATCAAAGAAAAAATATCATTAATTAAAGCCTTAATTCTTTGAAAATGATGTTGAGAGTGAGACACATCGTGCTTTGTTTGCACAAAGTCTAGTGTACGCATATACTAGTGTTGTTCAAGTATTGGAATATCAATCAACTCTTTTATTTCTAGTGCTAGTGTTAATGCAACATCCACCCCCACCCCCAATGCGATATCAAGGAAAACGTCAATGTCCCTAGTCATCTTAACGTAGAGAGGTGCACAGGCTGCCTTATAGACTTGATTTTAGTGGAAAAGGACAATCGCCATAAAACAAGCTCTTCCTTTAGCAGGGTAGGCCTAATTTTGTAGATAACAAAATTGTCATCATTGTAATGAAGACCCAGAGCTTTAATAAGATCATGTCAGTTCTCTCTAATCCTGTTAAAAACTTGAAATAATGTGTTTTTTCCCATAAGAGTTAGATGTACAACACAATTCTAAAACGTAGCCAACAACAAAAATAAAAATGCACACAAAATTTCTTGTGGATATGTATGAGCTAAGGTGGGTATGATTGTTTATCTATACTATTAATAAGAGGATTCTTAATTTAGATTTCATCATTTTGCGTACTAAAATATCCTTACACAAATTCTTAAACTCTCTAAAATACTACTATCTTTTAGGTAAATAATTTTAAATTTAAAAACATAAACCGGTTAAAAGTGTATTTTACTATTTTTTTTTTAAGTTCTTAAGTTTTAGACATTTTATTTTCTCTTCTCCAATCTGAATTACCACTATTTATTTTAAATTTTAATTTTGAAACTTTTATCAACTATAGATCCTAAATATTATGACATTATATCTATCTCACTTTTAAACATTATGACACTAGACTCAAAATTAAAAAATAAAAATAAAAAAGAGCATGATGGGGCTATCTAGCTGCGCTAGCATTACATAATGATAATCATGCCCGCCATATCTATCCAAATATAATTATTTTCATCTTCTTCTTTTTTTTCTAACGCTCCGTTTGTTTCAATAGAAAACTTTGTGTAAAGATAGTTTTTCATATTTTCTAGTGTTGGATAGCATAAAAAAAAAATGAAGCAAAGGAAAACTATCTTTGGTCAACATAAAAAGTATGGCTTATTTTTAAAAATTGTTTTCCATTAAATTTTTTTAGAAAACAACTATATCTCACAGCAAGCTAAATAAAGAAAGTTAGAAGATTATTTTTCAACTCATTTAAAGTTGTTACCAAACATTAAAAAATGAGATAGTTTTATAGAAATATTTATTGAAAAATTGACTCTTTTTCTAGAAAACTTAATTACTAAAACAAACAGAGCGTAAATCAGAATTATTTATACAAACTAATAATATTTAAATATTTAAATATTTTTGGAGTCTAAAAAACCCCTATAAAAAAGAGCATGATGGGGATAGCTGCGCTAGCATTACATAATGATAATCATGCCTGCCATATCTATCCAAAAATAATTATTTTCATCTTCTTCTTTTTTTCTAAATCAGAATTACTTATACAAACTAATAATATTGGAATATTTAAATATTTAAATATTTTTGGGAATCTAAAAAACCCCTATTAGATTTTGGGATTTGATGAATGTCCTCAACCACATCCGAGAAGTATATGCGGTACTGCTGGATCAGATTCATTGGTCTTCACAGTTTTAGACCCACAATATTACACACAATCTATAGCATTTTATAAAGTGAAGAGTTAGGATAGTGATTTTATACCTCAAAACAGCACTAAGTTATGAACCATATAAAAATTTCTTAAGCATTGAGCTTCAAATTTTCCTTTAATTTTTTTATTTCTCTTAGAATCGTATTGTTTTTCTTTTTTCGTAATAGTAGGTATCTTGTCTTTACTTATTATTATTGTTGTTGTTGCGAGCTATAGCCTATCTATGTTCTACAACATTTTAGGATAATCTTCACGATGTGTGGCTCCTACTCCTAGTCCTAGTGACCAAATATTAGCCAAAAACTTATATTAAGATGTGCCCACATAAATTAGCTTGTATTTTTGTCAAGTCTCTTGTTAGACTGTACGCCGTGTATTAATCGCATAGTACTGATTTAAGTGATACATGTAATTGTCTGTGGCTATATGATACCTTACTAAATAATACTTGAAGATTAGAGCTAATGGACATGTCCACATGGATTAACTAAAATCCAATTAAACGTGTGGTCAGCCACTGATGACTTCGACTTGTAACTTATCATTCAACCAGTAGGTTGGTAGGTTATGAAATCATAGTCCCATGTGTTGATAGAAAAGTTCATTGATGATCACCACCTTTTTCTTTTATTTTTGCTATTATTCTTCTGCACATTCATGATCATCTCGCATGTTGTGAAAATGAAAAGCTCATGGATATGATTATAAAACAATGATAATGGTGAAATATAAAACTAAAAATATATCAATAAAGCAAAAAACACAATAAAAATTCACAACAATTTCATAGTGTTTCTAAATTAATGTAGTCTCTCGCATGACTCAAAACGTAAGACCTACAACTGAATTGGAACCTAAGAACCCGGAGAAATATTATGTCCATAATATTTTCACAACAAATCTTTAGTGGTAGGTTATTGGTTATTATGAAATGGTAAAAATGTAATTTAAGTAACGAATTCAAATTAAAACTTATAACAACTTTTCACCTATGTTTTGTTGTAAAAATGTTACGAAAATATTGTGAACGTATCACTTCTCAATATCTCAAATCAAACAATTAAACAATGGGCATAATCTTCTCACAACATTTTCACACTTCCACCTCACGCACTAACCCAACACTCCAAAAAAGGAATGTGAAAAAGAACAGAGAGGCTCTAACGCCAGTGAAATTTCGGCATCCCTGTACAATCACTTCTTATCACCAGTGGTGAGCCCACAACTATTGAAATCTTGAACCCTCGACTTTTATTTGTCTCTGCCTTCAGGCCCATCACCTTCGCCCATCACTCCACTCTCTATCTTCGTTGTCGGTGAGACCCACAACTCAGTATTTCTCAAAGCCAGTATTGATTGTTTTGTATAACAACATTTAACTTCTTTTTGTTATAATCTTGACTTTACAACATGAACATGATACTTTGTGCAAATTTCTTTCAAAATCAACATTTGAACTACCTTTCAAAATCAACATAATCAACATTTGAACTACTGCATTTCCTTGACATGATAATCATTCCACAATTACAAGTGTTTGTGCAATGAAAGAATAAAGGCCGAGATTCAAGTTTCCAGAAATAAACTTCACACATATAAATTTATATCTCAACTAAAAAATAAAATTTTTGAAGAATAAAAGAAAAAAATTAGCAATAAGAACTGCGAGTAGTTGAGGGGTTTTAACTGTTAAATTTTTATGTTTTTTTATGAGCTTTTGAATCTAGGTTTTTTTTTTTGTGTTTGAAGTGATCATATTCAGTTTTTTATTATTTCAATTAGTTTTTTTACATTGTTAAGAATGGAAAAAATAAATGTGTTGATTTTTTGGGTAAATTTTATCTATGAATTTGAGAAGACTGATGTGAGTGCTCTAACACTGCTTTCTCGAACAGAATAATTGAGGTTTAACGTAGAGATATCCAAGCATAATTTTTCAGAAAGTTATATGATTGTGTAGGAAAAAAACAGGAGGAATATTATCAAACGAGCTGCCTCAACCTTTTTTCTCTTACAGGCAGAAATTAAAGAAAAATAAAAGCATGCAAAAAGAGTTAACCAAATTCTGCAGAAAATCTAATTCTTGTCAATTAGGACATTCAGCAACGTAATAGAACATTCATATATTTTTGAAGATCCAAAAAAAAGATTGGTAAGTATCTTATTAGTTGACAATACTCTCATATCCACCATCCGAAAGACTGCAAAATGATACAGATATATGTAGGGCATCCAACTGATATCAAACTTCCAAAGTTTTCCATTGTAGATGGAACAGCATTAAAACAAACAACATACAATGGCACTATCACCCTGTGTGCCTCTATGTGATAACAGTAGGGGCAGTTCGGCCAGTGAATTCCTGCATCTTAGAAAGTTTCAAAGCAACCTCAACCTGAAATTGGGTGCATTATGGTTAGCCCAAATAATTGAATAAAATGTAGGATAATCAGATACAAGTTAGGGATATCTCACAAGAGGAGCGAGTGCATCTTGAGAATCTCGGCCAGTTTTTGATGGATCTTTCTCATACTGCTCAATGTATAGACGGATGGTTGCACCTTCTGAGCCAGTTCCTGAAAGACGGAAAACCTGCAAGTGTGTTCAGGAAGGGAAAAGTAGAATAAGTCTACTGAGCTCCAACATAATTACTTAGTAATAGCAACTTCATCATGCCAATTCTGTTGAATGTCCACAAAAGTTTGATCTCAGCAATTTTTTCAAAGTCTAGCAAAGGGTGTCTACAAAAAACAGCAAATCAACCAATAAAAAACTGCAATTCTAATAAAACTCTTATTTGCAAGAAGAAATGATCAAATAAATTTTCTATTTCAGAAAACAATCTCTTTGCATTCTTTATGGCCAGTTTGGATTGAGGGGGAGGGGGAGGGGGAGGGGGAGGGA
This sequence comes from Castanea sativa, assembly GCF_040712315.1. Lineage (NCBI taxonomy): Eukaryota > Viridiplantae > Streptophyta > Magnoliopsida > Fagales > Fagaceae > Castanea > Castanea sativa. Next base: position 22,040,696 of record NC_134015.1, on the reverse strand, counting down.
GAGGGGAGTAAAGTAGAGTTAGATGCACTCCTAAAAATAGCCCTTAAAGCCAATTGTGTATAGCAGTTAAATGCACTCCTAAAAATACCGGGGAAAAAAACAAAAAAACTAAACAATTACAACCAGTCAAGTTCAGTTAAATAAATCTTATTGTGTTTGTGTTGCACTCCCATAAATTAGATCCTAATAATAAAGGCTTCCCCTGATGAATTATCAACAACAAAAGTAAAACAAGTCAACTTACCAATCGTGACCCATCCTCAAACAAATATCGAATACCCTGGTGCTTTGAGATGGAGCCATCAACAGGATCTTTGTATTCGAATTCATCAGCATTGACAATTTTTGACACATCTGAGCGTGTTCCTTTCACAATTCTGTATGAATAAATTGCAAAATTCTTTAAAAGGAAATGTGAACCCTTTATTGTGAAAAAATATATATTAGGCATGTGGCTCCAAACATAACACCTGATTCAAGGTCAAGGACATAATGAATGTACACACATTAACTGTAGATGATTGCTGCAGATTCACTATTTACAAGAGTTTAGCAGCTCATTTTTAACTGAAATCTTGAACAGTTAACTGAGAAATTTTTAGCTGAGCCTAACCAAATGAGCTCTATAAAGATCTCTTGTAAGAGGAAAAAGCTCGAGATTTACAATTTCAAAATATCTCATATATGACTCTGAACTACAATTTCATCCTTGATAGAGACCATTATCAAGAAAATCCTCAAACATTAAGTCACCTGAACCTAATTAATTAAGCAAGTAAATAGGAGATTCTGAGAACAAGTCAGTTCGCCCAACAAGCATCTACAACCTTCTCTAACAGATTAATGGAGTTGACTGAGTATCTAGAGGTAGACACCAATTTAGAGTAAACGAAGTTCTTGATATGCAGCAACAATATAAATTAAGGAGTTTGAGTTCATGATTTGGAAGATGATAACAGCACTGAGACCACAACAACATTCCCTTTTTTAGCAAAATAATGTTTGTCACTACTTAATGAAACCACTGAAGAAACATGTCAAATCTCAGAAATAAAGTAGTCTTCTAAAGTGCCAATAGTCTATAGCTCACCCGGCACCTCATGGTGTTTCCAATGGAAACATCTACGATTCACATTCCCCCTCTCCTTCCTAACTACTGATTATCAACAACAACAACAACAAAAAAACAAAAAGTGGTCTTTAGTAGTCGAGAACATACTCATTAACTTCAGGAAGGGAGGATTGCAGTTTGACCAAATATGCCATTAGTTCCTTGGCTGCACCAGCATCCACATTCTTCAAGAAACAATTTCAACAAGTTAGATAACAATCCAAGATTTCCTATTGCTAAACAGGGATAAAACCCACCTCATAATCATATCGAGTATAATAGTGGCGACCATAAGTGGTCCAATGCTGGCGCACTATGTCTTCAACAGACACAAGCTTTTCCCCTCCAAGATTTTCCTTATTCTTATGAGCGAGGATAGAGAGCCAAGCCAAAACTGCCCAGATTCCATCTTTTTCACGTATATGGTCTGAGCCTATCAACAAATAAAACAAATGATAATACAACAGCAATATGCGAATTTATGGCTGTTCCAAATGTTAAATGATTTGCTTTGTAAAGGGAAATGCCAATTACTAACCAGTTCCAAAACTTTCTTCACCACAAACTGAACATAATCCAGCATCCATTAAATTACCAAAGAATTTCCAGCCAGTGGGTACCTGAAATAAATGCCTCCAAAATCAGTACCCATCAGCACAGGGATGAAAATAATCATTTTTTTTTAAGATGTGCCCGGAGAATACCTCAAAAAATTTTAAATTTAAATTTTTAGCTACAACATCAAGGGCAGCTGAGGTCGGCATGCTCCTACAAGGGGCAAAGTCAAAGGATGGTATTATTTTTATATTTTATTACAACAACAAAGCATAAAGGATATCTTCAATCAACATTGGAATACAGTGCATGAATCAATGAAATACACCAAGGGTGGAAGTCTCAAGTCATTAGAAGGAGCCTTAAAAGTATTTTGTGGCTCTAAAATGCGTCAGAATGCAGGCACTCATATGGGTTCATTTCATATATATTACAAAAAGAAGTAGCTCAAGCCCATACATTAATGTGAAATTTGTTTCAAGTATAGTAGACCTTTCCATATCTTATATTATATGGTGTTCCAATAGTTATAAAGAGCTTTTAAGCAACCGCGGCCATCTTTTCTAGTGGCCTGTACCACTGTCTTTGCTTTATGGCAATGAAGGCTGCACCAACTCAGGGCGTTCAAAGCAACATGGTAGAGACAAATAAATAGGGGGAGCAGCAAGAAATCATTTGTCAGTTCTCGTCAAACAAGATCAGGGCACAAGCGACCCATCTACGACTTCCATTAATTAATAGATAATAACTAATATCAACAATAACTGGCCAATACTTTTTTGATAAGTAACTATTTGTTCTATACTACTAGATATCAATCTACTATGTAAGTTACATGGATAAATCGATTTAGTAGCTAAATCATTGCATCATCAATTTACAGACACCCTCACAGTAGTATACATAGTAAACAGCAATCCTCGTGAAAAGTTCTTATAATGTGTATTTTCTTTTGCCCTCAGAACCAAACCCCCATGGGCCACCCACACCCCCCGCCCCCCCCCTTCCCCTCCCCTCCCCTCCCCTCTCCCCACCACCCTAAAAGTATACAATATAAATAAAAATAAAATCGTTTTTTTTTTTTGCCCTCCAATTGTGCCAAATCATCCGAAAACCATTTTCTCCATCTTCAGATATGTGTAACAAAAACCAATTTATATGCATGGTCATTGTTGCAAATTTAGTTTCAAAATGTATCTAAAGAAGAATAATTCATTTGGCAGGTGTATTTTTTATTATATTGTTTTGAAGATTTGGAAGTCAGTATGGAGTTTAAAAGAAAGTTGAAGTAGAAGTAATAAATGGCCTCTATATGAGCAGTGTATTTTGCAGAATTTAGCCTTAAAGAGTTATCAACCTTAATTCATACAAAATAATTGCCTGACCCTAATCATTAAAAACATCTCCATCATCAAATAGAATTTCACAAATACTCTTCAGCTTTTAAGACAATCAACACACAAATTTGTACTAAGATGTTATGCTAAATGATCTCCACTTAGCATTTAAATATATTCGTTTATGTTCATCCAACATAACCGTAACTAATTAAGTTCCCCATGGTATCAACCAATTCAAATGTACTGCTCAAATAAGAAGGTAAAAACAGCACCCCTAATTGCATTTACACTCAGAAACAGTAGAAGTTAAACAGAAAAATATGGAACCTGGCAACACCCTTTAGACCAGCAGAGAAGTAGGGTATAGATTCGACTGCATTTGCAGCAATGATGGCCACAGAATCCGATGGGGTAACAAAGAACCTAAGAGAGAGAGAGATGAGTTGTAAATGCAAGTTATAAGTAAGATAAAAAAATAATAATAATAAATAAATAAATAAATTGTCTTCAAAAAAAGTCCAAAGAAAATGCTACCTTTTACCAAGGATCATATTACGGTCCGCATCACCATCAGCAGCCGCACCAAATTCTGGGGGTTCACCCTGAGAGCTTGATTTTCCTAGTCCCATGCAAGCAACCAACTCTTTTGCATAAGTGAGATTGGGATCTGGATGGCCCCCACCAAAATCTTCCTGTTCGCACGAAGTCGTCCATGAACCAGCAATATTAGGATATCACAGGAGGGTGGAAGATATAAAGAAAGAAAATTCTTCACAAACTTAGCAGGACCTTGGGAATGCAATTCAGCAATGAGCTTTCTTGCGCACCAAGTTCTTCAACAAAAATACGTTTTGCATAAGCTCCAGCAACCCCATGTAGCGCATCATAACTTCAAAATGACAACATATATAAGTCATAGCATTTACAAAAACTTCACACACACACACACACACACACACACACACACACACATATGCATATAATGTGTGTATATGTAGGTATATTCACACACAAAAGAAAATATAATATTCTGCACAAAATATGAAAATAAGAAGCATTATACATACCAAAATGTGAATTTTGGAGATGAGATTAGCTTCCTGATAGACTCAAAATCAAAAATAGACCTGGAAAATTCAGAAAGAAGGATTGGATAATGTTCTAATAGGGAGAGAGAGAGAGAGAGAGAGGAAACTGTGCAGATATCATGGATAATGTCCCTAACATTTCCAGAAAAATTAACAATAAAAGTAACAGAATATATCAAATCCCTGCAACATTCAAGAAAATTTCTACTGATCAAAAGATACATGCAAGCAAATTTCCTTAGGAATAGTTCCACTTAGGAGTCACTGCATAATACTGTTTGTGGAGAAAGAAGCATCAGATAACGAGGCTGCAGTGAACGTAGCCCTTTTGCCATTTAATACTAAAACAGGAGAGATATGAAGATCCTGTAGGGAAAGCTTACTTCATTAATTTCACATAATCACTCGCTGAATCAAAAACCTCAACATCAAATTGTCCCTCGGGCCCTGCAAAGCTGGTTACACCTTCTGCTGAGATATCCACCTGTATGCAGATTTTGAATTGTAAGAGAACAATATGATAAATGAAACCACACACAAAAGTTTAACAACATTAAAGGGAGAGAGAGAGAGAGAGAGAGGGAAATTTATGGTGTAATACATCAGGCAGATCTTCTGCAATAAAATACTCCTTTATTGTTTTTGTGTTCTCATATATCTTATCAGTGATTCCCTCTGGAGCAGGTCCACCATTTTCCATGTTATATTTAATCCCAAAATCCTGCAATCATAAAACAAGGGGAAGAAAAGACTTTATTAAAGTTTCCTAAGCAATATATCTAACAAAAAAGGCATTTTCAACTGCTCAATTGCCATATTAGAAAATAAATTCTTATTCTAATTTGACATTCTATACTTCACAAGTTGCCCTTCCAATAAATATGTTTTTGATGCATCTAAGTTTTTTTAAATACATATTATTTGGTACCTAGCCCAGTTCCACAAATCATAAGCAATTCTCTTCTAAAGTGTCTAGGAATAAGCAATTCCAGAGGCAGATAATACCATAACTTACTGAAATCTTTTTGATGAAGATTTTTTTTTTTTTTTTCAATTACTAACTTACCCCATGAAATCTTAGGATTATGATGGTTGGTATCCCACATAGTGGTAAGAATAACATGAGTGACAATGAATTGTATCCAACAATGGAGACACACATTCTAATGGTCTGGAAACATCATATATAACAGGTGGAGAAATTGAGACTCTCAGGGATGATAGTAAGCAAAAATAATGATTTTATATAAAATTATAGCCCAGAGATAATTCAGGCTTTTAATCCATAAGTCTGATTTCAGCTATATGGTGCATAATCTAAAAAGAACAAATGAACAATGATGATAACTGTAATGTGCAAAGTCCAATCTGGCGCAAATGCTGACAGTACATGAATAAGTGAAATTGGAGTGGGGGAGCAAGAGAGGATGGAAATTAACAGAGAAATTGAAAAGATCAAACTGAGGCCAGTAGGAAAGTAACAGAGAACTTGTTCTCAATGCAGATTCACAACCAAGAAATTGATTCATTAACGGTGGAAGTGCACTCACAAATTTGAAAATAGTCAAGCTAACAGTTACGCTTTTAAATAAAAAGTTTCTCTCAGACAGGCAAGGGGAACTAGATGTTAGAAAGAAAGAGAATGCTATCCTTCTAGAGACAGCTGAGGCAACAGCAGTATTTAGAGCTAGCCGTATCACTTGCAGAGGATGTGGGCTAGGTTACCCCATCTCTATCCACTTTGAAGCATCAAGTTAAGAGTATTGATCCTGTATCTTTTTTGTCTTATGAAGTGTGTCAGATCAGCAAACATAATTGTGTGTCTTTCCCATCTAGGTTGGTTGGTCGATGCTCTAATCCATTTGAATCAGTACACTCTGATGTATGGAATCCCTTTCATGTTGCATCCACTAAATTTCAGTACTTGTTACCTTTGTTGTTGACTAGTCCTGAATAACTTAGTTATTCTTAATGAAAAATTGTTCTAAGTTAATGTCCATTTCTCAACTTTTTCACAAAGAGATCAAAACTCAATTTCGCCAAAAAATCCAAGTGTTGCAATTCGGCAATGCCAAAAAGAGTAAGCTCTAAAGCATCCTTTGCTTCTTATTTATCCAACAAAGGCATTGTACATCAAATCACTTGTCCTTGCATGCCACAACAGAATGGTGACACTAGGCGCAAAAATAGACACCTCTGTGATGTTGCTTGCACCATCTTGTTTCATATGAACCTACCCAAACATTTCTAGAGCAATGCAATACTGACTGCATGCTACCTCATGCAGAGTGTGGCTTCCGGAAGGAGGTTCTACTAGAGTGTGGAATTTAAGGTTTTTTAGAGCCTTTGAAGATTGGGAGCTTGCTGCTTCTTTTTCTCTTCTTCATTTTATCCAACCTCATATTCCTCGGGGGGATAGGAGGGATATTCTTTGTTGGCGGCTCAAAGGCAATGGTAAGTTTGACACCCGCTCCTATTACTAAGCAATTCGGGGTTCCTCGAATTTTGTGTTTCCTTGGAAGGGTGTCTGGAAACCTAAGGTTCCTAAGCGAGTAGCTTTCTTCTTGTGGATAGCTGCTCACGGTCGGATTCTCACATTGGATAATCTCATGATTAGGGGTCGTCGCCCTTTGGCAAATCGGTGTTGGATGTGTTGTTGTGATGGGGAGTCGGTTGACCACCTTCTTCTTCATTGTACTGTTTCTCATACCTTATGGTCTCTTATGCTTCAGGCTTTTGGTATCCACTGGGTTATGCCAAGATCAGTGACGGGGTTGGTACCTTGTTGGCATCAGTGGTTAGGGAAGCATAACTCGAATATTTGGAATTTGATTCCAGGGTGTTTAATGTGGATTGTTTGGCTGGAACGGAATCGTCGCTCCTTTGAGAACATGGAGAAGACATTGGATGAGTTAAAGGTGTTATGTCAGCGTAGCCTTTTTGAGTGGTCTCGTTGTTGGGGTTTTACTGATTTTTCGTCTCTTTCAGAGTTTATGTTTTCCCTTAGATTTTCCTTCCCTTAGTTTTTCTTTCTTTGTATCTTTCTGTTCATCATCATGAACATCCTGTACTATTTTTCATTATTAATATTACTTCTTTGATTACCTATCAAAAAACAGAATGGCTTCCACTATTCTTGATGGAGCATCTCCTTACTCAATATTCTTTCCTTCTTCACCAGCCTTCCATTTACCTCCCAAAGTGTTCAGATTGGGAGAGGGCTCACTATAAAAACAGCCCATTACTTTCATAATTATATTCTTATTTGTATCTTCTTTTCCACTCACACTTGAAAACTAAGATTTTCTCTACCCCAATAGGAAAGAGAGCCTATGCTAATTATTATATGATAATTTTAGCTATCCGGCCCTCAAGCAGTCAGATTCACAGCACTTTTTCTTAATGCAAAACAAAAAGACAGACAGCAAGGTAATAATCATCAATCTTAGCCATAAACCAAAATATTCAGGATATGAGCAATTAGGCCTACCTCATGTGGACCACCTGGATTGTGACTTGCTGTCAATATAAAAGCTCCTGATGCCCTGGATCCCTGTTATCAAAGGTTACAACTGTAAATTTACAATTATTATTTTCAAATTATTATAAGCAGTTTCCCAAATAATTTTGAGGTGAGAAAAAGGAAGATGTCAGTGTTAAAGCAGTCCAACTTACATCTACTCCAACTCTTTCACGTATAACTGCCGATACAGCAGGAGTAGAAAGCAATCCATTTTGACCAACCCAAACACGTCTTACTCCATTTGCTGCAGACATCTTAGTAATGATCTGCGCATTTAACAAAACAGATTAGAAGTAGATACTCAAATCTGACCTTCCCCCAGAATCCCAAAAAAAAAAAGTAATGAGACAGTATCATTAAGCAACAAACACAAGATGTAAGCAAATCATATCATAACTAGAAAGAAATGATGACCCTGAAAGAAAAGAACGGGGAGTCCAACAATCATGTAATTTGGGACAGTTCAGAGGCATTGTGACAAGCTGCAGACCCAACCAAGCCCAATCCCAGGAGCAAAACATTCAGCCCGTACTGAAGGACAACACATGCAATACATTCAACCTCTTGGTCATGGTTTAGCCAATTTAGATCATGGGGCTTCATTTAGGTTGCAGCAAAGCAATGTAATGGTTAAATCCTATATGATTGAATCAACAACAATAGCCATATCCTCCTAAAAAGAGAGAATATATGACATAAATACAAACATATAATGCCATATCTGAACAAATTTTATTTAAAATTGGTGACACATGTACCTAGTGGGTTCTAAACCCATAACCTCACCCTCCATCCCATTATTATGGAAGGAGGAAGGGCCATTTGAGCTAGAGCTCATAGGCATAATGCCATATCTGAACAAATTGTTTTCAATCTGCAATAAATTAATGCAGAAGATGCCTCAACTAAGCTAAGTCCACCACTGACTAACAAATTCCAATTCAGTGCGCAATAAAAGATGAACTAGATAAACCAAAGTTCACATCCAGAGAAGCAAGTAACCAGAAGAATTTACTAGAAAACACAAACAAAGAAGCATAGTCATAAGCAAGAAATTTTTTCCATGATTGTACACCTACTATAAATAATTCAACATTAGTAAAAATCTTTTGTGGACAGGAGCATATAAGATTTTGAACCTTTATACCACTAAATGATAAGCTGACCGCACATTCAAATCTAAACAACTTTTAGTTCCATAGAAGAATGATTCTTAGTTTTTTCATCAGACCATGCTATATAACCTTGTTTGCTCTTTAGGATCAAAGAACCAAAGAAAGTTCTCATATGCTATTCACGAATGTCGCCGGAATATTAAAAGTTCTGTGTGGATGGGTCGTAAGGGATTGGAATGGATTCTCTCATGTTTTGCCGATATTCGTGATTGGGTTCCAGGAAATGACTACTTGTGCAAACGATATAGAGTTAATAATAAGTTTTTCGAATTCCAAGGAAGGTCAAATAAGGCTGGTATTTTTGTGGAGATAGCTATGTATTATGGTGGAGCTCGTCGTGGTTGGGTTATGGTACCTGCAAGCTCAAACCGGTCTGGGTGGTGCTTGTTTACAAAAGAATTAGATAGTTTCCTATCAGGTTCAAACACTGTTTGGGTGGAAGGGAGGACCTCTGATGAAGCTGTTGGTGGTGGTCCGTTGGATGGTGGTGGACAAAATGGGAAGAAATCTGTCAAAATCGGTACTCAGCGAAAATTAAGGAAATTTGAAATTCTAGAGCTAATTCGGGACATAACGTGTTGAAGGGTGATACTGTGGTTGCAGTTTCTTCTATAAATGGCAAACCCACGCGTGAGTTTAAGTTTGAGTTTGAGTTGACTTCTGCAAAATTGGCGCTGAGGGTGTCTAAATTAGTTGGGGGAAAACGTGTGGCAACTTGGTTGAACCCATATACTCCTCACAAGTCCAATAATAGTGGGCCTGTTATGTTAAATCTTGTATCTAGGCATGAAAAAGCCCATGTAGCTAACCTAAGAGATAAGGCCCAAGGGGAGGTCTCTTATCCTCTTGGCTTGGGCGTGAGTGAGCTTTGTAATCAGAGTGTGAGTGTGGTGGGCGAGAGATCAAAGCCACCAATGGAGTCAACGGTGATGCCTGAGGCTTCGATAGCAGGTATACCGCGGATATCCAACTCCAATCAAGCTTCAAAGCTTCTCATCTCCAACCCGACGAGTGTGTTAGGAGACCCAGAGACCAAAAAAGCCTCAGCGTCAAGGAGGAGCTCCGCCATGGAGGTTCTTGTCTCCGTTAAGGTTGTTTCTTCTATGGGCTCAGTCTCCGATGCCAAGGTAACCCTTGGACTAGGCATTCGAGACCTTGGGTCCACTGGCGATATGGTGGTTAGCTCGACGACGACGGAGATTGAGGCTCCGATTCGAAACGTAGTGTCACCAATCCTTGGCCAGAATCCTTGGGTGGTTCAAAATCGATTTTCTATTCTCTCAATCCTGGGAATTGGGGTTGAAGATGAGTTTGTGGAAGGGGAAGATCATGAAGAAGAACAGAGAAGCAATCAAGTGTTTGGCCATAGCTGTGGTCGTGGAGAGGAAGATTTTTGTGTCAGAATGTGACCCTCTGTCTCGGTGGGAACCCAATGAACTCAGAAAGTTAGTGCTGGTTCAGGACTCTATAGAAGGAACTCAGGTGACGGAGTCATGGCCACCTTCAAAGTGGGTGTCCCAGTTGATGAATAGTTTCTGCACCATGGTGGGTTTCCCTATCGTGAAACACAAAGCTCAATGTTTGGCTGTGTTTCACCTTTTGGAACAGGAGTGTCTCAAGGTGATTGATGATGGGGTGCCCAAGCGACCTGCAAATTCAGGGTCACAAGGTCTCAAAAACTCAAAGGGCTTATCTCTAATGTTAATTACGATGGTGTCTCTTCTAGGAGTAGGAGCAGAGTTTCTTCGACTGTTGTGGGGGTTGTTGGTAATTGTAAATGACTCTACGACAAATTTCTTGGAATGTAAAGGGGCTTAACAATCACCGGAAGAGAGAGGTTTGTAAGAATCTTCTTAAAGATTGGAAGTGTGATATTGTATGTTTTCAAGAAACGAAAATATCTTCTACTAATGTAGCTTTTGTTCAGAGTCTATGGGGGAGCCCTTTCACTAATTAGGCTATTTTGGACGCTGTGCAGACTTCGGGAGGAGTCTTGCTGATTTGGGATAAGAGGGTTTTTGAAAAATTAGATGTTATTGCTGGACAGTTTTCTGTCAATGTCTTATTGAGAGGAGTGGTGGATGACTTTGTTTGGACTTATACAAGTGTGTATGGCCCCTATGATGATGGACAACGGGCTACTATGTGGGAGGAGTTGTCTCAAGTGCGTGCCAGATGGCCCATGGCTTGGGGCTTAGTAGGTGATTTCAATGTCATTAGGTACCCAAGTGAAAGGCTTGGCTATGAGTCGTTTAGCCCGGCTATGTTTGCATTTTCGGACTTTATAGAGAGTAATTCTTTAGTTGATTTACCTTTAGAAGGGGCTTTCTTCACTTGGTTTAGAGATTCTGACCTTCCCCCTATGTCAAGAATTGACAGGGCTTTGGTTTCTCTAGATTGGGAAGAACAGTTTGAGAATGTATCCCAAAGGGTGCTTCCCGTGTTATTTCAGACCACTGCCCACTTTTGTTGGAAGCTGGTGTTGTCCAACGTGGTCGAAGTGCCTTCAAATTTGAAAATATGTGGTTGAAAGTTGAGGGCTTTGTTGATAGAGTTCAATAGTGGTGGAATGGGTACAATTTTGTGGGCTTACTAGGTTTTATTTTGGCTCAAAAATTGAAGGCTTTGAAAGCAAATTTAAAAAAGTGGAAGAGGGAGGAGTTTGGTGACTTGGCTTTTAGAAAGAAAAATTTGCAGACTGATCTGATGGGTTTAGATGCGAGAGAGGAGTTGCTAGGGCTTTCAAATGAGGAACAGCTTCGTCGTATTCAACTCAAAGGTGACATAGAACAGTTGGCTTCTCTTGACGAAATTTCCTAGAGACGAAAATCTCGGGCTTTGTATGTGAAGGAGGGAGATAATAATACTCGTTTCTTTCATAGATTAGCAAACTCTCATAGAAAAGCTAATCATATTAAGAGGATTGAGGTGGATGGTGTTCTTTATGAGGATGAGTCGGATCTGCGTTCTCAGTTAGTTCTCTTCTATCAGGGTTTGTATGAGGAAACTGAATTGGGGCATCCTACTATGGATGGATTAGATTTTGCATGTATTGAAGAGGAGAGGTTGTCCTTAGAGGAGTTCACGAAGGAGGAAGTCATCCAGGTCTTAAGGGAGATGGAGGGTGATAAAGCCCCTGGTCCTGATGGTTTCACCTTGGCTTTCTTTCAAAAATGTTAGTGTTGTGGAAAAGAATGTCATGGATTTTTTTGATTATTTTCATCAGCACTTTGTGTTTGAACGGTCTATGAATGCTTCGTTTCTCACTTTAATTCCTAAGAAGTGTAATGTTGTAAACATTAAGGATTTCCGCCCTATCAGTTTGGTGGGCAGTGTGTACAAGTTGTTGTCCAAGGTGTTGGCTAACAAGTTGAGGGCAGTTTTGGATAATCTCATCTTTGAGACTCAAAATTCTTTTGTTGGTGGAAGGCAGATTCGGGATTCAGTGCTCATTGCAAATGAGTGTTTGGATAGTAGGTCGAAGAGCCGGTTATCAGGTGTGGTTTGCAAGCTTGATATTGAAAAAGCTTATGACCATGTTAACTAAGAGGCCTTGTTTTATCTATTGGACCGGATGGGTTTTGGGTTGAAATGGAAGGGGTGGATTAAGGCTTGTGTTACTTCTATCCATTTTTCAGTCCCGGTAAATGGATCCCCTGAAGGTTTTTTTGGAAGCTCTCGCGGGTTGAGACAAGGAGACTTATTATCCCCGCTTTTGTTTCTCTTGATAATGAAGGTTTTAAGCAGAATTTTGAAGAAGACACAGGAGAATAACCTTATTCAAGGTTTTCATGTGGGAGCAGTGAATTCTGTTGGTGTGCAGATTTCCCATTTGTTGTTTGCAGGCGACACTATCTTATTTTGTGATGCCTCTAGGGAACAATTGTTGTCCATAAGGTTGGCATTGTCTTATTTTCAGGCTTTTACGGGTTTGAAGGTTAATGTTGGGAAAAGCGAGATTGTCCCTATTGGGGAGGTGAATAATCTAGTTGCATTGGCTAGAATTATTCAATGTAGAGTGGGGAGTTTGCCTATGAAATATTTGGGGATGCCGTTGGGAACTTTTAAGACAGCTTCAATTTGGAATCCTATTTTGGAGAAGATAGAGAAGAAACTATCAGGGTGGAAGCATCTCTATTTATCTAAGGGTGGTAGGCTCACACTACTAAGGAGTACTCTCTCAAGTCTCCCAAGGTATTTTTTATCTCTCTTCACTATTCCTAAAGCTGTGGCTGCTAGAATGGAAAGTATTCAGAGGAATTTTCTTTGAGGGTCTTCTGAGGAAAGTTTCAAATATCTTTTGGTGGCTTGGGAAAAGATGTGTTTACCCGTTGAATTGGGTGGTTTGGGGATAAGAAGTGTGGCGTCATTTAATCAAGCTTTATTAGGGAAATGGTTGTGGCGTTATGGGCATGAAGTTACCCATCTTTGGTGGAGAGTTATCTCCACAAAATATGGTGAGGGTCAAGGGGGGTGGTGTACGAAAGTGTGCAGGAGAACTCATGGATGTGGCCTTTAGAGAAGCATTCATAAAGGGTGAGAGAGTTTCTCTAAGCATGTCTTTTGTAGCGGGTGAAGGCACTCGTATCCGCTTCTGGCATGATAGGTGGATTGGGGATAACACCCTGAAAGATCTCTATCCTGAACTCTATGTGTGTTCAGCTGCCAAAGATGCTTGCATCTTTGAGGTTTTGTGGATTCCGGAAGGAGGTACTTTTAGGGTGTGGGATTTAAGGTTTTATAGAGCTTTTGAAGATTGGGAACGAGCTGTATTTTATTCTCTACTTCAGTTTATCCAACCTCGTATTCCTCAGGGTGATAGGAGGGATACTCTCTATTAGCGGCTCAAAGGTGATGGTAAGTTTGACACCCGATCTTACTACCAAGCATTTCAGGGTACTCCGAATTCTTTGTTTCCTTGGAAGGGTGTTTGAAAACCAAAGATTCCTAAACAAGTGGCTTTCTTCTTGTGGAAAATTGCTCATGATCGGATTCTCACATTGGATAATCTCATGCTTAGAGTTCGCCCTTTGATAAATCGGTGTTGTATGTGTTGTTGTGATGGGGAGTCAGTAGACCATCTTCTACTTCATTGTCCTGTTACACATACCTTATGGACCTTCATGCTTCAGGCTTTTGGTATTCATTGGGTTATGCCAAGATCGGTGGCAGGTTTGTTATCTTATTGGCATCAGTGGCTTGTGAAGCATAACTCAAATATTTGGAATTTGATTCCCGGGTGCTTAATGTGGATTGTTTGGTTGGACTGAAATCGTCGCTCATTTGAGAACATGGAGAAGACATTGGATGAGTTAAAAGTTTTGTGCTAACACAGTCTTTTTGAATGGTCTCGTTGTTGGGGATTTACTGATTCTTCGTCTCTTTTAGAGTTTATGTTTTCCCTAAGATTATCTTTCTGATTTCCCTCTCTTTTGTTCTGATGTTTGTTTTTTCTGTTTCTTGTCGTTCATCGTCATGAACAATTTGTAATTTTCTTTTTTTCTCATTAATAATAGTTCTTTGATTACCTATCAAAAAAAAAAAATTCTCATCTTCTAATTAGTAAAATATTTGAACATTGGACATCTTCTGTCTTCCATATTTGTGCGTCTGTGAATGAAACTTTTCATATATACAAAGTTCATTTAGAATAAAAATGGATTAGAATGTACCTGAATAGCATCTTTTGAGTAGTAGCGGCCATCACCAGATACAACAAGTGTAGCACCTACATGATTGATAGTAGAACATAAGTAGATTTTAACCAAATGAAAGAACCGTATCTTAGTTGTAGAACTGTGTTGTATGAGGTACGTGGAATCTTCTAATATCAAGTTGCACTCATTGTGCAGGGTGGATGTCCTGTGAGAGTCTAATACCAAAGGGGCTGCTTAAGTCTCAAGGTGTGCTTTAAAATACTTTTCACTCATTTATTTATTTATTTATTTATTATATTCTTGATGCCTTTGCTTAAGGCTAACCTCAAAAATAGGCCTTAAAAGTTAAAACCCTCTCATTGCCGGAATATTTTCAAACTCTTGATGCATAATGAGGTATAAAAGTCCCATTGCGACTGACAAAAGAAAAATATCTTTTAATAATTCCCACTTGCAAAAGAACCGTTTCACTAATCATACACATAATCCATTCCATAACAGAACCAACCCTTACCTCTGACTTTTTCTGGAGTAAGGGCATTGAATGTTGATTGAACAAAATTGTGCAAGTAATGAGGTTGTATGAAAACTTTCACCTGAAAAGGTACGGCATTAGTAATACTTTCAGTTAAATAAACAAAATAAAATCATAGTGAACTCTTGCAAAATAAACAAACATTTTCCAACATAAAATCTCTCATCACATGGTGTTCATCAAAAACGATATTGCTTAAAAAAAACACAAATCAATTTGGTTTTCTTTAAAAATTCATAACGGGTTTTGAATGTGCAATGATTCCATACACATCCTGTATTTTGAATTTATCAAAGTTTTTTTATTTTTCAATGACCGTTGAGCTCAATATTAATTTAAGAGAAGTGCTACGTCCACAACATTTTCACAACAAATCATAGATAAAAAGTTGTTACTCGTTCTAATTTAAATCCACGACTTAATACTTTTTTGCCCACCTATAACAATCAATAACAACCTGCCACATAAAATTTGTTGTGAAAATATTGTGAACATAGCATTCCTCTTCATTCCTCTTCATTTAAAAGGGAAAATATGGGATCTACAAATCAAAGATCAGCAATTGGACAATGTTAATAATACACAATCACAGTTACCAGAGCTACTTGAGACAACGTGTTTCTTCATTACTCAATATTCAAACCTCTGATAATTAAAAATTGAAAAAGCTAGATCTGAAGCAAATTAATTATTAAACTAATACGCATTAGATCCAAATACTACAAACAAAGACAAAAAAAAGTGCCCCAGCAGTTTCCACACAATTAAACAACAAACAATATAAATTAACAAATATATCAACAAACGCATAGTAACTCAGCAATTGATAAACTAATAGTTCTTGAATCCAAAGCGAAATAGAGAAATCAATATTCATTCATCAACACCGTCAGTATAAGAAAAGGCCGAGAATTCAAATTGATTTCAAATATGAGACTGGTAAGCCTCACTGATCCAAAGAAGCAGTGCACTAAGATCTGATTCGATGAGAATCCGAATGAAAAAATCAGATGCCGCATGTAAATTGATCAATTTGATCATATAGAGATCGGGTTTGCATGGTTTAATTTCGAAAAACTGATTGATTCGGTGAAACGCAATAGATCAAATAAAAAAGCAACGAACATTAAAGCGCAACAGTGAAAGAATCGAATCGAATTGAACTGAATAGAAAGAAAGAAAGAAAGGGAAATTGAACCTTCTTGCGGAGACCAGAGGTACCAGGCTTTTGGCCATCGATTGGCTTGGTCTCGACGCGAGAAACCTTGAACACCATGGCTGAGAGAAAGAGAGACGCTGAGAGGTGAGGACTGAAGGTGGAGATAGAAATGGAAGTTTATATAAATATATGAGAAATGATATAGAGGAAAAGAAAAGTTGGCCAAAAATAAACTATTCTTGGGTGAGAGTGAGCTAGTGAGTTACGAACCGAATATTGGGGATTACGTTTTTGCGATGAGTACTGGAGCGAGCAATTGACCCTTTTCTTTCTTTATTTTTTTTTTTTTTTTAATTTTGGACAATTTATAACGGCGGTTAATATGGAACTGTATCAGAGCGCTTCTCACGGGAACTGGCCTGAAGCTGCCTCCTAATTTGACATGATAAATGGTAATAAATAATTTTAAAGTATTGGAGTATTTTTTTTTTTTTTTAAGAAAAATGCAATGTAATTAAGCATTTTATTTTTTGTGATTAAATTAATTTATAATGTTTGTTAAAAAAATGTAATAAAATGTATAGTTGGTATTTGCTTGCTGGTACTACCTCATTCTCGTGGGGACTTGCAGGTGGGCTACTTAACATTAATCTTAAAATATTAATGGTCTCTATTTAAGTTGATACCAAAAATGAAAAATGACACATTATTTCTTTTTCTTTTTTTCTTTTTTGAGAAACCAATTGATGACACACTTAACTGTTTTCTAGTACATAAGTTACATGAGCCAGATCTGCCATTGTGAATCACATCATTTTTCCTTCTAAACCAATTAATGTGTTTAGGCCTATCCACGGGTCAAACCGATTCAGTTTTGGACCCGACTTGCTGGTGTTGGGTGGAAGGTGGAGGACCCGAAACCGACCACCGACATTAATCAATCAAGTCAGTTTTCGGGTTCAAGTGGTGGTCGGTCGGTTCGGTCAATGGTGAAGTTCGTTAGAATCTGCAGAACGTTGCCAAGAACTGCAAAAAAGTCACCAAGATATGCAAATTTTCGCTGAAATTTGCTGGGATTAGGCTGGAGCTAGCTAAATCCCATCAGGTCTAGTCGAGATCTCACCAAATCTAGTTCAGATCTCGCCAGATCTAGTTCAAATCTCGCCAGATCTAGCTTAATCTTGTCAAATTTGGCCCGATTTTTTATATAGCATTGGTCGGGTCAGGTAGCTCAAGTTTTGGAGAAGGAAACCCGCCACTCAACCCACCGACGTAGGTTCTTGGAATCGAATACTGCCGCCGACCGACTAGAGCTTTAGTTTGAGCTAAAATTGAGTCAATGTTGGGTGGTTTGGTCAGGTTTTCGAGCTCTAGTTGGGTCTGGACACCTCTAGATGTGTTAATGCTCTTGCAAAAGTAGGGCAAAATAAGACTATGATTAAGTTCCTCATTTCATAACACATAAGCATCACTCGAGCATGTTATCCATTTTATTATCTTTTGATTGGCAGACATGGTAATTTTTTGTGCAAATTTTTCATACTCTTGTACAAGAAATCCTCATTTACCCAATTTTTTTTTTAAAGCTTACCAATTGACCATGCATAGAATTATAAATGAACCAAGCCATTTATAAAATAGCGCTGCTATATAATTTTATTTTTTTAAAAAAATTGTTTATGTTCGCTTATTTAACAAACAAGTCAAGTTCAAAATACTTTTCCTATTTTAACTAACCATTTTTTATTTTCACCCACATTAGATTTCTGTCATAAACACTACTTCATTCAAATATTATTTACTCATTCATTTTTTTATTTCTCTCCCACTTTTTGAAACACTCATTTTCCTTTATTGCAAATTTGCAATTATCAAGACACATAAAACAATAAACAAATTAAATAGGAAATGAATAATGTTCCCTAAATATAGGGAACAACCATAGCAAAACCTCAAAATAGGGAAGAGATAGGTCATCTAATGTGAGCTATTTTTAGATTTGGTTCCCTATTTTGTCCTCATATCCTATTTTTATGGAATTTTCCACCAATGCTTAGGGAGAATTGTTTATTCCCCATTGTAGACACCTCATTTTATATTGGTTAATAACATTTATTCTCCAGCCCCAATAATGAGCTTGATATGTCAATAAAGGGTTATCAAAGTTATTTTGATAGTTCAAAAGTAATTACAACTCAAAAGTGCTCTAAATCAATTTGAAAATGATGTTGGAAAATGACTTTTGCTCACTATTTTGATCAAAACTTTTGAGCCACAAAGAATGTTTGAGTGGATTTGTTTCATTAGAAATTAGACATCTTGGGATTCTATTTGAACATAAATAATTTGGATTTAAAATGAGTGAGTTATAGGCGTTTGAAGTTGGACCAACAGTGCAGTCAAAATTAGAGTTTTCGGGAAGCATGCGTATGCATGGGTTAAGAATGAATACGTAGCCTCAAGGCTGCGTATGCAGGCATGCTCCCAAACCTTCAGAATTTCAATTTTAAGGGCCCAAAACATCATTCTTTGTTGAAGGCCGGCTCCTAGACCCTTGGGAATATCCAAAAGTCTCTAAAAACCCCTGAAAACCCTAGTTTGAGCATATAAATACAACCTTATGCCCCCAATTTTAAACCCTAGCAAGAGAGAGACTCTTTTTCACCAAAATGCATCCAAGAACACTTTTTCACCTTGAATCTTCTACACGCACAGAGCTAACATGTTTTTCTAAGTTCTTAAAACCTCTTTCTAGTAGATTAGGCAGAAACTACTTTCAATCATCAAATCCAAGTCTCTTTCAAAACCTTTATGAGATTGTTTTGTAGAAAGAAAGTATTTTGTTGTGTTCTTCATGAAAACCTATTTTCTTAAGAAAAGATATGTGCATAACCATGTTTATAATCTGTAACATCTCTCTCTAGGAATTATTTTCATAAAGGAATTTTTTTTCCAAATCGTTTTCAAAAGCTTTATTAGAATATTTTGTTATTTGAGTTGTGACTATCGAAAGAATTGTTGGGTTCTTTAATCCCTTTGAAATCTCACTTGATCTTATTGTGTAGGCTCTGAGGGGTCGGTTAAATACTCAAATCTATGATCTTCAAGCAAGGCTTTCTCCATGGCTCTTCATTAGTTTGAATAGTTTTTACTTCTTTTGTTGTTTTTGAGAATATTTAGCATGTGTAGGTTTTGTCGTTGATCGATTTGTTTAATTCACATTTTTTGTTTTGTTTTGGATGAATAGTTGAGTGATTAGATATATAAAATGATGAATATTGATGAACCAGAAAAATACACTGTCCAAACAACAATCAATGTACATTATATTCGCAATAAGTGCACTAGTAACGGCAGAACGTTACACAAATAGGTTTAAATAGCCGTTGGCCATTAAAGCCGAGTAGACTAAACAACTGGATACGTTATAGAGGCAATAAAGCCTAGTTAATAGCATCATAACAAGGAAAAGGTATGCAAAACACACAGACCTAAAAGAAAAGACAAGCTATTTACGTGATTATTGAATAATCTCATTCAAGAAATACAACTCTAACTTTTCCATCGGAGGGTTTTTGAGAATTTCTCTAACCAAATCTCTCTCCCTTTTTTTTTCTTTTTTTTTTGCAGGTGTTGAAGAAAGTTGTTGGCTCCGTTGGATGAACAGCAAACCAATGATTTTAGACATAATCAAATATGATTAAATATATGAATTGAAGAACTTGACTAGGTATATGATTTGATGAACATGTTTTGTTTGTGACGTTTGTTCTTGGCAGACTGTGATCCAAAACATGCTTAGGATATGAACTGATTTATTTGATATTGATTTGTCGTGTCTTACCATGTTTTGATTAAGGGTTGAATTGGTAATATATGAATATGCGAATCTGTTTGAACATGTAATTTAATTTTGGATTTGTGTTTCTAAGTGAATATGTGCACGCATTATTAAAGGTGTGTATGCATTCTCTTAAAGATGCATACGCAACTTTTTCCATGTGCACACATCTTGACCCAGAGAATTGATGAATCTTTTGTTTTAATTACGTGATTGATTTTCTTTGATTTTTCCATGCTTGTTTATTATGCTTTACCATGAGTTTTCCATGATATTATATTTGACATGTTTGGAATATGATGTTCCCTTATTTATGCATGAATTAGTTTTTGTCTGATTTGATTTGTAATTATTTGATATTTGATTTGAATTTATTCCCTTTTATTTCATTATGTGAGATTTTTGCCTTGTGTGTTTTATTTTACTAAATAATTGCATGATTAGATTTTGGGCTTTGTTAATAATTAAATATGGCCTATCAAAATTAGTAAAAGACAGCCCATGGGCGGGGCAAGGCGAGGTTTGGTGCCTAACACCTTCCCATCTTTATACCTTGACTTCAGACTTAGTTTATAGTATGTAGACCCCTGTAAGAGATCCAAGAGGCCCAATTTGGTTCTTGGACTTAAACCAGGTAGTAACTCCCAAAAAAAGAGAAAACAGGTCATGCAACTCGCAAGTGCGAGGTGGTGCGCTCATATCCATGTCAACATTTTATTGCTTTTGTGTGTTGATAACTATAATAAAGAAAAGTAGTGTTTTGAAAAGTGAGAGAAGTAATAAAAAAAAATGAATGAAGAAATAATATTTAACTTAAATAAGGTTTAGAATACAAAATATGATGCGGGTGAAAAGGAAAAGTAGTTAAGCTAAAACAGAAAAGAATGATCTTATCTTAAAGTAAAATAAAGAAATTGATAAGCTCATACCAATGTTCTTATATTTTAAGTTCGTGTCAAGGAGGTTTCTGCCATTAGTTCTTGCTTTGATTTTGAGTTGAGACTTGAAACTGTTCAGCATAATAAATTTTGGTTAAAGCAAATGAGGGGAAAAAATAGTTACTTAAATATTTTCTTTATTTTGTATGATTGTTCGAATTTTTGTTTTTTAACACAAATTGAAAAGTATAAGGGCTAAAATAAAACATTTTAAATGATGAGGCAAAAATTTGAAAACCTTTGTGTTTAGGAAGATTGTGAGGGTGCTTACAACTTACAACTGCCTTTCCCGCTCGTCAGCCTAGTCTTACAAGTTACAACTCACAACTGCATTTCCCCTCTAGTAGATGGTAGTTTGCTTTATCGAGACTCTAACTAAATTTTTTTTTTTTTTAATTTTTTTGGGAAGACTCTCTACCTAAACTTCTTTGTGTGCAGCCTAAGCCTGATTACTAAATCAGTATTGACAAATATTATACCATCTTGATTCTTTACATGTGAAGATAGTAGTTAGTGAACAATTTTTGTTCCGGTTTTTTTTTTCTCAGAATAATAAATTTCTTTTGCTGCCAAGTACGTCTTTTTATTGGCTTCTTTTTTCTTTTTTTCTTTTTTTCTTTTTTTCCTTCTTCTTCTCCTTTAAAGTCTAACAAAATTGACTCACACCAGTTCACTCTTGAATCTTTTTTTTTTTTTCAAATGATTTTTGCGGATTCTTAAACTTGTGAAATGTATAGTATTTAAGTTTTAAGTCAATTATATGTTCATCAGAATCATCACATTGTTATATATATATATAAAGCCTATAACATTCACATCATGATGATTCTTTTATTATAGGCTAGGACACTAGTTGAATTTTGGTGTAAACAGAATTTGAACTCTAGATCTATTATTCAATAACAAAAGAATTTACTAATTGAGCTAATTGGAATCCACAAAAAGAAACTTAGTTAATTTGTCTCTTTAGAGAACTCTATTGATATGATTGAAAAATAAATGAAACAAAAGGCTCATATTTTGTTCAATAAAAAGTTTTTTTATTCGTTCATTTAATAGTTGAGTTAGTTCAAAGTTCAAACATAACTAACTAGTGAAATGCAAAGTATTCCACTCCCTTGCATTTTTTTAAGTCATTACTATGTTCATCACATGGTTACTGTGTGTCCCTAGTGAACTTTGTTGGTAATTTGTAAATAAACAAAAAGCTTGAGCTTAGCTTAAGAGAAATCTTGTTTATATTTGTTTATTTTGCAAACAAGTTATGTTAAAACAAAATAATGTATTTGTGGACGTGTGTTAGTAAAAGACTCAATTTAAATAATAATAATAATAATAATAACAACAACAATAACATATGTTATACATATAAATGTATAAAAATAAAAATAATTGTGTAAATAAATGCATAACATGTCTTTTTTTTTTAATAATATATATAGTCCATTTCATAATTACAAGGTTACTAAATCTTTTTCTTTTTTTTGAGGAAAACAAGGTTACTAAATCTAATTCTTATAAGTTCATAAATGAAAACATTATATCTAATTAATTCAAATAATATAATTTCGTTTGGTTTCTAATTGAATATCTTTTCATGTATTTGTCTTGTATTGAGGTATACCAAAGATATGAGTAAAAGTGGAGTAGTCAACTAAAATTTAGTTATTAATTACTATTATAGAATTGTAAAGCAATTAAAAATTATAATTATTATGTTTATTATATAAATAGAAATAATGAGAATAAAATAACTCATAAGTAAATTTCAACTTGTTCGACAAGAAAATAAACCAAAATTGAAATCAAAATATAGCTTGTGAACAGCTTTAGTTGGTCTTTGGGTCAAGCTCTTGTAGGCTTTGGTTTTTAGTTTGTGTTAGGTTAAGGCAAAGCCCAACTGGCCAACTTTTTTGTTTGGGTTAGGTTGGGTCAAGCCTGTATGGCCGTATGGGCCTATTTATCATTCTTTTTTTTCTTTTTCTTTTTCGCTTGGGGAGGGGTGGGGGGTTGTATGTGGACCAGTTGGACTGTGGCGTGACATTGTTATCTTTTTATTTAAATGCATCTAACTATATATAAAACACTTTATATGAGATATTTTGAACACAATTTCCTTTTTGTTGTATATTACAGTTATTTTGTTTGTTATCATTGATGTATGTAAGTACTTATTATTACTCTATCAATGATAGCTCAATTGGTCAGTA
This sequence comes from Castanea sativa, assembly GCF_040712315.1. Lineage (NCBI taxonomy): Eukaryota > Viridiplantae > Streptophyta > Magnoliopsida > Fagales > Fagaceae > Castanea > Castanea sativa. The sequence goes on along the minus strand of NC_134015.1, from coordinate 22,017,564 downwards.
CTTTCTTTTATTTTCAACGAAGATATTTAGAATCCTAATTTCCCCTTCCATTGTAATTATCGAATTATCAAAAAATAAATAATAAATAAATTGGTTAAACGGAGTACAATCATTAAGGAATTTAAATTAAACCACAAACAAACCGAACTTGAACCAATGGAGAGGCTCCAGACAATTAAGTGATTAACAAAATCATGCCAATGTCTTTTTTTAATGCAAAATCAAGCCAACTATAAACAACCTCAAATATTTTTCTAAATAAGTGTGCACTCCATCTTAAAATTTTAATGTATGACACGGTCCGCAAACACGACACAAGTTTTTACGGGTTAACCTTAGACTTTAGCAAGTTCAGGTCATAATTGAGTCAAGTTCAGGTCATAATTGAGTCAACCCAAAATCAACACAATAAGAAACGTGTCAAAAGCGGGTTGACTCTCTCCTTGATTTGCAATTGACACATTTGACATATTAATTTATTCGAGTGTCAACAAGAAATGGCTTATCACGACCTATTTAACTCATATAACAAATAAATATTCATTTTATTTTAAATTTATCAAGTACTTTTTATATCCAACCTATATTTTAAACTTAAAAAGAAAAGTATGCAATTACAACTATTAGAGAATTTACCAGTTGAGTTAACTGGAACCCACTTGTTTATTAAAAATTTAAAACAATATTAATCAAGTCAAACATGTTGAAAATGGTTGCTTATTTTAAACGGGGTAAATGGGTTGTATTTGTGTCAACCCAATTTATTTAATATTAAGAGGATTAAAATGGGTCGTGTCACATTTGTGTCAACCCAATACGACCCGCTATTAAACTTGTCAAATGGGTCATGTTGTGTTAATTTGCTTCATTAGTATATTGTATTAGGGTTAAAGGGTCATGACACGATAGTTAAATAGGTTGTATTTGGTTTAAGCCATTAAGCCAAATACTCCGATCATAACATGACACGCCGACAAGAATTGACACCCTAAACTACAATCCTTATCTACAAGTAACACATGGCAAAACATGACGGAATTCATTAACCTAACTTGAACCCGAATTTTCTTACCCAAATAAAAAATGGGTTGACACGTGATCTGACTTGTTTTATGGGTCAACTCGACCCGACTTGACTAACACATGACCCAACCCATTTTTTAAAACCCTTTTTTTTGGTTAAAAAAATAAAATAAAATAAAGACATAGTTGGTTTACTTGTTTGTTATGAGCATTACACTATACAACCCAAACTCAATTGACAAATATAATGTAGGTGGTTTTTTTTCCCTAAAAAAAATCTATTTAAAAAAAAAAAATTGGATGATACCATTAAAACATGTTTTTATATTTAACGTCATTCAAATACAATGGCCTCAAGAAAACAATTGAGACTTTTATCTAGTTGCATGCAAACAAATTGATGATTGCATGCAATAAATAAAGATTGAGGCATTCTTCTTGCTTGAATAACATGATATGTAAAGATTCTTAGATATCAAATTACAAAGTACATACCAAGATAATCTGACTGCAGTAGACTTAAAAATATATATTTGAAATTATAAAAATGTATAAGAGAAGTATTCATAAATGTAAAAAGAGTAAAGCCAAAGTATTTAAATGAATTGACATAAATTATGAACGTTTAAGCTTATTTTTTAACAGTCCAAAGCCGAAATAAAAGACAATATTTTATGAGATGTAAATTTACAATAACATGATATTTATAAAAGAGACCATGTATAAATAAGTAAGCAATCAAATTTTGATGTATATTCCCCAATTGAAATAGAGTACCAACCACAATGCATCTAAAATTAAACACAACTATTAGCTTATTTTTCAAGATATTAGATTATGAAATTAGTTTTCAAGATTTTAAATTTTTTATATGTTTTTATTCTTTGTCAAAGTAGCTATCCATTTAGGCATTTGTAATTTTGTTTTATATTGTGGGACGTTGATATTGTGTAGTAGTGAAACTTATATGTTTGTTTCAATTAGATTTTCAAATGGTAGACTAGACTCCATTGAGCTTATGATGTTGATTTTGATTTTGATTAGGAATGTTGGGATTTGTATAATTTTATAATTATTGAACTAGTTGAGCTGAGATCTTTCTTGATATGGGTGGTGTAGGGATGAAAGGCCCAGGAATGTATATTGGGCCGTGGGCCTTTTCCGAGAAAGTTCAGCAGTCTGAGGACAATTAGACATTAGTTAAGACATACAAATTAGTAGGGTATGGAAGGATTCTGCCATGAAGGTTTGGGAAGGTAGCCCAAGGAGAAATGCCTCATCGGCTAAGCAGAGCAGATGACAGATCAAGAGCAACACTCTGGACGATTCTACTGGTAGGGATAAACATCAAGAGGGAATAGGATAAAGGGAAGCTAAGAAATATCTAAGAGAAAGCTGCTACCACTGCATTAAATGCTCAGCAACTAACTCTTTGGCCACATTAATGTAGAGGTGATACCTGAACAATGATATTTAGCCTTATAACTACCCCCAAAGACTTCAGGAAGGTGTTGATGGGATAAGGATCAAAGCAAGTAAATTGATCTACACGTGGAGGGTGGAGATGAAGCAAAACAAGAGAATATAAGGAAGAAAAACCCCATTACAAGAGGATCATCTGAGAATCTACAGAGAAAACATTGTACCAATAAGAAGTGTAATTGTAATCGTAATCAAGTCTAAGAGAAATAAATACAAGAGCTACTCTCCTCGAACTTTGCCAAGGAAGATTTTCTACGCACAAAACATATTTATCTTTGCTTTCTTGTCATCTTTAACCCATTATGATTATTGTCCAACTCATTGAAGTATAGTTTCAAGCCCACTCTTTACAAATTCATTGTGTTGGGCTTTTTAGGCCTTAATCCTTTTATCTTTTGGGCTTAGGATCCAAAACGTGTCCTCACAGGTGGTGTACTCAAAGTAATACATTTCACATTAAATAATTTGCTACATGACTTACCAAATGGAAAATGCATTCCTACCAACCACAAAAAAAGTGGCAAATAATTTTTTTTTAAATAAAAATATTTTCATTTCGAAAATACAGGTCAACTCGCCCAACTCAACCTGCACATTCGCTTTGCCACGTTTGTAGAGAGACTTTTATTTAAAAAAAAATCGAGTAACATAAAAATTAAAATAAGTAACTTGGATCCTTTGCCAACGCTAACATTAGGTTTTTGTTTGCTTGTTTACAGGGCCCTTTTCAAAAAGTATATAATGATAATTGTAGGGTACAGAAATTTAATAAGGTAGTAATGCCACGTGTCATACTTGAGGCCGAGGAGTCCTATGTAGTTCCGAGGAAACCATACCCTTGGATAGTAAGGCCGGAGGGGTGAGCCATGGCCACGTCAATGGCACATCACCAAAGGAGGCCACACTGTAGAGGAAGAAGTTCAGAGAGGGGGTTAGCCCTAACATGGCTGGAGGGACGGTAGCTACCACCACATTTAATGCACATCACCAAACTCTCTTGCAGCATTTATGTGGAGAAGACCCCTAAACAATACTATCTTGGTTGCCGCAACTCACAAAAGATTTGAGAATGCATCTAATGAGACAAGCACTCAAGTAGTGGCCTACATAATCAACAAATGGAGGGTCAAGATGGAGGGAAAGAGGCTATAAGGGGAAGAGATCCTCTAGGAAGAGGAGGTTCATTTGAAAAACGATGGAGAAAACACTGTAGGAACAAGAACTGAAATTGTAACCAAGTCTGAAGAACTATATTCAAGAACTACTCTCCTCGGATTTTGCCAAGGGAGGATTTCCTTAAACAAAGCTCATTTTTATTTGCTTTCTTACTATTTTTAATCCACTGTGTGCATTATTTAGTTCATTAAAGCCTAGTTTTCAAGCCCACATTCTACAAATTCATTGTGTTGGGCTCTTTGGGTCCTAATCCTGTTACTTCTTGGGCTTAGGATCCAAACCGCGCCCTTACAATAATAATTTGATTGTTACAATTGATGATGCGAATAAATTCAGTAGGCTGGATGTTTTGGATTTGAAAGGACTACTGGATGTCTTAATAGCCTGAAAAAGAAAGAACAGTGATTAAAGGTGACCGGGGTCGCCGACCAAGAACCCTCCAATGTCAAAATTAGTTTTTCTCTCTCACATTTTGGAGTTCCAACTTTTCAAGAAATGTCAAAAAACGTACCTTTACCGAGCCTGTATGGGCATTTATATACTGTGCCCCAAAAACAGTTATTTAGATTCGTAACTTCTTCCATATTTTTAGACAATCAGAGGGTCAAAGGTAACTTCCACAACTGCCACGAGAGTTATATTTCATTCTTTTGCAACTGCTGTTGACGGTTAATTTCTTGAGTGGAAGTTACAGTGGTGAAACCAGGTATTGCTCACGCCTTGGAATCATAACCCATGGTTATTTAAATAAGAGAGCGATACATGGAATTTTCTAAGTATCATGGATCATCCATGTGCTTTCCTAAAAAACGCAAGTGTGCTCTCCAAAAGACATGTTATGAAATTAAATGTGCCCCTAAATTCATTTATTTGTTCCATTATGACAAACTACCAAGAGAACCACTATTACCAAACAAACAAAGACTCGAAAAATTTCACATTTTTTTGACAACTTACCATGGTAGTAACTTATGATTATTGCAATACCATTTTCATATGAACTTCTGAATTAATATTACTATAATTTTGTTTTTGAATTAACATTATTATATTTTTGTACTACATTATTTATATTTATTGATATGAATTATAAAATCTCATGCTAACTATATTTATAGAATACAAAATAATTAATTACAAACACCAAATTAATTGTACATCTTTTTCTTCTTTTTTTTTTGGCTAAGAATTGTACATCAATCACAAGATGTATATATGCATTTTGAATTAGACTTAATTTATAAAAAATACTACTACTGAACTTGGGCTTTTATAACAAATTGAAGACTTCTTAGTTCTTACATCAAGACCCTATGTAAGAACTAAGAATAGAAGGACAAGGTATCTCATTCATAAAGACATGTATAGTCTCTTTCACAACACATCAATGTCGCATCAAATCAATGTCGCATGATTGTAGAACCCACATATGATAAGAAAAAGGAAACACAATACGAAATAAAAAAAGACTAAAGAGTGGAAAAAAAAAAACTCTATACAATCATCAAAAGGAAGAACAAATTAAAATAAGGATAGATTCCCAAACTTTGGATAGGAATTTCCTGAAAAACTCAAGCGTGCTCTCCAAAAGGCAACATGCTGTTATATTTACTGCACAACATTACCTGTAAAGTTTTCCCACAGTTTATATATATATATATATATATATATAAAGGAAAAGAAAAGGGGCGTCCATCCATACCATAACCTTTATATTTATTTTTCCTTTTCCCCCTTTAGCGAGATTCCATCTAAGGTACAGCAATGCTCAATCACAATCACTTCCTCTTAAAAAATAGAAACATAGTGAAAAAAAAAAAATTCAAAAATCCATGCCCTAAAGGTACCTACTTGATGATATTAAAGTAGGCAAAAAAGAAAGAATATATATAAAAGCAAAAAAGCAAAGGGTGAAACAAAAATATAATCAGAATGAACCTCAATTTTTTAACCCCTTTTTTTCCTAGAGAGAGATAATTCCAAATGAAAAAAGCCTAAACAGCCGCTGAGATGATTTACATGCAATTACAGTCACATTAGACCCAAGTCCCCACCATACAACCTTACATCACCCACCACATAATTTAAATTTAAAAAAAAATTAAAAAAAAAGCTAGAGAGAGAAATTAAAAAAGAAAAAGAAAAAAAGAAGAAGATAAAGCTAAAGCTAAAAAAAAAAAAAGAAAAAACATCAATTAGCAGAGACTAAACTAATATTATAAAAAAAAAAAAAATTCTCTCTCCCTCTCTTCAGTCTTTAGTAGTCAGCTCAGAGCCGAGCTGAACTCAACACCCAACTGGCGCGACAGCCGGCTTGACCTTTGGAGGCCTTCCTCTCCCTCTCGGCGAGCCTCCAGTTGGAGCCGCAGCCGGAACCGAAGAAGCCGCGGTCTTAGCCTTCTTAGGAGGACGGCCACGTGGCCTTCCGGAGCCGGCCGACGCGGTTTTCTTGGTAGGCGAAGGCACCGGAGCAAAAGGGTCTCTGGGCTTAGGCGGACGGCCTCTGGGCCTAGGCGGAGACGCCACGGCGCCGGGCGACATCGGCGCCTTTGGCTTGGGTGGACGGCCACGACCACGCTTCGGCGGCGCGTTGGGGTCTGGCTTCATGTAGTTGTTCTTGACGAGAACGAGCTGGCCGCTCTGCTTCATCTTGTTGAGGTGGTGCGACAGTAGAGTCGAGTGAGACGCTGGGATATTCGGGTAGGCAGTCTCTATGTGCTTCGAAATAGCCGATTTGTTCGCTTCGTTGTTCAGCGCCTCCACTGCTGTCATAATCATCTGAGAAAACATAACAACAACAACAACAACAACAACAGTTAAGAAACATCAATTTCCCCGTCAATTATAGATTTTTTAGTTATGTACATAGTTATAGTTAATACCTCAGGATAAAGCGGTAGAGTTGTAGGTGGAAGAGATTGAGATTGAAGCGTTGGAGGAGGATTAGGGGCTTCTTCAGTCGCCATGAGAGTAAGAAATGCAAGTTAAGAGTGAGTGAGTGAGAGAGCGAGTGAGTGTGTGTGAGAGAGAGAGAGAGAGAGAGAGAGAGAGAACTGTAGTAGGAGAGGCAGGCAGAGTGAGTAGGGGGGGGGGTTGGATTTAAAATGAGGTTTGTTAGGGATTTGGATCGAGGGAAAAGGGATGAGACACTTGCTCTGGTAGCCTAGGTTGAAATGATCTAACGGCTGGGGGTTGTGTTTTTGGGTGATGATCGGACGGTTCTTGTTCGCATCACACGGATCGATGACGTGGCTTAAAACGCTTTTGTGGAGTTACCAATTTGCCCCCTTTCTTTTTTTTTTTTTGAATTTCATCTCTTGTTGAGAGCGTTTCGAATGTAACTCGGGGGGTGAAGGTTGCATGAGCTGTAGCGCAAAAAAGTTTAACACGTTTCAGAATTTGATTGGTTGGAAGATTAAAAGTGTGGAAGAAGCGGGAAAACATTTTCGGTTGGGCCAATAGGATTTTGACACGGTGATAGTTCACGTGGAGTTGAGCTTGTTTGATTTTTAATTATAGATTCGAAGACTCAGATCCAGCATCCGAGTGCGGAAAGTGGGACCCGGGTTGGGGGTGTTGTGGTCCACGGTGGAGGAGAGACAGAGTTACGGTTGTGTGCGTCGGAGGTGTACGTGGTACCATGGCAGAGAGCGTTGAGAACTGAGAAGGATCAACAATGTTGGTTGGTTGGTTGATTGGCCACTCTTTTTAGCTGACATGTGTCTTGTCTGTAGACATGCACACGCACTTACAGTTTACACAAGCACAGTCTCTCCTCTGTTCCGTACAATTATTTAAATCAGACAGATAGAAAGATATGTTTATGGATATAGATAAGGATGGCAATTTAGATTCGGTCCGCGGATACCCGGCCCGGCCCGACCCTAATGGGCCGGATTTTGCCCGGCCCGATAAAGAATAGGATCGGGTCTGGGTTTTTTAAAAAAAAACCCGAAGCGGGTTCGGGTCGGGTCCGGGTTTTATAAAAAAATCCGAAACCCGACCCGGATAAAAACCCGGTTATGGAGGATAAGACATTTTGTAAGAATTTCTTAGTCTTTTTCATTTGTTAGTTGGAGGATAAGACATTTTGTAATTTCCTAGACTTGTGGGATTTATTTTGTAGCTTTTTAAGTGATTTGTTGATTTAAAATCTTAGTTGTGATTTGTTGATTTATGATTAACTTATAATTTGGTTTGATTTGGTTGCCCTATAATGTGGCCTAAATGCCAAATTTTGGCATTTGGGCCATGTTAAATGGCTTGAATATGCTTGAATTTAGGGAAAAAATTTAATGGGCTTCAAAAAAAAAAAATTTTTTGTTAGGCTAGATTTGGGCCCAAGAAGATAAACGGGGCCCGCGGGGCCCGTGGGGCCCGGCGGGGCGGGTATGGGCCCCGGAAAAAAAAACCCGATTAATAATCGGGCCGGGTCCGGGTTTCGGGTCTTGGCCCGCGGGTCGGGTCCGGGTATGCAAAAACCCGGCCCGAACCCGACCCGTTGCCTTTCCTAGATATAGATATATATTTTTTTAAGTTTTTCGATAATATTTTCACAACAAATTCATAACTAATAACTCGTAATAATTTATCACTTAAAATTTAAATTTATTGTGAAAAGATTTACAGGCAGCAATCCGTAATTGCAATAAAAAAGAAGGATACAGTGCAAAACTGACCCTCTAAATTTCTTCAGATTTTATTTCAATATTTTAACTTTGTATTTATTCATTTCAGTCTTTTAACTTTCAAGTTTATTATTCTTTTTTTATTTTGAGCAGCAACTTTCAAATTTATTCAATTAAAGCTTTTTTATCAACTTTTTTTATATGTTGTGGTTAATTTTTCAATTTTATAAATTTTTCTTCCAATTTTTTAAATTAAAAAAATTCAATTAATGATTGAAAAGTATTTTTCATTTTTTTTTTTTTACAAAAAAATTTAACAAAAGTTAACGGAAATAACTTAATTGAATAAATTTAAAACTTAAAGGATTGAAATGAATGAATGAAAGTTAGAGGGTCAGTTTTGTATTTTAGCCTAAAAAAAAATCATATAGAGATCCTGTGAGATGGGTTGAAATTTTTAGCTTATTTACAATTTTAATTTATTTTTGCTACTATTCATAGATTTTATTGCACTTTTTGATACTATTCATAAGTCTCATTGTATTATTTAGTTTTTTTTTTTTTTTGTTATGCTTTCAACAAAAAGTTTTTAATTTCAGTTAAATAAGACTCATATTCGCACTTTAATTTGCTTTGATATCCGTAGGACATATTGGGTTGGATTCATGTTGGCTTTGGTGTATTTTAGTATTTTCAACGAAATACTTCAAAATTCAAACCTCCTTTTTTTGTGATTATTCAATTTAAAAAAATAAAAAATTTATCGCAAATCAATTAATGATGTGAAACCTACATGTCAACAAATTTAAATAAAAATAAAATGCAGCCACCTCATTTTTTTTTTTTTTTAAATGCATGTACTTTATGCTGCTCCACACAACCAATTAGCTTGGAGAGAAATCCCAAAATTTGCTCAATATATTAGTTTAGGGATTTTTTTTTTTCTTTTTAAAGGAAGAAAATATAGGATGATAGGGGCATTTGTTTTTGACCCTACAAGGGCATTGTCGAAGACAAATTTGCGTGATGACACGACACTTGATGGGCTTCGTTATGGTGACAACATTTGAACGGAGAGCACGTAAAATTTGCTGTGGAGAGAATTGCCAAAATTGAGGGAGTATTGTTCAATGGGTTGTAAATCAAAGATAGGGTTTTAAGTAGAATAAGAGAAGGACTAGCTCTTTTTATTGTATTTGATACTTTTTCTTTTCTTTTCTTTTTTTGTGGTCTTCTTCCATTTCACTTTAGGCACATAATTGATTTTTGAGAGGGTGGAGGGGGAGGAGAGGGGATTTGATCTTTTTTATAGTTGGTGATGCAGGCAAAAAGTCACAAGATAGAACATGTATGCTTTAAGATAGTAACTTTTGAATCCACAAGGAGAATTCTAGAGTCAACTAGAGAAAGAAGAGAAAAACCCTACTAAAAATATGATTTAAAAAAAAAAATCTAAATGTCCTTGGAAGCTACAAGGTGTATAATGACGAAAAGAAATTATAGGGTTGTTAGGAGTCACTTAGAAAACTCTAAGGTGATTCTAGGCTGGTTAGGAGCCTTTAGAACACCCCATTTTTGTGTTAAGCATTAAATTAGTCTAGAAAATAGGAAAACTCACAAAAGAAAATTACAAACCAAATCCTACAAACTCTAGTTTATGTTATAAAATAGATGAGACCTTATTTTAATTTTTAAATTGCTAGTTTTTTTTTTTTTTTTTTTTTGTTGAATAAATATTTTATTGATCACCACAACAAGGGGAAAGGCAAAAAGGAGAGGGTTTGGGTCCATTTTGGCCCATTGGTGTGATACCAAGGCAGGGAAGCTAGAGATAGGCACTGGCCCAGTCCAATCATACAAAGAAGTTCATTGGACAAGAAGATGTGTAGGAGCATTATCTTCTCTATACACAAAAGAGAAAAGAACAATTTACAAAGGATTAACATAAATACAAAATGTCTTCAGAAATCCATTTAATGCTCTAGTAAGGGATCACATCAGGGCTTCTCAGCGGATCAATAACATTTCAATCATCGCCTTCAATAACAATATTAATGAATCCTTCCGAAACAACCCTTTTAACAACACATAAGGCAGCCTTTGCTTCACCCAAGAGAGGGTAACTAGGTGCCAACTGCTTAGTGTATAATAATTTCCCTTTCTCGTTTATGGTTATCCTTGCAATTGTGGTTTTATATTCTCTAATTGCTGCATTGAACCTAACCCAATTCTTTGGATGGGGCTTCCAACCTTTCTCCTTGGCTGGCTTCGTTGGTAGACTATCCTATGCTTCTTTATGCTCCATATATGATTTGAAAATCTGCCTAGATAAATCAGTTGGGGAACTTTTAGTGTCATCAACCCTAGTTTTGTTCCTTTCCATCCAAATATGATCACACAAAATAATTGCATAGAGTTGAAATTCATCTTCTAACCCCAAAATTGCTTTAGGCTTAAGAATGAACTTGACCCAATTTTGGATAGAGGGGTTCTCCTTGTTGCTCAAATTTTAAGGCCACAAGGCTAACAACCATAGTTTCTTCACCCAATCACATTGGAGAAATAAGTGCTCTAGAGTTTCAGGAGCATTGTTACAAAGGCAACAATCAAGCAATGGGAGAGGGAATCTATTATTAAAAACCGTTCTAGATGAGATAATTTCCCAAACTAACTTCCAAATGAGGTTCTTGAGGCAAACTTGGATTTTTATCTTTCACAGAGATTTCCAACCATTAGTGTTGGAAATCAAAAGACTTGTTCTTAGGAAGACTGTTGAGCTAAATGAATATTTATGGTTCTGTTGATTGTCTTAGGTTCAAATAATTCAGTTAACTTACCCCTATCCCATAGATAAAAAAAAAATTACCATAAATATTAAGCTTGAATAAGCAGCGTAGGTCATCTCATAAAGCAATGAGTCTTGATCCTTAAAATGATTCCCTTCATGTCACCAAATTTGATGCATTTTTATGTTGACTTGTACTAGTATTTTCCTACCTTACAAACTTCTTACATATTGACTTCAGACAGTCTCTTTATTCAAGGAAAGTTTATGTCGACTACTCTACATTAGTTGGTTCGGTTATAGGGTGACAATGATAATGTGGTGGTTCAAGATATAGTAGTAAGAATAGTAAAAGTAATGGTGGTGTTACAGTTTAGTGTAAAGTGGTGATTGGTGGGATGTTGGAGTTGATGGATTTGTGTTTGTTTTCGTTGTTCTTTTCACATACTTTCTTAAACAGTTTTTTCCCTTTATACGTTTGCCTTTTTAAGTACATTAAATTTGGAAATGCCTCTTTGAGCCCTCCATTTTTCTCATATGTTCTTTTGTACCTTTGCATCTAATAAGTCTTTTTTTCTTCTCCAAACCCATATGCACACATAAGCACTAACCCCGAGCAACTATTATCCCAAATCCATTGAATAAAAGCTCTAATCATCCACACCACAATTATTATTCTTAGTAGAAACACATTTAAACTTCAAATAACAAAATCAAACTTGTATCTCACAGAAATGTTTCTCATTTATATACAAAAACAATTCCAAAATTTCAATTCAAATCATCCCAAAATTTTTAAAATTACTCACTTCAGTTGGAATTAGTGCCCACATTGAAGCTGGGTGTAACAACCTAAGGAGAAGCGCTAACCACATCTGTCCTATACCTCAAAAGGACTATTCACAATTGAGGCTCCTTGCAGTTGTTAATAAAACCCAGTTCAACCCAGTAAATTATTGATGTAGGACTCATCACACAGTCAATCAAATTGGGGCATTACAATCTCCCCCACTTAAATCTCTAATGTTAGGCCTGTTCATGGGTCAGTCTGGATCGGGTTTGTGCCCAACCCGGAACCGACCTGACTAGATTGGATGCCCAGAATTTCAACCCGCCACCGACCGGAGTGGCTAATTGGATCAGGCGGATCTGACTTTCAATGGATGGCGGTTGGTTCGGTTGGAGTTGGAGATCTCAAAATCGGCCAAAAACTAGCGAGTTAACGCTGAATTTTTCTTGAAATCGGCAACATTTCAGAGATATTTGCGCTAGATTTGGCGAAATCTCACCAGATTCTGCGAAATCTCACCAGATTCTGCGAGATCTCACCATATCTAGTGAGATCTTGCCAAATCCAGTGGAGATTCAATGGATCTAGCTGAGATCTCACCGGAAATGGCTGAGATCTCGTCAGATCTAAAAAATTTTGTCGAAAATTGCTCTTTTATCTATTCGGTTGGGTTTTGGGGAGAAAACCCGCCAACTTACTCACGGTTTTCGGATTCTGGAGGCGAAGACCCACCGTTAATCGTCACCGGCGCCGGGTCGACTGATTCTCGGGCAAGGTCAGATAAGTTGGCCAGGTGGGTCGGGTCTCAGTTGTTATTGGACACTCTTACCTAACGTCCTCGTTAGGGTTCACTTTGTGGGGTAGTGTCTCTGAGCCCACACGGAATTACCGGGCCAGCTCTAATACCATATGTAGCAATCAAAGGAAAAACGATAGCCATATCTACGCTATACCTCAAAATGACTAGTCACAATTGAGGCTCCTTGCAGTTGTTAATAAAGCCCAATTCAACCCAGTATATACCCGATATGGGACTCATCACACATCCACACCCACACACATCACATAATCAATCAAATTAGGGCATCACAATCACATATGTAACAACCCAAGGAAAAACGCTAGCCACACCTGTGCTATACCTTAAAAGAACTAGTCACAATTGAGGCTCCTTGTAATTGTTAATAAAGCACAGATCTACCCAGTAAATACCCGATGTGGAACTCATCACATACACACATCACACAATCAATCAAATTGAGGCATCACAATCTCCCCCACTTAAATCCCTAATGTCCTCGTTGGGTAGTATTTCTAAGCCCACACGGGGTTATCGAGCCGACTTTGATACTATATGTAACGACCCAAAGGAAAAGTTCTAGCCACATCTATGCTATACCTCAAAAGGACTAGTCACAATTGAAACTCCTTGTAGTTGTTAATAAAGAACAGATCTACCTAGTAAATATCTGATGTGGGACTCATCACACACCCACACACATCACACAATTAATCAAATTGGGGCATCACATTGGGCCTTGGGGTAAAATTTTCTTTCAATTTCTTTAGCAAAACTTAATGGCACAATTAGGGCAGTAAATGAACTCCGTAATTGTTCATCAACTCAGATTTGGCTTGATAAAAAACTCATTCATGCTTATTTGTTTATATATAAGCCAAGTTTCAACCTTAGTTTTAGACTTGTTTAATAAACATGCTAAGCCTAGGCAAAAAGATTGTCAATGAACAAGCTTGTGAACAATATGGTTCAATAATAAACAAGTCGAGCTTAAACTTGTTTATATGTTTGGTATAAGCTTGATATGAGCTTGAAAAATAAATTAGTAAATCATTAATCAATTTTTATTGAGGACTTGACTACTTGTCCAAACCAAATGGATTTGATAATATGTTTAATATGGACTTAATAATGTATTTGTGTTAGATCTCAAGCTCAAAAGCTTGATATTGAGCTTGAGCCTTAAGCACAACTTGACTAATGAATCGAGCCAAGCCAAGTTAAACTCAAGCTTTTGAACTTTTTGACGAGCTCGAGTTTGAACATTGTTTGTAGGCTCGTTTTGAGCTCAACCCGAGCTTGAACATTTTACTTTCGTTGTCAAGGGGAGCTCGAATATTTTGTACTTAAAAGTTTGATTCATTTAAAAATTTAGGCACAATATTCTTTCAACAACAAATCAATTTAAATTATATATCTCCAAATCAAAAGAAAAACCCCTAATATGTTTTGTTGAGCAAAATTTAGGTTATTTTTCCCAATTTTGTTTTGTTTTATGGAGTAGCATGAACAATTTTTTTTTCCTTGTATTCAAAATTTTCGACACATGATCTACGATACTAATTGACCAAAGTTACATGAATTTTGTTTGCCATGTCAAGTTTTTTCATCTATCACTTAATGAAAAGGACCTTTTGAGAAGCATTTATTTATATATTTTTTTATACAAGGCAGAATTTCTACTTTAGCCTAATCTAAGTGTATTTGTGTGTGAAGTTCCCTCCTGGAAACTTAAACCTCGGCCCTTACCTCCCACACCCCACAAGAATTTATACTTAGTTTTTGAGAAGCATTTTAAAAAGTATAGGAACTTGTTTTGAGGAAAAAAAGAAAAAGAAATATAGGAACTTAAATGAAACATTTAAAAGTCTAGCGATTGTTTTGAAAAAAATTCAAAGTTTGAGGAGCAAACGTATAATTTAACCAAAAACAAATATAACATCTATAATCTATAATATATATATATATACACACACACACACACCCTATAACAAAAAAACGTTTGACTTTTGGTTTATTTTTTAATATTGCACCATGTAAGATTTAGAGACCTCATAATTTTACATGTCATTATTGTAGTATTTATATTTATTTAAATTTAGATTATATTACATATTTAAACATTCCATTAGAATATCGCCACATCATATGTTCTTAAAATGGTATAATAGATAGTTCCACATACAAATGATCATAATAAATGCATATTAATAAAATTAATAAATACCATTATTATCAATTTCATATTATGCAAAAAAATAAAAAAGAAGTGCTACATCCATGGCATTTTCACCAAAAAATCATAAATGTTAAGTTACTATTTATTCTAATTTAACTACTGGATTACTTTTTTCTCCACCAAAAACAACTCTTAACAACTACTACTTTGTTGTGAAAATGTTGTGGACATAACTTTTTTTTAAATTAAGAGAAGAAATCCACTTTAAAAATATCATAATTACATATTAATAAATTATCAAAATATAATAATTACATATTAATAAATATAATAATTAATAAATTTAATATTAGAAAATAAATTAAAGAATATTGATAATTACCATAATTAATTATTTTCATATTTAGACCAAAAAAGAGAGAAATCTGATTAGTTATAAATTAGGGATGGCATTTGAGCAGGGCGAGGCCGTAGAATAAGCTTTTCACCCCGCCTCGCCTTGTTTTCTCTTGCCCCATCCCCGCCTCGTATGGCGGGGAAAACTACCTTGCCCCATTCCTGCCCCTTGGGGCCTCACGGGACTCAGCCGCTCTACAAAACTTTACTCTGTGTTAATCTGTCTCACCTCGCCCCACACTTATTTCATTTTTTTAATAAAAAATGTTTCATTAACATGAATTTACAAGAAATTAAAATTAAATCTATTACATTAAAATCAAACTACTTTTTAGTAAGGAGTGATATTGCTATATATCCAAAGTATTTAACAATACAATACTACAATAAAAACAAAAAGTATTAATGTTCGTGCATTTAAAATTTTATTAGTATAAAGTAAGTTTTTAACACTAGTAAAGCGGGGTGGGATGAAGAAGGAGCCGAGCTAAAAAGCCTAAACCCATTCCCACCTTGCCTTTGAGTGTAGGGAAAAAACTTGTCCCATTTTCACCCATCACCTTTGCGGGGCAGGAAAAACCTACAAGAGACGAAGCGGGTTGATGCAAAATTGCCATCCCTAATTATAATAAATAAATATTTAAATGAAACCCAAAACAAGCTCTTACTGATCAATGAAGCCCCATACAAAGTGGGTACTTAGGCTCAAGTCGCCCGTCACACGTTAGGCTTTAGAGTCAGCCCAACTACTACATTCACAGACTTCTCTATAAAGCTTGATGGGCCTCTTTATTTAGTCAGATGACTCGGATGTATTTTGGAACGTTTGGGCTTGAGACGAAAACCCAAGTCTTCGTGATTGGGCCATAGCAAAATCTCCTCCCACTCAAGTCAACGACCAAGGTTCGAGCATCAAACTCTCAGCTTACCCCATAACAAAGAGACCATATCGAGGTTTTTTTTTTTTTTTAAGAAACAAGAGACCATATTGAGTAGATTGCACAACAATAAATCTAGAGTCACCAAAAAAATTCCACAATTACCAACTCAACTATTATTAGATTAAAAGAAGAAATTAAAAAAATATAAATAAGAATCAATAAAATACTTGCCAACTCAACTATTGTAAAAAATGTTTTGAAAATTGTTGTATTTACAACATTTCTCTTGAATCGTGTTCACCAATGGATGCATTTGACAATGACAAGTTTTTATTACAAAATTTGTACATCCAATAGGGACTATAATCTACCCCTCACTGGTCTTATATATGTACGAAATTTAAATGTTTGAGACACATTTTATGAAGCCTTTCTATTCTCATATATAAAATAAAAGAATTTAAATAATCATTAACAAAAAAAAAAAAAAATCTACACTGCATTCGTGAACTATATACTTACATATAAACAGACAAAAAAAACATATCTATAATGAACAAAGAATTACAAAATCTCCTCTTAGAATGAAGACTAACTTTGCATGGGACGTTTCCCACGACGGTCTAATTCCGGGGCAACTGAAGTGGATGCAGTTGTGGTTGCAGTTGCAGATGCAGTTGTGGTTGCGGTTGCAGATGCAGTTGCGGTTGCAGTTGCAGATGCAGTAGAATAGCTCAAATCAAAAGTACGGGAATCAGATTCACCAGAAGTTCCACCAGTGGATGATAGTCCAGGAGGCCTGCGAGATCTCCTATATCGAGATCCGGGTACTCCAGGTCTCGTTGGCTCTTCCAGATTGCCAGGTTTTTTTGATAGCATTACCACCACACGTCGCATGGTGGGTCGTAGTTGAGGATCGCCTTGTGTGCATAGCAGCCCTATTTGAATGCACATTGCTACTTGCTCAGTGGCTGCTGATGATGCTAATGCGGGGTCCATGATTTCCATGTGCCTGCCCTTCCTGTAAAGCTTGTATGTCTGTAGAAACAATAAACCACAATACAGCTCAGAAATGAAATTAATAAAAGCAAGCTAAGCCTAGTTTTGATGAAGTGGGAAAAAAAGAATATTTTCTGAATAAAAGTTTTGAATTTGCTACAATTCCTATAGTTCATGTCACATTCACAGAGAACTGGGATTCTTGGTTCGTTAATTTTGACTAAGTTTGCCAAACCTTGCATTACAATAAACCTGATCTATAAGACAAGAAAAGGTTCCGTAATGAGGTTTCTTGTCGATGGTTTTTTTAGTATAAAATGTCTTCCGCATGTTTCTTTGTTTAAAGAAAACTATGGACAGATTACACATCATAGTGCACGATGTTGATTGGGCTGTAAAATAAAAAGCACACCAACTTTGACCAAGGCCCACCAGGGGAAGAATATAATTACTTGGCTTATCATAAATCATAAGATTATGAGATTATCAAATTAATTAATCGCTTGGATTATTATCTTACCCAGTCAAGTAGATTTTGTGCATCGACATTTAAATTGAATGATGAATTCCTTTGGCCACTAATTAGCTCCAAAACAAGAACCCCAAAACTGAATACGTCAGCCTTCACCGATAGATGACCATGCATGACATACTCTGGAGCCATATACCCACTATTTTCATGAATGAGAAATAAAAGAGTTAGAAAAACATTTATCCAAAGCATTTGATTCATGCCAGATAATAAATAAATTAGAGTGCTTCATAACATACTTGGTACCAGCCACACGGGTGTTAACATGTGTTTGATCTTCCGGGAAGAGACGGGCCATGCCAAAATCAGCAATCTTAGGGGCCCACTTATCGTCGAGTAATATATTGCTTGCCTTGATGTCTCTGTGGATGATGCAATTATGTGAGTCTTCATGAAGGTAAAGCAAGCCCCGCGCAATGCCAGCAATTATGTCAGACCTCTTCTTCCAATCAATTTCCACTCTTCTATTCGATTCTGTACTTTGACCCAAAACAATAACTATCAATATGACCATAAAGTACATTGATTTATTATTCAAGCATATGAAAAAAAATGTATGACCAACATCTAAATCAATATTTTAAATGTTAATCAACCTAGTGGGTAGAGACATCGGATTTAAAAATTGTTGTTTGTCTTCCACTATAAGCCACCACGATTGTGCTACAGGATTAATGAAGAAAAATGCACAATTCAGGTTTTGGTAGCTTAGAACAGACATTCAAAATAAAGGGTCAATCAAGGTCTCAAGAACGGTCTCCTTCAAAAGAGCCGTCTCCTTCTCAATATCCCTCACACATCCACCTCCCCTCCCCCACACACACCCAAAAAAAGAAGAAAAATCTAAAAGGTGAAAACAAGAAAAATGAAGATATTGACTAAACATCCTTTTTTTAAAAAGAATTAAAGGATTTTGACAACCACAAATAAAAAGGGGGCATAGAAAAGCTATAACAGAGGTTCAATAACTAAGATAACTCCATACATACTACTTGAACCTATTCAAGTTAGCTTGCTCATCCACTCTAATGATTTTTGCTCTATGAATACAACCATTGTTTCATGATGAAATATCTTTTCCATCAATAAAATCATATACCCCACATTTTACACTTTTGCAATAATTCATAATCTTCACAATATAATTAATTCCTTTATGGCTTGTTTGGATAAAAGTATATGGAAAGAAGGATTTGGATTTCAATCTTTAGTTTAACTGACTTGAATAAAGTATGAAATGATTCATTTTTTCCTGTTGATGAAATTTATGAAGGGGTTTGTACTTAATTTATATGTGAATTTGAATGATTAGGTGCAAGATATTATTTCAAATTTATAGTATCACTAGAGGTTTTTTTTTTTAACAAAATATTTGAAGCTAACATTATCATATGTTGTTAAATTAAAATCAAGTAATTTACAAAAGCAATTATTCTTCAATTCCTTTGATTTTAAATCCTTAACTCCCAGCGCAACCATAAAGAAAACACAACTTGTTGTGCCCTAATCATTGATGCATAAACCTGTTAAAAATGTTTAAATCATAAAATATTAAGCTAAAGACATCACAACTAACAGGTGTTTTAAAGAAAGTACAGCTATTTGTCTCCAAAATGTTGATGCATAAACCTATTAAAAAACATTTAAATCACCAAAGATTAAGCTGAAGACATCATATGTAAGTAAGTATTTAATGACTACTACGTGAACCAAAAATATCAGCTAAAGCTAATGCAATGCTTTTGTAGAATTGTAGGTGACAATTGGTATTGCAGAATTGAATATTGGGAAAAACTATTGGTAAAGAAGAAGAAGAAGAAGAAGAAGAAGAAGAAAAACATGACAAGATTATACCAAAATCCCATACATGTATTAGTGGATGTTTTTGTTTATAATATCTTTTCACATACATTTCATTATGGGTTCTAACTTCTAATGAAAGGCTCTCATGAATATCCCCAACAGAGGTCTACGACATTCTGAGCATGTATTTATATGAACTAGCATCTAAAGTTTGTAGTATCAGAAGCCACTTGTTGCCAAAGGGCAAATGTGAAATTCCATACTTAGCATCATACTCTGATCCAACTTAGAACATGCCTACATAAAGATGTAGGGGAAAAAAAGATTTTGAGGTTATTTCTGCAAATGTCTATTATCATTTCCATTTAATTAAAGCGGTTGTTTAACTATTTCTTCTAGACTTCAAAAGTTATAATGAAATTTTTTTTGAAGGGTGAGCATGTTTCATGACTGTTGTTGTTTCTGATTGCTCATATAACATGGCTGACCAGAACAAATTGGAATAAGAATTGAAATGACCTGAGTTGGGTTTTAAGAGAATTGGGCATTTGTTTTATTTTAAACCATTTTAATATGGATTAGATTTATAAGAAATCTGACCAAACTATTCAGCCAATACTCTTTTGAAATGCATAAAAAATTGGTGATTTTTTTGCAAACTCAGCAGCTGTGATTCTGACTAATATAGTGCAAGCTATAAATAGCAAAGACTAAAACAAAGAAAAAAATTTGAGATGTAAATTATGCATAGCTAGCAAAGATGCTCAAAATATTTTCATTTTGTTACTACACTAATACTATAGCAGTTGTGTTACTATAAACTTGGAACCTAAATATACGGCAATTTTCTTTGTGTTTCATTCAATTGCTAAATAGTAAATTCCAATATATTAGAAAATGAGAGTAAGAGGGGGTTTGGGGAGGGGGGATGAATGTTAAGACAGAAAAGCAGTAGAGAGTAACAGAGAACTTACTAAATAGAAGCTTGTCAAGGCTCTCATGAGCGACATACTCATAAACAAGTAGCTTCTCCACCCCATGGACACAATACCCCAACAAATTCACAACATTTCGATGCTGGACACGTGCCAACAACTTAGCCTCATTCATGAACTCTTTCTTCCCTTGGTTCGAGCTGTGTGAGAGCTTCTTCACTGCAATCTCTCTCCCATCCTCCAACTTCCCCTATAGACAAAAATGTGCCAGAACTTAGAAGAAATTTCAATGCCCTTTTAGGTTACAAAGATACCAATTAAACTCTCTCCCTTAGGGAGTAAGGACTAGCCAACACATTCAAGCTAGATGAATCATTATCATCTGGAATGCAAACATGATATTAGTGATTGCATTTTCTCTTCTAAATTGTTAGTATGATCTTTCTGTTACCATTACCAACAAGTAAAAATTTCATTCTTCCATAGCTTTAGTTACAAGTAAAAAAAGAGAAACATAAAGTCGATTAAGTCCTACAAATTATTAATTCGAGTAGCATCATTGTACCAACTCAATATAATGCGAAGAGATTATAGAAAATATGGCATTTTCGTCATTTTCAATTCTTTTTACATCTCAAAACGCAAATAAAAATGCTAAAGTAAAAAACTTACAAAAAAAAAAAAAAAATCAACCTTGACGGCTGAAGCATTTTCTGATATATATGAAATTACTTTTGATATATAAATGTTTCCAATAACAAAAACATTAAGAGAAAAAGAAAATTAGTACCAGGCCAAACAACCCCAGCAAGAATAGTAAATCTACTACTTTCTCAGAAACCAAACAAAGTTTTAAACTTTCTGGGAAACCCAATTGAGAGAGGGATCTTAATCTTACCTTGAAAACAGGTCCAAAGCCACCTTCACCAAGCTTGTGAGTTATGTGAAAATCTTTAGTAGCAGCAACTAAGGTCTCAAAGGGAAATAGCTTCTGTTCTTGTTGAGCTATCTTCTCCAAGTCTTCTTCATTGCTTCCCTCTAATCAAACCCAAAAAAAAAAAAAAAAAAACATCATGGTCAGCAACAATCACAAAACAATAAGCAAAAAAATACGAAATGGGTTTTGCTTGTTACCTTTGCTTGAACCGAATCTGAAATGCTTAAACATATTTTGAACGAATTTTTTCGACTTGCTCATTGCTTTCTCTGGCTCCCAAAACTAGGCCATGAAAAAAGAAGAAGACTTTTCTTCTTCTTTTAATTTTTTTAATTATTTTTCTTTGTATATAGAATTTTTTTTTCCCGGTGGAATTGATTCCTGGGATTTCGAGAATTCGTAGGAAACGTTGTCCCGTGAGAAAGAAAGGTAGGAGATAATAATGAAAATTTCTATATTTTTTATGATACCCAATTATATATTTTTTTCTCTGAGTTTCTGTGCGTTGGTTTTTGTGTATTTGTATTAGTATGGGAACAGAGAGAGAGATAAGCATCATCTAAAGTCTGAACAAATCAAAACGAAATTTTGTGAGCGTGTTGACCTGAGGACCACCCCTTCTTGACTTGTTGGCAGGAGTCAGGAGCCACGAGCCAATGTACGAATATGAATATAAATATAAATATGATTATGAGCTACTACTTTTCTTTTCTTTACTTGTGTAAATATTAAAGAAAAATGTCAAATCAAATTGTTAAGCCACCTTTGTAATTTTTCAATAATATGCCAACTAATCCTCAGACCAATTGCTTTTTCTAATTAAAAAAAATCATTTTTAATCGTGACCAGCTTAATTAATAACGTCAATTATGATAGAGTGAATAAATGAATCAAGACACGTTTTTGATGTAAATGGAGTTTAAACATTAAATTTTTAATGTAAACGGAAATTGAATATCAGATTTCTTTATTCAACTATCAGATATTTTGGAGTAGGCGAGAATTGAACTAATTTTTTTTTATTTAACCATTAGAGATTTTGGTATAGACAGAAATTGAATCCTAAATCTCTTTAGTTACCCATTAAAATTTTTATTAGTTAAGCTGACGTAATATATGAAAATACTAAAAAGAAAATTGGTGATATACATTTGTAGATTTATTTGAAGTGAACAAGATTTATGAGGAGGAAAAGAGAAAACAAAGAAATCCTGGAGTTTGAGTAAATAATCATTAGTCATTAGCGTAGACAAAAAACCAAAAAAGGTCTTAATCTTTGACAAAAGCATCCATGCATGCACTTATCTCCCAATAAAGAGTACGCCTGCCATTTAGCCAAAAAAAGAAAAAAAGAAAGAGTAATAAGTCTGCCATCTGCCTCTTCTTAAATGACCGCCAAGAACGAATAGTCAAAATTTCACGAACATCATCCAATTACTCTTCAACTTTTTTTATTTTTTTTAGAATCAATTACTCTTCAATGTAAACACACTTTCGGATGTCCATGTTTCCATAATATGATGATTAAAATTATGAATAAATTGGAAATGTTAGGATGTCACGTTTGGAATTGACAAGGGATATAATAAAATTTTGAAAAATAAAAAAATTTAAGTTTGACTTATTTTCTACTTAAAAAAAAAAAATTAAGTTTTGTAAATATGTGGTGTAAAACCAATATTTTACCTCTCCAATCTCAATATACCACGTTATCTTATCACATATTAAAAAATAAGTACAACCACACCTAATCAATTTTAAATATTAGTTCAATTAACGTAATTAATAAAGTCAATTATCATAGAGTGAACAAGTGAACCAAAACACCAATCATTTTTTATGTAGATGGAAATTGAGCCCTAAATTCCTTTATTCAATCATCATATATTTTGGTGTATTGTAGACGATAATTAAATCTAGATTTCTTTATTCAACCATCAGAGATTTTAGTATAGACGAAAATTAAATTCCAGATCTCTTTATTTCACCAATAGAAACTTACTAGTTGAACTAACATAATGTATGAAAATACTAAAAAGAAAATTGGTGATATACATTTGTTGATTTATTTAAAGTAAACAAGATTTATGAGAAGAAAAGGAGAAAATAAAGAAAACTTGGAGTTTGAAGACTGGTGTGGGTAGTGTTGAATGCGTTCAGCGTTCAACGTTTTTTCTTTTTTTTTTAAAAAATTTTTTTATTCCTTGCTGTCTTTTCTACTTTTAGGGGACAAGTTATTGTGCGTGCACTGTTCACGTACTGCGCGCACACTGTTCACGTACTTTTTAGCAATTTTTTAATTAAAAGTGGGTCCTATAGTACTATTTACACATTTAAAAATTATTTTTCTACAGTGTTTTCATTTTTCAGCTTTCAGTAAATAATCTCTAGTCATTAGTCTAGACAAAAAACCAAAAAAAGTCATAATCTTTACTATAGCATCCGTGCATGGTTGAAATTTTTACTTTTTATTTTTTTAACTTTTATTTTTATTTCTCATAAAGTTTTTTTTTTTAAATCAATGATCGAAATTAAAAGATACTTTTTCCAACTATTAACTCAACCATTAAAAATAATTGCACCTGATCCCAATTTTTATGCATGCACTTATTAGCTCTCAATAAATATTGAGTTATAAAGACTTAAAGAGTGCGCCTGCTCATCTGCCCATCCATAAATGACCGCCAAGCACCAGTATTCAAAATTTCGATCATTATCCAATTACTCTTCAATGGAAATACACTTTCGGATCTCCATATTTCTATAACATGATGATTAAAATATGAATAAATTGGATATGTTAGGATGTCACGTTTGGTATTGACAAGGGATATAATAAAATTTGGAGGAATATAAAATTTAAGTTTGACTTATTTTCCACTAAAAAATATTAAATTAAGAATATGAGGTAAAACCAATGTTTTATTCCTCTAATCTTAATATGTCACTTCATTTTTTTATATATTTAAAAATATACACAATTACACACAATTAATTCTAATAAACCCTAATATTTATATATAAATTCGACCAAATTAGGAGTTTATTTAAATGTTATTAAGTGTAGTAGTGTAAGTGCACAATTGCACCTGGACCCAAGAACAGTTATGGGCTCAGGCCCAATGAGCCTTAAACAATGAAAATTTGTAGAGAGTGGGCTTGAAACCCAGGTTAGAAGTGAGTGAAGATTAAATGACAAACTAAAGATTGCCAGTATTAGGAAACAGCAAAGAGTAATGTAAATAGGTCTCCTCGGACGTAAGCCGAGAGCTGTTCTTATATTATCTCTCTCTCTGTCTTTTTTCTTTTTAGGTTACAAAAAGTTCCGTCCTCATTTCTGTTCTAGGTCCCTTCTTAAATGCTCTTCTTCTTAATACTTTATACCCGTGTTGCCCCCAACTCCTCCCTTAGTATAGATATTTCTTTTCTTAGTGCCTTTGAACAGTAACTAGAAGTTTCCCTTCCACTGTTTAAGTGTCACCTCCCCATTAATGCGGCCAGGGTGGTAGGTGCAGGGTCTTTAATGTGGAGGTAGCAGCCTTTGTCTTTGACATTTCTTCAACACTGGTGCTTCTGGGGCATTCAAGGGTTCACCCCTTTTAACCATTGGTCTTGACCGTGTCATTCCCTAACCTGTACCATGAAGTCCGGGTTCTGCGGGTGTCGGTCCGAGGGTAAGTTCACCCTCGGCTGGGTCCTCGGACCCTCGGCGCATGGGCCGACCCATAGTATTAACAATTTCCAAACTCAGGGTCAGGTCGGCCCTCCTTAACACGGCCCAAATGGCCCATGTTCCCATCAGGATCTTTTTACCCCCCACAATAGCCCCTCAAAACTCTAATTTTCCACGTCCGAGGAGAAAAATAGGGTTTTGATCCGACGAGAACCTGTTCTACACACTTTATAAGTGATGGCACGTGTGGAAGTCGTTTTGCGTCCCAGAAGATGACACTTGGCGGTTTTATTTTCGAAAACGCGCGCATTTATTACTGTAAGTTACTCTTTATCTCCCACGTTCAACGGTGAGATGGGCATCCAACGGTTCTCATTACTCCACAAAATTTTAGGCGGGACAGACATAATTTCGAGGCCGCCTTTTCGCACGTCGTGACGCTTCGGGAACCCGCACCTTCATTTAATTCCTCAGGGGGTAATCCCATCAAGACATCAGCCATCATACCTTACTCGCGAGAAAACCGTGGAGATTTGCACATCTTGAACCTTGTAAGTTCTTGCTCCTATTCTAAACCTTTTCTCCTCAATATTTGTCCTCGGCTACCAATACAAACACTCTCCCTTTTAAAGTT
Source organism: Castanea sativa (assembly GCF_040712315.1). Lineage (NCBI taxonomy): Eukaryota > Viridiplantae > Streptophyta > Magnoliopsida > Fagales > Fagaceae > Castanea > Castanea sativa. The sequence goes on along the minus strand of NC_134015.1, from coordinate 21,991,912 downwards.
TAGTCTATCGTCTCTCTGTAATGGGAAAATTCAAGTGTCTAGTTGATACCGCCGCTGGGATGGAAGGCTTTAGAGCCAAATACCATATTCCCGGCCGACGTAGGGTTAGAATACCGCCGGCAACGGCCGTGGCCGGTTCTAGGAAAGAGGGAGAGGTTATCATCCCTATGATAGCCTTCATTGTGGGTGGTATGACCCTTCCATTGAAACCCGTATTGTGGGAGTACCTTCGCAACCACTGGTTGTGTCCCTACCAATGCCTTCAAAACTTTTTTAGAGTTCTAGGTAGTGTAGATGCTCTAAACGAGCGAGATGGGATTAAACCTCACATGGCACGATGTCGTGTTCCTATATGAGTCCCACAAACTTTCTAAAGTAGGTTATTATATGAAATCTCGGTCTAGCACCGTTAGGCTAATCTCCTGTCTGCCCAAATCAAACAAAGGCATGAAGGACGACTACTTGATCGTGTCCGGGAACTGGCACGATGGCTTTCGCTGCCCAGTTCAGTGGGGGGATCCAGGTGCGACGCCGTAGGATTAATCTCCCCACAACACAACTTCTCCTAACACACACACAAAAATGCGTATTTGTATTTACTTAGACTTGTTAAATATTTGTGTGAATCTAACCAGGTTTGTTTGTTTTGACGTCTTTTTTGCGGATGCGGCACGTGCGTCCTCGCCTGAGTCACTGTAACGTTGCCGATTTAAACCGGGTACTTCGCTCCGAGGTGTTCGTTAGCGAAGACTTACAACTCCGGGCGGCTCACCTCATTCTCGGATACACTCCCCTTTCCAAAGACTTCCAAGAGATAGAGGACGCCATTATTGCAGGCGACCGAAGACGGAAGAGGATCAACGTAGCTCGGCGCCATTTTTTGGACGACCGTGACCTCCCGGACGCTCCTAACACCGTTCGTACAACCGGGCGATAGCGACGGTCCCCCTTGCCGTGCACGCACAAACAGTGTCATTCCGGAAGAGCGGTGTGTCTTCTTCACACACCCTTGACGACGAGATAGATCAATTCCATCTCGAAGACACCGAGAGACCTCGTGGGAACCGGTTTGTAGTGCTTTCCGACGAGGAAGAAGAAGCCACCGAGGCCTGCGGAATTGCAGGGGTTTGTAGTTGCCCTTCCCGAGGACTAATCCGTAGAAGACATGGGACGAATGTAGGGTCTTCTCACTAATAGGGCTGCCAAAGTTGCAGAGAAGAAGAAAAAAGGGACGTCCCAAGTTCTCCCAGTTTTACCTCCTCCTCCTCCTCCTCCCTCGAGCCCAGCGCTCGCTAGCCGAGGATCCCAAGAAGAAGAGGAAGGGGGATGATGAGGGGACGACTAATAAAGAGCCCAAGAAGCCACGCCAACAACTCCCCCCGGCCCATCAGCAGAAGCTGGATAAGGGCAAGGGTAGATCCCGTCGAGTTGAACTCGGGGAAATCAGGGATGAGGCTGTAGTGCACCGAGCACCGGCCACCTGGTCCCCCGATCTAAGGCTGGACGGCGCTCCTATCTCCTGCCAGTCCAGTATAAGGGCAGTTCAACAAGGCCACGCCCACCACCTGGCCGAGGCCCTAGAACGCCCTCTTCTGCTGCCCAAGGACATGGAGACCTTGGAAAAGATGGGCCAACCACAACTATTCCTCTCTCTAAAAAGAGACTTAGCGCTGGTAAGTGTTTCTCCCTTCAACAATATTTATAATTAAATTGGTTTTTGTTATTCCTAACTCCATCATGCTTTTTTACAGGCTATTCAGGAGGTCTTTGTAGCTGAAAAGTTTATTGAAGACGCTCGGAAAGTAGCCGGGGCTGAGCTCGAAGTTAGGGTGGAGGCGAGAAGACCTTAGGTACGGCCCTTGCCGAGAACGAGAAGCCGACCTTGGAGGTAGCAGAGCCGAGGAGAGAGAAGAATGGGGTCGAGTCAAACTTGAAGACCATGGAGACCCGGATAGAAGGACAGCGCAAACTCCTTAAGGAAAGAAATGAAGAGCTCTCCCAAGCTCGAAAGGGAGTGCTCGGATGCGAAGAAACAACTGGCTTCGATGAAGGAAGAAGCCGGCTCCTTCCAACTCTCTCTTCAGGGGCTGCCAAGCGGGCAAGTTTTGACGAAGGGGTAGCGACCACCGAGGAACAATGACAGAGAGGAATTCGCGGCTTTATGCCGCGAATACCGTCAAAAAGTATGGGGGAAGCTTTAAACGTAGCAGGAGTTCCCCGGTCTTCGGATTTGAGGAAGTCCGAGAACGTTTGGCTTCCCCTAGAAATACGGGAGATTGAAGAAACTCCTGCTGCTACTCCTACCCACGAGACAACTCTTCTGTTCTACCTCCGATGGTCCCACGGCGGATTCTGATCCTACGAGAACCTTTTGGTTCCAATAAAGAAAAGGAAGGAGGAGTAGATGCGAGAGAAGGACTTGAACCGGATAGTGGAACCCAACGTCCTTCCAACAAAGACAGCGGATAAAGGAAAGCGGTTATGACTCCTTTTGGTGGAGTTGAGAAAGACCGAGGGCACTAGTACCTCTCAGCAAGATCCTCCTCCAACAGCTTAGGACTTAGCTTAGGGCTTCTCTTTTTCCATTCTTTTTGTTTTTGAATTATATATTGTAATGTATATTCAACTTGATTAATGAAAGACAATTTCGTTTGCTTTTCACTTGGATTGTGTCTGCTTTTTCTTTATTCTTTGTGTACTTATTACAAAAGTTTTCCCATTAAGTCATATCAAAAGTTTCTCAGAGTATAAAAATCTAACTCCAAGGATTGCACAATTGTAACTTCCACATAATCATGCGTATATTACTAAAGATTTAATACGAGGTGACATAGTTAACACGTTTGAACAATGCCTTGATAAAAAAGGAAAGAGGACTTCATATAACGATTAAGCCCTTATAATGCATAACACTGTTTCTAGTAGGATGTAAGATCCGAGGACCATTCCTTACACAAATTCACTCAATACTTAAAGATATAAAACTTAAGATCCGAGTTAATAAACAGTAAGGTATTAACATCCAGACACAATCAGAAGTTAACTTTAAGCAAAGTCATAGTCCGAAGACGAATCTTAAGCAATCTTTCGTTTAACTGCAAATGTTAGTTTTCCCCAAAGTAGGAGGTCCGAGGACCCGGCATAACTAAGGTTCTGTTTGATTCTTTAAAACAATAACTTCAAATGTTAATTTTCCCAAAGTAGGAGGTCCGAAGACCCGGCATAACTAAGGTTCTGTTTAACAAATGATAAGACATCAATTTCCACAAGGTTTGTGGTCCGAGGACTACACTTAACCAAGTTTCTGTTTGATTCTTTAGAACAGTCACTTCAAATGTTAATTTTCCCAAAGTAGGAGGTCCGAAGACCCGGCATAACTAAGGTTCTGTTTAACAAATGATAAGACATCAATTTCCACAAGGTTTGTGGTCCGAGGACTACACTTAACCAAGTTAAAATTGGATTCTTTAGAACAGTAACTTCAAATGTTAATTTTCCCAAAGTAGGAGGTCCGAAGACCCGGCATAACTAAGGTTCTGTTTAACAAATGATAAGACATCAATTTCCACAAGGTTTGTGGTCCGAGGACTACACTTAACCAAGTTTCTGTTTGATTCTTTAGAACAATAACTTCAAATGTTAATTTTCCCAAAGTAGGAGGTCCGAAGACCCGGCATAACTAAGGTTATGTTTAACAAATTATAAGACATCAATTTCCACAAGGTTTGTGGTCCGAGGACTACACTTAACCAAGTTTCTGTTTGATTCTTTAGAACAATAACTTCAAATGTTAATTTTCCCAAAGTAGGAGGTCCGAAGACCCGGCATAACTAAGGTTCTGTTTAACAAATGATAAGACATCAATTTCCACAAGGTTTGTGGTCCGAGGACTACACTTAACCAAGTTTCTGTTTGATTCTTTAGAACGGTAACTTCAAACGTTAATTTTCCCAAAGTAGGAGGTCCGAAGACCCGGCATAACTAAGGTTCTGTTTAACGAATGATAAGACATCAATTTCCACAAGGTTTGTGGTCCGAGGACTACACTTAACCAAGTTTCTGTTTGATTCTTTAGAACAGTAACTTCAAATGTTAATTTTCCCAAAGTAGGAGGTCCGAAGACCCGGCATAACTAAGGTTGTTTAACAAATGATAAGACATCAATTTCCACAAGGTTTGTGGTCCGAGGACTACACTTAACCAAGTTTCGTTTGATTCTTTAGAACGGTAACTTCAAATGTTAATTTTCCCAAAGTAGGAGGTCCGAAGACCGGCATAACTAAGGTTACTGTTTAACAAATGATAAGACATCAATTTCCACAAGGTTTGTGGTCCGAGGACTACACTTAACCAAGTTTCGTTTGATTCTTTAGAACGGTAACTTCAAATATGAGAGCCGGCTATAACTTTGAAACATTAATTGCCAAAAGCTTATTTGATTAATAATAATACCTTCTAAGATTATTTACATTCCATGGACGTGGTACAACTCGTTCATCCAGTCAACTAACCTATACGACCCTACGCCTGCTATTGAAACAATGCGGTAGGGGCCTTCCGATTAGGTCCTAGCTTACCCCATGCTTTGGGTTCTTAGAAGTGCCTACAACTTTCCTTAATACAAGATCACCGGGCGCAAGTGGCCTTAGTTTCACGTGGGCATCATGTCCTTGTTTTAGCTTCCTGGCGATAATAAGCCATTTGGACCATAGGCCGCCTCACGCCGTTCTTCAAGTAAATCAAGATCTCTCTCTAGAAGTTCCTTGTTATTCTGGACTAAAAGAACTTGTCTTTAGAGTAGGAAATCCGGACTCCAATGGTATCACCGCCTCGGCTCCATAAGCCATAGAGAATGGCGTTTCTCCGGTGGACTGCGCGGAGTGGTCCGATACGTCCACGGGACATGAGGGAGCTCTTCTACCCATCCGCCTTTCGCATCATCCAACCTCTTCTTGAGCCCGTTGACTATGACCTTGTTAACGGCCTCGGCCTGTCCATTTCCTCGAGGATAAGCCGGGGTAGAGTATCCGTTTGTGATGCCCATGTCACTACGATCTTGCCTAAAGGCGTTCTTTGTCAAATTGAACGCCATTGTCCGAGATAAGAGTATGTGGTATACCAAATCTAGTAACAATATTCTTCCAAATAAACCTCTTGGAATCAACATCTCGGATATTGGCTAAGGGCTCGGCTTCGACCCATTTAGTGAAGTAGTCCGTCCCTACGAGCGGCCATCTTTTGTTTCCGGCGGCTCTCGGGAATGGCCCTACAATGTCCAAGCCCCATTGTGCGAAAGGCCAAGGGCTAGACAGAGGATTAAGAACCCCTGGGGTTGGTGGATATTAGGGGCGAACCTCCGACGCGATCACACTTTACGGCATAATCACGAGCCTCCCTCTTGCATATTAGGCCACCAATAACCCCGAGTCGGGGCTCTATGGGCTAAGGACCTTCCCCCGGTATGACTCCCACAAATCCCTTCATGCAATTCCTCCGGTAATGATTCTGTTGATTCGGGGTGTACACACAACAAATACGGTCCCGAAAAGGATCGTTTGTATAGCTTCGGTCCTCGGACAACCGGAAACGCGGCGCCTTTCGACGTACCTTTTGCTTCAACTTTGTCTTCGGGAAGGATGTCATTTTTGAGAAAAGATATGATTGAATCCATCCAACTAGGACCGAGGCCTTATTAAATGGATGCGAGGTGCGTTAGCGGCTATAAGAGAAGGTTCTATCAAATCCTCAACGAGAATCACCCTAGGTAGACCTTGAGCCGAGGATGTGGCCAATGTAGCCAAAGAATGCTGCATGAGTGTTTCCACTCCTAGAGACATGAGCTAAGGCAAATGAGTCGAATTCGGCTCGGCGACGTTTAACTGGGCCAAATATTCTTGCATTACGGGGTCTCTAGCCTCCATGGTCCCCATGACTTGGCCGACCACTAATTGAGAGTCCGAGAACACATGGATTTCTTTGCCACCCATTTTATGTACCATTTGCATGCCTACCAAGGCCGCTTCATACTCGGCCTCATTATTAGTAGCCGAGAAGGCCAATCTCAAAGATTTTTCAAAGACAATCCCTTCGGGGGACACTAGAACAAGCCCAACACCGGACCCTCTTTGATTAGCGGCCCGTCCACGTGAACTCTCCAAATCGAGGGTGATACATACGTGATCACACCAAGCTGATTTTCCATCCAAGTGTGCTTCTTTTGAAGTTTCTTCTATCAATGGTTCGGTAAACTACGCCACCAAATGCGAGGACCTGTCCCTTCACCGATGTGCGAGGCCTGTATTTAACATCAAAGGCTCCCAAAATGGTTCCCCATTTTGCCACCTTGCCAGAATAATCAGCACTACGCAACACAGCCTTGAGAGGCAGCTAGGTCAAAACAACCACAGTATGAGATTGAAAATAATGAGGGAGTTTGCGAGTGGCGTGGACTACAGCCAGAAGTGCTTTTTCCAAAGGCAGATAGCGCATCTCGGCCTCATTCAAAGACTTACTAACGTAGTAGATCGGTCTCTGTAATCCATTTTCATTCCTTATGAGGACTAGGCTCACCGCGTGAGTGGCTACGACCAGATAAGCGAATAAAACCTCGTCCACCTCAGGGCGAGATAAAATGGGTGGCCGAGAAAGATATTGCTTAAGCTGTTGGAAAGCTACCTCGCAATCCTTGGTCCATTGAAACCCTTTCCACTTGTTCAACAACTGAAAGAAAGGACGGCACCGGTCAGCTGACCGAGAAATAAATCTATTCAGCGCAGCAATCATTCCGGTCAATTTTTGAATATCTTTTGGGTTCCGAGGCGGCTGCAAATTTTGAATAGCCTTAACTTGCACTGGGTTCACCTCTATGCCCCTATGAGTGATCATATACCCTAGGAACTTTCCGGATCCCACGCCAAAAGAACACTTGGAGGCGTTAAGGCGCAGCTTATACTTCCTCAACATTTTGAAGGTGTCGGCCAAATCTGTCATGTTCGAAGGTACTGTCTTACTCTTCACCACCATATCATCCACGTATACTTCTATGTTTTTCCCCAATTGCTGTTCAAACATTCGAGTCATCATTCTTTGGTAAGTAGCCCCAGCATTTTTTAACCCAAATGGCATGACCTTATAATGATAGTTCCCAGTTGGAGTAATGAAAGCAGTTTTCTCACGATCCTCTAACGCCAAGGGAATTTGGTGGTAACCCCGGAAGGCGTCCAAGAAACTCATCCGAGGATGTCCAACGGTAGCATCTACCGGTTGATCAATCCGTGGCATTGGGAACGAATCTTTAGGACAGGCCTTGTTCAAATCGGTAAAATCTACACACACTCTCCACTCGCCGTTCTTCTTCTTAACGACAACGGTATGAGCCAACCATTCGGGGTAGAAAACTTCTTTGATCGCCCCCGCCCTTTTGAGTTTAAGAACCTCTTCCTTCACGGCCTCGAATGTTCTCGGGAAGATCGCCGAGGTGGCTGCCTCCTCGGAACAATGGCCGGATTGACGTTTAAACGATGACAAATAAAGCTCGGATCCACGCACGGAGCCTCATAAGGGTCCCACGCAAAGACATCTATATTGTCCTTTAGGAATTCCAACAACTCCATCTTCTCTTGGTATGGCGAAGTATGCCAACTTGGAAGAATCTCTCTGGATCATCCGCTATTACAAACTTCTCTAACTCCTCGCAAACGGCCTCATCTTCGTCATCGCTCCAGTGCCTCCGAGCCGTTAATTGCTATGACTCTGGATGGGCAAGGTTGATAACTCGACTTCCGACCGACGAAGCACCGCCGCCGATATGCATTGCACGGCCACTACCGGCTGCCGAGGATCTCCTCAACGTGTTCCCCGAGGGGAATTTAACCTTAACGTGCAAGGTAGAGGAGACGGCTCCTAGAGCGTGCAGCCATGGCCCGGCGAGGATGGCCGTATATGGAGAGTACGCGTCAACCACAATGAAATCTACTTCAACCGTTTACGTGCCGGATTGAACGGGTAAACGGATCTGTCCTTTTGGCACAACGGCTCTCCCTTCAAAGCCGATAAGAGGTGAGTCATAAGGAGTTAAATCTTCCAACTCCAACCTTAACCCCTTAAATAGATCGGGGTACATGATATACGCACCGCTGCGCACGATCTATCATCACCCTCTTCACGTCATAATTCCCTATTCGAGGGTAACCACAAGAGCATCGTCATGGGGCTGGATAGTCCCTATTTTATCCTCCTCGGAGAAACCCAAGAGACGGAGTAAGGTGCTCTTTAATCTCTTCGGCCTACCACCCACATCCTCGGCCCGCGGACGAGAAACCGCCATGACCCGAGTGGGACTGAGCCGATCTGCCCCTGTGCGGCGAAGATAACGTTAATGGTTCCCAATGCGGCCGAGATGAACCGTTCCTCGGTTGTTTGAACCAACTTGACCGACCCGCCCGGTGGCCGACACAAATCTTGCTTCAACTTTCCCTCACCGACGAGCGGCTCTAGATGGTTCCACGGGGGTCCGACGGTTCTCGGTAGTGTGGCCCACATCTTGATGGTACCGACGAGAAAAGGTTTTGATTTCTTCTCGCGGGGTCCCCTGCCATCTTGCCGGGCCATCGAAGAAGGGCTCCTTGCGAACTTTTTCTAATAACCGATGCACCGGTTCTCGGAACACGCATTTACTGACTGGGGTCTTTGCCAAGCCGGTTTGTCCAATGTAATCCCTCCTCGGCTTGTTGTTGTGATATCCGTCCGACCCGAAATCCCTTCTCTCTGGCGGGATAACCTTCTCCTTCCCTTTTCCTGCTCGCTGTGGTCTTCCTCTACCCTTTTATATTCATCAATACGATCCATAAGACGGCGTACGGCCGCGGACGGGCTTTTTCGTCAAAGATTTTCGTAGGTCGTGATCGGTAGGGAGGCCCACCTTAAAGGTATTAAGCGCCACCTCATCAAAGTCGCCGTCTATTTCATTAAACATCTCCCGTATACGTCGGAGTATGCTTTCGGTGTCTCCCCTTCCTTCATAACCATGGATAGCAACGAGTCCAATGGCCGAGGGACTCGCTATACGTGATGAACCGCGAAGCAAATGCTCTAGTTAGTTCCCCAAACGAGCCTACGAGACCCCGATTTGAGACCGTTGAACCATCTCATAGCCACAGGTCCCAAGTGGAGGGGAAGACTTTACACATCAAAGTCTCGTTGTGTGAGTGCCTTTGCCATCCTTTGGCCGAAGTGACTCACGTGCTCCACCGGATCAGTCCGGCCATTATAGATGGTAAACGTGGGCTGGGTGAACCTCCCGGGAAGCCTCCCTCTCAATCCTACGTGAAAACGGAGATTTAGAGAGTTGGTGCAACGCCCTACTCATGGTATCGTTGCCTAAGCCCCTAGAACGAAGCTTCTTACGTACGCGAGTTGATTGGTCGTCCTCCTCGCCGGAGGATGTTGCGCTAGTGGGGGAATATGACCTTGAACCGTAGCCAACTCCCCTATCCTTCTGCGAGGAAGAACTAGATGAGGACGGAGAAACCTTACGTTTAGCACGGCGTAACTTCCTCTTCAAACGATTAATTTCCTTCGCATGGATTTAGAGCCCTCATCGTGGGTAGTGCTACCCCCTCCGAGTATGGCTATCCCACAGGGTATTACGTATGGACGCTTCCCTCACGATCCCTATGACGTTCAAGACGTTCGAAATGATCTTCCGGTTGTGATCCTTGTGACTCTGCATGGTGAGAGCCTAAGCCTGCCATAATATCTCTACTACTTCCGAGACTAGATTTCCCACAGACGGCGCCAATTGTAAGTGCACAATTGCACTGGACCCAAGAACGATTATGGGCTCGGGCCCGATGAGCCTTAAACAATGAAAATTTGTAGAGAGTGGGCTTGAAACCCGGGTTAGAAGTGAGTGAAGATTAAATGACAAACTAAAGATTGCCGGTATTAGGAAACGGCAAAGAGTAATGTAAATAGGTCTCCTCGGACGTAAGCCGAGATTTGTTCTTATATTATCTCTCTCTCTGTCTTTTTTCTTTTTAGGTTACAAAAAGTTCCGTCCTCATTTCTGTTCTAGGTCCCTTCTTAAATGCTCTTCTTCTTAATACTTTATACCCGTGTTGCCCCCAACTCCTCCCTTAGTATAGATATTTCTTTTCTTAGTGCCTTTGAACAGTAACTAGAAGTTTCCCTTCCACTGTTTAAGTGTCACCTCCCCATTAATGCGGCCAGGGTGGTAGGTGCAGGGTCTTTAATGTGGAGGTAGCAGCCTTTGTCTTTGACATTTCTTCAACACTGGTGCTTCTGGGGCATTCAAGGGTTCACCCCTTTTAACCATTGGTCTTGACCGTGTCATTCCCTAACCTGTACCATGAAGTCCCGGGTTCTCTGGTGTCAGTCCGAGGGTAAGTTCACCCTCGGCTGGGTCCTCGGACCCTCGGCGCATGGGCCGACCCATAGTATTAACAATTTCCAAACCCAGGGTCAGGTCGGCCCTCCTTAACACGGCCCAAAAGGCCCATGTTCCCATCAGGATCTTTTTACCCCCCACAAGTAGGATGTATTGAATTTTAAGTAAAATGTTGATGTGACGATTTCTTATTAGATAGTGTCAAAGGTTGCCTTATTTTCCACCTCCACTTCAAAATGCCTATAAAGAAGAGAAATTTGAAATCTTAATGGTGTATTTGGATGACAAGATTTTGGTATTTAGATTTGGATTTGGGTGATTAAAACAAATAAATTGTTTGGGAAGTTTAAAAAGGTTGAGGATTTGGATTTGACAAATTCATCAATAATTTTAAACCTTTAAAATGCTTGAATTTGAAATAACTCCTAAAATATATGAATTTGGAATACCTTGATTTCAAATCTTTTAATTTAAAATTTAAATTCAGGTCCTAAACGCAACTTATATATTTTAATTGTGTTTGGTACAATGGAAAGAAAAGAAAGGGGAAGAAAAGGAAAGGGAAGAAGATAAACACAACTTATATATTTTATTTGTGTTTGGTACAATGGAAAGAAAAGAAAGGGGAAGAAGATAAATAAGGTTATTTGATGTATCAAATAGAAATTGATATGAATATATTCCACACTCTACACTCTACACTCTACACTCTACACTCTACAGTGGATACTTCACCTAATGAGCTCGGCAAGACAACATCTAATTGGCAAAGCAATGTGACACATCCTCGGCCTGCCTACTTGACTGTATTATTTTAACCAACTAGTAATCACGATCTCCACATAAAGCACCAATAATGATGCATGCGAACTAAAATAATATGCCAATTGTAGCCAAACTCTTTCAACTGATAACAATAGAGGAACGTTCTCAATGTATTATTGGAAGTTAACCATAACACCATACAAGCGACTAAAATATGCTGGATGTTAGGCATAATAGACCAAAGGCTAACCTTAAATAATTAAGAAACTCACTTACAAAAGAAGGGATCAGAAAATGAAGCTCAACCTACTCGGCCGAGTCAAGGTGCATTGAGGACTTGGTTTAACTTGGTTTTGACTGGTTTTGGGACATTTTACTGGACCAGAATAATACCCAATTTTCAGATGACTAGTCAATTTGGTCTGGTTTTTAAAACCGTGTATAAAATGACATTCTTTATGATGTCTCATATTTGTGTTTGAATCTCACCTTTTGATCATTCTCCATTATCTATTTATCTTAAAAATATTCATGTTCATCTTTAATTTTTAATTTGTAACACGATCTATTGTGGTTTTTTTTTTAATTATAAAAAAGTTCATAAATTAACACTATTAAAATAATTAATTTTCAATGAAACACTATTACAAAATTACAACATTTTTTTTAATAAATTGAATATGAAACTGTATTACTAACTTCAAGAATATAACAGAAGGTTCATTACGTATTTCTATTTTAAAATATTTCAATAATTGATTCTTAAAAAAAAAAAAAACTTTCAATAATTGACGTGACCATCTTCCCATTTATTTGTTTATTACTCCAATACACAAAATATTTCTAAAACATTACTACTTTTTTCTAAATAAATTATATTTTAATTTATTTTCAGTAAATAAACATATAAGTAATTTAAAAAAAAAAATTTCCACCAAAGACGGATAAGCTTGAACTTTAGAAATGAGAATTAAAGCAAGACTATCTTCCGTACGCCAGCACGAAACATTGACTTTTGGATCTGTTTACCAATGCTTTATTATCAGATTAGAAATTTGGGCATTGTATTTAATTCTATTTGGTTTACTTGGAAGAAAGTCGGAAATGCCTTCTGCGTGTTCTGATTGGTTTGCCAAAAGTTATAGCATATGCGTGAAAGATGGGGGAAATGTGAATGCATCTTCGAAACTTCCTTTTCTAATGAACAAACAAGCTCCACTTAAGAAAGTTGGTCTTCTTCCTTTTTTATTTTATAATTTTTTATTGAGAAGTATTAATGGATCCTATTTAGGAAATATTTTGAAAGATTTTTTACGGAAAAAAGTAATTTATATATATATATATATATATGTATATTTACAATATTTTTAATATTTTTCATAAATATTATTTAATATTTTTTAAATGTCAATTTTTAAATGTTGGAAGGACACTCATAATTTAATACTAACCTTATGCCCTTATCACATGTGCTTCATAAGATTTTTTTTTTTTAAATTTTTAGTTTACACATTTTATCCATGGTAGTTTTATTTTATTTTTTATTTTAAGAAGAAGTTGTATTAATATTTGACTATTAATGTTATAGAGAGAAATGTAAAGGTGAAAAAAAAATAGTTTAATGAAAAAAAATATTGTAATATAGATATAAAGTAAGAAATTTAAACTATTTAAAAAAAAGTAAGAAATTTAAACTGTAAATTTTTTAATTATAACCATTAAGAAGTACTTAGTTAAATTATAAGATTCTTAGCAATAATAAAATCAATACTTCCATAATTCCATGTATTATAAGAGGTGGTATATGATATAACCGGCATATATGCCGGTACAACATATCATTTTCGGTATTAATCACTCACAAATAGTTTACCAAAAAAAAAAAAAACACTCACAAATCCCATGCGCACGCAAATTTGATCGTTTTCGTTGACTTAAGACTTTGGGTTGCTCTCATAGAATCAATTACGTCACCTAACAGTTGCCCTCAATCCCAAGGCAAGCTGAGCACCCATTTTGAGGTGATCGTTACAAACCTGTCAATCCACGTATTGTGACAATAAATCATAATTTTCACATATTTTGAAAAGCGGTGCTTGATAATTTTTTTTTTTTTGGTCACACTAAAAAAAAAGGAAAAAAATTGTTGTTAAAAAAATTATCAAAAGAAATAAAAAATTATCAAAGTAAGGTGCTCGTTAATACAATATTTTTAAAAAAGTAATACATACGGTGAAGGAGCCATTGGTGTGCAATTAATGGTCAGTGCTTGATGAGAATACATATGGATGAGAAACATATATTCAAGCAAAATTACAAGATTGTGAATTTGTGATGATAAACTTTGGGGTTGTTTGGTAATGTTATTTTAATAACGTTGTTTGTATTTTTTGAAATTAATGTGAGTGAAAAAGTGTATGAAAATACTTGTAATATTGTTTAAAACTTAAAAAATGTGTTTAAACACATATACCAAATGAGTCATTTGTTTTCATAATTTCGGAACAAGGAAAAGATGTCCTAATTTTCTACAACTCTAACTCATTTTTTGAGATATAACTTATGTGTGTGTTTAGATATAATTTATTTTGCTAAAAATTAAAAATTTAATCCTGAAAATAATAAAAAAATAATTTCTAAATTCCTGTTCACGAAAAAAAAATACTGTTTACTTATCTAATGCACTGTCTCATAAACAATAGACAATGCAAGAAGGGCTGGTCAAAAAAAAAAAAACGCATCCAATGCAGACGCCAACGTGATCCAAACGCATACAACTTATAAATTATCGAAACCAAACAGTTGAGATGGATGTGAGCCCCACAAAAACTGAGTTACGACTCTAACCAAACATGGCCTCATTATCTAGAAAACACCCCAGTGAAGTTCATAGAATAATTTGAGAAATATAAATATATGAACCGGGGTGAAATTGGATTCGAATTTATTAATATGCATGAATACACAAAAGATTGGACCCAAAATGTTTGGGCTTGGTCTGTTTTGGGACTTGGGGGGATGGACTTCAACAATAGGTTAACTCGAGCGTAGTATACAGGATGGCCATGTGATGCAAACAAGTGGTCGGGCTCCTAGTAGCTAGGAAAGGCAACATGGAGGATAAAAATTAGGAAGCATTTTAGAGCCTAGTATAAATTGGGCTCCATACATCAAATGAGGTAAGAGAACTTAAAGGGTGAATGCTTTCAAAAAATTTGTGGAGCTTATCCTAAAAGCAATCACTTAACTATTGGAGGGGTTTTGGTTGACACTAAATCGATGTCACTCTGATAAACGTGATTCATTGCAGATGTTCATAATTCACATTATTTGTACAATCACCTATGTAGTTAATTAACTTAATTTAGAACAAGTTTTCAAACATCAACATAATCAACAATTTACCTATGCTGACTGATACAAACTCCACTATTCAAAGATAATTTTTGCTGTTTGGCTATTGCAATAGCATTAAATCAAGATGAAACTACACTATTAGTCCCTAAAGTTTACATCTTGTGCACTATTATTAACTGAAGTTTGAAATGAGCACCGCTGATCCCTAAAGTTTTAATATTGGTTCATTTGTTAACTTCTGTTAGTTTTGTTTCCTAATAGATCTGAGCTGTAATCTCCAGTCTCCTCCTCCCTCCGGAATTTAGATAGAGCTACGACTATGTAATTGATCCACTTGAGCACTTGCCAAGAGACCCTTTTGGTAGGTTCGTTGGCTGAGAACTTGGATAATACCTTGAGAAAGCAATTTGTCTTGAGCTTTTAAGTTTTTCCATAGCTAGCCTAAGAATCATGGCATATTTGGGAATGGATTTTTTTGTGCCAAACAAGTTTCTGCCGATCTTTTGGGTTCGGCCCCTGTGACAAATACATTCCCAAGCACCCTTGGTGGAGAAATTGCATTTAGAAGGAACTTTGTCACGGACTAGAGGCCTAGCTATGTCCTAAGTTTACCAAGCTTTCTCTAGGCCCAAGAACATTCACCCGAAATTATCACTTCCATACGTTTCTACCTTTTATGAAATAAATTTGATCCAACCAGACCATACCAAGCTACAATCGTCGGTGCAAAGGTGTCAAAGATGCTTAAAGGATTTTTACATGCTCTTCAATCAATTGTGACATGGTGTTTTGTTTGTAGGAACTCAAAACACTTTTGGCCAGAGGTGTGTTTTAATTTAGGTGGGTTTGGGTCAAAACTTTTACTATTTTTTTTCATTTTTTTAAAATATAAAATAAGATTAATAGTCATTTAAAAAGTGACATCTCATTATTTCGTTAAACACATAATTAAGAACTAACAGAAGTTAATAGAAAGATTAATAGCACTTGATGATGCATAGAAAATCAGTAGGTTGAATGCTCCGGGCTTCAATGGGCTAGTGGTCGCTTGAAAGGCCTGAAAAGAAAAGACATAAGGTCAAAGGTGACCGAGGTGAACTGACCAAGAACCCTCCGATGCTTAAGTTAGTTTTTCTCTCTAGAACTCGAGAATTCCAACTTTAGGAATAGTGGGAACTTACTTTCATTTGATGTGGATGAGTTTTTATATAGTGAGTTTTGAAGTGGTTACTTGTGTAGTAACTTCTCCAATATTTGTGGAAGTTAGAAGGTTCAGACTTAACTTCTACAACTGCTATAGAAGTTAGAATGTTCAATCTTATCTTCTACAACTGCCACTGAAAGTTAAGTACTTAGTAGGAAGTTATAGCAATGAACAAGGATTTTGCTCATGTTTCAAAATAGTAGCACATGGTTTGAATTACAAGCTTTTGTAGATAAATCCATTTCTGAAAATTTCCTAAGTGTTGGGGGGTCGTCTAGGTGCTTTCTTGATGGATGACCCTTATGTCCATGGACGACCTTCTTATGTTGGGCTAACCTTTAGCTCTGGACGAACTAGAGATGGTTCGATTTTCAGTTCCCCATCAGTTGCCCCCTTGTCCAAGGGTCGTCCAAAGTACTGTTGACTTTTGACACGTGTCATTATTTTAGTGGTTAAATGTTATGCCACATGTCATCATTACCTTGGTCGAATTTGACTGTTCCAGATTGTGCCACATGTCATAATCTCGTTGGTTGAACTGTCATGTTGATTTAACTTTTCGAGAAATTGCCGCGTGGCATCCTCTAATTGGTCGCGTCGTTTCAGATGCCAAATTCCACTGCCCATAAATAGTAGAATTCCTTTTCTACCCTTTCAGATTTCCTAAATTTTCTCCTTTGACATTTGTCATCCAACACCTCGTCTAGAAGTCTTTCCGCGTCTTTAGGCCTTTTTCATCTAGAGCCAGGTATTCTCTTCATCCTCGTCTTTAGGTTTCAAGTTTCTTCAAGATGTTTGAGATTGTCGTTTCTTCGTCTAGTAACAGTGTTAATAAGGAGATAGACAAATACCATGATAGTGCTAGTTATAATAGTTGCAGTAGTGGTAGTAGTAGTGGAGAGAATACCACGGATGAGCAATACACGTCCGGAATTCCTGGGGTTTCTTTGGAGGTTCTTCAGGAACAGCTTAGAACGAGGGCAACTTCTGGGTTGCAAGTTGGCACCTCGACAAGTGTTCGTTCATCCACTGATTTAGACGAGGTAGAGACCGTGTACAGTTGTGCTATAGGCGTCCATTCCAAGACGGATGAAAAAAGACTTACTTCCCTTAGGAGTTAGTATCATCAAATTCCAGACGACCTTAACCTTAGGTTAGCCGTCCAAAGGGAATGGTGTTGTGACCCTCGTCTTAGAATAGGTGTTTGTGAAGCTTACCTTCTAGGGGGACTTATGTTACCTTTCAATGCCTTTGCTAGGGAGTTACTTACTAGGTTAGGTTTAGGAGTATGTCAATTTAATCCCAATGCATGGAGCCTGGTCATCTCTAAGCAAGTTTTGTGGAGGGAAGTGTTTGAAGGGGATTTTCCTCTCATTGTGGATGAGTTCCACTATTGCTACAAGCTCTCAAAGATTAGTCAGTCCCTTGGTTTTTACCAGTTTACAGCCAGGGGCAAAGACTGTAGATTAATAAAGGCCTATCTAACGTAGATTAATAAAGTCCCTTCTAACGTTTGATAGAAACTAAAAGACAGAGTTTTCTTCGTCTTTGATTTTTAGGCTGGACACCCTGTTGAGGTTGGTAGGGATCCATTTGCCCCCTATACTGGAGAGATAGGAACCCTTTATCTAGAAGGTATGTTTCTTTCCTATTCAATATTTTTTATCTTTCTTTATAATCGTCTAACCCTCTTTTTTAATAGCTGTTAGACGACTGTCTTTGAATAGATTCTATCTTGAACGCATCCAGAGAGCTCTTCTATACGCTTACAGGAGTTTCCATTCATTAGTCAACTTGAGGACTTGGTCCTGAACCATCTCTTGAAGCTCTAACCCACAAACTTACTATTCATAGACGTAAGAAATTATTTGAATATTATCTTTTAATTAATTCTAACATTTTTCTTTTCAGGGTTGACAATCATGAAAGAAAACAAGGGAAAGGGGGTAGTAAATGAGGAGACCTTACCAGAGACATAGTCCCAACCTTATCCTTTTGTTGGAGAGAAAAGAAAAAATTTATCCAAGACGGTTGACTTGGAAAATCTTCCTAATCGTCGAAAGGACAAGAAGGTGAAGTATAGGTCGTCCAAACCTGGGGTTGTCAAGCCAGGCCTTACTGTCCATCCTACCTCTCAACAACTATCCATCCTACCTCTCAACAACTATCCATCCAAATTCATGATGTAGACTTGTTTGAACCTGTTGGAGTTACTCCATCTATAACTACTGTACCTACCTCATCTCAGCCTCCTCAAAGAGTTCCTATGAACCTTGTTGAAAATGAGGATTTGGCTTGGGAAAGGTTTAAGAAGGCTGTGACTGATGAGGACATGGCTGCGTGCTATGAGATGTCCTTGAAAGAGTTTGAACATTCTACTATTCATAATCTTTTAAAGGTATGTAATTTCACTTTTACCTCGTCTTGTCATTTCACATTTTTTCTCGTTTAACAGAATTTTTAACCACTTATATAGGCAATGTCAAAGTTCATTGCAGCGTTCAGACAGGCCACATAGATGGACAAGGAAAGGATCAAGCTTGAGACGAGGATCCAGAAGGTTAAAGACGACTGTAGGGGTTGGGCTAAAGTGGCAGCCAAGGCTAAAGACAAGGTCAAAGGACTGAAAAACCTCGTCGAGGAGCTTAAGGCTGACATCGTCGAAAATGATACCTATCTTGACCATCTTCAGAAAAGGAATGACGAGCTGAATACCTTTCTTGAGAATGCCAAAAAGGACAATGTTGAGGAGTTCAGAGCTTCCAGCCAGTTCACTGACCTTCTGGACACGAACTATGCTGCTGGCTTTGAAGATTTCTGTATGGATGCTGTAGAACGTTTTTTTGAAGTTGACTTCAGCTCCATCAAACTCCACCTTGGTGCTGTAAGCTCTCTCCTCTAGAAAAGTTTTGAAGATGTTAACAGTGAGGACAATGCTACCACCTAGCCTGCCCAGGATGAGCCTAAAACTAGAGATAACCCCCCACAGTAAAAATGTAAAATTTTAACATCTTAGTTTTGTTTTTTCTTTTATTTATTTATTTATAGTATGAGGTTTGTTGTTTTGGACCATTTGAATTTATCTAAGTACATTTTACTCGTATATAATCTTTAGGACAAGCTTCCAAACAATTGCCTTTTAGACTTTACTTTGTAAGGGTTTTTGGATAGTGGCCGTCTACCCTTTTCTAAACTTTTATGAATGAATGTTTTTTTCCATCACTTTTTATTTACTATTGAACATGTTATTATATGGAAATTTTTTTTATTTATTTACATCATCCATATTATACTGGTTTTTAAGTGTGGTCTGTCCACTCATGAAGGCATTTAGCTCATCTATGTCAAGAATTTCCTCATGTTCAACTTTTTTACCATTCTTTAAATTTCACAAGTATAACTCGTCTTACGAATGAGATTGCTTTTACCAGCTTTATTCGTCTAGAGATTTGACAGTTGGTTCTATTTTTCATCCATAGGCTGGGCAATTTACAATCATCTTTATGCAAGACGTTTTTAGCTTTTACTTGTCCAAAGATTGGATCGTTTTGGCTAGTTATATTTATCCATGGATTTGAATATTCTTATGTGCACGTATCTTTTCGCCCATTGGTTAGACGGATAAGCTTTAGGTTTTTACCTAGTCCATTGGTCAGACGAATATGCCTTAAGCTTATTTTTCTTTGCTTTATCCTTAGTTTAAGGAAAGCTTATAGACATTACATCCATGCGTCTAGAGATTTTATTTGTCTTGGGCCTTTAGCTTTTTTGTGGATGAAATCATGTAAATTAGAAATTCATACACCATATACATTAGGAATCTAAACTGTATATACATAACATAAACATCGTCCACAAGCATGACATATACTTAGAAGCTAGTGCCTTTTAGGGAATTATAAATACTCAATACAAACAGATAGACCAAGTCCATGACTTCATCCATAGTCCATAAACAGCACAGTTTAGAAATTGATGCACCTTTAGGGAATTGAAACACAACATATATTACTAATAACAAACACAAGTAAATGCAAGTAATAGAAAGCAACACCTAACTTCGGCTCGTCTAGGGTGACAACGTCTAGGATGATCTCATCCAGGATTGTGCTCGTCCAGGCTGATAACTTACTGATAATATCTTCTTAAATGCTCAACGTTCTAGGGGTGCTCTAGCTTTCTCCCATCTAGGGCTTCTAAGTAATATGATCCTTGTCTCTTGCAATTAATAACCCTGTAGGGTCCTTCCCAATTAGGTCCCAGTTTCCCATGGACTGAGTTTTTGTTTGCCAATGAAACCTTTTTTAGGACGAGGTCCCCAATGTTGAAGCACCTAGGTTTCACCATTGCATCATAGTGTCTGGTCATGAGGTTTTTATACCTTATTGTCCTTTGCTTCGTGTCTATCCTTATCTCGTTTATTAGATCAAAGTTGAGATGAAGTTGCTCTTCGTTATCCTTGTCCTTATGCTTCATCACCCTGTGTTTTGCCATGTACACTTCTGCAGGTATCACTGCTTCACTTCCATAGGCTAGTTTGAAAGGAGTTTCCCCTGTGGGGGTCCTCACAATCATCTTGTAAACCCATAGAACACTTGGTAACTCGTTTGATCATATTCCCTTTACCCCCTCAAGCTGAGTCTTGATGACTTTCAACAAGGATCTGTTTGCAACTTCTGCTTATCCATTTGCTTGCAGGTGGGAGGGTGAGGAATAATGATTCTTGATTCCAAATTGCTTGCAAAAGTCTCTGAAAGGTGTGTTGTCAAATTGCCATCTATTATCAGAAACTAGTACCCTAGGTACCCTGAATCTACATACAATACTCTTCCAAATGAAGTTTTTGATATTCTGTTGTGTGATCTTTGGTAAGGGTTCGGCTTCCATCCATTTAGTAAAGTAATCGATCTCTACTACCAAAAACTTCATTTGCCTCGTTCCAAGTGAGAAGGGACCTAAGATATCCAGTCCTTATTGCTCAAAAGGACATGAGGCCATCATCAAAGTGAGATATTGCCACGGTTGTCTAGGGACATTGCCAAAGCGTTGACATTGGTCACACACCTTGACATAAGCCTTAGCATCTGCTTGAATAGTTGGCCAGTAGTAACCTGCATCGACGACTTTATGGACTAGTGCTCTTGCTTTTGAGTGGTTTCCACATGCTACTTCATGAACCTCCCTCAATACATAATTTGACTCGTCCGGAGCTAAGCACCTTAAGTAGGGTTGAAAGAAGCCTCTTTTATATGATACCTCGTCTACGAGGACATACTTAGCAACTTTGATCCTTAACTTTCTAGCCTTGTCCTTGTCCTCTAGAAGCCTTCTATCTTTGAGGTAAACTACTATTGGAGTCATCCAATTTTCTTCTCCTTTAATTTGCTATACCTCTAGAAGGTCTATGCTTGGCATGTACTAGACTTTGTCATACTTGTCCATAGCCCCCTTTGCTGAAGCTATTTTCGCCAAAATATCTGCTTCCATACTTGTCCCAAGGGAGCAAAATATGGAAGCAGATATTTTGCTCCCTTGGGACTTGAACAAAACTGGTTTCTTTAAATTTTTTGACAAACCACTTCACCTTACTAAGATACTTCTTCATTTGGTCTTCCTTAGCTTCACACATTCCATTCACTTGATTTATGATCAACTAAGAATCTCCTTAGACGACTACTGACTCTGCTTCTAAGGACTTAGCCAATTCTAACCCTTTAAGGAGAGCTTTATATTCAGCTTCATTATTGGTTGTCTAATATTGTAGACGAGTTGCATATTTCAACTTGTCCCCTTAGGGGATTTAAGTACAGCTCCAATTCCTCTTGCATATAATGTGAACGAACCATCCATATAGATAACCCACTTCTGAGCTGCATCGATCTCGTGTAACCCACCTTGGTTGAGAGTGAACTTTGCAATGAAATCTGCTAATATTTAAGCTTTTATAGTGCTTCTTGGTTGGTACTTGACATCAAACTGACTAAGTTCTATGAACCATTGGATTAGTCGTCCTGTGGCTTCTAACTTATTCATCACCTTCTTGAGTGGATGATCTGTTAAGATATTGATAACATGAGCCTGAAAATAATGTCGTAACTTCCTAGAAGCTATGACCAAAGCAAATGCTAGCTTTTCCATCATGGGATATCGTCCTTCCGTTTCTCTTAGTGCTTGGCTCGTATAATAAACCGGCTTCCGTATCTTTCCTTCTTCTCTAATTAATGCTGAGCTCATTGCATGTGGAGATATTGCCAGATACAAATATAATTCTTCACCTAATATAGATGGGCTTAGTAGACGAGCTGTTGTGAGGTAGGTCTTGAGGTCTTGAGGTCTTGGAAGGCCTTTAGACACTTGTCGGTCCATTCAAATGCTTTCTTGAGAACTTTAAAAAATGATAAACACTTATCAGTAACTTTGGAGACGAATTTGTTAAGGGCGGCAACTCGTCTAGTGAGAGACTAGACTTTGTTGATATTCCTTGGTGGCTCCATATTCAGTATCGCTTGAATTTTATTAGGATTTGCTTCAATTCCCTTATGTGAAACCATGAACCTAAGAAATTTTCCTAACGAAACTCCAAAAGCACACTTGCTTGAATTCAACTTCATGTTATATCGTCTAAGCATATCGAAGGTCTCTTGAAGGTCGTCCAGATGCTTTTCTTTGTCCAAGTTCTTAACCAACATATCATCTACATAATCTTCCACATTCCGTCCAACCTGTGGACAAAACATATGGTTAACCAACCTTTGATAAGTTGCCCTCGCGTTTTTCAAACCGAAGGGTATCACCTTGTAATAAAATAAACCTTGACTGGTAATGAAGGATGTCTTCTCTTAATCCACCTCGTCCATCCTTATTTGATTATAACCTGAGAAGGTGTCCATGAAACTTAGCAATTGATGACCCGTAGTTGAGTCCATCAGCTGGTCAATGCATGGCAATGGATAGCTATCTTTGGGGCAAGCCTTGTTCAAATCGATGACGTCCACCCACATCCTCCATTTGCCATTAGCCTTCTTGACCATCACTACATTAGCCAACCAGTTTGGGTAATAAACTTCTTGGATAAATTTTGTCATGGTCAACTTCTAGACTTTTTCTTTAATGACATTATCTCGTTCAAGAGAAAAAACTCTTTTCTTTTGACGTATAGGCTTGGAGGAAGGATACACGTTTAAACGATGGGTAATGATACTTAGATCAATACCTGGCATGTCCTCATGACTCCATGTGAACACATCAATGCTTTTCTTTAAGAACTGGACAAGGTCTTGCTTCGTCTTCTTCTCCATGTTTGCTCCAACCATTGTATACTTTTTAGGGTTATTCTCGTCCAGAGGAACGTCTTCCAGCATTTCAATGGGCTCCGTAGTAACCTTTCTCTTCTCTATATTCGTCTTTTGCACATGCTCGTCCATAGTCAACATGGGTAGGTATTCTCTAGCAACTAACTGATCTCCTTGCACTTATCCTACTCCATAATCCGTTTGGAATTTGACAGATAGGTGGTAGGTGGATGTTATTGCCTTCCAACAGTATAAAGTCGGTCTTCCAATGATGTCATTGTACAAAGACGAATAGTCTACCAACACCCTTCTAGTTGTATAATCAGCAATGAGCAAAGTGATAACGATCTCATCGTCATGTGGGTGGTGAACTCTTTTAGCGTCCTCGTCCGTGAATGTAATGACTTACTCATTTGCCCCCTTCATCCTTGGGGGTTGTCCTAAGAGTTGGACATTTTATACCATCTTTAGGTACGTCTTCCTTGACTTGGAATATTGCTCTGCAGAGGTCCCTCCTATAATGACTCTTATTTCTCCAAGTGGGGGCCGTGACAACTCTTCTACCTTTCCCTTCAACTTCTCGTCCTTGTGATCTCGTTCAAGAAAGTTTCTTAATTTTCCTTGCCTAATGAGATTCTCTATCTGCTGCTTCAAGTCAAAACTTGTGTCATGCCCATGATCTCTGTGGAAGTGGCAATACTTGCTCCTGTTGCACTTGTTGGGATTTTCCTTCATTTTTTCTGGTTACTTCAAGGATAGGTCATCCTTGATTTGCATAAGCACTTGTTTAAGTGGAGTATTCAAAGGTGTAAAGTGCTGACTCCTTGCTAAAGATGAACTTGCCTTCTTATTGTCTCGATCTTTCTTCTCTCCCGTCCGGGCCTTCTTTGAATGAGGACCCTGTTCAGGATGGCGTGGGAGATTTGCTTTGATTTGTTCGACTCTTTTCCTTTTCTTAGTAATGATTGCATCCTTTGCATTTATGAAACTTTGGGCTGAATGGACAAGTTCAACCATGGTTTGTGGCTCTTGATCATAGAGTTTGTGAATGAACAAATCGGAACGAACTCCATTGTGGAAGGCTGCCAATAACCACTTGACGTCCATCTCATCTACCGTTAGAGTTTCCTTGTTTAAGCGAGTAATGAAGGACCGCAAGCTTTCATTTTCCCTTTGCTCTATGGTCAATAGGCTAGACGAGGAGTGCTTATGCCTTTGTCATCTGATAACGTTGTTGACAAACAACTTACTCAAGTCTTTAAAAGAATCCACAGTGTTTGGAGGTATCTTACTATACCACACTCGTGTTGGCCTTTTAAGGGTGGTAGGGAAGGGCCTACACATAATCTCGTCTGGAACCCCTTAAAGGTGCATTAAAGTCTTAAAGGTAGTGATATGATCACACGGGTCGTGCGTTCCATCATATGAGTCTAAGGAAGACATCTTGAACTTAAAAGGCAAGAGATGACTGTTGATGGAAGCCATGAAAGGAGAATCAATTCAATGAACTAAATCATCTACAGGATTTGTCCTTCTCATGTTCTCCCTCATCTCGTCCATGACCTTCCTCATTTGATCTATCTCCCTTTCCAAGTGTGGCACCCTTTGTGAAGCGGTACCCCTTGACTGGTTTTCGTGCTCAGCATTTTCTCATTCTCTAACTTCTTGACTCTAGGCTTGCCCTTCCATACATCTTTCATGGCGTTGTCTCCTTAGATTAATCTCCCTAGTCAACTCTTGATTCTGTTAGGTTAATTCTGCCATGACAGCTGCCATGGATTGCACTTGTTGTATGGAAGACGGTTGCATAGTAGGTGCTGACTAGTGATTGTGGTTAGGATGATTGAAAGCGTTCCCACTCTCCTGGTGGCTTGGACTAGTAGCCATTGATCTTGTCCGAACCATGTAGTCTTTTGTTAAAGAAAGATAAATTGCAAAACGCAAGTTTAATCTTTCCCATAGACGGCGCCAACTGATGATGCATAGAAAGTTAGTAGGTTGAATGCTCTGAGCTTTAATGGGCTAATGGTTGCTTGGAAGACCTAAAAAGAAAAAAGACACAAGATCAAAGGCGACTGAGGTGAACCGGCCAAGAATCCTTTGATACTTAAGTTAGTTTTTCTCTTTAGAACTCAAGAATTCCAACTTTAGGAATAGTGGGAATTTACTTTCATTTTATGTGGATGAGTCCTTATATAGTGAGTTTTGAAGTGGTTACTTGTTTAGTAATTTTCACATTATTTGTGGAAGTTAGAAGGTTCAGACTTAACTTCTACAACTGCTATAGAAGTTAGAATGTTCAATCTTATCTTCTACAACTGCCATTGGAAGTTAAGTACTTAGTAGGAAGTTATAGCGATGAACAAGAATTTTGCTCATGTTTCAAAATAGTAGCATGTTGTCTGAATTACAAGCTTTTGTAGATAAATTCATTTTTGGAAATTTCCTAGGTGTTGGGGAGTTGTCTAGGCGCTTTCCTGATGGACGACCCTTATGTCCATGGACAACCTTCTTATGTTGGGCTGACCTTTGGCTCTGGACAACTCTTATGGACGAATTGGAGATAGTTCAATTTTCAGTTCTCCATCAGCACTTATTTTTTAGACTTTAGGGACCAATAGTGCTCATTTCAAACTTCAGGGACTAATAGCACTTAACTTGTAAACTTTAGGGAGCACACCTTAAATCAAATTCTTCTATATGAATCATAATGTTTCCCAAGTAAAGAATTAATAATGATATTGGGATTCAAGTGATGGCCCAAAGATAATGACATTTTTTATGGTACTCTATGTCTGTGGCTCAAATCCCACCTCTCTTATTATTTATCTAACAAAAAAATATTAAAGTAACAAGACAAAAATTGTTAGTCTTATAAATAAAGGGACCATTAGTTTCATTGTAAAATACTTTCCAATGTAAATTTTTTTGAGGGAAATGTTTTCTTTTCTAGTGTTTTGGTTGTATTACTAAAGATATTAAAATAAAAAAAAGGAGAACATATGAGCACAAATTTGACTAGATCAACCCACAAAACTATCCTGTCGGCACAAATATAGCTAGGTCCACACACAAGACGATTGGATTAGTGCAAACCTAACCAAATCTACCCACAAAACCACTGAATCGCTACTAATTTGAACCAATCATGAACCCTGCAACCCCATTGCACTGATTTCGAACTAATGCTGCCTCGCCTCCTAACTCGTCACCAACAAGCATTGCTTGCCTCATGCCATCGCATTAACAACCTTGTGCCCCAATACCGACATCCTCTCCCAGAGAGAGAGGATTAATATTACATTTTACAACTTTTACACACAAGTTTTCTAATTAACAGACCAAGGTTTTACAATGAAACAAATATTGAAAAATACTGAATATGTTTTTTGAAAAACATTAACCGCAAAATATATGGACTTTAAGTTGGATTGCATGATTGCATCATAATTTACATCATTATAGCATTAAAAAAATCATGAATATCAACAAATAAGTTTTTACATATTTTCTTTCTCAAAAAAAAGTTTTTACATATTTTTAGGCCTCAAAGTCAAACCAAGTGCACTATAGGCATCTAAACTCTATAGTGTAAATACTTAAAACCCTATAAAATTGATTGGTGTCTTAATTTGATGATAAAAAGTTATTATCAAGAGCGGATGCTATAGGTTAAAATTCTCTTTCTCAAAAAAAAAAAAAAAAAAAACCCTATAGAACAACTCTCCCTATCCCATTATATATCAATCTTTTAAAAAAAAAAAAACAAAACAAGGAAACCCTACAAGAATCCACTAATTCATCCTAAGACATCCAAAAATTCAAGAAAGAAAGCTTTGGCACAAGAACATGGGGACAATGCATCACAGGTCTTAAAAAAAGCACATCTTTGAGTCACAACTCTATTTTATTCGAAAGATCAAAATGAAAGGTACCGAACCTTAACTTAATCATCATTAATCTTTCAAAGAACGCCGAAAGTCAGTGATATTAATAATTAGATTATAGCTACCCTCTTCTACCAAAAGGGGAGGAAGAATATTCTTCATTGAAATAGAGGCTGCCTCCTTCTTATTAAAAAAAAGGCTGCCTCCTCATGTCGTTTACATTAAGTTAGGTATTAGTCACATGGGTTAATCAAAACTATATTAGTACTTCCCTAGCTTGTAGTTTTGTAACAACAAGACTACTGGTCCGTTTGGATAGAGGGGAGAAGGAAGGAGAGTGGAGGAGAGTAGAATAGAGTTGTTTAAAATAGACTAATTTTAGGTTAAATCTACTCTACTTTATCCTCGCACTACGAGAAGCCGCCTAATTTCCACACTCTCTAGAAGAAGTACATATGCTGTTGAAAGTAAAACCTATTTATAAGCTTCTTTTTTCAATTTTTTTTTGGGGGATAAACACATAAAAGATGGCAATAGTTAAGCTTTTAGTTTGGGGCAAATCCTAACACTAATTGTCATTTTACATTACTTGGATTTACACTACTTTGCACAATATTCACATTTTCTAAAAATGTCCACACTTTAAAGCACTCGCATAATTGCTTGTATAATAGAAAAGATGATCATATTTTAGCCAATCAAGCTCAAAATTCACCCATATCAAGCCATATAAAGTTGTGTACATATACATGCTTGTTACAGTAATTGTGTAAAATTACACTAATATCATTCATCTTGCATTTAGTTTTTTATTCTTTCTTTACTTGTCCATGAAGGAAGAAAATGAACAGTAGTAGTTGTTGTGTATGAAGAAAGGAAAACGATTAAAAAAAATATGAAAAATTGATATTTTAATAAAATGTAGTGATAATTTGATTTGAGGTGTTTTGAAATCGAGTATGTAAAATAGAAAAAGTAGGTTTTTATAAAATAGAAAAAAGTAGGTTTTTATGTTGAAATAAAAAAAAATTTACCCGAGTTGATGTGAATGCGCTTGGGGGTGTATAAGTTTTTTTTTAATTATTATTATTATTATTATTGTTATTATTATTATTTATTTATTTATTTAAAATTTTATGGGAGGTAGTTTGTATTAAGAAGTGTGCAGTAATTATTGCTCAAATCCAAAAGTGGCATGTGCCTACAAATTAATATGTAAAATGGTACATATTTTTCATGTTTTTCCCCAATCTTTTCCACATTTATTACACATATCAGCACTTTTAAAATTGTCTTTATGTACCTAATTAGGACTAGGTTCTGCTAATTCACATCCTAAACAGAGTTTACTCTTGTGGTTGCAATAATTACACAAAGTTGGCATCTTCATGTGATTGTATTACGTGTACTCTTGTCTGGTTTTTTTTTTTTTTTTTTAGAGTTTCAACTTATGGTGTTCGCTCCTGATGATAGTTTTTATCATCAGACTAATACATTAATCGGTTTTTGGTGTAAGTGAGGATTGAACCCCTGAATAGATATTTTATTCAATCATTAAAGAGTTTACCAATTGAGTTAACTAAAACCCACTACTCTTGTCTGGTTAATTAATTATTTATTAGCAAAAGAGCTACAAATTAAGTTCAATGTTTCTAATAGACCGTGGCTGTAATATGATTACTACAAGACCAACTTAGTTCAAGTATTGTGGACAGTGGAGGATTGCTAAAGGCAATTTTATTCTTTCTTCATAATTTGAATCTTAGACGTGTTTATTAAGAACACCAGAAAGTGATAATTGAGTTACAAGACAATAAATAGTGTGCATGCTAATCCGCTATAAAGAACAAAGTTTCTCTCCAAACTAATTTAGAGAGAAACTCTTCAGACTTTTCATATATTTCTTTTTGGGGTGTGAATTTTGAAAATCTAACTATTGAATTTCATGTTTCTTATATTTTTAACACACATATCAAATTTCGTTCAAATCGGATATTATTTATTATTTGATCGATTAACTTATTTTTTATATACAATTTTAGATTACAAAAACTTGAAATTATAACATTTATTTGATAACATACCAATTGATCTTTGATTTTTTTGAAGTTTTGTAAGTATTATGGATGTAATAAGAACATGCAATCTAACAGTTAGATTTTCAAAATTCAAACTCAATATAAATATATATAATGAGTTTATAGGGTTCCTCTCCAAACTAATTTGAGGAGAAACTTTGTTCCGCTATAAATTATATGCAACACTCAAGATCCAAGACATGCAGCCTCACTTCCACAAAAAAAATATAATTACTCATATCACTCCGCAGTCCTAGACTCCTAGTGAGACCAATCACCTTTTGTTTTTAATATCTGTCTTAATTTTACCTTACTTTTTGTTGGTTTCTACCAACCAGGAATTGTTTATGCTTAAAGCAAAATCAACTGTGAAAGCAATCTTTGCTTCGTGTATTTCTCATTATATTGTCTTATGGTCTGTCTTCTTTTGTACATCCATCTCACTCATACACCTAAAAACAAACAATAAATACAAGTCCAAAGCAATATAAACAAACTCTCACTTTATATACTTACAAATGAATACATGTAGTATACAAGTAACTCAGCTTTGCCCTTCGATAATAAACAAACCTCATATGATGAAATGATGCAAAGATGAGAAAAAAAGAAGGGGTTTTTTACCCCTTCTTTTCCTTCCCCAAAAAATTTAAAAAAAGAAAAAAAAGACAAAAAGAGTGGCCTAAATCTCTAAGTGTCTAAATAAACTAATGCTATGTACCTGGCACTGGAATTTTTGTTGGATCTCTCCAGCTTTGCAAGCCAGGCCTTTCCTCACAACATACAAAGGAAATGACAGGGTGGTTCAATATCACTAGACTACACACTTGTATGCTCATCATCTACCTTTCCCTCAAAAGGTAGTGAAGGGCACAACCCACCAAAATTTGGGCTTACTAGGACACAAAAATCACAAAAAGGAAAAGCAAAGAAAAAAAAAAAAGGCAGACTTCAGTTTTGTAGTCCACCAATATGACCAAATAGCCTCCCTCTCCATAAAGAGACTTCCACTGATTTTTGATGAAAATGCAGAGGTGCATTGATGCATTGTTGCATTGATGCCATGCTATATTTGAACGCAGCAAGGATGGTGCCTTCTTGTCCTAATTTGCAGTTGTCATTCAACTCCAATAGAGAAATCTGCATGGTGCCAAGTGCACAAAATTAATCAACAAATGACATTCCAATTCAATTCTAGGAGAGAATGAGTAAAAGGAACAGATTAATACCTGTAATTTTGCTGTTGGGTATAGACATTTAAGCTTAAAGTGAATATATAGCACCATTCCCCATCTTCTTGACACGAACTTCAACACTCCTAAGATCACGAAGATGTTGTAAAATCTCTTGGAGAAGATCTAAACCCTTATCTCCTTTCCTCAAGGAGCTTATACAATGCTTTAGAAACTCCCTATCTGCCTCGAGTACTTCTAACCTCTCATACACATGATCTACCTCCTCTTCAATGGCAAGCTTCTTCTCCATTTCAAATTTGGCTTCCAAGGATGTCAGCAATGCAACATGATCAAACCCTTCTTCATGTCCATTCACCAAACCATCTTCACAGTCTTCACCAATTGCATCAAAAAGGGGAAGAAGTCTCTTTGCCTTTGACCCTTTGAATCTCAACTCCTGATGATGCTTTCCATTCATTTCCTTGGAATGACCATTTTGATCAACACCATTTACTTCAGTGTCTGAATCTGAATTCTTATGGTATCCATTTCCGTTCTCATGGAAGGAATAGCCAACCGGTTTGACATCCTCAAAATGTTGTACCTCGTCATCACTCAATGTAAAAAGCTTCTCTTCCAACTCCTTGAGCTGCTCTAGAATTGATAGCCTCTCTTCTTCAAAGTTTGCCAATGATTCCTCCAAGTATACAACTGCATCAGGAGGAGTGTTTTGGCTGCTACTTTCTTGATTGCCATAGAAGCTATCTTCTTCCTTTACATCATGATTCAGATCAATAGATATTCCATCACTATCCTCAGTGTTACTACAAGAAGCAGTGCTTCTTGTGCTACTCTCTCTTCTTCTTGACATCATTATTTTCTCTTTGGCCTCATAATCCTGGACCTTCTTACGATATATTTCCAGCTCCTTTTCTAGCTCATGATTCTCTTTTTCCCTCTTCACCATAAGCTCATTCAATAGCTGCAAAGCTTCTTGATCATACTCTGATTGCTCTTCCATCATTCTTTGATACTGCAAAGCTTCCATTTGCATTGCTGCCTTCTCTTCCTGAAGCCTATTTATCATTGCCATTGTCTGATTGGCTGCCACTGCAGAAGCACTTCTCTCTTCTTCTAATTCTGCATATAGAGCATTCAAAGCCTTCCTTTCGGCTCTAAATGCTGATATTAACTTCTCTGTGGTCAGCTCACCACCTTCTATCTCGCTAATGATACTTCCATCCAAGGATTCTTCTGTTCCTGATTCTCTCCTCTCAAGCAGTAACAATTTCTTGTGCAAGTGACGTAAACTATCCACAGAAGTTGGTGTATCAGGAACTTTTTCTTCCTCAATTTCATTTAGTTCCAGACTGAAGGATATATGACTGTTTATTTCTTGCGTACTTGTTTTTATTGACATTGTTTTAAACTCTAAAAATTCTTCCTCAGCTTGCTTAGAACCTAACATAAGAATATAATATTAACATATGCCAAAGGGTTTCCAATTTCTAAAGTTGGTTAAATAAAAACCCAAAGCTTACCATTATCATCATCAACATGCAAAATGACAGAGCTTGTGGAAGGATCTTCCTGTCTATGTTCATAAGAAGGAAGAGCCTCTAGGGTTTGAGCCTCATCAAGTGGCTCCTGATCAGGAATCTCTGTCCCTATTGAAATTTCCACATCCAAATCATTGCTTTGCATTTGAATTGCTTCTTCTGATGCTGCATGTAATGGAAAAAAATAAGACCCGTGTATATACACTCAAAATAGAGAATAAAATATAATTTAAATGAAATTAAACAAAACTAATACCTTGATGAGCATCGGAATCCATTTCTCTTGCTTGATCCTCATCCTCATCATCATCATTAGATGATGTTTGAGTGGCTTGATTTATAGAAACCTGTTCAAATTCTTCCTTCACTAAATCTTCAACTTCTTTATGCAAAATAGAGGTGTTCTCAGTCTCAACCAGAACCACGGATTCAAGCACTGAAACCTTAGGCTCCTCCTCACTCTCATAGGCTGAAAGTAATGCCACCATCTCTTCTGAACTATGCCAATTCTCTACAACCGGTTGTGCTTGTGCCTCAATATGCATATCAAAATCCAAAATAACATCTTGATTCTCACAATATCCTTGATCTTCCAGCTTATATATAGGTTGACCTTGGTCTTCCGTGGTAGCAGAGCCGCTCAATTCAACTGGAATCAACCTACAATCTTCTTGATCAATGTAAAACTCAAGATGCTGAGGCTGAATTTCGTGGAAGGTGTCTTTACTCAAATTGACATGAACCACGGTCTGATCACAAGACTGATCATCCGTGGATAAATTCATATTACTCTCTTCCTTAACGGGTTCTAGCTCTTTTTCTATAACCATGTTCAATTTATCGTCTTCGTCAACGACCAGTTCCTTGCAGCCGAAGTCATATACAGAACAGTTCTCCTCTTCTCTTGTTGCAGACTCACCATCCATGACAACATCAGAAACTATCTGAATTCCCCTGTTTTCTCCAATACTCTGTTCATCTTCACATAGATTAGTAACAAAATCTGATTTGCTTTGATCAGATTGATCACCTTCGTCAGTTTGAGCAACAACATCAGCCTCTGCAATCAAATTCTGTTTCTGGGTGTCATCAAAATCCTCCCAAGAAGGCTTAATAAGAATACAAGGAGGGTAGAACATGTTGTCCAGGTTCACACTCACACTGCAGCAAGAGCACTTCAAATTCCCTTCCGCATTTTCACTGAAATTTTCATCCCCACTCTGAATCACACCAATCTTGTTCATCCATGGAAAGAAAGCATACCTCTTTGAGAATTCCGGACTATCAGCTGGTTGCGATGAGGACGAGCAATCCTCGCACATATCTTGCAATTCAGCTAGTTTCTGGTGATTCAAACAGTATCCCAGTTTGGAAATCTCAGATGCATGAGCTTCACAAACAAGATCTCTATAGGAATTCTTGTTCTTTCCAGGCTCTAGGATATGATCAATCCTAGAACACCATAAGCAGGGCCTTTTAAGACCAAAGTAATCTGCAAATTTAATGATCAGATAAGAAAACAGAGAATTTAGGAGGAGGAGAATGATCAGAATCCATTCTAGGATGGCATAGATGAGAATAAGAGTGATTTTGTTGGTGTTTCTATGCAACATGGTGGCAAACTTGTTTGCAGCCATTGACGCTGCTATGTTTTTAAGATATACAGAGATGTAACTCAAGGCAATATTAAAAGAGAAAGTTTGTAGGCTAGTTTAGTGTTGATGCTGAGAGAGACAGAAAGAGAGATTGAACAACATCAAAAGAGAAAGATAGAACAAGATTTGGGACTGTTTAAGAGAGAGAGAGAGAGAGAGAGAGAGAGAGAACCAATGTAGATGAGGAAGTGGTTTTATTTCGAATGAGAAGACTGTTTAATGGAATGACAACCAAAGGTGAAAGAATACTAAAGAGGCTGAGCAAATAGACAAAATGTGTGTTTGAGTCAAATGTAATTAAAGAATGTTTATATTGAGGCATCATCAATATTACTTTTGACAAAATAAATTAACATTTAATATTCAACAACTTGTAGATTACATTAGATTGCTGTGGACAAAATAGTGGATTTTGATTTTCTGTTAGAAAATGGAGCATTCTTTTTTGAAAATTTGAGAGCTTGATTAAAGCAAGAAACTAAAGTACTGAAATATTCAAATCAATAGGTAGGACTTAAAAGAGACCATGGAATCACCTACGCATACTGGTGCAAA
The DNA here is from genome assembly GCF_040712315.1 of Castanea sativa. NCBI lineage: Eukaryota > Viridiplantae > Streptophyta > Magnoliopsida > Fagales > Fagaceae > Castanea > Castanea sativa. Next base: position 21,957,977 of record NC_134015.1, on the reverse strand, counting down.
TTGTTTTCAACAATGGTATGTGAATGTCATTAAAGAAGATACAAAATGTGGATACCATATATAGAATACATATTTCTTACAAGTTACAAGAGTAGGTCATGTGTAGGTGTAGCTAGGGTCTTCTTCTAGTTGCTGCCATCCTAACTTGTTATGTAATTTACCAAATACATATACTCTCTGCATCAGTCAATGTCAACCAAAATTTATAAACATAGTCTATAATAAAACTTTGGTGAAAGTGGATCTGTATGGATTATGGCTATTGTTTTTTTTTCCTCCAATTTTTTTGGCTGAATAAATACCATTTTGATAATAGGGTTTACTTCTAATTTTTTGGGGTTGACAATAAATCTGACTAGGGGGATAGATTTAACTTCTGATCAAACAGACAAACACACTCTCTCTCTCTCTTGGCTACTCCTGCCAGCTCCAGCCCATATTTTCTTTTTAGGCCAACAAAATGGGTGGCCCACCAACCCAAAAAATGAGTTGGAGGGGACCACTCTCAAAGTAACTTGTAGGTCCCGTCTAGGATGCAGATGCTTGAGTTCATCATGCAAGTCTATTTTTAATTAAGCTTTTTATTTATTTATTTATTTTATTTTAATTTTTAATATGAAAATGATTTATTTCAGATTTCACTTGATTGAATGAAAACTATTCTTAATGGCTTAAAGGGTACTTTAATTTGTGGGCGTTCTCTCATTATTAAATCATTTCATTTTGTTTATATAACAGCCTATGGTATGAATTATGAAGTAGTTGCCCCAATGGGGCAATCCATAAAGAACTATATCAGACATTAAAAATATATTAGTTTATGTTAAAATATATATATAAAAAAATGATAAGAATGAAAAAGTGAAAATAAGAGATTAACATGATTTAGTCTAATAGCTTGCAATTCTATATCTACAATGGAAAGCTTTAAATGATTACATCTTTATTAGGGGTGTCCAAGATCAACCGAACCCGACGAAACTAGCCAAACAACATTCAACTAACTCGAACTTTGATCGATTCAATGGACATGGTAGGTGAGCGAGGTTGAAACTCGAAGAACCCAACCAGTCCGATATTCCACAATTTCCGGCGAGTTTTCTAGCACCAATCATTAATTCAGTCAAATTCCGATAAGATCTAATTCTCTCTCTGTTGATATAAGGAGAGATCTCGACTGGATTTGGCCAAACCCGACAAAATCTTAGCCAGATTTAATTGAATCTACTCCCTTGCCACAGACCCAGCCTTCAGTCGACACCCAATGAGGCCCGATCTGGCGTTCCTCCACAGTCAACGATGAGCCTTGATCTCCCCAACCCAAAGTGGTAGGGTCGAGTCTAGATTGGGCACAAACCCTACCTACCTGTGGTATAATATGGAACTTTAAAACCACATTGATACATGGTATTACAAAAGCACACTAACCTATAATATTTTCAAAAATAATGGTCTACATATTTATAGTAATATTTTAAATATATTCTAACAATTAGTAAAATTTTAATATATTCTAACAATTAGTAATATTTTAATATATTCTAACAATTTATGCTATCGAGTTGAGTTCTGTTTCAAAGAAAAAGAAAATGAAAGCATACTATCAGAGTTGTCCCGAGTAGTGATAACAGCATGCTAAATGATGACCTGAAGTAAAATTCAACTCTCACTGGTAATTTTACGAAAAGAGATTTTTGTGCCCATCCTTGCACCACTGAGGAATTAAAAATTGATTCAACAGATGCTAGATGTACATTACAATTATATATATGGATATGCACCAGTTTGTAATTCATAGAAACCGTGGACCATATACAATTGAAGGAAATTCACTCAATTCATGAAAATTATATATATACATACATATACAAACCTTTCTGATCAGCATAGAAACTAAGTAACCAAATTATGGAATTTTATAATGTCATCGTTGAAAATTCATTGAGATTATTTCATTTTATGTGGTCATTTTTTTGGGCAGAAAAAGGATGGCTTGAGAAACTGTAATGCCTAGCTAGTCTGGCTGTTTGGGTATAATTGGGTGGAAATTTGGCCAGGGCTGCACCGCCAAGCACCGACCCATTGCCCCTTCCTCTTTTTGTTTTTCAAATTTCATAATTATTATATTTTGATCTTCTCTACCCACTGCTTTATCAAATCAAGTCTCACTCTCAACCCTATGTACTAACCATTATATTTTTATTTAAAGCAAAAATAAATAATAATAAAACCCATTATATTGCTAGGAAGCATAGATACTTTATTTGGAGTGTCGTACTCGTGACACACCAGTGTAATACCTGCCGTGTCATGTAATAATTTTTCAAAACTTACTCGTGTCGTCGTGTTGTACTCATACTTGTATCCTTGCTTCATAGAGTGTATGCTTATTTACATCACACCATATTTTATTTCTCCGGGTCCTTTTTAGAGGAATCTTACTTTTATGCTTGCTTTTGCTTTTGTCAATTTTACAACATGAATTCTATATGCTTGATATTTGTCCCACCAGTTCCTAACTCTGATTCCATTCTAAGTTAATTTCATATATAAAAAAAAGATTCCATTCTAAGTTAATTTATTTTATATCAAAAATATTAATTAATTTAACTGGAAAGAAAAAACAAATAAACTGACTTTGCTGTCTCTCCTTCTCTTCTACTTTTGCTGATAATAGATAAATTTAAAGCTACTAGCCTACAAGTAGACAGCACAGAGAAATCCTTAAAAAAAAAAAAAAAAAATTAATGGACCTTTTATTGTAATTTTGTAATTAACCAAAGTATACTTTTTTAAAATATAGGGAACCTTTTAAGGGTGAGATAAAAGTTATTAAGGGTTAAAACCAAGAATTTGAAACAAGATTATCTTTATTGGAGGACAAATTAAAAGCTTAACCTTCTTTCAAAAGTTTATTTAGAATTTATGTCGTGTTTTCCTTTTACTTTATTTCTCTTTAAGCTTTTAATTCTTTGACCTAAAGTATAACTTGTTCCCACAAAAGGCAAATTTAAAATTGAAATGAAAAGGGTCCGAAGGCCCTGATGAACATTACTAATTTCTCTCTTGCTTTAATTTTGCGATACAAAATGCAATAAAGGGATGCAAATCAATGTCCAAAAGAGCCAATACGAGCCATTGTTTTGGGATTTTGTCATTTTGAGCACTTATATAAAGATTAACCCTGACAAGATATATTTACTAAGAGTTTTGTAGTTTAACTTGTTAGCATATCTTGACGTTTTCACTAAAGACAGCAATCAAAGTTCAAATCCTCATTTCTCAACTATCGAATTATTAAAAAAAAAAAAAAAGCATTTAATACATCCTAAAATTGTTTTGTTTTATTATAGGCTAAAATGCAAAAAACTGACTCTCTAAGTTTTTTCAGATTTCATTTCAGTCCTCTAACTTTGCTTTAATTTATTTTAGTCCTCAAAGTTTCAGATTTATTCAATTAAGGCATATCTATTAACTTTTGTTAAAATTTTTTGAAAAAAAAAATCTGGAAAATATTTTTCAATCATTAATTGAATTTTTTTAATTAAACAAATTTGAAGAAAAATTTATAAAATTGAAAAATTAACCACAATATATAACAAAATTTTATGGAAACCTTAATTAAATAAATTTGAAAGTTAGATGACTGAAATGAACAAAAGCAAAGTTAGAGGACTGAAATGAAATTTGAAGAAACTTAGAGGGTCAGTTTTGCATTTTACCCTTTATTATATATATATATATATATTATATTGTTCCACTCTCTGAATGGTCGTCTAGAGGTTTTTCCACATGGCTTCTAATTTCTTGCTTGAGAATTTCAAATTTGACGCCTAAGAACACACTATAAATTGACTTTTATTAAAAGAAAAGAAAAGAAAAGAAAAAATTATATATATTGGTGGTACCCTTACTCAATTGGAGAGGGACCCGTGGGCATCATCTACACAGTTAGCGTGGTTACAAAGACATCGTCCAAGAAAAAACTAATTATAAATCATAAAGTATTTTGCTTAATCGTGTACAATAATCATACAATGGACCCTATTTTCATTTTCAATGATAACCCTTAAACCTTGATTTTAAGCATCCATATGATATGAGGTTGTCAAGCTGAGGGGCCATATTTATGTCAATGCCCCAAAAAATGGCTTTTTATTTTATTTATTTTTTTCTTTCAAACTTACAGTTTCGTTTTCAAATTGTGGCTTAAGGCCCTTGTGAAAGAGTCATAATTTGATGGCTATGCCCATTGAAAATTTAAAAGATATTATATAGGAGTATATTTTCTTTTTCAAAATAGTTTTTAGGCTAAATAAAGCATCGAATCAGATTCTATTTCACATTGGATAAGCTCGATAGTTATAGTGTCCACATCTACAGAAACTAACCATCCTGACCCCAGATAAAGGGGAAAAAAAGAGAGTATCCAAATCTACAAGACTTTGTCCAACATTGCTTATCTAACTCCAAGAAGACAAATTTGGATATATTGCAATTTTTAATTAGATGAGTGATAAGCTTTCATTCAGTGCACTAGTGTATTAAACTTTAAACGAGATATGATCCTAACACTTGTCACTTGGTCATTTTTAAACATGTGGCATGTTCGAATCCTGTGTTATGCAAACCAAACCCTTTGCAGACAACCAATACTTATAGGTGGTGGACATAAACTTTAGTAAGCATGATGGTGAAAAATGCAGGTGAGGATGGAGAGGTACGTGAGATAGACTTTTGGTATTATGGTCCCACAAAAGATGGCCGCAATTTGACCATGTGCAGTGATTTGTTAGTCGTAACACCGGTGGTAAAACATCTTATATGTCTCTCAAACAGTGACACCTGTTCTTTCTTTCGTACCAGTATATATGTTACTCACCTTTCCAAATACTTAACATGCACTTCACTTCAATTATGAGTATTATGCATTGCACTGCTATTGAAATATATAAATATATACTCGATTTTCCCTGAATATATATATATATATATATATATATATTGTTTCTAGGAGCTACTATTGTTAGATGTTTCTAAAGACGTCTTATTATTTTTATTCTAAATATTTTTATCTATTTAGTTTTCCTTTGTCGGGTTCATGGTAATTGTAATGGATGAAAAACAAAATTTGATAGCTGATTTGGTAAATATGGGTAGGAAATTGGAGCCATAGCTGAAGTTCGATTTCACTAGTTCCTGCACAGACAAAACATGGTACGACACTGAACTACAATGTGCACTCCAACTAAAACTTGGGTTAGTAATGAAAAGAGGGAGTTCTGGCTGTTGAATGTGTACCTCTTGGAGGATGGGAGGGGGGTATTTATATGTTTTTTTTTTTTTTTTTATACAAGATAAAATTTATACTCTAGCCTAATCTAAGTGTATATGTGTGTGAAACTCGCTTTTGGAGACTTGAACCCCGGCTCTTGCCCCCCACACCTCACAAGCACTTGTACCTGTAGAGTGATCATTGCATCAAGGGTGTGCAGTGGTGAGAGGTATTTATATGTTATACCTTCATTGGCACATGCTAGACTGAAAAATCATTTTGATATTTATATGTTACTTTTCATTAGATGTGACATGCACATGCCTGTTTTGCTGGTCTAAGCGCTCTTCTCAATTGATTGAGAATCCTGTTAAGGGACAGATCACATCACAATAAATGCTGAGTAAAAAGCTTGAGTGAAAGTTGATAGAGTAATTAATGCGATTCTGATTGATGTGGCCTTCAATGCAACTTTTGGGACAATGGAGTCCGATCACAGTATGGTAGGCATACCACTCCTATGACAAACAGGTCTTCAAGTACCGACCTCACTAAATTAAGTTACCATAATGCTCTTGCTCATTTATTACCCACCCATAGTGCAATTGAGAGATTTCTTAGCTTAGAATGATCCCATTAAGTTGAAACTGAATGCATATAATAGTTCTTAACTATGTTTGTATTACCTCTCCAAAAAAAAAAAACTACGTTTGTGTTTGTATACTATATACGGTCAATCTGTCATATATTTTGTTTACAATCAATCTCAAGCCCATGAAAAGGAGGGGTAATTACATTTAGGTTTACGTACAACGTAAAATTCTAATCATTTTATTATGAATGAATCCAATATATATAGTTAACTCAAACTAACTCTTGAGAAGAATTTACAACTGACTCCAAAAAAAAAAATTATTGTCAAGCATAAAAACAACATTATCCTTGACCATTTGGGTTGTTGGGTAGTGGGTTTCAGCACTCTTGGCCATATGTCTAGCCTTATGGCTGAGCTCTTTGCAGGACACAAAAAGCCATATCGATGCCTTTGAATAAGGTATCTCGAGCATTGGTCATGTACTTGAAACAAAATGGATTTATTTGTTACTCACTACGAACAGGATTCTCCCTGTTTTATTTACCGTCCTTTATGTGGATTACAAGCATTTGTTATCTAGAGTGATACACAAACCACGATCCATAGATCGTTATGCATTTAAAGAAGTTATAACAGGTGTATGCATCCGTTAATATTGAAGAGTGTAGACCTTTCGGTAAAGGATCACATTTACCTTGAGTACACTTTTTTTTTTTTTTTTGACATCATGCCTCACGTTTGTTAGATGAGCTTTTTTTTTTTTTTTTTTTTAACACACACACATATATAGGGGAATGAGATGAGATAAGGGAATACACTCACACGCTAACATCAAAACTGCATGCGGTAGTTAGCATCGCGGAGCAAGTGATAAATCTCTTCTCAATATCACATCTTACTAATGTAGGACAACTCAACAACATTGAGTATCTTTTTTTTGAGAAACACACACACACATATAGGAGAAGGGGATGAGATAAGAGAATACACTCACACGCCAACACCAAAACTACATGCGGCAGTTAATATCGCAGAGCAAGTGATAAACCTCTTTTCAATATCACACCTTACCTTGTTAGTTGAGCTCTTCAATTATGGTTTGTTATTGTTTTTTGATTTTGTGTTTTTTTCACATTTAACAATGTATTCTTTCATACAAGTAAAATGTGAATATCAGATATAAAAGTATGGATATTGTGTGAAACAGTAAAACTCCATTTTTAACAAGGACTAGTAATACATTTCTTTCACTATCTAGGCACCCTTCTACTCTTCTAGTATTTGTAGTTTGCACGGGCCATAAGAATTTTTTAAAAATAATATTATTATTATTTAAGATAAAGAGAAGAAAGGGAATTTTTTTTCTTATTATAAAAAAAAGAAGAAGAAGAAGAATAAAGATATGAAAAGGCTACACTTGTACGCATGCTAATAGGCTAGTTCGATTGAGGTCTCTAATATAATGAAATCATCATGGTCATCTATATCTAAATTTCTTGATATCAAATGTTTGCTTTATTTATTATTATTTTTCTAAACGCTCCTTCATTTTAAATGTTTACATCAAACATAATCCAATTCCATTAGGCCAAAATAGTATATTCATTTCCCAAAGCCGGTTGCGCTTTAAATAATTGTAATCAAGTTGGAATCTAATACTTAAAATAAAGCTACCCAGACGGCGATTTCGAATTTGTCTCTTTGTTTTTGTTTTGTTTTTCAGTCACTCTTGAGATTACGTAATATTCAGGAATAAAAGTATAAAACTTGACCCAAAAAAAAAAAAAAATCAAATATCTAATTTAAGCTTCTGGTCGACACCGACAGAGAGATACGTAGATCACACAAGCATAAAGTAATAGTACAAGGGAGAAAAAAAAAAGAGGATAAATCATAAAAACTAATTTGGAGAGAGCGAGATTGGGGAGAGCCCTTTCAAGACGTGTTGGAGGACTTAAAAAAAAAAAAAAAAAAAATCCATTGCAATGTGCGTGAGTCAAGTGTTTAAGAAAACGGCTAAAGATATTACAAATATCTTATAACTTCATGTGAGTGATTGGTGCTATCTCAATAAAATAACATAAATAAGTGTTCAAATATTTTTTGTGATTAATAACACATCAATTTGTAAGATCTATATAATTTTTTTTTTTTAAAATGTAAGACCTATATGGCAAAATTGTAGTTTGATGGGAAAGTTTGAGAAGTGACAGAAGTCTAGGTGATAGTTAATTCCTTCTATTCAATGAAATTTCATATTTCTGGTAAAAAAGAAAAAAGTCCAGTAGACTTTTAAATTGTATATGTTTACAATAAAATATAGCACATCAAGATTTTTTTTTTGTTGAAATATATTAGGTTCTACTAATAGCACTTTCAGAGAAGACCCACATTTTTAGGTCTATAAAATAAATCAATGTTTCGTTGTAATAATCATAGTGAGAGTTTTGAACCACATAATTTGACCATGGAAAGTCACAAAAAAAGAGAGTATTATATAACAGTTAAAAAATAATTACAAACAATCTTCATACGTTTACAAATGTTTAAATGCCAAGTGGTGCAACTCCTTGGCCATAAATTCTGTAGAAGCCACTAATATGCACAATTCGCCTAAAATTCGCTTTAGCCAACTTATTAGAATATCTAGATAGAGAGGTTCACTTGAAACTTGCCTAACGTCTCGCCTGAGTCAACTCATCGAAATTTTAGACAAAGAGTTTCGCCTGAAACTCTTCTAGCTAACATATTGCTTGAGCCAACTCATTGACATCAATCTCAATTGATCGAGCCAACTAACAATACTTTTCTTCACTTGTTTACTATTGTTTCTTTTACTCTATCTCTACTAAAGAGAAAATAACACTCTTCCACTTCCAAAGTAAGATAAAATAACATTCTTCCACTACCATAGTCAAATCAAACTTGTATTACAGCATACTTGGATATACAAAATATTTAATAGAAACTTCAGCACAAAAAGAAAATAGATTTATAACCCTTTCTATATCATTGCGTTTTCTCACATTTTCTCATAAGCTAAACATCAAACATATTTGGTAGTTTGTGCATACAGGGACTAGACCTCTTTTGTTGTACATGTAAACATCGCAATGACGCATCAACATTGTTGGGGGTCTTGTAGTTCAATTGGTATTTCTTGTAATTTTTATGGAGACGTTTTAGATTTAAATTCTCTCCCCCAAAACCCCAATTATAGAATTAAAAAAAGGACAAATCAACATTGGGTTAGTGTATGAATAAAATTGGATCATTTACATTATTTAAGACACTATTGTTACTTTTGAAATTTTAATGAAGAAATTGAAAAGTTAGACAAATTTTTATGTCTAATATGATCGTTACCAATTAAATGAGATATATTAAATTTATTAAAGTTTTTTTTTTCTTTTCTCTCCAATTTTTTTTTTCCCTTGGTTCCGCATGTATTCAACTTCAAACTTCGAAGGCGGCTTTGACCAAGTAGTGGATTTCAATTTCTCTGGTTAATAAGTTGTGAAAACAAGAACAATTCATAGTATTTGTAGATCTCAAAATCAAACTTCTTTATTCTTCGTCCTTTGACAACACAAGGTACCTTGAAACTTTGGATTCTAAGATTAACAATACAATATAGAAAATAATAATTAATGAAAAAAAAAAAACAGCTGTGATAACTAATGGGATACCGACTTGGAAGTTCTAGTAATTAAAGAAATGGGAAAAAGAGAGAAAAAGAAGAATGAAGAAAGAGAACAAAACAACTAAAATTGGGGAGGGATGTGGGATTGTAATGATGATGATTTGAGAGCTCTCCAAGAGGTGGGACAGTTACAGTGAACCCCCCTTATTCCTTTCTCTTTTTTGCCTCCCCTTTCATGCTCTTCCATGCATCTCCCATGCCTTTTCTTTTTCCTTCCACCCTATCCCTTCTTGCCTTTAAAATCTCTCTCTCTCTCTCTCTCTCAAATAATATTACAAACACAATATTTCTTACAAACAATTGAATTAACATCACTAATGCTACTTTATTATCTACCATTCACAAGTTGACATTTACAATTTGTGAAATATTTTGTAAAAATTGTAGTTTAGAGTTTGTGACGGCCCTTTCACTCAGCGTCATCAAATCAACAAGACTAGAAGTAAGGACTCATTAAACATTATTAAAAAAAATTCAATTGTTTGAAAATTTTCCTATTTTAATATCATCATTACATTATTTGAATAAGGTTTTACAGTAAAAATCTCATTTTTTTGGGCCCTAAACTTATGCAGTGAGACAAATACACACGCACTCACATTCAAATTTTACTTTTTGGCAAGGACACGTTATAAAGGGTAGTGTTAATTACCCCTGGTCTTATTGCTTTGTAGTTTGTACTAGTAATACTGCTACAAATATCCTATGGTCATTGCTCACCGAGCACATAAAAAAATTTGTTGTAAGCTTAAAGATAAAGTTAAGCAAAAACACGTGTTTATGTGAAGTCCAACCCTAAACCCCTCACATGAAGCACACACACTGCACAAGAATGATGCATGGCATGATAATCACTCTAGTGACAAGTAGGTGGTTATGTGAGTTATTGAACTTTCTTTTTTATATTAGTGATTAATTGAAAGATTAATAGTGGAATTCTATGTTGTGGCTTTGGGGCCTCCTTGGTCCTTGAATTTAGGTGGTATAAAAACTATAGGTTGTACTAAAAGCCATCAAGATGTCTCTCTCGCATGGTTAGAAGTGAAAAAGGTTTCCGCCATCTCTCTTCATAACTAGAAGTATCCTTTATTCCTTTTCCGTATTATTAAAATTTTGAAAAATTTATAGAAATGCATGCTACTTGTACAAAAGCGTAAAACTTGTTTTTTTTTTGGTAGGCAATGATCCTCTCACATTTATTAGTTTATATTGTTAGTACATATTACTCATTTCACATTTTAAATGTGAATATCAATTAAAAGAAATATATATATATATATATATATATATATCGCACATGTAATTATGAATGTTGTGTATATGGAGTGTAAAATAATTAGTGCAAAACAATATTTTTTGTTTTTAGTACCATAGCCCATGTACTTTATTGAAATATGAAAGTGATAGTTCATCAATCACAATTGCATATGTCATCAAAATGTGGCAAATTGTGTAGTCTTAGAAGAATTAATTTTGAAAGAAAAAGTCTATGAACACAACTTTTGTGCCACAATTTTTATCACAACATTAGTCTGTACAACTATGAGTAATGAAGAAAAATTATGGGTCTATGTGAGTAATGGTTCACCAATCATAATTACACATATAATTAAGTTGTGGTCAAAGTTATGGCAAATTCTTTTACTCTTGGATTTAACATGACATGAGTATTGTAACCAAAGAGAAACCAAAGCAACAATAAGTTTTTGTTCATGTATGTTTCCTCATTTCAAGGTGAAGAATAATATTTAAAATTCAACACCAATTGGTTTTGTATATTACATGCTAAAGGAAAAGTGCGTAATGATTTTCGTGTGATCAACATCACTACCAAAGATGAACTTACCACGTTGTAAATATAAATATGTTCAAAAGAACATTAGTTACCTAACCAAAACCAAAAAGCCAAAAGTTCGCAAACGATTACAAATTAAAGCGATATGGTCCTTGCTTAATACTAATTATTAAGATTTTGGGGAACAACATATCACGAGATTCTCTAGTAAGTGCTTTTGTACATTCAAACTAGGCCCATTTTTTTTCTTTTTATTGAAATTCCTTTAGTTCTGTGTTTAATTTTAGCAATTGATTGAGCAAGGGCCAAGGCAGTTTGTTTATGGGATCCACATCCACTTGTCCCCTCCGATCATCACAAAAGGTAGATTTTTTTCTTGATCAATTGGCACGTCTATAGCTTTCTGAAAAGCATTAAATCGAGCTTTAGCAACATTGCATAGATATCTTACACAGGCCACAACACTAGCAAAGATCGAATTTGCTTTATCTTTTGCCATGCTCGTAATAATAAGGCTACATTCTTACCAAAATGAAACTTAATATTTTGCAGAATTCCTTGCCCAGATGATCCTAATCATTCATTGGAATAACCATATTGTCTTCATGGATGGGTAAGATATGAATGGTTGAGATCATTATAATTAAAATGAATGACCAAATCAATTCGGAAATGATACCCAAAAAATACCATACAATTATCCAAAAACTGACATTTTCTGGTGAAAACATCGCAAACCAACCAAGCGTAAACGATTCCAATCCAACCTTACCTGGAAGTAAGGTCAAAAAAGTAATGCAGTTCTATATCTTATTTTTACTCCCGTGAAAAGTAGAAAATTAATATATTTTCAAAATTACTCCAAAAAATCTCAATCATATATAAACTAATTATTAGATATTTGCTATTCACTCGCTGACTTTTACAACCCAAACATACCTTCACATGCCAAAACCCTCTCTCCTGTGGAACAAACCTCCCTAACCCAGACTGCTTCACTCATTTCCAAATACAAACCCAATTTCAATTACTAAATTACATTTTTTCAATGTTCAAACATTGCCTCTACAGTAGGCCTGTGCTTCCAAAAGGATTATTAGTTTGTGGGTGAGCAACGGGGTTTGCAGGAAATGCACCAAATGCTGTATCACCGAAAGGATTTGTCGGGGCCATCATATGTTGTGGCTGCTGCTGGAAGGTAGGTTGGTATGGAACAGTAGCTTGGTAAGGACCTGTAGGTTGATAAGGACCAAAGGGGTTCGCCTGCTGATGAGCCATTACTGGCATCTGAGCAGGAGGTGCAACAACGCCACTTGATAAAGCAAATGGATCATGTAACTCGAATGGATTTGGGGCTGGTGCTCCATAAACAGGCTGCTGTGCAGCTCTATATGCCCCTTCGTCGTACAAACTGTTAAGAGTGAGCGAGTCCAATCCACCAGCCTGACATTCATTGGCAGAAATAAGACAGTTAGATTCTGGAAGATGCATATACATCACCCCATGATTTTGACCACATTCCTAACTTCTTAGGCAAAAAGCATACATTAATGCAAATTATATGTCACAATAAAACTGAAACCAAAACCAATAGAACTTACTGCAAGAAATTTGGGTTTAGACACAAAAAAAAAAAAAAAAAAAAGAAGATTATTATACCATCAGTTGCTTCGAAGCAATTAAGATTATTCATTGTTGAAAATGCATTCTCAAACAAGTGAGCCTCATTAAAAGGCCGCTTCTTCAAAATTTAGGAAAATTTATAAGAGGACTATCAAGACAGCACATTTGGCAAAATATATAAAGGTGGACTAAATAATGACCAATGAGTCTCTCTGTTAATATATGTGCAACTGACTCTAACTGAAAAGCGGACACATTTTGGCCAACAATGTCATTATATGCATGGCTATACTCCTATAACTTCTAATAAACCAGTGAAAGAAAACCATTGCTTCAGCACCTTTATATTAAAATGACCAGAAAAATAAAAAAAGAATATACATGCAGAACAAGGAGGAGGGAATACAATTAGGGCCTACCAGTTGTCTGTCATTAACTGATGAAATGTTGCTACTGGGAGTGGTTACCAGGGCAAGTTCCCATCCGGTAGGATCAAAATCTTTTGCTTGTACACCGTTAGACTCAAATGTTGGGGCAGCACCTGCAATATGAGAGGCAATGCCTAATAGGTAAACAAAAGGCCATGCAAAATTGCTTAAGTAGCAGTATTGGAAAGCAACAAAGAAGTGACAAAATGTTACCAGGTTCTGATGGAACTATGGCAAGAGCCAAAGCATTTCTGTCTTCAATTGCAGATGCATTGGCAGCACTATAATCCAATCCCTGAATTCACCAGAAAAGAGGGGGAGGGGCGTTAAGAGACAAGAAACTGAATAAAAACTTTGCAAAAACATAAACCTAGTTACCAAAACACAAAACCTAAAGATTTACCAGCAAATCTCCTGTCTCCAGGTTGTTTTGAGGAGGAGGAGGAGGAGGAGGAGGAGTAGGAGTAATCTCGACATTAGATACAGCAGCATTATCTGAAGCTGGTGGCTCCAGTTCATCACTGGATACTTTTGTCTCTTCTGAAGGACCATCTTCTTGTCTGTATGTCAATTGAAGCTGTTCATATTGAACACATAGGAGTTCAGTGCCACGTATCTTCTAAAAGCAATGCTCCATCTCAAGGTTTATAATGTTCAATAAAACACTAAAAAGATCCATAGGGAACAAAACAGAGAGTTGTACTACATAAAAATTAAATAAATGACAAATAACATAAACTGGACTTGATTTTAGAGCAATGGACACTTATTGTGCTCATTACAAAATACATTCACTCACCAATGGCTCAGTTGGAACATTAACCACTCGGGGTGCCTCTCTTATATACTCTTCCATGGTTGTAAGGAAGGATTGTGGAGGCTGGAAAGGTAAACATAAGTAGTTAGTTGTTATAAATTGATATGACTGAAATGAATAACCTAAAATTAACTAAAACACTAAACCACAGTAATAGCATCATACCTCTCTAAGAACAGGAAATTGGAAGTTCCTAGCAAGTTCCAATCCTTTGCAAGTATCATAAAATTCAGAAAGGCTCCCAGCCTGCAGCAAAACCAATGTTTGATAAGAGAAACACCATAAAACTGAACTTGTAGACCCTATACCTTTCATGATTAATAAAAGTATAGGAAAAATATATAGCATAAAGCACAAAAAAGCTATCAAAAAAGAATATTAAACTTGAAATCAAAGTAAAATATCACCTGCTGGCCAGCTCGTTTATAGATATCAAGGGCTTTGATAGCTTCATGTCTCGGCATCTCAAAAAACTGCAATGAGATCAGATTATTTACAGCTAGGTTTTGTCAGTGAGTGAGATGGTTTGGCCCCCTTTGGTCCTTTATACTTGTTTTACTAATATATATATATAATATGATCAACAGGTCTACCTTATCAACAAGATTGATGATCCCATCATTAATAGCGCAGTAAATTTTAAAACTCTCTTTCAGTACCTGAAAAGTGTAGATATCAACAAGGTCAAAAACAAATAAGCACTTATGCATATGGTTTTTCCCTTTTTCTTTATCAAGGGAAAGAAATGGGGAGGGGGGCAATGGTAGGCTTTCTAAGATAAGTTTTTGACAAAGTCGCACATGTTCTACATTTTCTTTGAGAAAGAAGTGCACGGGACAGGAAATGAAAAAATAGGTATCAAATTTGTTTCCTTAAGTTAATACCAATTTCTCACACAGATGCTCCTCACTCCCACAAAACATACAAAAAACCAACAGAGATAGAGACAGACAGAAAGGGAGGATGAGTTAAGTATCTTAACATGTAATAAAAAGTTTCAAAAGAACTACTAAATCATTTTTATGAATGTAAAATGAACTACAATTCAAGACCTGGTAAACCATTATTTCTGATCATGCATAAAATCATTCAGTGGACTCTTAAAGATGAAATGGCATTCAAATCTTTTTCAATAAGCTCCATGTTTCTATAGTCATTTTGTATAATTTAAAGACACTGTAAAAGGGAATTCATTTAATAGCTGAAAATAATCTAACCCTTCCATTATATGAAATATTATAAAAAATAAAAGAAATTCTAGTAAATTCAGAAACACAAGTCAAACAAAGAATAACCTACAGCAAAAAGAAGCACCACACATACCAGAGCCAGGGCATATTGTATAACATAATTATTAACAGCTGCTCCTTCTGGCTGTAACAGCAGACAATAACTTAAACGATTATTCCCAAATTATTGATATGATATTGATAATTAAGAAAAATCCAAAAAAAAAGTTCACTAAAAAATGAAAACAGAAGATCAAAAAGTCACATAAAGTACCTTGCAACCAAAAAGACGATAGAGCAGCTGCTGCAAAGATGGTAATTGCTCCAACAGATCTTCACTGTCCAAATCCCTGGTTCTGCTGTATCCCTGCTAGAGAAAGAAGAATGAGAAAGACAAGGAGAGAAAAGGGGAATTCATGAATCTTTAGTAATGAAACTTATCACATCCACACATTAAGCCTGTTCAATATCAATTATGATATTGACATCCAAAAAAAAACTTCCATATCAACAACAAAAAAAGTTCTTATACAAATTTGAACAAGTACAATTTCAGATATGTCATAAACGGTTGATAGACAACACATTCGATTTTGCCAAATACAACTCCCCAGCAACAAGGGACCTACAGTCTACAAAGAATCTTGAGTTCGTTCAAATGATACCATCCATGGTCACCAATAGTTTTGAAAATATAAGAGAAAGAAAATAAATGATAAAAAGTGACAGCAGAAATGATTTTCTCCATAAGAATTAATTGCTTGTAAATTATGTTTAAAAGATAACACAAGCATCTTGAAAATTAAATTTAAAAAGAAAAAGAAAAAGAAAAGGAAATGAAATATACACTAATTATAGCACTTCTGGTTTGCATCCAAAGGTATAGATTATAGCTATGTCAACTGAACATATAGAAAAATACATATACAAAGCAACTGTTTTACAGTGTTGAAACAAGTAATGGTACAATGAGCCAAACTGAGTTGAAAAGTAACTGCCCGAGTTTGGATTGATTTGTAGTAAAGGCTCAAGCTCAACCCAAGCCTTAAGATGGCTAGTGAAACTATTCCGGTAATATGAATCACTAAACTTCACTTCTTTCTTTATAATATATGCACCTTTAGCTTAAGCTACACAAACTACTGGCTACAAACCTGAACAAGGTGCCCCAATGAGAATCCCACTTGTTTTAAGTTCAGATTATTTTATCTGAAAGAATTATAATTAAAAAATTACCAAATATATAACTCCAAAGAGAGAAGAGAAGACAGGGGAGGCAATAGGATGTTTCCTACTTTTTTTTTTTTAATAAGTAATGCAAAATTTCATTAAAGAAAAACACTATTCTCTTAAGACAAAAATAAATAAATAAATATTACAAGAGCTGAGAAATTAACGGAAGAGAAATAAGTCTTCTAAGAAGTCCATGAAAGAATAGGTAAATAAGTCTTCTAAGAAGTCCATGTTGTGCAAGAAACAATTTTTTTTTTGATAGGTGTGCAAGAAAGAGATTTTTGACACTGGTAGATGGCCTTTTATTGAAGGTGTCATCAATTTTGCTTCCAAAATAAAGGAACCATATCATTGAACCTTAAAACAAATTGAAAACACACAAATAAAAAAGAATCAGAGGATTTAAATCCCATAAAATAATTTATAAGACTTAAGAAGTCAATATAAGTACTTTTCCTCTCAAACATTTCAAAGCTTGACACTTTTTTGTCTTTTGGTCCAGTGGCCCTGAGGGAGGGGAGAGGATTGCCAATCCAATAACCTCCCCTTAATGAGGCGGCATATAGAGCTGGAGATGATGTAGTTTAATCAACTTATATGACCAAGAAGACCAGACCAGAAGTACTAGGAGGCTTGTTAGGAAATAAATCCTATAAATTCCATAGGGAAGAGTCCACCAACAAATGGCATTTTTCAAAAAGAAATGAGCATATTATCTTAGAATATATCATCAAATCCTAATAAGTCAAAGGCCATTCAAATAAACTGACAATGATCTAGAGGTACTGACTAGAAAAGAAACTAATTAAGGAGTTAAAACCATGCAAACCCAAAATCAGATGTTTGACTTTATTTGTTTACTGTCCCTCACTTACTCTTTCAAGGCAAGGAGTGTAATTAGAATTAAAATCTATACCAGTAGATTCCCCCATCTTGGTAAAAAGGAATACTCATTGATTTTGTAAAATACCTTCTCCGGTCCTTGGGAAGGTCTTGGTAGACGTTCGGCTTCAATATCATACTTAAGCATCCTAAAACATTCAAGTCGTTCCTCCAAAAACAGTGCATAAGTACGTACCCAGCCAGAGCAATCCCAAGCTGAAGAAAAAGATAAAAGGAATATTAAAAATTCAGAAGTACTGAAATCTCATTGCATAAAGAACTAAAACAACGATAGTTCAAGCACATTAGTTAGAGCCAGTATTAACAACCAAAAGAGAAGGAATGAAAGACAAACGGGTGTAGAACTAACCAATTGGACTTGAATCATCCTTGAAATTAGAAAGCTGGAGAATGCGTCCTCTCTGTGAAAAATTCAGAAGTTCTTCTCTGAAAGTAGGATCGCCCTCCCTCAATAACCTATGGATGACTATCAGTGTTTTTAATGCCACCTAAACAAGAAGAAATGGAGGAAATATAAGAAACTCTATCCATAGGAAAATAATGAGCTAGATACTGAGAAAATTAAGCGACCAAATATAACTTATCGAAAATATAATCTTAGATTTGCAGTGCTGTGTTGAAATATTTGAAATACTCAAAGATTTTAGATAAAGGACACTAGAAGACACGAAATGCACACCATAGAAAGCCATGAAATAGATATTTTACACCATAAAAGAGTCCAAGGTCCATATCAAATGCATGGCCAACAAAGGAAACCCTTTGGATAATAATTATATAGTGGGGCCAAAGAACCATTTGCAACTTCTAATGAATCTATACTTCATTAAAACATAAATAAGAGAATGACTCCATGACAAAACCATAAGTCCACTAGTTTTTAGTATTCTGCAGGGTATCCCCCATAACACCACAGTTGGACATAAAGGAGGAGAATCCATCCCTATCTCTGGAGAAGTGCCAGGAGAGGTATAAGTTAACATCTGAGGCGAAGAAGCTGGCACACTTTGAGGAAGTTAGTTGGCATCAGAATCAAGAGCTTTATGGTTAAGGAAGGAGAAAACAGTAAGAGGTTTCTTCATCATTTGACTAACTCACAAAAGGGCTAATTATATAGACAATGTAGAAGTGGATGGGAATCTACAGACAAAGGATAGAGGGGTGAAGGACGTAGAGATGGTTTCTCTATCAACCATTAATGAAGAAACCTATAGGCAAATGGATACCATTAGATCAAGAGGGGGGGTTGGGGGGTGTTTGGGGCCTCACATCATATGGATGGTGACAAAGCTCTAGGACCAGAAGTATTTTATATGGCTTTCTTCAAACATTACTAGGTATTCTAGAGAATTATATGATGTGGGTGTTTCACAAATTTTATACTAAGTGCAGATTTAAAAATTCATAGGGTGCATCTTTTATTACTTTGATCCTCCAAAAGGAGTAGGGTTGTGAAAAAATCAAAGACTATCTCCATATCAACTAGGGATCATGTATAAATTGGATCTCTGAAGTGTTGGCAAATAGACTGAAAAATTTAGTTGGGAATCTTGTGTATGACTCAGAAAATGCATTCATGGGAGGCAGACATATTATTCACTCAATTCTTATCGCCCATGAGCTTTTGGATAGGAGCCAGGTTGAAGAGCAAAGTTCCTAGAGTAATTTGCAAAGTAGACAGTGAAAAGGCATACAACCATGTTTATTGGGACTGTGTGTGCTGGAGAGATTCAGTTTTAGCATGAAATGGCAGAAATGGATCCATTTTTGTATTTCAATGATTTTTTTTTCCATTTAGATTAATGGTAGCCCAATTGGTTTCTTTAGCAGCCTAGAGGACTGAGACAAGATGATCCTTTATTGACACTTCTTTTTATTTTGGCTGTGGAGATTTTAATCAGAGTAATTCAAAGGGATGTGGAGGGAGGCTATTTATCTAGGTTTAACATGGGAGAAAGAAATAGGGTTGTTGACTACCCGATTATATCTTTTGTGAGTAAATTCCACATCTTTTTGTATACCTATATTATGTTCTTCAGTGTTTTGAAGCAGTTTCAGAGTTGAGGGTAAATCTGGGCAAAAGTGAAATAGAATTAGTTGGGGAGGTACAGAAAATAAGGGAGTTAGTGGCTGTGTTGGGTTGTAAGGGGGTAAATGCCCACAACTTACATGGGTTTACCTCTGGGATCCCTATCTAAGGCTCAAGGGGCATGGTATCACATTATTGAAAAAGTAGAACCACACTTTGTGGGTTTGAAAAAGATGTATCTATCAAAGGGTGAAAGGATTACCTTCACTAAGAGTACATTATCTTCACATTCCATTGATTTCATATGTTTTTTCAAGACGCCAATTCATCTTGTAAATAGATTATAGTATCCTCAAAGGGACTTCTTGAAGGGTGGGATGGGAGATGCAATAAGATTTTATTTAGTTGCTTGGGGGATGGTCTGTTCTCCTTTGAGGAATGGCAGATCAGGTATTCCCAATGAGTGATTAGCTATTGTCACGTCCATTTCCACATCAGATTACATTAGAATCACTAACCAATTCAGTCCACTTATTCATTATAAGCCTTGTCAATGAGGCCTTTCAAACCCAGAAAAGCGCTATACTGAGAGTTTTCACATTACAAAAGATTGTACACATTGATAGTTCCCCATAAAAGCTCTATCCGCTCAAAAACATGGTCATCCAAATGTCTGCCCTATGAATTAAGCCACCCAAACAACTAAATGAGATCCACTTATATGCATGATGGCAAAGCAAATACAGTTTATATAACAGCACAATCAAATCTCCTCTGGTTGATGTTAGTCATTGCATAAGTGGTGTTGAAAACTTTAAAATAAGGGTTATACTAACTGTTAAATATAATTTTTTTTTTTTGATAAGTAATCCGGAAGCTTTTATAAATATAGGAAAAAAATCATACAAGGAGTTCATGATGATGAACAATAAGAAAAATCTACTAGGAAACAAAGTTAAGGGAGGGCAAAAACTCAGCGAGAGAAGAGCAATTAGAAAACCCCCAACAACGAGACCACTCTAAGAGACTACGCTGGCATAATAGATTCAACTAACTGTTAAATATAAATTGGCAATAAGACACCTTCTCAAGCTATCAGAAACTTTCAGGCAGATTACCTGGAGCATAGACCAAGTAAAGACTAGTACAGCAGGCAAAAGTAAAACTAAGTCTATTTTTTTTTTATCTCATTTAAAATCAATATACTTCTCAAGTTCATATGTGAAACATGGATTGAGCTCTTGACGCCAATTTTCATCCTGATGTTTAAAATTTGATAGTCTAGCAAATCTTTTCAATATTTAAAGATCCATGAGTACTTCGAAATCTGGTTATAATATCATCAACAAAACTAAAAAAATTAACTCCACCCGTGATGCCTTTGATCCATCAAAACTACTCTATGATACCATCAAAAGGAAATTTAAGAATAAAATTTAATATTTTTGAACAACCTTATAGTTCTTTCTTCTCTTTTTCTTTTACGTACAACTCTACAAAAGTTGTCACATTTTCCAAAGCCCAAAATGTTTGAAAGGTTTAAAAGGATGCAATCAGTTTTGTAAAACAAAACCATGCAAAAACTAGGGTTAAATAGCATGAAACACATAAAATATCATATATAAAAATCTCCTAATCCTCCACCATCCACTTAACTTGATGAAAAGTGAAAAAAGAAAATCACAGAATTTATAATAAACTTTAGTTCACCGCAGTTCCAAACAGCTAATGCAGGTCAACACAAGCTTTGCAAATAACATTATGACACTAATTTTGAAGTCCTCCATCCACCATGCTAATGTATAGTTGCATAAAGTGGTTGACGACTATTTCAAGAGTTCAACAAGCATTTTTTTTTTTTTTTAATAGGTAAGAGTTCAACAAGAATTTTAACTTCCACTTAAAAAGATTCATTTACATTTAACCTAGTTCCATTGTAAAAACAAGGCCGAAATACAAAATTGGTCCCTACACTTTAGCTCATGAGGATTTTAATCCACGAAGTTTAAAGTGATCGCTAGTAATCTCTAAAAAACTTAAAGCAATTGGTTTTAGTTCTTGAAGTTTAAAGTGATCGCTATTACTTCCTAAAAAACTTAAAGTGATCAGTTTTAGTCCTGAGGTTTAAAGTGATGACTATTAATCCCTAAAAATATGTAAAGTGATCGGTTTTAGTCCCTGAAGTTTAATAAGATCGCTATTAATCCATAAAAATACTTGAAGTGATTGGTTTTAGTCCCTCAAATTTAAAGTTTAAAGCGATCGCTATTAATTTCGAAAATAAACTTAAAGTGATCACTTGAAGTGATCGGTTTTAGTCCCTAACAAACTTAAAGGGACGAGAAATGTATGTAAATTGTAAGGTTCTAATGGTCTTGAAGAAGGCTCCATAAAAAATGCAAATTAATTCGCGAAACGGATGGGAAAGTAATAGATCAATATACAAAGAAATCAGGCACATATGGCAAGTAAAAATTAATAACACTATTGAGATGAAACCCCCAAAATAACTGCCAAAAATCAGTAAACATGAAATTGAAAGATACCGTCCAATTACGGGTCTTGGCCAATCGCCGGGAAAGCGCATGAATGCAGTAAGCAACATCGGCACGGGGCTGAATCGTGGTGGTGGCACTCAGAATCTCTACAAACAACAAATAATAGAATTTGATAAAAACACATAAAAAAAAAATCAGTAGAAACTAATAACAAGTTAGTGAATTACTTCGAAGATGTCTTTCTTTTGGCGGACTCTCGACGTGGTTGGTAGCTTTCACTATGGCCACATCCAATTCCTAAACAAAGCAACAAGCAACCACAAAATTTTTACTATCAATCGAATCGAATCGAATCGATCAAAGATTTATAGTGTATGGTTTGTTTGTTATTGTTCTAGAGAGAGAGAGAGAGAGAGAAGAAATCAAACCGCGTAATCGCTGTTGACATGGGCGAGGCCGACTTTGGTGCTGTCTTTGAGGGCGCCATAGGCTTTTCTCCAAGTCTGTAGCGTCCCCATTTTTAACGCTCACTCAGATCTCTCTCTCCCTCTCAATACCAAACAAAAAAAAAAAAAAAAAAAAATTGGCTGTTGAGAGAGGGATTACGTGGTTTCCACACCTTGTTTCTCTCTCTTTCTCTGGGATCCGTTGAGCGAAAGAGAGAGAAAGAGAGAAATCGATCAAAATGACAGCCTGCAATGAAAGAATGAAAGAAAGCTAGAAGAGAGAGAAATCGTTTTTTTCTTTATTTTTTGGTGAACTCTCTCTGACCACGTTGGCCTTTTCTCTTCTTTTTTTTTTTTTTTTGGAGACTTTTATTTTATTTATTTTAATTATAATAATATCCCAGATTTTTTACCCTCCCTATTACTAACATTTACTACAGTAATTTAAAAAACAGAATTTGCGATTTTTTTTGTGTGTATATTTTAATTGAAAAAATTATAGTCACGTAAAAGATTTCGTGTGAAAGTAATTATGTGTTTCTTCACATAAATAGATAGCAATTTTTGGAATAAATTTTTAACCAATTGCAGAAAACCCAAATTCATGAAAGGAAAGGGGATTAGTTTGAAATAGATAAGTCATAAGAGTAGAAGGTAGGATAAAAAATAGGGTAAATTACGTATTTGGTCCCTATCTTATATATCATATTTTAATTTGATCCCTAACTTTTTAATTGTGTCAATTTGGTCCATAACCTTTCTTTACCGTGTCAATTTAATACTTACAGTTATCTTTTGGTTGAAAATTAATGACATGTCTAATGGCCAAAATAAAAAATTAGCTTTTGTTAATGTGATAATAAACTAAAATTTTATTTTGGTTATTTGCTATGTAAACAATTTTCATCTAGTATATAATGGCAAAGACTAAATTGACACGACATTAAAAAGTTAAGGACCAAATTGACACAATTAAAAAGTTAAAGACCAAATTGAAATATGGTGTAAAGGCTAGGGACTAAATATGTAGTTTACCCTAAAAAAATATATTATACATTGGCAACATAAAAAGGCTAAATTTGTAAACTTAATATATATGTCTCTCTCATCTACCAAATCTGGTATAGTTGATCCAATCAACCCAAAATGATACTATCTTTTATTATTATCTATTAAATTACGTACATGCATTGCCATTTACGCAAAACCTTTCCTTAATGTGATATTGATCATCCATATATTCTCTCTTAAAAAAAAAGATCATCCATATTTTTTTGATGAACAAAAAGATCATCCATATATATCAACAAGAAGCAACGTTCCATCCAAAAAAAAAAAAAAAGCAATGTTTTAGCCTTACAACAAAGCGCCTGACTCTTAACTCTAAGCTATTTTTAGAATCCAATTAATAGTATTAAGGGATTGGCACTGAAAACCTTTCTAGTTATGTCAACAGCACTGATAAGGACATAGTTAACAAACTCATGAATTATGTGAAATTTGAAATTTGGGGTTATATATTATCTCGCCAAAACTAAAAGGTAAAAATTTAAAAAGGTAAATGTTGTTACACACAAACTAATCCACACAGTTTAATTTGCACACAGGCCCAAAAAAAAACATAACTGTAATTACAGGGTCTGTTTGAAATCACTTATTTTGCTGAACTAAAAACTTTTTACTGAAAATATTGTAGATAAATGTAAAAATTAGCTAAAATAGTACAGTAAAATTCATAAATAGTACCAAAAAGTACAGTAGGCCCATAATTAGTAACAAAAATAAACTAAATAGTAAAATAAGTTGGCTTTTCAATTTGGAGTTAAACGCGCTCACAGTGAAAATTTTTGAGCATAAAACGTTTGGATTAGTTGTTTAGCTCAAACTTATAAAATGGCATGAGGCCCCTACATGTCATGTGTTTAGTAGTTGTGCCATGTGTTAGAGCAACAAAGGAATATTTTATGAGGTCGACTTTTTCTAGAGACTGTCATAATATGGCCTAGCGGTGTTTAATTTTGAACCTTTCCAGAAACAGAACTCAAAGAAATGGAGTTGAAATTTTCTAGATTGGGCTTAATTTTTTGGTCAAATATAAACGTACATCCTTACCACCCAAAACAAGTTTAAGAGTAGTTCTAAATTGGGTTTCAAAGGATTTCATTTGTCTGTTTAATTATAGAATGAATTAATCAAGAAGTAATGCAAAAGGTTTAAAAAAAAGGGTTTCTATTCAGCTAAATCAGCATTGTCGGATCTGAATTATTATAGTTCTGACTGAATAATGTAAACATCAATCTTTAAAGGAGAACAACTAAAAACAAAGAATTTCCTTATAGCCCTGGAAATCATGACCACTTGGAAAGTGGTTCAAGAGGTTAAAGAAAGGTATCTTCAAAAGTGTGGACTTTAACAATGCCAGGAAATGATTTCCAATTCCATTGAAAAAGTTGTCACGAGATAAAGGGTGAGTAAAGGAATATAAAATAGTTGTACAGATATGAATTTACACAAAGTCCTGTATCCAAAATGATTATATCAGGGAATAATAAATTATTTTCTTTTTTAATGTTTGCTTAAGAAGGAGGAGAGTGAAGAGAGTGAAATGATAACTCATATCTAATACTCTACCCAATTATTGGTTGTGTTAGAAACATTGACACCAGATCATGCAGTGGATGGAGGGATAATTGAGTCTAAGAATTCTTTTTATTTTTGTTAGGTGGGTAGGTATTGTCACTATAGATGAGTACTTTTCCTTTTAGTTATATCAGGGAATAAAATGATTCAAACCTATCTCGTGCAAATTGCCTAAAGTGACAACTGCAATGCTCTGTTTCACGATGTGAAGCTAGCTGTTTCTTGTTTCAGAAGCTGTGAACCTATAAGTTTTTTATTTATTTTTTATTTTTTATTTTTTTATGCCTATTAATCTTGTAGCTCGAATCTTTTCCCCCTAAACCTTCATGCACAAAGGTGTCAATTCAACTATAAGGTCCTTGGCAAAATATGTAAATATATGTTCCTTAGCAAATTAATTAATTAATTAATATATATATATTTATATTTTTTTTTATATTGTTAAGCATATATCAATTAAAAAGCAATAATGGATACTAAAGTGAATTCATAACCTTTAAATAATATTTAGAATACAAATCAACATTTGAAATATTTAATAAGAGATAACTAGATAAGTGTTTAACATTGAAACCAATATATAAAAAATATAAATAAAAATCTCCACAAATTTGAATTATCTTTATTATTGAGGCGTTAGGTTACAATTGTATCATGGTTGTATCCCAAACATATTGGCATTAAGGTTCTATTTGAGATTCGCTTATTTTGCTGAAACTGAAATTTTTTTGCTCAAAATACTAAAAATGAATGTAAAAATTAGCTGAAATAATATAGTAAGACTCATGAATAGTACCAAAAAGTACAGTGGTGTCCATGAATAGTAGCAAAAATAAGCCGAATAGTAAAATAATTTATTTTTTAAGCTAGAGCCAAACACACACTATAAAAATAAAAAATAAAAACAAAACAAAATACGCATGCAAGAGTATCCCAGAAATATGTATACATATCAAGTAAGAGTACGAAAGCAAAAACTGAATTATCCATATATATATATATATATTAATCGCCAAAGTTTAGAGAAAATCCAATTAGATTCTACAATTGAAGTCCAATTTTATGTTATGTGTCCTGAATTATTTATTTTTAGAGATTTTTATTTCTTTATTTTTGAGTCAAATGTTAGACCATATCATAAATATTCATCCAAGTAAATTATTGAGTACAAAAACCAAAGAGTTTATAATTAATGAACCGTAAAAAAGAAGAAAAAAAAAGTGCTTCATAATATCAAAAATTAAGAATAATAAAAAATTGGACAATTTATATTTTCTACCTAATAATATTTTTATAATATTTTTAAAGAGTTAACAAAATATAAGAATGACTATATATCAATAGTATTAAAATTATATACGCAGGAATTATACTATGTATCTTAATGTTTATCTTTTAAATATATCCATGCACATACATAAGGTTACAAGTTAATGCTAAAAACACACTTAGATTGTGAGTGCAGCTTTGCCTATCATGTATGGAATGGAAGGTTCACATTTAAATCATAGTCTGTTACATTGATTTAAACCTAACTCAAGTCAAGACAATCCTCATTAGTTTCCACACTTATTCTTTTTTTGGACAGTGATTTCTCAACTTTTATGGTGCGCTCTGAATAAGAAAAGCATTGCACATGCATATATTATTACAAATATATCTATTTCCATTTTTTCAAAAAGTAATCCGAGATTATTTTTATTCCTATATAATTCTTATATATGTGAATAAGAATCCATCTTCCTTTGCTTTCGTGTTTCAGCATTGTACACACCCAATACCAAATTTGCATATTTTTTTTTTTGTGATGATTCAGGCATTCTGCATAATTTAAGACCCGGCACACTCATCTTCTTCATCACTTATTTATTGAACCAAAAAAAAAATCGTACAATCTATCTGCCTGCATACACTACCTTCCACATAGGACAAGCTTTAAGGCCAATATTAACCAACCACTTTCAATGGGAAACATTGGAAAGGAATTATATATATACAAAATTGATTTTATTCTCTTTGGAAGGTTTTTTCAGGACAGATCTACCGACATATGATAAGAATAAAATTTGGAACATTTGTGGCCTTAGGCGGTGCTCTCATGTAGCAATTGTCACTCTTTTTTGTCTTTTGCATACAATATTGTTGGCACAATTATTCCTATATGTAATTTCACAATTTGTTATTTTATGCAATTATAAGTGACTGACGAAAAATGTCGGTCGCACAAGTCATTAGTGGGCAAAAAAATATTGATCGCTCATAATCACACAATAGCATAAGTAGTCATGGTGCAGATCTTGGTGGTAGTATCAAAGCACATTGTGAAATTGAGTTGTCCGACTGAATGTGTCTGGAATGATTCCTTTTGCCTATGTTAGCACTTAGCACCACTAATTATGTTTTTTTTCTTTTAATATGCTTTGAGAAGATTCTCCATCTAGAACTCTTAGAAAGAATTAGTTTGACCTGAAAAAAGTTTGACCATGAAATTTTCAATTAGGTCGTCTGCCTACCAAGAAAATATAATACATCATCAATCAACTTGTACTAATCGATCTTCTCCACAAAAAAAAAAAAACTAGTACTAATCAAGGTCAAAGAGAGGTGTATGTATGTTTATAATGTTCAAACATGCGACTGGTTGGGTATCGTAGCTGCAGAGTCTGCAGACATACAGGCTGTGGATTGGTTGGTTCAATTGGCTTCTACCGCTCCCTGTTATACACGCATGCGTATTACACTTAAGCCAACCAAAGTAAATTAATTAAAATTAGGCACACACGTGGTACGAATTGAAGTAACTAGAATGCAACCATGCCCATTATCTGTATTGCACTAAGATCAGCCCAAACTATATTACTAATTAAAATAGACACATATGTGGTAAGAATTGAATAGACTAGACTCAGAAATTGATTTTTTTAAAACAATAATTGTAGGTATAGGATTTGAATTGACATTTGTTCCATGTCCAATAGTATCCATTGCTAATGAACTACAAGATTCTTTATTTTTATTTTTTTAGCAAGTTTTAAAATCCCCCAAACCTACCTCCTAGGCTCAAACTTACGAGCTCAGGGAAAAGTTATTAAAATCGAGATTCTATATAAGATCATGGGAGGTAGGTGCAATCGTGATTTGTAGGACTGAATCATAAATCGTAAAATTCTATATGATTTAAAGCAAAAAATATATAGGTAGTAATTTTATATTTTAAATAATCATATAAATTATGATTTCATCCATAAAATAATAAATAAATAGAACAATTATTTGCATCGGTATGATGTAATTTGTATATCATATATCACTATGTTTATATTAACAAAACAAAGATACTTAAGTGTTAACACAATGTATACAAAAAAGATCAACATATGTTTAATTAGCAATCAATTACCAAAATAACCATCAACACATATGGAAAATGTTTTCGAACTTCTAAGTTTCAAGTTCAAAATCCAAACAAAGTTAGCAAATGGAACTAGCTAACTACAAATTGGTATTATCACAAAAATACCCAAACACAAAAACACTACATAATGTCACAATCCAAGCAAATAATCGGAACTTTAAGCCTAACCAAATACATCAGTTAAATTCCCATTTTTCCTCTAATACGCAAACAACAAAAATTAATATCTAATACAAGCAACTCTAGAAGAATTAGATTTTAAAAAAAAAATTTGTAAACAACTAATACATGAATTATTTCACCAACTGATACATAAAATTGAAGCTTTAAAATGATCAAAGTTCAAATCTCTTATGTTCACAATATATATTCATGCCTATAATGATCAAAATTTAAACAAAACACTTAAAATGATGATAAAATAATATATATAAAAATTTAATTTTTGGTGGGATTAGTAGGATCCTATATGATCCTACTTATGATCTTACCAAAAATACAATCCTAGTACGATGCTAATCATTTTGGTTAGGTGGGATTATAAGATCGTTTGATATGGACTATAATTTTGACAACCATGCATGGAAAACCTCCAAACTTTCATGGCAATGGGAGGTACCACTTCGCCCAACATGGGTAGTGGTGAATTACAAGATTCTTGAGCTAATTGATACCTTTCTTATTTTAATAAATCGATAGTTGGGAAGGGGGCAATTTGAATCCTACACATCTATGTTAAAGGAAGTGTCAATTGAGTTATAAGCATAGATATTAAACCTAGACCAACCTGAATGGTGCAACTACTAACTCGGTAAATCAATGCCTAAGCTGATCCAATCGCTTAAGTGGATCACTTATGCAATTGAACTGGTAAAACCAATGGGTTGTTAACAACCCGTGCAACTTGAATGGGTCATTTTCACCAAAATGGTTTTGTAATTCTAAAGAAAATTACCTTTATAGGTCCATTGTAGTGCCATTTTTTTGAAAGAGGACCATACTGAAAACAGAGGATTTCATAATAAGGTTGATGCTAGACTTTTCAATGAAAATAGAGCTTCATGTTTTAGCTTAGATTGTAATCCACGGAAGCAACTGTAAGATATGTAATATGCATAGAATGTGACTTTAAAATTTGAGATATGTTGTTAATATTATAATTTTAAATAATGTGATAAGATTTTATTTAGCAAATAAATGGTTGCAATTTTATGACATCATTAAAAAAAAATTGGTGTTGCTAATTGTGAAATATGACTAGGTTTTTCAGAATCAATGTTAATTAGTAATTTAGGCAGGCCTATTTTTTAGTTGTAATTTACATATTTATTTTATAATTTACATATGTTTGGTCAGGTTTAATAACAACGGTTATAAAGCTCTTGACGAATCAAACAATATTATTTTAATTTAACCTTTTTTTTTCCTCAGGACTATCCAACCTTGATAGTGGCCGATCGTGAGATAGTTCATGGTCCAGCCGTCCATTTAGGCTTTTAGCGGCCACTGGACTGAAGTCAGTCACTCCCACAGTTCCACTTTGAATTGCTTTCAAAATGCTCTAAGACTAGAATACAAGACAAGGCTGCAGACTCAGTCATGACTTCTGTACCCAAAAGCACTTAACAAGACAAGAGTGCAGACCTTGGGAGCATATATTGTCTGATTTTTGAGAGAACACAGTTACCTCCCAACCAACCGAGTATGTGATGATTCATAGAGCTATGAACATGTAAATTACATGAAATATTTAATGAATCATATAACTTGTTTAAATAATTTAATAAGTCATGTGACTTAGCATTATAAATCGCCACAGAATAGATTGCAAGAAATTTCTCCAAACCAGTTTGGATGTAAACTCTATCCTTTAAAAAAATACTATAGGGTGCAATGCACCTTCAAAGTTGCTAAGCAGACTTTTATGTCTAAATTTATTCATGCTTTTAAAAACAATTATTGTTACTTCACTTCAATATTGATTTAGCATTTTACTAGCAATCCTAAATCCTTATATCTACAGACTAAGGGCTCTCTTTTTTTCAAAACAAATTATGGCACCAAAATTATAGGAGCATCTTAATCTGGGCCCTTGTGCTGTGTAAATAAGTATAACCGCAGGAACAAAGGGTGCCACAAAAAAACTGTTTTGTTGTGAGTAAGGTATTTCTGGTTAACAAAAATTGACACATTAACTTCATATAATAACAACACTTACCATCAACTATTATAGCAACTGTTGTCCTATTACTGCATGATCTTAATAGCAATTTCATAACATAGTTTTCTTGCATGTCAGACTGAGACATTTTGCCAATTACCAATTATAGAAGATGTATTCCCAAGATGCTGCAACTGATTTCTTACTAAGAGCACCATGCTTGGAAATGCATGACTTGTAATTAAATATCAAATGAGAGTTACAGAACTCTCAACAAATATGTCAGAATCCACATGTAAAGCTACCCAACCACATGAGTAGGTAAACAAGACTACAACATATACAAATTCGTAGTGCAATGTCTGTACAATTTTCAAGCAAATTGATCCACCCACTTTTTCTAGAAGTACTGTTCAGGATCAATGATCTTGCTGCCTAGAATCTCAAATTGATACCATGCTGTGAGCTGGATGGGCTTTATAAAACTGAGTACCATTAGACCACAAGGAACAAGTAAATTGGAGCCTAGACTTGATCTGCCATGGTCACATAAGCAGGTCATCAAGAAATGGGGTGCTGAATGGTAGCTTGATGAGCCCAGAGGCCACTAGGATTGACAAAGTCCAAATTGGTATTACCCATTGAAACACAAACATGAGGAACTTTTTTCCTGAAAATAGCAAAAGTATTAAGGCCAATCGCAAGAACTTGTACATTTGCAGAATATATCAGCTTTTTAGGAAGTAGATTTTTTTTTCCTGAATCAATAGCAATTTGTATTCTGAAGAAATATTTGAGACATTCCTATTTAAATTGTTGCATTTTTTATTCTTTGTTTAAGGTGGTTTTCTGTGGTCTATTAGTTGTGTACTTAACTTGCACCTCAGCTAGTGTCCTTCAATGAACTCCAGATCATTACATTGTACAACAGACCAGTCAGGAAACAACATTTATCAAAAATTCAAACATCTTACAAATGTAGCTATATACAATGAGGATGACTGATTTATGAAGTTCCCTTCCCCCTCCCCTTCAGCCAAAACTTAAAAAACAACAAAACCTTAGTCCCTATTTTTTTGGGGTCAGTTATTGATCTTTAACAGATTAGTCAAGATCGGCCAAAACTTACATATGTTGATTTTTTTTTTAAGTATGACTGATTGATATTTTCCTTTCCTTTCAAGGTACAAGGTTTGACCCATAGTGGAAATTTTTTTAAGTTAAAGTGTCTTTCCATCATTTGGGGAAAATTTTCTTATATGCAACATAAAGACATTCCAGGAGACAAAAGCAGTAATAGGTAAATTGCATTAATCATGTTCACCGGGTGTCATCAGCTACTACATACTAGCATCTTAGTCTATTAAAAAAAAAATTTAACGCAAATCCGTTAATAACAATAGGTAATTCTCCTCATGCATTCAAAACTAGAAATCTAAGGATTCAAGTGACAGTTCAATGATAATGGGCCTAATGGCATTCTTTATTTTATATTGTGGTTCGAATGCCCAGTCCCAGCTCCCCCCCTCCCTCCACTATCTACTTTA
Organism: Castanea sativa; assembly: GCF_040712315.1. Taxonomy (NCBI): domain Eukaryota; kingdom Viridiplantae; phylum Streptophyta; class Magnoliopsida; order Fagales; family Fagaceae; genus Castanea; species Castanea sativa. The sequence continues at coordinate 21,925,640 of NC_134015.1, read as the reverse complement.
AAAAAATAAATAAAGTAAAACAAAACTCAGAAACCTCAGAGAAAGCGACCCACTCAAAATTTCAATGAACAAAATATACTCTCTTTATTAGTATAAAGAGTAAAGACATTGCACCAAATCCTCTTGTCTAGTTGTTCTGCTAATCAATTTCACTCTAAGCCAGCATGCCACTGCTCAGCACCTCCTGCTTGCTAACGTCTTCTGAGAATTGAAGTAGACAAACGCAACTGGAAAACCCAAATTATCCAATGATGCATATAGAATACTAGTCTTAAATTAAGAGATGGTCCTTCAAACTCTCGCATCTTCCTCAATTCCTACGAACTATTTTATATTATTGATTTCTGCAGCTCAATTAATTTTACTCTCTCTTCCACCAACCTCAAGTATAAAAATTAAAAATACCTTCACCAGCTCACGAAGACTAAAAGAACGCTTAAATTATTCTTTTTATAACCTAATCGACTATCACAATAAGTAATCAATTACAAATAAAATAAACATCAGACATCCAAAGCTTATAATGCTGTACAAAGATAGGAAGATATGCAAACTTGATTGAGTCTATGATTTCAGCCAAACTACAATTTTGGTCCTTATACATTTAAATGTGTCACACTTTTAGTTTTGACTGTCGATTGTCATTAGAAGTAGACTTGATTGAGGATAAAATTGACTTGAGAGTTGAGATTGAAAGGTGAGCAACAAAATCGACGCAATCATGTAAAGCAATGAAATTAAAATTTCCCTAATTTTTGGAGGACCCAAAGTGTAGTTTGGCCTGCAACAATACAAAAATATTTTTTACATTTTATGATAAACAAGAGCAACGAATTTTTTACTTCATAGTCTACTTGTGTTTTGGACAAGTGAGTTTAGCCCGAAAAAAGACTCGAATTAGAGACCTCTGTTGATTATGCTATACCTTGGAACTACTTGAGAATTTAGTTCATTTTAGTACTTTAATTTTAGAGAACCTAAATGGTCTTCATCAACAATCACGCCACAAATGGTGAGCATACAAGCAAAACATATTTGACTTCCCAACACTACTGTCTAAAACATAAAATCACAAAGAATTGAATTTGAAAAATGATTACCAGAGTCTCTAAACCTGGTTTGGGTCCAAGTCTCTAGCGACTCTCCGGTCTCACGGAGCTTCTTCTCCACAGGGCTTTCAAACTTGCCACTAAAACTCATCGAAGCCAAGTCGAACTTAGACTTGTCTAACTCGTCCAATTCCCTGAACAAAGTAACCTCAAAACAAACATTCAGAACCAAAATAATAATGTCATTACCTATCTATGAATATGATCAACACCAAAACTTTAAAAAGAAACAAAGAACAACATATATATAATTGAAATATTGTGGAGAAGGAAAGAAGGAAAGAAGAAATGGGACATACTTGGCATCAATGTCACGGTACCTTCCGGCGCTAATGGCACGTTCTATTTCTTCTATTGATGGTTGTTTGCGTTTTTGCCGCTGCTTCTTTGTTGTTGGTAGAGTTGTTTTGGGTTGTGGTATAGTTATGTGCATGGGACTGGGAGGTTTAGTGTTAGTGTGATTGGTTTGGATTAATGGAGGAGAGTGAGAGTGAGAGTCATTATCAGTGGGAAGAGAAGCAAGAGTTAGAGGTTTGGTTGTGGAAAGGCTGGATAAGCAATACATGGTAGTGGTCTGAGTATCTGTGTGACTCTGTCTGCTGCTACTGGATCATGTTGGTGTTGGATTCTTTCTCTTTTAACTGTCCAACGTAAACTTAACTACCTAGCCAAATAAAATAAGCAGTTAACTAAAATGAAAGATTATTGGTACGTACAAAATACAACAGTTGAGTTGACAAGCTCTTATTGGTTTTTATAGGAGTTCACCACTGATATCATTTTTTTCCCCTACTAATAACAACTTACAACCTCTACATATGTGAATTGTTTTGTGAAATTTTTTCTTATCTCTTGACTTAATAAAAATGAAAATATCTTTCATCTTTATTTATTTTTTTTTGATAAAAAAACTAACCAAAAATATCTAGAAATCGAAGTACAACAGATACAACACAAGGTACAAGTGGTTAGATAAGAGGGCAGAAGAAAATGCACAAATTGAAGCTAGCTACCACCTGTCTAACTAGGTTGTCCCGGTTTCAAATCTTACTGTGAAGGATAGATCATAGAGCTCTGGAGGATATCAAGCTGCAATTTCCTTTGTGTAGCACATAACCCCAAGTGACCAATCAATAATACCAAAACTAAGATGAAAAATGAAAGGCTGCCGGTTGGAATCAATAAGATGGACCAATCAACCAGTCCCAATAATTCAAGATAACGTTCAAACTCGCAAGGAGATCCGTGAGATATCTTGAATGTAAAACGAAGTGGGATTTGATTTCCTTATCTGACATGAAAAAGACAAATGATTTTTCTTCATAATAATGGAAAATGCCTGTCCCCTCCCTTTATTTCTTTGTTGTGGACATCATCATTGGTTATTTTGGACATTATCTTCACATAACCCTGAACCTGTTATGAGTAAAATTAGTGTGACATCAAAAAAAAAAAAAAATTTTAAGTGATTCTACATTAAGTTTAGGGGTGGAAAGAAGATCTTTCTTCATCAAGTGATTTCTCATGGTTCATATTAAATATTACAAATATAAAGTCTATATATGTATTTACAAATCTGAAGGTGTATAGACTATTACATCCTTAAAAATAATAAATGATGTAACTGTTTGTAGAGCATTAGATCCATCCAGGAAATAAAATCTAAATCATAAAATATTGTCTCCATTTCAATCACTGCAGGCAACATCATGATATTTTTCGGATAAACTATGTCAACTGGGAAAGGCAAACTATTATGAAGGATGGGCTACAATCAACTTTAAAGGGCTAAACAAGATATTTTATCATGTGTTGCACTAAATCATATCACTGTGATGTACATAAAAACTTCCCAGTGTAGCAAAAAGGATGAACCTACAAAAATACTTTATTTATTTATTACATTTCTCGCTCTAATAATGGCATTTGCATACAGTCACATCAAGTTGGTAAAGTCCTTAACACATGAAGTGCTCGTGGCCACTGTGGTCTTTGCAATTGTACAATTCTCCTTAATGCCGGCACTGCTCCAGCAGCTAGAATTGCCGAATGATTCTCACTGTCCATGCTTAGATTATACAGTATTCCCAAGCTTGCTTCAACAGCCCCCTCACTTCCATCTTCAATCAGCTTAACCAATGGAAATATTCCCCCTTCAGAAGCTATAGCTTGAGTTGAATCCACCATCCCTTCAGCGATTATTCTGTTGAGTTCCATCACAGCAGCTTCCTTTGCTTCTGGAGAGAGAGAGGTTTTCATCTTCTCTATAAGTCTTGGGATGGTCTCATAGAGAGTTACCTCCATGTTGATTGGATTCCCAGAATCAAGCTTACGATCAGAAAGAGAGCTGAGTTTAACTAGGGAAGCAGCAACCCAATCTTTGTAATGAAGGGGGATGTTTGATTTTAGGATTTCACGGAGCAGTTTAGTGAAGTGCGTGGAATTTATACTTTGACAAAATTGCGGAGAGTCAAGCAGCTTTGTTAGCAACCGGGATGCTGCAGATATTGCAAGACCAGCTTCTTCAACTTCAAGGGCATATTTTTCTGGCTGCTGGCCTTCTACATCAGAATCCACATCTGCCAAATAAAGATGAACACAATAAAAAAAATAATAATAATAATAATAAAAAATTCACTCATCTGAATTCAAGTATAGGTTTATTTTCAATTTAGTGTATGCCACGATAAGCTTAAAATCCAACTTATGTTCGCTGCCAGCTTATATACAGCTTTTTAAACAGCTACACCTGTATACTTTTATTTTACCCAACTTATTTTTAAAGTAAAATAAACCAAAGAAAATAAGTTATCCCATGGACACTTAGGATGGAAAAAGAACAAAAAAAAAATTTCTTGCTTAGAGAAAGCAATATTAATCTTCATTTTCTACACATTGTTGCCACTTGCAGTTTCTAACTTAAACAAGACGATTGTCTTAAAATCTATCAAAAGTAAGAGTATCACACTTTCATATAATTGAATTGGCAAACACAACTGCAGGAATTTGTTAATTTTTACAACAGGAAATTAAAATGATCAAGATTCATCTAACGGGTACTGGGTCAATGACTCAAAGCATGGCAATGCAATGTGGGAAACAATGAGAGATTTAAAATTTAAGTAATCCTAACTCTCTTACCCAACAACTCCATGATTTCAGTAAGGATAATCTTATCAAATGTATCATCAAATTAAAGGGGTTTGAGAGCAGGTGAAGTGGCCACCAGAGTAGGTATACCTTTGAGCAGAACTCAGACTTACATTGGTAGGAATTCAATAAAGAATCAGGTCACAGAATATTCAGAAAGATTTCCTACACACAAGATTTTATCAAACACATTGCGAAGAGATGGCAATTTTCTTAGTTTGGTGGTAAGTTACAAGCACCAAGGACTGGACTCCATGAGTTCAACTCCTATCATATGAAAGCAAAACTACAAATTAAAGAACCTAATTGGCAAGAAAATTAGGACGAAATGAAGAATATCCTACAGAAAAACTATAGACACTTGATGCCTAACTTGTTGATTAATGATTACTGCATGTATTATTATGTGAGTCTCAATAAATTTGTCTAAGAATTCAGACTTCAGAAGATTGTAAGGAAATGCCTTCACAATTAATGGACATATACAAGTGATAACTGTTAAATATTAACGGCCTACGACCATGGAGTAAATTTTAAGGGCTACCACTTTATTATAAGAGTGAAGTACAATTGGTAATTTAACAATAACCATAAAGCTTGATTTTACAGGAACCAAGAGAAACTGAGAAGAGAGTTTGAACTTTCTCTAAAGTCAGCTTCTTGACAAACAAAAGAGAAGGCAATTTTAGGGCCTGAATCACAATGGTGACCCATCTTGTTCAGAATTTTTTTTTCCTTTTTTTTTTTTTTTTTTTGTATGCGAATCTTGTTCAGATGATGAATGGACAATCCAATCAAAAAAAGAAACCAACATAGGTAATTGATTTTCATCTCTCATTTCATTCCTCATATTCTACTTGTCTCAGCACCCAAATGCAGGCAGCAGGTTGTTGAAAATACAATGAAGATGCTGATGACAATGATGATTATAATTAGAACTGTATATAACAACAATAAGAACAATATAAAAAAAAAAATCTAAATTAGGTCATAGAGTTGGATGAGATAACATAAAGCCAAACTTTTTCAAGCAATTTAGGTCTTAAAAGTCAAGAAAATTGTTTTCCATACCATTCAAAACTTTTTGTTGGAAAACAGCAGCCAAACCCGATTCAATATCTACCGAAATGATTGAGTCCATGCTTGGGTCATTAATTGTCACAAACTCAAGAACGGAACTTGCTTTTCTTTGTAAATTTGGGGATGAGTTCTTTAGAATATCAACAAGGCGAGCAATGAAAGCAGTGTCTAGCACATTCTCCCTATAATTGGTTTCCAAGTCAAGAAAAGCAGGTCAATAGAACTTCTTTGTGCAGACTGCACAATTATATCTGAAAGTACTCAATCAGATCAATATAATATAGGGGAACAACATTAAAATTGCTTTAATGCAGGCACACACAAAACAAAACTTAAAAAAAGAGAAGAGTATTGATGAAAGTAGGCATCCATCCAGTATATCTGGATTCAATAAATTCAATGAAAGCAATGGATTGAAACCATACCAATAATGCCTAGCAATCCACAGCTTTGGCCTAGGCTCCTTTAAAAAAAAGGGACAAAACTTTAGATTTACCCTAGATCAACAAGTTTCATATTTGAACCGGTCAGCATGCTCAAAACAGATATGTTCCTAGCAGAATTAACTTTATTGGTCCAGCCTTGTTATAAGCAGACACGTCCAGGTTTGCCCGATAGCACTGAATCGTGGTTTAATTTAAATATTACCATTGACCTATTTGATATTGTGAAATCAAAACTATATTTGCAACTGCTTTAATATATAGGTCAATGAGTTGACTAAATGACGAAGGATGTTACATTTGTGTAGGGAAGAAAATGACCCAGATATGGTGGCTCCGATAAAACAGCAAATTGATAACATACACCCAAAAAATGAGAGATTATGAAGATATGGCAAGGTTTATCATTCCCTTCCAACAGCTTGTAGTCTCAGCCTCTACATGGAAGAGAGCTAAATCTATTAAAAGATTTAGCCTTGCATCAAGCACCTCACAAGGTTGTATGTCTAGAAGAGCATAAACTTTTACATAAAAGTTAAAACAAGCATGCTCTGTTTGTTTGCCTAGGTGACAAAGGACAAGAAAATCAAACTTGAATTTTACAATGGTTTGGGGTTGGAAAGATAATGCAGGACAACTAGAACAAAATTAAACAATAGGAAAATAAAGGGATAGGAACTTAGAAGTCAGCACTTAAGCTTGCTTGGAGTTATTACCAAACGAGGAAAACCACTGGGACTCAATTCCTAGGGTTGGCTAGAGTCGACACTAGAGAAAAGAAACCAAAAGGTAACTTTTCATTCATCTCTAAATCTTATCCAAAAGGAGTACAATAGTTTTCTTATATAGGAAACTAAACCCTAGTTCTAATTGGGGTAGAAAACCCTAATTGCCTTATTACAAAAATAACCTTGCTTCCAAATATTAAATCCAAGTTTCCTTTTTTTGTTCCTGAAATATTGTTGCAACCTAAACTTAAGCATCTAGATGAAGCGTTTACTTTTTAGACTGTCACACAAATAATGAAATTTCTTTTCACATATATTTTTTTTTCATAAAGAGGATGTAATGAAGATGAAATCTTTGAGAAATCCTTTTCAATTATACATGCAAGCTTTCATTTTGCTTGCTCCTCCCAATAGAACTATAAAAGTAGTCAATATTGAACCAGATTTTTTTTTCTTGATAGGTGAACCAGATTTTTTTATGATATAAGATATGAAAATGAGAGGTCAACATATGCATTCTGCTCACCCTACTCTATTTGTTTGTCATGAACAATAAGCAAAATATTGTAACAATAAATAAGAATCACCCAACTTTGAATTCCTCTCACGAACACAAAAAACAAAGATATGGAATAGGTATATAGTAACAGAAAAAATAAAGTTTCATGAAAAGGAGAAATAAATGATAATAATGAAAAAGCAGTTTTAAAATTAATAAACAAAATAAAATTAGAAGGGGAGTTTCTTTTTTGGAGGGGGGTGGGGGGGGGGGGGGGGGGGGGAAGTGAGGAAAAGACCTGGCATTCACATTTGATATGGGTTTGTCAACCATATTTCCAGTTAAGACTGCAGAATCTTCAGGGTTTTTTGTTGCATCTGATAACTTTTTTGATCCATTAACTGGTCCATCATAAAACTGGAATGCATCAACATACTCAGTAAGAAAAAAAAACATTATGAGTTTTTCACACATGGTGCAAGAAACTAATGACTAACCTTAGATTTCATCTCTTTACCAGGATCTAATATCCGAGCAAGTAGGTTCAAGCTCTGCATTGCAGCAAGGGTTCATTATCCTCAGGATTGTTTCCTATAATGGGAAATGGGGGATAAAAATAAATATAATAATAATAAAACACCTTTTCAATCAGGCTTTCAAAGGTCTGCGAGTGCTTTAGAGTATTGACCAAAGGATCAATGATGCCTTCAGCTTCAATAATCTGGCAAACATGATTACTGCATCAAGAAAAATATGAGTAACATGAATTATACAATGTAAGGGATGCTTAATGCATAAGAGCCATCCAACAGACCTAATGTCTAAAGAATAAGAAGAAAGATGCATCAGTGAAGTTAGAACTATGTGACATGAACACTAACATGAGTACCACTCCCTAATAAATGACAAGCTTTTCAACGTGCAAACCCAGAACAAATATAGAGTGAAATATGTGTCAATCCCCAAAATGGCATGAGCTTTAAAATTCAATATGAAGAAAAGATAGCAAAAAAGCAGACAGTATATGAAACAAGGCAAATATGGCTAGTAAAGGTTTCGTGTAGACACATACATACATACATACATATCTACATAAATTTATATAAAACAATAATAGAGTGACTACATTTTATGCTAGCCAACAATATGCTGTAACCCTCCTTTTTCTGGGTTTGGGGCCAACTATGAATAATATATAAATATATATATATATATATATATATATGTATGTATTTATATAAAACAAATAAAAAGCATCAATAAGAGGGGCTAGAGGAACAAAATATTTTGGTACCTACGTACCATTTTGGAATTACCACCATAAAAAATATATTTGTATATTTATGGACTTCAAATATGTATATTTATTTATAAATTCATGAGCTTATATATTTGGTTAGAGCCTGCTAATTTGGTAAGAGCCAATAAAAATATAAGCTCATGCCCATCCTAATATGTTGCCAAGGTTTACATTTTTTTCCTCATACAAGCAATCAACAACCTAATCAACCTTGGCCCAAAATGCAAGTCCATGTATATGTGTGTCAGTGTGTGTGTGTGCGTGTGTTACCAAAGATTCATATGGGGTAGGTTAACTTGTTCTGCTAGGCAGACAAACCAAGAAACATAAAAAATGTTTGTGCGGTCAAAACAGAAACACAAAGAAAGTGGTTAGCAAAGAAACCAAGAAGAAGTGACCTATCCAAAAAGAGAAACCAAGAAGAAGTGGGCAACATGGGGCTGTGGACGATGTGGAAGAAGAAAAAGTGGGAGAAGTGAATGATCTTGTCCTTCTAGAAATGCTATTTTGGCAAGCTTAGCATCTGCATACATTGGTGTCTAGTTTTAACAAATTTATAAAAACAACTTTTTATTGTACTGGCCTAAAATAGAATTACCAACTCAAATAGCCAAAATGAGTTGAAGTGCATACCGATACCTTTCCAAGAGGATATTATATCAGTTTGGTATGGTAAAATATTTTTCAGCTATATTGGCAATTATGGAACGAGAAGAAATTGTATCAATTATAGGGTAAATAAGCAAGTAGTAAAAAATGACAAGTTAATCAAAGAAGCAGCAAAGGTATGATTTTGGATATAATGGAATGGCAGAGAAGAATACATGGGACCAACCCCGATTAATGTTAAAGATCCATAACTAACCCCAAATTGTTGGGAGTAAAGCTTTGTTGTTGTTATATAGGGTAAATTAACAAATTGGGGAAGCAATTTCCAACATAGGCTAGCTTCTTCTAGGCCTTCAACTCCTCTCTCACTCTCCCCTGTCATGTAGCAGAGATCTCCCCTGTCTGCCCATGCGAAAGACAAAATCATTTACTTATAAATCTCCATGTCACTCACATAGACCCCAAAAAAAATTCCCTGCACTAATGAGAACTTATTTATTCACTAGTCCAAGGAAAGAACCTTGTCAAATAAGCTTGGGAGACCAAACATTTGACTGTGAAACACTCAAGCACCACTGTTCCGGATAAAAGAGTATTGTCAGCTTAGAGTGGAAGGCAAAGGCAAAGTGACAAAGCCATTAACTGAGAAATTGTAAAATATTTTTTCCATCCCCTCTGCTCTTTTATATATATATATGTATGTATGTATGTGTATATATGTATGTATGTATGTATGTATGTATGTGTATATATATATGTATGTATGTATGTATGTATGTATGTATGTATATAGGATTTTTCATTTAAAGCCAGAGAGGTTAGCTAGGATCACTATTGCTGTACATACATCAAGATACTTAAAACCCAAAGAATGATAAATTACCTGATAGACAACCTTTCCAAAGCTTGAGTAGCAGACAATCTGACAGAATCATTGTTATGGCCTAAAAGCCGAACTAAATGCTTGATTGCTCCAGCTTCCTTGAATGCAACTCGAATATGTTCATTGATAGACGCATCAGCAATTGACTCTGCAGCTCTTGATATGGCAGATTCATCTTCAAGCTCAAGAATCAAAACCAATCGAGCCACACCATCCACCCACGGTAAGAGTGTAAGTCGCTGCTCACTCAAGCATCCAGATTGAGATTTCTCTCCATTCTCTATTTCTATAGCCCCAATACGAGCAAGAAATTGTTGTTGTGAACGTGCAACTATTGCTTTCATCTTGGTCTCCTCTATGCTTACATTCTTGTCATCAATATTTAATCCAACGAGTACTTCGGAGGCACCGTATTTAGAAGGACCTTTAGAAGTTTGTTTAATCTCTGTACCATCTGGTAAACTAGGCCAGGAATACAAACCTGGTGTGAAGGACTTGTATGCAGATGCACCAATCATAGGGACAGGAATCAGGCCTTCCTCTATGACAAGAATTCTGTAATATTCATCCTTAGCAAGCTCCAACAATGCATTTCTTGCTTCCTTTCTAAGGACTTTAGCTCCTTCCAAATCAGCCGTTAGGGCCTTTGCCTGCATTTATAATCCAACTTTATAGAATGCCAAAGAATTTTTTTTTTTAAAAGACATGTAAATAGTGGCAACTCAGAACATGTTGTTATAAACATCCTCTTATGCTTAAGATTTTTTTTTTAATAAATTCATTTGAATATTACTGCATTCCATACAGCTTGACAATGTAAAAAGAGCAAACTTTTCAGCTATTTGATCTAATAATGGACATGAATTCTTTCTATCAATAGAGGAAATGTTAAGGAAGCCTCACCAGTTTTTGTATAACACCTGCTTCAACCATGATGCTGTGGTTAATTTGGTTCAATGCCAAATTTGCCAAAATCCCTCCTGCTGCTTCCTTCAATTTTATGTCATCATCATCGAGGGACTTAATAAGTAATGGCAATATGTCACTGTTTGCAATTTTCACTCCAAGCTTCTCATCCACTGACAAGTTCCACAAAGTACACATACTTTGCTCCTTTACCTGCAAAAATGATTTCAGGATATCTCCATTCTTTTTTACCAAGAAATGTGTTGACAGGATGACAGATATTCCAGAGTATTTTTGAGTTAAGGCTTGAGGCTAACACATATAAACCTCCTGTGTTGCCTCCTCTTCCTCTGAATATCTTGTATATCCCAAGATATATATATGTATATATACACACACACAGATTCCAATGGTGATCCTCTATACCTCAGGAGTCAAGGAAGGTTGGCTCAGCAAGCCAGTTATCTCTTCAATTGCTCCACTTTCTGCTACTAATTCCCTGTATAAATTGACTGAAGAAATTGATCGTAAAAGGCCTGCAGCTGCTTCACAAGGGGAACTAGACTTTGACCTAAGAAGGTTTACAGTGAGGTTTATGCAGCCAGGAAACTGCATGACAGCATCAATACACTTCTTTCCTCCAAGTGAGTATTTCCAGAGAGCTACTATTGCTTGTTCTCTGTCAAGGTCATCATGGTCTAGCCCAAGCATTCGAACAAACAAGGCTACATAACCATCATTAAAACTAGGAGAAGGTTTCTCAATTTCTTCAATATCCTGGAAGTAAAGTTAGAAGATGCCTGGTCATGTAGCTTAAGCAAGTGAACATTTGTCACTCTCAAGGAAAAATTTAAAAGCAGTAGAGAACACAGTCAGAGACGGTTCTAAGACCATGCCCCCCCCCCCCCCCCGCCCTAACATCCCCAAAATTTATTTATATGTGTAAGTGTGTAACATATAGTTTTATATAAATATTCAAAGTTTGACTCCTATAAGTACATTTGGTCCCCAAAAATTCAATTGATCCAAAGAGGCCACAAAAAGAAAAGAAATGACCAGTTTTTCCATGATGCATAGCCTTCCTCTAAAAATAGTATAATTTTTAATATATATATTTTATATGTTCTTGGGGTTTTACGTAGCTAAAATCCTTTAGAAAAAATAAATGTAATCCAAACAAGCTGAAAATTAAGGGCATACTGAGTAATAAGAAGCTAACGGCCTTCAAGCAAGGTTACTCTTTAAGATTTTAGTTACATCCCTGAACATAGCTATATATAAGTAACAGGATATCTAGTTTTCTTTCTTCATTTTTTTGGTAAGTGACAAGATATCTTGGTTTTACTAGCTATAGGTGAGTCCAAAGGGTCTTTAGCAAGGCTCCCTACGTTATTAAAATAAAAAAATAAAATAAAAAAATCTTGGTGTCTAATCAAGCAAACAATATTAAGAGAAAAATGTTCCACAAACATTTATAAAAAAAAGTTACGTGTACACCCAATGGGTCTTGAACTGACAACCTCCCCCCTCTACCCCATTTTTATGCGGGGGAAAGTACCATTTCAGATGTTTATTGGCAAGAACATAATTTGATTTATAGGAGAAAAACATAATCATGTACTTTCAAACTTTTAGTTTGTTAAACCAAATGTCTAAAGAATGTGGATATGGGGTAGGCACTGATAAAAGAGCCCATATCAATAGTATGAGACCTCGGTCTTTGCAAAAAGACAAAGCTAGCATTAAATAAATCTAGCTTGATTGTGATTAGCATAAATTCACCAAGTCCAAGAAAATTTGAAAGAGTCCATCATGATTCACAATGTGTTCAATATGGGTACATTGTGCATATGGCTGCATTTTATTGATTGTATTTTTTTCTTATTTCTTTTCCAAAAAACTAATTTCAAGCATGAGGATTAAATTTTCAAAAAAAATTTCTTTTGTGTTCAATCTTCAAATGGTCAATTTGGGATGACGGCACATTTTTGTCAAAATTCTACAATCTACCAAAAGTATTTTTGTTTTTCAAAAAACAAATTTGGTAATCTAAGATCCATAGGAACTTCATACAAACTTTCATCTGCCATAGGAAGCAACATGAAACCCAATTCTCCAACCAATTTTCCAAAAATTAACACCATTTTCAGTGCCTTTTTGTTTCAATTTAGAAGAACCAAACCCCACCACCCAAAAACAAATAAAGAATTGCCAAATCTCATTTGTCTACTCCATGTACAAAATCCATGGTAACCCATAACATGATTTTAAAAGAAAAGCATTCCACAAATAAATCCAAACTCCTTAACATCAGTAACTTAAACAACAGCTAAGCAACACCAAAACTGGAAAAGAAACACTTGACCAACAAAAATTGTCAATGGCAAATTGGAACTCACCCACATACAAAAACAACATGCAAATATGAAATAGCATGAAGACCCAGATTAAAAAAAAAGAAAAGATAAGAAAAAAAGAAAGAAGCTTGAGCTTAGATGAACATACAGGAGATTTAGAGTGTTGTGGAGTAGCATCAACAGCACCACCACCACCATCACTGCTGACCCTTGTGATGACTGAACGGTTAGAGCAAGAAATGAGGTTGAGGCAGTGGTATTTATGACGTTTGGTTGCATGGGAAAAGACTGGTGTTGGTGTTGGTGTTGGTGTTGGTGTTGGGTTGCTTCGTTCGGTTTTTGTTCTGGTTCTAACTGGAATAACTTCCAGATGGGTGTTGAAGTTGGGAACTAGTGAGTGTTGGGCATTGGGGGGCTTCAAGGAGGAGAAGGGTGTGGGAGTTGCTGCCGAGGCCAACATTTTGGCCTTCAACTTCAACCGATGGAACAAACAAGGGATTGGCCTCTTGGGGTTTTAGATTTTAGAACAATTTTTTTTTCTTTTTTCGGTTTTTGGTTTGGGTTTTTTACTAATGGCTACAGAAAGTAGTTTTTTTTTTGGGTGGGTATCAATGTCATCACCCATCATAGTAATCACTACATAAAGTATATTTTGCACCTTTTCTTTTCTTTCTTTCTTTTCCCTAATACTTTTTTTTTTTTTTTGCACACATTTATTTTCAATGTAATCCTTTTGGACATGGAAGGACTACATTGAAATGAAATGAAAAAAAAAAAAAAAAAAAAACTGGAACTATTAAGATGAAAATATGTGGGAGTTAGGAAATGTAATTTGTAATTTAACTCTCTTTTTTGGCCTTGTATTTTTTTTTTTTTTTTTGGATAAGAAGACAAAAATTGTATTGATTCAAACTAGAAGAAATTATATAATTTGAAAGAACGTGTTATAAAATAAAATAAAAAAACAAGAACTCTATTCAATTCAAGTAGCATACTACTCAACACCTTAGGCATGTTTTGCTAATGTGATAAAAACAATATACAGTAAACTACTAAAGTAATAGAAGAAGGTGATGAAGAGTTTCTAACAATAGCATTTACAACCGCAAGAGAATGAATAACCTTTGGCGCTTGTGATTAAATCAACTATAAGAGATGTGATATAATGATAGTAACCGCAATGGGCATGTGGATCTATGAATGATTTATTAACCTTTTTGGGCAAATTACATTTTATCCCTTATGATTTGGTCATATCATAATTTAGTCTGATCACAACATTTTTACCCTTGTGGAGACTATTTGTAAAATTTGTTTCATTTCATTTTTGTTACGGTGAATGTAGTTTTGGTTTTACAATTCTTTTTTTTTTATTTTATTTTTTTATTTGGTCGCCTAGTAGCTTAAGCACTTATAAAAAACAACAAATAGGCGTAATTACCTTTTTAGTTCTTATGTTTTGTGAGTATTTTAAATTTGGTTTTCAAGTTTTTAAAACTTCATTTTTATCTTAATATTTTTAAATTTGCTATTATTTTGGCCCTCAAGTGAGGGTATGGCATTGCAAGAACTAAAATGACAACAAATTTATAAATATAAGGACCAAAACTAAAATATCAAATTGAAAACATAGCCACAATATAGGGACAAAAAAAGAATTTCCTCAACAAAAAAATAAAAATCCAACTTCCTCTTGTTACCTTTAACAATGTGAGACAAAACGAATACTTAAACAGGAGAACACATGATTCTCCAAAAAAAAAAAAAAGTTGGATGAATTATGGCAAGATAGGCCAAAAAAGGTAACAACTCTTGCCCCTGCTGTGGTCATAATGATGTCTACGAAAGGTCTTAGATGAATTAGTTGCCACGTGGCATTTTATAAATATTTTGAGGAAGTTGCCACATCTGCTTGCTCTCTCTCTCTCTCTCTCTCTCTCTCTCTCTTTGAGAAAGTCCATGCATCCTATGCCATGAAATTTTACACAAAAAGATAAGGAAACACAATCACTCTCACACACAGCGTAAAGCTCTAAAATGAGCTTCTCAATGAGCTTCCAAATTCCCAAAGCTCTGCCTCTGCCTCTGCCTCTGCCTCCTCTCTCCCACTCTGGCTGCAAAATTCCCTCTCTCTTCATTACTTCTAAACTCAAACCATCCCATGATGCCAAGCCCAAGAAGGTGCATTTTCTTTGTTACTATTTGTAATCACTTTTTTCCCCTTCATGTTGAATTTTTATTCAGTGATTCTGTATATATATATATATATATATGTATGGATTTCACAGCCCCTTATGTTCAATATCAGACTCTTGCATGTGTCACCCAGAAGCCACTTCACGAGTTCTTTCTAAAGAAATCAACTTTAGCAATTCAAGTTGGAGCAATTTTGGCCACTGTAAGACACCAATTAATCCTTACATGTTTTACATTTTTTTTCTTGAGCTAAAATATTAATGGTAAATTAATAATCATCATGACAGGTTGATCAGCCAGCTTTGGCTGTAACTGGAGTGAACTACGTGGAAGATCCTATTACAGTTTTGATACAATTAGGAATTGTGGCCTTTTTTTACTTCCTTATCATACCTGTAAGTATATGTTAACATTTTATATCATCCTTACCCTAATCATTTTGTATTTGACCATGGAGATTTATAATATTGTCATTATATTTTGGTGAATTGCAGCCGATCATCATGAATTGGCTTAGGATAAGATGGTACAAAAGAAATCTCT
This sequence comes from Castanea sativa, assembly GCF_040712315.1. Lineage (NCBI taxonomy): Eukaryota > Viridiplantae > Streptophyta > Magnoliopsida > Fagales > Fagaceae > Castanea > Castanea sativa. Next base: position 21,909,837 of record NC_134015.1, on the reverse strand, counting down.
TGGAGATGTATTTTCAGTTTATGTTTGTCTTCATATTCTTCCCAGGGTAAGATGTTCTTTTTCACAAGGTTACTGGTACAATATTAACCCATGATGATTATCCTAAATTTTAGTGCTAGGCCATATTCTGCACCTGTTGGCTGTTGCACCTAACTTTCATTCCACTGGAAGCATAGATTATTAAAGCATTCAATTCCAATTGGCAGTCTATACCTTGTTAGATACATAAAATGTGAAGTAGACACTTTCTATTTCATATGAATTGGAGAGGGACCTGTTCCCCCAACAAACCAATGTAGAAGTGCCTTAATGTCATGTAATAACCCTGAAAATTAAGAATTCCTAACTGTTTCGCACAGTGAAATTGTAGTACCAAATTTGATCTATCAGTCTTGCATCTCACCTGAATCAATAACTAGATTAATATGTATTTTCATATGTTTCATTAATTCAGTACTTTTTTACCCCTGTTGTGCAGCATACTTCTTTGGGCACCCTTTTTGAACTTCAGAAAATTCCCACGGGATCCATCCATGAAATATCCTTGGTCTACACCGCAGGATCCTTCGAAAATCAAAAATGACTACTTGAAGTACCCATTTGCCAAACCTGAGGACTATACAGTAGATTGAAGAAGCATTGCTTGCTTCTAACATATAACAAATCAGTAGGTGGAATTGTTGGAACTTTCTCTAATAGTGAGGAGTTGTCTTGTGTGATCCACACAATGGAGATAGATGCAAGTGAAAGTGCAATGTTTTCAATGCAGAAAAAGTTATAAACTTTTAATCGATGGCACAAGATTCCAAGCAGCCTTCTATGTGAAAAATATAGTTTTTTGCAATTGCCATGATTGTGTTGAATGAAATTTAGTTGCACAGAGGACACATGAGATACAAATTTTAGCGCTAACAGGTACATCCAAATCGTTTTCATAACCTAGGATCAAAGGATCTCCATATCGCGGTTGTGATAACAATGGTGATGAGCCCACAGCCACAGTTGTCTTTTGTGGTAACTACTTTGGGGTTTCAACTTTTAAATAAAGGGTTTGGACTACTGATTTTTGAGCTTTGGACTTCATGGTATGATTATTAAGGTTGTGCTTTTGAGGTTTTTGAGTTGGTATTTAGGGTTCAAAGTAAAACGATTGGGGTTTTCAGGTTTGATTTTTTAGCTTTGGCTAGTGAGGAATGAGGTGTGGGGCACCATATGTGGTTTGGGGTTATGCTTTGGGGTTTACGATCAAAAATTGGAGTTTTTAGTTTTCAGGTGTGAGCTTTGGACAGATTCCCCATATATTGCGCAGAAAATGGTAGACTAACCCTCTATTTGGATTAGAGGAGAAGGCAATATTTGCTGACCACCCATTCTCATATTTGGATTAGAGGAGATTATTCATCCAAAATAAATAAATAGGATTAGAGGAGATGCCAGTATATGCTTACCATCCATTCTCGTCTTCTCTCCCTTGATTCCAAGCATACCCAATGTTACAAAACTATCTCAACTACAATCACATACAAGAAAAAATGTTTTCCTTTTATCTTCTTTTAGCAATCTAGACCAGAAAAGAATGGAGAATCATGATGGTGCAAAACTTCCTCAAAATGCTCCATTAAATTATTCAACTCATGTAAGCCCCATTTTAACAGGTTGGTGTATTGGTGTGAATATGTCAAGGAAATATATTTCTTCAACATAAAAAATTCAGTTATAAAATTATATGCAAGCATTAACAGTAAACAGGATTTGCTTTCCATCAACTTTCTCCCCTCACAAGGGATCTAAGCAAGGATGGGCACTACAGTTCCTTCTATGTAAAGCAAATGCCTCTGCTGCATTTCCCTTTTTTATTTTTGGCTCAGGGCATTTCTCATGTAATTAACAAGATCTTTGAAAAAGCCAGGTACATATTACCACAACCAATGCAGATAAATATGAAGATTTAACATTAAACTTAAACAACAGAAAAGGAAAGAACAATATGTAATCAAAATTTCATCTGAATTTAAACATAATTATCTAAAAATACATGTGTATCTATCCCTTTAAATTTTGGTGGTACTCTCAAATCTCAATGTTAGAGGTAAATAACTTAAAAAGGTTCTAAAGAATTTTTTTTTTTTTTTTTTCTAAAAAGGAAAATCAAATCCATCCTAATGGCCCGGACCAAATCAGACCATCAAGCAGTATTGCCCAGGCCATTCAACTACTTCTAGTTCAGTATTAAATTGGGACTTGGGAACTATTCATTCTCAGCCACTTTATTACAGGGCAAATTGGATTACTTTGCCCTTGCCGAATATCAAAAAAACAAGGTACCACGTATCGTAAGTACAAATGGATGGTTTGCACCACTGGTTGGTATGGCATAAAATCTTGCTCAGAAAGATTGTTGAGAACTGAAAACTACAGAGAGTTTCTTCCAATCGAGAGACTCCATGTTTGGGGACATGTAAGCAGCACCCACAGCCAAGGCAATGACAACAAAGGCCACACTTTTAACACACCCATAGCCACGTGATGCCTTTCCCAATATTGCCTTACAATACTTGTCTGCATCCTTGAAGCGTGCAAGGTGAGCAGCATCTGCCCCACTAGCCAATGCTTTCTCATTCTAAAGCAATCAAAAAGTATAAATGAGCCTATTTATGTTTTTACTTCAAAATAATTACACAAATAATCTAATGCTTCAGTAGGATAATTAAATAACAGCAGCAGCAGCAGCAACAATAATAATAGAAGATTACCTTGTTCCTAAAGTTCTTGAGAGTTTCCCGCAGAGGGTCAAGAGGAGACAGTTTCACAGAAAGCTCTTTCCAGTCCTCAGAAAGTTTTCTCAAAACAGCAACACTTGCTTCTAGATTGTCCTCATAAACCATGTCCTATTTACATGCAATGTAAAATTACTAAATTAGAAGACTAGTAAATCTACAATTTCAAATTCCGAAACAATAGATAAGAATAAGATTCCATCTTCTTAAAAAACACGAATTTATGATATTTAGATGAAGTAGCTCACCCACTGCTTGAAACAATCAGCATGTTGCGTCAAGCACCAAATGAAAACACCAGTTGCTTCTTTGGATAACTCAGGAATGCCTGTGACAAACAGCCAACTATAAGCCCATCTTGAAAACCTACCATTTTCCCCAATAAATACAAGTATCAAAGAAACTAATGAAAAGGCAGTCATCTCTAGTTTACATACTTTCTCCTGCTGCTTTGACAGCAAAACTCAGTATCTGCTGTGAGACTTGTTTCATTGTTTTGCTTCCAGGGGTGCCAGCAAGAGCCACCTCTTTTAAGGTGGGATATATGGCCTCAAACCTTTCAGTAGCCTACATGAAACACATAGTCAAATGAATGTTGAACAATTAATCTACAATACATCTATCCTCAGATACTGCAATTTCCCCAAGAATACCCACCTTTACTCTAGCTGAGGAAGCAGGGAAGGTAACTCGCATGAGTATCTCAAACGCAGAAGGTGGCATCAACCTCTCCCCCTTCCTAACTGCACCATTTACAAGAATAGGGCGAGCTTTTGGGGCAGACATAATTCTAATACCAAATAAATAAAGATTATTAAATAAAAAATAAAAAATAAAAACAAAGCAGGAACAATTAAAAAAATACATGCACCTGCACACACATATACACAATTACAAAACTGTTCGTGCTTTCATACCTCTCCACCAGCTGCAAAACCAGGTCCCTTGACTGAGGATTACTGCTTTTGCCAGTGACCAGAGGCAAGAGGTTGCGTGCCCATGCATGCAGCCCTACAGCCAGGTCTCCTTGACAGGCCTACAACAAAAATTGTGAGATCTGGCACGAGAAGCATAATCAAAGAAAAAAAGAAAGAAAGAACTGATTGTAATCTTGGTCGGGAAGGATCCTTAGTTGCACTCATGGTATATTGTTATTGACTCACCTGCACTATCATCCATACAATAACTGGAAGCTTATCTTGTCCTTGATACTTGGAATTCTCCCTCAACGTCGGCAAGAAATCAACTAATACATCAGGTTTCCTTCGCAAAACCATTGCTACAACTACAAACACTGCTACCTGTGATTATAATATGTAAATTAAACATCAATGAAGGACAAGGTGATGATCACAGGAAGCTTGCAAAGAAGTTAGGAAGGATAAAAGAAGTTGAGGGCCACCTGTCACACATACAAAGAAATTGCATACATTATAGACCCAACAACATTCTAATGAAGGCTACCTATATAAATAATTTCTCCAATATGAAAAGAAATCAACAATATATGAATGAAACTTTTGTGTCTCTATCAAAAAAGATAAGTGAAAGAAACAAGCCTAAGGGCAATGAACCAATGAACATTAATGGCATACCAATTATACATGTAAACAGCAATATCCACCAAAAGCAAAGACAAGCATAAGACATACTCAACAGCCCACTCAAGTTACCTGTGATTTGGATGATACATGTGGCACACCCTTTTTAGAGCCCTTGGCACTAGCTTGTTGGCTTACTAAGTCAGCAAAAATGCTGTCTAGAGACCATGATAAAAAGGAACCAAATGCCTCATTGGAACATTTGTTGATCCAGTCAGCCGATATCTTATAAACAGCTTCAGAAATATAAGAGAGAGGAATCTGTTGAAAAGTATACACATTAATTAGGTCCCCATACATTACAAAGACAAAAAGGAAAAAATGTGATAAACCAACATGCACGAAATATAAGTGCTTAGAGCATCCACAGCAGTGAAGCTAAAATTTTAGCAATTTAGCTCCACAAAAAGTTACTTTATCTATTTTACCTACTCATTTTACAAAACATGCTGCAGCAGTGGATCTATTTTAGCTTTCAACACAATAAAATAATATAAACATCACAATGAAATAATATATCTACTACAATAAAATAATATATCCCACTACCCAAAAAATATTCAATCACAATTTAATTGGAAAGGTGAATAAAATTTTTTTTTTTTTTTTTTATAGCTCTCAGCTACAGTGCTCATGTAATACATGAGCACTGTAGCACTTTAGTTAAATTGTTTTGCTTTACCTCCACTGCTACAGGAGGATTTTTTGTGTTTGAGTGGAGCTAAAATAGCTATATAGCTATTTAGCTCTGCAATTGCTCTTAGTTTGTTACTCTATTGAAATTACGTTATGAAGACATGAACAAGATGGATTGCATGATGAGCCCATGATGGAAAAGGATGGGGGGTGGGGAGAAGAAATGAAAAACAAACAAAACAATTTTTGAACAGGAGCTACAATGATAGGCATGAAGCTGATAAAAAATCCAAAATTTGGAGTAATTAAGGCAAGTTGCTCCATTAATGATGACAAGAATGAGTGTAAAAAGCATTTCATACTCAATTTTAAGAAATCAAAATGACAAGCTTGCACTCAGCCTCTATATGTGATCTACTTAGCTTTCACATGTGTCATGAATTGATATATATATATATATATATGGAGAGAGAGAGAGAGAGAGAGAGTAAGAAATGAGGCCAATAATATTTTAGTGAATAAGATATGGACCATATCGTATATGCTTCTTTATTTTTTATGAGTAACTGAAATTCATTAAAATAGGCCCAAAATAAAGCGCTGTCCTAGTAGATGGGCTGTATACAAAAGAATAGAAAAGAGAAGCAAAAAGGAACAAAGAGAGAAAAACTTAAAGGCTGTAAGTAAGTTATCTAAAAAGTCCATGAACGTGGAGAAATTATAGGGATTAAAAGTCAACTTGTATAAATTCTTGAGAAAGAGAAACTTCAGATATGGCAGGGGAAACTCCTTTCCCTCAAAAGTACAACAATTCCGCTCTTACCAAAGACATGAAGTGGCTGCCATCCCACTCCTAAGATTGCCTAGCTTCCCCTCTCAAGAAGCCAACATGGCAGTTACTGAACTGGCATTACCCAAGTGACACCAAACAGACACAACAGTTTGTCCCACAGCTCCCTAGCAATAGGACAACAAATAAGAAGAAAATCCACGAACTCCCCATCAGACTTACACGTACAACACTAACCCAAAACAATAATTGCCCTTTTCTCTCAAATTACCCATTTTCAATATTTTCCCTAATGCTGCAGTCAAAAAAGCAACTCAGGTGGACTTCTAACAAAAATGTTCCAAGAAAAGGGGTAACTCTCACGCTTCCAAATCTCAGCACTTATAACCTTTAACTTGAACTGTCAACATCACAATCTCATATTTCTTCAAACAACATAGATTTAGTAGCCTTAACTGTCAGTTTATTCCTAACCATAATATAATCAGTATAATATTAAAATAGGTATATATTTTTTTACTGCAAATGTAACTTTAAAACTTGCAAGTGACTCACCCATGAAGAATCTTTGAGTTAACCATGACAGTAAATAAAATTAATTGAAAATAACATCTTACATAGAGAAACGTGGATTGTTTTTTTAGTACAAATAGGAACCTAAACACTAAAATGAGAAGGATCAAAGCAAGACAATAGGACATATAAAGACGCTAGAAACAGTATTAAAGCACACAGTTACCTTTGTCTACTTCTCAAAGTTGGTTAACTGTTAAACATTAGATTACTGGCCTATGACACACACATCAATTCTTACCTATGACATATCCAGGAGAAACCCCTAGCTAAGAAAAAAATAACCAGTCACCAATGAGCTGTAGCTCAAATCGCACCTCCTCCCTTGTAAGAGCAATGTGGAGTGTGAGGTCATAGGTTCAAGACCTACCAGGTCTGTTTGTAAGTATATAAATAAGCAGCTCAAATCATGGCAGTCCAAGAACTCCAAAAAGATAAAGAACCAAACTTTGCGTGTACAAACCTAACCTACCGCACGTTTGATACAGCTTATTTTTTCAGCTTTTTGGAAATGGGATGTTTGAAGAAGCTGTACCTTTAAAAAGGAGAGATTTTAAAAAGCTTTATTTTGAAAAGGTACGGTTTCAAAATAGGATACAAAACAGGTACAGTGTCCAGCCCAACAGACAAACTTTTTTAATTGATTCAGATGTTAGGTGTAAAAGCCATGTCATGAAGAACATAGAGAAAGGTAAGCCCACAATTAGAGCAGCTGAGCAATGCAGCTTCTTTGGCACCCTGTAATATCATCACCTTTACCATCTTTTTTTTTTTTTGATAGTGTAATTGCTTTATTGAAGAAAAACATTTTATGTTCACGATGATGAACACAAAGGGTCAAGAAAATTTACACAGCAAAGCTAAGAGTCATGGTCCTCATGGAACTCTAAAACAGAGGTACAATGAGTAAAGGCCCAAACCCTAGACGACTCAAACAGGGTACAAATCAATAATGATTTCAACCTTTGAAGGAATCTCTCTACATTCTGAAATGTGTGAGAATTGAGCACGTTTACCATCTTATTCACCAATCACCATACCATCTTCCAGATCCCACCTTGACACTATCAGACTAGCGCAAATTTGTTAAACAATTTGCATTCCAAATTATGAAATTTATATTAAGCCACAAATTTGTCAAAAGATTTACATTCAAAATTTACTAAATTTATATTGAGCCAAATGTGCTTCCATATCAATTTAAGTTGTGCAAACTATATCATTTTGCAACAAAAGTTAAATCTTTATCAACCACAATCTATACAATGCCACAATCTACAGATCCATATATGAAATTGCATTTTACTCACATCAGCGAATTTCGCCACGGTGGACTCCCTGAACATCTTCACCCATGGAAACTGAGCTGCGGTCACAGCCGAAAATGCTCGGCCGAAGTAGTCCGCAAATCGCATCAGCTGTATTTCATGCTGTCCCTTATACGATTCCTATCCCCAAAAACAAACAGATCAAACCAAATCCCTCTCTCACTACACATTCACGTGCATAAGGAATAATAAAAAATGAATGAACTTTGAAATTGAAAAGCTCATACTCACCGATATATTGACGAGAAAAGCCGAGAGATCATCGGCGTCGATCTTCGCGGCCGCATCGGAGACCGAAACCTTTGGTTTCTTTGGCTTCTTCGGCTTCACTTTCTTGGCCTCCTCGGCCTTCCCATTCTCCACCACGCGCTCGTTCTCCTCATCGCTACTATCGTACTCGTTCTTCGATCTGACCGGAGCGTCGAAATCGGCATCCACAGCAACGGCGGATCTCTGCGCCTCGAGAATTTGGAGGCGGCGGATCGCCGATTGCTGCTCCAGAGACCGGAAAACGTTGTCGGCGCCGGGAACAGCTCCGTTGGAAACGATTCTACCGGAGGCGGAATCGGAAGAATTTGGCTTGGTTTTCCTCTGACGCTTCGCGTATGTCACCTTTTGCCAGCCATGGTCATTGCCGGTGGTAACTTCGTTGCTATTGGATTCGAAAGCTCCGTGATTGTCTTCCATGGCTGCCTTCGATTTTTTTTAAAAAAATTATAAATAGATTTTTTTTGTTGTTGTTGTTGTGCTTGTTTATCTAGTACTATTTGTTAATATATATCTCTATCTCTCTCACTAAATTGGGGTTTATTTTTTTGTTGAGAGAGAAAATCTGAGAGATAAAGAGAGAAAGAAAAAGAATGCTTTTTTATCGTTCACTCACTGGTCTTTTGGGTCTGAAAATGAATAGTTGGAATCAAAGCGAATTTAAAGGCGTTGACTTATCCATTTTTGACCCCTGTTTACGTACGGATTTACAGGAGTGCCATGCTTTGGACCGGTTCGAAATCCAAATGATTCCTGTAAATTCAATTCACCACGTGCATTTCCAACTTCGAAACGTTTTGTTTTTTGTTTTGTTTTTTTAATCTTTTTGTTTGTTTGTTGAGAAAGACAAACACTACGAGCTGAACTAGTTTTACATTTCAAAGTTGCGAGCTGAACCAGAACAACTATTGGAATAGAAAGATACGGGCCATACGGCTACGATTTTATTTTTATTTTTATTTTTATTTTTGGGATAGAAAACGATTTTTTTATTATTTATTATTAATGTAGAATTAAAATTATAGATCCTTAATTACAAGGCTAACAATAGATGATGAGATTTTATCCATCTATAATATACACATTCTGTAGTACAAGTTTGACCTAACAGATTCTAAAAAATAAAAAAACAAAAAAAGTTTGACCCAACAACTTTGCTTAATAATGGGCTGGCATATATATATAACTGATACATTTAACGTAAGCATAATATTTAATTAAAATTAATTTTTTATGTAAATAAAATTATTATTTTTAGTTCAAACTTAATTAGGAGTGAAACTCTATCTCTTTAAGAAGTCCAACTTAAACTTAAACTCAAACTCATCGTTATCTTTTTTTTAAAATAAAATTATTTTTGTTTAATCAAAACTTAACAAGAAGTGAAACTCTATCTCTCTAACAAGTCCAACTTAAACTTCAACTCAAATGTTGATAATCTATATAAATACAAAAATTACAATAGGACTAAAAAAAAAAAAAAGACTAACGTTGAAAAAAAAAAGACTCACATTGATAATCGTGGGTTTGGTTTTTTGGTTGAAATTTCTACTAATTATTTTTGTTTTATTGTATATGGCAGATAAAGCATCTCTATTTTTTTGAAGCAAAATCAAATATGCAACCTATGTCTTTCAACCTAGGGAATAATAAATTTTTATTTTGTATGTTAGACTCACATTGATAATTGTAGGTTTGGTTTTTGGGTTGAAATTTCTATTAATTATTTTTTTTATTGTACATGGCAAATTAAGCATCTCCATTTTTTGAAGAAAAATAAAAAATGCAACCTATGTCTTTTAGCTTAGGGAATGATACATTTTTATTTGGTATGTTATATATAAAATTGTTAAATTTGGTTTGGTTCTGAAGTAGAATTTGGGGATTCTATAAATTTTGAAATTTTAAATCTTGGGGTTTTTGGTATTTACGTCTCAGTAGACTAATTTTAATTCTTCACCTTAAATGCTTTTTATTTAGGTTCATGTGATTTTTTGTTTTCTTATTAAAAGGTATATTTTTTGTTGATTAATTATTTGTTTGGATTAATTCCAATTAATTTTTTTTTTCAGAATGCCTATTTACTCATTGTTGAATTTTTTTTCAGAGTTGATAATTTTTCCATGCATCGCATGGGTTAGCGACTAGTATTTATTTATTATTTATCAGCATATACTAATAAGAAGGGAAATACACATTCAATAGTACAATATTTTTTGTGATACTTATTTCGGTACTAGCAAATATATATATAAATTGAAGGAATTTTGGTTTTTGGTTGATCTCTTTATTTATACATATATATATATATATATATATATATATATATATATATATGTAGTATTTGGTTAAAATTCTAATATCTTAAAACCCATCATAAACCCACCTCAAGCTTGAACATGCAAACTTATGGACACTCTCAAGCCCTCATGATAAAGGGAGGTACCACTTCTCAAATCATGGGCGGTGGTGATCTCTTGAAATTTTGCCACCATAATTATTAACACCTCACATATTCCCGCCTTGACATTATTTTCTTTGGGTTATTTTGTTCTTGGCTTTGTGCTTGACTTTATGTGTGTGTGTGTATGTGTGCACGCGCCACAAAGGCACAACCCATAGATTTATAACTTTCTTGACGACCACAACTATACTACAAAAAAGCTTATCATTGATGATTTTGATGGCTTAGACATCACCATCTTTAATGTCAATTAGGGGCAGAGCTAGAGGGTGAGAGGTGGCAATTGCCCTTAGGGATGGCCCAAGATGGTTTGAGGCCTAAGGCAGTTAGGGATGGCCCAAGGTGGTTTGAGGCCTAAGGCGGAAATTTTAAATGGACTTTTTTCTATCCGAATTTTAAACTATAGTATATGTGACTATAGTTTTTGGACTTAGAAAAGGTTATCTATCAAAAAAAAAAAAAAAGGGACTCAGAAAATGTTATGTAGTGATGATGAGTCTAGTTATCTACCATGACCTCTACACAAGACCCCACAAAAGTGGGAGATTTGTGCAATGAGTATGGTTCTTTTTTCTTTCCGTCCTCAAACCCAAAAAATCAAGCCCTTAACTTTTACCTTTCAAAACCCATAAACCCTCCATGCTTTCTTACATCAAATAGCACATCAAACCATCTTTTAATTCTTAACACAACCCCATAATCCTTTCTTCAACAATTCTAAACCCTAGACCCACAAATTCTTATAATTTTATTTTTGGGGATAATATAGATAAAAGACACAAGGAATGGGAAAGGAGGGAGTAAGAAGACAAATCTTATACCCATCATAGGCACGTATGGACAAACTCTCCATTTTGTCCTATGTCACAATTCTTGTTGATTAATAAACTAAACTAGACTAAACACCTAGCATATATAACAATTAGTCATGTTATTCAAAGGAAAGTCGGGTGCTCACCTAGGCAACCGAGCGAGCAAGGCGCCTTTGGAGCTTAGGCAAGCAAGGTGAATGCCCTAAACCATGAAAAAGGCTTTAAATCATTTTTTAATTTAATTTAATTTTTTATAAAACCCATCAACGGATTTTTTTTGGAAGTTTGTTCTAGAACCCATAGTTAGATTATTAATTTTAAAAAAGCTTGTTGTAAAAGCTTGTTGTTAGATTACTTAATTAAAAAAAAGCTTATGTTTGTCAAATTAATTAATTTACACAAGCTTGTTGTAAAACCTATTGTTAGAATAATTAATAGAGTTAAAATCCCTAAAACTTGTTAAGCCTATTTGAAAATAATTAAGCCACCTAATTTCTTCATGCAACACATGTAAAAAGATAATAATATTTTAGTGACTTAGATAAACAAAGTTATCTACATATAATAACTATATTATGTGGCGCCTTGCTTTAATCAGTCACCTCACCCCTCGGGACAAGGCCTTGGTGGCTTAAGGTCACCGCCTTGTAATTAGTTAACTCACAAATAACAAAGCAATAGTGTTGTAATTTTTTTTTATTAGAAGGATTTGTACTTTTTTTATAGTTACAACTTCCAATCAAAACCCTTAAATTAAATAAAAAAATTTAAAAAAAAAAGATAAAAAAAAAAGAACTGCATTGTTTTGTGTGTGGGTCCACAATAGTATCTAGTCAAGCTTTTCCTCTTAAAAAATAGGAGGAAATTTGGCATTTAGCATTATTTTCTCAACTAATTAGTTAGTTGTCAAGTTTATAAAACTATTTTGCAAATTAGTACCTCAAGGCTCTGAAACTCGAGTTTAGTGAAAGAATTCAAGTCTCTAAGCCTTGAGTTCAAAGTTGTGGCGATATGATGTGGAAGAAAAAATTCACGTAGATCTTGAGTCTTTGCCTACCAAAGAAAAATTTGGGTTTGTGCGTGTTGGGTTTGTTCCTACTTTTGCTCCTTCTCCTATTCCTGCTCTTGCTCCTCCTCCTCTTGTTCCTTCTTCTTTTCCTACTCCTGCTCCTCCTCCTACTCTTTCTCCTTCCTTCTCCCTCTAAGTCTGTACATGCTTTAAAAAACTTGAGTCTCTAAGAGTCCATTTGGATAGAACTTATTGCTGAAAACTGAAAACACTGTACAAAAATAATTTTTTAATGTGTAAAAATTATTGTTCATCCCAAAAAGTACTGTTCATTGGCCTAAAATCACTGTTCATGGCCAATGAACAGTAACACATGCGCGTGGAAAAAAAAAATGGCCAGACGTGGACGCAACTGTGCTATCCAAACGCCCTCTTTGACTCAAGTTCCACATGGATACTACTCCACATCAACTGTGTGCCAGCACTGGAACTAGAGTCTTAAATGTATGAATTTTGTCATCAAACTCGAGCCTAAAAGACTCAACAATCTACGCGCTTACAGTATAGTAAAAAGGGGTCAGTATTTAAATCTACAATGGCAGATGTATGTTTCTAACCTTTTTTTTTCAAATACCCTAATTTCCAATTTTTATTGCTTTCTAATTTTAGATTTATTTACATTGTTAGGGAAATTCAATTTGAATCCAAAGCTATGGAGTCCCTCATCAGATAAGAGTATTACAGTCTCTTATGATGCAGTTATGAAATCTCTTCCAAATGACACGGATGCCACAACCTTTGTGATGAGAGACAAGCAGTCTATTCCATTGCTTGCTAGAGTGTGCTAGGGATACAAATTCAAGAGACATCAAAACACTCTATTAGAGGGAGAGTCATTGAGACTTTGGACCACTTATCCGGTTCATAGAAAATCCATTAGGAGGAATATGTATGTTGTGGTCAAATGAAGCAATAGTGGAAGTTAAAGATTCTAATAGCCATATTACTATAGTGAAGATCTCTGAAGACTTTTGTAATTGGGTTTTGGTTGGTTTTTGTAGCCTCCATATTGAGTTAAAAGTAGGAGGAATTAGAAGCTTTATTACAGTTGATATAGGACCCGTGGGTGTGCTTAGGTGACTTTAATTTGTGCAGAGAGGGACACACCACACCTTTTTTGTGTCTATAAATATAAAGGAATGGTACAAGGCATAGAAGCTAAGGGCAAGGAGATCATGGGGCTAAAAGAAACAGAGATATTGGGGTTGGAAGAATGTCGTTGCAGGAGGGATGGCACTAGCTTTAAACAGATATTTTAAACAAATTTCTATGATTGTATTCTAGGCAACCAGGCCTTCAAAGTTAATATTTTGTATTTGTACCATTGTTGTTGAATAATCATGGAGCCAGATGTGGCAGGAAATATCTATTTCTATTCCTTTGATTAGTTTGGTCCTTGGTTTTTTGTTCTCTCTGTTACTATACAATCCTTTCTTTATGACAATTGAAACTAAGTCTCCCCCCTACTCTTGAGAAATAATGGCTCTTTATATCATCATTTCGTAAGTCTAATGGTTTATCTAGTAAAAAGATTAATACTTATATAGTGTTTAGTGTGCTTAATTTTCTTACATTTATCTTATTTTTTCTATATATATATTGTGCAAACCAAGGATGTGGTTGCAATGGCCATTTCCCTTTTCGTGAGTTTCCGATTTTGGTTTACAAAAGGGTCAGTATTTAAATCTAGAGAGTTTGATGTGATTAGTGGCAGCAGAGGTATGTTTCTAATCTTTTTTCTTTTTTTTTCTAATTCCCTAGTTTCCATTTTTTTTCTTCTAATTTTAGGTTTATTTACATTGTTAGGGAGATACAAGTTTCATCTAAGGTTTTGGATTCCCTCAACAGATAAGAGTGTTACAACGATAAAATCTCATCCAAAGGAGATGAATACCACAGCCTTTATAGCGAGGGACAAGCGGTCTATTCCTTTGTTTGCTGGAATGTGTCGGGGATACAAATTCAAGAAAAACACTCAATTATAAGGAGAGTGATTGAGGCTTTGGACCACTTATTTGGCTCAAAAAAAATCCATGACTGAGTTGCATGTGGAAACGGATTTGGTCACGCTGTTGGGGATATCAAATTTTGGGTATAAAGAGAAATATGTAACTTCTAATCTAAATTGGAGTTTCTTAAATATCTACAAAGAAGAGTTAGTGAGACCAAACGATATTTGGTTTGGAGTAGTTCGTGGTTCGATGAATAAGGTTGCCCACGACTTGAAACAGATCGATTGCCTCTACTACATTTTTGAATTCCCGATTGTTGCAGGCTAAAGATGTGGTTGCAATGGTCATTGCCCTTTTCGTGGATTCCCGATTTCGGTTTACAAAAGGGTCCGTATTTAAATCTGGAGAGTTTGATCTAATTAGTAGATGTATGTTTCTAATCCTTTTTATTTTCTACTACCCTACTTTCCAATTTTTCTTATTTTTTAAACACCAACACATTTAATAAATTGTCATTTTCAAAAAAAGGAAAAAAGAAAGAAAAAGAAAAAGAGGTAAAAGCCCCAATTGTGCCCACTTCCAACCCTAATTTTAGCTATTCTTGTAAAGTAGCCATTAAAGGTTATTCCAACAAAAAGTTGACATTGAAGGTCTTTCCGAAAAAAGCAATTATAGTAAAGTTTCTTTGGTGATCTAAATATGGGGAAACAAGCAAATATAGTAAAGTTTCTTTAGTGATCTAAATATGGGGAAAAAAGAGGTATAGTATAGAATAGTAAACTACTTTGTTGCAATAACTTATACCATATATTATTAGAAAAAAGCAATTATAGTAAATTTTCTTTGGTGATCTAAATATGGGGAAAAAAGCAAATATAATAAAGTTTCTTTGTGATCTAAATATGGGGAAAAAAAAGGTATAGTATAGAATAGTAAACTACTTTGTTGCAATAACTTATACCATATATTATTGCAACAAAATGTTTTGTTGCAATAACTATATCAAAGAAATATTTTATTGTGATATCTTATTGCAAAATTTTTTTGTTGCAATTACGTATTGCAATGAAAAATTTCATTGCAATAGAGCTTGATGAATTGAGTGCTCCGATCCCAAAAACCCTCCATGGACTACCTGTTGCAATAAAATTTAATTTGCTATAATATATTTTTCTTATATTCTAATTTTAGATTGCAATAACCATTGCCCTTTTCGCGGATTCCCGATTTTGGTTTACAAAAGGGTTAGTATTCAAATCCAGAGAGTTTGATGTGATTAGTGACAGTAGAGGTATGTTTCTAATCTTTTTTATTTTCTAATACCCTAGTTTCCAATTTTTGTTATTTTCTAATTTTAGGTTTATTTTCATTGTTAGGGAGATGCAAGTTTCATACAAGTTTATGGATTCCCTACAGGAGGAGTGTTACAATGTCTTGTGATGCAGCGATAAAATCTCATCCAAAGGAGATGACTGTCATGTCCTCTATAACGAAGGACAAACAGTCTATTCCCTTGTTTGCTAGAGTGTGCTGGGATACAAATTCAAGAAAAACACTCAATTAAAGGGAAAGTCATTGAGGCTTTGGACCACTTATTTGGCTCGTAGAAAATCCATGACTGAGTTGCATGTGGAGACAGATTTGGTCAAGTTGTCGGGATATTAAATTCAGGGTATAGAGAGAAATATGTATCTTCTGGTCTAAATTGGAGTTTCTTAGGTAGGTTGAAAGAAGAGGTAGTGAGACCAAACGATATTTGGTTTGGAGTAGTTTGTGGTTCGGTGAATAGGGTTGCCCACGACTCGAAATAGATTGTTGGCTCTACCACATTCTTGAATTCCTAATTGTTGCAGGCCAAAGATGTGGTTGCAATGGCCATTGCCCTTTTCATTAATTCCTGATTTCGGTTTACAAAATGGTCAGTATTTAAATCTGAAGAGTTTGATCTGATTAGTGGTAAAAGTATGTTTCTAATCCTTTTTATTTTTTAATTCCTTACTTTCCAATTTTTCTTATTTTCAAAATACCAACCCATTTAATAAATAGTCATTTAAAAAAAGAAAAAAAAAGAAAAAGAGGTAAAGTCCCCAATTGTGCCCACTTCCAACCCTAATTTCAGCTATACGAGCCATTGAAGGTTATTCCAAAAAAAGGTTGACATCGAAGGTCTTTTCAAAAAAAACAAATACAATAAAGTTTCTTTGGTGATTTAAATATGGGAAATAAAGAGGTATAGTAGAGTAAGTATGGTATAGTATAGTAAACTACTTTGTTGCAATAACTTATAACGTATCTTATTACAACAAAATGTTTTGTTGCAATAACTATAGCAAAGAAATATATTGTTGCAATAACTTGTTGCAATAACTTGTTGCAATAATTTTTTGGCGAAAATGCACTTTTGATCCCTACATTTTGGGTGAATTCCCATTTTGGTCCCAAAATTGATTTCTTTGCTAATGTCATCCCTAAAAAAAGAAAATCGTTTTTAAAATGGTCATTTCCGTCAGGCTAGAAACAGAGAAATCCTACGTGTCTAACGGAATACCCTATTTGCTGACGTGGCTATTAAAATATTATTAAAAAATATTATTTGGCATATTTTAAATGCCATGTCAACATTTTAATTTTTTTAAATAAAGCCACGTCAGAAATTTTATATAAAAAAGAAATTAAATTTTAAAAAAAAACCTTAAATCTAATTTAATTAAAAAAACTTGTTTCTCAAAAAAAAAAAAAAAAAAAAAAAAGGTGTTCTTCCCCATCAAACCCAGGAAGAACTCAAACCCAACAACAAACACAACCCAACCTTAAATCTAATTATCTCTCCTCTCTCACTTCTTTTCTTTGCTCTCTCTTCTCTCCCTCTGTTCTCTGTTCTCGCCACACCCAATGTCGCGGCGGCTTCTTCTTCTCTCCCTCTGTTCTCTGTTCTCGCCGAGACCCAAACCCACCAACCCAGCACCCAACGTCGCGGCGGCTTCTTCTTCTCTCCCTTTGTTCTCTGTTCTCGCCGAGACCCAAACCCACCAACCCAGCACCCAACGTCGCGGAGGCTTCTTCTTCTCTCCCTCTTTTCTCTGTTCTCGCCGAGACCCAAACCCACCAACCCAGAACCCAACGTCGCGGAGGCTTCTTCTTCTCTCTTTCTTTTCTCTGTTCTCGCCGAGACCCAAACCCACCAACCCAGCACCCAATGTCGCGGAGGCTTCTTCTTCTCTCCCTCTTTCTCTGTTCTTTGTTCTCTCTTCGTGGGTCTGCGTGGATCGAAGGAGTCGTGAGCGTGGATCGAATGGTGGATCAAAGCGTGGGTCTGATTGTTCATGGGCCGGAGCGTGGATCGTAGGAGTCGTGGTCCGATTTGGTTGATTTGGTTTGTGGGTTCTTTTTTTTCTTTTTTTCTTGCTGTGGATGGTGGTGATTTCTTGAGAAGTTGTGGAGGAAGTGGTGATTTCTTGTTGTGGTTGATTTTTTTCTTTTTCTTTTTTTCTGTTGCTGTGATTTGGGGTTGTGGCTGGTGGGTGACGGTGGAAGTGGTGGTCAAATTTGTGGGTTTGGCCGTGTGGTGTGCTGTTGGTTTGGGTTTTTGTTTCTGTTGTGGTGTGCTGTTGTGGTTCTGCCGATCTGGGTATGTGTTTGTTGTTTGGTTGCTGGGTTTCTTTTTTGGGAATGTGGGTTTGAGTTCTTCCTGGGTTTGATGGGGAAGAACACCTTCTTTTTTTTTCTTTTTCTTTTTTTTGAGAAACAAGTTTTTTTAATTAAATTAGATTTAAGGTTTTTTTTTAAATTTAATTTCTTTTTTATATAAAATTTCTGACGTGGCTTTATTTAAAAAAATTAAAATGCTGACATGGCATTTAAAATATGCCAAATAATATTTTTTAATAATATTTTAATAGCCACGTCAGCGCCACGTCAGCAAATAGGGTATTCCGTTAGCCACGTAGGATTTCTCCGTTTCTAGCCTGACGGAAAGGACCATTTTAAAAACGATTTTCTTTTTTTAGGGATGACATTAGCAAAGAAATCAATTTTGGGACCAAAATGGGAATTGACCCAAAATGTAGGGATCAAAAGTGCATTTTCGCCTAATTTTTTTGTTGCAATTACTTATTGTAATGAAAAATTTCTTTGCAATAGAGCTTGATGAATTGAGTGATCCGGTCCAAAAGCCTCCATGGCTTATCTATTGCAATAAAATTTATTTTGCAATTATATATATATATATATATATATATATATATATATTTCTTATTTTCTAATTTTAGGTTGCAATGGCCATTGCCCTTTTTATGGATTCCCGATCTTAGTTTACAAAATGGTCAGTATTAAAATCCGGAGAGTTTGATGTGATTAGTGATAGTAGAGGTATGTTTCTATTCTTTTTTATTTTCTAATACCCTAGTTTCCATTTTTTTTTTAATTTTAGGTTTACTTACATTGTTAGGGAGATGCAAGTTTCATCCAAGGTTTATAAGAGTGTTACAATGTCTTGTGATGCAGCAATAAAATCTCATCCAAAGGAGATGGCTGCCATAGCTGTGCTGTGATACAAATTCAAGAAAAACACTCAATTAGAGGGAGAGTCATTGAGCCTTTGGACCACTTATTTGGCTCATAGAAAATCCATGACTCAGTTGCATGTGGAGACGATTTGGTCACATTGCCGGGATATTAAATTTTGGGTATAGAGAGAAATATGTATTTTCTGATCTAAATTGGAGTTTCTTAAGTAGGTTTAAAAAAAAGGTAGTCAGACCAAACGATATTTGGTTTGGAGTAGTCTGCGATTCGGTGAATAGGGTTGCCCACAACTCAAAACAAATTTATTACCGCTACCACATTCTTGAATTCCTTATTGTTGCAGGCCAAAGATGTGGTTGCAATGGCCATTGCCCTTTCCATGGATTTCTAATTTTAGTTTACAAAAGGGTTAGTATTTAAATCTGGAGAGTTTGATCTGATTAGTGGCAGATATATGTTTCTAATCCTTTTTATTTTCTAATACCCTACTTTCCAATTTTTCTTATTTTCTAAACACCAACCCATTTAATAAATACTCATTTTTTTAAAATAAAAAAAAAAGAAAGAAAAAGAAAAAGAAGTAAAGGCCCCAATTGTGCCTACTTCCAACACTATTTTTTTTTTGATCAATTCCAACCCTAATTTCAACTATACTCGTAAGGTAGCTATTGAAGGTTATTCCAAAAAAAGGTTGCCATCGAAGCTTTTTCCCAAAAAAACAAATACAATAAAGTTTCTTTGGTGACCTAAATATAGGGAAGAAAGAGGTATAGTATAGTAAGTATAGTATAGTAAACTACTTTGTTGCAATAACTTATACTGTATCTTATTGCAACAAAATGTTTCGTTGCAATAACTATAGTAAAGAAATATTTTGTTGTGATAACTTATTGCAAAAAAATTTTGTTGCAATTACTTATTGCAATGAAAAATTTTGTTGAAATAGAGCTTGAGGAATTGAGTGATCTGGTCCCGAAAGCCCTCCATGGCCTGTCTATCTGCAATAATATAGGAGTACTTAGTTTAATTGTGAAGGGGAATAAAAATGAACGGATCTACATGGCTAAATGTGACGGAACAAGGGTGACGGATTGATAGTTGGTAGCCCAGGAGCTCGGATCCACAGTGGACGGACAAATACAACGCAATAGTCATCCTTCCAGCTTTGGTTCCAAGAATCCCTAAATAGGATTTGCGCTTTACGATTAAGTCTGACGTGGCTTTGCTTAATCTCCACGCAAACGTATATAAGAAGAATTCTTGCGTTACACGTTTAGCCTTGATCAAAGAACTCCTATAAGGAAAAGAACTCCAAAAGGTATGTAAAAGGAAAAAGTTCCAATTCTAGAAGGAAAGGACTTCATGGTCAAGGCTGGGATGCTAACCCTATGCCACTATTAATACCTCAAAACCCTCACAAATTAAGGTACGCATTATTGACTCAACTTTGGCATTCTAGGGTTGTGAAAAAAGTTCTAACTTGACCTTCGGAGGATTTTTGGCCGGCACCACACCGGTGCTCTCTGTTAGGTCTTCTCATTTCGTTTTGTAGGTATTGTTTCGATTTGGGAGTGCTTGCAGTTTATTGGTGATTTTTTCGGCATCATCAGTTGGCGCCGTCTATGGGAAAGCAGTGATCAACCTTTGCTTTATCCCTGAGTCAAAAAGTTGCATGGTACTCACCCGATCGATGGCAACAACCAACAATCAGGGTGACGAACCGCACGCCACGGCCTTGGATAAGCAAGTCCAAACACTCGCGGCAGCGGTCGAACGCCTAACCAAGCAGAATCATGATTTGGAGGAGCAGTTGTGACAAAGGAATGCGCATCTTTGCACACAAGAGGAGGACCAGGAAGGAACAAGTGCTGAAAGAAGAAATCAGGAAGGACCCGAAGGTAGCCATGCTCCGAGTAGACCGGAGAGGCAGGACACTAACCAACCATCATTCTCGGACACTCTCCCTCCTCACATAGCCGCTGAGATGCAAATGATGAGGGAACGGATGGATGTGATTATGAATGCCCTCAAGGGTCAAGTATCCAGTGACCTCGATGACTTGGTCCAGCGAACCGATTCGCCTTTCACAACACTTGTTAGTTCATGCCCCCTTCTCCTAAAGTTTCTCATGCCTCAGGTGGAGAGTTATGATGGGTCCAAGGACCCCTTAGATCACCTAGAATCTTTCAAGACCATTATGCACCTTCAAGGTGTGCCGGATGAGATCATGTACAGAGCCTTCCCCACTACGCTGAAGGGACCTGCGAGGATATGGTACAGTAGACTGACACCGAATTCGATCAGCACTTTTAAAGAGTTGGGCGCTCAATTCGTTTCGCACTTTATTAAAGGCCACCGATACAAGAAGTCCACAGCCTGTTTGATGAGTATTAAGCAACGAGAAGACAAGACGCTAAGGTCATACATATCTCGCTTTAACAAAGAGGCTCTCTCGATAGACGAGGCGAACAACAAGATACTAGTAGTAGCTTTCACAAACGGGCTGCAGAAGGGTAAGTTCTTATTCTCCTTATATAAGAATGACCCGAAGACAATGTCAGATGTGCTCTACAGGGGAACGAAGTACATAAACGCAGAAGATGCATTACTGGCTCGAGAAGAAAAACCTAAGAAGAGGGAAAGGCAGGAAGACACACGATCGGATAAGGGACGGAAGATGGTTAGAACTGGAGAGCGATGGGAAGATCGATGATCTAAACCACCCACGAGAAGATTCACGAACTTCACCCTTCTCATTGCACCAATCGACCAAGTATTAATGCAGATTAAAGATGAAGGAGCCTTGACGTTTCTTGGCAAGATGAAGGGAGATCCTAACAAAAGGCCAAAGGACAGATACTGCCGTTTTCATCGTGATCATGGCCACGACACAGTGGATTGTTATGACTTAAAACAACAAATTGAAGCCCTTATCAGGCAAGGAAGGTTGCAGAGGTTCGTAAGGAAGGAAAGAACGAACCAACCCTAGGAGCAAACCCCCCAACGGGAAACGAGCGTCCTAGACCACCTGTAGGAGACATACGAATGATTGTAGGGGGCATTACTTCTACAGGGTCATCTAAAAAGGCCCAAAAAACATACTTGCGGATGGTTCAAAGCATCCAGCTAACGGGTTCCTCACCAAAAATGGCGCGACTTGATAACCCCAACATCGAGTTTTCGGAAGAAGATGCACGACGCCTTTATCACCCACATGACGACGCACTTGTCGTCAATATACGGGCAGGGAACTACAACATGCATCGAGTTTTGGTTGATTATCCTCTACTACCCCGCGTTCCAGCAAATGGGGATAGATAGAGAGCGACTGATCCCAACAAATGCACCCCTTGTTAGCTTCGGAGGGACAAGGGTCTACCTTTTAGGTGTCGTCACGTTGTCTGTGACGGTCGGAGATTACCCCCAGTAAATAACCAAGGATGTAGTTTTTCTTATGGTCGACTGCTCTTCTGCCTATAACGTCATCCTCAGACGGCCCACTCTCAATGCATGGAAGGCTGACCTACCATTTAATGGTCAAATTTCCCACCGAATACGGAGTTGGAGAGCTGCGCTGAAATCAGATGGCCGCACGGGAATGCTACGTCGCCATGATGGAAATGGACGACCACCTGCAAGCAATGAACATCAAGGAGCAGAACCGGCGGAAGAATTAAAAGAAGTACACCTCGATGATTCTAGGCCCGAACGGACCGCAAGAATCAGCACCTTGGCCAGCCAAACAATCTGACAAGCACTTGCAGTATTCCTCAAGGAAAACCAAGACGTTTTTTCATGGAGTCACGAGGACATGCCGGGGATCGACCCGTCGATCATGGTCCACAAGTTGAACGTATCACCCTCTTTCTTTCCTGTCCGACAGAAGAAATGAGTGTTTCGCTATAACACCGATACCCTTTTTGAGTTTCGCTATAGCCAAGAAAACAACAAAGTCTTGACCGAGGCTCAAGTTTGTTATACTTATGTGGTTGAAGAAGAACGAAATAGGCAGAATCGAATGAGCGAAGGTGATGATAATCTAGAGATGAACCAAAAAGACGCTCATATAGAGTTTGATTTTGGATGATAGGACTGGGAATGCAATTACTAGCACGAATAGCATGAAGTGCAACTTCATCCCAAAAATGAGCAGGAACTTTGGTTGAGAGAAGGAGAGTACGAACAGTAACAAGAATATGACGAAGTTTTCGTTTGGCTCTACCATTTTGTTGAGAGGTACCTGAACAAGTTAGTTGATGAATAGTGCCATAGGAATGCACAATAGCTTGGAAAGCATATTGAGTGTATTCAAGAGCATTATCAGATTGAAAATTTTTTATGCGTTTGGAAAACTGAGTTTCAACCATTTTTGCAAAATTACAACATACTTGCAATAATTCAGAACGATGTTTCATATGAAAAATCCAGTTATAGCAAGAGTAATCATCAACAAAGACAACAAAATATTGAGATCCACCAATACTAGAGACAGAGGAAGGCCCCCAAACATCGGAATGAATAAGGTCAAAGATATTAGTGGATATTGATTCACTAGTATTGAAAGGTAAAGCTGGTTGTTTTCCTAATTGGCATGAAACATAATCAAAATTTTCTGTAGACACTAAACCTAACAAACCTCTAGAAGCCAATTCTTGAACCTGGGAGGAAGATGTGTGACCAGGTCGAGCATGCCAAAATGCAAGGGAATGAATAGAAGAAACACTAGCAGCTACAGTAACAGAAACAGGAGCAACAAGTGGAAGAAAAGGTTGTCCATGGGAAACATATGCCCAACTCTGGGACTGGTCCCAAGCTCCTATCCCGTCTTCGGATTCCGCACAATACACCTAGAATAATCAAAGATAATGCGATAACCTAACTCAGCTAATTGTCCCACAAAAAATAAATTGTAAGAAATATTAGGAACATTAAAGACCCAAGGAACTGAGAGGTTGGAGGTCAAAACAGAACCTATATTATGACCAGACATTGTGGAACCACTTGCTATGCGAATATTAAGAGGGTGTGGTGCAGGTTTAAGCTCAGAAAATAAGGATGAGTGAGGTGTCATGTGATTGCAACTAGCAGAATCCATAAGCCAAGAGGTAGGAGACATACCAGATAAAGTTGAGAGAGAAAAGGAATAAGATGAATTACCAACCATACGAATGATATTAGCGATGATGTTTATAAGGTCATCTCTGGAAATGGTGAAAGTGGATCTAGAAGACTTAGACTGTGCAGGGACAGGAGCCATTGGTTGGACACTCTCAATGTTAGCAACAATAGTAGCAAAAATTGAATCAACTGATTTTTTGCGATGATAGCAAGTCTCAATATTGTGGCCAAAACATTTGTAGAAATAGTAAAAACGTTTGCTGGATTGTCGGGGACAATTATTACAACCAGAAGAAGACCTGTCCTTATTCTTCATTTAAAATCAAAATATGCAAAAATTGACTACAAAAATGAAATCTACGCGAAAAACTAGGTAAGGAGCACATGGACTGCAAAAAGTCAACTCTGGCAAAAAGTCAACGGTCAATGCATGTCAAAGTCAACAGGCAAAGTCAACGCTGGTCAAGGTCAACGGCGGTAGGTCAAAGATGATGTAAGCAGCTGACCTAGATGACGTAAGCAGATGACTTTAGGATGGCATGGCAGTGACATCAACTGATGACGTCACCTAAGGCTGACATGGCGTGGATGATGAAATTGCTGATGTCAGCAAGTCCAGATCAGGCGCGTGGAGGCGCGTGGCAACGCATGAAGGAAGAGTGTTGGCGCATGGCAGCGCGTGAGGCACGTGGTTCGTCTCGCCGAAACTTTGAGCAACGCATGAAAGAGCGTGGAGGCTCAGATGTGGAAGTTTCTGACGGCTTTAAGTAAATTGGCTGATAGGCTACACGATGATATATCTTGTGTCATAATCGGAGGTCAGAGGTGACAGATCCGACGATGGCAGTGGTCTTGGCGGCGGAGATTCAACCCTGAGGACCTTTGGCAGAAGCGGAGCAGTTGAGAGAGGGCACTGAAAGGGCTTACTGACCGTAGAAGTTGAGGCAGCAGAAAATACTAACAAAGATAAGACTGCAAGACACAAGAAAATTAGAACAGTGGCTCTGATACCATGTTAGAAACATTGAATAAGTGTGTATCGTATTTCTTAGTGAAAGAATATACATGAGTGTCTTTATATAGGAGGCATATGAGTGCAGTACAAGTAAGAGTGTAGTACAAAAATGTGTGTTATACAAGTAATCTAGTTGGGCCTAAAGCCCACAATACTATACACGTTAACATCATCAAACAGTAATCATGCATAGACCAAGGAAAATAGTGGCGCTGAAACTAAATAGCCAAACTACCATCTAGCTCACAAATAGAATGCTGGTCTCGAAAAGATCCATAATCCCCATTTGGGTAACCAACAGTCTAGGCACATGACATTACTCAGTAAAGATCACCGTCCATATATGTGTGCATCACACAGTCTGAAGTCGGGTAGGAGACACAGGTCAGCACATACCCCTTCTCCATCTGCTCGTCATCCAGAAACAATCCATCTGATTAATCCACCAATCCTGAAGCACAAGTAAGGCAACTCCAGTCCAGCATTTTCAGCTGAGTCAAGGATGTAAGCATCATCAGGGGCATCAAACTCATTCTCTTCACCATCTGGTCCGATCAGTTTCACTTTGTATACTGCCATTGCAGACATTTTGGATGGAGAAGACTTCAAGCCGAATGTTTTGGAGACGCTCTTTACAGAACCAAAGGAAGATGGACTCTAAATTAAGGCTTGGAGGGTGGAATTTTGGGCAAGCAAGACATTGGGACTCTCAACAGTCAACATATTCACAGTTGACATATCCGCGCTTGAACCTACACAATATAATAAATTCTTGATTAACATACAAATATTAGAGTCAAGCAAATAACCCTACATATGAGGCTACTTCTGAGTTTTGAAGGACAAATGGAAAGGCGTTCTATATCTTCATATTTTAAAAGAAGCCTATGTTTTATGCGAAAGGATGCACATTTTGCAAAAACGTAGTTTTTCTATATTTGAACCTAAGACCTATCTAGCCAATGCCTACCCCACTCCTCACCTAGCCAGGGCCCAACCAAGGTTAATCTTGCAAGGCAAATTTTAACATGCAAAAAGAAAGAAACTTAATTCCCATGTGAGAAATTAGAAACATATGCAGCAAGATGCCATTCAACCAGTTCTTGTCTGAAAAATGCTTCTGTCAATGACCCAATAATTTGTCATGGTAATCATCTATAACAAGACTATTTCCTTTGATAGCTAGTCACAAAAACTTTGCAACATTTCAAATAATAGAAACACAGTTCAGTAAGTGACAACTTCTATATCAGCAAAGATGGTGATGCTCACTTAACGCCTAGGTCGCACCGACACGGCATTTTTGCCAACATACCGGTACGACTCGCCGAACTCCGGTGTCCGAGCGGTGTCGTTTTTTTTTTTTTTTTTTTTCACTTCTCCGACACGGCACCGACGCGGTGGACACTCCAACAGAGGGGAAAAAAAAACAAAAAAAACAAAAAAACAAAAACAAAAACCCACACAACCCAGAAGAGAGAAGTGAAAAATCTCAAATCAAAAACCCACACAGCCCAACCATTGATTTCCCTCTGCCCGCTGCCCTCTGTCCCTCGCCAGAGCTACATCAGGCCGATCGGCGAGTTGGCGAGCTTCCTCTGTTCCTTCCGATCTCTCTCTCTCGGCGTGGACAGATCCGAGCTTCTTTTCTCTCTCTCTCTCTCTCTCTCTCTCTCTCTCTCTGTTTCGCGATTTTTTTTTCTTTTATCATTTGACTGCTTGTTTATATATATATATATATTTTTTTTTTCTTCTTTACTCAACCTTGTCTTATAAATTATAATGTTTATTATGAATTTAGTGATTTTTGTTTTTGTGTCCTGCTTATTTCATTTTATGTTTTTAGTTTGATATTGAATGTAGTCTATTTAAATTTTTAGTTTGTACTCTAAACATTTTATGTGTATTATTATACTACTTTGGATGTTAGTTTACTTATCTGTAATTAGTACATAATTTAAATTCTAGATATAAACGTATTTTATGTCTAAAAATATTTAAAAACATGTATAAATATAAAATTTAATTAATTATTTAATTGCCGTGTCGTGTCCTTATTTTTCAAAAATTGCCGTATCGTCGTATCCGTGTCCGTGTCGTGTCTGTGTCTGTGTCCGTGCATCATAGCTTAACGCTTGCAGTTTGAAAATGTCAAATCTCATCTTGAATCGATTTCATATCATGTCCAACAAGCAATTCAAGCACAATGAAGTCAGAAATACCAGGAAACACGGTTTGAAAGATAATAACACATTTCTCATCATTTCATTGAACCAAAAAAGGGGGTTTCTGATTTATCTAAAATAAAAAATATATTATAAAAGAAAAAAGAGGATGGTTGGACATAAAAGCTATGAAATGACAAATAATATTTACAGAAAAATAGACCCATAAAAGCAATAACATGTTCAGGTGTGCAGGACAAACTTAAAAGAAATCATTAAGTTCCCCTGAACTTCAAAATTATTTGCCTGTTTGACATTTTTGTAGGAAGTAGACCTTTAGTAGTAGAGCTTTTGTGATATAGAGCATTAACTAAAAGTACTTTTTAGTGTTTTTAGCGTTTGACAAATTACAATGAATAGTGCTTGATTTATAGAGCATGAGAAGTAAAATTGGCCATAAAGCACCACTTAAAATCTTTTTAGTGGGTTTGCAGACACACTATTTGTGTTCCGAAAATAGCTTTAGAGCTCTTAAAGCTCTTTTATGGCCCTAAATCTCCACCTAGATAGGTGAAGGTTTAGACCTTTTTTTCGTGCATTTAAAGCTAATAGATTGAAAACTTTTCTGCCAAAACAAATTGACCCCGGCGCCGCCGGGGGGCGGGGGGCGGGGGGCGGGGACAGATTTGCATCACTTAGATAATTACCATAACTAAAGACGCAGCAAATTAACCATTCAAAAAAAAAAAATCACTGCCTATTAGTAATTTAGTATGAACTATGAAGTATTGCTAATAACTATTCGGAAAAAAAAAAAAAAAAAAAAAAAAAGAACAGCAAAATTGTGACCATTACAGAAATAATCCAACATATAAATAAGCGTCAGACTAACAAATTAATAAAATAATATTGATCCTCAAACAGTCAAACTTGAATCCTTTCACTTGAGAACCATATGGACTACAGAGATTAAAAACAAAACAAAAACAAAAAACAAGAAATAATCCAAGAGTAAAGTGCAATATAAATAACACAACTTTTATCACAATTATCCTCTATGTCAATCAATTTTACATAGACCCACTTTTTTTTTTTTCTTCCATTTATAGTCTACATGTACAATTGTGGTATTTTAGGATTTTTCGAAGTTTAGATTTGTAGTATAGTACCGCTAGTATCAATATTTCTGCTCTTGCTGGAATGGAAAGGTTGGTGGGAGGGTTGGTGGCTTGATGGGGTTCATATTAATGTGCTGCGCATGGTGACAGGTGTGAGCTGCTTGCAAATAAAAATAGTTTTTTTTTTCCTCTTCTTTTTCATGAGTAATAAAGAAAGAAACTTTCCCCTTCAAAAAAAAAAAAAATGGTGGTGGGATAAATTTTCAATGTTTCTATTAAAAACTCCAAAAAGTGTCAACCAATTGAATATAAGGGTCTTGAAAAAAGATAGATAGATTGGATAGACATAATTTTACTTTAGATTCTAAGTAAACTCAATCATGGTGTTATTATAACTGTCTTTGGCTTTTAATTTCAAAAGGGATGGAGAGATGTAAGTTAAATGGCTCAATTGAACAAACTGAAACCATTCGGATGAATTTAAAATAAGTCAAATTTGGAGGGTATGATTTAGTATTATTTAGCTTTTTTTTTAAAATGTACATGACAGTTTTACTCTTATATATATATTGTAAGTGCACAATTGCACCTGGGCCCAAAGACAACTACGGGCTCAGGCCCAATGAGCCTTAAACAATGAAACTTGTAGAGTGTGAGCTTGAAATCTAGATTAGAAGTACTGAGAACTTGAGGACAGGCTAAAAGTTACAAACACTTGTAAATAATAACCGACAATTATAAATAGACCTCCTCGGACGTGAGCCGAGGACTACTTCTGTATTATTTCTCTTTCTTTCTTAAAGGTTACAATTCTTTCTTTCTTTTGTTTTCTGGCCCCCTTCTCTGCGGCCTCACCCCCTTAAATACTTCCTCCACGATACCTTTTGGACGGTGACTAGAAGTTTCGGCCCTCTTGTTCGGGGGTTACTTCCCATCAATGCGGCCAAGGAGGTAGGTGCGGGAGCCTTTAATGCGGAGGTGGCAGCCTTTGCGCCTGATATTTTCTTTAACAGCGGTACATCTAGAAGGTTTAGGGTGTCCCCCTTTAACCATTAGTCTTTCCGAGTTGTGTCTTGACCTTCATAATGAAGTCTTGAGCTTTCTTGGATCTGTCCAGGAGAAGCTCGCCCTCGGCTACACCCTCGGATCCTCGGCGTATGGGCCAATTCGTAGAGTTTAATTCGGAGCGAGTCGGCCCTCCATGCTACGGTCCAAAGGCCCATATGCCCATTTGGGGTCCTTTTACCCCCACAATAGCCCCTCGAAACTCTATTTTTCCTCATCCGAGGAGAAAAATAGGGTTTTGATCCAACGAAAACTTTCCCCACACGTTACGTAAATAACTACACGTGTGAAGACCGTTTCGCGTTCCGAGAGGATGCCACACGGAGGTTTTATTTTCAAAAACGCGCGCATTTATTACCGTAAGTTATACCTTGTCCCCCACGTTCAACGGTGAGATGAGCGTCCAACGGTCCTTGTTACCATCGCGAAAATTTGGGCGGGACAAATACAATTTCGAGGCCGCTTCCCGCACGTCGTGACGCTTCGGGAGCATCGTGCCTTCATTTATTTCTCCAGAGGCTAATCCCATCAAAACATCAGCAATCACCTTTTGTCTGCAGAAATCCGTGGAAATTTGCACAACTTGAAATTTGTAAGTTCTCATTTCTTTTCTCTTAACCCTTTCTCCTCGGACCCTGTCCTCGGCTCCCCTTATAACAGTTCTCCCTCTTAGAACTTAGTTTTTCGTTCCTTTCTAATGGGAAAGTTTAAATGTCTAGTTGATACCGCCGCTGGGATGGAAGGCTTTAGAGCCAAGTATCGTATTCCCAGTGACGTAGGTTTAGAATATTGCCCGGCGGAAGCCGTGGCCGGTTCTAGGAAGGCTAGAGAGGTTATCATCCCAATGGTAGCCTTCGTAGAAGGTGGGATGACCCTCCCAATGAAACCTGTAACCAGGGAGTACCTCCGCAACCACCGGTTGTGTCCCGATCAATGCGCCCCAAATGTTTTTAGAGTTTTGGGTAGCGTCGACGCTCTAAACAAGCAAATGGGCCTGAACCTCACCTAGCATGATGTCGTCTTTATGTACGAATGCCACAAACTCACTAGAGTAGGTTACTACATCAAATCCCGCTCCAGCGTAGTTAGGTTGATCTCCTGTTTGCCCAAATCCAATAAAGGCATGAAGGATGACTACCTCATCGTCTCTGGCAACTGGCACGACGGCCCCCACTGCCCAGTTGAGTGGGGAGATCCAGGTGCGACACCTTTAGGATTTAACTTCCCATCCCATAACTCCCTAAATCATCTAGGAATGTGTATTTGCATTTATTTGAGCGTTTACCTTTAATTCATTATATGTTCTACGCATCTGACCGTGTTTATTTATCTGGATGTTTTTCTTTGTAGATAAGCAAAACGTACGCCCACGCTTGAGTCACTGCAACGTTGCAGATTTGAATAGAGTGCTACGCTCCGAGGTGTTCGTCAGCAGAGACTTACAACTTAGGGCGGCCCACTTGATTCTGGGGTACGATCCCGTCTCCTCGGACTTCCAGGAGATCGAGAACGCGATAATCGCGGGTGACCGAAGGCGTAGGAGAATCCACGTAGCCATACCTCATTTTTTGGCCGATCACGACATCCCTGACGCCCCTCACACCGTATTGTACACACAGCCCATCGCGGCCATCCCACTCGTCGTGCACTCTCAGGCAATTGCTGTCCCAGAGGAGCGAGTGTCTTCTTCGAACACGTTGGACAAGGAGATAGACCAGTTTCGGCTCGAGAACTCCCCACGACCTCGCGAAAACCCGTTTGTTATCCTTTCCGACGAGGAAGAAGAAGCAGCTGAGGCCTCTGGGGTCGAAGGTCTTGTGATAGCGTGTCCAGATGACAGCTCCCTTGAAGAAGAGATGGACGAGCTGAAGGGCCTTATGACAGCGAGAGGCGCAAGAGTGGCGAAAAAGGGGACGAGGGGGTCCCAAGTTCCTCCTGCCTTGCCACCACCTCCTCCTCCAACCGAGCCCAAACCTCCCACCGACGATTCTAAGAAGAAAAGAAAGGTGGATGCCGAGGCCCGAGTGGCGAAAGCCAAAGAAGGCCCGAAACGGCAGCCACGGCCACCCCCGAGCAGGCCCGGACAAGGGTAAAGGGCGCGCCCGCTCAGTTGAAAGCGGGGAGATCAGGGACGTTGCCGAGGTGCGCCGAGCACCAACTACCTGGTCCCCTGACTTGCGATTAGACGGCGCACCAATTCCCTGCCACTCCAGCATCAGGGCAGTCCAACAAGGCCATGCCCACCATTTAGCCGAGGTGCTGGAGCGTCCTCTTTGCCGCCCAAGGATATGGAATCCTTGGAGAAAATGGGCCGGCCGCAAATTGTTCCTTTCGTTAAAAAGGGGTTTAGCTCTGGTAAGTTCCCCCTTGCAATTGTACTTTATATTTAATTTGTAAACACTTTACCGTATTTAACCTCCTAACATTTTTGCAGTCCATCCAAGAAGTTTTTGTGGCCGAGAAGTTCGTGGATGAT
This sequence comes from Castanea sativa, assembly GCF_040712315.1. NCBI lineage: Eukaryota > Viridiplantae > Streptophyta > Magnoliopsida > Fagales > Fagaceae > Castanea > Castanea sativa. Next base: position 21,878,087 of record NC_134015.1, on the reverse strand, counting down.
TCTCGGAAGCGCGCTGGGATGGAGCAAGAGCTAAGGCAAGAGCGAGGTCTCTGGCCACAGCCCTGGTAAAATGGAAACTCACGTCACGGTGGCCGACTTGAAAAGAGAAAGAGATGGTGACAAGGCCAGCTTGAAAACGATGGAAACCCAAGTGGAGGGGCAGCGTAAGCTTCTCCGTCAAAAGGATGACGAGCTCGCCCAAGTCCACCAAGCACGCTCTGACTTGGAAAAGGAGTTTACGCGGGCAAAGGAGGAAGCTCGCGCGCACAAGCACGCACTGGAGGCCGCGAAGAAGGCCAACTATCAGGAGGGGGTGACCGAACGCAGAACGGTGACGAGGCTTTTGCGGCCTTGTGCCGGGAGTCTTGTCGGCGCAGTGCAGGGGAGAGGCCATGAATGCACGGCTAGGGTTCCTCAAGCTTCCGAGCTGAGGAAGCCCGACAAAAATTGGCTTCCCCTAGACATACGAAATTGAAGACCCTCCTGTTCTTTGCTTCTCACTTGCCCTTCCTCCTGTGGTGCAAGAACTTGTACCTGATCCTACAGAACCTGAAGGTTCCTATAAAGAGAAGGACAAGTGTGATGACGCAGAGAAGGAGCAAGTTCAAGACATGGAGCCCCTCGTTCCTTCAACAGACAAAGGGAAGCAAGTTTTGCCCACCTTTGAATTGGAGTTGAAGAGTACTGAGGCTGACAGCAGCTCCCTCCAAGACCCCCCTACACAAGCTTAAGGCCTAGGATAGAACCTCTTGTACTCCTTTTTTGTATATAATTAATGAAGAAAATTTTTATTCAACTTTCGTTCATGTTGTCTTTGTTTTAATTTATTCTTTTTGTGCTTGCCATGAAAGTTTTCAATAACAAATAGTTAAAGGGAAAATAGAACAAATAAGTATAATTCCACCATGCAAACCACTATGACTTCAAAACAGCCACATAACTTAATTTAGATATTAAATAATGTCACAGTTAGACAACTCACATGATGGTTAAACCTTTGTAATCTGACATATTGCTTTCAGTAGGATGTAAGGTCCGAAGACCGTCCCTTACAAAAATTTGTTTAACACTTAAAAATGAGGAACTTGAGATCCAAATTAATGAATGGTGAGATAATGATTTTCATAAAACGTGTGATAAGAATAAGAACGGTGACAAGATATTAAGAACAGTGACAAGGTTTGTGGTCCGAGGACTATACTTAACCAAGTTTCTGTTTGATTCTTAAGAATAGTAACCCCAAATGTTAATTTCCCCAAAGTAGGAGGTCCGAGGACCCGGCATAACTAAGGTTCTGTTTAAAAAATGATAAGATATCAATTTCCACAAGGTTTGTGGTCCGAGGACTACACTTAACCAAGTTTCTGTTTGATTCTTAAGAATAGTAACTGCAAACGCCAGAGGTACTTATAACTTTGAAATGTTAACCAACAAAAGCACGTTTTATTAATAATAATACCTTCTAAGGTTATTTACATTCCATGGGCGTGGTATAATTCTTTCATCTAGGTCTGCTAGTCGATACGACCCTATGCACCCACCGAAACAATGCGATAGGGGCCTTCCCGGTTGGTCCTAGCTTACCCCCAGTAGGTTCTTAGAAGTGCCCACAACTTTTCTTAGTACAAGATCACCAGGCGCAAGCGGCCTTAGCTTCACGTGAGCATCATAACCCCGTTTTAGCTTCTGTTGGTAATAAGCCATTTGGACCATAGCTGCCTCGCGTCGTTCCTCAATTAAATCAAGACCTTTCTCCAGGAGTCCATCGTTATTTTCCAGGCTAAAAGAACTCATCTTGAAAGTGGGAAAACAAGATTCTAGAGGTATTACTGCCTCGGCTCCATAAGTCATAGAGAATGGCGTTTCTCCCGTGGACCTGCGCGGTGTGGTTCGATACGTCCACAGAACATGTGGGAGCTCTTCTACCCATCTGCCTTTCGCATCGTCCAACCTTTTCTTGAGCCCACTGACTATGACCTTGTTAACGGCCTCGGCTTGCCCATTTCCCTGAGGATAAGCTGGGGTGGAGTATCTATTTATGATGCCCATATCACCACAATACTTCCTAAAAGCCTTACTGTCGAACTGAACGCCATTGTCTGAGACGAGTGTGTGTGGTATACCGAATCTAGTGACGATGTTTTTCCAAACAAACTTCTTGGAGTCAACGTCTCTGATATTTGCTAAGGGTTCGGCTTCAACCCATTTAGTGAAATAGTCTGTCTCCACGAGAAGCCATCTTTTGTTTCCTGCAGCTCTTGGAAATGGCCCCACTATGTCCAATCCCGGCTGCCTGAAAAGCCAAGGACCGGAGAGAGGGTTGAGAACCCCTCAGGGTTGATGAATATTAGGGGCGAACCTGCGGCATTGATCACATTTTCGGCATAGTCACGAGCCTCTCTCCGCATATTGGGCCACCAATAACTCCCGAGTCGGGGCCACATGGGCTAAGGACCTTCCCCGAGTGTGGCTTCCACAAATCCCTTCATGCGGTTCCTCCGGAAGTGCTTCGTTGATTCGGGGTGCACACACATGACAAGTACGGTCACGAGAAGGATCGTTTGTACGATTTACGGTCCTCGGACAACCAAAAACGTGGCGCCTTTCGACGTATCTTATACGCTTCGACTTGTCTTCGGGAAGGATATCATTCCTAAGAAAAGATATGGCCGGGTCAATCCAACTAGGTCCGAGCCTTATTAGATGGATGCGGGCCGCCTTGGCGGGGGTAAGAGTTGGCTCTAGCAAATCCTCCACAAGGATAATCATGGGCAAACCCTCAGCCGAGGACGTTGCTAACTTAGCAAAAGAATCGGCGTGGGTGTTTCCACATCTAGAGATGTTAGCTAAGACGAAGGAGTCAAATTTTGCTTGATGACGCTTGACCTGGGCCAAGTATTCCTACATTCTTAGGTCCCTAGCCTCTATGCTCCCCGTGACCTGGCCGACCATTAACTGAGAGTCCGAGAACGCATGGACTTCCCTTCCACCCATCTTATGTAACATGTTCATGCCCACCAAGACTGCTTCATACTCGGCTTCATTATTAGTAGCCGAGAATGACAGCCTTAAAGATTTTTCGAAGATAATTCCCTCAGGGGATATCAGAACAAGTCCGACACCAGACCCTCTCTGATTAGCTGCCCCATCCACATACATTTTCCAAGTCGAAGGCACTGCGGCTGTGATCACACCAACTGATTTTCCATCCATGTGAGCTTCTTTTAGAGTTTCTTCTAGCAATGGTTCAGTAAACTCTGCCACCAAGTCAGCGAGGACCTGGCCCTTCACCGAGGTGCGAGGCTTGTATTTAACGTCAAAAGCTCCTAAAATGGTTCCCCACTTTGCCACCCTACCAGAGTAATCGGCGCTGCGTAACACCGCCTTGAGAGGCGGTGGGTCAGAACCACTACAGTGTGAGACTGGAAATAATGAGAAAGCTTGCGCGTGGCGTGAACTATGGCCAGAAGCGCTTTCTCCAAGAGCAGATAGCGCACCTCGGCCTCATTCAAAGACTTACTAACGTAGTAGACCGGTCTTTGCACCCCGCTTTCATTCCTTATAAGGACCGGGCCGACCGCGTGGACGGCCACCCTTTGCCGATAAGCAAATAAGACCTCGTCGCCTCGGGCGAGACAAGATGGGTGGCCAAGAAAGATATTGCTTAAGCCGCCGAAAAGCTAACACGCGAGTCCTCGGTCCATTGAAACCCTTTCCATTTATTCAACAATTGGAAGAAAGGACGGCATCGGTCGGTCACCGACAAGAAATAAACCTATTCAATGCGGCAAATAATCATTCCGGTCAATTTACGGATCTCTTTTTGGGTTCCGAGGCGGCCGAAATCTGAATAGCCTTGACTCCGCTTGTTGAGTTCACCTCTATGCCTCTGTGAGTAATCATGTATCCCAAAACTTTCCGGACCCCATGCCAAAAGAGCACTTTGAGGCGTTAAGGCGCGGCTTTGTACTTTCTTAGCACTGGAAGGTGTCGGCTAGATCTTTGACGTGTGAAGGTATTGTTTTGCTCTTCACTACCATATCATCTACATACACCTCGATGGTCTTCCTAATTGCTGTTCAAACATTCTAGTCATCATTCTTTGGTAGGTAGCCCCCGGCATTCTTCAAACCGAATGACATGACCTTATAGTGGTAGTTCACATTGGAGTAATGAAAGCGGTTTTCTCCGATCCTCCAATGCTAGTGGAATCGATGGTAACCTTGGAAGGCGTCCAAAAACTCATTCGAGGATGTCCGTGATGGCATCCACCGAGTTGATCAATACGCGGCATTGGGAACGAATCCTTGGGGCGAGCCTTGTTCAAATGCGTGCAAGTCCACACATACTCTCCACGTTCCATTCTTCTCTTTAACCACAACCGTATGCGCCAACCATTACAGGTGCAGAAAACTTCTTTAATAGCCCCGACCCCTCTGAGTTTGAGCACCTCTTCCTTCTGACCTCGGCATGCTCTTTGGAAGAACGCCGAGGTGGCTGCCTTCTCGGCACAATGGCAGGGTTGACATTCAAACGATGACAAATGAAGTTCGGATCTACGCCTGGAGCCTCATAAAGGTCCCACGCAAAAATATCAACATTGTCCTTCAAAAATTCCAACAACTCCATCTTCTCCTGGTGTGGCAAACGTATGCCGACTTGGAAGAACCTCTTTGGATCATCGGCTATCAGAAACTTCTCTAACTCCTCACAATGAGCCTCCTCTCCTGTCACCATTCCAGGTGCATCGAGGCCGTTATAGCTGCTTATAAGTCTTTGGTGATCGAGCCAAAGACTCGGCTTCCGTCGGTGCGACCTTTGCGGCCGATATGCATTGCACTGCCACCAGGTCACCGATTGGCTGCCGAGGACCTCTTCAACACATTCCCCCGAGGGGAACTTAACCTTAACATGCAAGGTAGAGGAGACAGCTCCTAGAGCGTGCAGCCATGGCCTGGCGAGGATGGCCGTATATGGGGAGTACGCGTCAACTACAATGAAATCCACCTCAACTGTTTCTGAGCCGGATTGAACGGGCAAACGGATCTGTCCCTTCGGCACAACGGATCTCCCTTCGAAGCTTATAAGTGGCGAGTCATAAGGAGTAAGATCTTCCAGCTTCAATCTTAACCCCTTAAATAGATTAGGGTACATGATATCTGCACCGCTGCCCTGATCTATCATCACCCTCCTCACATCATAGTTCCCTATCCTAAGCGTAACTACAAGAGCATCGTCATGGGGTTGGATAGTCCCTACCTTATCCTCCTCGGAAAATCCCAAGACAGGCAAATTTAGCTTCAACCTCTTCGGCCTGCGGCCCGACTCCTCGGCCTGAGGATGTGAAACTGCCATCACCCTGATGGGACCCGAGCCGGTCCTACCAAGTGCAGCAAAAATAACATTAATTGTTCCTAACGCCGGCCGATATGAATTATTCCTCTGATTGTTTGAGCCAGATTGACTGCCCTGCCTGCTAGGTTGGCACAAGTGCTGCTTCAGTTTTCCTTCACTGACAAGCTGCTCCAAGTGGTTCCAAAGGGTCCGACAATTCTCTGTAGTATGGCCCACATCCTGATGGTATTGGCAGAAGAGGTTCTGATTCCTCTTTGTGGGATCTCCTGCCATCTTGCTAGGCCACCTGAAGAATGGCTCCTTACGAACTTTCTCCAGCAATTGATGTACTGGTTCTCGGAACACAATGTTCATGGCCTGAGGTGCTGCCGAGCCAGACTGCCCAACGTAATCTCTCCTCGGTTTGTTATTGTGGTACCTGTCCGACCTGAAATCCCTTCTCTCCTGTGGGATAACCTTCTCCTTACCCTTTCCTTGCTGTTGGTCTTCCTCCACCCTCTCGTACTCGCCAATACGGTCCATGAGGCGACGTACGCTGCGGACGGGCTTTTTAGTCAAAGACTTTCTCAGGTCGTGATCAGTAGGAAGACCTACCTTAAAGGTATTGAGAGCCACCTCATCAAAGTCGCCATCTATTTCATTAAACATGTCCCAGTAACGATCGGAGTATGCTTTTAACGTCTCCCCTTCCCTCATGGTCATGGATAACGGCGAGTCCAATGGCCGAGGTACTCGCACGTAATGAACCGCGAAACAAATGCTCTAGTAAGCTCTCCAAACGAACCTATAGACCCCGATTTAAGGCCGTTGAACCACCTCATAGCAACGGGTCCCGAGCTAGAGGGAAAACTTTACACATCGGGGGTCTCGTTGTGAGAGTGCACCGCCATCCTCTGGTTAAAGTGACTCACGTGCTCCACCGGATCAGTCCGGCCATTGTAGATGGTAAAGGTGGGTTGAGTAAACCTCCTGGGAAGCCTCCCCTTCTCAATCCTCCATGAAAACGGAGATTTGGAGAGTTGGTGCAACGCCCGACTCATAGCATCGTTCCCTAAGCCCCTAGAAGGAAGCTTCTTGCGTACGAACCGAGCCGGTCGAGTCCTCCTCCTCACCAGAGGACATTGCACTGGTGGGTGAGCATGACCTTGAGCTATAGCTACCTCCCCGTACTTCCTCTGAGGAAGGATTAGATGAGGACGGTGAAAACCTGCGTCTGGCGCGGCGTAACTTTCTCTTCAAACGATTAATCTCCTTCTGCATGGCTTTAGCACCATCCTCATGGATGGTACTACCCCCACCATGAGTATGGCTAGCCCCGGGGTATTCTGTATGGACACTTCCTTCACGATCCCTTCGATGCTCAAGACGCTCGAAAAGATCCTCCGGTTGTGATCCTTGTGACTCCGCATGGTGAGAACCCAGGCCTGCCATAGTATCCCAACTCCTTCTAGACCAGATTTCCCACAGACGGCGCCAATTGTAAGTGCACAATTGCACCTGGACCCAAAGACAACTACGGGCTCAGGCCCAATGAGCCTTAAACAATGAAACTTGTAGAGTGTGGGCTTGAAATCTAGATTAGAAGTACTGAGAACTTGAGGACAGGCTAAAAGTTACAAACACTTGTAAATAATAACCGATAATTACAAATAGACCTCCTCGGACGTGAGCCGAGGACTACTTCTGTATTATTTCTCTTTCTTTCTTAAAGGTTACAATTCTTTCTTTCTTTTGTTTTCTGGCCCCCTTCTCTCTGGCCTCCACCCCCCTTAAATACTTCCTCCCCTGATACCTTTTGGACAGTGACTAGAAGTTTCAGCCCTACTGTTCAGGGGTTACTTCCCCATCAATGCGGCCAAGGAGGTAGGTGCAGAGCCTTTAATGCGGAGGTGGCAGCCTTTGCCCTTGATATTTTCTTTAACACTGGTACATCTAGAAGGTTTAGGGTGTCCCCCTTTAACCATTAGTCTTTCCAGAGTTGTGTCTTGACCTTCATAATGAAGTCTTGAGCTTTCTTGGATCTGTCCGAGGAGAAGCTCGCCCTCGGCTGTACCCTTGGATCCACGGTGTATGAGCCAATTCGTAGAGTTTAATTCTGGAGCAGGTCGGCCCTCCATGCTACAGTCCAAAGGCCCATATGCCCATTTGGGTCCTTTTACCCCCCACACACATATATATATATATATATATATATATATATATATATATATATATATATATTTATGGATACTCTTGTTATAAATTCTTTTTGAAATTCAAATTTTGAATTGAACAAATATAACAAGAAATAAAAATCTATACTATATATAAAAGAATTCATTTTTTTCAACTGGACTTTTATGTGGTTCAAAAATACCCTCATTCATAAAGGGTGATTTCATTTAGAAATATGGTCATAAGTGTCAAATAACAAATTTCACTTTGAACTCAAAAAGAAAATTCCTAAAATTTAGGAATTTTTTTCCTTCATATTCAAAAAAGAAATTACAGTTACTGCTTATCTCTAAAGTTTATCTTTTTTATTTGTTTGAAAAATAAAAAATATATATTTCTAAATTATATTAACTTTTTGAATATAATTTAGAAATTATATCTTTTTAATGCAAATTATTAACTTTTACAGAAAAATAAATAAATAAAAGAGCCTTTGAGTACGTGCATGAGCGCATGCACAAAGGCCAGTGGGTTATAAAAGTATATCGGAATTTAAATAGATAAATATTGCTTTTGTAAGGTCACATTTTGCACCTAAGTCCACAAATGGGAATGGGATAAGCCTAAAGAATCCAATACAATGAATTTCTAGAGAGTAGGCTAGAAATTTAGGTTTTAATGAGTTTTGCTAGTAATAACGTTGGGCTGAAATCACAATAAAAGGAAACTGGAACAATTTGAATAGTAAAAATTGTCCTCGGTCTTAAGCCGAGAAGGTTGGTTCTTATATTTTACTCTCTTAATGATAAATTACAGATATTGTTCTTATGTCTACAGTGTTTCCTTTCTCTTCCTCCTTTTTTCTTGATCCCTCTTCTTCGGGACCTTCTTCCCTCTTATGCTTCCTTTCTCCTCTCATTTTCGTACTCCACGTGTAGGTCTAGACTACTAATGTTGATACTTGTCCTATCAGCACCTTGCGGAAGTTTTTAGGCAATAGCTGTGAGGCTGAAAATTATTGTTTAGATATCACTTCCTCATTAAGGCGGCCAGAGATTTGGATATAAAGCATTCAATGCGGTGGTAGTAGCTTTCTCTTAAATATTTCATAACTGTTCCTGCTCTCTGTGACCCCGTGAAACATATCTTCATCAACAAGACCTCCTAGAAGATCATTCTGGACAACATGACGTACCATTTGATCCTTACTTCACTTAGCTGAGGAGACACCCCTCCTCGAATTACCTCCCTTAGTTTCTTCTGTCACAATTTGTTTGTGGATCTTTAGGTCTGATATCTTCATCACTATTAATTTGTCCTCGGACAAGTGAACAACCTTAGACAAAGCCCATAACCCAAAAAATGCACTTCAGGCCTTTTTATCCCTATAGCTTTCATGCTCCCTCGAAAACTCTTACATATTTTAGGAAAATTTTAAAAAGAAAATATTCCTCCAATTTTTGTAAAGAAGGAACAATATTTTTACCAACAATATTTAATGATGTCAATAACCATTTTCGCATTTTTATATGGGCGATAAGTACCGGATGAGTGTAAGTTGTATAAATCCAAATATGTTCTTGGTTAAACTTAAAACTTTCGTGTTCTTAGTTTTCCCCTAATTCATGTTTTGGTTAAAAGACTGAATTATTGATATTTTAATTAGATTAAGTCTAAGTTAAGCCAGAGTATTTGTATATTTTCTAAAAAAACCTATTGCAGCTCTCATCAGCAGAATTCCAAATGCATGCAGTCAATGAATTGCTCTACCTAGCATAATTCTTGCAAGTAATAACATTTTGTAGCCTTGAAATGTAAATATTTTTTGAAACTATATAAATCAACAAATGCCAAAGAGCCAACTTCTAAATAAAAAAGGAATTTACTTTTAACAGCTTGTACAATTTTTTTCCCCTTTTTGTAAGTAATCAAATTCTTTATACAGTGGGTTTTCATTTTCATCAGAAATCGACCAAAAAATATAGATTAAACATTGCGTCATGGCCTACAAGGCCTTGCCTTATTTCTTCTTTTTCTTATATGGGCTTATTCTGCTTTTCTTGGGGGATCCATTTTCTGTGAAAAGATCATTGTACTTCTCCAGCACCCTCTGCTTTTCCTGTAGTAAGCCCAACATCTCATATGCATCGGCCACTTTCTGCACTATTGATTTCTCTGGAGGCTTTCGATCAAAAGCTTCAAGGTTTTTGAAGAGCTTTCATATGCAATTATGAAAACAATATATTAGTCTAATATAATCTGAAAAGTAGTTGATTAAATCTACTCAAATATCAACTTAATAAGTCTGCCAAGCATACCACATTTTTTTTTTTTTTGGGATAGGTAGAGCATATCACATCTTAAAAGTTCATATATAATCATGTAAACTGATATAATAGCAAAAATTCAATACTTCCTTAACTTCAGCTAGAGGTGAAATTTCTGATAAATAGCACAGGAGGCAAAAATTTGTCAAGCCAATTACAAAATGCCATGTCAAAATTTAGTGACAAATTTCAAATTTATGTGTCATTAAATTAATTAAATCAAATGATGACATGTGTCATCCAAGATGATATCACATTGGCAAATTAAAATTTGCCACGTGTCATTTGGCCCACAAAATAAAGATAAATTTCCAATTCAAAATTAATGGATAATTATCTTTAATGGATAAAAATTTGAATTCATGAGTTCTCTTGTAGTTGCAGTATAGGAAAAAGAAGGAAGAAGAAAAAAAAAAAAGTTTTAACGCCGTTTGCTTGGGTTGTTAAATTGGATAGATGTCAAAATTTTAAGTAGAAAACCTAAGGTACTGTATATAAGTTTTACCCATTGAGATAATTATCTATAAGCAAAATTTGAGCTTATTAGAGTCTACTACTTATCTTCAAGGAGATCAATCCAAAGTGAAATTTATCATTTGAAACCACTATAAATAAAGTACACCCTCTCATTTTCCACCAACTTTTCACGAGTCAAACTTCTAGAGAAATATTGCCTCAAGGACGCCCAAAGGATATTCAAAGAAATGCATTTAATTCCTTCATCCAAGACTTGAAATTTGATTGGAATCAAGCTCAAAAGCCTCCATAAACTTCAAAAGGCTCTAAATCATTGACGTTCAACGAATCAAGCCTCTAAAAATCCTTTACAGAGAATGGTATTCACAATTCAATTAATACAAATTATATTTATGAATCACTTTCAATTGTTTTATTTTCAAACTTGAGAAATTTTTTGTTTACAAATTTTTAAAAATTTTGTAAACACAAATTGAAAGTGCTTCACAAATGTAAATTTGTATTAATTGAATAGTGAATACAACCCTTTTACAAAAGAGCGGTCCTCTAATTCTATCTTCTTTGCAACCTTGACTCGAACACGAAAGTTTCTTCACTTTGGTTGGAAGATGGATCGAACGATCTTCACAATGAATCTCTAGCTTTGAGCTTGTTAGAGATTTGTTCTTCAAGTTCTTCGAAGATTCTTTGAATTTAAAGGATTTTAGGTTGAAATTTTTTGGGACTTTAGAGGTTTAATTCATTGAACATCAATGATTTACGACTTCTTGAAGTTTATGGAGGCTTTTGAGCTTGATTCCAATATAACTTCAAGTCTTGGAAGAAGAATTCAAATGAAAATCTTTGAATGTTCTTCGAGTGTTATTGAGGCAGGATTACTTCAAAGCTTTGACGTCTTGAAAAGTTTGAGGAAAATGAGAGGGGTGTCCTTTATTTATAGTGATTTTAGAGGATAAGTCCCACTTTGGATTGATCTCCTTGAAGATAATTAGTAGACTCTGATTGACCCAAATTTTGCTTATAGGTGATTATCTCTATTTATCTATCGTGACAAATATTCTCTTTTGATAAAGATAATAATCAACAAAAAGGCCTACTGTAATTTGTTACTTGTAGACAATTATTTCTATTTTATTTTATTTATTTTGATAAAGATAATTATCAATTAATTTTGAAAAGAAAATTTATCTTTATTTTGTGGGCCAAATGACATGTGACAAATTTGAATATTCCAATGTGATATCATCTTGGATGACACATGTCATCATTTGATTTAATTAATTTAATGACACAAAAATTTGGAATTTGTCACTAAATTTTGATATGGCATTTTGTAATTGGCTCAATAAATTTTTGCCTCCTACAAGCGCATCTTCATGTGCATTGAATTTCAATGTTCACTTTTCTAAACAAATTATTAATGGTGATTATATAATTGATGTTTTCTTTTAATTACTTTTTGTTGAAATAAGAATGTTAAGATAGATAAGTGAAAATTTAAGGAAATATAGGATTTAAAATGAGGAAATTTGCGTAAAGATGGGAGTAGCCCCTATTGATTAAAAGATGAGAGAGAGTTGCTTGATATGGTTGGTTATATTCAGAGGAGCACCGGTAAAAAAGAGTAAGTTGATCCAAGTAAAGGAACAAAAAAGGGTAGAGGAAGATCAAAAATCACATTAGTAGAATTAATAAAAAAGGACATATGAATTAAGGAAGTAACAGAGCATATGACTTAGCACAAAATAGAATGGAGGAAAAGAATTCATGTGGCCAACCTTAACTAATCTGTTGAGTATTCAAAAACAATCCCAAAATTTTAGGACTAAGGCTTGTTGTTGTAGTAGTTGTTGTTGCTTTATTTACTTTTTGGGCGTATGACAGCTTTCATATGGGGTTTGCTTGATGGAAGAGAAAATGGGGAGGATGGAGAAGGGAGGAAGGTAAATAGTGGGAAAGGGAAAAGAGTTTTTACATATTTGATCCCTCAAATTTAAAGTGGTAAAATTAACAACCACTCCGTTCCTTTTACTTTTACACCCTCTCCAAACAAGTACACCAATGGCAAAATTGCTTTTGGGGAGTGTCTTACCAGTATGGCATCCAACATGTGTTGAACACGGGTACTTGGCCAAAATTGTCATGTCTGTGCAACCTAGTATAGCACTCTTTCCATCCTTTCATAGATAAGGAAGATTAATGGGGAAGTAGAGAGGATATTGCTTAATAAACTAGATATGTTCTAGATGAACCCCTTGGAAGGGCTTCTAGAAACAATTAAGCCACTTGTAGGCTCCAACTTTGCAGAGCATATAGAAGGGCAGCTAGAAAGAATGGCTGTCAGAAACAATCAAGCCACTTGTGAGTATGCAGCAACATGAAGTTTGACTGAATGAGCTGCTAGAATGGAAGGACTTTCACATTTTTTAAGCTTTAGCTTCTTAAGAGGGAATATTTCAGTTCAGCCATAAAATGGCTGCCAAATTTCACATTAATGCATATACTATCCTCTGATATATCTCTCCAAAGCATGGTACAACTTAAAGAAACCAACATGCCTTCTCCTCCAATTTCCATTTAAAAATACAGAATAAGTACTACAAACTCATGATTTAATATGATTAGGAAGGCAAACAAATCGATCCCAGATCAGGAATATGGAATGCACATGTGCACTAAATTATTGAATAATTTTATGCAAGTAAAACAGTAATTTATCTATTCACACGTCACATAGAGTATATAACTGGTAGCAAAAAGGGAGAAGCAAACCTCTACAAGATCCTCCAGCATCTCGTTTCGATGATATACAGATATCATGAGTCTGCCCAGCTGCCAAGGAACTGAATGTAGATCCATGCCAATTTTCTGTGCCCAAATCTTGTGTGCTTCTTCTGCTCTATGGTCAATATCTAAAGCTCGTATTAGTTGCCCATATGTTCCCATTGTGGCTCCCTGTCCCTTGCTTAGCATCCATTTAATCACCTAAGAGATTAACAAAGGAAAATAAAAGAAACATAATGAATTGGTCTTACATATATATTCTTATCAGTGAAACAGAAATTGAAAATAATTAAATACAATTTTCTCAATTCTCAAAATGAGATTAGAACACAATCCAATACTTGCATGCTGCAGAATTATGAGAAGTTTAGAAAAAGATTGCACAAACATGAACTGCAAACTTAAAGCATAAATCAGTTTCTAATAATTAGTTACTCATAAATGCCCTAACCATCCTAACAATTGGTTCTTGACTAATATCTGGCGCAGAAATTATAAAGTCTGACATATGGCGGAGAGGGAACGAAACTGAACAGGAAAGAGAGAGAGAGAAACCCAAGATAGACATACTCTTCTGCTTGTAAAAAATGTGACCCCCGCTTTCTATTTGGAGAAATACTTCTAGGTCTATGCATTCTATATATATTCCTCCGTCTAGTAGATCGACTCACAACCAATGTCTGCCAGCCTTGCCCTATTTCACACTTCAGGTAATGGTGCACATTTCATAGGGACATTTGTTGTATTTCAGTACTTAAGACACCTTTATTAGTTTCCTTTTTAATTTCTGAATTTGGAAATAGCTGGTCGATAGCATTTACCATAGTACAGTTTCTATCATCTTGTTACTGTATGAAACAAGTTTTTCAGTGGCTAAAAATTTATATCAACATTTTGAATAAGTCAGTGGTTAAACATAAAATAAAAAGCCTCGCTCTCTCAATGATATTTCTATTATTTATTATACTGTAGTTCTGTTAAACTACTTCACCTGTATTGACCAGCATCAACAAGTTATCTGCCCCAAAACAACCCACAATTTCTATAAGTATGTATATCCTGGTCAAGCAGTCCAACTCGATTTCTCGGTCATGAGAATCAGGACACCTTTTTTTTTTTCCTTCGAGATACAAAAATCCTCCACCTTTTTCTTTAAAAAAAGAAGAAGAAAACTCATCTACCTGACCTGACAACCTACTTCAATGTGAATATCTCAAAGGACCAAGGTCCTTTACAAAAGTAGAGAATAGAAATCTCAGGTTGGACAGCTGCGCAGCAACAATGACTGCATTTCAGTTAGATATTTGATGTCTAAATCTTTTCTTCCCTTTTTTTTTTTAAAGTAAAAGGGAAACAGACAAGCTGAGAGGCTTCAGTGTCTTAACTCTCATCAGTGAGAAGTACCCAAACCAACTGGGATTCATTCTTCTTTTAGAGAAATAAATTTTTTTTAACATAAATATTGGCCCTATTAGAACCTTTAAATTATATCAGCACCAACTTGGAATAACTTCAGGATATAATGTTTTCAAATCTGTATCAATTACTGCAGAACCAACAAGGAATTTGTTAGAAACTGGAATTCATACATTCAGGCAGCAGTGTGTGCATAGCATCTTTGGGCTGAGGCAGTAAAAAGTAAAAACAACCCCGTATCCATCAGTGGTCCTCTCCACTCTCGTTTAATGGGCCAGGATAGTATCTCTCTCTTTTTTCTTTTTCTTTCTTCTTTTTCGGCCCATTTCGTGAGGCTATGGGCTCAAATCATCTACAAGCTATAAGTAGCCTCTAGATTTTTAATTATTATCATTTGCAGATACGGTGAGGTTGAAATCGTTGAGTCTTTCTACCAAAAAAAAAACTTTGAGTCTGTATTGGTTGGTGATGTCATATTGTCATTATGCTATATATACAGTGATGATGACTGATTTGGCCCAATTGATTTTTTTTTTTTTTTGGCAACAATTTGGCCCAATTGAATTAGATTAAAGGTATTTGTTGTTGAGTGTTTGCATATTATAATATTAAGATACTGCTACATTGGGGTACAATGGTAATTTACAGGTTGTAAAGAATGTAGTAAATCACTGCCCGTATGAATATGCTAATTTATTATTATTGTTATTTTTAAATGGGAAAAATGGTTTAGTCATGTTCGTAGATTTAGGCAAGTTGTGTCCAAATCTATCAATGCCATAGGCCCGTTTGGCAAGAGATTTTATTAACGTTATTTAAATTTTGTAAAAATACGTATGGATAAAAAAGTGTGGAAATACGTGTTGTAATGTTTAAGCATCAGTTTTTGTTGTTTAAACACTGTTACAAAATAAGGCCTTAAATTAAGGGCCTTGTTGACAATTTGATTCTAGTATCATATTAGGAAACACTAGCTTCGGTAGTTCCAAAATCTGAGACACTGAGTGTTGCAATTTTTTTTGTTATTTGGCATATGTTCGGTAAAATTTCAATGAGACGTGTGATATGAAATACTCCGTTTCAATTCTTCTTTTTCTTTTATTTTTTCCTTTTAAGCAGTTTTTCTGTCAAATTTAGATTATCGTATTGGATTCTTGTTGATCAAGTGTTCAATAACCTTTAACTTATTGAGCTTCCCTTAGCGCCGCATCTTTACATGACTTTCATATTGGAAACGTAATCTTAGGATTGTTGGGCTGTTAAAATAACATATTCATAAAATGAAAATGGTAAGATAGGTAAATAAAAACACCCTAAAAAATAAGATTTGATTTATTTTCAAACTTAAAAGAAAGCAAAGGAGGACACAATTTCCTCTCTATTTCGACTTACCCACTTTTTTTTTTCTTTGTTCTTCGTCTTTTCCCTTCTCTTTTTTTATTTTTCTTTTTTCTTTTCTCACCTAAGATTCTTCTTCTCACACAACCTTTCTTTTTATTTATTTATTTATGTGTTTGTATGTCATGATAAGGTTAATAGATACTATAACAGGGAACAAGGACAAATAATCAGGACGAAGCTAGAACTTGGAGTTAAGGAGTAGCCTTGTTGCTCGCTATGTATAGCAACTCCGGCCTTTGACTTTACTACTTTACCACTAAGGATTTTTGTTTAAAACTTTTTAAATGACCAAGTTGTTTGTTTTGGATAAAATAGGTTGATTGGACTTACTTTTTTTTAGTTTTATTATTAGTAATTTTTGTTGTTGAGCTAATTTTGTTGAGCTTTTATATATATTTTTAGAGTTAATCTATTAATTTTTTATGTCCTTTAAAAAGTGAAAAATGCTAAAATTACAAAAAATTTACAAATTATTAATATGATAAGTGGTTATTGGTAAGTAAAAAGTGATGCAAGTGTGCGAATCAATAAGAATTTGCTACCTTAATAGTTTGTAAAGATGTTGTAAACAACTTTGTGACTATAATATTATTCTTAAAAGAATTGATGGTATTGTTAAGAGGGGCAAAATGTAATTTTATCTAATAAAATTGCTAAAATTAGTTCTTATATAAAATAATATTTTTAAAAAAAAATTAGGGGGGCCATTGCCCCTAGTCAATATATAGCTCCTCCCTGCAAATGACATGTTGATTGTTTAGGGCACGATGCTGGTGTAAAGGGAGTAATGAACAGTGTTTTGGCCTGCTTGTGTTTCCAAGTGGCAAACGAGAAATTAGGCTTTCATTTGGTTTGGCTACTTGTAACTCGTTAGAGCAGGGTTTTAGTCTGAACTTTACCTTGACCTGGGTTTTTTTATCCAAATCTATTAATGTGTTAAATTAAGGACCTCTTATTTTTAGAGAAGCTAAACTACGAAGACTAACACAAAGTGGCACGAGTGATGGCTTGGATCCAAACCCTCTCTGGTTAAATGTTAATAAGAGACGAATCTATAGCAAATAGTTAGAAGAAGTGAAGTATATTTCCACACTATGACAAAATAACAATCATAGTTTTACAAATACTAATATAAGAAGGAAGGTACATATCATATTTTGTGTATCTCGTTAATATGTCAGAGGTTATATATATTTACCTTGCTTAAAGGTACAGTCATTTATAAACATCTTAACGCCTCTCTAATCTGAGTCTCCCAACCATTAGACATCCAAAAGAAAATTCCTTGCTCATGATACTAAAAGACCTTTTTATATGAGTGCCCCATGACACTCGTTAGACATTATGTCTGTGTTGATACTCAAGGTTCATGTTAGTGGCTACAAATCTTAGCCTAGAAGACTTGATGCCTTTTCATAAGTTTTTTCTAATTTATTCAACCAAAATTAAGAAATCTCAAGTTTAAATGTCAGCTATTAAATTTGCTGGATCCTACTTCTATCCACACTTTGAGAAGCCAAAAGTTCATTATAATTTCACATAAAACAGTGAAGTGCTAACATCAAGGTACATCATCATGTACCAAAAAGTAGATGCATAAATTATTTATCAGATAAGTAGATGGCATCAATTACTTGCATACTGTAGAAACTCCCCAATAGCCAACTTTGTAATAGCTGCAATATCCTGTTGCCATTCATGCTCAAGCTGCCAGCAGCTAACACGACATATCAGATTAGCTGGCCCCTGAATGGATAGGTCATTAAACTAAATGAGAATCTGCAACAACATATATACAAATGGCACACAAGGCACACACAAGCAGGGAAAAGAGGTTAAACAAGAAGTCAATGAATAGGACAACGTAAATATGTTGAGCTAACCCATGTTAATAACTTGTCAGCAGAAATGGCATCTACTTAAGTAGTTGGAGAAAATAATCTTCTAATCTAGCTTACTTGAGAAGGCCGAGTCCTAGTAGTTCTCATGATATCATCCCAAGAAAATCAGTTATTGGTAAGACTAGAGGGCAATAACTAGGAGAACATTCAATGAACTGAACGTACAATCTGAAAAAGGTATTCAATGCAACCAATCACAAATGAAAAAATTTAGGCCAATGCCCCATTTACTACCCCCCCAAAAAAAAAAAAAAAAAAAAAAAAAACCATAAACCAAAAAACTTGTAATGCATAAAAAAAAATGTACATTAAATTAAAAGTATATACTAAAAGGGAATCTAAAATTTACCCATATGATGAACAAATTAAACACCATTTCAAAGAAGCAAAGATAAATTACGGAATCAGTTGCAAAATAAGACATGCTTCTCATCATGTGTAAGTTGCCTATGGCATATATTATAAGAAGTAATAATTATAGAATATTTAGCACCCAAAATCAAGATCTTTATTTGTTTATAATTCATTATCCTACGATACTAAGCTACACTAAATAAACTGCACCACAAATGCATATTAGTCAAACTATAAAGACAGCCAAAGTTCTTTCTTCGAAATTCAATTTTAAGCCTAATGTCTTCAACTTTTTCTTCTATTCATACGGCTTTAACAGAAGTATTACACCTGCACTCACGTTGAAATTCTACTCCTATTTAACCAAGGAGTAGCTTTCCCCAATTTTCAGATTATTCAAAGCAGAATAAAAGGAAAATAGAAGTCATAATAGAACCAATTGGCACAAGAAAACTATACAGAACAATATTAACTGAAGGAGCTCAGTGAAGGAGTTTTCAAATCCCATAAAATTTGGTTTCCCTAACTCTTTAAGGTGAAACACTCAACCAATGAAAAAAGAATGTACATCAAAACAAAATCAACTAATCTAAAGTGACTAATTTCATCCATTCATTGAGATTTTGTTTACATTAATTGGATTTGTACCCAATCACATGAATGAACCAATTAATTTAGAGGGAGAAGGATCTTAAATGTAATAATTGTACCTTGACATGTTTCTTTGTAGTTGAATCAGGATTCTTCCACAGCATAGCAGACATGGATTGAAGTCAGCGTCTTGTTTACAAAGGGATAGTATCTCCTCCTCCTTTTGTTTTGGTCCATTTTGCAAGGCTATGGCCTACATTATTACACAACATCTTGCCATGGAGTCAAAACTAAGGTTTATCCATTGATTAGGTGACCTCGTCCAAACACTTCCCCTGTTTTGCTCTTCGGTTTCCCACTGAATCCCAAGTGATCTCAAGTAAAAGTCATTGTTTGTTTGGATGACGAGCTAACTGATTTATGCTGGCTTTAGTGTTTGAAAACAAAGCTTCCTCTTTTGCCATCCAAAGGATTTTCATTGCCACTACTGCATTCAAAAAAAGATTCTGAATCGCTTGTGAAGATTTCCAGAGCCCTACTAAGAAAGCAACACTTTCTTGGGCTGTCTTTGATTTGAGTATGAATATCAATTAATTCTATAATCTGTGTTGAAGACTTTGAGAAAAAGATAACTGGAGTTTTAGTGAAGATGAAGAGTGAGTAGGTTGTTCATATCCACTAAAAGGAAGCTGCTGAGACTAAGGGATATATATTCAAGAGACTACATTCTAGCCAGCCTTTAACATGACATCAGGGTAAAATGAAGAGCTCTCCCCCCACGGCCAATTCATTAACTAAGACCAGTCCTATGACAAATCAATAGCTACAACGAAGCAATTATTACTTTTACTAAGTGTCAAAAATTCCTACAGAATTTCAAAGGAAAAGTGATTCGTCCTTGAATTTTCTTAGCAATAGAGTTGGAGGAATAAATGACCAATGAGATTGAGGGTGAAATTCATACATTAAAATGGACAAAGTAAAAAAAAAAAATCATTAGTTTGAGAATCGTATTAAAAAAACTAATGATCTATTTGGATTGAGGGAAGAGGGAGGAGGAGCAAGAGGGAGTAGAGTAGAGTTGACCAGATATTAGGCTAATTTTCGGCCAACTCTACTCTACTTTCCTCTACTCCCTCTCAATCCAAACGGACCATAAAACTTTAGTGGATTAGAAAACTTGCTCCGAACTTGACAAACCATAATACCAGTCCACCTTTGATGTTAGTTATATTTTTGTCATATTTAACAAATAAGCAATGCGGAAGGCCTAAATCATACTTAATAAAATTACATTGAAGCACATGCCAATAAAACTCAGAGCAAAGTGGCCTCATGACTACTTCCATATTGAAACCAAATTATAAGGCCAACAATTCCCATAAGTTAGAAGAAGAAGAAGAAGAAGAAGAAATTTAAAAAAAAAAAGCATAGGAAATTGTTTGTTTAATTTAATTTGCTTCAATAAGAAGAAGAAAAACGCAAAAGAAATTATCAGAGTACTCAGTTCCCTAGGTTTTGCAACAATGCTTATGACATACATCTAAGTATAATGGTAACTCTAGTAAGAGAACAACAATACCACAAAAGGAAGTTGAAGGTGTATTTTTTCCTGGGTAGGATAATAAAAAAAAAATTGTTGTTGCAACTGTGAAGAGCACACACTACACACAACACTTGGAAATTGTGTGTTCAAAACATGATTTCAGTTATAAATTTGAAATGGTCACAATTTGAGTTGACATGGGGCACACACACCATACACACCAGTGTGTAATTAACAGCACTCTTAAAAAAATATTGCAATTCCACATGTCCCCTACTGAACATCTCAACTGATGTGGCAAGGGCAGTGCCAATTAAGCAGACCATGATCAAATGTAAAGCAAAGGGATACCTGGGTGGCTGTTGCCTCCTATGGGATTGAGTTTTTAATATTTCTTATATATATATATATATATATATATATATATATATATATGTATGTATGTATGTTACGTACGTACGCTCCAATTCTTCTACTTTTTCAGATATCAAAACCACTTAATCCCATTTGAAAGCCAGAGGTTTTGATGGGATTAAGGTAACATCAATGGTACACCAGGGAAATTATTGCTCTTTCTTTTTTTACTTGCATAAAATTTTATGTTTAGCCATACCTTATTTGAAAGAGCAGTGATTGTTGCACATCAGTGTGTATTTACACACAGGTGTGCAAAAAACTTAAATCGTGAGTTAAAGACTCGATTTCAAGTTGGAAATTGTGTCTTCATCTCACGATTTCAGTTGTTGCGCACCTATGTATCCGTACACACGGATGTTCAACAAGAATTTTTGCCTATTTGAAATATAAATTGATTTTCCTTCAACTAAATATGTTAGTGTCCCCTTAATATTATAAAGAAAAAAAAAAGTGTGTTCATTATAGAGAAGCAATAAATTTGGCCTAAATAAGGCGGCTAGCCAAGGAGAGAGTAATTTAAGAATGTATCATCAACTTTTTAAACATATTCCAATGTGGAGAAAAGGAAGTTGATTGATTTGGTGACTAGGTGACTATGAGAAGCTGTGAACCAAGCGTACTAATTTATAAGTTAATGCCTTTAATTTTGGGTGCCCTGGCCCAGGCAATGAAAATCTCATGACCAGGCCACATATAGTCCTCTAACAGGGCTTGTTTTAGGTGACTATTTTATCAAATTACAGCTCAAAGTAAGTTTTAGTTCATTTTGTGAGAAGGTTAATCATACATCGATAGAGTTTTCAATAGCTTAATTCAAAAATATCCCAAGCAGAGTAACATACAAAGTAATGCTTATGGACATACCTCAATGGCCTAAGCCAATACTGAGAGGATGGAGTGAGGGCAATCAGGTACTTTTATTGAAATAGCAGCTTGGTCTTTGCCTTTTCACTCATTGCATTCATCTTTTCTGCAAACAAGATCGATCGCATGTTCTTAAGCATAAAGGTTCTTCAAACAAATAAAAACATCAGGATATATTAACAGTTTTTGTTATCAGTCTTTGACCAATTTTCTTTTAAAAACATCATTTTCTTTTAACTTCTCCAATTTTCGGCTCTTCGAAACACTGAATCAAATTATTGAAACCCACATCTTAGCTTCTTGAAATATAGACCTTCTATTGGCTATTTAATGTATTTCACAATCCATAAACATTTTCTACATGATCGTGTTTATTAGATGATGTGGTCAAGATATCCCTATAGTGATTCTTCCAAATGTTCAAGCACCCACCAATGGCCTTTTGGCAAAAGCAGAAAAGGTTCATTTCTACGATTTCAATATAAAAATTCCCTACAAATTAAATATATTCTACATTGATGGATTTCATTACAAGAAAATAAAAGCATTTAAAATTCATTGTATTTCCCTTGTACTAATTATAACATATGAAGATGATAACACAATCCACGTATAGGGAAAGAGTGTTGAAAATGACAAACACTGTTAGAACAGAAAGTAAATGACAAAAGATTGACTCATAACTACATGAGCTGCATGTAGGACTTAGGAAACTTTCCAGAGACACTAAAAGCCAATCTACTTAAGGGATCTCCACAAAAATCAATGCCAAAGAATACTAATTGCTGATGTTGTAACAGAAGGGGAAAAAAGAATCAAAGAAATCAATATCTAATACGATAAAACTTATGAATACTAAATTTCACATATGTATGCATTTACGATGAAAAAAGAATGGAACATTGAAACATCATCATGAGAATTATGAATTTAACCAATCCCCTTTCCTCTACTACCAGGAAGCATCATTCTTTGAAGAAGAAGAAGAAGAAGAAGAAGAAGGAGAAGCCTCTTTTGTGGGAGTAATAGCACAGGACAAGCAGCCTGGTATTACTGATGCATGATTTAAAGCAAAAATATTATACTTAAGGTAACCACTCTCCATGGATGTTGTTTGAAAACACAAATGTTTTGTTTTAAAAATATGAACAGAAAAATTAAAATAACAAAACCATAATATGCAACTTTAAAGAGATGGCAAGAGAGAACAATTTTTGCTCTGATACTCTAAATCTTATTACTCACACAAATATTTAAAACTCAAAGTATAAGAGATGAAGTGCATAATGGTTGATCATGCCTTTCACTGCAGCAATCACAGTTATGGTGGTGGCAATTCTAGAAGGTCTGCCTCTATCAGTTACTCTAACATTTGGCATATTCTATGAAATGCTTGATGCCTGATCACTCCTTGGTTCAAAAACCTTCTGCTTGTTACACAATGAACTCAGCCACACAAAAAGAAAAAAAAAATGCACTGACAAAACGGGCACTTAACAGTAAATGAGATGAAGCTAGCAAAACTTTGGCTTGGTAAGGAAGCAAAAAGGGAATGTACTTCCTAAGAAAAAGCAGCTAATGTTCTTGATATAAGGCAACAAGTGTTCTCATTTACAGGAAACATTAGACTGGAGTGTTTAAGACCCAAGCGCCCAAGTTATCTAACCCCATTTCAAATAACGAAGAAGCCAAAGCCAAAATATCCTTCGCTCTTCCATTCCCAGCCGAGCTTGCAAGCTGGACTTACAATGAAGTTGATGATGTTTGCTGAAATCCAAAAGATAAATCCTCAACAACCAGCTAACAATAGAAATACAATAGTGTAATCTCTACAGTAATTTACCATTATATGTATATATCAAACCTCCTCTTTTGTAAAGTAAGAGAGTGAGTTCATTCATTCAGCCCAAAGTAACATTTTATCAAATACTTGATGTGCTTCCTCTCGTGCCTCCTAAAGAATTTTCATCACCACAACTGCATATAGTGTGAATTCATATTTGGTGACTCTGCTTGTAACTCACTTGGGATTAAAAACAAAATCAAATTCAGAGTAATGATGGTACCTGGGCATATTTGTTTGAAGTTCAATCAATAGGTTGTCATTTTCTTCAATGGTGGACATGGGTTGAAGTCAGCATCCTCATTTGCTGTGAAGTTGCAAGGACGACAAATGCATGATACATGGACTCCGCACCTTTCTATTGTAATTTTTGCTATTTTAGGATCATAATTTGAACATTCAAATCGAATCTCAACGTCATTCCAATCCCCTAGAATTATGTCTTCCAAAGACCTATCTCTTATATATTGGAACCACATAAAAGATAATAGATCTAAACAAAACTCATTAGCCACATGAAATCTTCCAAAACCATTGATGTACATGTAGACAGAACAGGTAAACCTACGAAATTCATATGGCACATCATCCTTCAGTTCCACTTTTAGTGCAACACAGAAAGCGAATGATGGACGTGTCCGACCGACCGAGAATGATATGGAACTTCCAACACTTTGATGGTTGAACCACCACTTTGGAATCTTACTTCCTGGAAGTGTAAGTGAATAATAATCATAAAGTTTCCATGTCGAGTCCGTTTCAGATGTAGCTTCATCGACTTCAAATTCTGATACCGCTTCAGGATTAGAGTTGGTTTCAAATACAGAGCCCGTTTCAGACATAGCTTCATCGAAATCGAATTCTGATTCTAGTTCAAAGCTTGTTTCAGAATCAGAATCCTGATGCCGTATTCCCCTTGCACATACGATATATTGTTGAAGCCCTACACATTCTCCAAACTGCTTGCCATTAGCAAAATTAAGAAATTTCAGTTTAGCAAATTTAGTAATAATCTTCAATTAACAGAAAAAATTCTATAACTTTGAGAGAAAGAAAGAGAGACCTGATTCAATAATCTTCTTCTTGATTGTGAATTCAACGAATTACACCCTGTTGCATATACAACGTGTATACAATGTGGAAGTCTTGGAATTTTCGGAAGGTTCCAGCAACAGTTAAGCCCTAGAAACTTTAATTGGGGAAATACGATAGTAATTTCAGGTAGGGTAGTAAAGTTGCTGTAAAAGATATCTAGACGTTTTAAATTGGGGAAGCAACCAGGTGTATCCATGGCTTTTGGAAATTCTTCACAATCATACATACGGAGCCTCCTAAGATTTTGTAAATGAGAGATGTTACTTGGAACATCTTTCACGTTTTTTAAACTTATTGATAACTCACGAAGGCCAGTGAGATATCCTATTGATGAAAGCAACGCTAATCTTTCCGTTCCTTGCTCAAGACTTTCAGAGCCAAAGAGAAAAAAGGTTTTAAGAGATTTCAACTGGAGCTTTGTTGGTAAAATTCTAAGATTTCGGCATTCATTGAGATTCCATAATTCAAGCTTTTCAAGAAGTCCAACGGACTGATGAACCTCAAGTAAATTTATGCAATTAAAAAGCCCCAACTCCTTTACGTTTGGGGCAATAACCGGGCAAAATTTTTCAAATAACTATAAAAATCAAACTATATCATTAGTTAGCCAAAGTTTGAAACAAATTTGGTATATAACAAATCGAGTCCCTTAGACTCGATTTTGGAATGCTAAATCGAGTGCACAGATCTCGATTTCAACCTCATTCGGAGCTGATGTGGACACCTGGTCCACGTCGGCATAGAAATCGAGTTCTACGGACTCGAGTTCTGTCAAATAGAAATCGAGTCCGTAGGACTCGATTTCGTATCACCTAAACCCAGATATCGCTGAAGAAGAAAACGTTGAAGAACCAGAGATGAAGAAATCAAAACCCATGCGTCGAAGAAGAAGAAGAAATCAAAACCCAGAAATCAAAACCCATGCGCCGAAGAAATCAAAACCCAGAAATCGCTGAAGAAGAAAACGCTGAAGAACCAGAGATGAAGAAATCAAAACCCATGCGCCGAAGAAGAAGAAATCAAAACCCAGAAATCAAAACCCAGAAATCCGATCAAAACGCCGAAGAAGAAATCCAGAGAACAAAACATCGAAGAACACCGAGTGGAGAGTGGGTTTGATTCGTTTTGGATTTGATTAGTTCACGAGTTTTTGGGGCTTGGAAGTGGAGAGTTGCTGAAACAACACTCGGTTTTTGGGGCTTGGCTTGGAAGAACACCAAGTTGGTTTTTGGAACAACGCTCGATTCTTTGAATAGAACGTAAATTTCTGAAACAAAATGAAATCGAGTCCTAAGGACTCGATTTCTATTTGACAGAACTCGAGTCCTCTGGACTCGAGTTTTATGCCAACGTGGACTCCCTGTCCACATCAGCTACAAACGACCTTGAAATCGAGTTTATTACCCTCGATTTAGCATTCCAAAATCGAGTTCAAAGGACTCGAATTGTTAGATACCAAATTTGTTTCAAACTTTGGCTAACTAATGATATAGTTTGATTTTTATAGTTATTTGAAAAATTTTGCCCAATAACCGATAAGTCGGGCAAAATTCATATACTTTAATATTTTGAATCGACACCTCTGCAAAAGAAGAAATTTTTTTTTGAAATTTATTAGTAAAAATAAAATAAAATAAGGCTATGATCTCATTTTCCAAAAAAAAAAACTAAGAGCATATATTGAGAAATAATAACCGTTCAATTATGAATTATAATACACACTTCTAAAATAACAATACTAAAGGTACTACAATTTTTTAAATATAAAACTTACAAATTAATCTCACAATAAATGTGATTGATAAGTATCAACCACCTCATAAATAAATATTTGAATTGTCTTTTTATAATTTGTGACATATTAATTTGTATGTTTTTTTTTTTATACAAGATAAAATTCTATTTTAACCTGATCTAAGTGTATATATGTGTGAAGCTCCCTCTTGAAGATTTGAATCCCGGCCCTTACCCCCCACACCCCATAAACACTTATACTTGTGGAGTGACCATCATACTAAAGATGTGCGGTGGTTTTAATTTGTATGTTCAATATAGTAAAACTTGTAATATATGTAACACTACTCTTTTTTTTAAATTAAAAAAAAAAACATTTGTCAATAGTTCATTGATTTGCACCATAAATTCTTTATGGTTATGTGTACATTTTAAAATATTTGTGCATGGTTTGGTTTTAGCAAAAAAAAAAACCTAATAAGAATTTATAAATGCTATGATTATACCTCGAAATGCTTGTCCAATTCAATGTGGCTCCTTTGCATGTTAAGTACAATGAGTTTTGTAGGTTCAAAGGTGGATGGCAAGGACGATAAAGGAAATTCATTCCAATCAAGTAATCTTAACCCATTGGGAAGAGATTTAAGATCTTCACAAATTACATTACGAATTGTTAAATAGTTGAGATTTTTCATCCTTCCAAGATTCAATTGCATCTTTCTTGATTGTGGCAATGACAATGTTATGCCTCGAATTTCATCTAATCCCTAATTGGACAAAGAATCACATTAGACAAGGGAACATATGATTATTAAATTTAAAACAAAATTATCTTCAACATTAAAATGATAAATCAAACACAATGAGAAAAAATTAATTACATTTGCATTGTCAGAAATGGGAAAAGGTAAATCAAAAGGACTTATACCGTATCTCTATTTAGTACTTCAAGAGCATCCTCATAACATAATAGCCTTCTATGTTTTTTTGACACTTCTGATTCTTGTCGAGCTATTTCCAAACCCATTTGTTGTATCAAGTCATGCATCAATAATTTGTCATCTTTTGCAACAACTATGAGAGATTTATCGATAAGTTTTTCAATATCATAGTATGGGTCATGAAAATTGCTACTTTGTAATATATCTACAACCAAATTCTTGTAGAATCCTTTAAGAAAACATGCAATATCAAGGAAAATATCATGTTGAATTCGGTCCAATCCATCGTAGCTTATTTTAAGTACTTCTTGAATATCCGATTTAGGAATTCTTTTGTACTTATCTAATGCACTTTTCCAACATTGTAAATTTTTGTCATATAAATCATCACCTATTACTTTTAGAACTAATGGAAGTCCTTTGGCATAACCCATAAATTGGTGTACGATCTCCAAATAATCTTTTGTAGGCTTGTTTCTTTTGAATGCATGTTGACAAAAGAGTTCATGAGATTCATGTTCATCTAATTCCTTAACCTTATAGTAAATTAAACGACAATCTTCTCTGAGAGTAGATAGCAAATTTTTCTCTCTTGTTGTGATAATAATTCTACTTCCAGAAGCAAACCAATTGCATTTTCCAAGCAAATTTTCTACTTGGACTAATTTGTCCACATCATCTAGAATTAAAAGAATTTTTTTGTGGTGAATCTTTTCCATTATCACATTGATTCTTTTAGATACACCATGCACTTTCAAATTTCTACCCCCTAAGATCTCATAATAAAGTGCCTCTTGTAGTTGGAGTACACCATCATTTGTTTTTGAGCTTTCTCTAACACCCTCTAGAAAGCTACTTCCTTCAAAATGATATGCAATTAAGTTAAAAATAGCTTTTGCAATTGTTGTCTTTCCTATTCCAGGAAGACCATGGATCACTAACATGCGAACATCGTTTGACTTAATATCTAAGCGCCAACTTATTTCCTCTACCCGAGAGTCTATTCCAACTGGGTATTTAACAACAAATACTTGCGAACAATTTAATTTAGCACTTGAGATCTCTTCAAAAATTTCTTGGATAAACGTAAATTGAGGGAGGCTGCCAATCACAAAGCAGTAAAAAAATGTTAGAAATAGGAATATGCATAATCCTAAATTGAATTCAAAGTTGTTAATTTGTTTAGCTTCTAAACTACAATTGAAATTTTGTTAATTAAATTAAATGGCACATTATTCATAGATCTAAACTGTCAATACAAATAGCTTTTTTTTATTTTTTTTATTTTTTATTGTTCAGCTAGGATATCAATATTAGTCTTTTTGCACAAAGATGCATGGAAAATCTTCTTTGGAAAAGAAGATTTTCTAAAGATTATGTGAGAGAGGCTTCTAATTAATTGATAAGTATCAGTCATATATTCTTCTGCTGCTATCATTAACCGTTGTAGTTTAACTAGCTCCGTAATGAAAGATATGATCAAAATATAATAGTTTCATAAAAAAAAATTAAAAATTAAAAACAAAGAAACAAACTATATAGCTTCTGGGAGCTATTTTTTAATAGTAAAATTTTGTGGTGATAATAGAGTAGTGATTAAATACATACTCATTTTTGTAATGCCAACCAGATAAATTGCTGACTTCATTTAGAGCGGCCCTCCATCTTTGCACCTTGTTCATGTCATACTTGAAACTTTCTTCATGTTTTGCCAACGCTTCTCCAAACTTTCCTTTTTGACTACGTACTTCTGAAGGATTCACCTTGTAAAAAACTGGAAACACCACTTGGCCTTTCTTTTTACACTCAAGGATTTTGACAAGTTCATCCAAATACCAAGTGGAAGTTGCATAGTTTTTAGAGAATACAATTATTGAAATCTTTGAACTTTCAATAGCTTCGAAAAGTTCAGTGGAAATTTTCTCTCCTCTTTGGAGCTCATCATCCATGAAGGTGTTAATACCATTATGACGCAAAATACCATTCAAATTGCTAGTAAAACCATTGCGGGTATCTTCTCCTCGGAAACTCAAGAACACATCATATTTAGATCGTTGGGTGAAAGAAAAAGAGAAGGCTTGTTTATTAGTTAGAAGAGCCATTGTGATTTGGATATATAAACGGCTGAGAAGATCTAAAGGAAAGAGGAGAAAGAAAGAGGTGACGAAATTGAAAATGTTTTAAGAGTATAAGAAAGCAAAGAGAATGAAAATTATGAAGAAGAGATTTCTGAATGGGTTTGAGAGAATGGGAATGGGCTTGAGAGAAGGAAATGAATGTTAGATTTAGACAGTAGCTGTGAGGCGAAGAAGACTGAGAGAGTCAAATGGGAAGTTACAGTAGTAGCATACTACTACTTTCGTAGTTGGTGGCCCAAACGCGTAATAGAAAATTGGCAGTCCAAGGTGAAGTTCACTTTCAAACTTTCACACATACCCCACCAGGAAAAGATGAAGAACTTTTAATGGGTACGCGTTTTTTCACTTAATTTTGGAGTGTAGCGAAGGCATTCTGATTCCTTTCAAACTTTAAAGAAAGAAAGAAAGGATTAAAGGAAAGGAAGATGCAATTTCTTTTCTTTGCACGACAGCCAAGTGGGCAGGTCAGATGAATAGACCACCAACTATGCTCAAAATCGTTGCCCAGGTAGTTCAATTTATGCATATCTTAAATTTAATCCCTCATATCAATTGAATGCGGGTTAGTTCAATATGTTTATCTGGCAAAACCTCTTTAGCTAGAGAAAATGAGAATGAACACTTCAAGTGATCCAGTTATATACGTGTTTCTCCATTAAGATTATTTGTATTGCCAGTAGAGGTTTCTAAACTGAGATCTATTAACAAACAAAATTGCTAATAAGACTAGATTAAGATATACATAAGCAAGAAAAGGGAGCAAACACTCTTAATTAGATGAAGACTTCTTCTTCACCTCAGTCTTGCAGTTGTCTTGAGAATCTTTCCAATACTCCTCTCCTTCATGTTTCTTCATTTTATTCTGGAAGAGATCTTCTTCTTCTCCTCATTTTTTCAGTTAAAAAAGAAAGGCATAATTGCATATGCTTCATTTTCATGTGCATGCACATAAATACAGACACAAAAGAGAGAATGAGAAATTATACTTTACTACCTAAATTATGTATCAAATTACACTTTGTACCTTAAACTATCCAAATGCATACTTTGCACCCTAAACTATTACACTTATTACACTTTGCACCCCGGTGTTACTTTTGCTGTTATGTTTAACGAAATCTTGTTGTTTTAATTAATTTTGAAGAAGGGCATTACAGTCTTTTAATTTTGTTCCACCTAAGTAAGAAGCACGTGCTTGTCACATGCAGCAAAATCCCGTTAAACATAACAGCAAAAGTAACACCGGGGTGCAAAGTGTGATAAATGTAATAGTTTATGGTGCAAAGTGTGCATTTGGATAGTTTATGGTGCAAAGTGTAATTTGGTGCATAGTTTAAGGTGGTAAAGTGTAACAGAGAGAGAGAGAGAATGGCTCATACCTGAATAATCCTATGCCATTGCTGTTCCTTCTCAAGAATAAGCAATGCCCTCTTAAGAGATGCAATAGGAAAGTTTTGCTCCCATGCAACCCAGGCATCTAAAGTACCATAAACAGCCTCCTTATTATCATTAATATCAACAAGCTGCAGAATTGGGGTTATTTTAACAACTTGACTAGATAGGCCTTGTAAGAGGTAAAATAAATTAAAAATAAATAAATAAATAAACCCGAGCTCTATCTTTTGGACAACAGAGAGCAAAATAAAACTAACATACCATTATGACAACAAGGAGAAAATGTTTGGGAAACAATAAAAAACTCATCGACAAAATCAACTAAATGTTATCTTACGAACAAGCAAGAAAAAACTTATAACAACGTAAAAATATATTTGAGCAGAACTTAAGTGCAGCAATTGGCTAATACATTGCAGCATTTCTCAAGAAAATAAATTGCATGTACATGGAAAAACAAAACATATTTGTAATATTTACAATATATTAAGAACAAATAATAGTAATAATAAATATATAGTTGACATATCAGCCTCAATCACCAAAACATAAGTTGTTTAATACCTTTTTAGCCAAAATACACTATTGGTCTTTAAAATATAGCCCAAGTGTGATTTTATCCTTGAAGTTTAAAGTGGTTGCTTTTAGTCCCATAGATGACATAGCTAAACTTAAATCTAACACATCATCACTTTATATAGACTAAAAGTGATCACTTTAAGTTTGTTAAGTACTAAAAGCGATCTCTTTAAGTTTGTTATGGACTAAATATTATCCATTTGCACTTCATGGACAAAAATTGCTCATGGGCTAAGCTTTAGGCCCCGTCTGTTTGGAGTGAAAATAGAGAGGATGGAAAACAAAGGGAGGAAAATAGACATTTTTCACTATTCGTTTGGAGAGAAAATAAAGGGAGGATGGAAAACCGGGAGGAAAATTTTCCTTCCGGGCCCACAAATATTTTCCTCCCAAATTGGGAGGAAAACTGTGGGGAGAAAAGTTGGGATGGGGGCTTTTACTAAAAAGCCCCCATCCCACCTGAACGTTGTTTCTCTTTTCTTTTCTTTTTCAACGTTACTGAACGTTGAACGTTA
Organism: Castanea sativa; assembly: GCF_040712315.1. Lineage (NCBI taxonomy): Eukaryota > Viridiplantae > Streptophyta > Magnoliopsida > Fagales > Fagaceae > Castanea > Castanea sativa. The sequence goes on along the minus strand of NC_134015.1, from coordinate 21,846,260 downwards.
TTCTTTTTTTTTTTCTTTTTCCTTCAACTTTACTGAACGTTGTTCTTTTTTTTTCAACATTACTGAATGTTTTTTTTTAATATTACCTAAACATTTTATATTATGTAATGAGTACAAATAAATCTATTTCTTACATATTATGTAATAAGGGTATAACAGTCAATTTATATAAATTACATTTTCCACCTTCCTACTTTTCCACCTTTCCAACCGGACACACAAGAGAGAAAACTAAATATTTTTTATCTTCCCACTTTTCTATCTTTCCACAATTTTCCATCCTTTCACTTTTCCACCCCTCCAACCGAATAGACCCTTAGAGACCAATAGTATACTTAAGTCTACTTTTTTTTAGTGGAAGTACTAACTAAGAGCCTAAGTGTAATTGTAGTGTCTTATATGATAATCACTTCCTAAACAGCATAGAAAGTCCAAGTAAATCATCTAAGCATTAGGGTAAAAAGAGTTCTAAAGGAAATCATAGCAAAGCCTTATAATCATCCCTTCTAATGATCACGGTACATAGTGTGAACGGATTGAATTTCGGACATGTTGTAGAAGGGGACAGGCTCTTCTGTGATTTACAAGGGTTCCAGCAGCTAAAATGCATCATCCTGAATGGAACAATCCAAGAAAACTTAAAAGTATCAACACACCATAGGATTAGTTTGAGGGTTTTACGAAATGATATTATTCCAAAGAAGAAATAGTCAAAAACAGAAAACAAAAAAGAGAAATAGTGAAAAATAATTTATTTCCATTTGGAATATGCAGCTAGGTTGTGGTATATACGGATCAAGAAATAACTGATAACATCATATCCATAGAGCTCATTGCATACAACATATTAGAAAGATGCTTACCACATTTCAGTTTCAAAGGTCTGAATCAAATTTTTTTTTTTTTTATGACATAGGAGAACTTCACTCAGATTAGTTGCACGTTGCAAAGCATACTGTACAACAATCTTCGCTGTTAATCAAACTCCTACGGACAACTGACCACACCCGCCAAAACTAGTTACCGAATAATCTGAGAGCTTTTACCTAACCGGCTAAGCAATTTATCCTCAAGCCCAAGAAGCAGGTCTGAATCAATAATCATCATTGCCATCAAAAGCTAACATTCACTAAACTTCCATCTTATTGATAAAAGGTCATAGACACTTTGCCTATAACATTTATTTTAAAGAAAAAAAAATCATATGGTTATACTTACTGTATTCACAAGAAAATTGATCTTGTCCCTTCTCGAAACATTCTCCCCAATTTGACGCCCTCGTACACCTCCAGCATTTTGATCTGAAAACTGACTCTTAGCTGGGCTGTCACATTCATCCTAGAACATCACAATTAATCAAATCCCTTAGATTCTCATAAAAGCAAAATTACAAACATCCTATCAAATTACCTGAAATTTTTTGTGACAAAGCAAAGCTGTTTTATATTTGAATTGATTTGGTCAAAACAGTCTTAATTTGTATCTCCTGAATTAGTAACCTCTAATAGTTTATATATACATATATATATATATATATATATATATATAATTGTAATATGTAGGAAAGTACCATTTGGTATTACACTTAAAAAAATACACTAACCCTGGAAATTAACTTTATTGATTGGCTGTGTTTGATTTGGACATTTAAAAGTACTTTTACGTGGGAAGTACATGAAAATCAGGAAGCAAAATAAGAAACGAGAATGAGAATGAAGGATTTCATAAATTCTCATTCTTAAGGTCCGTTTGAGAGCTACACGTTTTTAAAACCCAAAACTCCTTGTTTTAACAAACACTTATTTTAAACAACGCACACTTACTCATTTGTAGAGGCCACAGAAAACTAATGTTGACAATCTACCACACAATTGAGATACCAAACACCCAACAAACACTGAAAATGCATTATTATTTTTTCACTCGAAATATATGGAGATATGTGTGTGTGTGTGTATATATACACCTGAAATGATGCCATAGCTTTTGTGGTGGTTTGGTTAGATATGAGAGATTGATGATGTAACAACATTGTAGTAGTGTAACTGGAGTGAGCCCTGACCGCTCCACGCTGAGGCAATCGGTGAAGCTGCATGTATTTGTAATAACAAAATAAGCAATTACCACTGGGACCCAAAATCACAAATATTTATTGAATTGAGTAATTGGGTATCGCACGCAAAAACAAACAGGTGAGAAAGAATAAGAAAGAGAAGGAGAGAAGATGCAGAAATTCACCAGAAAAGACATGTTAGTAGAAAATAATTGTCACTTGATTTTGAAAGAATGCTCACAATTAGCACTAGACTGGTACTGACTACTGAGATATTAAAACCCCATCTTAAACCCAATAAATGGATTGAGACTTACGATAATCTCGTACCGTCTCGCAACCTGGAACGGTAACACCCACTATTTCACCTCGGATAGAATTTCGGCGGATATAAGAATTTGATGATATGGGTTTGAGACTGACTCTAAAAGAAACAAGTTTATTAGGAAGTTTCTTAAAAGTTAAACAAGTCTATGCTTATAAATCAAGCTCGGAGACTTTGGATGAAACCGGATTCATTATGGGGAAAAGTTTTGAAAAGCAATTCATTTTGGTAGTTGCAATCTGTTTAAAATTACATGCATGGGATTTTGGAGATGGAACAAATATAAAACATCTTGCATGATATTTGGTTACCGGAGGCCCTTTAAGAAAACTATTGGAAGGCCCTTTGCAATCCGGGCCTTAGGCAAAGCCCATACTGGGATTTTGATAGTTCATCAATGCCTGTTCCGGAACAAATCGTAATCAAGTCTATCATTTAAGGTATTCCGGTTCCACTTTTTCAAAATAGTTAGGATAAATTAGTTTGGTTATAAAATAATGGTTTTTGTTCCGTCAAATCTTCTTTTTAATCGACTTATTATCCAAAATCAGAATTTACTCAAGCCAATCAATAGAAATGGATTTGGCAGATTCCATGTCAAAATAAAAAAAAATTTCATTTGGAAAGCGCATCATAATCGTCTTCCTACTCGCTTCTATCTCAACATTAACATGGGATTGGCCCCATTTGGCCTAGATGTAATCAAATTAAGTCCACAATTCACATATTGCGAGACTGCCCTTGGGCTATTCAATACTGAATTTCATTTCCGAGAACCCTTGCAAAATTGGCTTAAGAAAAATGACCCTTCACCTTCCTGGTTATGAAAATCGGCCCCTTGTAAACGGATTTTTTTTCAAAATAACATTAACTTTTAAACAATTTTGTTAATTAGCACATTTTCAAAACTATTTAGGAAACTAACATCTCCAGTGTAATAGACTCGATTTTGAGAGTGCTAAATCGAGTTCACTAAAGTCAATTTCAGAATCGTCGCATGAAAATCAAGTTTGTAGAACTCGATTTCATTTAAATTGAAATCGAGCGTTGTAGACTTGATTTCTTATCCATGCCCTTTCCGTTACACTCTGTCTCTCACTCATAACCTTCTACCTTGAAACCTAGAAATCACGAAGAACAAAAGCACCTAGAAACCCAAAAATCATGAAGAACAAAACCCAAACACCCAGAAACCTTGAAACCCAAACAAAAACACGAAGAACAAAACCACCTTGAAACCCAGAAATCACGAAAAACAAAACCACGAAGAACAAAACCCAAACACCCAGAAACCTTGAAACCCACAAAGAACAAAACTTAAACCACGAAGACAAGGAAAAAAAAAACCAAAGAGGCAGCGATAGCGAAGGAGGTGGCGACGATTGAACCCAAGTGGCGAAGGCTCCAGGCGGCGACAACGGTGATGTTTTCTCTCTCGATCTTTCAGTGGGTTTCTTGATTCTTGTTCTTGATTCTTGTTCTTGATGTTTGCCAACGGATGTGAGAGAGTGAGAGATGGAGAGAGTACGGCTAAGAAATCGAGTCTGTACGGCTCGATTTCAATTTAAATGAAACCACGTTCAGTTGACTCGATTTCAGCACTCGATTAGCACTCCAAAATCGAGTGTGTAGCACTCGAGATGTTAGTTTCCTAAATAGTTTTGAAAATGTGCTAACTAACAAAATTGTATGAAAATTAATGTTATTTTGAAAAAATAAAAACCTTGGAAACTCTTGTTTGTTTTATCTATTTGGCAATTATGGTTGTTGAGAAATGAGAGGGTTTAAAGCTTCTTGTAGCTCTGTTCCACAACTAATTCATAAAACCACTTGTTTAGCCATTGAATTCTTCTACACTATCTATCCTTTAAAACATCAACAACAAAAAATTTATATTACAAAAAAAAAAAAAAAACATCTTTTGGCAACCTTCCTTAGACCTTTTATCACTTTAAACATAGATGGGAGTTCTTTTGGTAATCCAGGTAGAGATGGGGGAAGGGGAGTTTTTCATGATTTTAATGGGTTTTGGTTTAAAGGTTTTTCTATTCATCTACGAATTATAAGTTGTTCGTTTTGGTTTAAATCTAGCTTAGAAACCAGGGTTTAAACATATTAATTTACAAATAGATTCCACCCCGGTATGCAATAGCTAACACATGACGGTTCTTATGTGCCACAACTTTATGTTTTAATTAATGAATGTAGGTCCCTTATTACTCGCAAGTGAATCTTCCTTCCTGCTCACACATACCGGGAGGACAATGGACAAAGGAGAAGCTTGCAAATGGATATAATTTTTGTATATGAGTCATGCCTAAGTTTTATGTATGAAAAGTATCTCAAGGATGTTTGTCAAGGGGGCACTCTTAGAAAGTGCTCTATAACAAACTGTGTACTCTCCTAAATTGTCTGCTTGAATAAACAAAACTTCCTTTTTGTACCAAAAAAAAAAACTAACAATTAATCATTTCTTTAATTCTTCTAAAAAATAAATAAATAATTTTTTTAATCAATAATGACAAAATTAAAAAATAATTATATTGTCAATTAATATCTTATTCATAGTATAGATAATAAATTTGTAAATATAAAGTGAATACGTTATTTTATTAGGGAGGGAAAAAAACTTATATGTTATTTTATTAGGCTATATTAAGTAATTTAATAATTTTGTGTTAAAAACAAGTTTAACAACTTGTTAGATTCAAATAAAAGTATAAATTTTAACAAAAAATCTCATTTTAAAGTATTTGTCAATGTATCGTATGATACATACGTTTTAACAATACAATATGATTCACATGATACGTACACTGTATCATATGATTCATGAGCATTTACGATACGAAACTTGTGAGGTTCCGAGGACCCAAGAACCCGAAGACCCGAAGAGAGGAAGACTGAAATGCAGTAGGTAAGATGGAGCAAAGGAGTAAGGGAAGTTACCTGAAAATACCCGAAGATGAGGTGGCATGAGCGTTGCTGACATAAGAGTTACAAATATCCGAAGGTGGTAGGCTAAGTTAGAGGGATGCATTAAATGCCCGGCAACAACCATTCTGGCCGCATTAATTGGAAAATACCAGATCAATCCGTTGCATTAATGTGGATATGACCTGAACAGTGTTGAACGCAAAGCTAGAGCTCTGCTCCATTACCGACAGACAGTGTCGAAGGAAAAACATAGTAGATTGTGAGGTGTAGGCCATGATGAAAAGAGCAAATAGTATAAATAAATAGAGCTCGGAACATTATAGAAAGGGGCTTTTTGTTGTTGAACCCTCTCTACCAAATGTATTGTATGAGGACTTTTAAGTGAATAAAGCAGCAGAAACGTTTTTAAGTTGGTTTTATGAGTTTTTGGTCCTTACAATTGGCGCCGTCTGTGGGAACAACAACAGCGTAGCATATTCCATTTAGAAGTGTATGGCGGAGGTGTATCTGGAGGGGGAAGAGTCAGTGAGTTCACGAAGCAGGGACGTAGTTGTAAGTCTCCAGCATGACAAGGGGAAAGGACATACTTCGGGGGTGGTGAAGGCATATGATGGTGGTCAGGGGGCTGAGCAACGATCGTTAACTGAGGGGCATATGTCTCGCGACGATGTATTGCGACAGATGCAATCTGAGATAGCGTACTTACGCAAGCGCGTGGATAGTAAGAAACGGAGACGTAAGGGTAATGCTAGCTCTTCCAGTGATAGTTCGGAAGCAAACCCAGGAGGAATTCATCCCCTAACGTTTGAGCCAACTCGAAGTATGACCCGTGCTAGTGTGTCTTCGGGCGTTAGGGCAAAGCAGCAAAAAGTGACAAGGGTGCCCGATACTGATGGAATATATCGCGAGGACGGGAGTGATGCAATGGGTAAAGCCCTGAGACAAATTGCCAAATCCCCTTTTGTGGCAAGGATAAACAGGGCAAAGCTACCTCGTAGGTTTTCCCAACCCATCTTTACTGTGTATAACGGGAGGACTGACCCTGTAGAGCACGTTAGTCATTTTAGTCAGAAGATGGCCGTTTATTCGAATAATGAGGCATTGATGTGTAGAGTTTTTCCCTCCGCATTGGGGGCCCGTGGCTATGAGGTGGTTTCGATGCTTTGCGAAGGTTCCCCGAGGTCTTTTCGAGGAATTGATTAGTGGCATTCGGAGCAAGGTTCATAACTTGTACAAGGATTCCAAAACCTTTGGATGCTCTACCGCCTATGTCTACGAGGGAAGGTGAAACACTCAAAACCTATTCGACCGATATTGGGAAACGTATAATGAAATTGATGGGGATGTGGAGAGTGTAGCCGTGAGAACTTTCAAGGTGGGTCTTCCTACTCGAGCATGGGTTAAGGAAGTCTTTGACAATGAAGGCCGCGATAGACATGCGTCGCCCATGGACCGGATAGATAAATATAAACGGGTAGAAGAGGATCAGATGCAAAGCAAAGGCAAGATGAAAGGGTATCTAGAGAGGAAGGATCTTCGGGTAGGGGGGTTTCAAGGTATTCGGCCCAAACGAGATTTTACAAGCCATCCGAGGACCGCCGAGTCTCCTCTAGTTAACTCACTATTTAAGGAACCTGTGCATCACATACTGCAGAAAATTCGGCATGAGCCATATTTTAGGCCACCAAATAAAATGAGTGGAGATGCATCCATGAGGAACCAAAACCTCCACTGCCATTACCACCAAGATAAAGGACATACCACGGAGAAGTGCCGGACGTTGCGTGACCATTTAAATCAATTGATTAGAGCCGGGAAGATCAATCACTTATTGGCAAAGCCGAATGGGAATCAGGAACAACTAGATACTCGGAAATTTTGGGATCAGGCCCCTCAACCATCTTTAGGCACTATTAACGTCATCTTGACCCAGCCGAGAGGAGACTTTGGGAAACCTTCTCGTCAGCGACCGTGCTCAAAACAAGTGTGGGAAACGAGGACGTGGAAGAGAATCATCAAACAAATAAAAGACTCGATCCTCGGTGACGCTTACTTTGGGTTTTTCCGATAAGGATAAAGAGGAACGTTTCAACCCCACGATGATGCCTTGGTCATCACAAATAGACGGGGGGTATGATGTGCAACGAGTCTTGGTGGATGATGGAAGCAGCCGAGATTATGTATCCGTACCTATTCAATGGATTAAAGTTGAAAGAGGAGAACTTGGAAAAATATGACCATCCCTTGGTCGGTTTTGATGGAAACCTGTGTGATCCCACGAGGAATGATTAGGCCGCCTGCAAGGTGGAGTGGTTCCGGGCATGTGCAAACTTTATAGTTGTTATGGCATATTCTCCATACACGGCCATTTTGGCTAGACCATGGTTGCATGCAATGGAGGCAGTTTCATCAACTTTACATGTGATGGTGAAGTACCCTACAGGGGGAAGCGTGAGAGTGTTACATGGCAGTCAAACGGTGGCTAGGCAATGTCTAATGTCTGCCACTATTCGCACAGGCCGAGGTTCGTTGGAAGGGGAAGTTCCTGAGACATCATAGCAATTAAAGGAGGCTGCTCGGGAAGTCGGCCTAGTGGAGGATGAAGGATCTGCCGAGAAGCTAATCAAGGTAATTATTGGGGAAGATAAAGAGAAGTATTTTCAAGTCGAATCCAAGCTGCCGACACAGGAGAGAGAAGAGTTGATTCAATTCCTGCGAGATAATATTGATGTTTTTGCATGGACGACTTATGATGTACCAAAAATTAATCCAGAGGTTATCAGCCACCATTTGAATATTAACCCTCATGCGACGCCTAGACAGCAGCCTCCTCGGCGAGCATCTCAAGAGCACGCCGAGGCAGTTAAAGAGGAGGTTGGAAAGCTAAAGCAAGCCGGTGCGATCAAGGAGATCTTCTATCCTGAGTGGCTGGCCAATACTGTCGTAGTAAAAAAGAAGAATGGGAAATGGAGAGTCTGTATTGACTTTACAGATCTGAATAGGGCATGTCCCAAGGATCCTTTCCCTATTCCTAGAATTGACCAATTGGTGGATGCAACTGTGGGGCACCCCGAACGAGCTTCTTGGATGCGTTCCAAGGGTATCATCAAATCCCGTTGTCACCGAATGATCAGAGAAGACGGCTTTTCGTGCCCCTAATGGTAACTACCATTACCGAGTAATGCCCTTTGGTCTAAAGAATGCAGTGGTCCACTTATCAACGAATGGTGACCAGAATGTTTGATGCGTTAGCTTGGGACGTAACATGGAAGCTTATATTGATGACATGGTAATCAAAAGTAAGAAGACAAGACCATGTGACATTTGCAGGAGACCTTCTGCATTAAGAAAGTATAAGTTACGCTTGAATGCATCAAAAGTGTTCTTTCTGAGTAGGCTCGGGAAAATTTTTAGGGTACATGATTACTCATCGGGGCATTGAAGTTAATCCCGACCAAATTAAGGTCGTCTTAGAATTGCATCCCCTCGAACCCGAAAGAAGTGCGTTTGGCCGGCATGATTGCCTTGAACAGTTCATTTCACGGTCCGCGTACAAAGGTGCCGCCCATTTTATCGCCTTTTGCATAGGTGGAAAGATTTCCAGTGGTCTAACGAATGCAATTTGGCTTTTGAGGATTTAAAGCAATACCTATCTAGACCGCCGATATTATCGACGCCCGAGAAGGAAGAAGTGCTATATGCTTATCTGGCCGTCACAAATCACTCCATAAGTCTTGTCTTGATACGGAATGATGACGGGGTCCAAAAACCAATATACTATGTCAGCAAGTCCTTGCAAGAAGTTGAACAGCGATACCTACTGCTGGAAAAAGCGCTTCTAGCCGTGGTGCACGCAACAAGGAAATTGCCTCATTACTTCCAAGCCCACACTGTGGTAATACTCACTCAGTTGCCTCTACAAGCTATCACGCGGAAGTCGGATTATACGGGTCGTGTAGCAAAGTGGGGAACCAAGCTGGGAGCTTATGATATCAAGTATATGCCCCGGACAGCTATCAAAGGGCAAATCCTTGCCGACTTCGTGGCCGAGTTCACGGACGGTCGCTCACTCCCGAAGATGCCGTGATGACAATAATGTCCATCGGAATGGAAAATATCACTCCATGGGAAGTCTACACGGATGGGGCATCAAATCGAAAGGGAGCCGGGGTTGGAGTTGTGTTAATATCCCCCGAGAAACTAGTCATTGAAAAGTCATTAAGGTTGGGATTCCCAGCAACTAATAATGAGGCCGAGTATGAGGCTCTCTTAGTGGGCTCCCAGATGGTTAGACATTTGGGAGGGAAAGTAGCGAGGGTGTTCCGTGATTCCCGATTGGTGGTCGGGCAAGTTAATGGAGAGTTTCCGAGGCAAAAGATGAGCGGATGAAAAGCTATCCGAAACGAGTCCAAGGGGTGTTGGGTTTGTTTGACTGGGCCAAGGTACGCAAGTCCCAAGGGGACATAATTCTCATGCCGATTCATTAGCAATGTTAGCCACTTCGCCGGGGATCGAAGTTACCGCGTATGGTTATGGTGGAGGATTTGTTGTCCTCTAGCTTCGACCAAAGATCCCGCAAGAAGACGGGTTCACAAAGCATTCATGTAGGCCCAAGCCGGATGGACCCAATCGTAGCTTTTGCAAGACGAAATACTACCCGAAGATGGAAAAATGGCCGAGACGATACGAAGAAGCGCACCCCGTTACAAGTTATCGGAGGAGCAAAAACTCTATAGGCGTTCCTATGTGGCCGTACCTCCTTTGCGTACATCCCGAAGCCGTGGAACCTTTGCCGGAAGAATTGCACGAGGGTGTGTGTGGGAGCCACACTGGAGGAAGATCATTAGCTCATAGAGCCATGACCCAAGGGTATTGGTGGCCAAGCATGCAGAGAACCTCTCAAGAGTATGCCAAGAAGTGTGATCAATGTCAAAGGTTTGCGCCCAATGTACATCAACCAGGAGGTAACTTGAATCCGTTGTCCAGCCCATGGCCCTTTGCTAAGTGGGGTTTAGATATCGTCGGGTCGTTTCCTCGGGCAACGGGTAATAGGAGATGGCTCATCGTCGGCACAGATTACTTCACGAAGTGGGTAGAGGCCGAGCCGTTAGCCAACATTAGGGATGTGGATGCAAAAAGATTCATCTGGAAAAATATCGTAACTCGCTTCAGGATCCCACACACCTTGATATCTGATAATGGTCTTCAATTTGATAGCAAGGTTTTCCGGCGGTACTGCGCAGAAATGGGAATAAGAAATGGATATTCCACACCGTACTATCCCCAAGGAAATGGTCAGGCCGAAGCAACAAATAAAGTCATCTTGACAGGATTGAAGAAACGATTGGATGACGCTAAAGGAGGCTGGGTAGAAGAATTACCTCATGTATTATGGGCTTATCGCACTACACCCCGAAGATCAACAGGCGAGACTCCCTTTTCAATGACGTATGGAATGGAAGCTATAATACCATTAGAGTCAGGTTTTCCCACCCTGAAGTCCGACCAGTATGACGAAGCGAGCAATCACGATCTGGTGTATGATTGTTTGAATACTATAGAGGAAAGTAGAGAAATAGCCAATGTAAAGATGGGCAACTATCAGCAGAAGCTCAAGCAAACATATGACAAGGGAGTTAGGACCAGGCCCTTGGTACCAGGAGATTTGGTACTAAGAAAGGTAGTGGGGGTAGCAAAGAATCCCGCCTAGGGAAAGTTGGGTCCTAACTGGGAGGGGCCGTATAGAATTACTTCAGTGGTAGGTGTAGGGGCTTATCGTTTAGAGGATCTGGATGGAAGGGTGATTCCTCGCCCTTGGAATGTAAATAACTTACGACGATATTATTATTAAGAAAAGAATCTCCCTTTGTGTGAGGCTTCTGTTTGTTTCAATTCTGCACTTGCAAAAGCATAAGTGTTAAACTGACCTTAGTGCTTGTTCGGCCCCTCGGGCCACAAGTCTAAGAGAAATTAATCACTTCCAAAAGCGTAAGTGTTAAACTGACCTTAGTGCTTGTTCGGCTCTTCGGGCCACAAGTCTAAGAGAAATTAGTCACTTGCAAAAAACCTAAGTGTTAAACTGACCTAAGTGCTTGTTCGGCTCCTTGGGCCACAAGTCTAAGAGAAATTAATCACTTCCAAAAGCATAAGTGTTAAACTGACCTTAGTGCTTGTTCGGCTCCTCGGGCCACAAGTCTAAGGGAAATTAATCACTTGCAAAAGCATAAGTGTTAAACTGACCTTAGTGCTTGTTCGGCTCCTCGGGCCACAAGTCTAAGAGAAATTAATCACTTCCAAAAGCGTAAGTGTTAAACTGACCTTAGTGCTTGTTTGGCTCCTCGGGCCACAAGTCTAAGAGAAATTAGTCACTTGCAAAAAACCTAAGTGTTAAACTGACCTTAGTGCTTGTTCGGCTCCTCGGGCCACAAGTCTAAGGGAAATTAATCACTTGCAAAAGCATAAGTGTTAAACTGACCTTAGTGCTTGTTCGGCTCCTCGGGCCACAAGTCTAAGAGAAATTAATCACTTCCAAAAGCGTAAGTGTTAAACTGACCTTAGTGCTTGTTCGGCTCCTCGGGCCACAAGTCTAAGAGAAATTAGTCACTTGCAAAAAACCTAAGTGTTAAAGTGACCTTAGTGCTTGTTCGGCTCCTCGGGCCACAAGTCTAAGAAACATTAATCACTTGCAAACCATTACACAGGAATTGTAAATCCAACAAGATCACGGCTACAGAATCTTAAACATCTAAAGCAGTAGCATATAAATCATTAAGTCTCGTTGCTCGTTATCATATTGGATTTTATGCCCTCTCTCTCAAACGTCAAAAGATTGAGTAATGAAGTTATGGAACTTAGGTTAAGTTTTTCGCGTTTCTTAAAAATCACAAGTATAACGAACAAATTAAAGTAGTATTATGATCTTTTTTAGTAAACTTCTGAATGCGTGTAAAGTAACAGTTGCATGGAAGCACAGTGAAATAAGACTTGTGTATGAAACAGTAGAAAAGGACTAAACATTAATCTCTTAACAAATATCCGTTACAAAATTGGGGCAATTATGCCCCTTACATCAAAAAAAAAAAAAGTAAGTAAGAAAACAGCAAAAAGAAGAAGGAAACAACCATGTTAGAATGACTAGGTAACAGGTTGTTTGTCCTTCCTTTTCTCTGGTTCTTTATCTTTTTTCTTCTTTTTTGGCTCTTCGGCCACATCACCCTCAACTACCCCTTCCACGGACTGAGCTAGAGGAGAATGGCCTTTGGAGGCTGCTGCATCAGAAGGATCAGGAACAGGAACAGGAACAGGCTCAGCTGTTTCACTTGGTGGCATGGGGGGATCAGGAGCAAGCCGTAATGCTGAAGGATAGTAAACACTATCTGGAGCTCGAAGTTCAGCATCGGCAGCTACCCCAGCAGCGTCCAAGGCATGACCCCATATCTCCAGGCAAAACGCTCTAGCAACACCTTTGAGTTGGGCGGCTAAGCTATCCGAAGCCTTTTTCATTCCTGCATCGTATGCTGCTTGTTCCGCTACGGCCTGTTCCTGCTCCTTGGCGGCCAGTTTGTCTTGCGCTTGCTTAAGCTCAACGACAGTAAGAGCAAGTCTACTTTGAGCTTGTTTTTGAGCCTCAAGAGCAAGGTTTGCTTGAGACTCGTAACTCTTCAGGGCCGACTCAGCATTCTTGTGAGCCTTCTCTACCTCAGACAGGTGGGTGAGGGTCTCTTTCAAGTTCAGCTCAGCTTCTTTTTGTGCCCTCACTGCCGCCTCGGCATTCTGATCAGCTTTTCGGGCAAGATCCAGTAAGTGATCTACCCATTCCTCAGCCATGAATGAAGCCTGGACCGCCTATGATGTGTTCAAGTAAAAAAGAGTTAGTCATGATAAAGAGTTAAATTCATGTATAAAATGTGCAAAGGTTTGAAAAAATACCTTGGCTAAGTCCTGCTTCAAAGACAAGAAAACCTCCCTCTTACGGAAGGATCTTAATTTTGCCATATCCTCTGGAAGGCATAGAGCCTTCTCTAGACACTCGGCCACTAGGCTCGAGCTTCCCTTCTTCGGGTCCCTCAGGTTCGCGTCATCCATAACAGGGCTGCCCGAACTGAGAGTAAAGTTGGGTCGCCAGGCTGACGCCTTCTTTGTAGGCTCACTACTGGGGTCCTTAGAGGAACCAGTAGGAGCAACCTTCTTGGAAAGGGCTTTCGCAGCCCTGGTATCTTTAACGGAAGGGTCGAGATTCTCCCCTTCTTCAATTTCTATCACGTGCTTGCTACTCTGGCCCCTTTTCCGTTTCTTATCCGTCACCTCCGAGGAAAGTGCGCGGGTACTAGCTGGAGTGACCGGACGAGGAGGAACCGGAACCGCCGGTGAAGAGTCGCCCGCATGCGCCTGCAGTAAGGCCAACAAGTCGGGCTCCTTCTCTTGAAAACCCATTTCGCTGGTTGACGATCGGAGCCGGAAGGAGCGTCCGGATTCGGTAGAACACCTCGAAATCCTTCTCGGTCACCTCGAGAGGATTTGGCTCGGGCGTATCAACTCTTTCCTCGGCTACAAGATTAGTGGCCTGGTCCAAGGGGGGATAAACTAACTAGGCCGCAAGAGGGGCTGGAAGCTGTGCGTCTTGAGTTCCTGCAGGAGGAGGTGCGAGCAATAAAAACCCAGGGGCCGCAACGTCAATCCGAGCTAAACGTAGGTCTCTTGCTCTGATTACGTTCTTCGGGCTTTGGAAGCGTTTAGTAGATGGTGTGTACCCGAGGATAATGTGGGCTGCTCGGAGTTGTCCGTCCCGGTGTACAAATATCTCTGACCGAAGAATCCGGTTTAGATCAGCTCGATTTGGCACAGATAAATTCGAGCAGTAAAAACATGGAAATCGTCTACAATAAGAAACGAAATGGTTAGAATGAATAGGTTAAGCAAAGCAGAACATATGAAAATTTTGGTCATTCCTAAGTGCCAGGTTAGTCTTCGGGAGTACTACCTGGCGTCCCTTTTCGGTTAAGCGCGTCTACGCATCCTAAGATTCTAAGGACGTTTGGGGAACATTGTGAGGGGGTAAGCCTGTAGTTTATTAAAAAATCTATGGTTACCCTACCCATAGGAATTTCCATGCCCCCCTCGATGAACGCAATCATAGGAATTAAAACGGACTCAGGGGGGCGAGGTGCGAGTGGAATTTCTTCTTCCTCACAATACGTGATGGTTACGTCATCAGGGATCCTATACCGGTTTTTAAAGGCAGCCTTTGCCTCATCCGTGTTTACTAACTTAGCGTACCTACCCATTAATCCCCGCGGTAAGAGAAGAGAAGCAAGCAAATTGAGAGAAACGAAAGGAAAAGGAACACACCTCTGAAGATCGCTTAAAGATGGTCCTCGGGAGCTCACTCTTTTTTCAATCCTTCCAAATGCCAAAATGAGCCACATCCAGCCAAAGGGTGTGCTTTTATAGGGGAGAGGTAAAAGAAATAAGAGCGGTAACTTTCCCGCTCATAATTGAAAGCGGGATCTGGACCGTACATTACCCATCCAGCCGTAGAACGTGCGTGGGAAAAAGAAACGCCAGGTTCCATAAATGCTCCATCGTGGGATACGAGGCGCCAGGCGCGAGTCATGGGGTAGCGAAGAGACGGCTATACGTGTAAAAACAAAGGGAAGGTCAGAAGCGTGTGTAAGGTGTTAAAACTTAGTTATTAACTAATCATTAATAACTCAAGTGTTAAAGGGGCTATTGTGAGGTTCCGAGGACCCAAGAACCCGAAGACCCGAAGAGAGGAAGACTGAAATGCAGTAGGTAAGATGGAGCAAAGGAGTAAGGGAAGTTACCTGAAAATACCCGAAGATGAGGTGGCATGGGCGTTGCTGACATAAGGGTTACAAATATCCGAAGGTGGTAGGCTAAGTTAGAGGGATACATTAAATGCCCGGCAACAACCATTCTGGCCGCATTAATTGGAAAATACCAGATCAATCCGTTGCATTAATGTGGATATGACCTGAACAGTGTTGAACGCAAAGCTAGAGCTCTGCTCCATTACCGACAGACAGGTGTCAGAAGGAAAAACATAGTAGATTGTGAGGTGTAGGGCCATGATGAAAAGAGAAAATAGTATAAATAAGAGTCGGAACATTATAGAAAGGGGCTTTTTGTTGTTGAACCCTCTCTACCAAATGTATTGTATGAGGACTTTTAAGTGAATAAAGCAACAGAAACGTTTTTAAGCTGGTTTTATGAGTTTTTGGTCCTTACAAAACTTTTTACACATGATATAATACGTATTGCGTATCGTACAATACTGACAACTATGAGTAGGATACGACATGGCAACACAACAATTTAAAAAATAAAAAAAAGGACACGGTGGGACATGTCTATTAAATATATTTTTATTTTTATTTTTTAAATATTATTAAGCATTTGTTTTTCATATAATGTTACACACATACACACACATATGTACGGCTATCGGCCCACTACTAGTAGGCCCAAATGTTATGGGTTGGATAATGGTTCTCCGGTGTGCCCAATCTTTGTTGCTCGATAGATTGAGCCGAGGGCCGCTTAGACCTCGAGGGACTGATCTTGATTGGATTCCACTCTGGTGTACCTTGGTTATGCCTTGGAGAATATCGCCACCAAGAAACATTCTGCGTCTAATGCAAATCCCAAAAACTGAGTCTTTATTTTAAAAGTGGGACCCATTTTCGTCAAGAACAATCCTAGTGGGCCCTACCCGCATGAAAAATGCTAGAGGTAATCATTGCTAACCCACTAAAGGAAGGCTATAAATAAGAGAAAGGCAGGAGAGAAAGGGGTTAGACACCAAAGGGTAAAGAACTAGAGAGTGTGAGGAAGTGAGAGGAAATTTAAGAGCAAGACTGCTCGGACAGTCTAGTCGGTGGTATTTCTAACTTTGATTCTCATCCTAAAGAACCTCCTATTGTAGGATATCCATAAGCCCACCATGATAAATAAATTGTGAGCCTAACTAGACAACAAGCCCACTAACCAAGAATTGGGTACGCACAATATATATATATATATATATATATATATATATATATATATATATATATATATATATATATATCAAATTAAGAGTAATAATGGATAATAAAGCAAATCCATAACTATTAAAGGATGATTAGAAATTAGAATACAAATCAATATTAAAGATATTTATTAATTTTCAAATGCACTGTTATTATTTAGAGCATGAACGCTCTCTTACTTTTGTGAAAGGGTATTCAATTCCTCTTGTTCTCGTTTCCTAGCCGTGTCTTAAATTCTTTTTTAATTTTTAATTTTTAAAAAAGGAAATGGATGAGACCCTCATGCAAGTGTCCTAGGCGTGTTAAGTGTCCGTCAGGAGTATGACATGGGAACGACACCTTAAATAAAGTGTCCATGCTTCCTAAGGATTCATACACAAAGTGAAGTTTCTGCAAAATATACACAACAATCTCTAGATTTATACATGAATATTTTTCCACAACGATCTCCCCAATTTTTACAAAGAATGAGAATCTATGCGACAGAGAAATCAAGTGATGCTCTCTTGTAGAACTCAATATTGTAGACTCTTTGAGTTTGATTTTTTACAAGTCATTTAGTGTAGGCAAAGGAAACAAAATTGTGGAACGGTCATTGTTTTTCTGGTAACCTAAACAGGCCTACCCATTTACTAAATTGTTATTTTTCTCCTTCACAAATTTGATCTGACACCATAAAGATATGAATAGCATGTATCAATCTCATTGAAGCCAAGAAGAGAACAATACAAGGAATTCATCTTTTCTCCATTCTTAGTTACTTTACTCAACCTCACCAATAAAGGTTTTGGAGCAGGCTAAAATATTTAACAACCAATTTAATAGATGCATGCAAAATTAATATTTGCTTTCCTTGTAGTATAAGCATCAAATAGAAAAATAAATACAATACAAAATAAATATTTTCAAAGCAAGACGACGACAACAACAATAACAAAGCCCTAGTTCTAAAAAGTTAAATAACAAATAAATTTATGAGAAAAAATTAATTAAATTTTGTAAAAAAAACACAAAAATATTCTTTTTTTTAACCAAGATGATGAAGATGACAACAACAACAACAACAAAGCCATAATCCTAAAAGGTCGGTCACATATTTTATTGTCCACCTATTGCATCCAACATCATACTCTCTATCATATAAAATACTGACCATTATACTATAGAACACATTCTATTAATGTTATTGATATCGTATTTTTTTTTTTTTGTCTCAATTTGCATACCAAACTCCAAGAATTCCAAAAAATCAATTTTTTTTATATTGTTCATGAGTTTGTTCATGAACAAATTTTTTTCCTTGGACTTAGTTCGTTTTTTGAACAAGTCTTCAAATTAAGGCTCAAGCTTGGCTCATTTATAAATAAACATAATAATTATAAATGAGCCAACATAATAATTATATAAAATCTTTTATTTTCATAACACTCCTCATTTAGAAAATGGTAATCC
Organism: Castanea sativa; assembly: GCF_040712315.1. NCBI lineage: Eukaryota > Viridiplantae > Streptophyta > Magnoliopsida > Fagales > Fagaceae > Castanea > Castanea sativa. The sequence continues at coordinate 21,828,442 of NC_134015.1, read as the reverse complement.
AATGTAATATATTTTCGAATTATAGCTCACAAGTTGCAAAAGTCTCACTAGACTTTATTGGATTTTATTGGTTCAACTGCATATATGGTTTATCAATTTACCATTTACCAGGTTAAGTCTCCTATCTATTGGGTTAGTCCAGATTTAAAGTTTAATTACTATTGCATACTGTAACAATCATTCCGCCCAAAGGCCCCAAAACCCATCCTCAGTACCCCCACATCGCAGCCTCTATTTGTCTTCTACGCACTGCAGCTATGAATGTCTCTTTTTATTATTTATTTATTTGCTTTTTTTTTTTGTTGCAATTTGTCAAATTTTTTTTCACAAAGTTAGTCTATGTTGTCGTCAATATCTTTGTTTGTGAGTATTATTGTTGTATTTATGCTTGTTCAAATGTTCTTTTCATTCTCTACTAATCCAACAAAAAAAAATCACTCAACTTAAAATTGAGCAATATTTTTCTCTTTCCTCCTTTTTACCAATGGCCAAACATGGCATAAGTATCCTCAACATCAAATTTTTTGATGCCTCTCGATCTTTAGGAAATAAATGTCATCAATTACCAGCATGACTTTGAAAAAAATAAAAAATATATCAACTAGCATGAATGGGTTGTTTCTTATATAATTTGAATTTTGGAAGTATTTATATTTATTGTGTGTTTAGTTGGTTATCTATTAGTTGTTGTGACGTTATGTTGTGAAATTTGGAGTAAATTTGCTTGCTTAGTCACTATATTTAAAGACTTTGTTTGAAGTTTGTAAAGGAATAGAATTAAATGAGTAAATTATAATAAACTGTAATGGGACTACGATGTAAAGGAGTGGAGAGTAAAATAAGTAACCTTGTTTGAGAGAGAGAGAGAGAGAGAGAGAGAGAGATGAGAATTAAGTAAAGAGTAATGCTAGAGATGCAAAAAAATTTATAATTTTTATTTTTTTACAAATTGTTGATGTGATAAGTGGTTATTGGTAAATGAAAAGATGATGTTAGTTATGGACTTAAATGAAAACCAGTAAGAAGTTAGCCACAACAAAATTTTGTAAAAACGTTGTAAAATAATTTATGACTGTAATATTACTCATCGAGTAAAATGTGCCAAATAATAAGAGATGTGTGTTACAAGAAATTTGTAAGATATAAAGAGCATTATGGGGATTTCTCTTGAAATTGCATTAAACTTCATTCAATTCCCTCAAATTCCTCATAATTTGAGATGAATGAAAATTTGAATTTTTAAGGAGCATGATGAAATAGGTGTTCTCTCTTACTAATTTCATTTCAGTTAGTGTAGTCAAAGGCAAGCTTGGTGTTTAGGCCAGGCAAGGCGCCACTAAGGTGCCTTAGAAGCTTTGAGGCAAGACACCTTTAGTGAGGAGTTCACATTTAGAGCCTAGGTGAGCCCTTGAGTGCCTTAAACGAACTGTAAGGTGTTTGAGGTAATAGCTTTAATGAAATTTAGCAAAAAAGAAAAAAAAGAGGAAAATGGTAGTTTTTATATTTCAATTTCGTCCATAACTTTTCAATTATATTAATTTGATTTCTAACCTTTAAGTGTTATGTCAATTTAGTCAATATTTTTTTCTTTCAAATAGAAATTCCTAACGTAGTAAATAACCAAAAAAAAAAAAGTTTATTAGCGCATCAACGAAAATATAATAACATGACTAAATTGACACAATACTGAAAGGTTAGAGACTAAATTGATATAATTGAAAAGTTATGGATCAAATTGAAATAAGGTGTAAAGGATAAGAACCGTAATTTACTTCATCCTAAATTAATATGTAAAAAATATTTATAATGGCACAATCCCAGGTTCAATCCCTAATGAACACAATTTATTTTTTCTCTTTCTTATATCAAAACTACTCAACTTTCTTTGCTGTCTTCACAGCCGTTCTTCTCCCTCTGTCTCTGTCACACCGCTTCTCCATCGTTCACGCGACTACTTCTCCATAGTTCTTGCCTTTCTCCAGGTATGTTCTATTTTTCTCTTTTTTTTTATTAACTTAATTATGAGTTGTTTGTTTTATTTTCTTGTTTTTTGTTTGCTAAAAATACATGATTTTGAGTATCTTTTTGTTGTTGTTGTTGTGTTTGCTCGCTGAGAAAATGTGGAAAAAATAAAGAGGAAAAGATTTTTCTTTTCTTTGATATGATTGAGTGTAAGCCTTAGATATACATATGATTTGAGTTCATCATAGCATAATGTATAATAACTATATTTAGAGTTGGACTCCTCAATGCACTTGGGTGGTTGTTGTTGTTGTTGTTGTTGTTGTGTTTGTACGCTGAGAAAATGTGGGATCATAAAGGGGAAAAGTTTTTTTCTTTTCTTTAATATGATTGAGTGTAAACCTTAGATATACATATGATTTGAGTTCATCATATCATAAAGTATGATAACTATATTTAGAGTTGGGCTCCTCAATTCACTTGGGTGAGTGCCCTTTTGGTATCTCACACCTCAAGCTATATAAAGACACTTGAAAAATTGCTTAATTTTTATTTTAGATATTTTTCTATAGAGAAAAACTTAGGTACTATATGTTAAGTTCCCTAAAAAGTTAAATAACAAATAAATTTATGAGAAAAGATTAATTAAATTTTGTAAAAAAACACAAAAATATTCATTTTTTTAACCAAGATGAAAAAGACAACACCACCACCAACAACAACAACAACAACAAAGCCATAATCCTAAAAGGTCAGTCACATATATTCTTGTCCACCTATCGCATCCAACATCATATTCCCTATCATATAAAATATTGACCATTATACTATAGAACACATCTTATTAATGTTGTTGATACTGTATTTTGTTTGCCTCAGTTTGCTTACCAAGCCCCAAGAATTCCAAAAAATCATATTTTTTATTGTTCATGAACAAATTTTTTTATCCTTGAACTTAGTTCGTTTATTGAACAAGTCTAAAATTTAAAGCCCAAGCTTGGCTCATTTGTAAATAAATGAATATTAATGATCTTTTTATTGAGCCAAACTTGAACTGTTTATGAATAGCTTAATTCATTTAGAGTCTTACTGTTTTTTGGAAGATTAAGTATTATATTATTTGAGAGTATAAGTTACTAATTAAAATTAATTGTAAAAAACTAGTCATATTTTACAAGTAACAACACTATAAAAGCATAAAATAAAAGGATATCATAAAATTGCAACAATGTCTTTGCCAAATAAAATCCTATCACATGACTTAAAATTAATCATACCTCAAATTCCAGAGTCACATTCTATAGATTTTGCATATCTCACTAGTTGCTCCCATGAATTACAATTTGAGCTAAAACTTAAAATTTTTTGAAAACTGAAAAGTTCATCATCAACATAATAATTATATAAAACCTTTTATTTTCATAACACTCCTCATTCAGAAAATGGTAATCCCATGTAATATATTTTCTAAATTACAAAACCGAGTGAGTGAAAAAGAGCAATTCAAATCACAGCTTACAAGTTGCAAAAGTCTCACTCGACTTTATTGGATTTTATTGGTTCAATTGCATAAATGGTTTATCAATTTACCATTTATTGAGTTAAGGCTCCTATCTATTGGGTTAATCCAAATTTAAAGTTTAATTACTATTGTTAGCTGTAACACTCGTTCTGCTCAAAGGCCCCAAAAGTCCAAAACCCATCCTTAGTTCCCCCACATCGCAGCCATGAAAAGACCGACAGCCTTCAACAAATTGGTAGTCTCTTTTTGTCTTCTACACACCACAAATGAGAATGTCTTATTATTATTATTATTATTATTATTATTTTAATTTTTAATTTTTTTTTGTTGCAATTTGTCAGAAATTTTTCCACAAAGTTGGTCTATGTTGGCGTCAATATTTGTGTTTGTGTGTATTATTATTGTTATTATGCTTGTTCAAATATTCTTTTCATTCTTTACTAATCCAACAAAAAAAAATCACTCAACTCAAAATTGAGCAATATTTTTCTCTTTCCTCCTTTTTACCGGTGGCCAAACACATCATAAGTATCCTCAAACATCAAATTTTTTGTTGCCTCATGATATTTAGGAAATAAAAGTCATCAATTACTAGCATGACTTTGAAAAAAAAAAAAAACATGTCAACTAGTATGAGTGGGTGTTTCTTATATAGTTTGAAATTTGGAAATATATATTTATTGTGTGTTTAGTTGGTTATTTATTAGCTATTGTGATGCCATGCTTTGAAATTTGGAGTATATCTTGCTTAGTCACTATATTTAGAGACTTTGTTTGAAGTTTGTAAAGTAATATAATTAAATGGGTAAATTTTAATAAAATGAAATGGGACTAAGATATAAAAGAGTGAAGAGTAAGTAACCTTGTTTGAAAGAGAGAGAGAGCATAGATATGAATCAAGTAAAGAGTAATGCTAGATTTTTTTACAAATTGTTGATTTGATAAGTGATTATTGGTAAATGAAAAAGTGATGTTAGTTAAGGGCTTAGATGAAAACCAATAAGAAGTTGACCATAACAACATTTGTAAAAACGTTACAAAATAATTTGTGGCTGTAACATTACTCATCGAGTAAAATGTGCCAAATAATAAGAGATGTGTGTTACAAGAAATTTGTAAAATATAAAGAGCATTATGGGGATTTCTCTTGAAATTGCATTAAACTCCATTCAATTCCCTCAAATTCCTCGTAATGTTAGAGGAATGAAAAATTGGATTTTTAAGGAACATGATGAAATAGGTGTTTTTTCCTACCAATTTCATTCCATTTAGTGTAGTCAAAGGCAAGCTTGGTGTTTAGGCCAGGCAAGGCGCTACTAAGGTGCCTTTGAAGCTTTGAGGCAAGACACCTTTAGTGAGGAGTTCACATTTAGAGCCTATGTGAGCACTTGAGTGCACTGTAAGGTGTTTGAGGCAATAGCTTTAATGAAATTTAGCAACAAAAAAAAAAATGAAAAAGAAAAAAGAAAAAGGAAAAGAAATGGAAAATGGTAGTTTTATACTTTATTTTATTTTTTGATACCATTGAAAGGGAGATAAACATAGTTTAAAAAAGTTACAAAATAGCTAGGTTGGACCAGCATCGATGTATTGGCATTCTGGTTGCCATATTAGCTACAGTCCAAACCGGATTAAGAACAACTTTGGGGACTAAGAACAGCTTAGAGATCAATCCATTTTGGTACAAAAAATTTAGATCTACAATCATGGTCTTCTCTTGCCATTCTGGGATCTTCTTCTTGTTGAAAATTTGGACTAGACTTCTACTGTTACTTAGGAACAAAATTCGTTGAAAGCCACGGTTTCTAGCTTTGAGAGCTGCCTCTACCATATATAGCTTCTTGTACAACCCCATAAGCTAAGCTTGTTGTTCTGCTAGCTACTCCATAAAACATGATATCTCCTTGCATATTCTTAGCTTCATACGCAAAAGCACTCCTTCTAGGTTTCTTTCTGCTAGCCTCTGCAATTTTGATGATTAGTTGCCATTTTCCTGCTGCTGAATAGTATTTTAATTTTGATCTTCTAGTTTGCCTATTAGTGTTTGGTTCATTGGTGAAAGATTCCTTGTACATGCAAGACAAATTTTGAGCAGTTAAAACCACTTCCATAGGACTTGGGTCTTTACCCTCATGGACTACAAGGTTTCTATGATTCCAAATGGTCCATAAAGTAGTAAAGATGACTTGCATATATCCCATAGATTCAGCCTCTCTTATTTTGTGTCTAACTAGAATGTCTTCAACCCATTGCTACATTGAGATATTGATTCGATCGGATGTGTGAACTACTAAGGGAAAGCCATGCTAGCAAGCTCTAGCAAAAGGACAATGCAAAAAAAGATGTGATGTGGATTCATTCCCTGCATTGCATAAAGTGTAGTTGTTATAGGTTGAGATTCCCCTATTTTTTAAGGTGAGGAAAGTAGGGAGACTATCATGCATGAGCTTTTACACAAAATTACAGATTTTCAGAGGTACTTTGATATCCCAAAGGAGTTTCCAAACCTCTTTTTTGGATATGAGTGTGCCTGTACTAGTTTGGGGGAGAGTTATAGGAATCTTCTAGAAGTAAGTTGTAAGCAGTTCTGACTTTGAATTCCTCATTGTTAGAATGCTTCTAGAGGAGTTTATCACTTACTAAACTTGTCTTAGATAAAGGCATTTTCAAAATTTTAGAGTGCTAGTGTGTAGTCTAGAGCTATTTAGATTCTATGTTGGACTTTTGAACCAAACTTGGTTTCTAATTGGAATATCATAGCCTTTACCAATCCACCATCTTTCTTCTCTAAGTTTGGGATTATCTTATTTGATGATACTTCTCCAAAACCAGGATTGATGGGGTTTAGGTGTGCAATCCTGTATGGAATAAGTAGGGAAGTATTTTGCCTTTAAAGTTTTTACAAGTAGAGATCATGGGTTGTGGCTGATCCTCCAAAACTGTTTTGCAAGCATGGCTTGGTTCATTAATCTAAATTTCTTAAGTCCTAAAACCCCCATACTCCTGGGCTAGCATATTTTGTCCCAGTTGATCAAATGTAGTTTTCTCACTCCTTGTTCATGACCCCACCAAAATGCTTTAATTATAGAGTCCATCTTGCTGCAAATGGTTTCTGGTACTTTAAAACATGAAAAGGTGTAGAGTGGGAGAGTTTGCAAGATAGAGGAAATAAAGGTTTTTCTACCAGCTTGGGATAGAAACTTTGCCTTCCAACCTTGCAACTTGGAATTGAGTTTATCAGCCAAAAATTGAAAATTAGTAACTCTGTTACCCCTCAATCTAAAATTATGACCAAGATATTTGCTAGGGTTTTGTACCAAGTTCACTTGAAGGGACTTGGCAAGGGATTCCCGATCATCTCTAGACATGTTTGGGAGCAAAAGAAATCAGATTTTGATAGATTGATCCTCTGTCCTGATAAGGAGCAATACCAATCTAAGATTTTCTAGATATTTTCTAAAGATTTGTCATCTTTTCTTTAAAAAAGTAGGGAGTCATCAGCAAAACAAAAGATGAGTAAAAGACCACCCAAATCTACCAACTTTAACCCTTTTGATCATATTAGAATTCTTTGCTTGTAAAAGGGAGATAGATAAAATTTTGGCACACATAAGAAAAAGGTATGGGGAAAGATGATCTCTTTGTCTAAGACCTTTAGAAGGTTTGAAAGACTTTGTCAAACTGCTATTAACTAGTAAAGTATAATGGATTGAAGTTACATACTCCATGATCCATGTTACCCATTTTGGATCAGTTTCATGGCAATTAACACAGTTTTTAGGATTTCTGACCGGTTATCAAAAAACACAGCTTTCAGGAAATTCCAATCCACCCTATCATAAACTTTGCTCATGGCAATCTTTAGTACCCCAAAGCAATTTTTCCTACCTTTATTTTTCTTAAGGATATCAAGGATCTCATGAACAATAAGAATATTGTCACGGATGTTTCTTCCTTGAATGAAGGCATTCTGATAAGGGGTTATGATGCTATCCATAAAAGGCTTAAGTTAGTAGGTGTTTCTCTCCGTTGCTCTTAGGGGTGAAAAATAAACCAACAAACTGAATGGACTGACTGAAACCACCCAAATCAAATCTAATTTTTTTAAATTTTTTTATCAGTTAGGTACAGTTTTGGTGTGAATTTTTGAAAAAAATTCAAAATTTTTAATTTGGTTTCAGATTCAAAAAATATTAATCCAAACTGAACTGAAACCAATCAATATGTATTAAATATTAGGGTAAGGTACTTACTTAGTATCTATCTTTTACACCATATTTCAATTTGGTCTATAACTTTTCAATTGTGTTAATTTAGTTCCTAAAATTGCTGATGTGGCAAATAATAATAAAAAAGTTTAGGGTAAACTACGTATTTGGTCCTTATCCTATACACCATATTTCAATTTAATCCCCAACCTTTCAATTGTGTCAATTTAGTCCCTAACCTTTTAGTACTGTGTCAATTTAGTTCCTATAGTTATCTTTTGGATGAAAATTGATGACGTGTCTAATGGCCAAATTAAAAAATTAGTTTCTGTTGATATGACAATAAACTAAAATTTTATTTTGGTCGTTTGTCATGTAAGCAATTTTCATATAATATATAATGGCAATGACTAAATTGACATAACATTAAAAGGTTAGGGACCAAATTGACACAATTAAAAGGTTAAGGACCAAATTGAAATATGGTGTAAAGGTTAGGGACTAAATATGTAGTTTGCCCAAAAGTTTATTACCACATCAACAGAAATTAATTTTTTATTTTTGTGTTTGTCATGTTAGCAATTTCCATCCAAAAGATAATAGCATGACTAAATTGACACGATACTAAAAAGTTAGAGACCAAATTGATACAATTAAAAAGTTATGAACCAAATTGAAATATAGCGTAAATGATAAAGATGTAGTTTACTTTATCATAAATATTAACATGTAAAAAATATGAGAAATGATATGTCCACAATATTTTCACAACATTTTTACAACAAATCCTAAATGGCAGGTTGTTATTAATTGTTATTGTTAGGGCAAAAAAGTAATTTTATTGTTAGGTTCAAATTTGAACCAATAACAACTAACCACCTGTGATTTGTTGTAAAAATGTTATCAAAATATTGTGGATATAGCATCTCTCAAAAAATATTTATAGCGGTACAATCCCAGTTTGGATCTTGTTGAACACAATTTTATTTTTGGGAAAATTACACTTTACTACCCTAAACTATACATCAGATTACACTTTGTACCTTAAACTTTTCGAATGAATATTTTGCACCCTAAACTATGACATTTGTTACACTTTTCCCCCTAATATTAAGTTTACTGTTACCATGGACGGAATGCTCAATCACATGACTCCCACGTGACTATAGCTTAAGTGTCACCAAGTCAAAAGATCCAAATGCCCTCTTCCAAGTTCGAAGACCCAAAAGATCCTTGGTATCAGTCCTTCCCTCACTCACAATTTGGTGTTTTGGGTCTCTCCATGTACCAATCCACACAGATTAGGGATGGCAATTTAAATCCGACCCGCAGATACCCGGTCTAGCCCGACCCTAATGGGCCGGGTTTTACCCGATCCGATAAAAAATAGGGTCGGATATGGGTTTTTAAAAAAAAAATCCGAAGCGGGTTCGGGTTTTATCAAAAAAATCCAGACCCGACCCGAAACCCGACCCGTTTAAATACCCGGTTAAGTAAATTACTAAAATACCCCTTATATATATAAATATTTTTTCTGATTTTGTAACCCTAAGTTTCTTTTCTGCTCTCTACACTCACACAGCCGACTCTCTACTCACACAGGTCACAGTTGCCTCTCTCACATTCAGCCCTCTCGCCTCTTGCCTCAGCACAGCGCCACAGCCCTGCCCTCTCGCCTCGCCTCAGCACAGCCCTCGCCTCAGCACAGCACAGCCCGCACAGCCCTCTTTCTGATCTTGTGTGTTCGTTCTCTAATGTGTTTCGGTATTCAAAACAAAAACCGATCTAGCCCAAACGAAATCGAAAGCGCCTCCGGACTCTTCTCTGTATGGTCCATACCTCTTAGCAATTTTTTTTTTAAAAATCATCTTTTGTGGAAATTTCTTATACTGTAATTATTGATGATTTGAATCTCATATTTTTGGGATAAATCTACTGTTTGGGGTTTGATTGTAATGTGATTTGGATTTGCAATTGTTACCCAATTCGGTGTTTGGATCTGTAATGTTGTCGTGTAAGTTGTGGCTGGTGGGTCATTATATAAAGCATGGCTCATGATATGTTTTTTATTGCATATAAAGTGTTTGTTTAAATGCTTCTTAGGCCATAATGAGCCAAATCCTTGTCCAGCTTTCCGAGACAGAGCCTAATCCTTATTTTGCAGTGCTATAAGATTTTTTTTTTAGTGAAGTATTTGCTGTTTTAGCAACTAGTTTGTTTGTTTAAATGCTTCAAATTTTTTTTTTTGGTTGGGCCAAATTTAGGCCCAATAAGTTAAACGGGCCCGCGGGGCCCGGCGGGGCGGGTCTGGGTCCCGATAAAAAAACCCGATTATTATTTGGGCCGGGTTCGGGTTTCGGGTTTTGCCCCGCGGGTCGGGTCCGGGTATGCAAAAACCTGGCCCGAACCCAACCCGTTGCCATTCCTAACACAGATCAGTAGAGATAGAGGGTAGTAAACGACAGTGGTTGAGTGACGATGATGGGTGGTCGCAGATGGTAGCTGGGTCCGATTTGGGTGTTGTTTTGGTCATGAGTATGGTCAACTCCAAGAGCTCACAGGATGAAATTTACTGAAGAAAATGATTTTATTGATCTGAGTAAAATTGAGATAATTACAAGTATTTATAGCATCACTAAGCAACTAAACCAAGCCCAAAACTAACTTAACTGATCTAACAAACTTCCTAACTAACTAACAGATATTTACAATTAAGTCAATCACATGTAAGTCACATGTCCACTAACTAAAACTGTTGTAGTTTTTATACTTAAGCTACTTGTCGTTGATCTCTGCTTCATCTCTACTGCTACCTGGACTTCTGGATTCATGAGATTCACTCAGCTTTTCTAATTTCTTTGACTTCTGTTACACAGTGGCATCCGTTTCTGTTACACAGTGGCATCCGTGACAGCAAAATCGGTTGGGTACGATTCATCTCCTCTCTCTCTCTCTCTCTCACTTTCACTACAGATCTTGGCGATGGATCGATTGAGCAACAGTTGTGTTTGTGATCTAAAATTCTGAATGCGTTGATCAGAAAGTGTGGAATTGTGTTTGTGGATCTTAGTCGGTCCGAATTTGCGTTTGTGATTTTGTATCCTGTGAATTTGTGTTGTGAATTGGTTTTTGACTCATGCTTTAAAATTGGTGGCTTTGCGATGGTATGTGGGTTTTTGATTGTGGATGTCATGCCTGAAAATTGGGCGACAGTGTGCGTGGCCAAAAAAGGTGGAAAAATGCAATGTGCAGAGGCAAAAAATAATAATCGCTCCGATTCCATTTCCTCCCAATAATAAACCACATCCACAACCAAAAGAACTATATCTATATACAACAAGTCTCCATATGCACAGAAAGAAAAAGAGAAAGAGGAAGAAAATGTCAGTGAAGAAACACGATGACTCTCAAGGACTTTCACGGTAGCTCCATCCGTCCCAACAAAAAGAAAGAGAGAGAGAGAGATAGAGAGGTGTATTTAGGTCATTTGGCTTAGTGCCACTTAAGTAAGAGTCACATGAGAGGCATGTGATTGTGCTTTCCGTCTAACATAACAGCAAATTTGACATTCTGTTACAAAGTGTAATAATGGTCATAGGGTGTTAAGTCCTTTATTTTTTTCTCTTCTTATACCAAAACCACTCATCTCTCTTTGCTATTTTCACAGCTGTTCTTCTCCTTCTCTCTCTCTCACACCGCTTCTCCATCATTCACGCGGCTGCTGCTTCTGCATCGTTCCTGCCTTTCTCCACCTCTCTCTTATTTTGGGTATGTTCTCTTTTTCTCTCTGTTTACTTAATTGTGAGTTGTTTGTATTATTATTGTGTTTTTTTCTTTGCTGAAAATACATGATTTTGAGTGTATATGTATTTCTTGTTGTGTTTGCTTGGTGTTTGGCGTTTGGTTGCAGTGGCGGCACCACGTACATTTCAGGGTGTTCCCAGGAACACCCTGAACTGAAATTTTTTTTTTTTATATATATAATAATTTTAAAAAAAATATTTGTTTACCTTAAAAAAAAAAATTAAGAATACCCTCAATCAAGGTAGGAACACCCTAAAAAAAAAAAAAAATTATTTGTTCAGCAAATAAAAAAAGCCAAAAAAAAAAACTTGGAACTAAAATCTGAAAAAAAAAGAAAAAAAAAAAGAAAGTGTAACGGCAAGCCCACAGATTCTCGAAAAAAAACAAGCAAGCCCAACATCAAGCCCAACAGATGGTAGCAAACCCAATAACCCACAGATTCTCCCAAAAAAAAAAAAAAAACCTAACCTAATATACTGAAATCAGATCAGGCCAACACTTCACACTTCACACTTCACAGACAGACGCAAAAAATTTCACGGAACGTCTGAACGGATGACGGAGTAGGAGATCGCCAGATCGGGCCGGCTCAAAATCGATCTCCCATTCAAACGGAAGCTACATCTCGACGTGCTGCCCCGCTGCCCGATCGGTCTTCCTCAGTTCCTCGCCTCGCCACGCCACTGTGCCCGATCGGTCTTCCCCAGTTGAGTTCCTCGCCTCGCCTCGCCTCGCCACTGTGCCCGACGGCGCCGCCCCTCAGGTATTTCATCTATGTGACTCTGTCTCAGTCTCTCTGCTCTCTTTATCTGAAGAGTGAAGAGGGAAGAATGAAAGTGAACAAAATGAGACTCTCGGACTCTCCCTCTGTCTCTCTGTCTCAGTCTCTCTCTCTCTTTTAAGACTTTGAACTGAGAACTGTTCTTGTTTTTTTTTTTTTTTTTTTTTTATGATTGTCATTTGTCTGCTTTTGCCTTTTGGTTAGTATGCTTTATAAAGTTTTATTAATATTTGCACTGTTTTTGGAGTTATCCGTTGATATTGATGCTGGTGTGGTGAGATAAATTAGATGTCTGTGTTGGTGTGGTGTCTTTTTGTGAAATATAATTAATTGGCTTTATCTGATTGGCTCTAGTCTTGTGATTGGAGTCAGGGGCATTGGATACTGTTGAATTGGGGTGAATGGGGTGTGGCTGTTTGCAATAGTGCAACTAATAATTAATGAATAATCATTTAATTAACTAATAATTAATAAAAAACCATTTAATTAACTAATAATTAATTGAAGGAAGTAACTAATAAATAATAATTAATAATTTAATTAACTAATATATTATAAAAGATAAACAAATTAAATTATGTTATTCTAGGCTAAACAACAATTAATAATTTTATAATTAATGAAACAACAATATAACAAATTATAGTTTATAAAAGTCAAAAAATTAAAGAAACAACTAAACAACAATAATTAATAATTTGATAAGAAAACTACGTACCAAAAAAAAAAATTTTGGAAAAATTTTTTAGGAACACCCTAAGAAAAATTCCTGGAACCACCACTGTTTGGTTGCTGAGAGAAAATGTGGGAAAATAAAGGGGAATAGTTTTTTCTTTTCTTTGATATGATTGAGTATAAGCCTTAGATATATACATATGATTTGAGTTCATCATATCATAATATCTAATAACTATATTTAGAGTTGGGCTTCTCAATTCACTTGGGTGAGTGCCCTTTTGGTATCTCACACCTCAAGCTGTACAAAGACACTTGAAAAATTGCTTAATTTTTTATTTTGGATATTTTTCTATGGAGAAAAACTTAGGTACTGTATGTTAAGTTCCCTAATTAAATTTAACCATGTTGATTTTTATTAATTTTATTTTTTAAATTTGGGTTTATAAAATAGCAAGCTTGATGTTCAGTTCCCTTAGTTTGCTTCTGATTTTCTGTCCATGCTAGATTGCTTTTCGTTTTCTGTATGCTGATTCTAATTTTCTTCTGTGTCTGTACCGTTGTTATGAAGTATACTTCCTGTATACTGCATCTTTCTTCATATATTCCTACTTTCATACTGTTCAAACAAAGATGTTCAGCCCAAAAACCTCTTTTAGCCCAAAATGAGGAAAAAAAAAAAAAAGCTTCACATTTTTATTTTACACAATAAGAAATGATCATCATTCATTGTTCTTTGAAGATTTGAGAAAGAGATAAGGAGAAAGATGCAGAAGACGGGTAGATAGAATTTGGTGAATATATTCAAGCTAATTCATTTAAAAAAAATATATATTCTACTCTCTTTTTCTCTGTTTTTTTATTTGTTATATTAGGAGGGGTGTGCTCTGTGGCACACACGGTGATGTGTAGTTTTGCACACAAGGTGGGTAGCTAATGTCTCTCATTGACTAATGAAGCTATGAGTCAGAGGTAGTAGTGAACATGAGCTAGTGCTTCTTTATCCTATTTGCTTGTTAGAGACTTAGAGCTTTATCTCTACATTGTAAAGTCATTTTCTTTAATAAACTTGATTAATTATCAAAACGTGCTTTGACACTAACATGTACATTATTTATTTATTTTGCTGAATAACGTGTATGTCTTTTAGTCATTGATACGAAATGCTGTCTGATATGTATCACGCTTACTCAAGCTCATCATTTTTAGCAAATTTTGCTTCATAACATCAAATCTAAACTCAAATTTAATGAACTTGACGTTCAATTTTGTTGTTGTTGGATTTACACAGATTAACAAGATGCCCCGGAGGCCAACAAGGCACCAGCGATTGTTGAAACCTCGGCCTCTGACCTTCTCCTCTTTTTCTCGTTCAGCTGCTCAGGTAGCCTCTTCTTACTTGGCAAAACGTCGAATGCAAGAGTCCAAACTCCACAGAGAATCTCCCTTGAACTCTACAGGTACTTGCAATTTCATGTTAAGTAAACTCTTCATCTTAATCCAGGATGTAACACTTTGTTTTCATTTTCTATCTACATGAATTGTCTTTTTTTTTGGGGGGGGGGGGTCTTGAGCTGATTTTTTGAAAATTGTAACTCGAACAAGTTTGTTGAGAACATCTTTTTTTTTTTTTTTTGATAAGTAATAAGTTTATTGATGTCAAAAAAAGGGGAACACCCTAGTACACAGGGAGTGTACAAGGGATGAAGCAATCAAGAACAAAATCAAGAAAGGATAAAAATGATTGGTTCCGCAATGCAGCCTACCAATCCATTAAAGTTCTAAAGAAAAATAGTTTCAAGTCTGATATGGATCTCTCCTTATCTTCAAAGCACCGACTATTTCTCTCCCTCCAAAGGCACCACAATAAACAATAGGGAACCATCAACCATCCTGAATTGTTTCGATTTTGCCAAAATCAGGAGGTTAGTGTGGCTGAGATTATGAAGTTTGATAATGGAACCTTGTTTTGGGATGTCAATTTCTTTAGGGATGTGCATGCGCGGGAATTAGAGGCGCTGGCTGGTTTCATGGATACCATATATGGTACTTCGGTAAGAGGGTTTGAGGAGGATAAGATGTGCTGGAAATCTGATAGTGAGAAGGGCTTCATGGTTAAGGATTATTATAGTCTCTTAGTAGGCTCTAATGACTATTCCTTTCCTTGGAAAAGCATTTGGAAACAAAAGATTCCTTCTCAAGTAGCTTTCTTTGTTTGGACTGCTGCTTTAGAGAAATGCTTAACGATTGACAATCTACGGAAAAGGAAGGTTTGGATATTGGATTGGTGCTACATGTGCAAGTGTAATGGTGAATCGGTTGATCATCTTTTTCTTCATTGTCCAATTGCAATGGATTTGTGGGCTATGGTGCTCGGTTTGTTTGGAGTGAGCTGGGTTATGCTGCAATCTGTAATGGGGGCTTCTAGCATGCTGGCAAGGCAGATTTGGTCGTCCATGTATATATGGTTGTTGAGAACATCTTTAAAAGATTTATTTAGTTGTTTGTTCTTGAAACCTTGAAAACACAGAGGGAATAGTGTCTCATTAATAACAAAAGCATTAATAAAGTGGCAAAAAAGTGTACATATTTGTTCATTCTATTCCAACTAAAACAGTCAGCCTTTGCCCCCTCACACACTATTTACCACACCTACACTGCAGCCCCACATCGGCGCATCTTACTTCACTAGCTAACCACTGAATTGTAGGCATGAGCCATTGGTTGCCTCTAGCTGACTTTGCATCCTCTATCTCTGCCACTACTAGAGATCAAGTTTGAGCCCTTGCTACCCTGTCTTTACCACTCATCAATAGATTTTTGCTTCGATGCCTTCTGGTACTCAATCACTGGCCAAATTGGTCCTTAACATGGTCGATTAATCATGTTTTGCTTCCACCATTGATAACACTTGATTTGGCCTATTTGCACCTTGACACAAAAACACATTCATTCAGAGACAACCAAAACCATCTGTCTCTAATGTATATAGTACACACAAAAACATCTAGCCATCTCTCTGCCATCCCCTATTTCCTCACACCCATACAAGCACAAACACAAATTCTACGTTGTGCACCTACCCATTCTATATTACATGTTAGTGGTTTATGGGAAAGTAGTTTTATGAGATAAAAATCAGGGTGTGATTTATAGGTTGGAGACATTCTAGGTGGTGTTGGATGAAACAAAAAAGGAGGTTTTGGTTGAGGTTCAAATTGGGATTATTTTGGGGATTTTGTTCTTTATGGGATTTTTGGTGTTTTTGGGAGTGTGAAGCTTTACATTGCAATTTTTGGTTTTGGATTTACTTTATCTTTGTGCATGTGAAGGAGGGTATGGGGGCACACGTGTGGGTGTGCTCAGAGAGAGAGAATGTACTAAAAAACTTTTGAGCAAAGAAACAATTAACCAGGCACCTTGTGAGTTTTCAGTGTTTTAAACTCTTTTCAGTTTTCACCATCCAAACAAGTATTCTCTATTTTATGGATGCCTAATGGTTTAAGATAGCCTGTCATAAGGAGGTTTTAGTGGCAGAGTATATGAATGTCTAATGTTTAATTACATTGGGTTCATGAGAAACTTGTTGGATTGGGAGTTTGATTGTTTTTCTTCTTCCTAATCCTCTTTATTCCAATAATTTGAGGAGAGATGGAGAGGGTAAGATTTATTGGATCCCTTCCATAAGCCATTGTAGGTTAAATGTATTATAAAGTTTTGACCTCTAATGTTACTTATAAAAAAAAAAAAAAAAAACAACGTATAATGGCGGAACCCCTTTCCCTTAAAATAGTATTTGGAAGACCAAGAACTCTCTGAGAGTGGCATTATTTGCATAGATTATAGTGTTTAGTAGAATCCTAATGATGGATAATTTGAGGAAGTGTGATGTTATAGTTGTGGATTGTTGTTGTATGTACAAAAAGAGTGAGGAAACCATGGATCATATACTCCTCCATTGTGAAGTAGCCAAGGAACTCTGGGATATGGCCTTATGTTGTTTGGGCTGTAGCAGGTCATGCCTAGGTGGGTGGTGGATTTTTCACTTGCTGGAATGGAAGGCTTTGTAGGCATTGTAATGCAAGCATTTGGAATGCCACTCCTTTATGCGTTATCTGCTGTATTTGGAGAGAATGTAATGTGCATAGGTCTGAAGATCATGAGAAAACAGCCTCTGAGTTGAAGCCACTACTATTGAAAATCCTTTACAATTGCTTAGTTGCTAGTGACTCTTTTTATTCTTCAAACTTGCTAGAATTTCTTAATCTCTTTGTTTTTTCTTGATTCTTGGTGTATGTATCACTTGTATACTTCTCATGTATGTGGGTTGCGCCTTGCGCTCTCAATGAATTTGTTTACTTATATTAAATTTTTTTTGGTGTTTTATTTTTTGAAAAACAATTCTATAGTTACATCTTTTCAAACGCATTTGATATTAAAAAAAAGCATGAAACGGTATTCTATTCCCTTTCTCGAGAGCATGTTTTTGAGAAAAGTTTTCAAAAACAATTCAAATAAGGCCCATACTTGCTCTTTTGTTCTGTTTTTAGATAACGGAATTTTGAGGGATACTTTGGAAAAAAGGAGTGAACCATCTGAGTCTTCTGATGAAGAGGAGTTTGATGTAAGCGTTTTTTCTTTCTTGCAATATAAATTATTATTTTTATTAGAATTAGGGTTTAGTGATTAAATTCACAATTTCTTAATTGCTTAAGCTTTTGGGAGAATTAATAATTTAACATAGTATCAGAGCAAGAGCTCTTAAGTTCGATCTGTGTCTTCTCCACTCTACCTCCCATTTAAATTCCCACATGTTGGGAGCTCACCTATGAAAAGGTAGTTTGAGCCCACACGTGAGAAGGAGTGTTAGAAGTTTGCGGTTATATGATTAAATTTACCATATCTCAATAGCTTAAGCTTTTAGGAGAATTGGTAATTTAACATGGTATCAGAGCAAGAGATCCTGAGTTCGATCCTTGACTTTATATAGCTTAAGCTATTAGGAAATGGTGAATTTAATCACTTAATCATAATTCTAATAATTTTAACTACAATTGTTTACATCACATAAAATCTTATTAAGTTTTGATCGTTGTTTCTCATGTTGATTTAGTGTGTGTATTCATGCAAATTGAATTTGTAAATGTGAAGGGAAACGTTCAAGCAGATTTTGCATTCTTTGATCCAAAATCCAATGATTTTCATGGAGTGAAGACATTGCTGCAAGCCTACCTTGATAATAAGCAGTGGGATTTGACTGGTTTTGTTGACTTGATATTGGGACAGACCACAGTGGGGACTGTTGTTAAAATAGAGGGTGATGAAGATGATGGAGTTTTTTCTATTGTGACTGCTCTAAACCTGGGAAGATATAAGGCAAGGGACAAATACTTCTAAATCCCAGCCATATTTTCTGCAATGTTTATCTCTTCTTTCAGTGGTGTGGCATATGTACTACAAACTGACTCTGTTATTAAGTCTCCTGATATATATGTTTGCAATTGCCAGTCAATAATGTTTGTACCACATTGAAAACAGTAGGAGTGTGTGCTGTTATATAGTTAGATATGCAGAAGTATGGCTTCAATCTGTTTGACTTTTCTACTGCTTTAGGGATGTCAATGGGGGTGGTTTTGGATGGGGTGGCACCAAATTTAATATGACCCCTATTAAATTTGTCCCATTCTCCATTATTGCTCTTTCTCTTTATAAAGTCTAATATTTACTTATAAAGAAAAGACCCGCTGTTATCTCACCTTTAATAGACTTGAATTTAATATTAGGTAAATGCAAGTACCTATCCTAGACTTTTACACAAGTTGCGATGAATCTACTAAGCAAGCAAACTCTTAATGTTACTCAAAATTTCAAATAGCCCCCCTGCTGTTCCAATTGCCCTCAAATTAAAAGCAAATCAATGGACATGAAAAGGAGAAAAACCTGAAGAGAGCTTTGGTTGCATCTTTTGTTGTTGTTGTCGACTTTGGTTTGGTGGCACATTTGTGGAATAATCTGCTGTTAATTTGAGGGAAACTGGAACAGTAGAGGGCCATTTTGGAATTTTTGAGCTATATTAGGGCATTGGTCGCTCAGTTTCAGATATAAGGGGACAGTGCAACTTGGGTGATAGTTTTGGTGAATATTTGTAATTTATCCTGAATATTATTTAATCCAAAAATATGCTCATAACCTGATTATATGCCCAAGAGAAGAGAAGTTTTATTAGGGATGGGGTAGGGAAGGTCACCTGACTAACACAATGACAATGCGTCTAGTTTAATGTATTTGCACATATATTTGCATTTCATATTAACATTGTATATAAAAGGACACTAAATTTATAAAAAAAAATTCCAGACTCAAATGTGAGTTCGGTCTTAAGTCCTTGCTTCAACCCTGATTATCTTCTGCACCTGATATCATATTGAATTGATGAGAAAGTTACTTGATTAGCAGTTCCTTTTGATAGAATCAAATGTAGTTTGATTGCTGACTGGCTGGTAATTTCAGCATTTGTAGATAAGCTGACCCTCATAACATTTGACTGATCAGAAGTCATGTATTTGTACTTATCAGGACCATAAATGTATCATGGAGATCAAGGAGTTCCTCCTTAAAGCATGCCAGGAGAAGGATGTAGTAGATGGCCTGAGATTAATTTTGGGAGAGCAAGCACAGAATGTGGGTCTCCTGGTCTCTCAGCGTGTGGTGAATCTTCCTCCCCAGCTTCTGCCACCTCTTTACGATGCCCTCTTTGATGAAGTCTCTTGGGCTACAGAAGATGAGGTTAGATAATAGCATTTGTGGATGGATGAGTGTGAAAAATGTCTGTTTCTTTACCTGCTGGAAACAGCATCCCTATTGTGTTCTGATATTCTTGTTTTGCCTTTGGAAGCCCACAGAAGAGCTCAGGAATTCTTTCTGCTTTAAGTTTTATATAATTTTCAGTAAAATTTACAAGGTACAGTATCGTATCATCTTTTCTTACTATTGTAGGTTGCTTTTGATTAAGAGATGAGTTACAATTGGTTTTATTTGTTTCTGGATGCAAACTACAGCACAAGAATGCTGATCAGAAAATGAAGCTGAGTAATGACAGTGATGAGGCAATAATCTATACAAAGCCGGAGGATGAAATTTTTCACAGGGTAGTGATACTTGTATTACGGCTCTCCATGCCAGAAAAAAAAAAAATTTATTATGTACTTTTTTTTTTCCTTCTTTTAACTTAGCGTACTTGTGTGGTGTATTATTTCAGCTTAGCCAGTGGTCATTCAGCTTTCCTTTGCACACTCAACAGCCAACTCATGAGGTTAGTAGTTTGTCAACCTAACATAATTTTTTGACTTACCCTAATTGCACTAAAACTAGTACTACACACCCCCAAAAAAAAAAATACAAAAAAAGAAAAAGGAAATAACTTAGAGCACAATAGTATGAGTTCAAATTCCTCTATACACTAAGCAGGTCGCAAATTGTGAGACAATTATTTCCGTTACTCTACTTACTTTGTTGCTGAGTGTGCAGCGAATGTTTTTTTTTTATTTTTTTATACAAGACATAATTTTTATTTTAGCTTAATCTAAAATGTATATGTGTGTGAAACTCTCTCATGGAGACTTGAATCTTGACCCTGGCTCCCGACATCCCACAAGCATTTATTTATGTTTGTCATTGATGCTACTATAGTGGACAGTTGTGTGTTGCTCTGTGGGCCTGGGGCTCTATTCTTGGGACTTATGACTTTATAATTTAATATTCTATTTATTTGGTTTTCATTAATTTTTTTGCAGCTAAGAAATTATCGGTTTATGGGATTAGTCATGGCTGTTGAAGCAGAAAAAATTTCTACATTCCGACAAGAGTTGAAATCTTTAATAAATGAATCCTGAGGCCAAGCATAAGGTATCAAAATTTTTTAGTTTATAAACTTTCATTTTTCTTCTGTCAACATTTCTAAGTTAGCTTTCGACTTTGCTGAGCTTGTCCAAGAGGTCTGAGGTGCCTTTTTTTTTTTTGGGGTGGGCATTTTTCTTGTACCATGGGGAATTTATCGGTAAGGATTTCACTAAATTTTGTAATCATGGGTAGTAGACCTGATTTACAAGACATTTGTCTTCTATGTTCTGTCCTTTTTTCTTAAACGTTTTAACCCTAGTTTGTCTTCTATAGTTTTCCAATTATTTGAAATTTTGGAACATATATGGCAGTTAAAACATGGTCATGACAGTATTAATGGTGACAGAAATGGTTAATTGATGGCTTAAAGCCTCGAAAAGAAGCTTAATACCGTGAGTAATTCATGGCTTCATAACATTAACTCATTAATAAATAAATGACAGTTAAATAAATGAGTAAGAAAGTAAGTAGTCATTCTTGTAGCTGTTTTATGGCATCAGGTATACAGGTACAAACTTAAATAGAAGACAAATTAGAGTATGGAAATTTTATTTTTGATGGCTTTATTTTACAGTTCTCGTTAATTTTTGTTGGGTCTAAAGTTTAAAGATGATATGAACCAGCTCAAACCTTGTCTTGGTATGGGCTTCATGGCCTTGTCCAGGACCAGGAGATTCGCTATCCAACACAGGGCCCTGATCACATTTAACTTGTACATAAAGTGTCCCAGTGTGTTTAGCAGGCTATTGAATGATAAAGCCCTTTGCCACGTGATGCCATGTTCTTTTGCTTTTCTCCGTTTTCATGACCTGACCTGGCAAAAAGTCATTAACAACTCAACAATCATCAACTTTAGCAGCCCAAAGGCCCCATTATTGTTTTCTGGTTTAACTTTGTTTTCTGGTTTAATTTACACTCATGGGGTTTTCAAGAGGCTTGTAGCTCAATTAGTTGGCATCTTATAGTGTTTTTAATTAGGACATTTAGGGTTTCAATCACTTTCCAAATGTAACTATCAAGTTATTTAAAAAATAAAAAATAAAAGCTTGCACTCGGTTATTGAGAAGCAAAACAATAAAAAAAAAGAATCAGGACAAGGGTTCAAGTGATAGTCCAATTATAATAATTTGAATTCTCCTATTATAACTATCAAATTATCTATAAAAAAACAAAAAATAAAAGCCTGCACTTGGTTGTTGAGAAGCAAAACAATAAATTAAAAAAAAAAAAATCAGGGCAAAGGTTCAAGGGATAGTCCAGTTTTAATAATTTGAATCCTAACTCTCTTTCCCTTTTAGCTCAACTAGTTGACACCTCATTGTGTTTCCAATAGAGACATTTAAGATTTAAATTATCTATATATATATATATAAAAGCTTGCACTCAGGTTGTTGAGAAGTAAAACAATAAAAACTAAGGGCAAAAATATTGTTTCTGATTAGGGTTCAAGTGATATCCAGTTATAATAGTTTGAATCTTCTCTTCAAACCACCCCCCCACCTTCCCCCACCCGCAACACATATACATATTCTCATATACTGTACGTCTCTAAAACTTGCTTGAAGTTTGGTTTTTCTCCTTAAAACTATTGACAACTTTACATTTTCTATCATGTCATTCACTCTCATTAACTTTAATTCTATGTGCCTAACTAGGTTATAGTAGTATTTTTAGTATTGGAGAATTTGACATGGTTGATTTGGACCGTTAAATTTAAAAGAAAAATTCATACTTGAGGTGAACATTGTGGGGGGCAAAAAGATCCTGATGAGAATGTGGGCCTTTTGGGCCGTGTTAAGGAAGGCCGACCTGCTACTGGGTTTAGAATTTGTTGGTCTTGTAGGTCGGCCATACGAAATTCGAGGATCCGGCCGAGGGTGAACTTACCCTCGGACGGACACGAAGAACTCGGGGTTTCGTAATAAAGATTAGGGGATGACACGGTTAAGGCCACGATGGTTAAAAGGGGTAAACCAAGAATGCCCCGAAGCAACGGTGTTGAAGAAATGTCAAAGATAAAAGGCTGCTACCTACATTAAAGACCACTTGCACCTACTGCACTGGCCGCATTGATGGGGAAGTGACACACGAACAATGGAAGAGAAACTTAAGGTTCTTATTCAAAGAGCAACGGGAAAAGAAATATCTAGGCTAAAGGGGAGGTAAAGCGACACGTGTACAAAGTATTCAAAAGAGTAGTATTTAAAGAGCAATCTAAGACGGAAAAAGGGGGCTCCCTCTTTGTAACCAAAAAGAAAGAGAAAAAGAGAGAGAAATTATATAAGAACGAGTTCTCGAGCATGTCCAAGGGGCAGATTGGTTCGAAGCATTCTTTGTTGTTTCTTTTTAGTCTTTATCATCTTTAGCTTCTTTAACATTTAATCCTCAAACGCTTCTAACACAGGTTTCAAACCCACACTCTACAAATTACATTGTTTAAGGCTCGTTGGGCAGCTGGGCCGTAAATGCTTGTTCTTGGGGCGGGTGCAATTGTCACTTACAATTTGGCGCCGTCTGTAAGGAAATTTAGTCTAGAAGAGGTAGGGATATTATGGCGAGCTTAGGCTCTCACCATGCGAGTCACAAGGATCACAACGGAAGATCATTTCAACGTCTTGAGCATCGTAGGGATCGTGAGGGGAGTGTCCATACGAGTATCCAAGTGCTTGGCCATACTCATGGAGGGGTAGCCTTGCACCCATGATGAGGGTTCTAAATCCATGCGAGAGGGAAATCGATCGTTTGAAGAGGAAGTTACGCCGTGCTAAACGTAAGGCTTCCCGTCCTTGTCTAGTTCTTCCTCGGAGAGGGGGGATAGGGAGGCTGGCCACGGCTCGGGGTCGCGCACTCCCACCGGTGCGACATCCTCCGGTGAGGAGGGCGACCAACCAACTCGCGGACGTAAGAAGCCTCGTTCTAGGGGCTTAGGTAACGATACCATGAGCGGGGCGTTGCACCGGCTCTCTAAATCTCCGTTTTCGTGGAGGATTGAGAGGGGAGGCTCCCCGGGGAGGTTCACCCGGCCCGCCTTCACCATTTATAATGGCCGGACCCCGATCCGGTGGAGCACGTGAGCCACTTCGGCCGAGAGGATGGCGGTGCACTCTCACAATGAGACTCGATGTGTAAAGTTTTCCCCTCCCGGCTTGGGACTGTGGCTATGAGATGGTTTAACGGTCTCGAAATCACAGGGTCCGTAGGCTCGTTTGGGGGTGACTAGGGCGTTTGCTTCGCGGTTCATTACGTGTAGCGAGTCCCTGGCCATTAGATTGCTATCCATGGCCATGAAGGAAGGGGAGACAACGAAAGCATACTCCGGCCGTCTTGGGAGATGTTTAACGAGATAGATGGTGACTTTGATGAGGTGGCGCTTAATACCTTTAAAGTAGGTCTCCCTGCGGCCACGACCTAAGAAAGTCTTTGACGAAAAAGCCGTGCCGGTGTACGCCGCCTTATGGATCGTATTGATGAGTACGAGGGTAGAAGAGGACCGGCGGCAAGGGAAGGGAAAGGAAAAGGTTATCCGCGGGGAAAGAAGGGATTTCAAGCGGGATAAATACCACAACAACAAGCCGAGGAGGGATTACTTTGGGCAATCGGCTCGGCGGCTCTCAGTTGTAAATACGGTGTTCGGCCGGTGCATCGAGTTACTAGAGAAAGTTCGTAAAGAGCCTTTCTTCGAGGTGGCCGAGCAAGATGGCGGGGGACCACTGCGAGAAGAAACCAAAATCTCTTTTGCCGGTACCATGCCATCGGGATGTAGGCCACACCACGAAGCTGTCGGACATTGTGGAACCATCTAGAGCGGCTCGTCGGTGAGGGAAAGTTAAAGCGAGCACTTGTGTCGGCCTGCGGCGAGCCGGTCAAGTTGGTTCAAACAACCGGAGAGGAACAACATATCTCGGCCGGCCTTGGGAACAATTAATGTTATCTTCGGCCACAGCGGGCGCCGGATCGAGTCCCGCTAGGGTGATGGCGGTTTCCCGTCAACGGAGACCAGGGACATGGGTCACGGAGCCGAAGAGGTCGAAGGGCACTGCCCGCCCTAGATTTCTCGGAGGAGGATAAGGTAGGGACCATCCAACCCCGTGACGATGCTCTTGTGGTTACCCTCGGGGTGGGAACTATGACGTGAGGAGGGTGATGATAGATCGGGCGGCGGTGCGGATATCATGTACCACGATACGTTTAAGGGGTTAAGATTGAAGTTGGAAGACCTTACCCACTTATGACTCGCCCTTTATAAGCTTCGAAGGGAAGCGAGTTGTGCCGAAGGGACGGTCCGTTTGCCGTTCGGTCGGCTCGGAGACGGTGGAGGTGGACTTCATCGTCGTTGATGCGTACTCTCCCTACACGGCCATCCTTGCCGGGCCTTGGTTGCATGCGCTTGGAGCCGTCTCCTCTACCTTACATGTTAAGTTAAATTCCCTCGGGGGAATGTGTTGAGAAATCCTCGGCAACCAATCGGTAGCCGGGCGGTGCATATCGAGCTGCGGTGCGCATCGGAGACGGAAGCGAGTCTTCGGCTTTGATCAACAAGGGGTTCGCGGTTAACGGCTCGACTCATCTGGAGAGGTGACGGGAGATGAGACACGGTGCGAGGATTAGAGAAGTTTCCGGTGGCCGATGACCGGAGAGATTCTTCCAAGTCGGTGTACTTTTGCCACGCCGAAGAAAATGGAGTTGTTAGAGTTCTTGAGGGATAATGTTGACGTTTTTGCGTGGGATCCTTATGAAACTCAGTCGGATCGGGCTTCATTTGTCATCACCTAAATGTCGACCGGCCATCATTCCAAGGAGGCGGCCACCTCGGCGATCTTCCGGGGAACATTCGAGGCTGTGAAGGAAGAGGTGCTCAGCTCGAAAAGTGGGGCTATCAAAGAGGTTTTCTACCCGAGTGGTTAGCCCATCTGAGTTGTCGTTAAAAGAAAAATGGAACGTGGAGGGTATGTGTGGACTTCTGAGTACGAACAAGGCTGTCCCAAGGATTCGTTCCCGATGCCACGTATTGATCAGGCGGTGGATGCCAGCTTTCGGTCATCCTCGGATGAGTTTCTTAGACGCCTTCCGGGGTTATCACCGAGATTCCCTTGGCAACTTTGGGGGATCGGAGAAGACCGCATTCATTACGCCGACGGGGAATTACCATTATAAGGTCATGCCGTTCGGTGCGAAGAATCTTGGGGCTACTTATCAAAGGATGATGACCGAGAATGTTCGAACGGCGGATGGGGAAAACCATTGAGGTATACGTTGACGATATGGTGGTGAAAAGCAAAACAATCCCCTACCGCATGTGAAAGATTTGGCCGACACTTTTCGGAATGCGAGAAGGTACAAGTTGCGCCTCGATGCCTCGAAATGTTCTTTCGGCGTGGGTTACGGTAAGTTCTTGGGATACATGATTACACGCGTAGAGGCATAGAGGTAAACCCGGTGCGAGGTTAAGGCTATTCGGGACTTGCCGGCCTCCTCGGAACCGAAAGAAATTCAAAAGTTGACGGGAATGATTGCCGCTTTGAACGGGGTTCATATCTCGGTCGAGTGGCCGGTGTCGTCCTTTCTTCCAAGCTGAATAAGTGGAAAGGGTTTCGGTGGACCGAGGGCTGCGAGTTAGCCTTCCAACGGCTTAAGCAATATCTATCTCGGCTACCCGTCCTTTCTCGTCCGAAGCACATGAGATTTTGTTTGCTTATCTGGCGGTGGCCGTCACGCGGTCGGCCTTGTCTGATAAGAGATGATAGCGGGGGTGCGAGAGGCCGGTATATTATGTTAGTAAGTCTTTGGGTGATGCGAGGTACGTTATCAACCTTTAGAGAAAGCGCTCTGGCCGAGTGGTTCATGCCACGCGAAAGCTTCCCCATTACTTTCGGTCCACGGTGGTTGTTTTGACCCCGATTGCCCCTCGAGTCGATTCTGCGTAGCGCGGGCTACTCGGGAAGGATAGCAAAGTGGGGGACCATCACAGGGGCTTTTGATGTAAAGTATAAGCCTCGCACCTCGGTGAAGGGCCGGATCCTCGGCACGACTTGGTGGCGGAATTTCGAGCCCTTGTTGGAAGAAAAATCGGTTGGTGTGATTACTACTTGCGTGCCTCCCGATTTGGAAAATATATGTGGATGGGGCGGCTAATCGGAAGAGGATGCTGGTGTTGGACTTGTTCTTATGTCCCCGAAGGAATTGTCTTCGAAAAATCTTTGAGATTGGCGTTCTCGGCTACTAATAATGGTGAATACGAAGCGGTCTTGGTAGGCATGAAAATGGTGCATAGGATGGGTGGCGGGGAAATCCACATCTTCTCGGATTCTCGGCGAGGTGGTCGGACGGGTCACGGGGACCATGGAGGCTAGAGATCCAAGGATGCGAGAATATTTGACAAGGTTAAGCGTCGGCAAACTCAATTTGGCTCCTTCGCCTTAACTCGCTATCTCTCGGAGCGGAAACACCCACGCGGATTCCTTAGCCACGGCGGCAACGTCCTCGGCTCAAGGTTTACCTAGGGTTATCCTCGTTGAAGATTTGCTAGAGCCCTCTCTAGTCATTACCAACGCACCTCGTATCCATGTAATAAGGCACGGACCTAGTTGGATCGACTGGTCGTATCTTTTCTTAGGGATGATGTCCTTCTGAGGACAAATCCGAAGCGAGATAAGATACGCCGAAAGGCGCCACGATTACGGATTTGTCAGGGATCAAAAATTGTACAAAAGATCCTTTTCGGGACCGTACTTGTTGTGTGTACACCACGATTTAACGGAGGGGCTTCTAGAAGAATTGCATGAAGGGATTTGTGGCGGCCACGCTGGGGAAGGTCCTTGGCTCACGAACGCCGACTCGGGGTTATTGGTGGCCCAATATGCAAAGGGAGGCCAGACTACGCCGGGGAAATGTGATCGGTGTCGGAGATTTGCCATAATATTCACCAACACGGAGGGGTTCTTAACCCTCTCTCCGGCCCTTGGCCCTTTGCACGATGGGGCTTGGACATTGTAGGGCCGTTCCGAGGAAGGCTGGCGGCAATAAAAGATGGCTTCTTGTGGGAACGGACTATTTCACTAAATGGGTTGAGGCTGAGCCCTTGGCAAATATAAGAGACATTGATTCCAAGAAGTTTGTACGGAAAAACATCGTTACCGGATTCGGTATACCACGCACGCTCGTCTCGGACAATGGTGTTCGGTTTGACGGTAAGGCTTTTAGGAAGTATTGTGGTGACATGGGTATTATGAATAGGTATTCCACCCGACTTATCCTCGAGGAAACGGGGCGAGTAGAGGCCGTTAACAAAGTCATCGTCGGTGGGCTAAAGAAAAGGTTGGATGATGCGAAAGGCGGATGGGTAGAAGAGCTCCCTCGTATTACGTGTGGACGTATTGGACCACACCACGCGGGTCCTTTGGAGAAACTCCATTTTCTATGACTTACGGGGCCTAGGCGGTGATACCTCTGGAATGCGGTTTTCCCACCTTAAAGACCCGGCTCCTTTAGTTACGAGAATAACAATGAACTCCTAGAAAAGGGCCTAGATTTGCTTGAGGAACGGCGCGAGGCGGCAATGGTCGAGATGGCTTATTATCAACGAAGCTAAAACGAGGATATGATGCCCGTATGAAGCTAAGACCACTTGCACTGGTGATCTTGTGTTAAGGAAGGTTATAGGCACTTCTAAGAACCCGGCTTGGGGCAAGGCTGGGACCAAGCAGGAAGGCCCCTATCGCATTGTTTCGGTAGCGAGGCATAGGGTCATATAGGCCTAGGCGATCTAGACGAACGAATAGTACCACGTCCATGGAATGTAAATAATCTTAGAATGTATTATTATTAATGAAATGAGCTTTTGTCGGTGTGTATTTCAAAATTATGAGTAGCTCAGACGTTTGAAGTTATAATTTTTAAGAATCAAACGAAACTTGGTTAAGTGCGGTCCTCGGACCACCGACCTTGTGGAAATTGATGTCTTGTCATTTGTTAAACGGAGAACCTTAGTTATGCGGGTCTTCGGACCTCCTACTTTGAGGAAAATTAACATTTTGAAGCTATAATTTTTAAGAATCAAACGAAACTTGGTTAAGTGCGGTCCTCGGACCACCGAAGCCTTGTGAAAATTGATGTCTTGTCATTTGTTAAAACGAGAACCTTAGTTATGCGGGTCTCGGACCTCCTACTTTGGGGAAAATTAACATTTGAAGTTACAATTTTGAAGAATCAAACGAGAAACTTGGTTAAAGTGCGGTCCTCGGATCACCAACCTTGTGGAAATTGATGTCTTGTCACTTGTTAAAACGCAGAACCTTAGTTATGCGGGTCTTCGAACCTCCTACTTTGGGAAAATTAACATTTGAAGTTATAATTTTTAAGAATCAAACGAAACTTGGTTAAGTGCGGTCCTCGGACCACCTGACCTTGTGGAAATTGATGTCTTGTCATTTGTTAAACGAGAACCTTAGTTATGCATAGGGTCTCGGACCTCCTACTTTGGGAAAATTAACATTTGAAGTTACAATTTTTAAGAATCAAACGAAACTTGGTTAAGTGCGGTCCTCGGACCACCAACCTTGTGGAAATTGATGTCTTGTCACTTGTTAAACGAACCTTAGTTATGCGGGTCTCGGACCTCCTACTTTGGGGAAAATTAACATTTGAAGTTACAATTTTTAAGAATCAAACGAAACTTGGTTAAGTGCGGTCCTCGGACCTGACCTTGTGGAAATTGATGTCTTGTCACTTGTTAAAACGAGAACCTTAGTTATGCGGGTCTCGGGACCTCCTACTTTGGGAAAATTAACATTTGAAGTTACAATTTTGAAGAATCAAAACGAAACTTGGTTAAGTGCGGTCCTCGGACCACCAACCTTGTAGAAATTGATGTCTTGTCACTTGTTAAAGAGAACCTTAGTTATGCGGGTCTTCGGACCTCACTACTTTGGGAAAATTAACATTTGAAGCTATAATTTTTAAGAATCAAACGTAAAATTGGTTAAGTCTTATCTTCGGACCACCATTACGATCAAGGTTATCTCCTTATCATGTACGGATGTTAATGCGTTACTTGTTTATTAAACTCGAATCTTAAGTTCTATATCTTAAGTGTTGAGTAAATTTGTATAGGAAATGGTCCTCGGATCTTACATCTTACTAGATACTATGATATGCATTACAAAGGTTTAATCATTATATGAGGTCCTTTCTCCTTTTTAATTGAGGCATTGTTTAAGTGTATTAACCATGTCACCTTGTATTAAATCTTTAATAATATACGCATGATTGTGTGGAAGTTATGATTGTGCAATCCTCGGAGTAAGATTTTTACACTCTTAGAAACTTTTGATATGACTCGATGGGAAACTTTTGTAATAAGCACAAAAAGAATAAAGTAAAAACGAGATACAATCCAAGTGAAAAGTAAACGAAATCGTTCTTTATTAATCGATTGAGTATGCATTACATATATAATTCGAAAAAATGGAAAAAGAGAAGCCCTAGCTAAGTCCTCGAGTTTGTTGGAGGAGGATCTTGCGAGAGAGGTACTAGTGCCCTCGGTCGTTCTCAACTCCGGTTCAAAGCGAGTCATAACACTGCTTTCCTTTATCCATTGTCTTTGTTGGAAGGACGTTGGGTTCCCTTTGTACGCTCAGTCCTTCTGCTGCATCCCAGCTCCTCCTTCCTTCTCTTTATTGGAACCGAGAAGGTTACGTAGGATCGAGGATTTCTTTGTGGGACTGCGGAGGTAGAACGGAAGAGTTGTCTCGGGGGGTAGGAGTAGCGGCGGGAGCCTCTTCCATCTCCTGTATTTCTAGGGAAGCCAAACGTTCTCGGACTTCCTCGGAAATCCGAAGATTGGGGAACTCTGCTACGTTTAAAGCTTCGCCCCATACTTTTTGACGAGTATTCGCGGCATAAAGTCGCGAATTCTTCTGTCATTTGCTCCTCGGTGGTTGCTACCCCTTCATCGAAACTTGCACTGCTTGCAGCGGCTTGAAGAGAGAGTTGGAAGGCGGCGGCTTCTTCCTTTATGGCGCCGGTTGCTTCTTCGGATCAGAGCACTCCCTTTGAGCTTGGGAGAGCTCTTCATCTCTTTCACGAAGGAGCTAGCTTGTTGTCCTTCTATCTGGGTCTTCATAGTCTTGAAGTTGGACTCGACCTAGTTTTCTCTCTCTCCTCGAGATCTGCTACCTCCGAGGTCGGCTTTTCGTTCTCGGCAAGGGGTTTGTACCCGAGGACTTCTCGAGTCTCCACCTAATTTCGAGCTCGGCTACGGCTATTTTCCGAGTGTCTTCAATAAACTTTTCGGCTACAAAGACCTCTGAATAGCACAGCAACAAAGTATGATGGAGTTAGGAGTAACAAAAACAAACTTACTTATAAATATTGTTAAAAGGAGAAACACTTACCGGCGCTAAGTCTCTTTTTAGGGAGAGGAATAGTTGTGGTGGCCCGTTTTTTCCAAGGTCTCCATGTTCTTGGGCGGCGAAGGGGCGTTCCGGGACCTCGGCCGGGGTGGTGGGCATGGCCTTGTTGAGCTGCCCTTATGCGGGTGGCGGGGAGATGGGAGCGCCGTCCGGCCTTAGATCGGGGGACCGGGTGGTCGGTGCTCGGCGCACTTCTGACCTCGTCACGATTTCCCCGAGTTCAGGCGAACGGGCTCTACCCTTGCCCTTGTCCGGCTCCTGGCTGTTGGGCGGTGGGAGTTGTTGACGTGGTTTCTTGGGGTCTTTACTAATCGTCCCTCATTATCCCCACTTCCTCTTCTTCTTGGGATCCTCGGTTAGCGAGTTTGGCTCGAGTGGAAGAGGAGGTAAAGCTGAGGGAACTTGGGACGTCCGTTTTCTTTTGCACGCAACTTTGGCAGCCCTTGTTGGTGAGGAGACCACTGCATTCTTCCCATTTTTCTTCTAATTCGTCTTCGGGAAGGGCAATCACAAACCCAACAATTCCAGAGGCCTCGGTGGCTTCTTCCTCCTCGTCGGAAAGTACCACAAGCGCGGGTTCCCGCGAGGTCTCTCGGTATCTTCGAGACGGAATTGATCTATCTCGTCGTCGAGTGTATGTGAAGAAGACACACTTGCTCTTGGAACAGCCGAGTTGCTTGTGAGTGCACGGCAAGAGGCTTCTTGCTATTGGCCGGTTGTACAAAATGGTGTTAGGAGCGTCCAGGGAGGTCGTGATCGTCCGGGAAATGGGGCCGAGCTACGTTTATCTTCTTTCGTCGTCGGTCGCCCGCAATTATGGCGTTCTCTATCTCTGGAAGTCCAGGAAAGGGGAGTGTATCCTAGAATAAGGTGAGCAGCCCGGAGTTGTAAGTCTTCAGCGACGAACACTTCGGCGAAGTACTCGGTTTAGATACTGCGATGTTACGGTGGCTTAGACGAGGCGCACGTGTTGCTTATTTGCAAAGAAGACGTCAAAATAAACAAACACAGTCGGATTCACACGAGATGTTTAACACATTTAAGTAAGTACGAATATGCATTTTTGGTGTGTGCTGAAGAAGTTGTCTTGTGGGAAGATTAATCCTACGGCGTCGCACACGGATCCCCCGGCCCAGGCGGGGCGGTGGAGGCGGGTCGTGCCGGTTCCCGGACACGATCAAGTAGTCGTCCTTCATGCCTTTGTTTGATTTGGGCGGACGGAAATTAACCTAACGGTCTTTGAATGAGATTTAATATAATAACCTACTTTAGAAAGTTTATGGGACTCGTATAGGAACACGACATCGTGCCATGTGAGGTTTAAACCCATACGCTCGTTTAGAGCATCTACACTACCTAAAACCCTAAAAACGTTTGGGAGGCATTGATCGGGACACAACCGGTGGTTGCGAAGGTACTCCTCATTACGGGTTTCATTGGAAGGGTCATCCCACCCTGCATAAAGGCTATCATAGGGATGATAACCTCTCCCTCTTTCCTAGAGCCGGCCACAGCCTGTAGGAGCAATATTTTTAGTCCTACATCGTGGGAATACGGTACTTGGCCCTAAAACCCTCTATCCCGGCGACGGTATCAACTAGACACTTAAACTTACCCATTAGAAAGGAACGAAAAGTTAAACTCTAAAGGGGAGGGTGTTTACGAAGGCAGTAGAGGCGTATCCTGTCAGGAGAAAAGGTTAAGAATAGAGAGAGTAAGAACTTACAAAGTTGAAGGTACGGAGTTTCCACGGTTTTCGCGGTAAAGAATGATTGTTGTTGTTTTGATGGGATTGATCACGATGACTTAAATGAAGGCGCGAGGTTCCGAGAAGCGTCACGACGTGCGAAAAAGGCGGCCTCGAAATTATATTTGTCCCGCCTAAAATTTCGTGGAGTAATGAGGGCGTTGGATGCCCGTCTCACTTAGTTGAACGTGAGGGACAAAGTGTAGCGCGGTATTAAATACGCGCGTTGTTCAAAATAAAACCGCCAAATGGCATCTTACGGGACGCGAAACGATTTCCACACGTGCCATTACTCACAAAGTGAATGGAGTGGGTTCTCGTCGGATCAAAACCTATTTTTCTCCTCGGACGTTGAAAATTAGAGTTTTGAGGGGCTATTGTGGGGGCAAAAAAGATCTGATGAGAATGTGGGCCTTTTGGGCCGTGTTAAGAGAAGGCCGACCTGCTCTTTGGGTTTAGAATTTGTTGGTCTTGTAGGGTCGGCCCATACGGCAGAGGTCGAGGATCCGAGTAGAGGGTGAACTTACCCTCGGACGGACACCGAAGAACTCGGGGTTTCGTAATAAAGATTAGGGGATGACACGGTTAAGGCCAATGGTTAAAGGGGTAAACCCTAGAATGCCCCAAAAGCAACGGTGTTGAAGAAATGTCAAAGATAAAGTACTACCTCCACGTTAAAGACCACTGCACCTACCACCACAGCCGCATTGATGGGGAAGTGACACACGAGCAGTGGAAGAGAAACTTAAGTTTACTATTCGAGAGCCTTTGGGAAAAGAAATATCTAGGCTAAAGGGGAGGTAAAGCAACACGTGTACAAAGTATTCAAAAGAGTAGTATTTAAAGAGCAATCTAAGACGAGAAAAAGGGGCTCCCTCTTTGTAACCAAAAGAAAGAGAAAAGAGAGAGAAATTATATAAGAACGCAGTTCTCGGCTTATGTCGAGGCCAGTTGGTTGAGCATTCTTTGTTGTTTCTTTTTTAGTCTTTATCATCTTTAGCTTCTTGTTTAATCCTCAGAAACGCTTCGCTTTTGGGTTTCAAACCCACACTCTACAAATTACATTGTTTAAGGCTCATTGGGCCTGGGCCCGTAACTGTTCTTGGGGCCAGGTGCAATTGTGCACTTACAAACATGTAGCACGAAATTATTGGTTAAATACTCAGTATTAAAGATCTTTTTTAGTTTAGGAACAAAAAAGAAAGAACATTGTTCAATTGTTAAAGGGGTGAGAAAAATCTTTTTAAAACATAAAAAAATAACGAGCAACATTTTATATTGTTTAAGGAAGGAAAACGAAATTCATATAAATTTTAAGCACGAATAAAATATTCTTGCCAAAAATCAAGGTAGTTGTAGAATTATTCATATATTAACTAATTATTTAAGAACGGAAAAGGAAAAAATCATTGTTCAATAGAAACTTTTTTTTTTAACAATATTAGTGTAAATTTTCTCTCAGAACCTTAGGATAAAATAAACATTGGTTGCATCCAACAGCAAAGTAAATGTACCATTTAAAAGATGAGTGGCCAATTTAGCCTTATTGGAGTCACTGTTTCCATTTCCATATATAGTCGAGCCAGGGGTCTATATTCTATAATCATGTCCTATTGAGCCCACCAGCCACCATTGTTAGGAAACACGGATCCTAACCCAGATGTGATTTGGTACTAATTAAGTACTATCAATAGAAAATAGAGAACAAAAAAAATCATTGCATGCACATACAAACACTAGACTTGATTCACCTAAAATTAAGATTTTTTTTCAAGGTAATTCAATAGTTAAGGGTGGAGGGTTTGAATTTTGAATGTATTTATTGGAAATAGTAGGAGACACTAACCAATTGAGCTAAAAGACTCTTGATATCTAAAACTAAGATTATATCCACGTAATCACTTCAATTTTATTATGATGGTTACCATAATTATATGCTATACGCACGTGTGAATTATAATAATGAGCTTAGAATTTTTAATAGTTATAGGAAACCATTAATACCAAATCATAAGGGAAGGAGGTGACCTATAGACCCTTGAATCTCCGACATAATATTTATAGTAGATTATACTCAAGCACATATCTCTTTAACCATCTCATCTACCCATTTCCTAAGGGCAAAGGCCCCTTAGAGACATTTGAAGCACATCCGTACATATTTATTTTAAGTTAGGAATCGGGACCCACCCAAAACTCAGACTTGGAATGGTGATTCCACTTTTTTGGGTCCTCCTTGAGTAGGTGTCTAAATTTATTTTTCAGAGAGAGAGAGAGAGAGAGAGAGAGAGAGAGAGAGCTCTAAACTATAATGTAGCGAGGCAAGAGGAACATGAAGCACATGGTAGGGGATTGGGACTTGCTGTCCTGTGGCCCCAAAATGATACCTAAAGATATTGACGAATCATTGGAGTGAAATAATGACAAGTTTTGCACCATGTGTTAAGGATCGTGGGATGGATTGTTGTTGTTATTATTATTATTATTTTTATTATTTCATGATTTTGCATGTGAGAAGATATAGAGCGAATTCATTTACATAACTTAATGCACAAATTAATGTGGTGCCAAAGTTGTGATCAATATATGACAAAGTGATGATAATAATGAGTTTATGTTCTCATTAATTACAACTTACCACCTTAATAGAGAAAAAAATATTGAAAAATATATTACATGCCTAGCATTACTTAGGTACTGATTGTATTATCCCATAAGTTTGAAACATACTCAAACTTATATAGCTTCCTAATTAAGATCAATCCATCAAAATTTTCCAAATTGTGGACCAAATAGCTTCAACAAGGGAATATATCATATTTGGTCATGTTTTGCTAAACAGAAGGGGGGACCATTGTGACTCACCCTCCTAAGCGTGACCATAAAGGCACCTCCCACTTGAGAATGTTAAATTGAACTATAGCAATTATGGTCAGGGGTGACCACAGACCTCACTCTAGGCCCACGAGAGAATTAGTAAATCAGGAGTTAGCTGCAAGATGCAACCCCACTCTCTGCCAAGGTTCGAGAATGGGACCTCAAGATAGCGGTCACATACCTTGACCACTAGGCCACCCCTCTCGGTGGTATCATATATGGTTCTTGAATTCATCTAATTTTTCAATTTCATATGATCTTTAAATAATATAAAATGATTCAATTATAGATGGTCACATGACACTCTTAGTCTTACCCATAATAGATTCTAGAATTAATTTGGTTGGGCATTAATGTGAGTCTAGTTTTTTAATACCACGGCAAAAGTTTGTGTCTTTGTCTAAAGGCTGGGCAAGGAAAAGAAACAACCCTACGATAATTAAATGCCAACCCAAAAGTAGCTTAATTCCTAAACACAATAAATAGACTTGAGAAACAGAACTACTATCATTTAGCTCCAGGAAATGAATCGCAAAATTTATTGCTTTCCAAAGTCCAAACCCAAGCGTTTATGAACACGAAACTTGGAGATCCAAGCATGTCTTTTTTCCATGATTCCATAAAAGACTAATCGATAGTAAGGAAGATATCTAAGCAGAAAAAACAAGATAGAAAGGAAGATATCCAATTCTGGTTTACTCAACTCATTTAACATAAAAGCAGTAACATCAAAGAAGGGAAAGTTTGGAAGTTTTAATTATTAGGCTTCACACAAACAACTTTTAAGCCAAGTTTCACCAACTACTTACGTTTGAACAAAATCATTTTCTTTGGAAGTAGATCTTGGCAAAAACTTTTTACACACCATGTATTTTGCAGTGTGGTTTATAACTGAATACGTGATTTAAAGTCACGTATTTAAGTTATAAAAACAACTGTATGTAAAGCAAATACCACTCGTGGATTGATCTTTGTTTTCCTTCCATATAGAAAATAACTTAATTTCGTTGGTACTCAGAGTATCAAAGTTATTTCCTTAAGTGTTGGGTCCGTGTTTTGTTCGAGGATTGCCTAAAAATACTACTAGAATACTCAGCATGAAGCATACACTTTGCCCTAAATTATTACTCAACTAAATTAGAACGTCATTAGAGTTCCCATTGCTTAAAGGAATCCTTTGACGACAGCTTTGCTATATTAACTATTAAAAAGGACAATGATTAAAGTTCGCTAATCACAATCCACAACTTATTATTTCTTAATAGCCGGCCACGTTTATAAGTGAATGCTAGCAACTCTTATCATTGGTTGTTGGTATGTTCAATGGTCCATTAATGATGTACTACAGTTTGGATTTATCCATATTGTCTTTTGTTTTTGTTTACTATATTTATCCAAAAGTTAGAAATGATGGCAAAGTCTTTTTTGGATAACAAAAACAATAACAAACATTAATAACCGAAAAGTTTATTACAAATTATTTCTTTTTTATTGAGGGTACAATGATAATCCACCATAAATCACGGGCATTGAAATAAAATAAAAGCATCATTGCTAGCATTGTCTATTCTTGATAAACACATCTGCATAATAGTTAGCTTCTCAGTATGTGTGCTCAATCTACAAATTAGGAAAAGATTTCAATATACGAAACAAAAGAAAAAGAAAAGGGTCTAAACATGAAAAATGAGAGAAAAGAAGACATTGGCTTTTATTTATAATTATTTGATAAAGTACTTTAGATTAAACATCGTTTAAATTCTTGGTTGAGTTGTTTTTAAGTAAACTAAAGGAAAGAAAATAATGCAAATCACCTATATAGTTTACCAAATAAGAAGAATTAATAATTTAATTTCTATTTTTATTACATCATTTTTATCCTCGTACTATTTTTTTCCCCTCACTGATCACATATGCACTTGAGTAAAATAAAATAAAACGAGATACATGAATTTTCCCCAACTATTTTTAAGAGATTTTGATAAGTGAAATTGTGAAAGTGTCTCTTCTAAGGAAAATGATGAAGTCTCAATTTCCTATTCCTATCTCATCTGTCCCACCTCCGAGAGAGAAGGAGGGAAAGGGGGCCGGGATGGTTTGTTTATTGTTGTCAAGTCAAATGGTCCTCAAGTCATTAATGTATGGCTGAGTTAATTTGACAATAGCCATCCCTCAAAGCCAACAACAACATCAGAATCATTTGAAAGCATTGAAATTAGAATTGTAAATGAAACGGGTTGTTTAAGAAAAGTTTGGGTTAGTTTTAGGAAGATTTGGTTTATGCTTATTTATTTAGCAAACGAGCTAAGTTCAAACTTAAGTTTAGGCTCAAATATCAAACAAGTCAATCTCAAGCATATTAATGTATTTATTATGAACAGATCTCATGAGTATAAGACTCAATTTAAATTTATATGCACACACACATCAAAAAAAAATTTTAATTTTTAAAAAAATTAATTTATAAAATATTTGTTCTGACCCATTTTTTTCCTTCGGCTACAAGCCAAAAACTAAGGGAAGCCCATATTATGCGGGCCCTTAAGAGGGAGAAAGCCCAAACCAAAATATTGGCTAATAAAGCCCTAGCATGAAAGGCAAAATACAAGGAATTACGCAGAAAGGATCAATAGCTCTAATAAATTTGACACAACTCGACCTCACTATATGCCCGTGGTGGCCAAGTCTAAATGAAAGGTTAGTGTGAAAGATATTCTTTTTACTCTATTGTTCGATATAAAGTTCATTTAAAATAACTGAAACCCATTATTATTCAATAATAATTGTAGTCTTATTTTCTTATGTCCTATTTTGTATGTTACCTAAACTTTGCATTGAGTTTTATTAAAATGGGACCCAATTTAGAATGAGATCCTGAAATCATTCAAGATTGTTGCTTTAAACCATTAATCTTGGGGTGTACTGTTCATATATATATATTTTCTCTAGAGCTTAAACAACAATGAGCAGTCGCCTCTGGTGGTCTAGTACGTACCTAATATTAATATCCAGAAACTCTAGAGAGATGGAGGAAGTAAGAACTGTAAAATGGTGGCCTTTTTTCTTGGCTTTTTCCTATTAAAGACGTTTGATTTGACACCAATTTCATCCACAATACCTACCAAGAAAAATAATAGATAGCACTACTTATTGGCAAAGAAAAAAAAGCTCAAAGAGCATGCCTGTCACAGACACATGGCCATTGTGCATTCTTTTGTAATCTGAGTGTGTCTGTATTGTGGCCTTTTAGGATGAAGATTCAAGCACTCTTTCATAAATATGTCATGATCCTGGTTGTTCATGTTTGCCATCAAGGGTATATAGCCTATCGTCCTTTTGGGCTCATACATCCTTCTCCACTGACCACTGACCAGAAGTAAAGGTGTAAATACATTAATAGGAGGCCCACTACTTTCGGTGCTCGAGTTGAATGTTTTATGAAATTTCTAATTTCCATAAAACTTAGATGCAGACATACAGTACCTTAGGTATAGGTGTCGTTGTAGGTTAAGTTTTACAAATAGATTCAAACACCTGGTTGCACATCAAATAGATTCAAACACCTGGTTGCATCGACCAATAATACAATAGGGTTCGGGTTTTCGTTGTTGTTGTTATTGTCGGCGTTTCTTTACTTTTTTATCATAAGTGGTAGCAACTTGTTAAGTGGTTTCAGATTGAAGGATTGGACTTTGGAGTTTGATTGACATTGGATATGTCTTTTGCTTATTTTGGTGCATCCTTCAATTATGTATTGAAAAATGCTATGTTTACATTGAGGACGCAAGCCGTTTAGGTTTCCTTATGATTATGAAAAAAGTGAGGAAGAAAAGAACAAGGATGGTCCAATTTTATACATGTAGATTTTTCTCAAGAAATAATTTAATTATCTGTCAGATAAGTTTAATTTGCAATTGCTTTCCAGATACTTCTTCTATAATGCAAGGAAACTTTCATCATTTATGGAAAATTTTTGTTTGTTTTTGAAATCAGCTATCAAATTGGATGATGTTCTTGAAACCATGATCAGATAATTTCGTGTTTTGTCTTTCTTTCTTTTCCAAAAATGGGAAGACTTATCAGTACCATAAACTACAAAATGAAATTTGAAAAAAAATTTCTACCTTTTACTCTCAAAAAAAAAAAAAAAAAAGAATAAATTTTTTTTTTTTTTTGAGAATGGAAAAGAATATACTCCAAAATGTTCTCTTGTGACAAATTAAATCCGGATTTATTACTATTACTAATTTATATATATATATATATATATTTTTTTTTTTGAGAAGATACTAATTTATACCTTGTATTATATAAATCAGGATAGTTCTGATAAAAAAGAAAAAGAAAAGAAGGGACAGTTTAGCCGATCCGTCCATATCTATTGAAAACCACTAATGTAACACTCTATCTAGCAGGAGAAAATTTTTCAATGGCGCTAATAACATCCAAACACCATCATTTTATTGTGGACAGCTTGTCTTTTTCTTCATATATATTTGAGAGGGAAACTTTGAGAGAGAGACAGAGAGAGTACAACAGAGTAAGCAAAACATTGTCGTTTGCAAGTATCTGGTGCTAATGATAATTTTCTTTATGTCACATAGATTCTTCTACTGGTGGTTTTTAACAAATATTAACCCAGAGGTTAGAATGCCATTAATTTTAAAATATGGGCTTTAAAAATAGTCAAACCAAAAATTTGGACCTCAATTTGTCATAAGGGACAGACTCTACCATTTTTTTAAAGACTTTTACCATAAAAAGAAAAGAGACACAAGCGAAAAAAAAAAAAAAAAAGGGGGAATGCATTAGTGCTCAGAGCATGGCCACCTTAGCTTCTTGACAATACCCTCTATATAAAAATAAAAATAAAAATAAAAATAAAATGCTATATATAAAAATTTAATTAGTTCCACTTCTACACCCTCCCTTAAAATTTTAAAAAAACTTATCCTACATTCATGGCATGCAATGTCTAAAGTATCATTTTTTGCTCTTATTACTATAGTGCCATAAGTAGCTCAAAGTGTACTTAAGGTATATATATTATTTAAGAAAAGAAAAAAAAAGATGTGCATTTCAAGAATTTTAAAAATAAAAATAAAACTTTTTTTTTTGTTTTTTGCAGTTATTTCGTTTGTCTTTTATGAATTCGATTTTCCTTTGATTTAATATTTTTCATATTGAATTGTATTGTTTAGACATATATAAAGTGACTATTATTTTAAATTAATTGATTTTTTACATGTTTCAAAAATTCTGGAACTATTATTATACTCCAACTAAGTCTAATTTATCTAATAAAACAGATTGATCTAAAATGTTTAAAAATAATGATTGTTATCAATATGATGTAAAAGATAGTTTACAATTTATTGATGAAAAATTTTATTTTAAATTATGTAAAAAGTACATACTTTATATATACATTGTGTTAACTTATTCTTTGGATTATTTTGATACGATTAACTTAATCTCTCTTTAAAAAAAAACCCCCCAAACTCTGTGATGCTACCAACTAGGCTAACATGCTGGTTGTTCTTCAACCATGTTACTCTCTAGTTGAAAATTATGTCACACTTTTTATATACGTTATGGATAATATAAAACGGGATTGTTCATAGATATGCCAACATCAAAGAACTCAATTTCATTATTTCAACCGTTTGGTATCATTCACTTGTCCATATCCTTTACAGCCGGCGCAAGTCTTCATGGATCATTGTTAAAAAATACAAATATATTTCGAATCATATGCTTAATTTAGTCATGTATGATCGAGATTTGTAATTTTATATATATATAAGCCCATCATGCACCAAGAACGGAAACTGAAATATACAAATATATTATATAACTTGAGCAAAATATTATCTTATCATACAAGTTGATTTGAACTTATATAATTAAATTTGTATAGCTAGCTAGGTTGATCAATTTATTAATCTCTTGAACATGGACGTAAAGCTGTCTAAGCTAACAAGCAACCTACAACAACAGAAATGCCCTACATATACAGAAGTAGTTTGTCTTTCTTGAAAGAAGTCTAACTTCAATTATAATGAAGTTCTCGAGAGATGCTCTATATAATTGATTTAAAATAAAATTTTGGCTTTAATTCTTTGGCTGGAAATGACATGGCATATTGGCATGGATTTAAAGTAGCAAGTTTATTTTTCAGTGGCTTGACACATATTTTGTGACAACTTGTTTAAGTGTCAAATAATGATTGGATTTACATAATTTACACATAGTTTCACCTTTCAAAACATTACAATTTCTAGTTGACACTTCTACAAGTTATAACAAAGTGTGTATCTGTAGACTTTTTGTTTTAACAATGATTGAGTTTAACAAGGGTAGGGGGGCCAAAATGGGGATATACTTCTTTCGCTGAAACTTTCCAACAAAATGCCCTCTATCTATCTGAAACTACTTAGGGATATATCCTTGTTTTAAACTTGATTTTCGACAAATCGAGTTTTTCATTGAAACTTGATTTTTCTAAAAATCGAGTTTCAAAACAGAGCATATCTCTAAATAGTTTTAGACAAAGGACGTTTTGCTGAAAAGTTTTGTAGAAATGGGTAAAACCCCATTTTGGCAAGAGTAGGGGCTTTGTACTGAAGCATGATCTTCATTTTTTTCGTAATTTCTTTTTTTTTTGAAGTTTGCCAATTTCAACATTCAGGACGGCAAGAATTTGGTCAAAATTGTGCTTTTGATTAAGTTGTTGGAAAATTGCTCATAATTCCACCAGACTACTTCACTACAATTGATCAAACACAGAGAGATATGCATAATTTATATAAAATCGATTCCAATGTGAAAAGGAAAAAGAAAATCATATACATACAGAGTCATTTTCAAAGTTTCTGCTTCTCTGTTCTTTTGTGCCTATCTTCACTACTCCGCGAAGTTGTAGACTAATAGGTTTGCCCCTCACACGCGCAAAAAGGCTATACTACGTTCATCACAATAAGATCACATCACATAATGTATGAAATTATTGTTAAGTTTAAGTTTATATTCAGTGCACCATGTCTAGTGTCCTTATTATTATGAGCTTTATAAATTCAGCAACTAGTTACTTCTTGGCAAAACTCATATTTGTAACTATTACTGCCCCAATCGTATTAATTGGCTTTAGTGCACGTATAAAAAAATAATGGTAAAAATTCTGATGCATATTCAAAATCGAAGATTTCTAATACCAATTTTGGGTTTTCTCAGTTGCGAAATATATCAAAATTATATCTTTGATCTGAACAAAAATTTCATCGATTTATTGTTGAGTTTTTCAGATTTTATGCGGAAAATCCATTAGAAACGGATTTGATTTAATTGGGTCTTCCATGAATCTTGTGTTTTCTGATGTGTCAATAATGATGTGTAATTTTTTAATATTAAAGATATTATCACATTATTTTAAAAATATCATGTTATTACTCTCTTCATTAAATTTTTTATGAGAAAAAAAAAAACTAGCAGTTAACGTAAGAACTGATGATGCTCATTTTTTAAACTTAAGGACTAATAGCATTAAATTAAAACAAAGAAAAAAAAAACTCAATAAACCTTTTTATATATATATATATATATATATAAAATAAAAGTTTTACTCGAACTTAATTTAAGTGTATGTATGTGTAAGATTCCCTCATAGAGACTTGAACCACGACCCTTACCCCCCACATCCCACAAACACTTATACTTATGAAGTGACCATCGCACCAAGAGTGTACGGTGATAAAACTCAATAAACTTAAAAGAACTAATAATTTATTTTAACGTAAAAAGAAAATGAATTAAAGCAGGCGAGTGACGTAGGAAGAAAAGAAGAAATTTTGGTCAAACGACGCCGTTGTGTGGGATTTCTTACTCGGTTATAAAATCAATTGTCACACAAACTCCTAGCTGTGACAAAGAGTCATAGCTTTCCTACCTTCAATATTATAATTCATAACTAATATGTTTAAAAGGGGTATATTTTGAGTACGTCTCATCTTCATTGTACATTTTTGCAAACTTCTTTATGATATGCAGAATATGTATAGCTCCTTGTTGTAGAAGAAATACGTACTCATTTGAAAGATTAATGCACGTATTTAGACCTTTTCTTTTAGA
Organism: Castanea sativa; assembly: GCF_040712315.1. NCBI lineage: Eukaryota > Viridiplantae > Streptophyta > Magnoliopsida > Fagales > Fagaceae > Castanea > Castanea sativa. Next base: position 21,784,431 of record NC_134015.1, on the reverse strand, counting down.
GTGAGTCATGTAGAGCTCACATAACAAGGACCCATTTATATATAAAGATTAAAACTTAAGTTATATCGTCAACTATTTTGTAATGGTTGCAATAAACTACTTTGTAATTATCTTCCTCCACAATAAAATAGGCATTTTTTATCCTCAAGATGATACACATTTCATTGGAATAGAAAAAGAAAACAGAGTACAAAGGTACTTGATTATAGGATACGGAAGTGAAAATTAGACAACAATATCCTTCTTAACATATTACGTGAAGATTTAAAAATTTTACTCCAACACATTAGGTGAAAACATAAATAAACAATAACAAAACTTAGATACAATATTTTAGGTGCTGTTTCTTCAATTTTCATTTTAAGATTCAGCCGTGTGGCTACTTGTGGTGGGTCTTTTTGAGATTGTGGACTGGGCTTCCTCATGTCACACTATGGCCCAAAGCTTCTGAGTAAGAGAGTCAGGACCGGTCTGATTGCAACTCACCTTAATCTGACATGTGCACAAACTAAAACCCTTTTGTTAATACCTTGATCACGTATCCATGGCAGATGAGACTGTTACAAGAAAGTTATGGCAGGCAAGTATAATATAATAACGATAAAAGAAACGCGCTTACTGTTAGCCAGGACAAGCAAAGAACTCCTAACTAAAATAAAGAAAAGAGCAATATGGCAATAAAGACGCAATATAAGTAAAATGACAGTAATGAAGATGAGATAACACAAATATTTAACCCCTTAACCACTTTTGTCTGAGTGTAGGTGTCCATCCAGACCACTCATTGGTTTGTCAACTGTCCAGCCACCACCACTTACCAGTGCTGGCTGTGCCATATCCTATTACCAAACAAAGAGTCTTATTTTGTTTGCTTCCTTACCGTGGCACTCCCATCTGGATAAGGGTAGGCATTCATTCTCACTATCCCTCATGGCATGCACCTAGTGATTCTAACTTATCTTTTCCTCTTTTAGGTATTATGTCATCCCAGCAGGACATTTTCTCCAAAAGAGTTTGAGCGGGAACCCCAGAATAGGCTTCCCCCTTCTCCCCACCGCCAGACCATACCCTCTCTTACCTCTAACCCATGGCCCACCACTCCTGTATTGGCTGGGTACAGGTTAGTAGTGCCTGAGCCTTATGCGTGCTGCACTTCCATGTGTGGTCATAGCTTGTTTGTTGCTCATGCGTTTGCCATGACCTGAAGACTCGTCTGTGCATTCTGCTACTCATTCTTGGCCTTTTATGGCATGAATGGGTCTTTGAGCCTTTGTTCTTTACAACTTGCTTCCTTCTTGAGCTGGGTCTTATGGGTTTTTCTTCTTTTAACCCATTCTTTGTTCCTTCCATGGGTCTGCTAGCACGTTTGCCAGGCCATCTTGCCATTCTTACTATGCTATAGTATGACCCGTGCTTGCTGGGCTTTCTTTTGGGTTTGCTGTATACTTTCCCTTTGCTTAATTCTAGCGGGCCAATGTTATCATTGGCTAGTATTCATACTAGCTTGGGCTTTCTTGACCCATTCCATTTCTTACGGGCTTCCTTGGCCCATTTCATCATTTTTGGGCATCCTCAGCCCATCTCCTTCCCTCAGGCATCCTTGGCCCATTCTAATTCCATATTCCCATGGGTCTTTGCTAAGTCTTTTGGGCTTCCTCGGTCCTAACTTTCATATCATTTTCCTTTGGGGTTTATAGGCTTCCCATCAACCCCTTACCCACTTAATTCATTACTTCAAGCCTCTTTGGTTCATTCTTGCTTGCTTTCTGTTTCTCATAGTGCCCATGGGTTTATGACTCCTCTCTCTGGGCTCCCTTAGGCCCGCTTAGTTTCTTTAAGGCTCATTTGCTATTTTCTAGGCCCTTGATCCATCGTTCCTACCTTTCGGGTTTGATGGTTTTCTAACTCAATTTACTAACTCTTTCCCTCCCATATTATTGGGCTTATTCCTGCTATTGGGCCTTTTTACCAAAATGAGCATCAACATTCAGCCCCCTGAGCATATGAAGTGCTTCTACGGTTCATATGCAAATATAAGGACTCTTCCTCTTCTCTGTCTGTTCTTCTTCTTCTCTTCTCTTCTCTCTCTCTCTCTCTCTCTCTCTCTCTCTCTCTCTCTCTCTCTTTTTTGCAGGCTTTTTCAAACAGTGGACCCCGCCTTATTTTTTTTTCTTGCCATGAACAATGTTGTCTCTTTGAATTTTCCAGTTTAGCAGTTATTCTGAAACACAGTTTTCGCTTCATAAATTCCATGCCTTATTCGATAGGTGACCATTGCATCCTTTCGTGTCAGTGTTAATGACATTGGTACTTAAAGAGATTCCCTTCACATCACTGACACAAAACACTCTTTCCCTTTCCCTTTCCCTTTCTTCACTGCGTCTTCTCCCTCAAACACTTTCACTCATCTACTCAGATAAACCATTCCATCATGACGCCAACGAAAGGCTAAGGTTCTTCCCGTTGTAAGGGAAAAGAGATTGCCTCTGATGATCCTGCCACTAAAAACATGGGCGAAGGTCCTCCTTACTTTGAGTCGGAGCATTCCGATGAGGACGAAGGATGCCGCGACCCGAACGGCGAGTGCGCTCCTCTTATAGACCCTTGGTATGACACTCATGCCCATTTCCCAAAAGTGTCCGACAAGTATCTGTCTCCGCCATCGGGTCGTGTGTGGCTTTCCTTTTGCCGTCGCAACACGGAGATATCTTGGGCTCCGTTGGCTTCTTCAATCCCCAATCTTGTTATCCGCCAAGGTATTTCACTCCCTATGCCCATTCTCTTCAATTTGGGTTGGGTACCACTTTGGGTTGGAAAGAATGGGTGGACACAGAGTTGTTTGACAAGGGTTTTATGGTGGCGTTACAGTAGGCCAGTGTGTTGAAGGTCATTGTTTCATTGTGTTACTTGTCCAACTACAGGGACTTGTTCAACCTCTGTCATTTGGTCCGCCAATGGTACACTGCAACCCACATCTTCTTTTTTCCTGCGGTGAGATCACCATGACCTTGGAGGACGTGGCAAACCAACTGCTTTTGCCTATTCTTGGTGATGTTGACCCCGGTGCTTTGGAGCTTTCTCCAAAGGAGGAGGCCGTGGAGGCCGAGTTGAGGAAGGGGATGAGTGGCAACACGAAGTTGTCATATTGGGTTGGATCTTTCTCCAAGGCTTCCGTTGCTGCTCGTCGTGCGGCCTTTTTCGTATTCTGGTTCTATAAGTTCATCTTTGGCTCTCATCCTCATTATGCTATGAAGCCTTTATATTTTTGTTTAGCCATCAAGATTTCTACTAGGGTGAGTCTGCCATTGGCACCAATGTTTCTGGGTCATCTGTATGTTCAGTTACACATCTTGCAGAGCGATGAGAAGCAAGCGAGTTCCTACCACATAGTTACTTCTTCTGCCCATAGCACTATTTTGCAGCATCTGTTGTGGAAGCGTTGTGCTAGGCACTTGGCAAAGTGTAGGCCTATTCGCTTTGCCAAAAAGAGATACCAATCATGTCTGAAGGTTATTACTGATTTCTATGGTCAGTTTGCACTTGATTTTCTGTTAGCTTTTCATTGGGTTGGATTGAAGCCGTTTGGGCATCCTGCTGTTGAGTTCTTTGATAAGGCAGTTGGGTTTTGTTGGAGAGCGTATAGGAGTTTGGGTACAGGTTTTACATGTACTAATTCTATGATGGGTACTTTTGTTAATACTGCTAGGACCACTACCCCATTGATTGGTTTTGATGAGAGGGGTATTACTTACTTGGCAGCCACCAATGCTAGGTGGTTTCCTATTTGGCCGATAAGGGTGTTCGGTTTGTATATTATTCTATTGATAGGGTGAGGAGGTAGTTCGGGTTGGATCAGGATATTCTTGATGACTTCTCTGCTATTATGGAGTCTCCTACCTCTGTTCAATCATTCCTGCGGCACAGTGCCTTTGAGTTTTGGAGTAGGTGTTTCACTGTAGTTACCCTCCTAGGCTCACAGAGGGAGGGTATTTATACTGCTGCTATGCATGGGTACTGGCAGGCCGTGATGATTTCTTTTGAGTGAGAGTTGTTGGGTAGCCGTGGGTTCTCTCTCATTCCTCCTGATGACCTTCATGCAGTTATTTCTGTCAATCCTCGATTGCTTCTTCCCACCAAGTCTATGGTGGCATATGCTAGGAAGCAGAGTCAGTCTGCTATATTTGAGTGGGATGCAGAGGAGAGGGGGTGGTTCTAGTATGCTGGTGACTTTCCCACAGGTTGGGAGAAGAGAGTAAAGGTGACAAACCTCCCCGTGCCCACAAAGAAGGGTTCTGCACCTTGGTCCGCCAAGCCTAAGTCTTCTAAAAAGGGTGATGACTCCTCTGAGACTTGTTCAAATATTATGCCTTTAAAGGGCGGCCTTCCTCCTATAGGTAATATAGTCTTGGAGAGTTCTCCTCCTCCTTCTGCTTATACTCGTTTTAGCAGGCGCCCTACTGTAGGCAAGTCTAGGCCCACTGCTCCGCGGCCATCTACTGATACACCTCTTCCTAATAGGACTCGAGGCAGCAAGAGGAAGACATCTCCCCCTCCTACGGCTGCCACTACCAAGAGGAAAGTATGTTATCTCTAATTTTACTTCTTTATTTTTTTTATAGGGATTTTTTGCAACTAACCCCATATACTTGTTGCCTTATTCCTTTCCTTTTGTCTTCTCTTTTTTGCAGTCTAAGCAAGAGGAAGACACATCTGCCACCTGCCTCATATTGCTTGATGAGCCCGAGTTGGAGGTATGTCTTTCTCTTTCGCCTTTTACATGCGTTCCTATTGCCATGTGTCATCATGTGCCTTGTTTCTCTCCCTCTTCTTCTTTTCATATATACATATACATACTCATCCTCACTTATCATGTCTTCCCCTCTCCCTAATTATTATTTTTTTGCTTTGTGTTCTTTAGGTCGAGCCTAAGCCCAAGCCCATCTCCATCTATCCCCTACAACTGAGGAGGTTTCTGCTGCCATAGGCACACCCATGGAGGGATTCTTTGATAGGGCCGATGTGGTGGCTAAGGCCATGGCTTCTGCTGCACCTGCTGCTGCACAGGGGGTTCCTATCGAGACTCATATCCCTTCCACCAAGCTTGTGCCTGTAGATGAGGGTGCCTAGATAGAAAGGGCTAGTGAGCCTGCTCCCATTCCTGCCGAGGCTCCTACTCCCCAGAAGGGAGTTACTCCTCCGCCTGCTTCCCAGCCTAAGCTTGCCTCCCCTGCTACACCTCTTGTCATCTCAATGAGCAATACTTTTGCGGCTTGGTCTCAGGCCGTGAAAGATGGCTCCTTTCTGGTGGTTACTCTTTCGTCCATCCCTAACTCTGCCACTCATGGGCCTAATGCAGACTTGTCTTTTGATGAGGGATCTAAGGAGGTTCTTGAAGATTCTGATGACAAGCCTACCATGAAGAGGAGGATCTCTGATTCTGATAAGGAGGAGGGTGATGAGCATGAGGCCGAGGCTATGGGTACATATTCCCTCGTACTTGTTAGGTTTTTTTTTCTTCACCCTTTATCATTGCCATCTTCTTCCCTTCTTCTTTTTTATGTATTTGTATGATTTCCTAATGCAATCTCCATTTATTTCTACATATTCATTCTTCTGATTCATAGAGATTCTCGAGGAGCCTGAGATTGCAGTAGACATAGCGATGCCTATAGCCCTTTCTCTTGCCACACCTGCAACACCCGTTTCTACCATATCTACAGCACCAATTTCTGTCGTACCTTCAGCACCTATTTCTGCCACTCCCACAGCCCCTATTCTGGGTCCTGGTATGTTTTCTTTCTTCCTTCCTCTTCCTTATCTTCATTATAAATTCGTTCTCTTCACTTCATGGATTCCTTATACCGCATTTCATATCTTCTTTTAGTTCCGATTCTTACTGCCGCTTCTCAGTTTGAGGTGGGCAGCAATCCTGCCACGATTCTAGACCCCGTGAGCGAGGCTACGGCCTTCTATATACGCTTTGACCAGCCCGAGGTTAATGATCATGATCCTGCAGACTTCTGGGGTGCTGGGCCTCCTTATATTGACTTTTATGGCTTCAAAGTTCCTGGGAAGTGTGCTTCCCACTTGGAGGCAGTCTATAGGAGCTGTGGGGACTTCATGCGGGGATTTCCTCTTAGTCGTTTCACGAGAGAGCATTTCTTGAAGTTGTTAGGGAGTGTGATGAATGAAATTGAGCATAACTTCATCGATACTGTTTCCACCGAAAGGATCTTGCAGTGGAGGGCTGCGGTACAGGAGTTGATCAGAGTGGGCTTTGTTGTAGAGTTCATATTAAACCATCTTCGTGAGATTGCTCGAGCCTTCTTCGTAAAGAAGGTTCACCCTGCTGTGGTTGTCATTGATACATGCATTGAGGCTTTGAGGAAGGAGGTGGCTGACTTGGAGGGACATCGTGAATGCCTTCTTTCTAGTGTTGGTGGATCCAGTCGCTTTGGAGATTAGAGGACTTCGTTGATTATGTAGTTTCCCTTTTTGCTTCCATATCCTTATTTCCCTATCTAGTACACTTTATATTTTCTACAATATTTATTTGGCAAGTCTTACATGACTGCTATGTTTTGGGTTTGTAAACTATGATACTACACTTGCTACTGCCTTTGCTATCACTATGACTATGATACAATATGCTTTCTAATACTTCATAGTTTTTCATTACATTCTAGATAAAAGCATGCTACAATATTGTCTTGTGACACAGTCACTTGGAGGAAAGGAAAAAAAGGAAACATGAGACTAACTAAACAAAAGGGATAACTATATGATTTTTTTTTTAAAAGCATAATATTGTTTTAACCACTTGCCCTTGATGTGGTCCATTAAATCTTTGCCGTCCATCTGGGCCAAATGTTAATACCCATTTGTATGAGCCTCTCTTATCACAAGGGGTCCCTCCCATTTTGGTGAGAACTTAGATGGTCCTACCATACCTCGCCTAACGTGATCCACTGCCTTTAGTACAAGTTGTCCTTCCACAAACACTCTTTCTTCAGTCATTCTGCCATAAGTTTCAGCCATCTTTTGTCTATATCTGTAGCTGCGTTCTTAAGCCTCTTCTCTTTTCTCATCTAGCCTTTCTAGGTCTTCACACCTTTCTGCTGCAAAGACTTCCTTCTCCTTTTCTTTCTTCCGCATCTGCATGACTCTCAGTGGGGAAGTCATTACTTCTGCGAGGCTCATCACCTCTATTTTGTAGACCAAAGAGAAGGGTGAAAACCCTATGGCTGACTTTGGTGAGTTTTGGTAAGCCCAAAAGGCGTCAGGCAGGTGAGTTTCTCCTCATTGTTTTTATTGTGCACGACAGAAGCTCCTTTTATACTGCTTGTCGTGGCTGTGTTTTTACTATTTCACCCTTTAACCACTTTTGTCTAGGTGTAGGTGTCCTTCCAGACCACCCACTGGCTTGTCAACTACCTAGCCACCACCACTTACCTATGCTGGCTGTGCCACATCTCATTACCAGACAAAGAGTCTTATTTTGTTTGCTTGCTCACCGTGACATTCCCATCCGGATAAGGGTGGACATTCTCTCTCACTATCCCTCACGGCATGCACCTAGTGATTTCAACTCATCTTTCTCTCTTTTGGGTAGTATGTCATCCCAGCAGGACATTTCCCCCAAAAGAGTTTGAGCGGGAACCCCAAAATAGGCTTCTCATTTCTCCCTACCGCTAGACTATACCTTTTCTCACCTTTGACCCATGGCCCACCATTCCTGTATTGACTGGGTACAGGTTGGTGGTGTCTGTGCCTTGTGCGTGCTCCACTTCCGTGTGTGACCATAGCTTGTCTGCTGCTCATGCGTTTGCCATAACCTGAAAGCTCGTCTGTGCATTCTGCTGCTCATTCTTGGCCTCTTGTGGCGTGAATGGATCTTTAAGCCTTTGTTCTTTACAACTTACTTCTTTCTTGAGCTAGGCTTTGCTTAATTGTGGGTTTTTCTTTTTTTAACCTATTCTTTGTTCCTTCCGTGGGTTTGCTAGTACTTTTGTTAGACCATTTTGCCATTCCTGTTGTGCTATAGTATGACCCGTGCTTGTTGAGCTTTCTTTTGGGTTTGCTGTGTATTTTCCCTTTGCTTAATTCCAGCGGGCCAGTGTTATCATTGGGCTAGTATTCATACTAGTTTGGGCTTTCTTGACTCATTCCATTGCTTACGGGCTTCCTTGGCCCATTTCATCCTTTTGGGCATCCTCGGCCCATTTCCTTCCCTCGGGCATCTTTGGCCCATTCAAATTCCACGTTCCCATGGGCCTTTACTTAGTCTTTTAGGCTTTCTCGGTCCAAATTTTCATATCATTTTCCTTTGGGGTTTATGGGCTTCCCATCAACCTCTTACCAACTTAATTCATTACTTCGGGCCTTTTTGGCTCATTCTTGCTTGTTTTCTATTTCTCATCGTACTCATGGGTTTATTACTTCTCTCTCTGGGCTCCCTTAGGGCCGCTTGCTTTCTTTGAGGTCCATTTGCTATTTTCTAGGCCCTTGATCCATCGTTCCTACCTTTCGGGTTTGATGGTTTTCTAACTCAATTTACTAACTATTTTCCTCCCATATTGTTAGGCTTCTTCCTGCTGTTGGGCCTTCTTGCCAAAATGAGCATCAATACTACTTAATTGAAAAATACACTTTCATTCCATGAGAAAAAAAATTCACATGACAGAATCTTAAAAGGGGAACCTAAGGAATAGCACCTAAGTACTATATTTAAGTCTTACTCAATTAACAATCACATGTACTTAATCTCATAGTCTATTTAATAGTCAGGTGTCTAATTTAAATAACCTATTGAGTTATATTTTTGAATTTAAAATACGAGTTGATATTCTTATAAACCATTGCGTGATGTGTTGGAGGAGATTTCTCTAATGGGGTTTGGAGGAAAATTTTATCTTATAAATATTAATAAATTAAAAAGAAACATATGGTAGGTTTAGGCTTTTACAAATTTTGTTTCAATAAAAATACTGAAGATATTATAATCTGAAATAATATCTTACACCTATTTAATGAAATCTATAATATATTTAAAATGAAAACTTTCGAATTTTTATTGACTTTTACTAATGTTGATACATAAGTTTTGAAAATTTATATTTTTCCATGTCATCATTTATATTTTTTAATTTAGTTATTCTTGTTACAAAAGTGCTAAATTATAAACTCATTAGAACTCATCGTCTTTTTGGATAAAGTATCCTGAAACTTTTTTTTTTTTCTCTAAATTAGGTCTGGCCAGTTCTCTATAAAAAAATCTAATTGAATTATTTTTATTTTTTTCAAAAAAATCTGTAATTTGGATTTTTATTTATTAATACATACTAATTAAACATGTAACATATCTAAATAATTTTTGTTGAATGTTTTTCTCGTTACATGGTTTAGTGAATAATTTACATATTAATGATAAAGCTTAGTCATCCATTTATGAATTTAGTCAATAGAAAAGGCTTATATTTTTAACACTTATTCAAATCATTTAAACTTAAAACTGAAGTCAAAATAATTATCTTCAAAGACTTTCATCCAATTAAAAATTACTTGATTTTGCAGTTTTTGTGATTTATTAGTTTTAACCAATCCTCCACTTTAGTATTGACTTTACTCTATTCCAATAACTTTATAACCACTCAGGATTTTTTCTTGGTAATTAATAAATTTCAAGGAATAGATTTCTATTATAATTGTCAACAAATAAAACATTATACATTAATGCCTTTTCTTGAATTATTTTGCTAGTTAAAAGAAGAATTTGTGATTCATAAGTTTTTTTTTTAATTTTTAGATATCATAGAATTTCAATTTATGTCATTCCTTTCATATATAATGATTATTTTTTTAATATCATTAGATTAAGACATTAATTAATTTTTTATGTAGACAAAATTCGAACTTCATATCTCTTATTTGAGGACAAGATACTTAATTTACCAGTTAAGTTAAATGGATTTATTAGTTTTAACCAATCCTCCACTTTATGTATTGATTTAACTATATTCCTATAATTTTATAAGCAGTCAAGATTTTTTTTTTGGTAATTAATTTATTTTAAGGAATTGATTTCTACTTTAATTGTGAACAGGTAAAACATTCTACATCAATGCCCATTTTTGAATTATTTTGCCCAATTAAAACTAGAAGTAAATACCTTTCACTTAATATTCTTTGGCAAGAAATGTGATTAAAATTATGTGTGGTTAAAATAAATAACAGTTAGTAACTCAATGGGTATTCCTTGTATGCAGTGTTATCAAAATCTTAGGCAAAGTCAAAATGTGCCTACGGTCCTGCACCCATAGGAATAGCTATTGCACCAAGACACCCCAGAGAGAGAGAGAGATATGACTACTTGATGAAATTTTATAGTTGAGAGCGTAGAGCGTAAGTTGATGTTTGTCAACCTTGTTTTGGTTTATTAATTTATTGTCAATATTTTTTTGCATGCTATTATTTTTACTTTTCTCTTTAATAATTCTTAAACATGTTCTTTATCTTTGCCGTGGATGATGTGGGTGCCAGCAATGTCATGGTTGACAATGTTGTTTATGATGATGAAATCACCTTTGAGAAAAGCATTATATAAAGTAATAAAGAACTTGGTTTATGGATGATTGAATATTCATCATTATGTATGTTTGTGTTGTTACCATAGTGAAAACTGTTGGAAATATTACTCTTTGCATTGTGTTGATAATTTTGAACTTTATATATGTTTTGTGATATTAAGAATCTGTTTGGTAATACTGTTCTAGTAATTTTGTTTAAATTTTTAAAAAATAGATGTGGATGAAAAAATATTGTAAATATATGTATTGTATTGTTTAAACAATAAAAATTATTGTTTAAATATCCCTACCAAACCCTTTCTAAAACTTCTAACTTTGAAATTTGGAGTTTGTTTATGCGATGAGAATTTGGTACTTAATTAGTAGTTATTTCCTTTTATCATTAATGCATGCACTACCAAAAAAAAGTCTAGCACTTTAAAAACGCCGTTATAGCTCCTAAAAGCACTGGCATAAGTCCATTTGGACTATACTAGTGCTTTTTATGTCGGCGCTTTTTATGTAGAAGTTTACTTTTTTCTCCATGGTTTTTTTTAAAAAAAATTCTTTTTAACATATATCATAATTATTGGTGATTTTTCATTTTCCTTTTACCGAATGTTCTGAAGGACCATCTTAATGATGGAGATGAGCTAGGTATCTCCTTTTTTTTTTAAGCCACAGAAAGTTTTATTGATGGAGAATAGGAATCTCGTTCAATATTTATTTAATGGATGAGACAAGGTGGAATTTGTTCCAACCATGTCTCCAGATGATGAGTACTATATAAATAGCGTATATATAAGAAGCTAAGGTTATAGCAGTAGTGTTTTGTGGTGTTCGTATGGGAAACGTGTACATAGAAAAAACTCCGAGAGAGAGCATCACAAACTTGAATATATGATATATTCAAGAATAGATATTGCAATATGATGAGAAGCTGTACTCTGAATTTGAACACCTAACTATCTGCAGTACCGCCATGACACTCACTAGATATAAGGTTAAAGCATGGACCACTTTGTGGAGTCTGAAACACAAACACACATGACACACCCAGTATCCACCGTGTCAGTCCCATCAACTTCCATGCATTGTAGAATCTCTGTAAGTTTGGCAGACAAACATGAAAGCTTTGCCAAAGCGTCTGGTGCGTAATGGGAACAATTAACGTACTGAGCAGCTAGCACGTGGAAGATCGGCTCCTCGGCACCTTGATCATATAATTCACACGTGTATATGAATAGGGGTTCTTGTCAAAATAGGGGAAGTTTTGGTTTCCATATCCTCTGTAGCCATGTGCATTACAGGTTGCAGATCAGGCTGAACCACCTGCTTGCTTCGTGTTGTTCAAGCAAGTGATAAGTACTCATATACTGTGTATATATAATATAATAAATAGCTCGTTTGTACTTTGTATCTATATAATTGCATCACTAGGCCCCCTGAATCTCAGAATTACTCATTTAGTGTAAATATTCTCTCACGCACCTTTTCTTGTTATGTACACGGTTTAAAATGTGAAAAAAATGCTTGCAGAAAATGTAAAATGAGTGGTGTGAGATAATTATTACCCTTTGACTTTTGCAAGGAAATATAAAATAAAAATATATCCTATTCACCACCTTTGAAAGTAGTGGCGGCTCCAGGATTAATTATCAGGGTGTTTCTTGGTGGGCTTGCTCTGTTACAATTTTTTTTTTCAGATTCTCTTTTACAATTTTTTCTTTTTTAGATTTAAGTTCGAATTTTTTTTAGCTTTTTCTTTTTGCTTGAAAGCAATGTTATGAATATCGTTTTGGACCATGTTTCGGTTTGTTTAGTGGAACGGAATATTTCAGTACAGATCTATTTCGACGTACCATTTCAAGGTGTTTCGGGGTTTTTAAAAAAAATTAAAAATAATATATATTTATATTTTCTTATACAACATAAAATTATTGATCTAAATAAATAAACCTCAAATAAAACATATCATTTAGGTTTTCTTTTTTGACACTCAAATCATTTAGTTATTACATAACAATTACTGTTTTAGAATATTAAAACATAAATATGTAATTAAATAATGAAAAACAACAACAAAAAATAGTACAATAAGAGTATATATATGTATATCATATTGGGAAGAGGCAAGACTCAATAAATAAGTTTGAAAGAATATTTTGTTAGCTTTTTGAGTTTTGTCACGTGGGTGGGGTTAGCAAGCTAAAAGTCTAAAAAACAAACTAAAGAAAAAACTTGACAAAGCAAAAACTAGAGTAAAAAAAGAAAGAAGAGGTAGACTAGCAGAACGTCTGAGACGAAACAAAGAAGACGAAAAGGAAGAAGAAGAAAAGGAAGAAGAAGAAAGGGTGACCTTTGCAATAGCTGGATTTGTTTTTTAGGCATTCGACGCAAGTAATGACATGTTGTGCTGACGAGTTTGTCAGTTTAAGAGTTTTTCTTTTTTTCTTCTAAAAACTGGTACCAGCCAAAATGTAACAAATGATCTACCAAAATTTAATTTTATTGGCATAAAAAAATTTTGAGAGTGTTCCTAATTTTTTTTTGAGGGTGTTCCTAATTTTTTTTAAAGGTAGATAAATAAATTTTTTTTATTATATATATATATATATATATATATATATATATATATATATATATATATATATATATATAAAGAAGAAGAAGAATTCAGGTCAGGGTGGTCCTGGGACCACCCTGACCTATATGTGGCGCCGCCAGTGTTTGAAAGCCCCAACTTTTTGCTTAAGTTGTGTTTGTTGCCATATAAATATTTTTTGTGGAAAAACTTCTTGTGGGTACAGGAATTTAGAAAATGGTAATTGCGTCACATGTCATACTCACAGTCGAGGAGGCCGTTATTGTGCCGAGGAGGACACACCCTCGAGCAATAAGGCCACGTTAGTGGTACGTTACCAGATGAGGTCATACTGTAGAGAAAGAGTTTCAAGGGAAAAATTTAGCCTTGGTAGCTGCCATCACATTTAATGCATTTCATCAAACCTCCTAACTGCATTTATGTGAAGAAGACCCCTGAACAGTTCTGTCTTAATTGCCGCAACTCACAAGGGGTGTGGGAAGATGCCTGATGGGACAAACACTCAAGTAGTGGCCTGGACGATCAACAAATGGAAAGCCAAGATCATTTAAAGGGAGCTATATAATGTAAGAGACCCTTCAGGGAGAAGGGATCAGAAAATTTGTAGAGAAAACACTGTAGCAACCTAAAACAGAAATTGTAACCGAGTCTTAAGAAAGATATTTAAGAATTACTCTCCTCAAATTTTTGCCCAGGAGTGATTTTTTTCGCATACAGCTCAATTTTCTTTACTTTCCTACTATTCTTAATCCACTGTGCGCGTTGGTCCTTCCATTGAAGCACAGCCTATAAGCCCACTCTCTACAAATTCATTATATTGGGCTCTCTGGGCCTTAGTTATGTTGCTTTTTGAGCCTAGGATCCAAAATCTGCCCTTACACTTCTTATTTTCTAGTGTTTGATTTAAAAATATTATGGAAAATAAATTTAGGTATTTTGCTAATACATAATATTGATTTCCTCACAAAATTTAACATAATTAATGAACATTAAATGCACAATTCCAACATCTAAACTCACAACAATCCAACCAACATCACATCCGATCAATCACACAAGTAAAAGTTATTCTAGTAATTTTAATGCAACAAATTGTAAGCTAGTTGGAACATTTATGCAAAATAATAATTCCAAATCTTTAAAAAAAAAATCTTAGAAGGGGATGGTTGTGCCGAACCAGTGGTGGTGAAAGTGGGTTGGAGGTAGGGTGGGGCGACATTGGGGGGGAGGGGATCCTACGGGTTGTAGGATTGTAGGTGGTGGCGTCAAATTCGCATGAGGGATGTCTATTGGAAAGCTTAATTAGGGCATAAATTGTTTTACGTCTATTGGAGAGCTTGGGGTAGAAATTGTTTTACATTTATTTTGAGGTCGTAAAAAAATTACACCTTTCAATTGGGCTAACACTCAAAAATGGCAAAAATGTTCTCCAAAAAATGTATCATGTTAAAACAAACACAGATTTCAATTCACTTTTTGTCTTACCTTTTACTAGATATACTGCCTTTCTAAAAATAAGCCAATTTTTTTTTTTTTTTTGGTCTCATCTTTTAGCAAATATGCTACTGAAAGTAATGGGATGCTAAACTTGCAATCACCTTTTTAATGCCTTATCAGATGTCACAGCACAATGGCAGAGGTTGAGGATGAGGATGAGATGAAAAAGGCCGGAGGTTGTCAATTTATTGGAGGTTGTGTTGTAAAAAGGATTAGGTAAAATAGAAAAAGTAATTTTTTCACTCCAATTTAAGGGGGGAAAAAAAATCTAATCTATTAGAGACACTCTTACTATTGCATACAAAATGTTTTACACACACAAAAAAAAAAACTAAAATCATGACTTGAAGTCATGTCAAGTCACGAGTTCAGTTATTTTGGAAGTGTGTGTAAAACTGTGTAAAATAGTGTTATTTTAGAGGTGTGTAAAATAGTGTTTGCACTACAAGTTAAACCCTTCTAATATACTCCACCATGAATAAACCATTCTAACATCTAGGAATGATGTAGAAGGAAAATAACAGAAATTAAGATTTTTAAAAAAAAAAAAAAAAAAAAACTAGTATGGTGAGCCATTAGTTTAACCAATTTTGAATTCTTGCTACTACGTTGTGTGAGGATTATAATTTTTTTTTCAAATTATATTATTTTAAGCAATTAAGAGTTTTGAGTAGGTGATAAACATAATCAGGCAATCCAAAGATAGGGTTGTAATCAAAACGATTTGGGTTTTAAAAGTTTAAGCTTATTTAATTAAATTTTATTTTGATCATGACCAAAGCTTGAGCTTATCACCAAGCTAGATTATATGATCAAGCTTGATTCACCTTCTTATCAAACAAACTCGAGTTTGTTCACAAGTTATTTGATTCTCTCTCTCTCTCTCTCTCTCTCTCTCTCTCTCTCTCTATATATATATATATATATATATATATATATATTTATATTTATATATATATGAGTAAATTAGATAGATAATTTTCATTTCAGAACTCATAAAAGTTAGATCACCAACATTGTATTGTTATATAAGTTTTACTACAAATTGATTATTTATATAATTAATATATTTTAAATAATAATTTGCTATCTTATGAATTTATTTACAAATTTACATAATCTGATTTCATGTTTATATAAGTAGATATTTTTACCTATAAAATATAATATTATACATATTGAAGTCGAGTTTCATACGCATAGGATTCTTCACCTAACACATTGTAATATTTGAGTTTGACTCATTTGAGCCTTAACTTGGGTTTGAATTTCCTTCTCAAAAAAAAAAAAAAAAACTTGAGTTTGAATTTGGATAATTGCTACATATACAAACATAGTTTTTTTTTTTCTTGATTTGAGTTCGAGTTATTTATAAACATACGGGTTCATTTACAATGTTATCCAAAAAGTAATAATTGCCGCTAAAAAATAGAAGGGAGTTGAAATATTTAATTTATTTTTATAGAGGAATTAAAAGATTTAATTAGAGGGAATCATTTTTTTTCCTAAACTAATTAGGGAGAATCTGTTGGTGCAAACACAATGATAATGAAAATAACATGAAGAGAAACTGAATAATACTTCTGAATTTTTATTAGTTTAAAGAAAGAGATTACACAATACTATTTGGACTGAGGCACGACACTCGCTCTCTTTAAGAAGATTCAAGCCCTTGGTTGGCTAAACTTTGTAACTGGTGCAGACCGTCTCTGACTTGTCTCCCCTAGGATACAACAGCCCAACACGTGTCGTATGGCTAGAACAACCTCTGCACAAAGTGTTCAAGCCCAAAACTCCACCAGAAAGAACACCCTTCCTTGCCAAGAATCTCTCCATTTTTTGTTTTAGTGTATATTGCAGTGACTTGGATTGTGTCTGAATGGGTCTATTTATAGGCTCAATGGGCCTCACAAAATTACTACCCAAATTAATCTGATTAATTAGGTCCATTATTCTGATATAGTGGGTGTTACAAGATTAATTGTTGAATATTATTCTGATGGGCTAGAGTTACACAATTAATGGTGAGATAAAGAGTTTTCTGAATAATAAAAAGGCCCAAACGGATAGTCCATTAAGTGGGTTAATGGCTCATTATTTTTCATAATAAAAATGGAATCCTCCACCCTTCACCTTCCCCTTGCGCACGTATCTGGCCCAATATTTGAGACAATTCATATTAGCCCATTAATCACCACAATTAAAAATAACAAAATAGTCTCTCTCATTTTCAATGTGTGATTAAACATTTTCACTAACTCCTCATCTTCTACATTCACTTTCACATTTTTATATTTATATTATAAAATTTATTTATTTTAATTATTTAATATTAAAATGCTCTAATAGAACCATTTGGCAGGTCACTAGGAGTATAGTGAATTTTTTATTTAGTGCTTCAAAGTCTGCAATAATGGCCTACAATGGCCAAAATGCAAAAAACACAGAGAGAAATGTTAATACATGATTGAACCAGTAAAGAGAGAAATAACGTGATGAAAGTGAAACATGCTTTTCATGTAATCATTGAATAAAAAAATGGAAAAATTATTATTTAATCAATTTTAAGCTGAGATATCAATGCTGGTTCATGTATAAACATTTTTTTACTTGCCATTCAAACTATTTTTCTCGATTTCGACAGATTATCTTTGAGAAACAGTTTTTATTTTTCCAAGTCCATATAAAATTACTTTTTTGGGAAAAAAGAATAATCACATGCAAAAGAAAAAGAAAAAGAAAAAGAAAAAAGAATCTGATTTTGGTGGTGATATGGTCAGATGATGGATGGAACTGTGAAAACATGTCTTGTAAAACAGTAAGGAAACAGGGGAATCATTATCATGATCACTAGTTCTACCTTAAAAAGGAAAAAGTAAATTTTCACAAATCGGGCAGATATTAAATAAAAAAGAAAAAACAGGTGTCGGTAATGTGACACTAAGCAAAGGCTTTCAATTACTTAAAACAATGTAAAAAATATATATATATATTTGGCAGAGAGGGACAGTGTCCTTCAACGGCCACCAAGGTGGGGATGGTCCCACAACCTACCCCAATAGAGGGAATCTCGAACACGTGTCAGGGTCACATGGTGAGGAAGGCCCCCCCAGTACAGCTAGTACTGCTTGATGGTACTAACTTCTAAGGAGGGGCTCAGGGCTCAGGTTCTCTCTCAGGTCAGGAGGTCATGGGCATGGTTTTGTTTGGTTTGGGGTCATGTGGATGTGGGTGGTGCTGTTCTGTTCTGTGCTGTGCTGTGCTCTCTGTGTGTGTCTGTTTCACCAGGAAATGATAAGGTCGTCGGTAAAAAAACTATCACTTATTTAAAATTATGAAATTTTAAATAAAAATTAATACTAATTCAATAATTTTAAATAAATAAAATTTTTTTCCTGATAAACAAATTACGTGATCTTCGATAAGAGAATTCACATCAATTTTTTCATTTTATACATTTACTTTTACACTAGAAATCCACTTTTTCTATTTTACACATCCAATTTACAAAACACCCACATCAGTTTATCTATCCTACCACATTTTTTAATTAAATAATCAATTTTCTTTAATTTTTTATTATTTTTCAAACTACCTGATATAATTAGCGCGCTCTCTCTCCCTACTCATTTCTGATTTTTGCTCTCTCTCTCTCTCTCTCTCTCTCTCTCTCTCTCTCTCTATACCCATCTCTCCAACTCTCCCTCTCCCTCTCCCTCTCCCTCTCCCTCTCCCTCTGCCTATCGATCAACTCTCCCTCTCCCTTTCCCTCTACCTCTCCCTCTCGATCAACTCCCTCTCCGATCACGAGCTCAGATCAGCTCTCCCTCTCCGATCACGAGTTCAGATCACCTCTCCCTCTCCGATCACAAGCTTAAATCACCTCTCCCTCTCCGATCCACGATCCGCGATCCGCGAGCTCCGATCACGATTTGCGAGCTTCGATCGGCAATCTGCGAGCTCGAATCCGCGATCCGTGAGCTCTGATCCAGCGTCCGCGAACTCCAATCCACGTCCGCAAGCTCCGATCCACGGCAAGACCCACGAGCTCCGACTAGTCAAACACCGATTTGTGTTTGTGTATGTTTGTGTTTTTTTTTTTGAGCAAAGTGTATCTCTGTGTATATTCTGTGTTGAAAAAAATATGAGAGAATTGAGTTTGTTGAGCACGGATCAGAGAGAGAGAAAGAAGGAGCGAACGTGAAAATGATAAAATATTGTATAAACGAGCTACAGTAGCCGTGTATATTTACACGGTTACTGTAGCTCGTGGATGGTTTTGCAAGATTTTACACAGTTTTAGCTCCACTGATGTAGGAGATTTTTTGCTCAAAATGTGTAAAATTAAGGAATTTTTGTATTATACATGACTATCCACCAACTAATGTGGATGCTCTAAAGACAGTATAATTTCTCTTGTTTCATACTTTCAGTTGTGTCTTTTGCCTGTTTCTCCGTGTGTCCATGGCATAAAAAAGAAAGGCCACTTATTTGCCACCAAATCACCTCCAAATATTTATTTAATCTAATATCTGAATATGTATTAGTCTTATCGCACGCGTATTGCAACTGAAATGATATTTTTTTTTTTGAGTTTAATGTTGTAATTTTTAATGAGAATTTATCTATTTTGTTATATAAGATTTTGAATTTGCCTATTGTTAGTATGGTTATACGTGAATCAATTTTTAAGAAGCTAAAATTTAGAGTTTTGAAAATGAGTAAATGGTTGGGTTTAATATGTGTTCATTTTTTAAAAAGAAAGTATCAAACATATGCAAAATATATTAAAATAGAGTATGTGGGCTAATTTTCAGGAAAAAAAGTTTCCTTGGTAGTTTTTTGTTTTTGAATTTTGTTGAATTGCAATTTTGACCTTATTTTTTTTATTTTTTAGGAATAAGAATTATCTAATTAAATTATGAGTATTTTTTACATTTTTTGAAATCATAACTAATTTTCTAAACCATCTGAATATATATATATATATATATATTAATATTAACTACAATATATTTTCAATCTATTGTGTCGTTCTTTATAGTTAGGTCAAAATTTCAATTAGTTTTAGGTATAAACAAAGTTTGAACGTTAGATTTCTTATTTAATAATAAAATATTTTATCAGTTGAACTAATTGAAACTCACTAATATATGATAATTTAATGTTATAGTTTTACAAATGACAATTTTCTTTTGAGGAAAGTCTATATTTAAAAAATTTGATAAAAATTCCACAACCGTTGAGTTAATAAATTGTCAATAGTATATATATATAGTTATATCACTGTCTCTGTAGTCAATTCAAATGAGAACTAGTAAAAAATTATCAATTTAATAGTTGTAAAAAATTTTATTGAAAATTTTTTATGCATGTATTATTGCTCATTTTTTTAAGGGACTTTTAATTTTTTTTTAATAAAAAACTTTTCTTATGTTTCAATTAGTTTTTAAACCTCGTATAAAATCTTTTTATTATTATTTTTTATTAACAAGTGATACCCAAGTTTCTGGTTTAACTATTTTTTTGAGAAGGTTCTGGTTTAACTAATCTATTCTTTATCTAGGAGATAGTTTAAAAACTTTATTAATCGGCAGTGTAATTTATGGTACTTAAGAATTGTGGGCTTACATCATGCCTCAAAACATTAGGCACACCACCCAGATGACCCCATAAGATATTCAAATTAAAATTTAAAAACTACTTTACATTAAAAAAATAAACTCTCAAAGAATGTCTATTTTTTTAATTAGATTTTGAATTTGACTATTGTTAGTGCGGTTATATGAGAAACGTTTTTAAGAAATTAAAATTTTGAATTTTGAAAATGAGTAAACAGCTAGGTATAGTGTGTACTAATTTTTAGGAAAAAAAAAGTATCAAACATATGTAAAATATATTTAAATAGAGTGTGTGTGCTAATTTTTAGGAAAAAAAAGTTATTAGTTATTAGTTTTTTGTTTTTGAATTTTGTTGTATTACAATGTTAACTCTATTTTTTTAGGAATAAGGATTATCTAAATAAATTGGGAGTATTTTTTACATTTTTTGAAGTCATAACTAACTTTCTAAACTGTCTTAATATATATATACACATTAATTACAATATATTTTCAATCTATTGTGTCCTTCTTTATAGTTAGGTCAAAATTTCAATTGGTTTTTGGTATAAGCAAAGTTTAAACGTTAGATTTCTTATTTAACAATAAAAAATTTTATTAGTTGAACTTCTTGAAACTCACTAATATATGATAATTTAATGTTATAGGTTTACAAATGACAATTTTTTTTGTAGGAAAGTCAATATTTTAAAATTTTGATAAAAACTTCACAACCCGCTGAGTTAATAAATTGTCAATAGTATATATAAAAAGTTATATCATTGTCTCGTTAGTCAATTCAAATGAGAACTAATAAAAGATTATCAATTTAATAGTTGCAAAACAATTTATTGAAATTTTTTTATGTATGTATTATTGCTCATTTTTTTAGGGGACTGTTAAAAAAAATTTTAATAAAAAACTTTGCTTATGTTTCAATTAGTTTTTAAACCTCATATAAAAGCTATTATTATTTTTTTTATCAATAAGTAATACCCAAGTTTCTAGTTTAACTAATCTTTTTTTATTTATTATTTATCTAGGAGATAGTTTAAAAACTCTATTAATTGGCAGTGTAATTGATGGAACTTAAGAATTGTGGGTTTACATCATGCCTCAAAAAATTAAGCACACCACCCAGATGACCCCATAAGATATTCAACTTAAAAGTTATAAACTACTTTACATTAAATAAATAAACTCTCAAAGAATTTGTCTTTTTTTTTTTATCAGATTTTGAATTTGATTGTTGTTAGTGTGGTTATACGAGAAACAATTTTTAAGAAATTAAAATTTTGAATTTTGAAAATGAGTAAACTGCTAGGTTTAATGTGTTCTAACTTTTAAGAAAAAAAATGTATCAAACATATATAAAATATATTTAAATAGAGTGTGCGTGCTAATTTTTAGGAAAAAAAATTTCTCCAGTAGTTTTTTTGTTTTTGAATTTTGTTGTATTACAATTTTAACTCTATTTCTTTTTAGGAATAATGATTATCTAATGAAATTAAGAGTATTTTTGACATTTTTTGAAATCATAACTAACTTTTAAAATTGTCTTAATATATCTATACTACTATTTAATGGGTTTTCCCTATTGGGACCTGATTTTTTTAATTCCAAAATACCCACATATCCCCTAGGTTTAAGTGGAGACAAAATTAAAGGATAATTTGGTAAAATTGTCATTTAACCCTTGCAAAAAAATTACTTAAAAAATAAGACCACTCTCAGGTATTTGAAATGCTCCAACTACCCATATTCCTTCCATCACTAAACTCACGATTTCAATTTTTTTTTATTTTTTATTTTTTACTTTGATCAAGTCTTAACTTTC
Organism: Castanea sativa; assembly: GCF_040712315.1. Lineage (NCBI taxonomy): Eukaryota > Viridiplantae > Streptophyta > Magnoliopsida > Fagales > Fagaceae > Castanea > Castanea sativa. The sequence goes on along the minus strand of NC_134015.1, from coordinate 21,762,327 downwards.
ATTACACCTCTAATTTTTTTTTTGATTGAAAAATATAGTAATCTCAAATTATAATGAATCTAAAAAATTATTAACGTTTACCAAAAAAAAAAAAGCCTTTGAGCATGCGCATGAGTACGTGCTCAGAGGCTAGTGTCTATATATATATATATATATTTTAACTACAATATATTTTCAATCTATTGTGTCCTTTTGTATAGTTAGGTCAAAATTTCAATTGGTTTTTGATATAAGCAAAGTTCGAACGTCAAATTTCTTATTTAACAATAAAAGATTTTATCAGTTGAACTAATTGAAACTCACTAATATATTATAATTTAATGTTATAGTTTTACATATGACAATTTTCTTTTGAGGAAAGTCTATATTTAAAAAAATTGATAAAAATTTCACAACCTGATTTAATAAATTGTCAATAGTATATTAAAAAAGTTATATTACTGTCTTGCTAGTCAGTTCAAATGAGAACTAATAAAAGATTATCAATTTAATAGTTGTAAAACAATTTATTGAATATTTTTTATGTATGTATTATTGGTCATTTTTTTAGGGGACTTTTAAAATTTTTTTTGGTAAAAATCTTTTCTTATGTTTCAATTAGTTCTTAAACCTCATATAAAAGCTATTTTTATTTTTTATTAATAAGTGATACCAAGTTTCTGGTTTAACTAATCTTTTTTTTTTTTTTTTTAATAACTAGGAGATAGTTTAAAAACTCCATTAATCGGCAGTGTAATTGATGGAACTTGAGAATTGTGGGTTTACATTGTGCCTTAAAACATGAAGCAGACCATCCAAATGACCCCATAAGATGTTCAAATTAAAAGTTAAAAACTACTTTACATTAAATAAATAAACTCTCAAAGATAATTATTAATAATATATTGTATTTAGGATGAAGAAATTTATTTTATGTTTTTTAATGACCTGCTCTAACAAGTCAAATTCTCACATTTATATTATTATGTAAACTTTTAAATAATATATAATAAAATTAAATACAATTTATGAAAAATAAATAAATTTACAATTGTGACTCATAGGTAATAATAAAAAAATATTTATAACAAGAAAAGAAATAAGGTTCTTCTTATCAAACTTTAACACGTTTTTTTTAATATTTAAAATTATATATTTTTTAGTCTTGAAATTGCTCTATAATATTATAAGTTTGTAAATAAATGAAACAATAATATATATATATATATATATATATATATATATATATATATATATATATATATTTGTAATTCGATAATTGAGAAGGAAAATTGAACGTAGTACATTTCCGTTGAAAACACTAAAAAGATATGAATTTGAGCTATAACACTATGACATATATACAATAGCATTTGAATCATACCATATATATATTTTTTCTTTGAGAATAGAATCATACCATACCTCTATTTGATATATATCAATTTGTATTTATTTGTTTACTAAAACAAATTTGGATTTATTTGTATTTTCTTTATTTATCTGCATATGGCTTTAGGTAAGGATTAATTGAAAAGGACACACCACACCACGCTACGCCACACCACAGCATCGCCTTCGTGAGGATTACAAGGCCGAAAAATGTGGCTGTGACGACGGGTCCGTTTTGATAAATTGGTGTCTTCCTTTCCTTTGTGTAGTTGTAGAGTATAGCGCTGACCTCACATTTAATGCTAGTTGCCACGCTCTTTTGCACGCGCTTGATGTGCACCATTCACTGGAAAGTGGGAACCCATTTTACCAAAACAGCTGCGCAGGGTTTTTAATTTTATACAAGTTTTAATTACTTTGATGAGATGATAATTAAAGTCTTCAAAAGAGTGCCTAAAATAGGCTAATAATAGCACTCGATACAAAGTCAGATCTAATGAAATGCTTTGAATTTATCTTAGTTTAGGACAGCGATATATTTAATACTAATTTTACAAGTTTTAATTGCTATCTTTATTATTATTATTATTATTATTATTATTATTATTATTATTATTATTGTTATTTTTAATAAACTGCATTTTTTTCAATTATTATTATCTTGTGCTAGGCTCATTTTGTTGGATAAAATTTAAGTACAATACTTTATGTGTTGTTTCTTAAATTTTCTTCTTAAGATTCAGTTATATGGTTACTTAAATAAAAAATACACTTTCATCCCATGAGAAAAAATTCACATGACAAAATCTTAAAAAGAAAATTTAAGAAAATCACCTAAATATTATACCTAAGTCTTGTTCTATTTTATTATACATGTGAATTCTTTGTACTTGCTCTTAAAATTAGTCAATCATTTTCATTGGTTTAAAAAAACAATTAGTAACAAATGACTTAAGGACATTCATTTAGAAAATACTTTTAAAATTTTTTATAAGAAAGAAAAAATGCAACTGTTTTTTATTAATAATTTTTTATATTTTCTAAAAAATGGTATCAAAATATTTTTAAAATGTTAATATGTTTATTAGCAAAATTAACAAATTTTCTAAAAATACCCGTTAACCAAACTAAAAAAAAAGTTGGGGGAAAGTGTATGGATGTGTTTAGTTGAGTTGAGTTCTAAACTTCATTTCATTTTAGGTTTGCTTCAAAATTCAAATATACTAAGTTCATCTTAACTTTCATTAGTTGCAAAGAAATTACAGCAAAGTAACGAACCCATTTATTGCAATTATTGAAAAGGCAAGCATTCCCATTTATGATCAATTCAAGCTGGGGCTTACATTGGTCCCATACACATAATATAAATCCGAAAGTTTAGTTTTTATTTTTATTATTATTATTAATTTTTTTTTACAAAGAGATAAGTTTGTTAGCAATAATATTAAAGCGAAAATGTCATTTAAGATATTTTTTATATAGCCATTAATACGCATTTAAGATCAGATAGTATTTTTTGGAGTTCTTATAAAAACGTCTACAATTCAAACACTCTTTCCTGATTACTGACTTATCAAACTTATTGACTATTGAGTTACAAATTCAGATATTCTATTATAATTCTTAGTCAAAGAGGGTTTTGAGTTTTTGCGTATAAAGTATAAAAGGCCCCACCTGGATGTAATATGTGCTTTTAAGGTAGTAAGATATACCGTGGTTATATGTTTGTATTTTTTTAAAATACATATGGGTGAAAAAATATGTATCCAAACTTAGTTTGAACTTTGAAATAAAAAGTATGATCTTGTTTTAAATTTTTAATGCTAACTTAGAATTTTACCTATGTATCCAACTACAACTACTCATTTCCCATATACATAATCTACAATTGAAGGTCTTCGTACAATTTTTTTCCCTTTAAATCCAGATAATATTTGTATTGTCCCAAGAAAAAAAAAAAAGAGTGAATTAATTAAATCACATAAATGAAATTGGCCTCAGACACAACCAACTGGTTAATTAAAAATCAGCCTCTCTGATGCTTTCAGTAAACATAATTAATGGATGCCATTATGAGGGGTCATGTATCTTTCACTTTCCTCTTAAGAGTGCCACAACTTTATAGTAAACTCAACACCTCTCTCATTAACTAATATTTTAACTGTAATTAACTCAGAAACCCTAAATCATGTGCAACAAAAAAGTAGTAAAAAATAATAATTCAAAGCTGTCCTTTTTTTACTCCATAGCATCAATTAGAGCCCGTCTTCCTTTTCATGTAGTACTTTAATTTTCTATCTCTAATAATTCAGATTATTAAAACCAAAATCAAAATGTAAAAAAAAAAAAAAAAAAAAAAATCTATCTTATCTTCTTGAGCTGTAGGAGTTGTTGTTGTTTGCTTGGTGGGTACATTGGAGCTCGAGCCCATCACGAGGGTTTTCCATTTTTTAAATTCCTTTTTTTATTTAATCTCATAAATAGTATATATCATATATCATCATCACAATAATATATATATTTTTTATTATTAAAATTTTTTTTTCCTGAACTAGTATTCGGAGTGAACAACCAAGCAAAGCAAAGCAAAGCAAAAACCCCCCAATCCCCAACGCGCAGATTCTCCATCCATTCATAGCTCGCACGCATACCCACAAACCCATTTCTCTCTTTAGGTTCTCCTTTCTTTGATTTCCGAGCACCACCACTCAGTAAGCAGAGAAAAATACAGAGACTCTGAAGTCTGAAGCCATGAAAAGAGAGCTTGACCCTCATCAAAATCATAATCTCCAACCCTTGCCTGACTCGTCCGTGACTGGCAGCTCAAGTACTGGAAAAGCAAAGATGTGTTGGGAAGAGGAAGTACAACAAGATGGTGGCATGGACGAGCTCTTAGCTGTGTTGGGTTACCAAGTTCGAGCTTCAGACATGGCCGAGGTTGCCCAGAAGCTCGAATTGCTCGAGGATTTGATGGGAAATGCTCAAGGTGACGGCCTCTCTCATCTTGCCACTGAAACTGTCCATTACAACCCTTCTGATCTCTCCACCTGGCTCCAAAGCATGCTCACTGAGCTCAACCCACTCGATCCTTTGGTCCCTCCTCCTCCTCCTCCTCCTCCTCACCACCAACCCCCACCCGCTACTCTCGACGATTCCTTCTTAGGCGAGTCCTCGAATATCACGTCCATCGATTTCACCACCACCACCACCACCACCAGCACAAGTAACAACAACAATAATAATCAAAATCAAAATCAAAATCAGAATCAGAATAATCCCACCCTCCAAGTTTTCGATGAATCCTCCTCTTCTGATTACGATCTCAAAGCTATTCCAGGTAAAGCTTTGTACAGTCAACCCCAAACCCAAACCGAATCTCCATCTTCTAGAGAACACAAGCGTTTAAAACCCTCAATCGAGCCAGCCTCGGAGATTGTTGTCCCGGGCTCTTCCATATTCTCAGCTCTTACCTTCCCCACCGCCGAGTCCACTCGCCCAGTAGTCCTCATTGACTCGCAAGAAAACGGAATTCGACTTGTCCACGCTCTAATGGCTTGCGCCGAAGCCGTACAGCAAAGCAATCTCCCCGTAGCGGAAGCCTTGGTAAAACAGATCGGCTTTTTAGCGGTTTCTCAAGCCGGCGCGATGCGAAAGGTCGCCACATATTTTGCCGAAGCCCTAGCTCGTCGAATCTACGGTTTGTATCCTCAGAACCCATTGAACCAGTCGCTATTCGATATTCTCCAGATGCACTTCTACGAAACCTGCCCTTACCTCAAATTCGCTCACTTCACCGCCAACCAAGCCATTTTAGAAGCGTTCGAAGGCAAGAAACGCGTCCACGTCATCGATTTTTCTATGAATCAGGGGATGCAGTGGCCAGCACTCATGCAAGCTCTCGCTCTTAGACCCGGTGGCGCACCCGCTTTTCGGTTAACGGGTATCGGGCCACCCGCACCCGACGATTCGGATCATTTACAAGAGGTGGGTTGGAAGCTAGCCCAATTAGCCGAAACTATTCATGTCGAGTTTGAATACAGAGGGTTTGTTGCAAACAGTCTCGCCGATCTCGACGCGTCGATGTTGGAACTCAGGCCGAGTGAGGTCGAGGCAGTGGCGGTTAACTCGGTGTTCGAGTTGCACAAGCTTTTAGCTCGTCCCGGAGCGATCGAGAAAGTGTTGTCAGTGGTGAAGCAGATGAAGCCGGAAATCGTGACGGTAGTTGAGCAAGAAGCGAACCATAACGGGCCGGTTTTCCTGGACCGGTTCACTGAGTCGTTGCATTACTACTCGACCATGTTTGACTCGCTTGAAGGATCGGTTAACAGTGAGGATAAGGTGATGTCCGAGGTGTACTTAGGGAAACAGATTTGCAACGTGGTGGCGTGTGAAGGCGTGGACCGAGTCGAGAGGCACGAAACGTTGACTCAGTGGAGAACTCGGATGGGATCGGCCGGGTTTGCACCGGTTCACCTCGGGTCGAACGCGTTCAAGCAAGCGAGTATGTTGTTGGCTTTGTTTGCAGGTGGAGAAGGGTATCGAGTAGAAGAGAACAATGGGTCTTTGATGCTGGGTTGGCATACTCGACCACTCATAGCTACCTCGGCATGGCAACTCGCCCACAACAACAGAGCTGGGTCTGTTTTGACACAGTGAGTCAACTCAGAGAGAGTCGGTCAACTCGTTTACAGCTTGTAGGCCCCACCAATACACATAGCCCTCAGTGGACTAGGTTGTCAAATGTGTTTTGCTGAGCTGGGTGGCTCTAGTTCTCGACTGAGACTGAGACCCACCACTCCCAAGTGTGTCTTCCCCATCCTATCTTTTTTTTTTTTTTTGGGTTTTGTTTAATCCAATCTCTTTTTTTACCTTTTCTTTTAGGTTTTTTTTTTTTTATTAAAATTTTCTTAGTTCTTTTTGGTTTTTGTTTTTGGGTGCATGGAATGAAATCTTTTGTAATTTTCAGGGTGAATCAAAAGAGACAATGTGTATTTATAAATATATATATATATATATAGCTTTGTGGTAATAAGAAATTAGATTTTTTTTCTTTTTTTTAAAATTAGTGATTTGGTCACATGGAAGCATAATGAAAAGAGAGTAAAAATAGCAAAGCATAAATGGGGCAAAGATCTTCTTGAACCTTCAGTTTCTGCACCATTAGTAGAAGTAGTAGTGTTTGGTGTAAATTGACTAAAATTGAACTACCACAAACTCGATTTCCTAGTGAGCCAGCTTTGCTAAAATTGTCATATTCAGGAAATTGTACCAAAGATGATAGATGTGCTTTTGCATTGCATAAATACATGTAAGTTGCAATCGAATTCATGAATGCATTAATTCAAAAATTGATTGAACTATTTTACATTTCCAAAAAACAACTGGTATTTTAGCAGGATCCTCTTTTATGTCAGGAAAGCACAATCATAAGAACGTGCAGTGAAAAAAAATTGAAAATTTCACTTATTATGTCTAAGATCTTTATTTGATATTCACTATCTCGAAAGGGTTAACTTTTATTATGCTCTTTTTTAATGTGTGATATCACTGCCCCACAACTTTGTGAATTTTAATCCTTACTTCACCTAAGTTATTTTTTTGGCAGCCAATTACCTTGTAGTTGAATTGAATTTTTTCATGTAAAGTGTTTGGGGTCTAGAGGGAAAAGAGATTGAGTTACGAGTTAGCAGCATGTTGTAATTATTTCTAAAAAAAAAAAAAATTTTCTTTTGAGAAATTAAATTCCATCACTTTCTTTTGTTTTTTTTACCAGGAGAAAATATTTTCGGCACCTATCTCTTTCACATAGTGGGATTCATCTTGCAAAAGTGGATCAACGCTAAAAAAATCAAATGGAACTATAAGTACCAACCTTTTCTTAAGTTTCTTTTTTAACTTTTTGAAAACACATCTTGTTTGACTACCAATTGAAAGGAACAAGTTTAAGTGAGAGTTAAGAAACTATCGCCAAAAAGAAGTGAAGTTGAGTTAATATTAAAAGACTTAAAAGGTTGAAGCTAAAAGGTCAAGAATGTTAACTCAACTGCCCAAACAGATTATATAATTTGCAAGAAAACCCCCAACTTCTTGCCATCTTCACAAGATGAAAGGGTATATCTTCGCTGCCCAAAATGTATTTTTATATTCTAAATTTAGGATTGTTTCTATATCTGCCACTTGACTTTTATATTCTAAGTTTAGAATTGTTTCTATATACCAAGACCAAGTATGGTAACAATGTCAAGGTGAATCTTCAGTCAGAGTCCGAGTCTGTTACATTTTTTCTGTTAACCTACACAAAATGATGTCCTTTTTTATAATTTTTTTTTCAAAAAAAAAATCCAAAATAATGTTACTATTATAATTTTTTCTGTTACTTTTATATATTTTTTCTTCATGAAGTTATGTTGCTTAAATAAAGAGCAATTACTAAAAATTAATCGTATATAAAAAAAAATGCAGAAGAAACCAAAAAATTTCAAAATAAATCCAAGGCCATAGTGCAAAATGGAAAAATAAAAGATATTAGTCATGGCAACCCTACCCTATTTAGGCATGGCCACAGTAGTCCCATACTATGATGAGGAACCGATGCCTGAGGGACTTAAATGGTAAGGAGGCCACATATGTTTCCTCTTATTAAGTGAGACACATAGTCTATCCTCTACCCCACTCTAGGTCCAATGGTTTTTGGAGGCAAGAAGACAATAGAATTTGAATGGATCCAATTTCGTATCACCACCCTTGAAGGCTCGAACTATAACCTACTCCACTACAAGACTCTAGCCCTTGGGTGGTGCTTTTAAATTCTTTTTTGTGAGTAATTGAAGACTCTTTCTCAAGTAATTGTGACATACATATGAAAATATCTACCGTAAAGAGGGAACAATTTAGACCAATCACAAATTGTCACATTATTCATCAAGCCCACATAGTGCGTTTAAAAGGCCAATTACCCCATCAAAAAAAAAAGACCAATTACAAAATGCTACTTGCTAATTAGTGGGTTCCACTGTTATTATTCAGAAACCAATGAAAATATTCTAAATGTGAATGAATAAAAAATTACAGAGGACACTCAAGAGTCAATTACACGTCGACACCTATTAACACTAGTATGTTCCGTGCATATGCATGGATACAATTAAAAATAATCACAATTATACGGTTCAAATTATATATTTTTGAGAAGTGGTTCAAATTATACATAGTATTAGCTTACACTTTTTTAAAACCATACATTTCTAAAATATGTAATGGTTTCTCGTTATATATATGATTTACAATTTAATTGGTTTTAGACTTTTCGATTTTTGCACCCAATAATTCACTTGCCATAAGAATTAAACTTAGATGGACATGTGTCGGAAAATTGGACTTTAATTTAGAATCTAATTGGATTTGAACTCTTCAATTTTTATACTCAATGATTCAATTGGAACAAAGTTAAAAATTAAATGGGACACGTGGTACGAAATTGAGAATCCAATTAAAATCTAATTGGATTTTCTTTAAGCTTTGACTATTAATATATATAGATTTGATTTTAAATGACATAAGCAGTCAAATTAAATACTGTCATGTGTTATTATAAATTAGAATACTTTGGTTAATCAAATAATACTATGTGTCCCTTGGAGAGGAAGACATAAAGTCCATTCATTTAAATTATGACATGTGTCAATGCTGATGACCAATCATGTATTATCACACCTATTGAAGACTACTATAAATAAAAACTCTCATCAATCTTGTGGAGAGATCCAAGCACATTCAAAAGTCTTGAAGCTTTGCTGGAATCAAGATCTAAAGCCTCCCAAGAACTTTAAGAACTTTAACCTTTGAATGCAAAGAACATTCTGTTGATGTTCATTTTGGGAAGCCCAGTAGTAGGAAGAAGCCCAACAATATGGGCATAGAAGGGTTAGTGGATTGAGGAAAGCAAACGGGCCTAAAAGAGCCCGGAGAGAGAAAGTAACCCATGGGCAGTATGTGATCTAGAAAAGTGAGAATGGGCTGCAGCAGGCACGAAGTAATGAAGTAAGAAAGTACGGGGTTGAGGGAAAACCCATGAGCCCCAAGGATGAAGGATAAAGAAATTGGGCCAAGGAGACCCAAAAGAGTTAGTAAAAACCCATGGGTATGCAGAATTAAAAAATGGGCTAAGGATGCCCAAAGAAAGCAAATGAGATAAGGATGCTCAAGAGGAAATAAATGGGACAAAAGAGCCAACAAGCAATATAACGGGTTAAGAAAGCCCAAAGTAGCGTAAATGACCATATTGAGTCATTGAAAGAAGAATGGGCAGTGGGCCCAAAGAGGCCCAGCAAGCACAAGTTAAATAATACCATAGTAAGAATAGCAAAGTGTTATGGTAGGGGCAGGAGTGGCAATAAGATTATGGAAGGAGTAAAGAATGGGCTAATAGGGGGAAAACCCACAATCTAGCAAGGCCCAGCCCCCTGAAAGGCGCAAGCCAATAAAGACTGAAAGAAAATCAGAAAACAGTTCACGCCATAAGAGGTCAAGGACGAACGAAAGAATGCACAGACGAGCCTCTAGACCACGACAAACGCATGAGTAGTGGACAAGTTTTTGGCGTACATGGGAAGTGGAGCACGCGCAAGGCCCAGACACTACTAACTTGTACCCAGCCAATACAGGAGTGGTGGGTCTGGCAGTGAGGAGAAGGGAAAGCCTATTCTGAGGTTCCTGCTTAAACTCTTTTGGGGGAAATGTCTTGTTGGGATAACATACCACCCTAAAGAAGGAGGATGAGCTAGAGTCACTAGGTGTATGTCATGAGGGATAGCAAGAGAGAATGTCCATGCCGTGGAGGATAAGAATGCCACGACGAACAAGCAAACAAAATAGTATTCTTTGTCTAGTAATGGGGAGTAGCATAACTAGCATAGGTAAGTGATGTTGGCTGGACAGTTGACAAACTAGTGGGAGGTCAGGAGGAACACCCCAAACCAAAAAAAAGTAATTAAAGGCTAAATTGGTAAAAAACATTCACAGCCGGCAGTATATAAAGGGTCCATGCTGTGAACAAAATCATCATTGCAATAGTAGTAACCACTACAAGAGTAATTACCATCACACCACATGAGTAAGCACTAAGAAAGAAAGAAAAGAAAAAAAGGGGAAGAAATTGAAATAGTAAATAGAGAAAAAAGAAACAGAGAATTAGGAAGAGAGTGGGAGAGTGTAGAATGGCAGGCATGCACCAATAGGCTTTTTTTCCTTCTCTCCCTTTAAAAGCCTACTCTCTGTTAGAGATAAAGAACTCGTTTGGGCACAAGCCATTCATGCCCGTTCCCTCAAAGTGTGTAATTTTTACAGCAGAATCTTCCTGCGAGTTTGCCCACATTGAGGAAGTGGTTCCCTCCTTGGCCTTAGTCCCGTGACAAAACCAAGTGTAGCAAACTAATCTTTTCTTCTTTAATTTTACCAATTATTGCTATCGTCTTTACCATTGCACTTATAATGTGTTCTTTTCCCTTGCTTTAATTAAAAGTTTCTTACTTATTTTTGTCTAATAGTAACGTATTCCTTTTATCATTGTTTTAATGCATTTATCTGCCATAACCTTTCTGTAGCAACCTCGCCTGCCATGAGCATGTGACTAAAGTTTCGGCAAACGAGGCATAGTTTGTGCACAAGCTGGACCAAAGTGAGTTGCAATTGGGTCGGTCCCGACTCCCTTATCCAGAACACTTGGGCTCAGTGCAACAAGAGGCAATCTAGTCCAAAAATCACAAAAGGCCCACCGCACATTCGAAGTAAAATCATTCAAGTCATCATTCTAAATCTCAAAGTTCACTAGATTCAAGCTCAAAAGCCCCCATAAACACCAAGAGACTACAAGTTAGTGAAGTTCAATGGATTCAAACCTCTAAAGCCCCAAAGATCTTCCACCACAAATGTTCGAAGCCAAAGAATATTTGAAGAACTTTCACCATAAATCTTCAAAGATCAAGAACATGAAGAATGCAATGAACAAGAAATCTCTAACAAGCACACATCCAGAGATTCATTGCAATTTCATTTCAAAGATCTTTCAATTCATTTTCCAATTCAAGTGGAGGACATCTTGTGTTCGAGTCAAGACTAAATCAACGCAATACTTGAATTGAAGATTTTTCTAGGGAGAGCAATTCAAAAAATTATTCTATTGTATTAAAATATAAATAAGAGAATTGTACTTAAAAATTCATCAATACAAATTTACATTTGTGAAACATATTCAATTGTTTGATTTCCAAACTTGAGATTTTGTGTTTACACCTATTGTAGGTGGGTGGAATGAATAATGGAATTGCAACAACTATTTTGATGAACACAAAGATTGGAGGCCTAAGGATTCGTTGGCTATGGGTGTGCAAAGAGAATATGACCTACTCACAAGCTGAGAGATCAACCAATTGAGTTTCCGGGAGACATTTTGATGATTTAGTGAAGAAATTCACAAAGAAATCTCAAAAGGAAATGATAAAATATAATAAAGATGGATTGCACATATTTCATTTTTATTGTGTGATTGGTGGGTTCTTCCCCAACTAGTCAAGGAGGAAACCTAATAGCACACCATCCCTTATGATTCTTGAAGGATTGGGCAGCAGGTGCCTTCTCCACAATTGCAAGAGGCAAGGCACTATCACCTTGCATTGAATGCGAACCATGGTAGGTGTGCCATAATAAATCCGAGATGTGAAGGGAAATGTCCTTCTACAAACACTCTTTTTAGGTAGACAAGATTGACTTTTGATCTCTACATCGGCTCTCCCGAATAGGGTTTGTAACATATTACCCTAGATCAGTGGCTTTGTTGTTCCTAGGTGTAGTTTGGCCAAACTCGACTACTCAATGACACAGTGATTGGATGAGTACTTGTATGTCACCTGGGAAGGTCTTAAGGTCTGTCTGTTTTGAGCTTGTGCAAGTTCCCCCTTCCACCTATATACCTTCTTCATTTGTTCATAGGCCCAAATTATCTTATAAAAAAACTATTGCATAAAAATAAACTTTACATAAGTTTTCCTTAAAAACCTAATCATTCTTGGATAATAATTTGGAATAAAAAGCTGGAAATAATTCTTTCTCAAAATAAGTCATTTTGAAGCCTTTATGTGTAAATAATAAAGAGTTTTTATTATTTTAATTTTTTAATCTGATTGTCACAATAATAGAGGAGAGAGAATTTGAACTTTTTATTTTTTTTATACAAGATAGAAATTTCACTCTAGCCTAATCTGTATATATGTGTGTGAAACTCTCTCCTAGAGACTTGAACCCCGGTTCTTGCCCCCCATACTCCGCAAGCACTTATACTTGCGAAGTGATTATCGCACTAAGGGTGTGCACTGGTAGAGAATTTGAACTTTGATTATTCTTAAATGGGTAAATTACATATATGGTTCCTAACTTTTAAATCATGTATCAAATTGATTCCCAACCTTTTAATTGTATTTTTTGGTCTCTTACCTTTCGGTGCCATGTCAATTTGGTCACTATTGTTAACTTTTGTACGGAAATTACTGAAGTGTCAAACGAACTTAATATAAAACGATTTTTATGCCACATCAACAACCACATAGACAGGCAAAAACAAATACATTTTCATGTTCTCACGTTAGTTTATTTGCGGGAAAAATCCTTAACTCATTAGACCTCTCTCACTCTCACTTGTAAACTCCAAACCATAACACACACACAACCTTCTTCACATTTTAATTGAGAATAAAGGTTTTAGTTGACAAGGACCGGTGGTTCTGGTGAGTACTCTCTCTCTCTCTCTCTCTGTTGTGACTTCTCTCTCTTTGTCTCGACTAAAATTTGTAGATTTAAGGATTTGGAGAGTTGGGTATAGTGGTTTGAAAAATGAGATTTTCATTTGGGTTTCTTTCAAGTTGTTAAAATTCCATGGTTTTGCTTGGGTTTGAAAAATGAGGGTTTCGGGTTTTTAATAAGGTCGTGTATGTATGTTTATGGTTGTTTAGCCATGGGTTTGGGTATGGTTGTTCTTATGGGTATGTGTGTGAACATGAATTTGTGTGGCCGCGTATGTAGATGTGGATGAGCACAATGTGTGCTTTGTTCGTGTGTTTTTTATTTGGGAATTTGGGGGTTTCATGTTTAATTTGTGTGGCGGTTTACTGTGCTATGTTTGTTTGTTAAAAAAACTTTAATATGATGTGGTTGTCCATTTAGTGGTTGACATGGCATAATTTTTTTTTTAATTAAGTCTATTTGACACACAATTTCCGTCAAGAGTTAACAATAGAGACAAAATTGACACAGAAATGAAATGTTATGGATCAAATTAATACAATTGAAATGTCAATGACCAAATTGACACATGTAAATGTTAGGGACAATTTATGTAATTTACCATTCTTATTAAGAGAACAAATAATGCGACTTGAATAATACAACAACCACAAACTATTTTACAACATTTTACAAACTGTTGATGTGACAAATTTTTATTGGTTTTCATATGAGCCTACTATTAACATAATTAATTTTATTTATCAATAACTGTTCACTACATTAGCCGTATGTAAAAAAGTTTGTAAAATTTTTTGTGACTTTAGCATTTTGCATGCAAGTTAATCACAAGACTCTTGGACATTATAATCCAGAATTTGATTTTACACTCTGCAATAAAAAAGTACTTTAAATCCTTCCCCATCTAAAAAGATTTCATCAATATCTGCGTATGCATTTCATTTGTTATCTTAATTTTGGAGCCACTTCTTTATTACTAGAAATTAGCTGGAACAATCTAAATGTGTGATTTTGAAATTATGCTGCTAGGATTGCAAAATACGCTTTTTCTGTTTTGCTGTCTTTTGGTTTTATGTACTCAAGGTGTTCACTTTATGTAGGCTCACATTATTAAGGGTACTTTGGTTTATGTCGTAGACGGCAACAAAGGCAAAATGCTCATGATTTTACTTTTTCTTTATGTCGTCTAAGGTGACTCACCAAATGAACCCACCATGTCTTATACATTAATTGTCAAGCTTTTCTATTTGCCTAGCGCATGTAATCGAGCAGCAAAGGTAATAGGGATTAAGAAGATTCTAGAGGATTAAATAATGTCACCATTTGTTTTACTAAGTGCATGTTTTTATATTTATTTCTCTAGAATTATCATGTGTTTTATATAATGTACAAAAACCAAAATTAATGTTTGGTTCTTGCTTGAGTATTTTGCCATATAAGGTTTTGAAATCTTTAGATTTTACACGTTAATATCCTAATATTCTAATTTTACAATTTTTAATCTTTTTTTTACGTTTAAAGTCTCAATTAGAATCTTACCACACATCATGTTTTCTTTAAATAATAGAATACACATTACATAATTATATATTTAATATTCCTTACAAAAATATCGGTGTGTTGCATTAGTTGTTGACTAATTATTTTGAAATAGTTGTTCCCCTCAACTAAGGAAAAGGTGATTTAAAAAAAAAAAAAAAAGGTTTGACACACACGCACACTCTCTCTCTCTCTCTCTCTCTATCTCTCTCTCTCTCTCTCTCTCTCTCTCTCTTATGTCCATTGTGCAAGATCAGATTCTTTTTAATAAAATATAATATTTGTGATTATAATTGCAATAATTTAATTAAAAAGATGATTGGCGTGTATTACCCTAATCAACTTCTATTATGATAAGAAATTTGATAAAAATAAACAAATACTAAGGTACACACTCATTTTTTAAAAAGTACTAATTTAAATTATAAATGTTAGTCATTCTCACTGACCACAAAGAAGGTGACTCTTCGTACTAACTTTTTAATGAAATATTTTATTTTCTTTAAAAAATTCAAACTTATTATATATTATCATAATATTCAAGCAAGTGTTTTGAATAAAAGACAATATATAACATTAATTATACAATTGTTTTTTCAAAATATACATAATTTAGTGTTAAGCAAAACTCACAAAGAGTGTGAACATAATTTTATAAGGGTATTTTACGGATTAAGAAGATTCTAGAGGATTAAATAATGTCACCATTGGTTTTACTAAGTGCATGTTTTTATATTTATTTCTCTAGAATTATTATGTGTTTTATATAATGTAGAAAAAACCAAAATTAATGCTTGGTTCTTGCTTGACTATTTTGCTATATAAGGTTTTGGAAATCTTTAAATTTTACAAATTAATATCCTAATATTTTAATCTCACAATTTTAAATCTTCTTTTACGTTTAAAATCTCAATTAGAATCTTACCACACATGATGTTTTTTTTTTTTTGACTGAAGAAGGTAGACACAGCATGTTTTCTTTAAATAGTAGAATAGACATTACATAATTATATATTTAATATTCCTTACAAAAATATCTGTGTATAGCATGAGTTGTTGACTAATTATTTGAAATAGATATACCCCTAAACTAAGGACAAGGTAAAAAAGAAAAAAAATTTAAAAGTTTGACACTCTCTCTCTCTCTCTCTCTCTCACATGTCCATTGTGCAAGATCAGATTCTTTTAATAAAATATAATATTTGTGATTATACTTGCAATAATTTAATTAAAAAAAACGATTGACGAGTATTACCCTAATCAACTTCTATTATGATAAGAAATTTAATAAAAATAAACAAATTAATACAAAGGTAAACACTCATTTTTTTAAAGTACTAATTTAAATTTTAAATGTCCAGTCATCCTCACTGATCACAAAAAAGATGGCTCTGCATGCTAACTTTTTAATGAAATATATTATTTTCTTTTAAAAATTCAAAATTATTATATATTATCATGATATTCAAGCAAGTGTTTTGAACAAAAGACAATATATAACATTAATCATACAATTTTTGTTTTCAAAATATACATAATTTAGTGTTAAGCGAGACTCGCGAAGAGTGTGAACATAATTTATAAGGGTATTTTAGGAAATTTGATTAGAATATGATTTCATTCCACCATCTCAAGTTATATCAAACTATGAAATTCATATTCTGACTTCTATTACATTATTATAATCAAACAAATTAATGAAAAGTATTAATAATTTAAGAGAAATGCTACATCCACAATATTTTTACAATATTTTCACAACAAATCATAGGTGGTTAGTTGTTATTGGTTCAAATTTGAACCTAACACTAAGATTACTTTTTTGCCCTAATGGTAACAACTTGCTATTTAGGATTTGTTGTAAAAATGTTATGAAAATATTGCAGACATATCATTTCTCATAATTTAATTACAAAGTAATACATTCTTAGCATTAAATGTAAATAAAGGTTCATGTCCTTTTATGGTTAGTCTTTTACCTTTTAAACATCGATGTCGAACAAAAAACAGTAGTTTGGTTGGCAATTCTGGTCAAGTAGGAGTTGGTGGCATTTTAAGGCCAAAATGGACAAATGCCTTTTTCGCGCAAAAAAAAAAAAAAAAACAGCATTATGCCTCATTTTCCAAATTAATTAAGGAAATACCCCTCTTTTGAAACTCGATTTTCTCAAATCGAGTTAAGCTCTACAGCAACGTTTTAAGGAGCCTATAGTAGCGTTTTGGAACTCGAGCTTCGTGAAATTGAGTTATAGGCAAAAAAAAAAAAACTTGCATGGAAGTGGAGCCCATGGAGCTCGAGTTATAAAACGCCGTTATAGGTCCTTAAAACGTCGCTATAGGGCTCCAGGATTTTTTTTTTTAAAACTTGATTTTAAGAAAATCGAGTTTCAAAAGAGGGGCATTTTCCTAATTAGTTTGGAAAAGAGAGAATTTGCCCATTTTTGCCGGCTTTCTAAGGGATGCAAATGGACAATGGATCAAGGGTTTTGCTACTAACATTGCAACCTCCATGAGTACTTAGGCTGAACAATAAGCAGTCCACTGTGGCCTTCGTATGACTTTGGAGTTAGGACGCAGGAACGTCATATTGGAATTAGATTCTTTAATTGTTCTTAATTTCATTACTTCTAAATTTCTAATAATCCTCCTGATCGTGGTGGGTGAGATCTTGGCATATATCGTGAAGCAAATCCGTGAGCTGACATTTTGGCAAAGTATAACTACTGTTTTGTTTGAAATACATGAGGTATAACCCTTAGAGAAACATCTGAAACCCCTCCATTGATATGTACTGATAGTGATGTTTTTTACAGATTGTTAATACGTTAAGAAGGGTGACGGGAATATAGAACCCGTCAGCCATTGTTATTAGGACGTCTCCTTTTGATGCTCTAAGCCGCATCCCATACGTGACGACGTTAGGTTAAAGTGTTAGCTGACGGAGTCACGACTGAAGGTCCTAAGCTGACAGCCTTTCCGGAGAGGTACTTAGGTTGACAACCGTATAGGAGACGTACGTAGAGTGACGACCTTAGTAAATGAGAGCTGAAGGAATAACCCAACCTTCATCCTTCACCTGTTTCGTCTTCTACATACGTGCATATAAGAAAAGTTCTTGCGCTACACGCTTGGTCCCAGTTAAAAAGACTCATATAAGGAAAAGGCTCTAGATAATACGCAAAATCCATAAATTACTCTCCTAGAAGGAAAGTACTTCCTCACCAAGGCGCTTATTTCGGATTCATGCCACTATATATACCCCAAAACCCTCATAAGCCAAGGTACGCACAGTTATCTCAACTCTGGCACTCTAGGATTGTTTAAAAGACTCTAACTTGATCGTCGGAGGGTTCTTGGCCGGCACCACACCGGTGCTCTCTGTTCGATCTTCTATTTTCTCTTCGCAGGTGTTGATTCGATCTGGAGAGTGCTCGCAGCTTACTGGTGATTTCTTCGGCATCATCATGTACTAAACTATTTTTCTTTCAATTTTGGGGGGGGGGGGGACTTGTAAGGTTCACTATAGAACTTAATGGAAATTATGGAGTAGTGAACATCTTATTTCGCTTTAATTAGATTATTTGTGTTATATTCAAATGTTGTTGTGTTGGAAAATCCGAGTCAAAACATATTTTGATGTAATTGAATCATTGAGTCTTTAGTGTATAGGGTAAGGTTGAAGATCTATACTAAAGATACAAGAAAACAGCTTAAGAAAGAGGAAACATTTCCTACACGATACCTCTTCAATCAATCAATCGAGCTTTAATGAAGCTTGACTCCTCTCTGATTAATCGATTGAGTTAGCGAATTTTTTATGTTTCAATCCATGATGACTTAGCACACTTGGGATCCATGTACTAGGGTTTTCAAAGGTATAAAAGCTATATTTTTCAGCCATCATCATAGGAGAGAAACATGCATATTGAGAGAATTTGTTGCCACTTTGTGTGCCTTGTGTCATTGTACTGAGCTACTTCTATTTTGCCGATGAAGTATGTTATTGCGAAGAACTTTGCACCAACTATTACTGCAATTAAGTTGTTACTATGGTGAAGTCAATTCACGGATTGGAGATTTGCGCACATTGAAGAATGCTTCTAAGAAGAGTAGTCCATCTAAGTTGGAGCGGCACTTAGATAGCTCATTAGGTTTTACTGTAAAGTTCGAGATCAAGTAAATTTCTTGTACTTGTAATCTCAATTTTTATTAGTAGATTTTTCAAGGAGTGATGACCTATATCACTTGTTGGGGTTTTTTCCCATCATGACCATATCTCTTATATCAAACTTATTTTCCGTTGCATTAAACTCTAGATTAACGATGTTGTAATCTAATCTAATCTAATCAACTTTGGGTAATTGATTGATTTAATTGGGTCAAAATAACCTAAAATTTTTTTTGGCTTTACTAGTAAACATATGCAATTCACATTTTCTGATTTTTGTGGTGGTGGTGGTGATAGAAGAGGGGGGTGGGGGGAGAAAATGATGAAGGGGGATTTAGAAAAATAGTCAAACTAAGATCTCTTAACTTTTATCATTAATTAATTCATTTATTTGGCTTTATTAGCCAACTAACGGATTTGGATTGTAATGGGCATCTTTGAATTTCATTCTCATATTTTGAGAAAGTGCAAATGAACCAAAGAAAATATCCATTCCAAAATACATATTTTTTTCTTCTCTGATGCATGACCCGGCCATGATTATAAATTTATTAAGTGATGATATCCCAATTTGTAATATTTTTTTAAAGTCCATGGTCCTTTTTGTTTGTTATTTCATGGAAATAATTCTTTTTCTTTATTAATAAATTACAGAAACATGAGTTTTAGTTAGCTCAATTGTTAAAGTATCTTATTATTGAATAAGATATCTAGGATTTGAACTTTGTTTTCACCAAAAACTGATTGGTGTCTATAAAGTTACAGAAGCTCAATTATCTTAAATTCATTATCTCACTCTTTACCGTAATATTACAAGGAAAAGAGTTACTCTCACCTTTCAAAATTGTTAGTCCTTTATATCATTTTGGGATGTCCCAAAATGTATCATCTTTGAAAATCTATAGATAAAAATTTTAATTTATCATTCACTTCATTTAAAAAGTCAATAATCATCTTCACTAGAGTGTAAGTTAGGGAGTGTAATTTTTGAAACTTGTATATTTTGAAAAAGGTTTGGCTCAAAACATACTTGAAACTTTAGGCTCTAAACATTAATAAGAAGTTGACATGTGTGCTGTCATACATTAAATAATGTTCACTTAAAAAGTTAAATTTTCTAAATACAACTAATAGTATGGGACAATGGAATACTATTTGAGATTGAATTAATTAGAAATTATTTTAGTAATCTCTCTCTCTCAAACAATTGAAATAATTGTGTTTGTCGATACTCAAGAACTTCGATTGAAGAAAAAAACAAAGAGATATAACTTACAGACATTCCTAGAGGCTATTGCTATTGCTATTGCTATTGCTACTGGAGACCTCTCTGTAGCTGGTTCGTCTAGTGCACTTTGTCTGTGAGGCCAAAAAACTTGTACAGTTAATAAAAACAAAACTTTCTTTCCTAGCAATGTAGCATGCGTATGTGCTTATAGTGAAAGTATAACCCACTATTTTAACAATCTTCCTTAAAGAATTAAACTTAGCTAATCATTTTAATGAAAAGCCATTTGATAAACGATAAAAAAAAACACAGTTCCTTTCGTTATTTTGAAAGGTTGATGTGTTAAATGTTTGAATATTATCATATCTAGCATAAAGGAGCCCAATTGCCCCCACCCATCTTTCAGAAAACACTTTGAAAGACAACCCCCCTAAAAGAACAAATAATTTAATTTTTTTTAATAAAAATAAAACCAAACTAGAGTGGGTACACAAGCAACTAAAAATGTAAGAGAGCCATTCTTACGGCCCAAAATAAAATGTATAAGATAACATGGCCCAGATAGATCACCTTGTAAGAAATCCCAAAGAGATACCTCTGGATTTTGTCAACTCTATAGGGTGCATTAGTTAATGATTTATAGACAAGTGAATGAAAAAAAAGCACCATGGCATTTTACTTTGTATGTATTGGACCATCTCACATTGTTTGCACTACAAATATATAATAAGTAATAATAGAAGTATATGATATTTTTGACTACACAAACTTTACTGGTAATATGTTAACGTACAACAAGGACATAAAAAATTATTTAATAACCACTTGTATGAGATTGGAGTATGATATCTTTTATTTGACGGACCCCCACTTCACTAATCTTTGGAAATCACATCATACCCCATTTCAAAGTTCAAACCCCCACATACCATTTACATTCAATACCTTTATACTGTTTACATGCCCAAAGATGGAGAAATGATTATAAGAGAAACTCCCATTATTCTGTAATCATCTTTAGAAAAATTGGGGCTGAGAAAAAGAAAGTGGTTTAATTAGTTAATGTATTCAGCTTCTAATTTATTTTATCATTTTATGGGGCACCAAGTCGTTGCATCTTTTAAGAGCCTAAAGAAGCCAAGTCCAACTAAAATTGTTGATAAATGAGAGTGTTGGTTATGGAGACACAAAATTTCACAGCATTCTTAACAATAATTTGGTTGATAAGTTGTTATGGATTCTTATTTGAAATTACGTACCAGGAATGACATTACATTTTTTGACTAATTTATTAATAATTTGTCGAATCAGCAATTGTGAATTTTTTTGTATTTACAGATAAGATGTCTATTATATACACCAAATGGAGATAGTGTCAAATTGAAAAGGCTACTTTTTTGCTATAGAAATTACAATAAAGGAGGGCGCTGCATATTTTTCAACAGCAATTATTTGTGTTTTCAAACATTCTTAAGGAATTTAAATGCAGCAGTCAGTGCTAATGGGTCTGAATCACTCGTGAGGTTGAAACAGTTTTGCATGTCGGGCACTTGAATATGACGTACTGTCTTAATACTGCACATATATATATAACCTTTGACCCTAACACTCGTCCATACAATTTGCTCACGTTTTCTTCATTACTCAGAAAACTATTTGAAACGACATCAAATGGGCAATTGGTACCTCATTATAATGCAGTAGTTGATGGTACGTACAGCATCGAAATTTGAAGGACATCTGTATGGTCTTTTGTGTTTTTGGTGTCTTAATCAGTGAATAATCTTCCTTTTTGGAAATAAATTAAATTTTTAAATATTCATAGTGGGAAAAAATATTTTTGGAGTATGTAAAAATGATATTCTTTCCTTTTATATTTATAGTAGACTTAATCATAAATTTAATGAGTGGACTTCACCATGAATGTGAGAGGAGGAAGTGTTATTCTCCGTACTCCGAAAATACTTAAGAATTGCTCTTCATCGTGTGTGAAACTCCCTCCTGAAGACTTGTACTCTGACCCTTATCCCCCTACACCCTACAAAAACTTATATGTGTGGAATGACTATTACAATTATTGTGTATGGCTGTTTTATCTAATTTTTAGAATCAAACATTACTTATATTATTTTTTGAGACAGTTGGAAATACTATTTAGTATTTACTAAATATGTTGTCCCGACAGTCTAAAACTCGTAGCTCTTTTGGGCACGAATTCGCCTAAATTAAGTGCAGCTGGTACCATTACATTTACTTGACTAATGGTCGTTTTGGTAGATGGGAGTTGAGATAAGGTTATGGTATTTTATGAGATTGGGCCAATTACATGGTCATCTCCATTTATATCAGTACCTAACATGCCATTGAGTCTGTTGTGGCAAACAAGCAGGTTCATCAACTAGCTAGGGTTTGTAGTTAAAGTACTATATTATTCATGGGACCTTTTGCAATTTAGAAAGTAAACCCTATTCTGGTCCCAAGTTAATGCAACAATCCACCAAAAAAAAATTGTTATAATTAAATAATTCCTTTTTTTTATTATTTATATTTATGATTGACTATTATGGGAGCCATGAGTGAAAATTTAATTGAAATATGGATTAATTAACATCAATAAGATCAAATCTTTATTGGTGATTTTGGAAATATTACAGAGTTAAATTAATTTGTAATTAAAATAGGTCTGGGTTACTCTTTTTTTTTTGAGAAGATGAAAAAAGAACTTTTTAATCTTTATGGGAACCATTGTCAGTTTTTTTTTATTTTTTATTTTATTTTAAATACTAAGTATTTTTAACACACACGAAGAGAGAAGAGAAGATCTTAAAGAAATTGACAGTGATATATATATCCAAAAGAGCTTAAATACTAACAGTGGTCTTGATTACCTAAATACTAAAGTTAATACATTTGGCTAATAATTAACTATGCCTTTCTTAAAATTGATAAAAAAAAAAAAAAAAACCTATGCAATATTAAGCCTATATCATTTACTTGATCACTTTTCTCTCCTTTCCAACCAATTATGAAAAATAAATAAATAAATAAATAAATAAAACAATTAGGATAACAATGAAACATTTTAGATATTTTAGAAGAGCTTGTTTCGAAAGTCTTTTATTATTATTATTTATGAGAATTAGATATTATTATTATGCAACAATCGTGTAACGATTATTAGTGTTAATTCACAGAGAAAATAAGATATTTGTTTGTGTAATACATAAGGCTATTGGGTCCTAAAAACTTGACATGATATCACGAAACACATATCAATAATTCGATCATTACGGCTCACTTAAAGAAGAAAGAAGAATGAGGAAATATGGTTGAGATGTTAACACTTAACAGATAGCTTACAAGTTACATGGACAATTTCAGAATGTTGGGACCGTCATAAGTCCATTCTGTCAAAGAAGTAATCATTATTCTACTTTGATAGTTTCGGGTCTTACTCTAAAATGTTCAGTTCATATTATTGTTCAACATTCTAGATTGTTTCATAAAGCATAAATAATTAAAACAATTAAAACATTCTGGATTGTTCTACCAGAAAAAAAAAAAAAAAAAAAAAAAACCTCTTTATTCTTATGGGTACCGAAAAAATTTAAGAGACTGTAATGAATAATGATCTCTTGAAGCTATTGGGTTAAATATTAATTAAAAATGTTTTACTTTCATTTCAAGAGTGTAAATCCTTTTGGGTGTATGGAGTAAATTAGTCAACACAAAAAAAAGAATTAAATAATACCTAACTTTTTAAGTTTACATGATTAAAAATTCACTAAATTAAAACTTTAAACCTCTACTTTGATAAGAAAGAATTGAAGTGACGAAGAAAATAACTCATAAAAGAGAGGAAAAAAAAAAGAAGAAGAGCAAAAGGTAAAAATGTGAAATATATTTACATAGAGTCAGGAAGCCGAAAAAGAGAGCAGTAATGTGAAAAAATAAAAATCATTTTTGAGAAAATGAATCAACTCATGTGATCATAGGCTGACCCAACTTGAGGTTTTGATGGGTCGAAACAAGTTTACTTATTTTTTCATGGATCTAAAAATCTTTACATAACCATATTTTTGCTTCTAGTGGGGTTATTAAGGTCATAATTTTATGTAGCTGACATATCCTTTGATAAAATGCATTTTACTTATATTTGGATAGTTTTGGGTGGATTCAAGAATATTACGAAGTATGTTGATAAAAAAAATTGATTTTTTTAGGATGCCCTAAGGGTATTGCTTTAAGAAATATTTTTAATCTTTTGATGGGAAATAAAAAATTATATAATTTTTTTGACAGTTTTTTTTAAAATATTTTCTATAAAAAAAAGTTTCAATATTTAAAAAAAAAAAAAAGCTTTAAAGACACTCATTAATTGAACCCATTTACTCAAATAAAAAGCATCCTCTAAATATAGCTAGTTGGTTTTTTTGGTAGGTGAAATAGAATGCTTGCTTTCTTAGCATTAAGCCCTTAGGTATTTAGATAAACTGATTCTACAACATACCCATTACAAATAGGAACCTTTTTTTCAAAGAAAAAACTTTGGGTCGGGGTAGGTTCAATGTTCAACAACTATCTTTGGACCACCCCTAGTTTATTCAGAGAATACAGGCTAATAATTGAGTTCTTGATTCCAATTTTGATTTTGAGATAAATAGACAACTCCGTTGAAAGCAACAGCCCATTCAAAAGGTTTTCGATCTCTATCAATTTGTCAGTCAGATGACAAAAATTTCAATGGGCTCACTTTCTGCAGTGATTCGTGGGCTCAGAACATGTTATAGTATATGCCCTTTCTGATACTAGTGGGCCAGACCACATTGATGCAGTGAAAGCAAAATAATAAAACCCCAATCCCTGGTATTATTAGTATATGCCCTATTTGATTTTTGTGGACCAGACCATAGTTATGCAAAGAAAGCAAAATAGCTCATTGTTAGGTAAGAAAGTCTTTTGCTTTTTTTTTTTCCCAAAGAAATTTAGTCAACAAGTCTTATTCTAGAGCTCTTTTTTTGATTGTCTTGTCACCTCGAAAGTTTAGTAACAATCCGTTCTTTAACGTTTGAGATTGAAGTGAACCCTGCATGAACTTGAGACTTATGAGGATAGTGATTATAACTATCAAAAAAACTTTTTATAATCTTATGGGATTGGTCTTGTGAACTTTAGGTTTCGTGTAGGTCTATAATTCAATATTTTGGGCTATCCTCGAGAGATTGCTCATTGTAATTTGTAAATTTCCAATTATGAAAAAGGGGGACCATACACACTTGGGAGATTTATCATACTCTCTAAGAGCCATGGATTCTAACATGAGCAAATATAGGGGGTTTAAGTGTGAGTGTATACTGTATACAAATTAATCTGTTTGTATTTGGCAACCCAAAACTTCTAGTATTGCGCAATAAATGATCATTCTATTACAAAATGAGACAATATAATTAAGGACAACTATCAATCTAAATCATAACAAAAATTGACAATCCAAAAATTTTAGTATTGCACGAGAAATGACCATACTATTACAAAATGACTGATAACTCAAGGACAACTATTGACCCACATCATAGCAAAATCGTCAATAAAGGGAACCGTGAATTGGATCATGGGTATCGTATATAATTACAACCCTAACCAATTTTGTCGCAAGGAATCCAGTGGTGGATCTAGGAATCCAGTGTTCCTTAAGAAGCATAAATTACACAATCTACGTTTTGTTTGTTTCAGCAATGATGTTTTTTTAAAAATAAGTTATTTTCCAAGAAGTATTTTCTATAAAACTATCTCATTTTCCAATGTTTGGTAGCAACTTTAAATAAGTTGAAAAACAATCTTCTAACTTCCTTTATTTAGCTTACTATGAGATATAGTTGTTTTCCAAAAAAAATTAACGGAAAACAATCTCTAAAAATAAGTCATACTTTTTATGTTGACCAAAGATAATTTTCCTTTTACTCATATTTTTTTATGCTATCAAACACTGGAAAACATGGAAAACTATTTTTACACAAGGTTTTTCATCGAAACAAACGAAGCTAAAACAGATTGATCTTGAGCTTTTTTCTTGGGGTCTATTGGACATTTGGGCTCGCTATGTTATAATTTTTTTTTTTATAGATTTTAGTTCAATTTTTTGTTTGGGCTTCTTTTTTCTTGAAAGCCGCAATATATTGTTAAGTTGAACAAATTATAAAGTAAAGTTTAATTTTATTGGCATAAAAAAAGCTGAGGGTGTCCCAAATTTTTTTTTGAAGGGTAGATAAATATAAAATTTTAAATTATTATCATTATTATATATATAAATTCAGGTCAAGGTGGTCTTGTGACCACCCTGGCCTTCAAGTGCTGCCGCCCCTAAAGGAATCGCTATTCTTTGGGTTTTATAAAATATTGATCTATAACATAGCAAGCTTAATGTACAACCCAAATCAATACTCAAAAACCTTTTTTTGACGCAAAATAGGGAAAAAAAATTACGTCTAATTTTACAAGAAAATAAAATGGTTTTCTTCATATATACCACATTTACACAAGGGCGGAGCAGGGATTTCAAGTTAGGGGGTGAAGTATAAGAAGAAACAAAATCCAAATAGGTATCCATATTTTTAAACCACTTAACACAATATGTTTAACCTAAAATTAAGCAAAGTTGATTAATAAGTTTGTTATTCAATTCTAGGTTAAACAATTGTGAGCAAAACAAATATAATGCGGAAAGTAAAGAACACAAAGATATGATGACCCAGGAAAACCAAACTAGTAAAAAACCTAGGGAGGATTAAACCTAGGAAGGATTTAACCTAACTAATCTCAAGGTAACAAGAGATCAACTATGAAAGAATTGAAGTTTGTACAATAAGACTTAAACCACTAACATCCTAATGCTACCTCGTGTAGAAAACTTGCTATCACGACCACATAACAACTCCGAGTCCACGAACTACTTCTTTTCTTAAATTTGCACCAAACACAAGTTTTCCTACTTGTGACTTTGAGACTCCACTCAAAGGTTTTGTACTCTGAAAGATCTTTGTGCAGCAACTGAATCACCACCAAATCTTGATATTGGTAAAGTTTTTCTTGTGTTTTAAGGTAAACACCTCTCAAATCTCACATTAGAGAAAATACAAAGCTATTCAGAGACTCCTAAAACGTGGCTAGGGTTTTTCCTTTTTATACTTGAAGTAAAACATTTAACCCTACACGTCATATAGGCTTGGGTAGCGTTTGAACTTTCTGCAGAATTTGCTGATCCACAATTCTTGATCGATTGAGCCTTATTTTCAATCGATCGAGCCTTGTAAATTTACACAGTAAGTTCCTGTAAAACACTCAATTCAAACTTACACTTAAAAACATTTTGAGCAAGCTTAAACCTAGACTCATTGTTTTGATTATGGTTTGCCAACATATACAAAATAAAGTTTTAATACATTTAGTTCCAAAGTCTTAGAACCTAACACTAATAAACTATAAACCAAGATCAATACACAAAATCATTGTTTCTTAATACATTAAGATGCAGTCATTTACCAATAAAGACAAAATAATATTGTTTCTTGAAAGCGTCAACTATTGCTAAAAAAAAATATTTTTACAAACTAAAACTTACTTTTGTTACTTTAATATAGCACTTAAAATATCTCGTACAGTAGTGTTTTTGGTATTTGGTGTTCTAAATACTAAATACTTATTATTTAGAACTCTTAATGCTAGTAACTTAATATTAGGCTGATTGAGATTTTTTATTTTAAAATTTTGTTTTTGAGTTAGATAGTTGCTAGTTGGGATAGGCTAATTAAAAGAAAGTATAAATTTTTGGAAGTCTGAGTCACAACTCTAAAAATAAAAGAATATATATAATCACTAAAAGAATTTTTTTTCTTTGGGCAAGGGGCCCAATTTTTTTTTCCTTTGGGCCCCGGGCCCCCTCTGTGGGTCTGTCCCTGCATAACTGCATTTACATCAATATAAAGAGGTAAGGACTGGAAGGTAAAATCATATTTCATTGTTTTGGGAAGATTTGAAAAAAGTTACCACAAGTGGCTGTAGTTAAATGTGACGAAAATATTAAAATTAAATTATTATTTGGAGGAATTACACTTTGACCATTTGTGATTTGTTTAAAAAATACTTTTCCTATCTATGGTTTAAAATTTGGCACTTTACCCCTTTGAGGTTAGTTCCGTTTGTCTTTCATTACTCACCCCTATTAAAAATAAAAGTAAATTTGTATTTTTATTACCCTTTTATGTCTCGCTACTCTTAAAACATAAAAAAAACTAAAAAAAATATCAAGGGAAGAGAAGATCTAAAAGTTAAGTTTCGTAAAAGTTAAATTCTAACTTTTACATATTTTTTGTCATGTATTAACTTTTAAATATTTTATTTTAGCACATTCCCCTCTTCTTACGGAACACACACATAAACAAAGCCTATGTTGTGCAAAAATCACTACGAAAATCTCCGTTGCAGTGATTTGATATTGTGTTGTGCAAAAATTTCACGTCACCCCCGTAAGAACTGAAACTTGAAGTGTCAAATTCACACTGGAAATATCGTCTATTGTTGAAGGAATCGAGCATCTCACGCCAACCATTGGTCCAGTTATGTATCTGCCAATCCAACACCACAGGAGTGAAACCCAATTTTTCC
Source organism: Castanea sativa (assembly GCF_040712315.1). NCBI lineage: Eukaryota > Viridiplantae > Streptophyta > Magnoliopsida > Fagales > Fagaceae > Castanea > Castanea sativa. Next base: position 21,733,567 of record NC_134015.1, on the reverse strand, counting down.
AGAGTTTTAATGGACTCTAGTATCTCTGGCTGACTGTTGTCTAATAAAAAAGCATAGTTGCATCCCTCTAGGACCTTGTTATCTGTGCTTACAAAATCTACATTAAATGCTTGAAGACCAAAAGGGATTGAGCTTGTGCAGTGGTTGAAGCCTGAGCCAGAATTGCGTGCTCTGTTTTTCAAGCTTGTGTTACAACGAGATTTGCACCCAACAATCTCTTCATCAGTTTCTTCAATTGTTGCTATTATGTTGCAACCAAACGAAACGAAAAAGTTATTGGAATAAGAGAAGGTAAAAGGACTTCCTTTAAGGTTCATAACTCCGGTTCTCATACTCGTACAATTGGGATTCAAAGAGATTACTGAACCACCTTTGACACGAACAGTATTCTCTGGCAAACCGCTTCTACCAGTAAGAGCAATTTTCAGCACTGCCATGTTAATTTTTTTTTTTTAAGAATGCTCTGATTCCATTGCAAACAATTTCGAACCAAGGGTCCATATAACAACCCGGTTGGATTCTCAACGGATACGGAATTCTAACATTTTTACACACAAATGGCTTTGTTTACGTGTGTGTGTGTTCAGTAGAAAGAGGGGAATGTGTTAAAATGAAAGATTTAAAAGTTAATACATGAAAAGAAATTATAAAAGTTAGGTTTTAATTTTTACAAAACTTAATTTTTAGATTTTTTTTCACTTAATTTTTTTATGTTTTGAGAAGAGAGAGACATCAAAAGATAACAAGAATACAAATTTACCTATATTTTTAACCAAGGTGGATAACGGGAGAGAAATAGAGTTAATCTCAGGTGGGTAAAATGTTAATTTTTAAATCACAGGTAGGTAAAGTGTTTTTTGAGCAAACCACATGTGGACAAAGTGTAATATAAAAGTTTTTATAACTATAACCAATAATTATTGACAACCAATTTACCTAATAACTTGTGAAATATTAGAGTTTTAATTGGGTTGGGTTTTATTGATGTCTTCTATACAGCAAGTGCTTTAGCTTACGGGGGAAGACATTAATGGTTTGTTTTCCATTTTGATTTTGTAGACAAAAAGTGTGATTTTAAATGCAAAGGCAAAAAGATTGCTGGGTTTAACGTTTTAAAGAAAATTGCGTTTTAAAAATTGCGGGAAAAAAAAAAAAATGTTTGCAAATTACAACTCATGGGTGCTTTTTAAAAAATTGCATTTTCACCTTGCAATTTTTTTCTACAACAATACTTTTTTAATGTTTTCATTGTTTTATCAAACGCTTTAATTACGGTTTTACAAAAATAGTGTTCAAAATCAGAACACAACTCTTATAATCGTTGCTTATAATAATGCAGGTTTTCAAATAGCTAACCCAAGGATACTAATTTTACTCATCTCTTACTTAACCATCCAGATCCAGGCTAGCCCAGTCTTTGTAGAATTGAAAACGGGCCGGGCTGAAATCAATCACTCAATCACGGAAAAGACTAAACTTCACGTTGTGATTGGACAAGAGTCACCTGAGCCCATTGATGCCCATCTCAAATTTGCGTTTTCCTTTTCAATACGCACCAAGATTTGGACCCCAAGATAAATCAGAAATTTTTTCAGTTCATCACAGTATTCATAGAACTAATAAATTGTGGAATTTCATTTTTAAATTTCCATAACAACATTAAAAGGATTTTTATTTTTATTTTTATAGAGAGTTTCAACTTATAGCAGCTGCTTTTGATTAAACCTCAAATCTCTTATTCAACTATTAGAGACTTTATCCGTTGAGCTAATTGGAACCCACTAAAATGATTTGTTAGTTAAGCTTATTGAAATTCTCTTTCTAAATTTTTGTTTCTCTAAAATTTATGTATAATTTTAAAAAGTTAAATATAAAAATGTTTTGATTTCTTTAATTATTCTTTGAAGAGAGAAATTTTTGGGATGATCTTTGACATGCTAATAATCTTTTGTTGAGATGATATTTAAACGTTTCTACCCTTTTGTAATTTACAACATGGCTACTCGTGACAGCAATTTTCACAGTTTTTGGATAAAATTTATTTTGAGCAAAGGAATAGTGGCATCTCCGAATCCGATGCCCAAGTGGGATTTACTCTAGAAATTGAGAAAGTCTACATGTGTCACGAGTGTATGATGCTTTATCTCTGTAGTGTCTATTAGTTTTCACACAAATTGACTAGTACCTCACTTTTCTCACATCCCTCTCGTTTAACACATGTCATGAATCTTAGAACATGTGTTCAAGAATCTTAAAAAAAAATCCTATTAATCTTTTGAGTCTGTGTAGTCCTGCCGTCTCGTGTATATCAGAAAATTACAGATAATAATTTCCTGGAAATGGTTCACAAAAGATGACAAAAAAAAAAAAAATCCATTAGGGTTAGAAAATTCTAATTGCTATTAAATAGTAATAATTTAGGGTGTCCACGGATTAAGTTTTTCACTAGTGGTGGTCATATTTGATCGACATTGGCTAACGACAAGGAGAGGTTGAGATGTTCAAATCTTTATCGGATTTTGAGGAGATCTCACCAGTGAAAATCTTGCTAGATTTGACAAAGATCTCGCCAGATTCGGCAAAGATCTCATTAAATGTGGTAGATCTTTGCTATATTTGGTGATAACCCTCATGAATTTGGTAATATTGTTGGTCGGAAGAAAATCTGTTGTCAACCATCATAGTCATTGAATTGATTGAGATACGATTCATATTCTTCTGGTGGATCAGTTTGCCCATGTCTATGGACAACCCTATTAATGATCATTTTTTTCTTGTTACTAAATAATACTACACATATGCATGTTGTAATGATTACATATGATGATGAGTCGTAAATTGCATGACAACCTTGGTGATGAAGACTTGTGATGCCAAACCTTTAAGCACCTAAAATAGGCAAGACAACTAGGGTCTTGCCAATGTAACACGGCCAGGAAACTTCAATAACCTAGGTTAGTGTTTTTAAGAATAAGTGGAGAGAGCATTCATAGTAAGAAAGCTAAAAAATATAGTTTTTAGCAATTTAAAACGCTACTTTCTCTATTTTAACACCCAACTTTATAATACATCCAACATCAAAGGTTTTATCTTAACATTCAACACATAAAAATAATATAAACAACACATAAAATAAAATATCCAAAACAATAAACAACAATCACAGCCATTAACATGTTAAAATATTATTTTTTAGCACCCCACATTAAAAAATTATTTTTTGTTTTGAGTTTTAAGCTACAATGAGCCGCTATCTTTAGCAGCTCAATGTAACTCAAACTTAAATTATTTTAACTTTGTCTTCTTTGCTATAGAAGTTGTTTTTAGGGTATTAGTTGCTCAATTGAATTTTTAATCAATTTAGCAACCTTATTGAGTATGCTCTAAGTAATAGGAATTTTTACACTTGACTCTTTTGAAGATAGTGAGGATTTATAATTCTTATGATGGCATGATTCACTTTTCCACTTTGGCCATTTCCATTATTGCTGTTAAGGATAACTACTTTGGCCATTTCCATTATTGCTGTTAAGGAGGGCACCGATTGTGCCCAACTAGGAGACATATAAGATAACTACTTTGGCCATTTCCATCATTGCTGTTAAGGAGGGCACCAATTGTGCCCAACTAGGAGACATAAGAAAACTACTTAAGGGTCCGTTTTATTCACTTTTCTACTTTGGCCAAGGCCAAACCTTTATTGCGGTTAAAGAGGGTGCCAATTGTGCCCAACTAGGCGACATACAAGAAAACTACTTAAGGGTTTGTTTGATTAGAGGAGTAGAAAAATGAGAGGATAGAAAATGGAGAGAGGATAAAAATTTGCGAGGATAGAAGAGATTTTGTTTTCCTTATTTGTGTTTAGTTGGCGGTAGAAAAGTGGAGGGAAGAAAAAAAATGAATTTGTATAAATTTATTCATATGTCATTGTTAAAAATGATGGTTAATTAAAAAATAAAAAAAAGGCAATCATCCAAATTTATCAAAAAAGAAAAATCATGCCAAAAAGATTTTTAAAAAAATCATGCCTAGTTAGAAGGAAAAAAGAAAAAAAAAAAAAAGAGAGAAAAAAGAAAAAAAAAAAAAAAAGAAAGAAAGAAGAGAAAAACAAAAGAAAGCGCCCATGCTGTTTCACGCCCAAAAGAACGCCACAACAACCTTTATGCTGTATCACGCCCGCCAAAATAATAATAATAAAAAAAAGGGAAAAGCTAAAAAAAAAAAAAAAAAAGGCCCTTCAAGCCTAGGAAAGCAAAAAGAAAGGAGAAGAAGCATCTAATAGATCCAACACGTAAAAGGAGGAGGAACAGGGGTGGACTTTGGATTTCAAGTTAGGGTTTCGAAGTGTAATCATCTACTAAATATCAACCAAGATAAATGCATAAAATTATTATTTCTTAATACATTAAGATGTAATCATCTACTAACAAAGACAATATAATATTATTTCTTAAGAGTATTAGCTGTTGCAAAAAAAAAAAAATTGCAAACCAAAAATTACTTTTACTACTTTAATATACCATTTGAAATGTCTCGCACAATAGTGTTTTTGGTATTTGGTGTTCTAAATACTAAATATTTATTATTTAGAAGACTTGATGCTAGCATTCTAATATTGGACTAATTAGGAAATTTTTTTTTTATTTTAAAGTTTTATTTTTTATTTTTGGTTAAGTTTTTGAGTTTGATAGTTGCTAATTGGGCTAGGCTAATTTAAAGGGAAGGGGTCTAAGGGTATGTTTGGTAATTGCTTTTTCCCCTTATATTCTGTTTCCAAAAACAATTTTTTATTTTTATTTTTGAAACTAAAAAACTTATCTGGCAACCTAAAATAGACAAAAAACAAAAAATGTTCTCAAATCTCAATTTGTGAAGGAAATTGAAAATATGCAAAAGATTGTTTTCAGTTTCAAATTTTTAAAAGTCAATGAAAAAATGCATTTAATTTAATGAATCTGTCTCATTTAATGAATTAGCTTGAGAGTTCAAATCCTAATAACAACATATTTTAGAATTTACTATTTTTTTTTCAAAAAACTATCTTTTTAATTTCAACTAACCAAACATGTTTTTTATTTCAAAAATACAAGAAATTTTTTTTTTTTTTAAATATTCTCACAAACAAGTTTTTGAAAATATAAAACAAAAACTGTTATCAAACATAATCTAAGTTTTTGGAAGAAGGAAGTGCAGCTAACCAATAAATTTTTTTCTCTTTTTTTCTTTGGGCAGGGAGGCCTAAAAGTTTTTTTTTTTTTTCTTTGGGCTAGTGGGCTCGCCCCTTGGGTCGTCTCTGAGGAAGAGGGTAGTTTAGTTATTGATTATAATTATTCATTTCCTCTCTATTTTCTCTTCAAATTTGGGAGATATAATTTTTTTGGGCTAAGGGAGAAAACACCTGGACCCTACTAATTTTCCATCGTCCCATTCTTTCTAACCAAATACTCATAAAATCAATTTCCTCTCATTTATTTTTCTATGCTTCTTGTTTCATCCAGTGTGGCCGATACCGTACAGGTACCGGCCAGTGCACCGGTACCGGTACACTTCTATATTATACCGGAAAAAATACCGGCTGTACCGGCCATACCGGCCAATTTCGGGCAATACTGGCCAGTACCTGGCGTACCGGCCGGTACAGAAAAAAGCTTTTTTTTTTTTTTTTTTAGTTTTATAATTTTTGAATTTTTGTAAAGGCATAATGGTAACTTATTTACATTAACTTCTTAGTATTATTTGTTTTCTTAGTATGCAATGAACAACTAAGCTTTCTATATTTTATATTGTGTTTTTTTTTTCTTTTATTTGATACTAAAGTCTAAAACTATGAATAATTTGTTTTGAATTGAGGTAATATTTTATAATAAACTTTTATATTTACTATAATATAAGTGAAATATTATATGTTTATAAACATGGTTCTAAAGATTTTAGTGTGTGTGTGTGTATAAAATAGCGGTAAACTCGAAACGGTACACCGGTATTGACCGGTATCCGAAATATATCGTACCGGTGGCCAAACCGGTACAGCCTCCGGTACGGTATTGACTTCCTTGATTTCATCCCAACCAAAAACCCTAAGGGACAACGTATATCTAGGCCTTGAGACCAATACACTCTTGCAGATATAGGTCATTTGCTTCATGGATTGTGATTACCAATTTGGAGGTCATCCTTACCGAATGGTTGTCATCTGGTTGTTGGGCTCGGGAATTGGATCACTTTCCCTGCAAACTTAGGTGTCTCGGGAAACGAACAAGATCAGCTCATCCATTTACCTTGTTAATGTTCCTAATTGACTTACGAGAACACTAGATGATCCTTTACTCATCTACATGGGATTATGATTTTCTAAAGCTTTTAGGATAATCCCACTTTAAAATTCTTAAAAAACTCGAGAAAATCCTACTCGTGATAAAATGCTAGTAGGGATTAGGCACCTTGATTTAAGGGAACAAATAATGAATTTTGAACTAGAATGTAGTCTTACTTAATATTTACAGGTATAATTAGACAAAAAGATGAGGTAAAAAAAAAAAAAAAAAAAACTATAGTTTTACTCTTATGATAAATTAAATTCCATAATTGTAAATGTTGCCAATTCAAACCCATATATTTTTACCAATCTTATCACACGCGTTTTGCGCGTGCGGTTTTTTTTTGGTCTATTGTCATAATTTCCCTAAAATTTTTTTTTTTGAATAAGTCTGTTTTGAAGACACGGATTAGTAGGAAAATGTCCTATTTTGTAGGCATTTTAAGTGGAATTAGAGAAATATTTTTACCGGATTGTCCTCAAGTTTTTTACCTATTAAAGCTAAAGTTTTTGGAGTATTTTTGAATCACATAAAAGTTCAGTTGAAAGAGAGGAACCCTCTTATAAATAGTATTAATTATTGTCTCAAACAAAACCCCACTTATGGTTTCAAATATTTCATAATTTATAACTATTTATCATGATAATAAGAGTATAAGGTTTGAAGTGACACATTTAAAAATATGAGATAAATTTATGGATAAATTTTGTCTACAAATTTATTCAATAACTTTTTATTTGATGTGAATTTTGACAAATTCACTATTGAATTAAATTTTCTTCTTGTATTCTTTATACTTGCAAAATTTTCAGAAAATCAAAATTCAATGATCAATAGTTATGTCATTAATCAAATATTTTTCAAGATTTTGTAGTTTAAAATTATACTTAAAAAATAAGTTTATGAATTAAATAGCATAGTAAATAAGATTCTCTTGGTATGAAATTTGATTTATTATCAAGAACATAAGAATATATAATCTAATTGCTAGATTTTCAAAATACATAGCAAAATTTTAATTTTTTTTAAAGTGGAGTTGTAATTATCTACTACAATTAAATTTATATATATATATATATGCATTGTTAAAAAATGATGCCTAATTTAAAAAAAAAATTCAAAAAAAAAAAACACAATCACCCAAATTTATTAAAAAAAATCCTGTCTAAACCAAAAAAGAAAAAAAAAAGATTGAGAACAAAAGAAACACTTAGCAAGAGTACTGAAGCCCAGGAAAGCAAATGAAAAAAAAAATGAGATAAAAAATCAAATAGTTATTAAATCTGGAATTAAAAAAAAAAAAAAAAAACAACAACACAACACAACACAACACAACATTTTTGTCATTCACCCATCAGATTTTTCTCCATTTTGAAGAGAAATATTTTTGGTGGGCTTAGGTGGGTTTCACTATCATTTTTCCCTCTTCCCTTCTCAACCAAACACCCTCTAAAAAAAATTTCCTCTTCATTTTCTCTTTTTTTTTTTTTGAGAAATGATATGTCCACAACATTTTTACAACATTTTTACAACAAATCCTAAGTGGCAGGATGTTACTGGTTGTTATTGTTGGGGCAAAAAAGTAATTTTAGTATTAGGTTCAAATTTGAACCAATAATAACTAATCACCTATGATTTGTTGTAAAAATATTGTAGACGTAGCACCTTTTTTTTTTTTTTTTTTTCATTCTTTTTAAAATCCACACTTCCAAATACACCTTAAAATATTAAAATGGAGGGGAGAGCATGGGCAGAGAAAGGAGGTCGGAAACAATAATTCACATTATGGGCCCTACATAACATGGCCAGAACAGGAAATAAAAACAAGGCCGGAAAAGGGCGAAGAAGATAGTTGCACGGCAAGTAGGTGCGCTTTACCCCATAATATAATCATACATCTTGTTGTGTTCGTACAATACGTTTGTACCGTTATAGAAGAAAGATGTGTGGATAATAATTAATAAAGTTCCCGTCTTTCTAGTGGAAAATGACTGACCTCCTGCCCCAAAAAGGATATTTGGATATATGACTAGATTTTTCTCTCACTCTAAAATTGCCACGCCTCATGCCTCAATCTCACATTATATGTGTTTGAATCTAAATTCCAACGTCGTTGAAAAGGACCTTTAAATTAAGAAGGGAAAATAAAAAAATTTTGAAGACCATTTTTGCCAACTCGAAAGAAGAAAATATAAAGAACCTTTCCTATCTCCACCTTTAGGACAAAAACATAAATCTATGATAATAAAGATGAGTATCATTAACAAGTCTTCCCCCATAGATTGTTTAGCAAAAAAAAGTCTCCCCCATAGATTGTTTCACTTCTTCTTCTTCTTCTTCTTCTTCTTTTAGAATAATTTGTGTGATATTATATGTGCGGATCGATATTTTGAGAGTTAATATTCTTTTTAAACTTTTCTTGGAAATAATGTTGTCAATTATTATTTCTTTAGTTTTTTATTTTTATATATGTGAAAGTTGTTGTGTGATTGTGTGTGATAATTGAATGATGAGCAGAAGTATAAAAGAGAGTGCACACACAAAGGTTTAAATATGTGTGGTTTGGATTCAGATGAAAAATAGCGCATTTTGCGTCTGCGTTTCTTTTTTTTTTTACTAGAAGCACGTGAACACATACCTGCCAGTGGGTCCCGTGCACTGTGCATGGGACCCACTACCACTTTGAATGTCCACACATTTCACTAGAATGGCATTGTTAGTGGGTCTCATGCACTGTTCATGGAACCCACAAACATCTTTTCTCACTAAAATTTTAACTAAAAATGGGTCCCACAATACTATTTAAACATCTAAAAATTATTTTGCTATACTTTTTTCAGTTTTCAGCAAAATAAGTTGTTTCCAAACGGACCCATAGTTCAACCTAACGTCCTACCATCATAGTGAGAAAGCTCTTAACAACTACAAATTATTATATTAAGTGTTTGTGTTACAATAAACTTAATGTAGGGTTTATATACTAGAGAATACTTGACTAACCCTAACCATAGACTAATCTAAGATTAATATGCTTGTTCTACAAGTATATGAGCCTACAATTGGTATGGGCTAGTTGGGCTATAATATGTCTAACAATATATATATTTTTAATTTTATTTAAATAAAAGTTAGAATAATTTTTTAGTTTTTGTATATATAGTTCTCGAGAGTGCTTGGAAATTATATCTTTATTTATCTTTTGTTACCTAATTATATAAAATGTAATTAAGGGGAAGCACTGAGGCCATAGTTTATGGTGTTCAAAGGTTTAAAGTATTAAAGGCAGGCATAGGTGAAAAGTTTGAGATAATTGTAGGTAACATGGAGATGGAGCCAAGCTGAGAAAGCAAGTTATATATCACATGATTCACACCCATACCCATATCGCCCTGTTGTTCTCATTTGGAATCATGCCAATAGCAAATATGTCAAACTTGTCACGCCTTATTTGACCCGTCTCAATAAAAGAAGCTTATTAATTCTATGTAGCAAAATGAGTGTCACCAGACATTCGTGGTTTATATACTAGAGAATACTTGACTAACCCTAACCATAGACTAATATAAGATTAATATGCTTGTTCTACAAGTACATGGGCCTACAATTGGTATGGGCTATTTGGGTTATAATATGTCTAACAATATATATATTTTTAATTTTATTTAAATAAAAGTTAGAATAATTCTTTAGTTTTAGTATATATAGTTCTCGAGACTGCTTGGAAATTATATATTTATATCTTTTTTGTTACCTAATTATATAAAATGTAATTAAGGGGAAGCACTGAGGCCATAGTTTATGGTGTTCAAAGGTTTAAAGTATTAAAGGCAGGCATAGGTGAAAAGTTTGAGATAATTGTAGGTAACATGGAGATGGAGCCAAACTGGGAAAGCAAGTTATATCACATGATTAACACCCCATACCCATATCACCCTTTTGTTCTCATTTGGAATCATGCCTATAGCAGATATGTCTCCCATAAAATTATTAAAAAAAAAAAAAAAGCAGATATGTCATACTTGTCACAGCTTATTTGACCCGTCCCAATAAAAGAAACTGATTAATTCTAAGTAGCAAAATGAGTGTCACTGGCGACTTTAGAAATTTTTTTTAGGGTGATCATTAACCAAATTTAATAAAGAGACAATGTGAATATATTACCATCACGAAAAAAAAAAAAAAAAACTGGCAAATACATGAAATATTACAATTTTTTGTTTTAACAATGAAAAAAAAAATAGACTAATAAAAGATAAAGTGCAAATTGAAAATGCTGATATGAGAATAATAAAGTGACCACAACAATTTCATAACAAATCTTATACAACAAGTTGTTAGCTTGTTATTAGTGGGTAAAACATGTCAATATTGAACCTAAATTAGAATTAGTAATAACTTACCACATAAGATTTATTATGAAAATGTTATGAATGTAGCATTACTATTATATTTATTGAACTCAAATTCTTATGAGTCTCAAGTAAAAGTGTTCAACATTTTTATTAGGGTGATCAAAATAGGTTAATTTAGTAAATAATATATTTTTTAAAAGTATATATATATATATATATATATATATATATACAATAATTTGGTGGCCCTAGAGTATATTAATTTAAAATAATTTTTTATATAATTTTTCTTTTTTGCATATATAACTTTTTTTTTTGGCAAGTGAGGACCACCCTCACATACAAGTAGAGCCGCCAGTGTCACCAGACAAGGAGAAATATTTATTTTTAAAAGTGTACCTTTGGGCAAAGATGATTTTTGATTAAAATTGCCATATTTTTCATGAGCAACTTTTAATTTCAATGCTTTCACATGCATGCATTACTCCTTTTACTATGATCTGGTTAGTACACGTGGAGGAACGACTCAATGAAGACTAAGACTTCTGCCTTAAGCAAGTAACCTTAATAGCCTTTTTATTTTTATTTTCTAGAAAATATGGTTAGGAAAAGTTAAGAGATGTCTTCAGGCCATTTGTATAAAAAATATTTTTAGAAACTTTTTATGAGAAAAAAAAAGTAATTAATTTTTTTAATATTTTTCATAAAAATGATATTAATTTTTTTTTAAATAATTAATCAAAAATTCTATAAGAGCACCCGTTAACAACGCCTGATATAGTTTATTACAATTCAATAAAAGGATGAAATTTTAAACTAATACTATGAGTGTGTTTGGTATCAACTTATAAGTGTGCGTTTGCATAGCGTCTTTGTCCATGCGTTTACGTTTTTTTCCTAGCTTCGTGCATTGTTCACGGACCAACTTGTACAGAAAAACGCGTTTGTAACTTATAATTTGTGTGCCACGAGTACTATTCATAATTTAAGAATTATATAAATTTTTTTTGCATATATAATTTTTTTTTTTGACAAGTGAGGACCACCCTCACATGCAAGTAGAGCTGCCAGTGTCACCAGATAAGGAAAACTATTTTATTTTTAAAAGTGTACCTTTGGGCAATGATGATTTTTTATTAAAATTGCCATATTTTTCATGAGCACCTTTTAATTTCAATGCTTTGACATGCATGCATTAATCCTTTTACTATGATCTGGTTAGTACTCGTGGAGGAGCTACTCAACGAAGACTAAGACTTCTGCTTTAAGCAAGTAACCTTAAAAGCCTTTTTTTTCCTTAGAAAATATGGTTAGGAAAAGTTAATAGATGTCTTCAACCCATAGAAAATATTTTTAGAACCTTTTTATGAGAAAAAAAAGTAATTAATTTTTTTATATTTTTCATAAAAATGATATTAATGTTTTAAAAAAATAATTAATTAAAAATTCCATAAGAACACCCGTTAACAACGCCTGATATAGTTTATTACAATTCAAAAAAAGGATGAATTTTTAAACTAATACTATGAGTGTGTTTAGTATAAGCTTATAAGTATGCGTTTGCATAGCATTTTTGTCCATTTATTTGCGTTTTCTTCCTGGTTCGTGCATTGTTCACGGACTAACTTGTATGGAAAAACGCGTTTGTAACTTATAATTTGGGTCTCACAGGTATTATTCATAATTTAAAAATTATTTTGTTACAGTATTTTTAGCAATAAATTTTTAATTTTCAGCAATAAGTTTTTAATTTTCAGCAATAAGCGATATCCAAACAGACTCTAAGTTTAATTTTTAAATTTTAGGTTTTATGTACAGCTTTTTAAAATTTCATTTTTTCCCCCTCATAAAGAGTTTTCAACAAAAAAAACTAAATAAACTGTTTGCAAACAGATCCCACAGTTAAGAAAGTGAAAACCCAAGAAAATACACCTACCATTACCAACCAATTAGTTTTAAACCCTAACTCGAGAGTGCACTGTACCTTGCAAAGGCTAGTCAATCACTTGCGTCTAATTCGGTACCCCCCAAGCTTTTTTTTAATGGCTTATAAATGGGTACTTTTCTTTAACAAATTCGGTTGGTGGGTGGTGTGGATGCTCTTACCACGTATTTCACAGAAACTGCAAAAGCAAAACGAGCTGCCTATTGTTGACCTCAGAAATCAGGATATGCGCATATCCTTTTGTAAAAAAGGTAGAAATGGAATAACTCACATGCTGTGGTTGGAGAACCCAAGATTGGTGCCCAAGTTTTGGGTACAAATTCAAATCCTCACTAGTAGTTGCGTTCAAAAATCAAAACAGACTTCAACAATGTTAGGATTCATGTTTATTAATGAATTATTCTAGATATTTTTCTATACTACTCTAATAAGAAGCATAAAAAGTTTCAAATAATATTGTAAAAAGTTTTTAAATTTTTTTTTAAAATTAATATCCTTAGTCCATCAGTTCCGTTAAGATAATCCTTTAACCTTTATTATCTTCAACTTTAGTTAAAGGTTATTATCTTCAACTTTAGTTAAAGCAGAATTTCCACCAACCGAGATAAACGACCCCAGGAAATTTCCAGGAAATTTGGGCAAACTACCCCAGGTAAAATCTAGGCTTATCTGGTGGCTCTTCTGATTTTGCCACGTTTGAAAGCAAATTTTGAAAGCATCCCATGTGGGCTCTGACCAACAATCTAATTTGATTTTTTTTATTATTAATAAATTGACCTCAATAATCTATACGCAGTCTCCGGACATTTCAAAGTTTAATATAAATTTCACAATATTCCCAGAATCAGCGGCCAATTTTATATACTATCTCAAAAACAACGAACCCATTTACCAAATAAAAAAACAAAAAAAAAACACTAATTTTATTTCAAACCAAAACCTCAAAATTTTATTTGTGAGGAACAATTGCAAGTTCTTCTCCAACACACACCATAACCATCAACTTCGAAAGCAAAAAACAAACAGAGATGTCTATGAGCATCGAAGCTTTAACATAATTTCTGAAATAATCAGAAATGAAACTTAAACAAAAGCATATAAATACTTTCCTCCATCATCACCATTTAGATTTAGTTGAGGTGAGGAATAATGATAAATTTAATCAATGGGAATAAATCTTGAGATTGAGGGACTTGTTGATCCATGCCTTCCAACTCCCACCACTCCCATTCCCATTCCCCTTGCTAGAAATTTGCTGCATCGATCTTTCCTCATCTCCTTCCATTTTCACTGGCTGGGGCTTCTTGCACAGCATGAAATTCCGAACTCCTTGTGATCCAATTGTGTCCCATGGACTCAACGCTGCAATCATATTCATAATACAAAACAAAGTTTATTACCCAAAAATCCAAATTTGAATCAAAACTGAAATGGGTTTTCGATTTTATGATCAAAGAACAACAATAAATTGAAAATCAATGAAAATCAGAGATGGGTTTGGAAAAAAAGGAAAAAGAAATACCTTCAGGTCCAGCATTTGGGCAGTAGAGGATGAAATCATTGAGATTGGAACCGAGAACCGGAAGGCGACCCTCACGGGCGTAGGATTTGAGGGCGGTGTCGATGACCGCAGCGACAAGCTCGTCCTCACTCACCACGAATCGGATCGGACCGGCACTCCCTAACACGGTTATGCTAATCAACAACCGGTTACCGCCTTTGTTCGCGGCGGTCTGATTCTTCTTTGGCTTGTACAGCAACATCTTTGTAACCCCAAAAAAAAAAACAAAGACCCACAAATACAACAACAACAACAAAAAAAACTAGAACAAATCTAATGGAAAATTTTGAGATGTTGTTGGAGAATGAACAAAATTATAAACGAGAAATTCAGAAACTGCAAAGAGGGGTTTGAGGTGTTTGAGAGTTCACGGGTCGACGCCGAGGCAGCGGTAGTACCAGCCTTCTTTGCAAGATCCGAAAGCAAAAGCGAAAGCGATTGCAGCGCTCGCCCTTGTTTGGGAGAGGGAGCGCATGAAACTGCTACTACTTGAGATTTCCACCATTCACAATAACCTGTGATTCAATTTTTGTTTTGAAAGAGATAGATTTGAGAAGTGAATCCTTCTGAGAAGAGAGAGCGATTGGTATTTTGGGTCTTTGTTTTTGCTTTTGCTTGGTTTGTTTTTGCTGTGCGTGTGAAGGAAAAAGAAGAGTGTGGCTGGCGTTATTTAAATAAATTGAGAGAGAGAGAGAGAGAGAGAGAGAGAGAGGTGCTTAACAGTTAAAGCTTTATTACGGTGTAGGGCTTGTGTTTGGAAACTGGAATTAGAGTTTGTATTAGGGTTTGCTTCTCTAATTTAAATAATGGATTTGTTTTAACTTTTAATTTAGCACCGACTCTGTGCCGGTTCTATTTCTCTCGGGAAGTTTTGTTTTTCTGTTTGTATTAAAATTTGTTTGGATATCGTTTATTTTGCTGAAAATTAAAAATTAAAAATAATAAAATAATAATAAAGAAGTTATAAGTTCACGCGTTTAACACTGTTCATAAGTCTAAATATACTGTTCATGTACAATAAACAATGCACGAGGCGCTGTCCAGGAAAAAAAAATGCAGACGTTGAAACGCAGTATCCAAACGCTGCTTTAGAATGTGTTTGGCATTAATTTATTTAGGTTTATTTAAAAAAAAATGTGATAAAATACACTTATATTTTAAAAAAAAGGTGAGAAAAAAGTGAAAATTTAAAAACATTGTATATAAAAGCTAAAAGTTGAATAAAAAGACTCATTCCAAACAAACTATTTGCAACTTTCTAACTTTTAGCTTTTTGTAACACATTTAACATAAAAGTTAAGAAAAATTACATCTTTTGATAAAATATTATGCAAATAAGCTACCAGAACTAAGCAAAGCCAAACACACTTAAGCCTTCAAATTATTTATAAAGGAAATTACATTTTTCCCCTATCCCTACATGCACAGAAAATTTAAGATAATATGATTTTTTTTGTCTAAATATGTTATTATTAGACATTCATATTTTTAAATAATTATTAAAAATTTACATATGGAATTATATTATTTTGCATTAAGTATTTATTTATGGAATTGGTCTCTCCTCTGTTACCCTTGGGGGTGGTTTAGAGTAGGTTATCAAAGTTTTAAGAAGATCATCCAATATTAACTTTTTGTATATTTGGTAAGTGGAGTTTTGAAATAATATATCGAGATATGAAATGTTTTGAATTTTTTATGTTCACTTCATGATAATTACTATTTTATCATCTAAGTGAGACATAAATGAGTTTTAATCTAAAGTCCTTTATTTGATAGTAAGAGACTTTACTAATTGAGTTAACTGAACCAATGATAGTTGTAGATGCTTATTTTTTAGAAGCCCAGCAGGAGGAAAAGCCCAAAAACATGGGCAAAATAGAGTAGGATGGAAATACCATTAAAGCCCAAGTGGCAGGAATAATGGATCATGGGTCCATAAAAGCAAGTAAATGGGCCTAAGACGGTTCGGAAGAAAGAAATAGCAACTCATAGGCAGTGTAAATGTAAAAAAGTGAGAATGGGCCATAGCTGTTATAGCAGGCCCAAAACAATGTAAGTAAAGAGAGTAAGGGGCAATGGAGAATCCATAAACCCCAAAGATGAAGTATGAAGTACTTGAGCCAAGGAAGCCCAAGGAGTTAGCAAAAACCCATGGGAAGCATAAAATTGGAAAGGGCTGAAGATGCCCCAAGAAAAGTAAACGGGCCAAGGATGCCCAAAGGAAAATAGGTGGGATGAGGGAGCCTGCAAGTGGTATAGGACCCAATGAGTTTATTGGGCTATTAGAGAATGGATGAACAGTAAAGCCCAAGAAGGCCCAGCAGCCCTGGGACAAGCAAACCTCATGGCATACATAACAGAATGATGCGGCAAGAAACAAATAATAAGGGCTGAGAATAAAAGTATGGAATAGCCCACAATCAGGCAAGGCCCAGCCCTTGAAAGAAGCAAGCCATAAATGAGAAGTCAGGGAAAGCAGCCCACGCCATAAGAAGTCAAAGATGAACAACAGACTGGGCAGATGGACCTCCAGACCTCGACAGATACATGAGTAGCGGGTAGAATTTAGATGAGCATAGAGGTAAGGTACACGCAAGACCCAAACACCACTAGCCTGTACCCAGCCAATACAGGAAGTGGTGAGGTCATGGGTCAGAGGTAAGAGGGCATCATCTGGCGGTGGGGAGGGGAAAAACTCATTTTCGTGTTTCCTACTCAAGCTCTTTTGGAGGCAATGTCTTGCTGGAATGACATACTACCCAAAAGAGGCAAAACTGAGTTGGAACCACTAGGTGCATACTATGAAGGACGGAGAGAAGGAGAGTACTTACATCGTGGTAGGTAAGAGTGCCACGACAAGCAAGCAAACAAAAGAGCCTTCTTTGTTTGGTGAGGTGGAGTGGCGCGGCCAGTGCAGATAAGTGGTGCTGGCTGGGTGATTGGCTAGTCAGTAATAGTTGGCAAGGACACCCACATTAGACAAAAAGCGATTAAGGGTTAAAATGGTAAAAGCCAAGCATGGCTGGCATTATATAAGGGCCTTTGCTGTGCACGGCGAGAGAGGGGAGCAACCTCTGGAAGGATAATCGCTAGAATTAAAAGGACAGTAAAAGTAAAAACAAAAGGAAAAAAGAGAGAGAAAGAATTGATAGAAAATAGAAAGGAAAGAACCAGGGAATAGAGAGAAGAGTAAAAAAAACAGAGAGAGAACAGAGTGGTAGGCATGCACCGAATGGGTCGATCTCCCTCTCCCTCTCCAACCCATACTTTCTGGTAATGGAGAAGGACCTCACTGAATTCAAGTCATTCAGGCCCATCCCCTTAAAGCAGCTAATCTCCCCTTCTGAGAGATTAGTCGTGTTGAATAGGTGATTCCCCTTCTTGACTCAGACTTGGCAACGTAACTTAATACGGCAGACTGACATTTATTTCTCTTAATAAGCTTATTGTTGTTTATTCAATATCTACCCTTTTGTTGTTGTTTCGTAAAACGAGCACTCCTTACCAAATTCATTATCTATTTTATCTGAATCGTAAAGGAATTTTTCATTATTGTCTTTATTGTATCTGTCTGCCGTAGTTAATGTAACAGCTTTGCCTGTCATGAGCATGTGATTAAAGCCTGACTAACATGGGCATCGTTTACGCACAAGCCGGACCAAGGAGGGCTGCTCTTGGATCGGTCCCAACTCCTTGGTCCAGAAATCTTTGGGCCTAGTATATCAGCAAGCGGCCTAGCCCTATATTTGCAAAAAAAGCCCACACAATAGTTTTATATTCATGGTTGTTATGTATGTTTTTCTTGACATATGAAAAAAATTTAGAATAAGAAGGTAATGAGTCTTGCATACTTAAAACTCCTAAAAATAATATATTTATAAAGTAGCTAGTATATAAGCCCCTTCATACTCACTATTGCATTTAGGAACAAACACAATTAGATACATATAAAACACTCATGCCAAAGTTTAATACTATCAGTATTCATTTTTGAATTTTTTCTAACTCTTGGAAAATCCATGGAAAGATTTCATTTAGTAGAGCATGTAAATTATGCAATACTGATTACTTTAATTTAGTAAAAAAAAAAGTTATTGAATTTGTTATATTTTTCCTTACAACAAAAGGTGTGGGGAAATGAACTCAAGTTCTCCTTCATAAGTTAATCGAGTAGTCTATTAAAGTACAAGAGTACTCATGATGACTTTGTAAGTACACAATTGCACCTGGCCCCAAGAACAGTTACGGGCTCAGGCCCAATGAG
The DNA here is from genome assembly GCF_040712315.1 of Castanea sativa. Taxonomy (NCBI): domain Eukaryota; kingdom Viridiplantae; phylum Streptophyta; class Magnoliopsida; order Fagales; family Fagaceae; genus Castanea; species Castanea sativa. The sequence goes on along the minus strand of NC_134015.1, from coordinate 21,715,125 downwards.
CCTTAAACAATATGAATTTGTAGAGTGTGGGCTTGAAACCCAGGTTAGAAGTGTTTGAGGATTAAATGACAAGCCAAAGATTGCAAACACTTGAAAACAACAAGCAATATTGTAAATCAACCTGCTCGGACGTAAGCCGAGAGCTGCTCTTATATTATCTCTTTCTCTTTTTTCTTTTTCTTTTTGATTACCAAAAAGGGACCCCCCATTCCTGTTCTAGGTTTCTTCTTAAATACTCCTCTTTTTGATACTTTGTACACGTGTTGCCCCAACTCCCCCTTAACCCAGATATTTCTTTTCTCAGTGCCTTTGAATAGTAACCAGAAGTTTCCCTTCCACTGTTCAGGTGTCACTTTCCCATTAATGCGGCCAGGGTGGTAGGTGCAGGGTCTTTAATGTGGAGGTGGCAGCCTTTATCTTTGGTATTTCTCTAACATCGGTGCTTCTAGGACATTCAAGGGTTCACCCCCTTTAACCATTGGTCTTGACCGTGTCATTCCTTAACCTTTACCATCAAGTCCCGGGTTCTCCGATGTCCGTCCGAAGGGAAATTCATCCTCGGCTGGATCCTCGGATCCTCGGTGTATGGGCCGACCCGTAGTACTAACAAGTTCTAAACCCAAGAGCAGGTCGGCCTTCCTTAGCATGGCCCAAAGGCCCACATCCCCATCAGGGTCTTTTTACTCCCCACAATAGCCCCTCAAAACTCTAATTTTCAACGTCCGAGGAGAAAAATAGGGTTTTGATCTGATGAGAACCTACTCCACACACTTTGTGAGTGATTGCACGTGTGGAAATCGTTTCGCGTCCCAGAAGATGCCACTTGGCGGTTTTATTTTCAAAAACGCGCGCATTTATTGCTGTAAGTTACATTTTGTCCGCCACGTTCAACGGCGAGATGGGTATCCAATGGTCCTCGTTACTTCACGAAAATTTGGGCGGGACGAATATAATTTCGAGACCGCTTTTCCGCACATCGTGACGCTTCGGGAACCTGCGCCTTCATTTAATTCCCCAGGGGCTAATCCCATCAAAACATCAGCAATCATACTTTACCTGCAGAAAACCGTGGAAATTTGCACACCTTCAACTTTGTAAGTTCTTGCTCTCTCTATTCTTAACCTTTTCTCCTCGGATATAGTCCTCGGCTGTCCTCGTAGATATTCTCCCCTTTAGAGTTTAGCCTTTCGTTCTTTTCTGATGGGTAGGTTTAAGTGTCTAGTTGATACCGCCGCTGGAATGGAAGGCTTCAGAGCCCAGTATAACATTCCCGGCGATGTAGGTTTAAAATATTGCCCGGCAGAAGCCGTGGCCGGTTCTAGAAAAGAGGGAGAGGTTATCATCCCAATGATAGCCTTTATAGAGGGTGGGATGACCCTCCCAATGAAACCTGTAACCAGGGAGTACCTTCGCAACCATCGGTTGTGTCCCGATCAGTGCCTCCCAAATGTTTTTAGAGTTTTGGGTAGCGTCGATACTCTAAACGAGCAAATGGGTCTAAACCTCACCTGGCACGACGTCATCTTTCTGTACGAGTCCCATAAACTCTCCAAAGTAGGTTACTACATTAAATCCCGCTCCATCGTCGTTAGGGTAATCTCCTGTCTGCCCAAATCCAACAAAGGTATGAAGGATGACTACCTGATCGTCTCTGGGAACTGGCACGACGGCCTCCACTGCCCAGTTGAGTGGGGAGATCCAGGTGTGACACCTTAGGATTAACCTCCCCATCTCACAACTTCCTTTAATACTCACAAACATGCACACTAACATGTATTTATATTTGTTTAACTTTATCACTTGCTGTGTGAATCTGACCATGTTGTTCACTTTCACGTCTTTCTTTGCAGATAAGCAACACGTGCGTCCACGCTTGAGCCACTGCAGCGTTGCCGATCTAAACCGAGTGCTTCGCTCCGAGGTGTTTGTCAGCGAGGACTTGCAACTTAGAGCTGCTCATCTGATTCTGGGGTACACTCCCATCTCTTCGGACTTCTAGGAGATAGAAAACGCCATAATCGCGGGTGACCGAAGACGAAGGAGAATAAACGTAGCCCGGCCCCACTTTTTGGAAGACCACGATCTCCCTGACGTCCCTCACACCGTTTTGTACAACCAGCCCATAGCGGCAATTCCCCTCACCGTGCACTCTCAGGCAACTGTTGTTCTAGAAGAGCAGGTGTCTTCTTCACATACACTAGACGAAGAGATAGATCAATTCCAACTTGAAGACACCGAAAGACCTCGAGGGAATCAGTTCGTCGTACTTTCTGACGAGGAGGAAGAAGCCACCGAGGCCTCTGGAATTGCAGGGTTTGTAGTTGCCCGACCAGAAGACGAATCCGAGGAAGACATGGATAGGATGCAAGATCTCCTAACCAAGAGAGGTGCGAAGGTCGCCGAGAAAAAGACGAGGGCGTCCCAAGCTCTTCCATCTTTGCCACCTCCCCCTCCTCCAGCCGAGCCAAAACTTCCAGCCGAAGATCCTAAAAAGAAGAGAAAGGGGGAGGCCGAGGGGACGATCAGCAAGGACCCCAAGAAACCACGACAACAACCTCCCCCGGTTCAGCAGCAGAAGCTGGACAAAGGCAAGGGTAGGGCCCGCTCAGTTGAAAGTGGGGAGATTAGGGACGAGGCCGAAGTGCGCCGAGCACCGGCCACCTGGTCCCCTGACTTAAGGCTGGACGGTGCACCCATCTCCTGCCAATCCAGTATAAGGGCGGTTCAACAGGTCATGCCCACCACCTGGCCGAAGTGTTGGAGCGCCCTCTTCTGCTGCCCAAGGACATGGAAACCTTGGAAAGAATGAGCCAGCCACAACTATTCCTCTCTTTAAAAAGGGATTTAGCTCTGGTAAGTTTAACCCTTTTAGGAAGATTACACTTTTAACAATATCCGATCATTCATAAGTACCTTGCTATATCTGACTTCCTCGCACTTTACTGCAGGCCATTCAAGAAGTCTTCGTAGCCGAGAAATTTATAGAAGACACTCGGAAGAAGGCCAGAACTGAGTTTGAAGTCAGGTTGGAGACTGAGAAGTCCTTGGGCACAGCCCTTGCTGAGAACGAGAAGCTTACCTTGGAGGTGGCTGATCTAAAGAGAGAGAAGAATGGGGCCGAGGCGAATCTGAAGACCATGAAGACCCAGATAGAAGGGCAGCGCAAGCTCCTTCACGAAAAAGATGATGAGCTCTCCCGAGCCCAAAGGGAACGCTCGGATTTGGAAAAGGAACTTGCGCTGATGAAGGAAGAAGCCAGCTCATTCCAACGCTCTTGTCGCCGCGTATGAGCTACGAGGAAGGGGTAGCAACCACCGAGGAGCACCTCGACGAGGCCTTCGCGGCTTTGTGCCGGGAGTACCGTCGAAAGTCCGGGGGGAAGCCCTAAACGTAGCTGGAGTTCCTCTATCCTCGGATCTGAGGAAGTCTGAGAATGTTTGGCTTCCCCTGGAGATACAGGAGATTGAAGAGGCTCCTGCTGCTACTCTTACCCCTGAGTCAACTCTCCCTGCTCTGCCTTCGATGGTCCCACAGCTAATTCCAGATCCTACAGAACCTTCAGGTTCGAACAAAGAGAAGGAAGGAGGCGGGGATGCAGAGAAGGACTTGAGCCAGAAAGTGGAACCCAACGTCCTTCCACCGAAGACGGCAGACAAAGGAAAGCAAGTCCTAACTCCCTTTGAGCTGGAGTTGAGAAAGACCGAGGCCACCAGCACCTCTCAGCAAGACCCCCCTCCAAAAGCTTAGGACCTAGCTTTAGGACTTCTCTTTTTCTACATCTTGATTAAATATGTAATGTACATTTAAGTGATTAATGAAGAACTATTTCGTTTGATTCTCATTTATGTCGCATCCATTTTACTTTATTCTTGTTATATTGGTCATAAAGATTGCCATTAGTACATGGTCAAAAAGGGGCAGAGCAAACCAATCTAACTTCAAGTTTTGCACAATCATAACCTCCACGCAGTCATTCGCATGTTATTAAAAACTTAATAAAAAGTGATATGGCTAATATGTTTAAACAATGCCTTGGTTAAAAAAAAAAAAAGAGACCTCATATAACGATTAAAACCTTATAATGTGTAGCATTGTTTTTAGTTGGATGTAAGATCCGAGGACCACTCATTCCTCACATAAATTTGCTTAATACTTTTAAAGAAATAAAACTTAAGATCCGAGTTATTGAACGGTAAGGCACTAACTCCCAGACACAATAAGAAGTTAACTTTGATCAAGTTTATAGTCTGAGGACAAGACTTAACTAATTTTCCATTTGATTCTTTAGACCATTAACTTCAAATGTTAATTTTCCCAAAGTAGGAGGTCCGAGGACCCGGCATAACTAAGGTTCTGTTTAACAAGTGACAAGACATCAATTTTCACAAGGTTTGTGGTCCGAGGACTACACTTAACCAAGTTTCCGTTTGATTCTTAAAAACAATAACTTCAAATGTTAATTTTCCCAAAGTAGGAGGTCCGAGGACCCGGCATAACTAAGGTTCTGTTTAACAAATGACAAGACATCAATTTCCACAAGGTTTGTGGTCCGAGGACTACACTTAACCAAGTTTCTGTTTGATTCTTAAGAACAATAACTTCAAATGTTAATTTTCCCAAAGTAGGAGGTCCGAGGACCCGGCATAACTAAGGTTCTGTTTAACAAATGACAAGACATCAATTTCCACAAGGTTTGTGGTCCGAGGACTACACTTAACCAAGTTTCTGTTTGATTCTTTAGACCATTAACTTCAAGTGTTAATTTTCCCAAAGTAGGAGGTCCGAGGACCCGGCATAACTAAGGTTCTGTTTAACAAATGACAAGACGTCAATTTCCACAAGGTTTGTGGTCCGAGGACTACACTTAACCAAGTTTCTATTTGATTCTTAAGAACAATAACTTCAAATGTTAATTTTCCCAAAGTAGGAGGTCCGAGAACCCGGCATAACTAAGGTTCTGTTTAACAAATGACAAGACATCAATTTCCACAAGGTTTGTGGTCCGAGGACTACACTTAACCAAGTTTCTGTTTGATTCTTTAGACCATTAACTTCAAGTGTTAATTTTTCCAAAGTAGGAGGTCCGAGGACCCGGCATAACTAAGGTTCTGTTTAACAAATGACAAGACATCAATTTCCACAAGGTTTGTGGTCCGAGGACTACACTTAACCAAGTTTCTGTTTGATTCTTAAGAACAATAACTTCAAATGTCAGAAATACTCATAACTTTAAAATGTTCACTAACAAAAGCACATTTTATTAATAATAATACCTTCTAAGATTGTTTACATTCCATGGGCGTGGTACAATTTTTTCATCTAGGTCAGCTAGCCGATATGACCCTATGCCGGCTACTGAAACAATGCGATAGGGGCCTTCCCAGTTGGGTCCTAGCTTACCCCAAGCTGGGTTCTAAGAGGTGCCCACAACTTTTCTTAGTACGAGATCACCAGGTGCAAGTGGCCTTAGCTTCACGTGGGCATCATATCCCCGTTTTAGCTTCTGTTGATAATAAGCCATTTGGACCATAGCTGCCTCGCGCTGTTCCTCAAGCAAATCTAGGCCTTTCTCCAGAAGTCCCGCGTTATTCTCTGGATTAAAAGAGCTCGTCTTTAGGGTGGGAAAACTAGATTCCAGAGGTATCACCGCCTCGACTCCATAAGTCATAGAGAATGGCGTTTCTCCAGTGGACCTGCGCGGTGTGGTCCGATACGTCCACAGGACATGAGGGAGCTCTTCTACCCATCTACCTTTCGCATCGTCCAACCTCTTCTTCAGCCCGTTGACTATGACCTTGTTAATGGCCTCGGCTTGTCCATTTCCCTGAGGATAAGCTGGGGTGGAGTACCCATTTATGATACCCATGTCACCGCAATACTTCCTGAAAGCTTTGCTGTCAAATTGGACACCATTATCTGATATAAGTGTATGTGGTATTCCAAATCCAGTAACGATGTTCTTCCACACAAACTTCTTGGAATCAACATCTCTAATGTTTGCCAAGGGCTCCGCCTCGACCCATTTAGTAAAGTAATCTGTTCCTACCAGCAGCAATCTTTTGTTACCTGCAGCCCTCGGAAATGGCCCCACTATGTCCAATCCCCACTGTGCGAAGGGCCAAGGATTGGAAAGGGGGTTAAGAACTCCTCCAGGTTGATGGATGTTAGGGGCGAACCTCTAGCATTGATCACATTTCCTAGCGTAGTCTTGAGCCTCCCTTTGCATATTGGGCCACCAATAACCCTGAGTCAGAGCTCTGTGGGCCAAGGACCTTCCCCTAGTGTGGCTGCCACAAATCCCTTCATGCAGTTCTTCCAGAAGTGCTTCCGTTGAGTCAGGGTGTACACACAACAAGTACGGTCCTGAAAAGGATCGTTTATACAGTTTCTGATCCTCGGACAACCAGAAGCGTGGCGCCTTTCGACGTATCTTATCTGCTTCCGATTTGTCCTCGGGAAGGATGTCATTCTTAAGAAAAGACACGACCGGGTCAATCCAACTAGGTCCAGGCCTTACTAGATGGATGCGAGCCACATTGATGGGGGCAAGAGTTGGCTTTAGCAAATCCTCCACAAGGATAATCCTGGGCAAACCCTGAGCCGAAGATGTTGCCAATGTGGCTAAAGAGTCTACATGGGTGTTTCCACTCCTAGGAATGTGAGCGAAGGCAAATGAGTCAAATTCAGCTTGCTGACGTTTGACCTGGGCCAAATACTCCTGCATTCTGGGGTCTCTAGCCTCCATGGTCCCCTTGACTTGGCCGACCACTAACTGAGAGTTCGAGAACACATGGATTTCCCTTCCACCCATCCTACGTACCATCTGCATGCCTACCAAGACTGCTTCATACTCGGCCTCATTGTTAGTAGCCGAGAAAGCCAATCTTAAAGATTTTTCGAAGACAATTCCTTCAGGGGACATTAGAACAAGTCCAACACAGACCCTCTCTGATTAGCAGCCCCATCCACATACACTTTCCAAGCCGAGGGCACTGCGGCCGTGATCACTCCAACTGATTTTCCATCCATGTGTGCTTCTTTTAGAGTTTCTTCCAGCAATGGTTCAGTAAACTCTGCCACCAAGTCAGCGAGGACCTGACCCTTCACCGAGGTGCGAGGCTTATATTTAACGTCAAAAGCCCCCAGGATGGTCCCCCACTTTGCTATCCTGCCTGAGTAGTCGGCACTACGTAGCACTGCCTTAAGGGGCAATTGGGTCAGGACAACCACGGTGTGGGACTGGAAATAATGAGGAAGCTTTCGCGTGGCATGAACTACGGCAAGAAGTGCTTTCTCCAAGGATAGATAACGCACCTCGGCCTCGTTTAAAGATTTGCTAACGTAGTATACCGACCTTTGCACCCCATCATCATTCCTTATAAGGACCAGGCTGACCACATGGACAGCCACTGCCAGATAAGCAAAAAAGACCTCGTCCGCCTCGGGACGAGACAAAATGGGCGGCCGAGAAAGATATTGCTTGAGTTGTTGGAAAGCTAACGCGCAGTCCTCGGTCCATTGGAACCCTTTCCATTTGTTCAACAACTGAAAGAAAGGACGACATCGGTCAGCCGACCGAGATATAAATCTGTTCAAGGCGGCAATCATTCCGGTTAATTTCTGGACTTCCTTTGGGTTCCGAGGAGGCCGCAAGTCCTGAATAGCCTTAACCTGTGTTGGGTTTACCTCAATGCCTCTATGAGTGATCATGTACCCCAAAAATTTTCAGACCCAACGCCGAAAGAGCATTTTGAGGCGTTAAGGCGCAACTTATACTTTCTTAACACCTGAAAGGTGTCAGCCAGGTCTCTCACGTGTGAGGGTATTGTTTTGCTCTTCACCACCATATCATCCACATACACTTTAACGGTCTTCCCAAGTTGCTGTTCAAACATTCTAATCATCATCCTCTGGTAGGTAGCCCCAGCATTCTTCAAACCAAATGGCATGACCTTATAATGATAATTCCCCGTTGGAGTAATAAAAGCAGTCTTCTCTTGATCCTCCAACGCCAAGGGAATCTGGTGATAACCCTGGAAGGCGTCCAAAAAACTCATCCGAGGATGTCCAACAGTGGCATCCACCAGTTGATCAATACGTGGCATTGGGAACGAATCTTTAGGACAGGCCTTGTTTAGATCAGTAAAGTCCACACATACCCTCCACGTTCCATTTTTCTTTCTAACAACAACAGTATGAGCCAACCATTCGGGGTAGAAAACTTCTTTGATAGCCCCCGCCCTTTTGAGTTTAAGAACCTCTTCCTTCACAGTCTCAGAATGTTCTCTGGAAGATCGCCGAGGTGGCTGCCTCCTCGGAATAATAGCTGGGTTGACATTTAAGTGATGACAAATGAAGCTCGGATCCACGCCTGGAGCTTCATAAGGATCCCACACAAAAACATCAACATTGTCCTTCAAGAATTCTAACAATTCCATCTTCTCTTGGTGTGTCAAAAGTACACCGACTTGGAAGAATCTCTCTAGGTCATCGGCTACTGGAAACTTCTCTAGCTCCTCGCAATGTGTCTCATCTCCTGTCACCATTTCAGATGAATCAGGAGCCGTTAACTGCTATAAGTCTTTGGTGATTAAAGCCGAAGACTTGGCTTCTGTCTGATGTAGTACCGCAGCCGATATGCACTGCCTGGCTACCGATTGGCTGCCGAGGATTTCCTCAACACATTCCCCCGAGGGGAATTTGACTTTAACGTGCAAGGTAGAGGAGACAGCCCCAAGCGCGTGCAGCCAGGGCCTGGCGAGGATGGCTGTATATGGAGAGTACGCGTCAACCACAATGAAATCCACCTCAACCGTTTCTGAGCCGGATTGAACGGGTAAACGGATCTGTCCCTTCGGCACAACGGCTCTCCCTTGGAAGCTTATAAGCGGCGAGTCGTAAGGAGTTATATCTTCCAACTCCAACCTTAGACCCTTAAATAGATCAGGGTACATGATATCTGCACCGCTGCCCTGATCTATCATCACCCTTCTCACATTATAGTTCCCTATCCTGAGGGTGACCACAAGAGCATCGTCATGGGGCTGGATAGTCCCTACCTTATCCTCCTCGGAGAAACCTAAGACGGGCAAAGTGCCCTTCAACCTCTTCGGCCTGCTACCCACATCCTCGGCCCGAGGATGGGAAACCGCCATCACTCTAGTGGGACCTGAGCCGGTCCTACCAGGTGTAGCAAAAATAACATTAATTGTTCCCAATGCTGGCCGAGATGAATTGTTCCTCTGGTTGTTTGAGCCAACTTGACTGACCTACCTAGTGGGCTGACACAAGTGCTGCTTTAACTTTCCCTCACTGACGAGCTACTCCAGATGGTTCCACAGGGTCCGACAGTTCTCGGTAGTGTGGCCCACATCCTGATGGTACTGACAAAAGAGGTTTTGATTTCTTTTCGCAGGGTCCCCTGCCATCTTGCCTGGCCATCTGAAGAAGGGCTCTTTACGAACTTTCTCTAGTAACTGATGCACTGGTTCTCGGAACACGCATTTACATTGAGATGCTGCCGAGCCGGATTGCCCGAAGTAATCCCTCCTCGGCTTGTTGTTGTGATATCTGTCCGACCTGAAATCCCTTCTCTCCTGCGGGATAACCTTCTCCTTTCCCTTCCCCTGCTGCTGGTCTTCTGCTACCCTTTTGTACTCATCAATACGATCCATAAGGCGGCGTACGCTGCGAACGGGCTTTTTCGTCAAAGACTTTCTTAAGTCGTGGTCAGTAGGAAGACCTACCTTAAAGGTATTAAGCGCCACCTCATCAAAATCACCATCTATTTCATTAAACATTTCCCAGTATCGGTCGGAGTATGCTTTCAGCGTCTCCCCTTCCTTCATGGCCATGGATAGCAGCGAGTCCAATGGCCGAGGGACTCTGCTACACGTAATGAACCGCGAAGCGAATGCCCTAGTTAGCTCCCCGAATGAGCCTACAGACCCCGATTTGAGACCGTTAAACCATCTCATAGCCACAGGTCCCAAGCTGGAGGGGAAAACTTTACACATCAGAGTCTCGTTGTGAGAGTGCACCGCCATCCTCTGGTTGAAGTGACTCACGTGCTCCACCGGATCAGTCCGGACATTGTAGATGGTAAAGGTGGGCTGGGTGAACCTCTTGGGAAGCCTCCCCCTCTCAATCCTCCGTGAAAGCGGAGATTTGGAGAGTTGGTGTAACGCCCTACTCATAGCGTCGTTGCCTAAGCCCCTAGAAAGAAGATTCTTGCGTCTGCGAGCTGGCCGGTGAGCACGATCTCGAACTGTAGCCAGCTCGCCTATCCTCTTCCGAGGAAGGATTAGGTGAGGATGATGAAGGCCTACGTCTGGCGCGGCGTAGCTTTCTCTTTAAACGGTTGATCTCCTTCTGCATGGCTTTAGAACCATCCTCCTGGGGGACGCTACCCCCACCATGAGTATGGCTGGCGCCTGGGTATTCTGTATGGACACTTCCCTCACGATCCCTTCGATGTTCAAGACGCTCGAAATGGTCCTCCGGTTGTGATCCCTGTGACTCTGCATGGTGAGAGCTTAAGCCTGTCATAATATCCCTACCTCTTCTAGACTAGATTTTCCCACAGACGGCGCCAATTGTAAGTACACAATTGCACCTGGCCCCAAGAACAGTTACGGGCTCAGGCCCAATGAGCCTTAAACAATATGAATTTGTAGAGTGTGGGCTTGAAACCCAGGTTAGAAGTGTCCGAGGATTAAATGACAAGCCAAAGATTGCAAACACTTGAAAACAACAAGCAATATTGTAAATCAACCTGCTCGGACGTAAGCCGAGAGCTGCTCTTATATTATCTCTTTCTCTTTTTTCTTTTTCTTTTTGATTACCAAAAAGGGAGTCACCATTCTTGTTCTAGGTTTCTCCTTAAATACTCCTCTTTTTGATACTTTGTACACGTGTTGCCCCAACTCCCCCTTAACCCAGATATTTCTTTTCTCAGTGCCTTTGAATAGTAACCAGAAGTTTCCCTTCCACTGTTCAGGTGTCACTTCCCCATTAATGCGGCCAGGGTGGTAGGTGCAGGGTCTTTAATGTGGAGGTGGCAGCCTTTATCTTTGGTATTTCTCTAACATCGGTGCTTCTAGGACATTCAAGGGTTCACCCCCTTTAACCATTGGTCTTGACCGTGTCATTCCTTAACCTTTACCATGAAGTCCCGGGTTCTCCGATGTCCGTCCGAAGGGAAATTCATCCTCGGCTGGATCCTCGGATCCTCGGTGTATGAGCCGACCCGTAGTACTAACAAGTTCTAAACCCAAGAGCAGGTCGGCCTTCCTTAGCATGGCCCAAAGGCCCACATCCCCATCAGGGTCTTTTTACTCCCCACAGACTTATTTTGATACTAATTTTTTTTATGTTATTTTTTTTTTTGATACAATAAATTTTGTTAAAGTTTATTTTATTTCACAAATAAAATTTGAAAAATGATTGAGTCATTATGTACATTGATTGAAAAGATACAATTGGTTTGTGATAATCTAAAAAAAATCATTAAAGTTTATAAGTATAAGTTTTGGAAAGAAAATTTATAATAGTTTCAAATGGATTGGACGTTGATTTAAATAATTAAATCGTCACCACCCCTCCCCCTTGGTGTGGTGGTCACTCTATAAGTATAAATGCTTGTGGGGTGTGGGGGGAGCAAGAGTCGGGGTTCAAGTCTCCAAGAGGGAGCTTTATACACATATACACTTAGATTAGGCTAAAGTAGAAATTCTATCTTGTATAAAAATAAAAAAAAAATTAAATGATCGAGCTGGAAGAAGTTTCAAATGGGTTCGGGTAGTTGTAATGGTCTTTAAGGCACAAAATTAAAGTGTATTTAAATTTTAAATTGGAACATTTAGCACAAAATTAGAGTAAATTATTTTAATGCTTTATTCAGTTTTCATTTAAATATATTATATATCCATCTAGATTAGATTTCTCTTTTATTTATTTACTTACTATTATTATTATAGAATCAATTAGATTTCTCATTCAATTTGTTTTCTTCTCTTACATAAAATATTTTTCCTTATTATTTACTTTCACTTGTAGGGTCTGTTTGGGATCCGTTTATTTTGTTAAAACTGAAAACTTTTTGATGAAAGTACTATAGATAAAGATTAAAGTTAGCTGAAATAGTACAGTGAGATTAATGAATGGTGCCAAAAAGTGTAGTGGGGTCCATGAATATTAGCAAAAATAAACTGAATAATAAAATAAGTTGATTTGTTTCTCAAAAAAAAAAAAAACTGATTTTTTAATTTTTGACAAACACACACATAGTCTAAGGAATTAATTGGCTATGATGGACTCGCCCCATCCATAATTTACAACCTATTAAGTCAATAAATTTTTTAGGTAAATTACATCAATCTCTATTGAGATTTCATAAAATGACATACTCCTCTCCAAACTATGGATGACATGACACTTTCCCTTTAGCATTTGTATAAATATTGCAAATAAGTGTCTGCCCAACTTTCCGTATGGAATGTTTCATCTAAAAAAGGTTTTCATACCCAACTTACGGAACAAAAAAACACTCATACTATGTGTCTGTTTGGTAAAATTATTTTTGCCAACTTATTTTACTATTCAGCATATTTTTGCTACTATTCATAGGTCTCATTACACTTTTTAGTATTATTCATTGGTCACACTGTACTATTTCAGCTAATTTTTAGTAAATTTTTTTTTTTCAATTTCAACAAAATAAGCGGATTCTAAACAAACTTTATGTTTGGTTATAGCAAGAGAAAGGGAAGAGTAGGGAAAAGAGGAAGGGAAGGAAAAGAGAGAAGAAAATATTTTCTTTTGACGTGTTTGGATATATGAAAGAAAGGATAGAGGAAAATGTGAAAATTCAATCTCTTATTTGTTTGGTTTTGTACAGGGAAGAGAAATGAAAAATGCTCACTTTTACCTTTACGCCCTCATTAATGATGGGAAATTCTTATATTAGAACAATTGTAATTTCTTAAGGTGGCGTTTGGTATGGGGTAATGTTTTAGGATTCCCAGGAATGTTTAAAGATTCCCATGTTTGGTTGCAAATTACGCTAGGGAATCAGATGCCAGGGGAATCCTTAAACCCCTCTCAGTAGGAATGTGGATTCCCTTTAAAACAGGTGGGAATCCAGATTCCCAAACTTAAAAGAAATTGTATTTTTTATAAATTGACAATTTTAACCATTTTTTCTTATCATTTAAGCAATTAAGATAAACTATAAAACAAATTATCAATATCTTCTCTCTTGTCTTTATCTTTTCCCGCCAAAACAACATAAACAGGATAAATAACTCTGCTAATAGTTATTTTTGAATTATTCTTGTCATTTTGAAATGTTAGATCACAGTTTTAATGAATGTGTTGCTAATTGATAGTTTATATAATGTTTTTTATCTATCTATTTAGAGTAAGATATTTTTTTAAAGGACTAATTAATAGTTTATATATATTTTTTCATTATTTATTTAAAGGAAAATTTTTTTTTAATGGGCTTGGTACTTCACATTCAAATCTAAGGACAAAATGGGAAAAACAAATAATTCATTTAAGATTCCTGAGAATACACCAAACATTATCATCTCACATTCCTTGGAATCTCCCAATGAAACCAAACATAGGAATAGCTACATTCCTAGGAATCACATTCCTAAGAATCACATTCCTGGGAATCTAGATGCCAGGAGTAATGTGGATTTCCCGTACCAAACGCCACATAAGAGTGTTAAGAACATGTTAGTCATTTACAGCCTAAAGTGGTAGGCCCAAAAAATTAGTTCTAACTCTTCGTGCTATTTCTGCCCAAATTGGGCTGATACCAAAACGGTGGGGCTGATGAAAAGAGAATCACTTCACCCTCATCAACTTTTCTTTTCTTTTGGACAACCAAATAGCAGAAACGATCTACCTTCCTTACTTTTTCCTTCTTTTCTCTTCCTTTTCCCCCTTTCCAAATATAGTGTTAAAAGTTTGTACAAATTAGTAAGAACCTTCTTTTTTTTTTTTAAAGGAATATCTCATTAGGGAATTAACAATATTAGAGCACATTAACTTAATTATTACATTTATAAAAACCTTAAGGGGAAGGTTCATTTCGATACAACTTAGGGAGAAGTCTGTGTAATATACCATTTTTTTTCACCTTATAAGAATAGGGAATTACATATTACCCTTTTTTTTAATAAATAAAAAAGGCAAAAGGACTAAGGAGATTAGTCATGGACCTCGTGGTGGCCTTACCTAGGCTTTACCATAGTAGTTAATCTATTTATTGAGGAACCAATACTTTTTTTTTTTGGATAAAAAATACTCACTTTCATTAGGAAGAAGAGAAATTCAATACATTTTGAGCCAACAAAGGCTTGACCATGTTAGGATTTTCTTCTATCAAAGTTACAAAATTAGTAACACTCTTGACATATTGAGTGAATACATGTGTTGGTTTGTTCGTCTGTTGCCTAACATGACATACTTCTACCATTATGAAATCTTGTAGTTTCTGTTGAATCCACTCTATAATATTGAAGAACCGCTACTTAAGAGGCCTATAGGCAAAGAGTGGGTCGATAATGTTAAGCTATAACTTAACCTTATCGTTGTTCAAAACACCAATGATTTCTTTCAAGGGGTAGAAATATTTATTTGTTATTTATTTTTAAGATTTCAACAAAGAAGCTGTATTACAATAAAAGACAGAAAAAAGTGTGAGCGAGAAAGAAAGTTAAAAAAAAAAAAACTACTAAACCAAACACTTTCAGACCAAAATTGAATGGTCATTAATGTAAGCTTGATTTTGACAAAAATTCTGTCTATTGTTCCATATGAATAGGAATCCTTATATGATATAACTTGTGTGGATTGTAGAAATTCTTCCTTTGTTTTCTTGGATGATAAGACACTTATTCCAACAATGACATGTTATTGTTGTTGTTCTGTTCTCTCTTAATATTTATTCTAGGGACGATTGTTCTAAAACCATTATCTTAAAAGTAAAAGTTTTATCCCTTAAAAGAAAGTAGCAGTTTTATCTACCTATTTAAAGGAAATAGTAGAAGTTGTTTTTATTATTGGATTAGATTATGTGGTTTCCCCGGTAAAAATAATGTCTTGCTTGTTTGTTGCTGGATATTTATTTTACAGTCACTTTGTGGTTGGTGTGAGAAATTATTGTTGTTTATTTATTAGTTTGTACTTTGTACGGAGAAAGATAGTAGAAACGCAATCTGTTCTTTGTTATTATTGGTCGTCATCCTGACAAGTAGTAACAAAATTGTAATTAGCTTTTGTTTGTATCTTCTTGTGTCAATTAATAAATCGTGGAGTCTTCTATCATACCTAATCAATTTGAAGATTACAAAGACTGTTTGGCAGGGTGGTTTAAATTTTCGTTTTTAGTTTTTAAAAATAATTTAATATATATTTTTACACTTTTTTTTCATTCACATATTTTAAAAGACTACAAATAATATTATTTAAATTTCACTACCAAACGGCCATAATAATCATAGAGCTTGGAAGACTAGAAAGTAGGATGTTTTGTGTTGTAAAAGCTGTTGGAGCCCATTGTGATGGACAAAGGGGTACGGAGCGTGAGACGTGAAAGAGGTGTTTAAATGAGCTATCTACCACGAAACTCATGCTAGGCGATGAGGTTCAAGTTCAACTACTACTTTTACTTATATCGGGTCCAGACAAATATAAAATGTGTCTCATTTTTTTTGTAACATTTTATTAATTGTAATTTGTTATATATTTATTTTACTTTCCTTATAAATTAAACAATGTTTAATGATGAAGCACTATTTCGTCAGTTAAATGGTCGTTTAGACAGAAGTCACAGAATTTGATGAGAGCATATTTGTAACCTGTAATATAATAACAAAGGTATTCTTTTATCTAAGGTCACTAGTACGTGGTATCAGCCAATGAGCCTCCGATGACAAAGTCAGATGTTTGGAGAGTGAAATAATAAGAATCAAATGTGTATTTTAGTATATGTGTGTACCTTCTCTTAGGTTCTAAGGTGGTTTATATAGATTATGTCTTTTTGATCATTGGAGGCCTTCAATGGTGACTTTGATAATTAAACTCTCCCCTGTAGGAGACTTTCTCTCTTTTCCCAAGTAGGAGACTTTTCTCTTTTCCCCTGTAGAAGACTTTTCTCTCAAAATGCGAGTGGCTTTCTCCCTGTAGTCTCATTTTGAGGGTTTCTTCTGGATCTATACTTTCATGCTTGCAGGGTAGTAACGTTTACAGTGCGTTTATTATGGAGCAAGAAGTGCTAGATGGTTTCCAAAAGCTACAGCTCACAAGGGAAGAGGCAGATGAAATAGTTCTTACAAATGTTGCTAGAGAAGAGCTGATTGAGGAATGTTCCTTAAGTTTATTTGGACGCCTCCTCACAGATCGCCAACAAAATCAGAGAGCTCTCAAGAATACTTTGAAGTCGGCATGGAAAATGGGGTCGGATTTGAGGATTGTGGAGGTTAGGAATAATATATTGCAGTTTAAATTTAGTTCACTGTGTCAAATGGAGTGGGTTGAACGAAGTGGTCCATGGAACTTTGACAATAATCTGCTCCTTTTATGTAGATGGAGGAAGGGGCTAACAACCTCTAATATTTCCTTTACCCATGCTCCTTTTTGGGTTCAAGTTTGGGGCTTACCCTTTAAGTATATGTCGGAGGAGGTTGGGAAGGATGTAGGAAGCAAACTTGGCTGTGTTCTTGAAGTGGACAAGAGATCGTTGCAAGCGGAGCAAGCTAAGTTCATGAGAATCCGAATAGAAATACCAATTGATAAGCCCCTTCGTAGAGGAGGGAATATCGCAAATGTAGACGGAGAAAAATTTTGGATCACCTTCAAGTATGAACAACTCCCTATCTTCTGTTATATTTGTGGTATTCTTGGACATGATGATAAACATTGTCCTATGGGTCAAGTAGAGAGCTTGAAAGAAAGGCAATATGGAGAATGGCTTAGAGTTGGAAGTACGGTAAGAAGTGGAAGTAAGAAAGGAAGGGTATTCGGAGAAGATGCAAGGTCTGGGCTGAGAAGTACAGCGGCAAATGTTAGCTCTTCTACTTTTTTAGATGATGTTGAAGGTGGAGGCCGGAACAGTAACAATGATGTAATGGTGAGGAAAGCATCGATAGCAGAGATGCTGACAAAGGATACAAATTCAAATCTTGCTGAAGATGACAATCTGTGTAGATGGGACAAGAGGGATGAGACAACACGTGGGCTGAGAAGAGGTCAGGAAGTACAACCAAGTGTAAAGGAATGTGGAACTAACTTGGTCAAGGATTTGTCCAAACCAGACGAGGATGCCATGTCAGTAGCCCATTTAAATGCTAGTGGACCTTGTAGGGAGGAACCGGAGGCCTTAAGCCTAATTAAGGTTAAAAAGGTTGCTGATATGAACAGCCAAGTGGGTGAAATGGGCCTAAACGTAGGGGTTGAAAAAGAAGTATCAAGTATTGGAAGATGGAAAAAATTGGCAAGAGACAAAGGTAAGGCCCAAGAAAAAGACATGGCGTGTGATGGCCCAGAGGTTGGAAATAAAAGACGTAGATGCATGGAAAACTTGATAAAAAGACGAAGGCAGATTGCAAAAAAAGGTATGTGGGGAGGATAGTTATAATGGTTGCTCTTTTTCTCTTGATGAAACGGCAATGACTGCAAGGCAGCACCGCCGAGAAAGATGAGGACTTTAAGATGGAACTGCCAAGGGCTTGAGAACCCTCGATCAGTTCGAGTGTTGCGCAGGTTTGTGCAACAGTGGGATCCCGACTTTGTTTTTCTATCAGAAACAAAGCTGAAAAAGATGAATGTTGGTTTTGCTAATGGTTTAATTATTCCAAGTTATGGGAGAAGTGGGGGCTTAGCCTTGTTGTGGAAGAAGGAAATTAAGGTTGATATTCAAAGCTACTCAGAAAGACACGTTGATGCCATTATTTCTAAAGATTCGGGGTTTAAATGGTAGATTATTGGATTTTATGGAAATCCTGAGTCACATAGAAGAAAGGAATCTTGGAAGTTATTAAAAATTCTTAGCAGAAAGTTTCAGCTCCCCTAGTTGCGCTTTGGGGATTTTAATGAAATAGTTTCGATGTCGGAAAAAATGGGCGGAGCTCGACGGTCCTAAAGGCAGATGGGAGATTTTAGGGAAGCAATAAATTATTGTGGTTTTAAGGACCTTGGTTTTTGTGGCTCGGAGTTCACTTGGTGTAACATGCAAGAAGGAAGGCAGAGGATATATCTTCGATTAGATCGTGCTTTGGTTACGCAGGATTGGATTGACCATTACAGGGATATGAAGATTCATCACCTAGTGGAATCTACTTGTGACCATTGTGCGCTATTGATCACTGATGCCAATATACCGCAAAGACTTATGAAAAAAAGGTTCCAGTTTGAGGCAATGTGGACACGACAAAATGATTGCAGAGATGTTATCAAGGCTGTTTGGAAGGAGGGTGTAAATCTTTGCAATCCGAATGGCATGGTTGATGGTCTTAAGCAGTGTGCTGAAGAGGTATCCAAGTGGAACAGGGCAGTGTTTGGTAATGTTCCTAGGCAGATTCAGAGTAAAAGAAATTTCCTAAATGAGTTGGTGTTGAGGGATCGTGATGGAAGTAACGGGCGTGAAATTAATAAACTCAGGAAGGAAATTAATGAATTGTTGGATTGTGAGGAGATTATGTGGCAACAAAGGTCCAAGATTCAGTGGATGGGGCTAGGAGATCGCAATACAAAATATTTTCATATAAAAGCTTCTGGGAGGAAAAAGAAGAATTTTATTTCCGGAATTATGGATGAAATGGGGGTATGGAAGGAATCTCCATTAGAAATGGCTGAAGTGGCAGTTTCATATTTTGAGAAGCTTTATGCAACTTCCAATCCTGATAAGATTCTGGAGGTAGTTGATACTATTGATGCAAAGGTTTCAAATGATATGAATCAAAGCTTGATCCGACAGTTTACAAGAGATGAAATCGAAGCTGCCCTTAAGCAGATGCACCCGACCAAAGCTCCCGGCCCAGATGGTATGCCAGCTATATTTTATCAAAAATATTGGGATATTGTGGGTAATGATATTGTTAGCATGGTTGCGAATGTTTTAAATTCTGATATTTCTATGGCTGACATAAATAAAACGTTTATTACTCTTATCCTAAAAACTCACAATCCTACTAAAATGACAAAATTTAGACTGATTAGTCTAAGTAATGTAATTTATAAGCTCATTTCCAAAGTCTTAGCTAATCGTCACAAATCTATCCTCCCTCATATCATTTCTAAAAATCAAAGTGCATTTCTATTTGAGAGGCTTATAACTGATAATGTTCTTATAGCCTTTGAACTCATGCATTTTTTAGACCATAAGAAAGATGGTAAGGAGAGTTATATGGAAATTAAACTAGACATGAGTAAGGCTTATGATAGGGTGGAATGGGGGTTCATTGAGCAGATTATGAAAAAATTAGGCTTTCATGAAAACTGGATCTGCTTGATTATGCGGTGCATTACTTTTGTCTCCTATTATGTGCTTATTAATGGTGTAGCGTATGGTAATATTATACCTTCGAGGGGTCTTCGTCAAGGAGATCCCCTATCATCTTATTTATTCTTGCTTTGTGCAGATGGATTTTCTTCTCTTATAAGTAAGGCAATAGAAAATCAGATGTTGAGTGGCTTATCTATCTGCAGAGGATGTCCCAAGATCTCTCATCTCTTTTTTGCGGATGATAGTCTGCTTTTTTGTAAAGCTAGTGGCCAAGAATGTGAAAATTTAATTGAAATTCTTCAGAGGTATGAAGTTGCCTTTGGTCAGAAAATCAATGCAGACAAGTCATCGGTTTTCTTTAGTGCAAATATGGGGGAAGAAAAGAAAAAGGAGGTCTTGGAAATTTTGGGCCCTATGCAGGATTCTAGGCATGGGAAGTACCTTGGCCTTCCATCTATTATTGGCAAATCAAAAATCGAAGTCTTTGCGGAGATTAAAGAAAGGGTAGAAAGGAAGCTTACGAGGTGGAAATAAACGTTTCTCTCTATTGGTGGTAGGGAGATTCTCATAAAGGTGGTGGCTCAAGTTGTTCCAACGTATGCAATAAGTTGTTTTCAATTACCAAAGGGGTTGTGTGATGACATAGAAGGTATGATGAGAAGATTTTGGTGGGGGCAGCGTGGTCAAGAGTCTAAATTGGTCTGGGTAAGTTGGAAGCGCTTGTGCAAATCAAAGCTTCGAGGTGGGATGGGGTTTAGAAACCTTCAAGCCTTTAATCTTGCTATGTTAGCAAAGCAAGGTTGGAGGCTTCTCATGAATCCAAACTCATTAGTAGCTCGAGTATATAGGGCTAAATACTATCCCCATGGTGATGTTCTCAATGCTGTTTTGGGTTCATGACCATCCTATGTTTGGAGAAGCATTATGCAAGGGCTTGAAGTTGTAAAAAGTGGTTATCGATGGAGAGTTGGTAATGGAAGATTGATTCACATCTGGAACGACAAGTGGCCGCCTACCCCCACAATGTTCAAGGTGATCTCCCTTCCCCGCGAATTCGATGATTTCCCAATGGTTTCGGCTTTAATTGATTATGATACTAGAAGGTGGAAGGCTGATCTCATTAACTCAATTTTTTTGCATTTTGAAGCAAGAACGTTCCTCAACATACCAATTAGTTATAATCTTCCTGAGGAAAAAATAATTTGGGTTGCTAACAACAAAGGTATGTTTTCTATTAAAAGTGCTTATTATGTAGCCGTTGATATAGTAGATTCCTCTGAGGAAGGGGAAAGTTCGGGTGGAGATCCCAGAGGGCATTTGTGGAAGAGTGTTTGGCATTTAAATATTCCATCAAAGATCAAAATCTTTGCTTGGAGAGCATGTATTGAGGCTCTTCCAACAATGGTAAATCTAAGGAGAGGAGGCATTGGTGAGGATGACCTTTGCCCTTGTTGTGGAAGGGAGATGGAAACGGCTTTTCATTCCATTATAAAATGTGAAGTTGCAAGGAGAGTTTGGGATAATTGGGATGTTCAAGTGGTCTAGATGGGCCTGAGGTTACATGACATAGCTGATGTTGCGTTGCGAATTCTTGAGAATGGTACAGCCCGTGACCTTGAAGTCTTCTTCAATGTAGCCTGGTCAATATGGTATAATAGGAATTTAATTGTTTTTGAAGCTACATGCAAGCTGCCGAGACATATTTGGAATTTTGCTAACAAGTTCATTCAAGAGTTTCGGGGTGCAAGGAATGCCCTGAATAATTATCAAGCTGAAGGAAATAACAGCTGGCTCCCTCCGCCAGTTGTAGGGGCGGAGCCAGGAATTTTGCTTTGGGGGGGCCAAGTTGCAACTCTAATATATTTATTAAGACAACTCCCTCATACACATACACACACTTTTTTATTATATACACACTTTTTACTATTTTTATGGTGAAATTCTTATAAAATTTCATTTTCGATACAAATTATCAAATTTTACACTAAAGAAAGTAAAAAAATATTTCAATTAAAATAATGAAATTTTAAAATACATGAATGATCCAAAACTTGGAGAAATAAGTTAGGCTTCAAACATATTTGAAGTTATCTTGCTCTAACCCATTATGTAGTAACTAAAGGGACATTTCATGTGTAGTTTTAGTGACATTATTTTTTTAATGAGTTAATGACTTGTTAATTGTTACATAACTAGTTGAAAAAGATGTAAATTCAAATATGTTTGGTGCCAAACTTTATCAAATATTTAATAGATATAAGAGCATATTTTACAATAAAAAATAGAATTGTGAAAAATAGTCTTATGTCTCTATAATTATTGGACAATTTTTTATTATAAGAGCATCATTGGACTCAATAAAATATTTAGGAAGGCCAACTCTTATTTTTGTAGACTAAATTTTGAAAATATTAAAATAATTATATATATATATATTTTTAAAAATTTCAAAATTGGCCCCCCCACCCTTACACATAGCTACGCCCCTGGCCAGTTGGAGTTTGCAAAATTAATGTAGATGGAGCCACTTCTGTGGATGAAAGGAACTCTAGTGTGGGGGCTATTATTAGAGATTTTGAAGGAGCAGTTATGGCAGCCAGTTGTAAATATTTTCAAGGTCAATTTTCTGTTGAAGAGGTGGAAGCGCTGGCTATGGAGAATGGAATTTTGCTTGCTCGTGACATGAAGCTGACTCAAATAACATTGAATCTGATGTTGTAACAACAGTCATTGGGATTAATGATGGGTTAGTGGATGGTAACCTTGGACATCTGTACCAAGGAATTATTTCTTTGCTGAGTACGTTCACAAGTTGGAAGATCAAGCACGTGAAAAGGGAGTACAACAGAGCCGCCCATGAGCTTGCTCATCTTGCTAGGGTCAGGAAAGATTCCCAAGTGTGGAGGAATGATTTTCCTTCTGTGTTGCTGGAGATAATTCGAAACGATTGTAATGGGTAGTATTTGTTTTTATCTTTCTCTGTTGTACTTCAATTTGGGTTGATTGAATACAAATTCACAGATTTTAAATAATAAAAAAATGGTGACTTTAATGCCTTTGGTAATGTCTCTAGTGGTTTAATTAGGTGATTGATGATCTTGCCAATGGTCATGTCTATGTGTGCGTCCGTTGGTAATAGCTCATGTATTAAATGTGCGTTTATGACGTTCTGATCGTCCAATGGTAAGTTTGGATGATGCAAATTTATTTATTCATCATTTAATATGAAAAAAAAAAAATCAAACACCTGATATACTATGATTGATAAAGTATGAAGTGAAAGTGTAAAACAAAAGTGTGAGAAAATATTTGTGTTCAATACCTGATAGTTAGGAAGCCTTAATTTTATCACCTAGTAATTAGAGTCTCAATGGTGTGATAACTACTACAATGGAAAAATAAAGACAACATGATAAACCTGACAAGTGAAGAGGAAGTTCCAAGTTAAGAATAAAGGAAAAGATGTTTATATTATGGCAATCTGGGGGACTTGAAGGATAAGTATGAAATTATTATTTTTTATATTAAAGAGATGGTTTCACAACTTATTCTTAATTACTCTTTAGGCGAAAATGCACTTTTGGTCCCAACATTTTGGGTCAATTCCCATTTTGGTCCCAAAATTGATTTCTTTGCTAATGTCATCCCTAAAAAATGAAAATTGTTTTTAAAATGGTCCTTTCTGTTAGGCTAGAAACAGAATAATCCTACGTGTTTAACGGACCTCCACCTGTCAAGCCCACTCATTAAAATAATAATATAATAATCCTACGTGGACACCTCAGTCAGCCAAAACTCACATGCCACTCACGTGCATGCCACCTCAGCTGTCCACCTCATCTTCCTGCGTCCTAGACCCCTCATGTGACCCCACGTGACCCTACTCCTCAACTGCCTCAGTCATCTACACGAAGATCCCAAAAATCCCCAAATTGCAGAGAAAACCCTAAATTTCCTACGTTGTCTTCCTCATCCCGATCCCTAAAATCTTAAAATCAAACCTAGTTTTGAGTTGAACGAAACCCCTAAACAACGAAATCCCTAAAAAAATCCCCAAATTGCACACTGAAAATTGAAGAAAACAAGGGAGTTAGTCGTGGGTTGAAGCTTCAATCCAAATCTGCTGTAGTTTCAAGATTTTAGCAGCGGGTTAAAGCTCGAAAAGGTAACTTTAGCTCGAAAATGTCCACTTTATCTCTTTCTCTGTGTATGTATCTCTGTCACACACACTCTCTCTCTCTCTAACTTTTTTCACACTCCAGTCCGAGGAAGGAGAATGGAAGCTAGCTGTGCATCTGCCTCTGCATCATTGGAGGGAAGCTTGAGGAGGAGAGCACCACGCATGTGCTATTGCCCCTCCCTCAAAAGCCCATGCTAGTGGTGTCTTGGACAGAGAACAATCCAGGGAGAAGGTTCTATGGGTGTCCCAATTACTGGGTAAGTTGGTTTTTTAATTTTGTTGTCTATTCATTTTGTTAATTTGGGTTTGTTAATTTGGTTTTGTTGTTTGTTCATTTTGTTTGGAATTTGGGTTTAATTTCAGGTTGGTAAGAAGTGCAAGTTCTTCCAATGGGTTGATGATGAGATTTGTGAGCGTGGGAAGGTGCTGATCCCAAAAATAAGGAAGAAAATTCTCAGGCTCCAAGTGGAGGTTTCAACCTGCAAGAAAAGGGAGAAGTTTTTGACAGTCTGTTTGATATTGTCACTGATACTGTGTGGCATATGCCTTTGTGTGATTCTAGCTTTGGTGAATTAGATGGGTGGGGTATGGGGGTAGCATGTTTTGGACAATGTGGGGTGTAGGCAGTGTTAGGGCAGGGTTAGGGTAGGGTTAGGACAATGTGGTGTTATCATTTGTATCCAAATGATGTCAGAATGAAATATGCAATGCAATGACATAGTTTAGTGTTATCCTTTGTTAATTACCTTAATTGATTGCAATTAGATTGTTAATTTCCCAAATCTGCAATATTGGTAATCTAAATTTTGTTTTGCTGCAATGTACAACAATTTCACCAAATTTGCAATACACAACAGGTTACCAAATTTGCATTAACCTGCAGTAAATATGCAATACAAGTCATCATCATCCCAATTTGCAATACAAGTCATCAACAAGTTAATTACAAGTCATCAACAGGTTAATTACAAGTCACCAAATCTGCAGCACCAAACCTGCAGTTTCAAATCTGCACTACCAACACAAAGACTAACTACCATACCAAATTGCAATTCCAACACAAAACAAAAGAAGCTCCAAAACAACCCAATTAAGTGCAATTCAAAATCTGCAGTACCAAATCTGCAGTTTTAAATATGCACTACCAACACAAAGACTAACTACCATACCAAATTGCCTTAATTGATACACAAAACAAAAGAAGCTCCAAGTGTTCCCAATTAAGTGCAATTCAAAATCTGCACTCCAAAACAACCCAATTAAGTGCAATTCAAAATCTGAACCACCAAATTGCAATTCCAACACAAAACAAAAGAAACTCCAAAACAACCCAATTAAGTGCAATTCAAAATCTGCACTACCAAATTTGCAGTTTTAAATCTGCACTACCAACACAAAGACTAACTACCATACCAAATTGCCTTAATTGATACACAAAACAAAAGAAGCTCCAAGTGTTCCCAATTAAGTGCAATTCAAAATCTGCACTCCAAAACAACCCAATTTAATGCAATTCAAAATCTAAACTACCAAATTGCAATTCCAACACAAAACAAAAGAAGCTCCAAAAAAAACCAATTAAGTGCAATTCAAAATCTGCACTACCAAATTTGCAATACCAAACCTGCAGTTTCAAATCTGCACTACCAACACATTGTTCACTACCAACACATTCAAAATCGACACTACCAAATTGCAATTCCAACACAAAACAAAAGAAGCTCCAAAACAACACATCAAAGTTTAGGTCTGCATTAATAAGGTCATTCATAAATATCCAAAAATGCAGTATATGAGTGGTCTAAGTTCAGCCATATCAAAGACTAACTACCAACACTAGTTACAGTAACTACTAACACTTCCTATACCCAATTACAAATGTCTGCCATAATCCAGGCAGTTAATTTAAACAAAAAAATAGGCTATGTCTTGCCAATTACAAAAGTTAAAAAATGTAAACCCAAAAAGTGTTCCTGCACTCCACCAGCCTACCCCCTTGGACCATGCACAGATGCTTGACTCTCAGCAAACCTCAGTGCCTCCCTATTCCTTGATGCATTTCTTGATGCAGTTAGAGTTTCACTTGTGACAGACCCCCTCCTTCTCTTCCTTGGATTGGTACTTGCAGGGTTGCTGCTTGGTGGATGCTGGCTGCTGGCTTCCTGGTTGCTGCTTGGTGGATGCTGGCTGCTGGCTTCCTGGTTGTTGATTGGTAGCTGCTGGTTGCTTCTTTGTTGCTGGTTTGATGGCATATTTGTGGCATTTGGCTCACCAGCTTGGCCATTGTAATTTGTCTATAGGCAACAGCAAATACAACTAGGTTAGAACATTACTTGACATTTCAAAACATGCAGAATTTCAAATCATTACTTTTACCTGGTTTGGTATATTTCTCCTTTGGTTTTGGGCACCAGGCAGTGAAGAATTTCCTCCAACCTCACCTTTGCAGCTTCTTTTGTTGTGGCCTATCTTTCCACAAGACTTGCACCTCTTGGCAATACCCCTGCACTTGCTGTGACCCTTCCTTGATTCATTGGGTTCTAAGGCTCTCTTCTTCTTGGGCCTGCCTGGTGGCCTTCTCTTTATGGGAGGTTGCACAGGAGGGAGACCAATTGGGGTCCACATATTGGCACCATTGAGTGGATCAATGGAGTGCTCATAATATGCTTTGTATGTGCCGACTTGGTAGCAATTATTAGTGTACTTCTCAGCTTGCTCTCTGTTGAAGAATATGCATGAAATTGCATGGCAACATGGGATACCAGTGATATCCCATCTCCTACAACTGCACACCCCCTTAGCCAGGTCCACAATAAAGCTTTGCAGTCCATTCTTCACCTCAAATTTGGTGTCAGAAGCCCAACAAGCTAACCACCTACCACTACCCACCTTCTCCCTATGTAGTCTTTTACATACTTTAGGGCAAAGCTCAGATTCCACCCTCAGAATACTGTGCCTGTTTTGCTGGAATCTACTCATTAGGTATAACCTTATGTCCTCAAGCTGCAAACAGGAAAAACCCACAATTCAGTGCATGCAACATTGCATACAGGTAACCAAAATCCAAATAATAATCCAAATAATAAGCATACCATGCTAATGATGGGTTTCCCCCTGAATTTGAGTATCCTACTATTGAAACTCTCACACATGTTGTTGATGACTGTGTCAGTCAATGCATCAGTTCTGAACATGTGTCTAGCCCATACTGTTGTGGTATGTCCCTTCAACCAATTATATGCACCCTCATCAACCTCCTTCATCTCATTCATTACCCTTTCACATTCATGTGCATATGTGGCTTTAGCTGCTTTCCAAAACAGCTCCCTAATCAGTATGCCAGGATGCTTCTTCCTAAGATTGTTGTACAAATGTCTACAACAAATTCTATGCTCATATTGTGGCCAATTATCTGCAAATGCCTGCACCAACCCCTGCTAAGAAAATCAACAGTGGTTAGCATGTATACATATTTCACTACTTGTTAAATGTACTTAAGTTAAAAAAATGAGCATGTTTTGGAGATGCCTTTTGCTGGTCAGATATGAATGTCCACCTCTTCTCATCACCAATGTCTGCTAGCAGCAAATTTATAAACCAAATCCATGAGTCCTTAGTTTCAGCTTCCAGCACTGCAACTGCTAGAGGGAAATATTCTTCATTAGGGTCTCTGGTAATTGCAACCATCAGCTGGCCCCCTATCTTGGTTTTTAGGTGACAAGCATCCAACCTAATTATTGGCCTACAACCTACCCTGAACCCTTGCTTACACCCAGACCAGCAGATGTACAGTCTCTCAAAATAAGGTAGACCAGCCTGTAAGTCCATCTCAGCAGCCAAGTCACCTTCATTGAATGTGTGTGTCTTCATTACAACT
Organism: Castanea sativa; assembly: GCF_040712315.1. Classification (NCBI taxonomy): domain Eukaryota; kingdom Viridiplantae; phylum Streptophyta; class Magnoliopsida; order Fagales; family Fagaceae; genus Castanea; species Castanea sativa. Next base: position 21,687,549 of record NC_134015.1, on the reverse strand, counting down.
GTACTGCCAGGGCTGGATCTCCTTAGTTCTGCACAATAATCCCACAGTTTATTGTACTAATTTATAAAAGGCCCAGCAACAAACTCCTGAGCCTTTTCCCTAGCCCTACTAGCTTTTCCTGCACTAATATTCACAACATACTTCTCGTGCACAACCTCTTGAATGTCCCTTAGCTTAATATCAGGTTGCCTCTTCACCTTCTTCATCAACTTCTTTGCAAGGAACTTGGCAGAACACCTTGGGTTTTTGTAGCTCCTAGTGCATGTGTGCTCCAAATTCAGAGTCCTTAGCTGCCAGCTCATCTCCTTTGGTAGCTTTGAAAGGTAAGCTGAAAACTTACAGGGAGGTTGGCATTTAACTCTAACCCTAATAGCATCATTCTTCACAAACTTCAGTCCCCATCCACCTTTCACAGCATACTCAGTCATAGCATCCTTGAACTGCTTAGATGAGGTAAATAACATGTACTTCTCAAATATCAAGTGTTTAGGATTGGAAACTGATCTAAACACAGGGAACTTCTTCCTCCTTCTGACATTCTTCACAACTCTTTCATTGACAGTAGCACCACCCTCACTGTCACTGCCATCATCACCATCACCATGAAACTCACCATCAGATGATGACTCACTTAGGCTCAACAACTCCTCAGTTGTGTAGTCTGAGTTCATCTCCCCATCCCCCATCTGATCAGACATGTGCATCATTGTATCACTATCACTGCTTGCACTATCTTCACCCACATATCTTTGGTTGGGGTCCATTGATCTTGCCCCTTCTACATCACTGTCCCCAGAAGTGTCATTGCTATCAGTGGTGACAGCCCCATCCTGTTGTGGTTCCTCAACAATTGGTTCCTTCCCAAGTCTCTTGCACCCAAGTGTTTCCACTTTACCATCACTGCCACCATCCCTACCACTAGCACTGCCACCAGCCCTACCATCAGCACTGCCACCATCCCTACCACTAGCACTGCCACCATCATCCCAGTCATCATCATCCTCAGAATTAGAACCATCATAATAACCATCAAAAGGATGATCAGGTTCACTAGAGCTGAAATTCTCAGAATCACTAACAAACAAAAGGTCATCATAATCAGCCTGTACAACAACATCCAGAGGCACACCATTACCACCATTAATAAGTATAGGGTCGTGTACTGGATGCTCTACATAGACATGAATCTCTCCATGACCCCTTACCAACTCAGTCATTAACATTGCATCATTATCATTCTTAATCAGTTCGAACACCCCATTATCCCCAGGCCTTTTGTACCACAGCCTACTCACATGTGTATACCCAAAATCTCTACAGATGGCCTCAATTTCTACCTTAGACCACTTATCAGGATCACAGTTATCTACTACTCCTACCTCACCCTCCACATACTTTGAGGATTTTCATCAAAATGGCCACCATGGTGCACATGCAAAGTAAAGAACTCGTTCATTCTGCATGCATGAGATATATAGTCAACATTGTTTAATCCATTACTTAGAAAACCAAACCAAACAGTCAAACATGCACTGACACTATAATAATCCTAAACAAACAACACTATTTCTCAAACACAAAGCAATATAAAACTATATTTAAATGCTAATAGGGAACACATGGACCGACTTTCTCCCTTAAAGGCCAAAGACAAATCACCCACCAAACAGACAACACCCACCAAACAAACAACACTATCGAAATAAAGGCATAAACTTAAATAGTGGTCCCTAGGCATATTGACAGTGTGTGAAAAAAGTTAGAGAGAGACATATACAGTGTGTGCAAAAGAGAGAGAGAGAGAGAGAGAGAGAGAGAGAGAGAGAGAGACAGAGATACATACACAGAGAAAGAGATAAAGTGGACATTTTCGAGCTAAAGTTACCTTTTCGAGCTTTAACCCGCTGCTAAAATCTTGAAACTACAGCAGATTTGGATTGAAGCTTCAACCCACGACTAACTCCCTTGTTTTCTTCAATTTTCAGTGTGCAATTTGGGGATTTTTTTAGGGATTTCGTTGTTTAGGGGTTTCGTTCAACTCAAAACTGGGTTTGATTTAAAGATTTTAGGGATCGGGATGAGGAAGACAATGTAGGAATTTTAGGGTTTTCTTTGCAGTTTGGGGATTTTTGGGATCTTCGTGTAGATGATTGAGTTGTGACTGAGGCAGTTGAGGAGTAGGGTCACGTGGGGTCACATGAGGGGTCTAGGACGCAGGAAGATGAGGTGGACAGTTGAGGTGGCATGCACGTGAGTGGCATGTGAGTTTTGGCTGACTGAGGTGTCCACGTAGGATTATTATATTATTATTTTAATGAGTGGGCTTGACAGGTGGAGGTCCGTTAAACATGTAGGATTATTCCGTTTCTAGCCTGACAGAAAGGACCATTTTAAAAACGATTTTCGTTTTTTAGGGATGACATTAGCAAAGAAATCAATTTTGGGACCAAAATGGGAATTGACCCAAAATGTTGGGACCAAAAGTGTATTTTCGCCTACTCTTTATCTTCAGACATTAATTGGTTTATTTGTGTAGGCGAGAATTAAATTCTAAATTTTTTACTCAACAATTAGAAACATAACATAAAATTCTAGATTTTTTATTCAACTATAAAAAACTTTACTAGTTAAGTTAAACTTTACTAGTTATATATATATATTCACATTTACTACAGAACCGATATATCATGTGGGCTTTCTACAAAATCTCAAAAATCGCAAAAAACCTTTGGGCCAGCAGCCAACCGAAATGCCACCTTTCATTAAAGATGCTATTTGAGGCGGTGAGATTGGTGGACCACTTTTGAGAGCTTTTAATTGCTACCATAAGTTTTACATTGTTCCAGATGAGTTCAAATCTTCTGTCCCACTTTTCCTGCTCTACTCTATACTCCACCAATAAAAACTTGTCACGTGTTTACCTAATTAATTAAATACTATCATTATTGACTTCTTAATGCTACCGTTATTAATTAATAGTAGTATTTAATTAATTAGGTGAACACGTGGCAAGTTTTTATTGGTGGAGTATAGAGTGGAGCAGGAAAAGTGAGACAGAAGATTTGGACTCGTTCCAGATATCCATCATACATAGTTTTTGTTTTATTTATTTATTTTATTATTATTTTTAGAATCATCCATCAACCATAGTGAGTTATTATATATTGTTCAGGGTTTGTATATGCTTTCTCTCTCACAACAGAACTCACATGTTGTGAGGGAGATGTCATATATATAGAATACGTTTGGATCTAGCTTCTTTTAGCTGCGTCCACGTTTTTGTTTTTGTTTTTTTCAACGCGTGTTTGTTACTGTTCATTGGCCATGAACAGTGATTTTAGGCCAATGAACAGTAACTTCTGGAATGAACAGTAACTTCTGGAATGAACAGTTTTTTTTACCCCTTTAAAAATTATTTTGCTACAGTGTTTTCAGTTTTCAGTTTTCAGTAATAAGTTCTATCCAAACGGACTCATACAGTTATACACCCGAACGAGGATATAACATCTATTGATAACATCCGTTGGGCCCCAATTTATGTTAATGCATTTTCGGTGGTACACGTTAAGATAAAGAGTGGTTCAAAAGGGACGAACCACAGTGGTCTAGAAGGAAGAGCCCACAAGTACATACGAAAGAATCTTGCTACTCTGAATTGACTCAGCTTTCTTCTTTCGTTTACAGCACACCAGTGGCTTAATGGAAAAATTATCTGCATCTTTCATATCTTAGGACCTGTTTAGATACAGTTTATTACTGAAATTAAAAAATTAAAAATACTGTAATAATATAATTTTTAAATATGTATATAGTGCTGTAGAACTCAGTTTAAAGTTATTTTTACTGAGTAAAGGAATTGCGGGTCTCATAAATAGTGCACGAGACCCACAGAAAAACAACACAACCACGCATATGTGCAATGCAGACACTATCCAAACTCCACCTTAGACTTGAAAATTTTTTGATGTATAAACATCTCGATTATTAATGCTATAAAATAGGGTTCCAAAATACTTGTTAGAGCATCCACATTGGTGGAGTCATAAATTTAGCGATATGACTCCACAAAAAACTACTTTATCTATCTTATTTTTTTACTTTACAAAACATCTAATATCAATGGTTTTATTTTAACTTTCAATACAATAAAATAATATAAACAACACAATAAAATAATATATTCACTACGATAAAATAATAGATTCACTACAAAGCAGCATGAACACATGAATAAAATAATAAATTTAATATAAAGTAATGTGAACACATAGTTTAATAATATATATTTACCTATGAGCTATGACTGTGTAGTGTAGTTGTAGAGCCAAATTATTTAGCTTTGGCTACACCAATGTAACCATAAATTTGTATTTAGTGGTGCTAAAAATAGCAATATAGCTTTTTAGTACTACCAATACTAATGCTTAAGAATATTATCTTAGTTGCAAATCAGGGGACTTATTTGGTTCTATCTGGCTTTACCTTTCTATATTTTCGAATTTCTAGTCAATATTATTTTAATTAGACAGGAAAAATTGGATCTAGACCTGTTAAGCTAACCTAAACTTAAGAATTTTTGACCTAAAGTAGAAATAGGTTGACCTATACGTGACCCTAAGGTGTGTAAAATTAAGAGCAAATTACATTTTTATTCCCAAAACTATCACCTTGATTAAACTTAAAAATTATCAAAAAACACCCTAAAACTTATAACTCTATTTCAATTAGGGTTGTCCAAATCAACCGCCCCCGCTCAACTCGCCCGAACCCGACTTGGAACCACTCGATTCGACGGCTTTGGCTGTCGGACTTGGGTCCTGACTCCAAAAACTGACGCTAGCAAGTTGGGTTTCAGATCTCTTCCTCTAAAACCCATGAAACCAGCCCGCTTGAAGTTCATTAAAATCCAGCATTTTTTCTAGATTTGGGTCACTTTTTCACTTAAATCCATTGATTTCTAGCACAATAAAATACCAGATCTAGCTAAACTAGTGATTTCTCATCACGATTTGGCAGAAATCTCGCCGGATTCGATGAGATCTCACTGAATTTTGGATGGATTTGGTAAGATCTCGCTAGATTTGGCGAGATCTTGCCGCGTTTCGGTGAATTCCGGTGATTATTAGGTTCACTCGAAATAGATGACCACCTGTCGGCAACTTGAATTGATTAATCTGTTACTGTTATGGGTCAGTTGTGGGTTGGAAAACCAACCACTCGATCTTGTACGGGTTGGTTGTGGGTTGGGCAAAAACCCGACCTGCCCGACCCATGGACAACCCTAGTTTCAATGTTCCCATGCTCTTTGTTTTGTTATTAATTCTAACGGAATTTAACATTAAAAATCAATTTATCCCTTTCCAAAACAAATAATTGGGGTAAATTAATATTTTAATGTTACATTTAGTCAGAATTGACGGAAGAGTGTGAATGTGCTTTTAAAATTAAGCCGTTAATTATGTATTTCGATAGTTTAAAAGATTAAATGTATAATTTTTTGTGATAGTTTAGGATGAAAAATGTGTAATTAATACTAATATTTACATTTACCTTTTCAGCTTCCCCTTGCTTTTCAAGCCGAACAAGTTTGTTCAATCGGGTAAATATCAACAAACAAAACAACAGTCTTTTGGCTTGGCTTAGATATTTTTGGTTGGATGTACCAGATAAACAAACTTGCACCTCTAATTTCATTCCACTATGAAAAATGACCAGTATTCCCGTGAATAACAAAGAAAACCATCATTCTTTTTTCATGGCTGAGAGTGAAAACCGGCCCAACTCTACTACTTTACAAATGCTTTAATCGCTAAGATACAAATTTGAAAGAGACACCCATTTTAGTTCTAGACAACAAACGCGTGGAAAAAGACACTTTACAAACGCGTCACATTCAGGAACGTTTGACACGTGGAAAAAGATATTCCTTTGATGGACCCAACGTTAGATATTTGTGTCCCATAAAAGATCCCAGTTAAAGTTAATATTTTTTTTGTTTTTATTACGACCTTGTTTAACTTCTATATCTATTTCTATATATAGAATTTTCAATTTTGTAGCCAAAGACAGGGTTTTGATTTCTTTGTTTAATAGCTTGCTCAAAGCTCAATAGGTTGTGTTTCTAATGGACAATCTGCTGGGTCTTCTTAGAGTTCGTGTACAGAAAGGCATTAATCTTGCTGTGCGTGACTCCGCTAGCAGCGATCCTTATGTTGTTCTCACCATGGGTCAACAGGCCAGTCACTTTGCTCTTCATTATTATTACTTTCACAATCACATCCTGTTTTTGTTTTGGTTGATGATCATATATCATAATGGTTTTGGTTTTTTTTTTTTTTGGGTAGCTAGAGTTTGATTTAGAGATTCTTTGAAATGATTTTCAATTTCACTTTTTGTTGACACTGAAGTGCTTGCTATACACGAAACATCTATTTATGTATTTTAGTTTAATTGGTAATGTTGGCTGTTTTTTTTTGGGTCTACCTTTTGTTCTTTCTGTCTTGATAGGTTTCCAACCAAATCAGATTCAAGATTGTGTTTTATATTATTAGAATTTTAAGGTTATAAAAAATCCCCTTCTTTGACTTCCCTTGAATCCTAATTAGAGTAGCTCAAATTCCCACAAGATCAATTGCTGCTTCCCCTTTTGCCTCTTATATTCTATGTTTGCTATATATATCCATATACTAGAAGAGAGGATAGCAATTATAGAGAAATTGTCACGTGTAAAATTTGGAACTTTCATAGATAAATTCAATGGTGTGAAACGCATATATAGCTGTAGAAATCCAAAATTGGTTCACCTAATTGCAATTTAATTAGTCTTTTCAACTTAATAGTGCAGAGGGACCCCATTTGCTTCATATTTTCTGCAGTATATGACCCCTGTAAATAATTAAGACTTATTATCTATGGATTACATGTGGGTTGACTGGGATGGATGGAGACCCCAAAACTGGATGATGGATCTGGGTCTAGAAAGCAATTTTTGGTTAGGCTATTCCTAATGATGGCTCATTTGTCATTCCTTCTGTAGTTATCTTCCTTTGAGGCTTCAAAATCAAGTTGCTTCTTTCCGCATACTCCTGAATTGTTGCTGTTATTTTTCCAAGCTCTTTCATCTGTCATTTTTCCAAAGTTTATTAGATTCTTGTATTGTAGAAAATTGACCCATGTGGACTTGAAAGTTTGCATTACATCTCCAACATGGAGGTGTTAAAATCAGCTTTTTAAACTTGTGTATTTTTATTATGGAGGGACCGTTTTGTTTACTTTTTGAAATTTTAATTTGGAGGACCACAATTGAACCTACATCAAATTTCATGGACGAAAAATTCATTCCCCCCACCTCTTTTTTGCTTAGCAGTTTCCTAAGTATTTAACTTTGAACTTTGTTGATGATGGTTTTGGAGCATGCATTTGCAGACTGACCGGCTTGTTTCTTTATTTTCTTACTCAAAAGAAGACCTTAGTACTTGGTCAATGACATAATATTTTTGTCTATAACTAACTCATTACAAATGGATAGCTTTGGCACTGAAACTTTCATGCAATTTTCAAGATGGTTATTTAAGAAACGGCATCATCTGCAGAAAGTAAAAACATGACTAAGGACGTAATCTATTTGTTCCATTCATTTTTCCCACTTTTTTAAAATTTAAATTTTATTGGCAAGTTACACACCCACTCAATGGATTTTGAACTTAAAAATTCACCCTCCACCTAGCACTTATATGTAAGGGGAGGAGGTACCACTTGAGCTAGAGCTCACTGGGTTCTTTTCCTCAGCTTTTTGATTGATGTCTAATGGATGCTGACATTATTTCCTTCTGATGTTATATACATTGGTGCAGAAATTGAAGACTCGTGTGGTGAAAAATAACTGCAATCCTGAGTGGAATGATGAATTGACTCTTTCTATTTCTGATCTTAATGTTCCTATCACTCTCGTAAGTGATACCTTGCTTTGCCTTTCTCTGTAATGTGGTTTAGTGCTAATACTAAAAGAGTTCAGGAACTATTTGTTTCATGTTTACAGGATCCCAATATTTTTATTGGTTGATTCATCGTTGTCATTAGGGGATGTTGGAATATTATTTGCTTTTATTTTCCTGAAATATTTGGCTGGTAAAATGATTGTAAAAAAAAGCTACAGGAAGCTTATTCAGCAGGTTGTTGGTAATTTTATTTGTTTATTTTTCCTCTTTGCAGACAGTTTATGACAGAGACACATTAACTATAGATGACAAAATGGGTGATGCAGAGATAGACATTAAGCCATATGCTGAGAGTCTGAAAATGGGCTTGGAGAACCTCCCAAATGGTTGTGCAGTAAAGAAAGTTCAGCCGAGCAGGACAAACTGCCTTTCCGATGAGAGTTGCTGTGTTTGGAACAATGGAAAAATTGTCCAGGACATGTGTCTCAGATTGAGAAATGTTGAGCGCGGGGAAGTGGTGCTCCAAATTGAGTGGATTGATCTTCCAGGTCGTAAAGCTTTCTCCAATGAGAGCTAAATGTTACTGCTGTATTATAGGTCTCAAGCTCATTTACAGTTGGGGTTGAAATGAGTTTAATGTATTTTTACTTTTTATCGGATAAACGAAAACTAGTCTGCAGTATTACTTATGTATATGCTCCCCCTGTGGTGTTTTGATGCACACAACTTGGTATGTTTACAGTATTGCTTCTAATCTTGTGACAAGAACTGCACACAATATTTGTTATCTAACAATTAATGAGCAACTTTCTCAATCTGCAGACATGCACGTTTTTGACTTGAGTGACCTCATTGATCTGACCTCTCTTTTGTCGTTAAGTCATGGAAGCACCATGGAATTAGGTAAAGTAATGTGGCTTTGTGAACGATATTGCTAACCAAATCATTACATCCTCTTCCTTATTCTTGAATTTTTCCTTAAAATGCTTAGGTGTTTTACATGAGGATATCTGCCTCCATCAGTCCATATTTGCTCAAAACAGAAATTTGCTCATCTTCTCTAAGATCAATACTATATATATATATATATATATATATATATATATTAACATTCATAGTGTGATGGGCTTTAGGTCAAACTAGTTTACTTGTATAGCACTCTTACTTGTACTACACTCATATTTACTTATACTACACTCATATGCTTACTATATAAAGACATTCATGTATATTCTTTCAATAAAAAATACAATACTATTGAATTCAGTATTTCTAACAATATATATATATAAAACATCATATCAAACCAATTTTTAAACAACATTTTTTATTCAGCAAAAAAACAACATTTTTATTTTAATCTTTTTTGTTTTAACACTAGTACTCTTATTATGTTTTTAGTGGCATTTGCAAACCCACAGCCACATGTTAAGCAAAATGGGGCTTCCACTTTCCTTGACCACAGCTATAGATACGATAACCATAAGCCATATGTCATGCTTGGAAAATGGATCACTATTTAGTATTTACAAACCCACTTCATGACCTTGCCGAAGGCACAACTCCATGTATGGCGACGCAAGCTTAAAGGCTGTCATTCAACAACATGATCTACCGACAAGGTAACATACCAGTTGCAGAGTCTTGGTGCAAGAAAGCAAACAATTCTTTGGTACTTTTCTCTAAAATTGTCTACTTCCACACTGGTGTGCAGAGAAACAGCCCCTTCTATGAGAGAGAAATAGATCGGGGAAAAATGTTGAAATTCTGTGCTTTTCTGACAGTGGGCTTCGAACTTGGGCGCGAGTTCATTAATGGTGTTTTTGATTTTTTTTCTCCATGTTTTCATTGGCTTTAAGAGCAATTGCATTAGTGAGTTTAAAATACAAAAAGTGCAAAAATTTATATAATATAGCGTAAAATAGCACATCAGAGCCTGCTTAGCTTTGTAAATATCCCGTGATTATTGTACATTTCTATCTATTATTTTAATATTATTCCATATATCTATTATTTTAATATTATTCTATATATTATATTAATTAAGTTATTAAAACCCATTTGGCTTAATTTTTTTTTCTCTTTCCTATAATTAAGTTGAAATCAATGCCTCTTCTACCTGCTTCTACCTGTTTCATTCTTGAACTCAAAACTCTTCTTCTCACTCTTTGTTCTGCATCTCTCACACATCAGCTCTTGCTTATTCTCTTCACCATGGTTAATAAAAAAGTATGAACATTAGAGAAAATAATAAAAAAATTGACGAAAAATGAATATTTTATTAAAACATCTTCTAAAATAAATAAGTTGATGTGAGTGTTTTGGAAAAGTGGTCGTATAAAATAGAAAAAGTAGGTTCTTCTACTAAAATAAACTGAATATTTTACACAAATTGATGCAATTGTTCTAAGAACTGTAAATAGAAAAAAAGTAAAAGCATGCTTTCATTTTCCTTTTGTATCTATTTGGAGACTTAAAAACAGTTTATTTATTTTTTATTATTATTATTTTTTAAACTTGTTTTAGGTTACCAAACAAGTTTTTTGGATTAGAAAATACAAAATTGTTCTTAAAAGAAAACTGCTAAAAAAATAAGTTACCAAACATACCCTAAGAAGTTTGAGATTAGAAAATGAGAACAAGTTTATGGCGTTTTCAAATATAGCAAAAATGAACTTGAATGATGATGATGCCGAAAATATCACCAGTGAGTCGTAAGCTCCTCGAACAAAAGCAACACCTGCAGAAAGAAAACAAAGGACCTAGAAGAGAGCACCGGTGTGGTGTCGGCCGAATACCCTCCGAAGGTCAAGTTAGAATCTTGTTTCTTTAACCCTAGAGTGCCAGAGTTAAGAATATTATGCGTACCTTCATATTTAGGGTTTCTGAGGTATTTATATTGAGCGGAATTACCTTTCATTTAGGATACAACTTCCTTCTCAAGCTTATTTCCATATAGGAGTCTTCTCATACGTGTGTCGCAAGAAGTCCAAGTGTGCACGTTTGCGTGGGGATAAAACAAAAGCTCATCTGGTGCATATCAAATTACATGCCACCTGGATCCTACAATCAATCCACCTATGATGGATAATCAGCAAAAGTTGACCGTCATAGTCGCGTCACTTACGGTGTCCATCCGTCATCATTATCTCCGTCCATTTACTATTTTTATCCCCTTCAGTTGCCCCCTTCAGTCCTTGGATCCGTCCTTATAATCTGACGGATCCATGGAATGATTAAAGACAATGTATTAAATGGGAACGAGCTTGGTATACCACGACGGATGACACGTGGCCTGTATTTCTGACGAAGAGCACGTGGCCCTCGTGGATTGGCTATTTCCCCAAAACGAGGCGTCGCTTCGTATTCCGTGCCCTTTGTTCTATAAAAGGCCAGATATTTCTCCCTTCATTTCTTCTTCTTGTCAAAAAATTTGTGAGCAGAGCGCAACCGTCAATATGATAGTGCCTTCCTCGTCGTTCGGACGGATCCGTATGTATTCCAAATCCTTTTTCCGTCTTTCTTTGAATTTCATTGTTTTAAGTATATGCACTTTCCTTAGAACCGTCGGTCTCTTAGGTTATACCGTCATAAATGTAGGTAATGTCTAGTGCGTCAAGTAACTGGTCGTTTGTCCGCGAGGGGGCGGGCTACGATGAAAAGTTTCCGTCAGGTCCAAGAGATCCTGACACTTCAAGTGAAGAGAGGAATCCGTCAAGTACCTCTTCTTCCCTTGACGATGGTCTAGAGACGGAGAGTTCAGAGTCGTCCAGCAGTAAGCCGGACGGCGTGGATCCCCCCATCCGCCGCAATTGGCCCAGATGGCCTTAGGGAGTTCGTCATGCCGCCTCCTCTGGACGGTAAATGATTTTAGGTCGTCCATGACTGAATCTCAACTCAACACACTTAGGACCAAGTACCAAATACCAGATAACATCCGTCTACGTCTTCCCAAAAAATCCGAGAAATGCTACTACAAGGGAGTAGACGGTGTTGGGATCTACGAGCAAGCTTTAAAGGCGGGGCTCAGATTTCCATTAAGTTCTCTTCACCGTCGACTTCTTCAATACCTTGGTCTATCCGTCACCCAAATCTCCCCAATGCCTGGAGAGTGTTCCATTTGGGGCCGAGGTTTTGTATGGGGCAATGTCCGAGAAGCCTTCCGAAGGTTGACGGTGGAAGAATTATTCCATTGTTACCGACAAACAGAGATTGTCAAGTCCAAGGGGATGTATAGCTTTACGGCTAAATGAAGTCCTTTATCGAGGCTTGCGAGTGACACTCCGGACTCGAACAGAAAGATCGGAAGAGTCGTTACTTCTTTTTGGAAGGGGACGAATGGATGTGTCGTCCAGGAGATGTAACTAACATGCCCGTCGACATAACATGGGGCATAATGCCTTCGTCGGGTATGTGTATTCCTTTTGCTTCCGTCCAGTATTTGAAGTTAATAAATTTTTTTTTTTAAAGGTCTAACCGTCCTTTATTGCAGCTCGGGACCGTCCTCAGGTTGATTTGGAGCAGTGGAATTTTCTGGAGAAAATTTTTAACAAAACAAAACTGCAAGAGAGGACTTGGGCTCAACTCGTCACACTCGATACGCTTCACTGGCATTGTGACGGACCCGAACCTTCATCCGCTGCCCGTCATACGATAAACGAATTCGAAAACGTAAGTTCATCAAAACTATACCCGTCTTTCATTTTTCTCTTGTTTTACTTTTACCTTTCCTTTCTCATCCGTCTTTGATTTGCGGAGAGATGGACGCCGCCAGAGGAGGGCATTCATTAAGCAACGGGCGGTGAAGAAAAAGCAAGAGGGGGGTCAAACAAAGGGGACTGGCCCCCCCACTGGACCGTCAAAACAGACTCAAGTTGAGAAAACGGACCGTCCTCCCAAGAAGCAAAAGACCTCCACTGAACCCGTCGTGGCCTTGAAGGCAGAGAAGATGGGCGCCAAGCATGGAAAGGGCAAAGGCTTGATGAAAGGCCCAGGCGGCCTCGGGAGGAGAAACCACCCGTTCTCTTCCGGGAGGATTCAAGCTATGCCCTCGAGAATATGTCGTCTATGCTCGATATGACGACTACGCGTACCTCGGCAACCATTCAACGGAGGCGATGGGTGAGACGGGTCTTTTCACCCTTGCACAGTAATTTTGAATCCGTCTAATATTGTTGCCAAGTTCCTTCACATCCGTCATAACGTTGTATTTCGCTTCCGTGCCATGGTGATGATGAAAGGGCTCATGGCCGTTGTCTCAATCATGAGACATCCATGGACCGTCTAAGAAAGAAAAGCCGGACGATGGAGGATGGGCTTTGAGCCGAAGACCTACAAGATCAACATGGACAGAAAGCTCAAATGCTCGGAGCAGGTCAGAGAGGAGGTGGAAAAGGAGAACGGGCATCTTCGTGAGATCCTGAATGACAAGGAGAAGCAGCTGACGGAGACAACGTCCAAGCTTCACAGCGCAAAGGAGATAGCCATTCAAGAATATCGTGATTCTGAACTCCTTTTGACGGAGCTGGGGGGCTCCTTTGCTGACGGGTTCGATGACGCCATCCGTCAGGTGACGTCATCGTACCCTGAGATGGACGTATCCCATATATCCATTGACGCTTAAGGGCAAACACTTGCACAATCCGTCCGTTCAGAAAGCACAGACGAAGTGTTTGCCGTCACTGCTCCAGCTGACGAAGGCGAAGTTCTTCCTCCTAGTCAGCCAAATGACGGTCCATTGGTCGAGAACTCTCCAAAGAATGAATAGGATACTTGCTTTTTTGTAAAAGTTTTCACCGTTGTGAAAGAACTTTATTTAAACCGTCATTTGTAATTATTGAACTTGACTTATCAAATCTTTTATTGCATGTTGCTTGCTCATTATCCGTTGTATATTCAGTTAATCCGTCCACTTTGTGAATGGACTTTCAAATGTATTTTTGCTAACCGTCCACCATGTAGACATTCATTCACGGGATGATCCGTCCACTTTGTGAACTGGTAGGTTTTTACCCTTTGGGCGATCCGTCCACTCTATGGACTTGTAGGTTTTTCACCCTTTGGGTGATCCGTCCACTTTGTGGACTTCAAAGTTTTTCACACTTTGGGTTATCCGTCCACTTTGTGGACTCGTAGGTTTTTCACCATTTGGGTGATCCGTCCACTATGTGGATTTGTAGGTTCCTCACCCTTTGGGTGATCCGTCCACTTTGTGGACTTGTAGGTTTTTCACCCTTTGGGTTATCAGTCCACTTTGTGGGCTCGTAGGTTTTTCACCTTTTGGGTGATCCGTCCACTTTGTGGACTCGTAGGTTTTTCACCCTTTGGGTGATCCGTCCACTATGTGGATTTGTAGGTTCCTCACCCTTTGGGTGATCCGTCCACTTTGTGGACTTGTAGGTTTTTCACCCTTTGGGTGATCCGTCCACTTTGTGGACTTGTAGATTTCATTGTAGATTTTCATCAGCATGCATTTAAAAAATTCCTCTCATAAGTTCAACAAACCAAATTGTTCATGAAAAAGAAAAAACTAAGCTCTAAAAAGCCATAACTGTCTAAAATTAACCGAAAAGTAAGGAGGAGGTGTGGCTTGCTGCCGCACTATTGGTAGTACTTCTTTAGGTGCTCCGTGTTCCAGGGATGGCCCAACTTCTTTCCGTCTAATGTCTCCAAGTCGTATGTTCCTTTCCTGCGCCATGAAATGATTCGGTACCGGCCTTCCCAGTTGGGACCCAGCTTTCCCAGGGATGCATCTTTCGTAGCGCCAAGCACTTTTCGCAACACTAGATCTCCAACTTTGAAGTCCCGGTGCCGAACCTTAGAGTTGTAATGTTTTGCCATCATGTCCTGGTACCGCGCCAGTCTTTGGGCCGCGGTTGCCCTAACTTCATCGACAAGGTCAAGCTCTAGACGTAGTGCTTCAGCATTCTTACTCTCGTCATAACTTTCCACGCGGTAGCTCGTCAGCCCCACTTCTGCCGGTATGAGGGCTTCAGCACCAAACGCCAATCGAAACGGTGTCTCTCCCGTTGGCGTCCTTGTCGTTGTTCTGTACGCCCATAGGACACTTGGTAGTTCGTCCGGCCATATGCCCTTTGCCCCCTCGAGCCGGGTCTTGATGATCTTTAACAAGGACTGGTTCGTGACTTCAACTTGTCCGTTGGCCTGTGGATGAGCGGGCGATGAGTAGTGATTCTTGATTCCCACCGAGAACAAAAGTCTCGGAACGCATCGTTGTCGAATTGCTTCCCGTTGTCGACACGAGCACTCTCGGGATCCCATATGGGCAAATAATATTTCTCCATACAAAGTTGCGAATATTTTTCTCCGTGATAGAGCAAAGAGCTTCTCGCTTCCACCCACTTGGTAAAGTAGTCGATACCAACCACCAAGAACTTCGCTTGTCTTGCCGCTATTGGAAATGGACCCATGATGTCTAACCCCCATTGTGCGAATGGCCACGGGGCCGTCATGGGTGTGAGTTCCTCCGTTGGCTGATAAGATTGCCGAACCGTTGACACTTATCGCAGCTCTTCACGTACATGGGCATCCTTACGCATTGTCGGCCAATAATACTGCTCGGAGTAGCTTGTGTACCGCAGACCTTGATCAGTGGTTTCCACAGATCCCTTCATGAACTTCCCTCATTACGTAGTCTGCTTCGTCATGGCCCAGGCATCTTAGATATGGTCGGGAGAATCCTCTTTTGTAGAGGATGCCTTTGATCAGTATGAATCAGGCAGCCCTAACCTTCAATTTCCTTACTTCTTTCTTCCCGTCTAGAAGCTTGCCGTCCTTGAGGTACGCCACAATTGGAACCGTCCAATCATCTTTAGTGGTTAATTCCTGCACCTGAACGTTATCTAGTAACGACGAATATTGGACGAAGGATAATACCTGCTTTGGGACGACCATAGGTTCGGCCGAAGCAGCCTTTGCGAGTCGATCCGCTTCTTGATTCTCTTCTCTCGGGATCTGAGTTATCACGAATTGTAGGTCACTCGTTCGACCCTTCACTTCTCCGAGGTACCTTCTCATTCGTTCACTCCTACAATCATAACTCCCATTAACTTGGCTAGCTACGATTTGGGAATCGGAGTCGACCATTGCCTTCCTAGCCCCAGCTGCTATTGCAAGCTCCAATCCCGCCACCAGGGCCTCATACTCCGCTTCATTATTCGTAGTAGGGAACTCCAGACGGATCATACATTCAATCTTATCTCCTTCCGGGGTATGGAGTACAACTCCGACTCCTCCCGCATGCTTATTGGAGGATCCATCTATGTGAATTCTCCATGTAGGCGTCTCTTCTGCCCCCTGATCCTCATGTGTAGTGAATTCTGCAATAAAGTCTGCCAATATTTGTCCTTTCACAGCTGTTCGCGGCTGGTAGTGGATATCATACTCACTTAGCTCGATAGCCCACAAAGCCATCCGTCCGGCGGTTTCAGGATTGTTCATTGCTCTCCGCAATGGCTGATCCGTCAGGACTATTATTACGTGTGCTTGAAAATACGGCTTCGCTTTCTGCTGCGTTACAAGTGCGAAAGCGAGTTTCTCCATCCGTGGGTACCTCTCCTCTGCGCCTCGTAGCGCCGGCTTACAAAGTACACGGCTTTGGTACCTTCCCTTCCTCTCTAACGAGAACCGCACTTACCGCCGCCGTCACGAGACAGCAAGGTACAGGAATAATTCCTCCCCCGGTGCAGACGGGCTAAGCAATGGCGGGGCGTAGAGATATGCCTTCAACTCTTCAAATGCCCTTTGGCATTCGTCCGTCCACTCGAAAGATCTCCTTAGCGTCCGAAGAAAGGGAGACACACTTGTCCGTTGCTCTTGATACAAACCTATTCAAGGCTCGTTATCTTCCCCCGGGCTTTTGCACTTCCTTCACCGTCCTTGGAGGAGATAGATCCATAATTGCTTTCACTTTCTCGGGGTTGACCTCAATGCCCCGGCGGGACACCATGAACCCTAAGAACTTTCCAGGATTCTGAATGCGCATTTGCTTGGGTTCAGGCTTCATTTTGTACGTTCGAAGAGTGTCGAAAGTCTCCCTGAGGTCCCCGGATGATCCGACGCCTTTACGCTTTTTACCAACATGTCATCTACGTAGACTTGGACGTTCCGGCCAATCTGGTGCTCGAACATCTTGTTCATTAATCGTTGGTATGTGGCTCCTGCATTCTTGAGCCCGAATGGCATCACCTTGTAGCAAAAAAGCCCTTGACTTGTCACAAATGATGTCTTCTCTTGATCTGTCTTTCTCCAACTTAATCCGGTTATACCCCGAGAAGGCGTCCATGAAGCTCAACAACTCATGTTTTGCGGTAGAGTCCACTAAGGCGTCAATCCGTGGGAGCGGGTAACTGTCTTTAAGGCACGCTTTATTTAGATCCGTGAAATCAACGCACATTCTCCACTTCCCATTTGACTTTTTGACCATTACCACATTCGCCAGCCAGTCTGGGTAGTACACCTCTCGTATGAAGTCCGCTTCTCGTAGCTTCACTTCCTCTCGTCGCGGTTCGATCCCTTTCGGGGGGCGAATACGCTTTTCTTTTGTCGACCGGAGAGAACGAAGGCGACACGTTCAATTTATGGACTATGACGTTCGGATCTATTCCTGGCATGTCATCATGGCTCCATGCGAACACGTCTTGGTTTTCCTTGAGGAACAATAGGAGGGCACGTCGAACCGTTTGGTCAACCGAGGTTCCTATCCTGGTGGTTCGGTCGGGCCTCGAATCGTCTAGTTGTATTTCTTCCAATGTCTCCACGGGTTCTGCCATCGTCCTCTCGCTCTTCGATATTCAATGTCCGTACATGGTCATCCATCTCCATCATGGCCACGTAACATTCCCTGCGATCACCGATTTCCGCGCAATTCTCCAACTCCATGTTCGGGGGGAACTTGATCATCGGATGGTAGGTTGAAGTGATGGCCTTCCATGCGTCGAGGTAGGACGTCCGAGTATGGCGTTATATGCGCCGAGGAGCAATCAACCACTAGAAAGGTGATGTTTCTAGTTATCTGTTGCGGGTAGTCTCCTACCGTCACTATCAATGTGACGGATCCCATAGGACGACCGGGTTCCCCCAAAGCCAACGAGGGCGCACATGCCGGGATCGAGCTCTCCTTTGCAATTCCCATCCGCGGAACGCAGGATAGTAAAGGATGTCCGCCGAGAGCTCCCGTTGTCCACTAGAACTCGGTGGACATTGAAGTCTCCTACCCGCATACTAACCACAAGCTCGTCGTCATGGGGGTGGTGAAGGCGCGGGCCTCTTCTTCAAAAAACTCGATCGGAGTCATTCCGTCGTATCCTTTCTAGTGAAGAGCCCGTCGACCGGACACTTTGTACCGTCCGTAAGAGGTCTTCCTGGCCTTTTTGGACGATCCCGCGAAGCGCTCCCCCATTATCATCCGTATGTCCGCTGCGGTGGTCGGACGCTCGTTTTCCCGTCTAGGATTCGCTCCCGGGGCCGATCAGTTCTTTCCTTCCTCACGAACCTTTGCAACCTTCCCCTGCCTTATAAGGGCTTCAATCCGTTGTTTCAAGTCATAACAGTCCGTCGTATCATGGCCGTGGTCACGGTGAAAACGGCAATATCTATCTCTTGGCCTCTTGTTCGGATCTCCCTTCAATTTGTCCGGAATGTCAAGCTTCCTTCATCTTTGATTTGCATAAGCACTTGGTCAATTGGGGCCAGGGTTGAAACTTGTAAACCTCCCCGAAGGTGGTTCGGGTTCCCGGTCTTCTCGTTGATCCCGGTTCTAGCCACTTTTCGTCCGTTATCTGGTTTCGTATCTTCCCGTCTTTCTTCTTTTCTTTGGTTTATAGTCGTCTCGGCCACAAGGCATCCTCCGCCTTCATACTTCGTCGCCCGTAACAGACATCGGACATAGTCTTTGGGTCATTCTTACACAGGGGAAAATAAGAACTTACCCTCTTGTAACCCGTTTGTGAATGCCGCCACAAGTGTCTTGTCGTCCGCCTCGTCTATCGAGAGGATTCCTTGTTAAAGCGGGCTATATAGGACCTTAATGTTTCACCTTCTCGTTGTTTAATTCCCGGATACATGCAATAGACCTCTTGTGTCGATGACTTCCAATGAAGTGTGATACGAACCGTGCACCTGAGTTCCTTAAAAGTGCCGATGGAATTAGGCGTCAACTGCCGTACCAATCCCTTGGAGGCCCCTTCAAGGTGGTGAGAAAAGCCACCGCACATAATTTCATCGAGTACACCCCGAAGATGCATTAAGGTTCGAAAGACTCCAAGTGATCCAACGGGTCCTTGGATCCGTCATAGTTTTCCACATGGGGCATGCGAAACTTTGCTGGAACGGGGCACGAATTCACCAATGCTGTGAATGGTGAATCCGTTCTATGGACTAGGTCGTCCAAATTGCTGGATACCCGTCCTTTAAGAGCGCTCATCATTGCATCTATACGTTCCCTCATCTCCTGCATTTCGGTGGCTATGTGAGTCGGCACAGCGTCTAAAGCAAGTGGTTGATTGGTTTCTTGTCGCTCGGGTCTAGTCGGAGCGTTGCTGCCCTCAGGTCTTTCCACGTTCCTTCCTTCAGGACTAGCGCCCTCCTGATCTTCTTGCGGTGCACTCTGATGTGCGGTTATTTGCCGCAACTGCTCTTCCAAATCATGATTCTGCTTAGTGAGGCGCTCAACCGCTGCCGCAAGCGTTTGGACACCGCCTCTCACGCGATGGCTCGTGGTTCGTCGCCTTGATTGTTGTTCGTTGCCATCGATCGAGTGAGTGCCATGCAACTCTTTGTCTCAGGGATAGAGCGAGGCTAAAATAATCAGAAGATTTTCTTCTTCCTCAATTCCCACAGACGGCGCCAACTGATGATGCCGAAAATATCACCAGTGAGTCGCAAGCTCCTCGAACAAAAGCAACACTGGAGAAGAAAATAAAGGACCTAGAAGAGAGCACCGGTGTGGTGTCGGCCGAATACCTCCGAAGGTCAAGTTAGAATCTTGTTTCTTTAACCTCAGAGTAGGAGTTAAGAATATTATGCGTACCTTCATATTTAGGGTTTCTGAGGTATTTATATTGAGCGGAATTACCTTTCATTTAGGATACAACTTCCTTCTCAAGCTTATTTCCATATAAGAGTCTTCTCAAACGTGTGTCGCAAGAAGTCCAAGTGTGCACGTTTGCGTGGGGATAAAGCAAAAGCTCATCTGGTGCATATCAAATTACATGCCACCTGGATCCTACAATCAATCCACCTATGATGGATAATCAGCAAAAGTTGACCGTTATAGTCGCGTCACTTACGGTGTACATCCGTCATCATTATCTCCGTCCATTTACTATTTTTATCCCCTTCAAATGACATTCTTTTTTTGGCTCCTTAGAAACGATATTGAAGACGCACTAGTTATGGTTACTCGTTAGAGTGGCAGAGCTAGAGGGGGGATAAGACCCCCCCCCCCCCTTCTGACTTATCAAAAATCCTATGAATAGCACTAGTAGATTTCTAAATTTTCTGTAATCAACAATAAATTATACTTACTGGCCCCTCCTAGATTTTGAGAAAGTAAAATATATTCTTGGTTCAATTAATTTTCATTGAAAAAAATTATACAAAACATTTAACAAATTTCCAAATCAACAATATCCCAAAAAAAGGAAAAACAATAATAAAAAAATCCCAGAAAGGAAAAAAGATAAAAAAAAAAAACAAATTCTTTGCTATTCAAGAATTCTCTTCCCAAAAATTTATAGTTAAATCAGCTTACCAGATAGCACAACAGATGAAAGAGCAATCATGGGTTGAACACTCAAGGATGGTGGCTGACCTTGGAATATGGAGAAAGCTGTGGAGTTTGAATGTACCACTGAAAGTACGTATGTTTACTAGGCACAACTTGCATTGCCGAAAGACAAAAATTGATCCACAGTGTGAGTTCTGCTGTAAACAAGTGGAGTCTACTGCACACTTGCTTTGGGAATGTCCTTTTGTAAGAAATGTATGGGTCCTTTGCGGAGGAAAGATTCAGAAAGGCCAAAACACTGCTCAAGATATTTTCATGTTATTTTGTTGGTTGATAGATAAATTTTCACAGCAAGAATTGGAAAGATGGGCGGTAATTGCTTGGGCAATTTGGAATGCTCAAAATAAATTTTATTTTCAACATATCCAAACTCACCCAAGTCTATATTTGATGAAGCAATTGGATTTCTACAGGAATATCAAAGATGGTAGCTGCTCAAACAGATAGTTGAATGGTCTACTTGTGTAGTTTTTTTTTGTAACGTATGTCAATGGCCTTTGTGTTGTATTTTTGCATATTTGCTGGATTGAGAACTAGCTCCTGCACTGTGTATTGTAATGGTCATAGGCTGTTTATGGCTCTGGCTGTTTGTACCTTCTGCAGAATTGCCACAGCCTTGTGTTTTTCTGCATAATTGTCTGGTAAGCAGATGGCCTAGTGTTATTGTAATGGTCATGGTCATGTGTTTTTTCTGCATTGTGTGCTGTTAGTATTTTCTGCAGAATTGCAGGAGAGAGAACCAGCTCCTGCTAGCCATGACCTTGTGTTTTGTTTCTGCATAATTGGCTGGTTTGCAGACCAGTTGTTGCTTCCCCTGATGGCCTTGTGCTATTGTAATGGCCTTGTGTTATTGTAATAGTCAAAAGTTATCACATGTCATGTATATTTATCATCAGTAAAATTTCTACCTTTTACCTCAAAAAAGAAAAGAAAAAAGAATTCACTTCCAATTAGAAGTACTCCTCCAGTTTTGAAAAAATATGAAGAAAAAAAGAACCAGCTTTATTGCTTTAACATGTTACATATATCTGACATTTAAAAGGAAAAAAAAAAACCCTTATGCCGTTGTCGCCACCACGAGTTGCTTCCAACCTCCACTCGATGACTGGCGCTGGCTCTGTCTAGATCAATCGGCTGTGGTATCTGTTTCTGACTCTCTTTCTTTCTTGCTCAGTTGCTCTCTGTAGACCTCTCTCTGACTCTCTCTTTGTCTCTGTTTATGTTTTAGTTTGGGGGGAGTGGGATGTATAATAAAGTGAAGGGAAATGTTAACAACCATCGTCTTCCTCTACTAGATTGTTTAATATGTTTGCAAATTGAATCCATTTGTGAGTTACAGCTAAATTTTGAGGTTTTATTAATTTATTTTATTTATCTTGTTTGATTGATAAGCATACAATTTATTATTTATATGTTTTTTTAAAAATAAATAGATAACTAGTGCATAAAATTTAATTGTTTGATAAGCATGCAGTTTATTATTATTTATATATATTTTTGTTTCACTGAATATGTTATTAATCAAGAACTGTCTTATGAAAAAAAATTTCTTTTTTAAAAATTAAAAAAAAATCATTAAAAAAAACCCTTAAGAATTTTGTTATATTTAGTTTTGCTTCCTAAAAAAAATTCTTGACTCCGCCACTGCTTATTAGTAATATTGCATGTCTCCCCCATAATAAGTGCTTGGTTCAAATCCCTCTTCCACTTGTTAAAAAAAAAAAAAAAATCAAAGAATTGAGAAGAGAATGATTGGGGTTAATGCTTATGGCAGCGTTGTTGCTGAAGATTGTTGTACAATATATAGTGGAAACTCTAATATCAATAGATATGATTTAAGGATAGCAAGAGTGTATTTAGGGAAAAAAAAAAAATCTACACGAGATAATAATATCTAATTTAGTCAACTTCATGCTACATCTGTAGGTAACATCAACCAAAATCCATTATCAAAGACATGGATTACAACCACATTTTATCAAATCTCACAACTCTCACAACTCACACAAATAACACTCTCACAAAGCTCACTAACATAAACAAAAACTCTCTCACAATACACCCAAAATCCCTCTCACACTCACAAAATAAACAAGCTTTCAAAACACAATCACAGGTCAACCCAAAAAAATCTTCCAAACTTGAAGATCCAATGGGTACCCAAACTTCTTTGTGACATGACAGGTAAAACCTACGTCACAAGTCATCAAAGTTGATCGCACCCACAAAGGGAGCTTCCTTTGATTAAAGGTTTGTTTGGTTTGTGCATCCGCGTTTTGGACGTTCGCGTTTTAGGCTTTTTATTTATTTATTATTATTTTTTAACCAGCGCCTATTGCACTGTTCATGGGATATGAACAATGTAAATAGGCATGTAAACAGTAATTTTAAAAGTGAACAATAATCGAAAAATAATTTTTTATTGTTTTCAATTTTCAATTTTCAGTTTTCAGCAAAATAAGCGGTATCCAAACGCACACTAAATTCATAAGGATCCATTCTAAACAAAATTCTCAAATGACCCTTCTGAACAGTGGGATGGTAGGGTTACTTCCTAACCCAGTCCTTAATCTGACAAAAGAAGGAGAGATTAGAAAAAAAAAACCTTCATTCAGTCCTCCATTCCTAGGCGGAAGAGATCCATTTCCACCTATAAATACCTCTTCACCAAACCTAGAAATTAAAGGTGAGGAAGAGGGCATCCCATGTAGAGAGAGTTCTTAATCGTGCTTTGAAGGAAAGACATATCAACTCCCAAACAACCCTTCCTAAATGTGAGGGGAGATACCCGAGTGTTCTTGTTGTAATTTTCCGATGGGATTGTAATTTTTGGTTTTTATTTGTGGTTTTCTTGCAAAAATATAAATACGTTGTGCTGAGTTGATTGTTACCCACAATCGAACTAAGTTGATTGTCATCCACTACAGAACGTATAAGGATTAACATTATCAAAGGATGTATTAGTTGGTTTTGTATTTTTGGAATGACAAGAAGAAAATGTCTTTAGGAAATACATTTTATAGATACACCATGATTTAAGTATGTGACGTTTGTTTCATAATATATAATTTCTTTTATTATTAGACCAATATATATAGAGGTTTTTGGTGTAAGTAGGATTCAAATTCAAATATTTTATATGACCACAAAATTTTTTACCAATAAAGATAACTAAAATCTTGAAACTAATTGTGGTAACACAGCTGCATCAATTGTTATAAAAATGTTTACCAAATTGATTTGGATTAAACCTTAAAAGGCTACCTAGCAAAAATTAAAGGTTTGGACTTTCAAAATGAATTTTTGTCTTTGAAATCATATACTATATAATAAGAGTTTGGCTTAAATGCCATGGTTGAGCAAAATGGCTATTCTCACTAATTAGTAAATTAATTATATATTTGTTTGTTATATTTCCTCAATTAAGGGATAATATTTAACACTTGTTTAATTTAGGTAAAACTTTATCATTTAAATATCAAAAAATTTAAATCCTATTCAAACTAATAGTCTATTATGAAAAATTTCTAAACTTAAATTCCACAAAACAACCTACGTTTCCTTTCTTAAGAAAGAACCCTGTGTTTTGACTAAGGGGATATGATTTAACAATAATTTAAAATAAATTTATATTCTATTCAACTAAAAGTCTATTATAAAAAATTTCTAAATTTAAATTC
The DNA here is from genome assembly GCF_040712315.1 of Castanea sativa. Classification (NCBI taxonomy): domain Eukaryota; kingdom Viridiplantae; phylum Streptophyta; class Magnoliopsida; order Fagales; family Fagaceae; genus Castanea; species Castanea sativa. The sequence continues at coordinate 21,663,124 of NC_134015.1, read as the reverse complement.
CACACAACCCACTTTTTTGTTTTTGTTTCCCCCCCCCCCTCAAGTTGCATGCATGATTTAACAAAAAGTTAAAACATTTAAAATCTTATTTAAAATAAAAGTCCATTATCAGAAATTTCTAAATTTAAATCCCACAAGACCCACACAACTCACGTTTTTGTTTTTGTTTTTTTTCTCAAGTTGCATGATTTAACAATAATTTAAAACAAATTTAAATTCTATTCAAAACCCCATGTTTTGACTAAGGGATATGATTTGATAATAATAATTTAAAACAAATTTATATTTTATTCAAACTAAAAGTCTATTACAAATAATTTCTAAATTTAAATTCCACACAACCCACTTTTTTGTTTTTGTTCCCCCCCCCCCCCCTCAAGTTGCATGCACGATTTAACAAAAAGTTAAAACAAATTAAAATTTTATTTAAACTAAAAGTACATTATAAAAAATTTCTAAATTTAAATCCCATAGGACCCACACAACTAACGTTTTTGTTTTTTATTTTTTTTTCTCAAGTTGCATGATTTAACAATAATTTTAAAAAAATTTAAATTTTATTCAAACTAAAAGTTTATTATAAAAAAAGTCTAAACTTAAATCTTACACAATCCACGGTTTTGTTTTTGTTTTTGTTTTTTTTTTCCTCAAGTTGCATATTATTAGAACAATATTTTATTAGGATATTAAGCTACAAAGCTCTTGACTAATAAATTTCTCTAATTTATTTTTTTTTCTTTTGAATTTGCATGCAGGATATTATGTTAAATGAAGTTTACTATAAAGAAGCAAAACAATAAACACCCATTTAAGTTCTTGGTTCTCTTATGTAAGTTTTTATTTATTTATTTTTATATTCTCAAATTTTGGACTCTTTTGTGTATGTTATTATTTTTAGTTTTGCTTATTATATTTAATTTGTGAGTGTGTTGATTTTTTCAATTAGACTATCACTAGAAAAAATCAATATTGAGGAACAATTTTGTTTATTATTGTTTGTGTCAATTAGGGCATAGATTAAATATAACATTTTTTTTGTTGTTGAAATATAACCCATTTTGGAATAATCAAACTTATTCCATATGTCTTGTATTAAGAAATTGACACAAAGCATAAAGAAAATTTTAAAATATAAAAATAGATAAATACTAATAAATTTTAAACTTTAAACGATTAGAACTTAAAGTAATTCTTTTTATTAAAAGTATTTACTTATTTTATAATTTATAATTATAAATATTTATCTAATAATTTAGTTTTAATTTTTTAAATTTTTTTGAGTTTACATGTGAATTTTTATGAAGCTGTGTGAACCGCACATGCATGAATAATACTGTACAATTTTTGCATTCATTGTCAATCTGTTTGAGGTTTCATCATGTAAGAGTCAATATTATATCATAGACCGATATAATTAACGAAAAAAATTCGATATTATTACTACAATATGATTTCAATTAGATACGTTTCAAACCGAATGCACCCTACAGTATCATATAAGAATATACCAAATCGAAGAAGATAAAAAAATCAATTGCACATCACGGAATCAAATAGGTGCATGGCTTAAATAAAATAACAAAGACATGTATGATTTTGGAAGTTTGTTTGAACTTCGAAGATATTTCCATTCCTTATATATATTTGGACATTGATTTGTAGGGTTATGGTTTTTTGGGTTATTCTTATCTTTCCAACTTTGTTGCTTGGTCCAAATATCTTCTTCTCAAAAACATTGATAGAAAACAATTAAGAGGGCCAATTACTAGTACAGAAACAATGTCCTCCATTTCAACACCGTCAATATATTTGCAAGGCAATGCCCACAAAACAAGTTTTGCGCCAGCAACAAATACAAAGCCTTTCCACACCAGTCTTAAATTTCCATTTTCACAGTCTTTAACAAAAGTTATACGTGTAAACTCATCTAGCACTGCAAAGTATAATGAAGTTGTGGTGGATGAAGAAATTGACAAGATTAGGAGGCTTCAAAACGGGTCTGACGTTCGTGGGGTTGCATTGGAAGGTGAGAAAGGTCGAAAAAAGGACCTTACACCACCGGCTGTGGAAGCCATAGCTGAGAGTTTTGGTGAGTGGGTTACCAATGGCTTGGAGAAGGAAAGTGTGGAAGATGTTAGGGTGTCTCTGGGCCGGGATCCGCGTGTATCGGGGGCTTCTTTGAGCGTAGCTGTGTTTGCAGGACTTTCTCGAGCTGGCTGTTCTGTGTTTGATATGGGACTTGCAACTACTCCAGCTTGTTTCATGAGTACACTGTTGCCTCCATTTGCTTATCATGCTTCTATAATGGTACATAGCTCCGATAACAAATAATTATCTCATACATACATACATACGTACATACATATATATATATATATTTTTTTTCCTTCTACAATGTGTGAATCCAACTCACAAATAGATGCATATATTTAATGTATGACATATCTTTTCAAATGCCTATTAGAGTCTAAAATTTAGAGTGAGAAGTTCTATAAAATTAATACAAGACTTTAATATTAAAAGTATTGTAACTCAATTGATATCTTATGATATAGGCAAGTCCAAGAATTATTGAGTGGTTTTCACAGTCTCATGAGATTCGAAAGGAATGAATGGTAAAGTACAATTAAAAACTCTTGAATTCTTATGCAATTTAATAACATTATATTTTTTTGGTTGAATAAAAAAAAGGTCTCTGTATTCATCGGCCATGCGACTAATAATAATAACAAGAATACTGGTTTGCCACACATGACACAACTGCGGATTGTGTCACATATTTAATTACTCTGTTAATTAAAGCCATGCTTGTATAAATAGAATCTTTCAAACTAACAGGTTAGACATACATAGAAGCAGCTTCTTTTATTCTTATTTGCTGAATATATATAGAGGAAACTTACTAGTTGAGATTCATGACTTTTAAATCAATTGCTGTAATTTCAGATGACGGCATCTCATTTGCCGTACACGCGTAATGGCCTGAAGTTTTTCACTAGGAAAGGGGGACTGACCTCACCAGAAGTGGAGGAAATATGTGACATAGCTGCACGTAAATATGCAAATCGGCTCACAAAAGTGTCAACCATGCTGACCATTCCTCCAACAAGAGTGGATTTCATGAGCAATTATGCCAAGCACCTCCGCGACATTATCAAGGAGAGAGTCAATCATCCCTTGCACTATGACACTCCACTCCAAGGATTTAAGGTTCCCTTAATTTCTATCTTCATTTGTTTGTCTGTTTGTTTCTATGTATATGTTCGTGCATATATATGCATAATTTCATTGACAATTCTTGAAAATCACGGAGCCACTAGTTTTCAATTAACCTTATCCCAAAGTTTTGGCTCTGAGTTGCTTTGAGGGCCTAGATAGTAGATAGATAGAGATAAGATAAATGCTCGTTAAGCTTGGTACGTTGATTCGAGTTTGGCACCTCTTTCCTTCTTTAAAGGATAAATAGACTTAACACACACACATTGTTACACGCAAATAGTGTGCAAGATTTATTTTAAACTAAAATCGTGACTTCCCATAGTTTGTATGTTACAAACACTATCCTACAGAATCAGACCTTTTGATATCCCATTCTTGTCTTCAAGAAGCATTCCTTCAATATCGTGATATCATTTTACCGAAATTTGCAGATAATTGTAAATGCTGGAAATGGATCAGGAGGCTTCTTCACATGGGATGTCCTAGACAAGCTTGGTGCTGACACCTTTGGGTCTCTACACCTCAATCCAGATGGGATGTTCCCCAACCATATTCCCAACCCAGAGGACAAGATTGCAATGGCACTAACTCGAGATGCAGTGTTGCAAAACACTGCTGATCTTGGGATAGTTTTTGATACAGATGTAGATCGTAGTGGTGTGGTAGATAATAAAGGCAACCCAATCAATGGGGATAAGCTCATTGCACTTATGTCAGCCATTGTACTGAGGGAACACCCTGAAACAACCATAGTGACCGATGCTCGTACAAGCATGGCACTTACTAGATTTATTGTAAATAGAGGGGGTCATCATTGCTTATATCGGGTTGGTTACAGAAATGTCATTGACAAGGGAGTTCACCTTAACGAGGATGGTATTGAAGCACATCTTATGATGGAAACATCTGGTCATGGTGCACTTAAAGAGAATCATTTCCTTGATGACGGTTAGTTTTACAATTTGTGCATTCAATTAGACTTAATTTAATCTAGGCTAGTGTACACTACTAACAACTTATCAACTTAAAAGTTCTGAAAAAAATTGTAAAATTATTGTGTACTTATTAAATTAATATTATTAACACAATAAATTTCACAACATTTTTTTCACAACATCGATCCAAACAGATTGTGATGAGTTTAAGTACTAGTTAAGCCTCTTCATGAAATAGTTATACCTTCTGAGTTTGATACTCTAGCATGGTACCATGTAACTTCATAAGAGATACTTGCAATATTTTCGATATTTATTTTTATAAATTAAGTGTAAAAGAAATCTTGTCATAATGGTGTTAAGAAAGAACTTAGATTCAAATTTCCATTTTACTTATTGTAAGCAACCAAAATATGAGGAGTGTTTATTATATACACACTTTTGCACACAACCGTACACACATTCATGCATGCGTATGTTTGTGTGCAAGAGTATGTGTAACAACAATTGCCCAAAAAAAGTGTAATTAATAGTGGTCTTGTTAAGTGTTCTCAAATCTCAAGTCTTTACTCTATTGGATAGGGGCTTACATGGTGGTAAAAATCATCATCGAAATGGTACGAATGAAGCTTGCAGGATCGGATGACGGGATTGGTAGTCTCATAAAAGATCTAGAAGAACCATTTGAATCCGTAGAGCTGAGGATGAATATCATCTCCGAGCCTAGAGAGGCAAAGGCAAAAGGTGTTCAAGCAATAGAAACATTTCGAACCTACATTGAGGTACTTATATATCCTAGTAAAATATATTTAAGTTGTAATGGATACATAGTTACATTATCCAATAAACTTGTGGTTTTGTTTATAGTAATTAACTACTCATTCACTTGTAGGAAGGGCAGCTTAAGGGGTGGGAATTAGACTCATGTGGGGACTGTTGGGTGAGCGAGGGATGCCTTGTAGACTCTAATGACACACCGGTTGCCATTGATGCTCACATGTACAGGTGCAAATTAATAAAAACAAGAATTTACAATAACTTATGGAAAATCTCATTATGAATTGTAAATTTTAGTTTCTATATGAATCTTCATAATGCTGCAAATTCAGGGTTAAAGTTTCTGATGAAGAACACGGTGAACATGGTTGGGTACACATTCGACAGAGTATTCACAATCCAAATTTAGCTGTAAATATGCAATCCGTGGTGCCTGGTGGCTGCCAATCCATGGCAATAGATCTTAGAGACAAGTATGGCTCACTGTCCCTTCACTGCCCATTCAAACATTTATTAATTGTGGTTTTGTTTTATATGGTTTACGATTTTTGATCTTTGTAGGTTTCTCATGGCAAGTGGAATGGATAGAATCCTTGACGTCAGTCAGATTGACAAATTTGCAAAAAGCGTGCGTGTTGGTTAAGTTGCAATGATCTCCACTAGAAGTAGTTGTACGATAAACTTGAGTATAAAAACGTTAGCAATGTTATATCCACCGTATAAGTCAGATTATGATAATGTAATGTACAATAATGATGTATACCATATATTGGTATATTCCAATAATGGTTTTGAAACTTAGACTGTTTAATGAACTGGGAAAGGAAGAGATTTAAGATTTTTGAGATTGGATTGATGTTCAATTGAGGTCAAACTGTGATGTGTCCTTTAATTTTTTAATATATTTGATACTTAAATTGGTTTATATTTTTTGATTTTTCATTCCTGACCCACAAGATGTGCGTGTCTTAATGGTTTGCATGTTGGACATGTTATTCAATTTGCTAAGACTAGGTTCAAGTCTTGCCAACAGCAAGTTTTTATCAATTTGGGAAATTATGCATTTTTTTTAAGGCTGCTTTCCTAAAAAATAGACAAATTAGTAGTTTTTAATTCGTCCCATATATGAAAAGTTTCAAAACTGAGTCAAGATCATAATCAAATTGTTGATAGCCCTATCAACAGGTAGCATTGGTACCATCCTTCAGGCACCATTTACCATTGAAAGTTTGAAACAGGAAAAAGCTTAAGATATGGTAAAGTAGTTGAGTTAATTAGACTTCTCATGATCTTCTTCATGTCTTCTCCTTCTTCTTCTTGGAGTTAATTAGACTCCTTACTTCATTCCACTTTATCATGCTTTGAATATGTTCTTATTAAAATATTGTAATGTTAATGCTCGTACTCGTATAAATTTTTTTCAAAGCACTACTACCTTAGAAAAGTTTAATTTTTTGGGGTGCTAAAGTATGCATAAATGGAGATGGTATTTGACAAAGTATGAAATACCGTGCAGGCGGACCCACGCCGGGGCAGAGGGGGACCATTCCCCCCCCCCCCCCCCACAGCACCCCAAAAAAAGAAAAGCTAATATATGCATAAAAGCTTAAAAAAAAACTGGTACACAAAAAATTAAGATTTGTCCTTAAATATATATATATATATATATATATATATATATATATATATATATTTTCTCTCCTCCTCTAAAATATTTAGATATTGACCTACAAGAAAATAAATAAATAAATAAAATTCATGCCCCTTTAACTAGAAAAACAAAAATAAAAAAATAAATATGGATTAAACAAAAATCGTGCACAAAATAAAAAAAAATACTTATTTTGTATGTTATACTTTGTTGATGTGTTTTATAATATGAAATGTTTAAGAGGTATTTATTTTGTATGTAGTATTTGAAGGAAAAATTCTGGTTTTTCATCTCATCCAAAACCCACAGTGGAAGCAATGAACAAGGGTCTATTTCATTCATGATTGATAACGTGCACTACATAAATTTCAAAATTTAAGAACAAGATAGCGTACCTTGGTGTGGAGAAATTTAAAACAAAGATTAGAAGCACTTGGGAACACTTTTAATCTTCACTCCAATTCCACTTTACGCCCAAGATGTGTGGTCTCTTAATCAGTTTTTCAAAGGGAGAATGAAAGTGTGTCTCACACTCTCTTATACACCGTTTCTTTTTCTTTTCTAGTCTCTTCTAATAAAAATTCTGTATGTTTCTCCCTTTATAACTAACTGATTATCTAATTGGGCTGGCCTATTGGGCCTTTCCAATTGGGCTTTAGTGTGTGGCTTGGAGTGGGACCAAAAGGGACCAATAAGACACTAGCTCCAATGGGCCTTGGGCTTTTCCGTCAACTCTTAACAAGTCCAAAGTTACTATTAATTATATTTAATACCACTATATAAATATAATTGCACTCTAGGCCTTATTAATAAATTATATCCCAAGACTTTATTAAACACGTAACCCCTTCATAAAATATTCGTAGTAACACAAAGTCATAAATATAGACTGCCACTTTATAAATTACTACATCTTATCCTTGAGTACCCGGTTTAATTCTTTAAAATTATTCATTATATATTTATGAAATCCAATTTCATAAATATATACTTTAGTAATTTCTTACTAAAGTGGTTAGGCCTAACTCTCTGAAAACTGAAACCATTAAACTTATCTCAAGGGAATATTTTATATCTCCATCAAGAGACTATGAATTCCGTCTTGAGAATATATGTTCCATCAACACTAAATGTGGCTGCCCAACATACTGAGGTTTTGACCATCACTTCAGATCTCACTCCTGATATATCAAAGCAACCTACACTTCATGATCAGGTCCATTATTCTCTCAGGATTAAGAGTTCATGCAAATAGAAGTCGTGAGATTTATTATTCATTTGACAGTCGTTAGAAGAATAATAAATCTCACAACGGTCTTGTTCAATATGTTTTAACTCTTAAAACATATCAACATATCAACTAGAAGTTTCCACTTCCATGATCAAGACAAATCATCGTAGTTGACACGTTATAGTATTCGCAGATGAAATGCCCAATTTCATCACCGACTACGAATTATAAATTCTGAGTTTACAAAGAACTTGTGATTTACATCTTCTGTGACTTTTCACATAAATCACATACAATGCATCTCATGGACTATATGATAATGTCCCATATTCAAGTTACAACTATTTTAGATAATAATAAAATAACTTTATCAATCACAATATTAAGTCATACATCATGTCATACATAATGTCATACATAATATCATACATAGCATCATACAATAGGATTTAAGAGCACTAATCCTAACAGTATTTTGTTGAATATGAAGTAGATATTAATTTTTATTTTCATAAAATTTTTTTGGTTTTAAGCTTTGCCCCCCCTCCCAGGTATGAATCCTGGTTCTGTCCCTGCCATGCACTATGAACTTCATGTACAATTTGAAGACCTAAAGAAGAAAGAATTTGCTATTAAAGTGCACCAGTGTGGTGTTGGCTAAGGGCCTTCAAATGATTAAGTTAGAATTTCACCCAAGACCTCCATAATGCTTAAAAAGCAGAAGAGTTAGCAAAATGATTCATATAGGAGATCTTGAGTGAGTCAACTTTTTTGGTGTCACTACTCTCATGGGAGACGTGTGGGCTTAGTATGGCGAGTAGAAGCGAATTTCGGGGAATTCATCGCACATTCTGTTGTAGTGGATTTGTGTGATAAACCATAAACTTGGTGGAAGTGGCTAAAAATTACTAAGTGTTGAACCTTTAATATTGTAGACGATGATTTATGTAGATAATGCTCCTTAGGCGAGTTTCCCTCTTCTTCTTAGACGATTGTCTTAGACAATGGTACATTTCTATTTCTCCATCAGTTTTATCAAAGGAAAAATATTCCTTCACACTTGTTCACTATTTCAAACACATATCCTAGAATGCCCACATTTTGACACATAAAAATGGATTTGAAAAATAAAAAAAGGAATGTGAAATGATGATATCTAAAAACCTTTTATGAAATTTATAATATAAAGGGACATGTCCAAGGAGGCACACATTTGGAAAGCTTGGAGGCAATTTGGTAATTTTTGTAAAAATTAGGGGTTGTTTGACATTTCAGGTGATGGACAGGGTAATTTGGTAATTAACTTCTCTAAAATGTAGGAGTACTTTGGTAATTTTGGTGAAAGAGAGAATTTTGTAATTTTTATTGAAAATAGGATTATTTCTATAATTCTGATAGAAGTATGGGGGCTTTTATGTTATTTTATTTTGAAGAAACGTAGATGCATTTGGTAATTTTAGTGAAGGTAGAGACAACTTAGATACCTAAAATTTGGGGTTGTAATTATAATTTCACTGAAATTCGAAGGTTCAAGGGCTTTTATGTTAGGGCCAACTAGGATTGGGATAACTTGGGTTCGATATGATTGAATTGGGTCAAATGGAGTCCACATCACAATGGGCTTTAAGTGCATTAAAGCTTCATAGGCTGAGTAGTGTTTGAGTTAAGTCTTGTGCTTGATCAAGTTTTGGATTGACCCTATAAGGGCTTCAGGTTTGAGCCCATAAACTGGAATGTTGTAGATGGGACTACTTCCTTGGACATACTCCTTATTTAACTAAATTTTGTAATGCTTCAATTTTAAGCATAAAGAAATTCTAAGAGTTTTAGTTTTAATTTTAGTGCAAACATGTTAAAGTGGAACAACCGGTACGATTAGGTCTTAGAGTATATCTCTTGATACCAGATTTTGATATTGAGCCCCCAAAGACTTATTTGGATGTTTCTTGGTGAGAAGTTTTTTTTTTTCTTGGTGTGAAGTTTGTGATAAGTGTGTGACTTGTGTAGACACTTGGCAATGTGTGTGCATTAAGAGTTGCCACCAATCATGGGTTTTCTAGGTGTGATTGATCACCTATATCTGATTTATTTTATCACCTAATTAACTAAATGATTCCCTAATAAGAGCTCTTACGCTAAAAGTGGGAGACAAATGTCTTGAAACAAAGTCATGGACTCGGAAAGTTTTAGGCACCCCACAGATGCCTATCCTAAAATATTACCTTACTTGATTTCACTTCTACTTTCTATTATTTGAAAATAACTCAATTACTTAGCAGTTGGACTTTGGAAACAAATTTATTTAGAAACTATTTTTGGAGGTAGAGGTAGACATGCTTTAATAACATATTTATTTGAAAAAGATAAATTTCAATTTTGGAATTAAATATGGTCAACCTCCATAGCATAGCACCATAATAAGCTCAAATTAATTCACAACTTATTCTCCAAAAGCATTTTTCTCATGCAAAAAGGACAACAGGGAATATACTATGGTTAGACCCTTTTGTGAAACGTGGATGTAATTTGGATGTTATTTAGCAATTTAATCTTGCAGGAATTCCTTTTATTTTGATGAAATTTAGGATTGAAATATGTTGTTGTCAAAACTAAAGCTAGGGATGTCTTTGATGCCGGTGTTGGTCTCCAACGTGATGAGGATGACACATATAGTTTTTCTGAGAATGTTCCGTACAATGTAAGTAGTAATGAGGTTGTGAGTGACAACCTTGGTTGGGCTCGGGATGATGTAGAGGGAATGACAATTGATGCCTCTATCATTGCTCAAAGAGATCTTCATGAAGTGGACAACTTAGACGATTGTGAGTTTATTGACGATGAGTCCAGCAATGAAGATGCCAACGAGGACGAGTACGCTAATGATGAGTAGTGTAATAGTTTAGTGGTGTATTATGTGTTTGGATGTTACAGTTATTAATGAAAATGTATGCCATCATGAATTTGTTGGAATGCCTCTGTGTAGTATTTGATTTCTTTGTTAATGAAACATTAATGTTGTTAATTCCTTAAATTTTAACTTATTATGCATCTAATTCCTTCTCCTGCTCACTATTGGATTTGAAATTCATTTGTTATGAACTTGGATATATGTTCATGTGGTGTTAGGGTTTCCTTTCGTTGTTGTTAAAGTGTTTGGCAAAGAGAAGCTCTTAAACTTCGATATGTGGCTTGTATATGTTGTTAGATATTAAAATGAGTTATTTTACTTTGTGTTTTTCACTTGCATTGTAAGCAATTGATTGTTGTCTATAATTAACATTTTCTTTGTGTTCTAAAGTTGTTGAACACAGGAATGGGAAGGAAACATCCATTGAAGTTTGTTCATGTTGGCGAAGAATCATCACGTTTGAGATAGAGGAGGGAGGAGGAGCTAGAGGCCGGTTGTACTGCTGAGCAGGCAAGAGCCGATGCAAGTGCTGATGGGACACAACCCCCAAGTAGTGGACACGTCTTCAAATGTAATGTTTGATATTTATTACTGGACGCATAATTATGCTGTTGTTGGCTACAGCAATGAGAAGGGATCGTGGATTAACGGTGGTTGAAGTTGGCGAAGGAAATAGATGTTCACGACAGAGCGTGCAGGAGGAGCTGGACGCCGCCTTTGCGGCTGATCAGGCAAGAGAGGATGCAAGTGATGATGATGAGACGCAACCCCCAGGTAGTTTACATGTCTAGGGACAATTTGAATTTTTAGTGTACAAATTTCCTTTAATATTAATATTAATTATTACCATGGTTCGTTTACATGGTTTTTATTATGTTCTTCAGATAACAACAATAGGCTGCCCATTGCTTCTTTTGAATTTTTGAAAATATAAACTTTGTTAATTCACTTATTGTACTGAGTAATAAGTAAATTAACAAAACGAATGGGAAAAAAAAGATTAAGTAATAATATAGTATGAAAATGTCCACATTTACCAAGAGCATATTCATGTTACTTGAGCACTTGAGCTATATACAGTAACTTCTGTAATTGTGAACTTAGAAATTTCATTCGTAATGGTGGTTTTTGAATGTGCAGATGATGTAGTTCAAGAAACCCCAGCATCCAATAATTTGCATAAAAAGCGTGGGAATACGCTGTTTACGCGAATATGGAGTCTTCCACCTAACATGAAAATTGAATGTGACTTAAATGCACACGGCCAAGCAATTGGGGAGAGCGGAAAAACATTCAAAAGGTGGTTGGGCACTTTTTGCCTCAGCCACGTCTACTGCTCACTTGTGCCAACTGCTTGGACGCGTGTCCCGACTAGCAACAAAGTAGATTGTTGGACGGAAATTAAGGTAGTATCAAATTAAGCTACTTTAAACTGTTATGTATAATCGTGTGTGTGGTCAGTCTCTGATTTTTCAGTAGGGTGGACTATTGTACTATGCTAACTCAATTTTTGCATTGCAGAAACGGTGGATCATTGACCCAGAATTTATCCAACCAGCTGATCAAATGACTTAGGCAATGCACCAGCTGGGGGAATTGAGGAGGAATCGACGGGGCAAGTTGAAAAGGAAATGCTACAAAGATGATGCGTCGAGAGCAGATGTCATTCAAAGCAGACCAGATTGGGCTGACGAGCAGCAGTTTATTCAGCTAGTTGACTATTGGTTTCATGAAGACACGCGGGTATGGAAATTTTCTTGCTATTTTATCTGTTAGTGGTAATATACATATGATGGGGTATTTGAATTTACCGAGTACAGTTTATGGACACACTGATTTTTTTTGTTTTCTTTTGTTCGTAGACATTAAGTAGTACGAACAAAAGAAGTCGTGGTAAACAGAAGGAGATCGCAAGATCAGGGCCTATAAGTTTTGCCAAAACTGCAGATGATATGGTAAGAAATGCAATATATAACAACTACCCAGGGTTTTAATATTGTACAATTTTAGATTCAAATGTAAAGAATATAAAGAGTTTGATGAAACTAATTTACAGAAGAATCTTGAGCATTTTGTGTGAATTAATATGGAATTGTTAGCCTTGCTTGCCTCATTAGTAAAATTCTGTAATAAAACGTCCGGTCAGAGGACCATGTGAGGTTTCATATTGATGCAAATGAGAGCACAGTGTTGGGGTAAGGAAGACTTGGCTTTTTTGCATGTTCATGACTGTGAATACACATTTCTTGTGGTGTTTCTTGTTCTTAATTAGTGATTTCATTAAGAATTATGTTTGCCACATTGTGAACTTGCTATATTGGTTTGGTATATAGCGATTGGTTGTTCTTTGAATGTGCTTTCCTTTATTACATTCTCTGTGGAAAACTAAATAGGTTGAAAGTGGACAACTCCAATACAATTGGCATGCATATGTTTGGTAGGTGCATGCATACAACACATAGGAGTGATTAATGCAGAGTGATAATGTGTGACTATGTTTAAGGTACAATTGTAGGATGCCTAGTTGGTGGTTTTGACTGATAAACATGGCTATCACATGATTGATTACAAAACTCATATTTGCATCTAAACTGAAGCTGATTTAACTTGTACATGGAAGGGAAAAAAAAAAACAATGCATGAATGTACTATCAAAGTACACCTATTTGTTACACTTTGCACAAGATAGGAGTATTGACACAAGGATACAACATACTTTTTTCAAAATATGTTTGTGAACCATTTTCCTACAAACAAAGTAAGAATAAGTAAACCATTAACTGCTGTCTTTCCTTGTAACATATTAAAAGGAAATTTTGTTTGAAAAAATGATTGTCATAGTTGAGTTGGAGGAATGTATTGAAGTTGATGAACCATTAAGGAATATGCATCTGAAAAGTTATGTACATTGTCATTTATTTTTATTTAGAAACTTAGATTTTATACTACAACGGTGTAATTCTGAGTGCAGAATGCATTTTACTTACTATTGATTCAATGACAAACCATACAACTTGAGTGTATTAATAATTTCAATGAATATAAACCTGTGTGTAATATTTACTTTTTTTTTAACCTGTTACACTTTGCTTCTCTATAAACAGTTGTCATATATGTATATTTATATGTTGGTCAAGGAATTAGGCAATGACATACAACAACAAAGCTGGCTTCTATGCATAAAGATAGGGACCAAAACCGCTTCATACTAAGCATTCGCATAAAGATAACAAAACTTGTCTTCTTGAACGTAATAATGTAATGGTTTTTATTTTATTATACATTATACTGCATGTTATGAGTGAAATTTCATTTGCTAAGTTTGGTTGTCGATTGCTGCTTCATATCACCAACATAAATTTTCACTATTGTAATGAGAATGTTGAATATGTAGGCAAAAGAAACTGGGCAGGCAGTGGAGCGTGCCGTGCTTTTTGCGAAAGTGTACAGCACCAAAGAAGGGCATCCTGTTACTCCTGATGTGGGGAGAAGATTGTAAGTCGTATATCGTAACCTATTTTTTTTGTATTTTGTGCGTGAATTGTTTAGAGCAAGTACTATGTTATTTGGTTCTTGTGTGATAATAGAAACAAATGATTGAAATTTTAAATTGTGGGAGCTCACTACAAGGATCATGGCGCGAAGGAATCCTATGGTCAAAGGATGATGCTTTTGCCCAAGTGATGGGGGCAGAACGCTCTGGACGTGTTCATGGGGTGGGTTTTGGACCAACTCCATTAGGAAGAAATAGGTCCAACCGTTCATGCTACACAGTTCCACCGTCGTCCATCGAAACAGCCCATAGAATGACTGAATTGGAAACTTCGCACCAACCTTTGAGGGACCAACTTGCCCAGGTAGAGCAAAGGCATCAGGAGCAAATCGCGGACTTACATGAGCAGCATAAGGCGGAACTCACCTCAGCAATTGCCCAATCAGAAGCAAAGCATAACGAACAAATGGCAGAGGTGATGAAAACAATGGGCGACATGTTACGTGATTTACGCCCACTTATAAGTGCTTCACAGCTGCAGTCTCAGGTACTAAAAATGTTGTGTTTAATTTAATTTAAAGAAAATAGTGGTTTATTGCAATGAATTGTTACGTTAGAAATAATACGATGTGTTTAATGTATTCAGGGTAACGCTGCATCTAAATGAAGACTCTTCGTGGATATTTTGTGATTGTATATTGTATTATATACAGATTGACAATATTTTGGCTGTTCATGAAGGAATATGGTAGACATTATTATTATTTTGATATTATACACAGGTCAATCATGCCATTCAAAGATGGCCAATATTTTTTGTGCACAAAAAACCTTGTAGTTGTATCTCTTGTATATGTAGACAACTACATTGATGCTTTAACAACATAGAAGAACGACCAAGAGGATTAAATAGTGAAGCCATGCATTCTCATTGTAAGTTTGAAATATGAACAATACCATTTCGTAATTTGTGGTTTGATTTGTTTTCTTTATTGTTATTTTAATACTTTTTGCTGGTTTAATTTGTGTAATTTTGTTGGATAGGAAAGTTTCCATTATCGCTCATGTTGATAATGGCAAGTCGAGTCTTTGTTGACAGGCTTTTGGAGCGCACTAGGACCATTAAAAGAGGACATGGTCAGCCTCAGTACTTTCACAAGTTGTAGGTATGTCGGCACTTTTAAAAGATTTGTTTTTGTTGTTGTTTAGAAAGAATTTGACCTTTGGTATTCAAAGGAATTTGTATTGCTTTTGAGTGGGCTTGTTTAAGAGTGATGAGTGAAGTTTATACTTGTCACGTTGTCTAGGAAGAGACATGCATAGGGAATGATATGAAATTAATAGTGCTTTTGAGTGTATGACAACTGAGAAGCTATGAATTTTTACTATTTACTAGGAAAAATTGGGTAAAAAGTTGCGAACCTTAGCAATGCTTCAAAAAAAATAAAAATCTTCGAAGCTATGTCAATTTTACTATAAATAGTTTCCAAATTAATGTGCAAACCAATGTAATTAGTGTCACATCAACAATAATTTGACAAAGCAGTTTATGTAGTATCACTCTTGTCGTTGTTAGTTGCTAATGCTTGTTATTGTGTTTGTTGAAATTCATGGAGCATTTGTGTGTGTTGCTAAGAAGTGGAAAAAATGAGCCGTGTTGGGATCAGTGGGGACTTGGTGAACCACTTGTTGAATTTCACGAAGAGCTTTGAGAAATTGATGTTTCCTTTGTAGGAACATGAGTCCAATAAGAACAAGGGTGTGTTGAGCATTCCAGTTGACATTTTGATGTTGCCAAGGAGTACATTTTCTACATGGACGTGCCTGGTCTGTCCAAGTCTGATATTCAGGTGTGTCTATCTTTTCCACCTTCCTACATTGCTATAGGGTTTTATTTTACAATATTGTGTTTATTGAATGGTGTGGTTGGATTTAGAAGTTTGTGGAATTTGATGAAGAGGAGGTACAAGGTTGAAAGAGCTTGTAGTGATAGTTGCACATTCATTTTCATTTGATGAAGAAGAGAATGGGTTGTTTCTAGTTAGGTGCAAAAATTTGAGAGAGCATCTGCTGATAATGTACATCCAATTTATTTTGATATGGATATGGTCCATTGAATGTGGAAGATTTTGATTTCATAAATTGGGTAAAAAGTTGTAGAGACCAAATTTCATCCGCAAAAATTCTAATTGCTTTAGAATTATAAACGTGAATTGGGTAAAAAGTTGTCTAACGTTACCAAGCATTCTCATTAGAGTGTCTGTATTTATAAATACAACATTGTTGCAAGGAGGTAGTTTGTGGGATGGCCATTTGGTTTTCTGGGTTGGGTCTTTTTTTGCTTGCATTGCTTATTATTGTTTCTCTTTGAGCTTGTCAAAGGAATTTCAATTTGCGAGATCCCTTCGAAGTTAAAAACTTTGTTCTAGTGTATATGAAGAACGTAGTATTATTAGAAGATTTTACAGTAATTTTGGTTTGTAGTTTTGTAATTTTGTTCTCAATGGCACAATTTGCCACATTTTATTCTCATGTAAAGCTTGCTATCTCTAGTATAATGGTCTCTATGGCTAGCAAATGTTCATTGCCACATTTTAGAGTGTTTGTATTTATAGATGCAGCCGCTAATCTTGTCTAATTGCTGCCATTATATTTTTGTAGTGCCATTGAAACATAAACTGTGTTCTACCTGGAAGGCAACAAGGGTATCCACTTGTAGACAAGAGCTTGGAGATGGGAAGGAACCCCTAGAAGCATCTGTGTAATGTTTGTAGTTGAGGATGGTTGAAAAATCATATGTTGATGCTTGTTGCAACTTTTTTGCTATATTCAACTGCATATTCCTTGAAGGTTGATAATTTTCCATAGTCTTTAAAGCTTGATTGAGATTGTGACAGGTTTGAGATTCTTATTTTGTTGCATGCGTTGGAATTTTGCAGGAATAAGAAGTTGGAATTATGTGTGTGACAGGTTTTTTATAGTAGCGTTTGTAAAATTTATAGTAGCATTTGTAAATGCATTTGTCATGTGGCCTACAAATTAAAAAAAAGAAGAAGTCTATAGCCACGTTTTAAAAACGCGGCTATAGACAAATTCAAAAAACGATACAGGGGTTATAGTCGCGTTTTCAGTAATGGGTTGAAGCCACGTTTTTATAAACGTGGCTATAGGACATACTCTAGCCACGGTTTCAGAACCGCGGCCATAGCCATGTTCTATAGCCACGTTTAAAACGTGGCTATAGGGCAATTGGTTGCCTGCCCGGAAGCAAGATTAGCCGCGTTTAAAACGCGGCCATAGTTGTGGAATAAAGCCACGTTTTTAAAAACGCGGCTTTATCTCACAACTATGGCCGCATTTTTTAAGAAGTCTATGGCCGCGTTTTAAACGCGGCTAATCTTTCTTCCGAGCAATCAACAATTGCCCTATAGCCACGTTTTAAACGTGGCTATAGAACGTGGCTATGGCTGCGGTTCTGAAACCGTGGCTAGAGTATGTCCTATAACCACGACTACAAAAACGTGGCCATAGGCCCATTAAGACTATAGTTACACATTTTAGGCCATGGTTGAAAACGTGGCCAAAAAAAACGCGGCTATAGACCAAATCGTCCTATAGCCACGTTTTTTCGAGCTATAGCCACGTTTTAAAAACACGGCTATAGAACCTTTTTTTTTGTAGTGACACATATAGATCCGGAGAAAACAATCACCCACTTTCACTCTTTTAACTAATACAAAGCCTCTCAATTATTACTGCATCAAATGGCTTCAGTAAGGCCACACAAGATTAAAATTACATTCATAATTCATAATATTATAGGAGAGAAGAGTCATACTAAGACTCACTCTCTTATTGTCATACACAACAATATAATACAACATAGCCTTTTTTTTTTTGTCTATGCCTGGGTAAGGTGCGAATCAAGGTCTTTGCTCAGATCAAGTACAAACTGAAGCAGCGAGTTTGGTTCTGGAATACTCTCGTTCAGCTTTTCATATTCCATAGTCCAATGCACCAAGCTGCCCTCACCCTTTGGAGTAGCTTTAACAGTGGCTTTGAGACTCTTGTACTCCTGAAGCATATCTCCTTCAATAACTTTGAAAGTGATCGAGTTGTTTTTTTCATCTATTGCTTCGATTATCTCCTTAGCAACTTTAGCTTTCCCATCTGTAGTTTCAAATTAGAAGAGCCAATTAATGATGTTAACATCAGGCTATTGCAAAGGAAACGAAAAGTAATGATACCTGGTGTATGTTTGGATAGAGCTGAAATTTGTTTTCAGCTGCGTCTAACATTTTTCTGTGAGTCTCGTGCACTGTTCATGGGACCCACAAACTACTTTTTTCAAAAAAACAATTTTAAAACTGGGTCTCACGGCACTATTCACATATTTAAAAATTATTTTGTTACAGTATTTTTAGTTTTCAAGAATAAGCAGTATTCAAACACACCTTAACGTATGAATATATTTTTTTGAAAAATAGAATGAGAAGGTTGGGGTAGGTGGGATTTTAAATGGATGTAAATTTTTGAACATGAAATCATGAGTGCCACGATTTTATTTTTGTTAGTTGCCTACCACTTTTTTTTATATTTTTTTATAAATGTTTTTTTTTCTTTAAGTGATGCTAGAGATATTATTGCAAATTTGGCTAGATAATTAATTAAGACATTTAATATGTCTTAAGATTACACCAATTACATTTATTGTTACATTGATTTTTATAAACATTTTTTAGTAAAATTTTATCAAATGTTTATCTCTTTCATTTAATTTTAATTTTATTTTATGATAACGTCCAAGTTAAACTTTCCTGAATATATGTAGTGAATATAACACTTGGCCTTTCTACGTTAAAAAAAAAAAAAAAATTATATATGCACAAGATATATATAACCAAAAGCTCTAAAGCTCCCAAAATTTTTCATGTTAGCACAATATTTAAATAAAATTATCATTTTATTTAAATAAAATTATTTTTGTTTAGTCCAAAGTTTATACAAGGAGTGAAATTCTATCTCTCTAACAAGTCCAACTTAAGTTTAAACTTATCATTTTTTTAAAACAATTTTCCACATCAGCACAATATTTAAATAAAATTATTTTTGTTTAGTCCAAACTTAATAAGGAGTGAATCTCTATCTCTCTAACGAGTCCAACTTAAACTCAAACTCATCATTTTTTTTAAAAATAAAATTATTTTTATTTAGTCCAAACTTAACAAGGAGTGAAACTCTATCTCTCTAACAAGTCCAACTTAAACTCAAACTCATCATTTTTTAAAAATAAAATTATTTTTGTTTAATCCAAACTTAACAAGGAGTGAAACTTCATCTCTCTAACAAATTCAATTTAAACTCAAACTCATTATAATCATTTTTTTTAAACAAAACTATATATATATATATATATATATATATATATATATATATATATATATATATATATATATATATATATATATAACCGAAACTTCCACAATTTTCCACGTCAATACAATATTTAAACAAAATTATCATTTTATTTAAATTTAAATATTTTTTTATTTATTTCAAACTTAATAAGGAGTAAAACTTTATCTCTGTAACAAGTCTAACTTAAACTTAAACTCAAACTCAAACTCATCATTTTTTTTTTAAAATAAAATTATTTTTGTTTAGTCTAAACTTAACAAGGAGTGAAACTCTATCTCTCTAACAAATCCAACTTAAACTCAAACTCATTATTATCATTTTTTTAAACAAAATTATTTTTGTTTAGTTCAAACTTAATAAAGAGTGAAACTTTATCTCTCTAACAAGTCTAACTTAAACTCAAACTCAAACTCAAATGTTGATAAAAAAAACTTAAATAAATCATATATTAAGATTATCCTAAACCTGACTTTATTTGGATAAATATAAAAGTTATCAACTATTAATAAAGTTCAACTTCTTTGGATAATATAACAATTCTACTACAACTTCTTTAAAAAGTAATTTTCGTACATAAATTACCAAATTCTTTTTAGCTGTTTTATACAAGATAAAAAAACTTGCAATAATTGAAATTATTCTTTTGAATGTAACTCATCTTTCAATTATATTTCTCTATTGTTTAGTCATATATATATTTTGTTTTGTTTCAATAATTTCTAAGCAGTGAATCATCTGATTCTTTAATATTTTTTGGTCTTTTAGAAGTTTTAATATCTATATTTTTTAGTTATATTTTTGCAGTATTTGAAATTTTCTAACAAATTTTTTGTAAGTCATTGCACGTTCCAGGAATGACTTTTTCATCAAATTGTAACACAAATTGAAGTTATACAATAATGAATCATGCAATGGTGTAGTTTTTTAATCAATTTAAGATTTTATAAAATTATTTTAGTTTACTTCACAAAGATATAGGTTTCCGTGCATAGAACGAGTTAGCGACTAGTAATAATAATACGCATGATTTAAAAAGTTTCATTTAATTAGTCATTTTTTTAAGGAAACATTAAAAAAAATTTGATGCTAAAGGCCATTTAATTAGTAGTTAAAGGATGTGTATATATGATTTCTTTTTTAATTTATGGTATTTGTACTTTGAAGTATATACATAGTTCTTTACTCATATATTGGTAATTTTGGTATTTGTTAGTAATTTATGCGTGAAAAAAGAGTGATTCTTTAACATACGTTGTCAATATCAAATTTTAATAAAAAAGAGTAAAATTACAAATATATATGACACCTTATTTTTATTTTTATTTTTTCCTTTTCTCATCATGTACCAAGTAGTGAAGTACCAACCTAGCTAAGGAAGGAAACGGGGATGGAGCTAAAACTTTGAGTTAAGGGAGGTAGTTTACCATTGACTGTGTGCAGTGGTTTCAACCTCTCACTTTGCTTTTACTTAACTGTTAAGATTTTTATTTATTTATTGTGGGTAAGAACAAAATTATTTTTGTTTAAAATTTTTTAAAGGGCAAGGCTGTTTATTTTGGATAAAATTGGTTAATTGAGCTTAATTTTTTTTCTTTTTTGTTTTACTATTTGTACTTTTTATTGTTGAGCTATTTTTGTTGGGCTTGTATATTTTGTTTTAGATTGTAGATCTATAAATTTTTTTATGGTTACTAAAATGAGGAAAATGCTAGAGTTATAAGTTTTTTTTTTTAATTATAAATTATTGATATGATAAGTGATTACTAATAAGTAAAAAAATGCTATGAGTGGTGAGCCCATTATGCAAACTAATAAGAATTTGCTACTAAAATAGTTTGTAAAAATGTTGTAAAAAAACTTGTGAGTATAGCATTACATTTAAAAGAATCAATGATATTGTTTAATGGAAACAAAATGTAATTTTATAGAACAAAATTTCTAAAATTAGTATACATATATGATGATATATATATATATTTTTTAAATGGCGGTGGGGGTGGAGGTGGGGTTGGGGGTGGGGAATGTCCAATGAAATAGCTCCGTCCGTGGAAGGAAGAGAGAATATTTTTCTCTCAATTCTTTTTTATTTTTAAATTGATCCAAACCAAAGAAAAAAGTAGCAGTTTTTCTTAGATAGATTTTTCCGTACAAAAATATAAGTCGACATGCAGTCTAATTCTAAATCCTATGTGATTATCTATGGTGCTTATCCATCTCTCTTTTCCCATTAGATAGAAGATAGGGCACACACTATTCATTCCATTAACTCAACTGTAATCATTAATATCTTGTTTCATCATCTACTGTCATGTTCAGTCAAGCAGGAAGCATTAGTGATTCATCGAAAGTTAGACTATATTACGAGTATATTGAGTATATAGCTTGATCAAGCACGTAAACCCAAAATAATACATAGACATATATACATATAGTATATGATCTGGCGTCGCCTTACCATGGACGTAGTCCCAGAAGATGACAGAGCCCTCTTTGCCCCAATCACCTTCATGTAAAGCACAGCCCTGTACTTTGCCAGGGGACACATTGGATATGTGGTGTGGCCTGCAACTGAAGAGCTCGTGAAATTTTTCAGCGGGAGCCTTAATTTCTACATCAGCCTCCACGTTACCAATTAGAGACATTTTTTTCTTTTTTTTTCTTTTGGGAGATGATTTTCCAAAACCAACTAGCTTTACAAGTTTTTTTGCAGTAGAAAACACTTGGGGCTATTGCCTTTAAATAGAAGATTTCTGAGTGGTCTCTCGTGAAGATCCCGATCACACTCTAGATTACAACTGCGACATGGCCCCCATTCATGGCACATAACGTCAAAGGAGAAGGTTTTGTGTCTTTTCAAATTTCATGATTGGCCTTTGCTTTATTATTAGTTTAATCGTTACCGACAAATTAATTGTACATGATAGCAAGAGTTTGTAGACGAAATAATTGTACGGATGATGTGCCTTGTACACAAGATTAACTTGGTTCGTGAATTCCTGCAAAGATTGTTAGGAGACTTTCGAGTGATTTGATAAAATACAAATAAATTTATTTGCATATTGAGTTTTGTTATTTGGAGAAAATGGGCAGTTTGATGAGGTATTTTAAGTATCAGTTTTTAGTATTTAAACAATATAACACGTATTTTTACACTTTTTTATCCATACATATTTTTAAAAATTACAAACAATATTATTAAAACAATATTACTAAACTGCCCTTTATATGGTATATTGAGAGCTGAAGGTTTTATTTTTTATTATTTGTTTATTATTATTGTGCAAGATTGAAAGCCTTGATTGAGTTCAATCCGGGGCTCGATCGTGCAACAATGATGATTGAAACAGGAAGTCTCGGTAGACTCTCGATTGAACGAGATCTTATTATGCAAATTCGGAGTTATTCCTTCAGAGGATGTGCTTGTAGCCACCTCAAGCTAAATCTTCACTATTATTTAAACCTTATTTTAACTCTAAAATGTGAAAGTTTTCTTGTTTGTTAGGATCCAGTGTTGACTTATTCCATGATATCCATGATAACTTTGATTTTATTAGTTGGTTTTAAAATTGAAATGTAATATTGGAAATGAAGTTGAAGGTTGAAGCAACAATTCATTGTACAAAAACAAAGACCTCGGTCGAGTGAGGATTAAAGCTCGGTCATGCAAGATCAAATAGAAATTCTCGGTAGAGTCTCTTTAGATACTAGGTCAACCAAGACCCGATACTGGAAATTTCGATATTTGCTTCCATGGCAACTTTTGTAGCCACCTCAAGCCTAAACCCAACATGTATAAAACCCTATTTGTAACCATAATTTCGTAAGAAAGAAGATCACAAAAATACAAAGAGAAACTTAGAGAGAGAGAGAGAGAGAGAGCCTTTTCTTAGTCAATCCTCTCTCATTATTCATTCTTGAGAGGCTGAGAGTTTCAGTCACAAAGATTACCATCATTGTGTTGGAAGCACTACTAAAACAGAAAGGCAACATCAAATTTTCAAGAAGTCTTGGAGTAGCTGAAAGATTAGTTTAATTACAACGTGACTTGTGGCAACAAGTTAGGAGTTTGCAGTTGCATGTAGGAGCAAAGATCTTGGGCATATAGTTTGACTATATGTATGGGGAAGTTGTATGAGTATTGTGTGTATGAAACAACTGCAATAGTGAACTTGTCGATATGGAACAGATGCCATTGCGATTTGGGTTTTCACACACATGGTAGTCTGTGTACGTGTGTTTGTGATTTTGTTTATTTTGAGAATCAAGTTTCCTATTTTTAGGTTAACGCAACATGTCCTTAGTTAAACTTCCCCATACTTTGAGGTAGTCCAAGCTAGACTTACGCCCTCCCCAAATCTTATAAGGAGTTTTATTAGTTTTCTTATAAAATACCTTAATTTCTATGTGATTAATTGAAAGAATGGATTCCCTCAATGTATATGTTTGTGGATAGTTCGAAACTAACAAGTATAACATTCATCATTTTCTTTTGAGTGTAGCTTTTTTTTTCTTGATTAATTCATTAGATTTAAGTGAGTAAGGTCTTACCACATGATTTATGCAATTTTGTTCACAAAAGTCTCTAAAAGGAACAAGCATGCCTTTCATAAATTAAAAAAAAAGAAAAAAAGAACAAGCATGCCAATTTCATATAGTAGGCTGTTTTAGTTTGGTTAAAAGGAGTAATATATTTTGGTACCATTTAATACTCGTGTACAATTCTTAGTTATAGTATTTTTTATTTATATATAATTAAATGTAAGATAACTATTTTTATTGACATATAAAATAAAAAATTTAAATATATATCTTTATATACTATACTTCTCTACAATTTAAACTTTTATAAAACCAATATCTTATTTTAGTAATTGTTGGATTATTTAATATATATTTTATTTTTATTTTTAATTATGCTAATACATTAGCACAAGTTCGTCTTGCCAAAAAGAAATAAAGAAAAAAAACCCAACATACTTTCCTTATTCTATTTTTTTTCTTTTCTTTTCTTTTATTGTGCTCCACAGGTTGGCCTTCCAAGTTCCCATGACCTTTATTAATTTCATCTCTTGCGAACCTTCTAGTTCTGCCCTGCAGTACCTTCTAGATTTTTTGGGTCTTTTTTCATCAATGATTCGTCGGTGCCGACACTCACTACCCGGCCGTTACAGTGAGGAAGAGAAAAAAAGAAGAAGAAGAAGTGTTATTTGTAAATTTCATATCAGTTTGGTCAGTGTTAGAACTAAGATTTTTGTCAGAGGAAAAAAAAATTAAAAAAAAAAATTACAAGTGAAATTAATCTAAAAAAATTAATCGAATAATAATAACAAAATAAATAAATAATTGTAAGCAAATATGAATATATTTCATATTATTAATATAAATAAACAAAAATAACCAATTCATAGTTAGTATTTCAAAATTTACAACAAAAGGTTTACAAATTGATATGGTAAAAATGTCATTAGTGTTAATTAAACAATATATATAATGAATAAATGTTTGAAATTATTTTATGTGATTGGTGAGATGCTAACATGTAGAATATAAGTAATAAAATTTGTAATATCTCTAGCGTCACTCAACAATAAAATACTATAAAGAGTATCATGAATAGTAAAAATGGTAAAAATAACGATAGAAAAGGAAAAAAGAAAAAAAATAGTGAGCTGCGTGAAAAGTTCATATGGTATTTGAGAATAATTTTTTTTTCTTTATTTTTCCTTTTGTCAGAGTTACTTTCAACTAAGTGGGAGCCACTTTTTCATTTTCTATATAGTGAGGAGCTACTTAAGATTACATACACAAGGATACCATTAAGAGCACTCACATCCGGAATGCTAAATGCCATATGTTTCCTTTATTTAACATTTGTCCCTAAAAAAACCTTTTACATTCAAAATTATAAAAGTGAAGAATGTTAAATTTTTTTCTATACTGGTACAGTGCCATCCTACTTTTATGATAGCACTGTAGAATATTGCATATGTTTTTTAATCTGTTTTATTGTTTCTCTCTCCTCTGTGTCAGACTTCTCAACTCTCTTTCTCTTTCCTCACATTTCGTCTCCCTCTGTCTCTTTGAATTGCTTTCAACTCTCACTCTCTCTTTGTGCTGGTGGTTGGGTCTCCACGGCGGTGGATCGGTGGGTTCTGTGGTTGTTTGTTTGTTTGTTTTTTTTTTCTTTTTTTGGGTTGTGACCGGTGCTTAAAGGAAGAGGTGGGCATGGCTGAAGTGGGTCTTGGCTCTCTCAAGTCCGATGTTGCTGGGTTTTGTTGGTCGTCGGAGATTATCAGTGTTTGGGTCCGATTTTGTTGGGTTTGGGTCCAGTGTTGTTGGGTTTCAGCATTGTGGTTGTTGGCGTTCTAGGTTTTTTGGGTTTTTGGGTTGCTCAAATTGATGATGGGTTTGGTGGAGATCGGCGTGGGTCATGGCGAGGTCGTGCGTGGTGGAGATGGGGGTGGATTCCGATGGGTTTTGCTATGGATTTCTGATGGGTTAAATCTGATTGGTTGGACTTTGGTTGGATTTTGGATTCCGCATGGTTGGACTTTGGATTTTGGATTCAGATTGGTTGGTTTGGGTTGGTTTGGTTTGGTGGTGATGTGGTGACAGTGTGGTGGTGGTATGTTGGTGTGGTGGTGGTGACTGTGGTGGGTGGTTGAGAGAGAGAAATAGAGATTAGAGAGAGAAGTGAGAAATATTTTTATATTATTTTAATGTGTAGTATGGTAAAATAAAAGTTGGGATGTTGGGTGTATTGTAAAATCAAAGAAAGATCATATCATGCACAACAGCGGGGAAAAAAAAAAAACACACAGATATGATCACTTAGGAAAACCAATGAAAAAAACCGTCTCAAGGTAAAAAGTAAGAGAGAATTTGATCTAGTTATTCTCAAGATAAAACAAATCCAGTATAAGAGAATTAAAATTTTTACAAAAGATTTAACCCTAAATCTATTGCTACCTCCAGTAGTAACTTACTAACACAACCACGTACAAGTTCTGATACCATGGACTCCTCTCTTGAATTTGCAGAACACAAACTCCCACATTTGTGACTTTGAAGTCCCACACAAAGATTTCAGATCAGAGTTTGTTGATCTTGCAGCAACTAAATTCCATTAGCACTTGACTGTAGATCTTGGTCCGATAGACACTTATTGAGTTAGAAGGTATAGAACCTCTCAAATTTCATAGAAGTAACTCACAAGATTTTCAAGAGTCTTCAAAACATAGTAATGGTTTTCCTTTTATACTTAGGAGTGTTAGAATGAAACTCTAAACATTTTTGTGGGCTTAGGCCTGATTTAAAATTCTACAGAAATTATTTTTTTGCGATATTCGATCGGTCAAGCCTTATACTTTGATTGGTCGAGCTTTATAGAATTTCAATTCTTTTTCTAGTAGATTGAATATTTTTTAGTCTTGACTTGAAACACTTTGAGCAATGTCGAACACCTATCCTATACATGTTTTTGTTCTCGGCTTGCCAACATATTCAAATTGAGACTCTAAACATTTAATCTTGAATCTTTAGAACTTAAGAAGCTTTATCTTTAGTTCCTAGTAAATAAAGTTTAGTAATTAAATCTAAAGTTATCATCAACAAAGATTACACAAAAATCTTTTGGGACCTCTTATTACTTTGTTTTTGGTCTCTCTTGTTATGGATTTACAAGATTTCTTAGTAATTTTGGTTTCGACATAAATTTCACATTTGTCCATATTGACTTCACTTAGTGATTTTATGGTTCCACATTATTTCATTTTCTTTATGTAGCTATGATGTACATGTCCAAGTTTACCAAGACAAACATCAACAGAATCAACCAAGTAAGCACAAAAAGAAGAACCATTTTCATTCATCACTTGATTAACATTTAGTACAAAGAGACATTCATCCACATAATTATCCTTACCAACAAAGAAATCATTTTTAGTTTAAAGTAATTATGCCACGATCATATATAACTTTAAGTCTGGCCTTACCAAGCAAATGTAACACTAAGGTTGTGTCGAAAGTTTAAGGATATTAGAGAGTTGAAGAGTTTTATTGGAAGTTAGTTTCAAGAGAATCTTCCCTTTACCACTTATGTGTGTGGATCTATTGTCCCTAACCTACTCATATTCAATGCCTTCACCTATTGAGGTGTAAGAGATAAATTCTTCTTTGAATGCACTAATATGCCTAGTAGAAGACGAATTCACTATACCCAACCTTTCACTCCCGCGACCACCAAACATTGGACACCACTGTGGTAATCACCTCTTCCGCAGCTTTGCTCTTTTATTTAATTAAAAGTCTTTGTTGTTGTTATAATGTTATTGAATTTCTCTCTTACTCTACATGTTGTCGTATAGTGATATATTTGCCACAAATAAAATAATTAACTTTTTCTTTTGAATTTCAGGTACTAACGTTTTTCATTTCAAATTTTTTTCTTTTCTTATTATTTTGTGGAGGTTTAAAAGGTCTTTCTTATACTAAATTACTTAACATTATATATCGTCCTCGTTCTTCTCCAGTTTTGTTAAAAACCAGCAATGGTAGCCCATTGCATTATGTCTTCTGCACCTAACTGGAGGTGCTTTGTTCCTGCAATTGAGAGCTGTTGTTGTTGCTGAATAAGTCGTTAGCGGTGTAGCTATTGTGCATCATCATCATTAGATGGTCAGAGTTGTATATTAAGGCAATGAACTGATGCGATGAATGATTATGTATTGCTAAGAGTTGTGAGCTGCAGTAGTGTGTGCTAATGTGCTGCTAATTAGTGTAAGATACTAATTAAGTAGCTCTTCAACAGGGTTGAAACCCTCATAATGATGATAATACAGAGAAAAAAAAAATCCTCATGCATTGAAAAGATAATTCACTCATAATAGTAGTAGCTAGATCGGCTTCAATAAGCTCAGAAAAATAAGCATATAAATTACAGTTGGAGAAAACACTCTATTCATAAAACAAAAGCCCCACATTTATGATACCCATAAAGACATGGAATCCTGCAACAAGTGGCTTCAGTTAGCCCACACAAGATTAAAATTGACATACATAATTCATAATTAGGAGAACAAAGTCCCATACACTGTTTTATTGTTGTAGTCAATACTAGGATAAAACATAACTATTTTATCTAGGCCCGGACAAGGTGAGCATCAAGGTCTTTGCTGAGATCAAGTGCTAGCTGAAGCAATGTATTTGGTTCTCCAATATTCTCATGCAGCTTTTCATATTCCAGAGTCCAATGAACCAAGCTGCCCTCACCCATTGGAGTAGCTTGAACAGTGATTTTGATGTTCTTGTACTCCTCCATGAGATCTCCTTCAATAACTTCGAAAGTGACCGAGTTGTTTTTCTCATCTATTGCTTTGACTATCGCCATAGCAACTTTAGTTTTCCCATATATGGTTTCAAATTAGAAAAATCAAATGAAGAATTTAACATCATGCTGTCATCAAGGAAACGAAACGTAATTTTCTGTTTAGAAATGAATTCCTAAACGCTTAACTTTGCTCTCTGCCTGAGGGGCCACGTAAAAACATGTAGAACCAAAAACTTCTAAATATTAAGGAAAAACCTTTCTTAATAGAATTTGAAACAACTCTAGCTAACAGCTTGTCTTGTCTCAATATGAGGTATTTATTCAATGCTTGGATGTTGTAGATATATGCTTGAAAACATTGTTGGTTTAATTTTTGATTGCTTAATGTTTAATTAGTGATGTTGTACGAGAGCTAAATTTGAAAACTTAAAAACCACTTCTTATACTAACCCTAGAGTTGAAAACCTGGGGACCTGTTGCGGCGAGAAAAAGAGAGTTATCTACCCTACCGGAATTTGATGAGCGTAGCCGAGCTGGTGGCCATGCGCAACGCCTTTTGATCAGTTCTCCGGCGTATTTAACACATTTGATATCATATTTACTTTTCTTTTTCCCAAGGAAGGGATTGCATTTCTCTTTTATTCTTTTTATATTATAAATTATCCGGATTAAGGAAAGAAATGTCTATGTTCCTCTCATTTCAGAATCATAATATCAAGATTATCAACCTACTCATTACGTAAAATAGTTCACTCATAGAAGAATTCTTCCTTAAATATAAATCTACATGCAGTCTGATTCAAAAACCAATAATATTATCTACGGTACCTGCTTCCAGTTCTTTCTGTCTTTTGCAATCATATAGAAGATAGGGCACACAGTTGACAATACTTATGCCTTTGACTAGTCTTAGATGAACTAACATATAGATTGCATTCCATTAACTCAACCACCAACTGTACGTAATTATTATTATTATTATTATTATTATTATTATTATTATTATTATATAGTTTTAGTTTTTAGATATGAAAGATTTAAATTTTTTACTTCTTTTATGTTAGATATTAGGATGAATGTATATACAAAATTGTATATGCTAGAGTAAATGTAAAACAAGAAGCATAAAATATAAATATGTAAATATGAGAGTTATATGGTTAAACCTTATCGGTTTACGTCCACAAAAGAAATTCTTAAGAGCTACATCTTTATTGTTTCAGAATGTAGTACAAAATTTGTGTTATAATGAATCACAACATAAATATATATAGGTAAGAGACTTGTATTGCACACATGGTAGGTAAGTAGGTTTGAGTTTATTACATTGGACTAATATGTCTAATACATATCTTTAACATATTCTATAATGATTACTGTTTGTCGCTATATCAAAAGGCTAATTGATTTCAGAATAGGTGAGCATTTGAATCCAAATTCCTTATATGATAATGACTGACTTTACCAGTTAAGTTAATTAGTTCTCACCATTAATATTTTGTTTCATCTACCCTCAAGTTCAGTAAAAAAAAAAAAAGGAAATATTAATGATTCAAAGAATGCTAGACCACTATATATATACACACACATACGGTCATATATGATCTAAAATTTCCTTTCCATGGACGTAATGTCAGTAGATGACAGAGCCCTCTTTGCCCCAGTCACCTTCATGTAAAACAATTCCCTGTATCTCTCTAGGTGATACATTAGATATGTGGTGCGGCCCACAGCTGAAGATCTTGTCAAAATTTTCAGCTGGAGCCATGGTTTCTATAGGATTTGTTTGAGATCCGTTTATTTTGTTGAAATTGAAAATTTTTTGCTGAAAGTACGGTATATAAAAGTAAAAGTTAGCTAAAATAGTACAGTAAGACTCATGAATAGCTAGTTTATTTTTCTATTCAACTTATTTTTGCTACTATTCATGGGTCTTACTGCACTTTTTGATACTATTCTTAAGTCCCACTGTATTATTTCAACTAACTTTTACCTTTATTTATAGTATTTTTTTTTAAAAAAAATTAGTTTTATTAAAATAAGCCGATCTCAAATAGACTCTACATCGACCTACACCTAATAGAGACATTTTTGGCAGATACATATTACAAAACCAAATACTTTGCAAGTGCTAATTAGGAAAAGATAGTAGTAGGTAATGTGGGTCTGTAAGAGAAAGCACTTTGGCTATTATCATTAAAATATAGAAAATTTGTCACGCTAAGGTCCTCTCTGATGACTATTTCATTTCCATGCTCATCCAGATTACATGGGTCCCATTCATGGCTGGTAATGTCAACTAGAGAGGTCTTGTGTGTCATTTCCCATCGAGACAAATTAATGTGGGTTAGTTGATTGTTTTTCGTATATTTAATATTGGTTTTGTCATTACCTACAAAATAATTGCACGTGGTATAGCCAGGTTGAGAGATACAAAATAATTGCATATGATAGCAAGGGGGAGAGAATGGACAAGATAATATATAAATAAATTCTGCCACGGAATTGGCTCAATAGATAAGGACAATAAGTGAAACGAGAGTTGAAAGCGAGGTGCAGAATCATGCACAAGAGAGAGGGAACAGAGATGGGAAAAAAGACTGCGACTTGATTGAGAGCTAGTGTATAATCATGCACAAGAGAAGAGGAGAAGAAGGAGAGAGAATAGATAAGAACTAAGAAAAAAATTTGATTTGCATGAGTGCGAGATACAAAATCATGCACAGTAAAGGTAGAGAGAGAGAATGTAAAAACACCACAATTTTTATTTCGTTGAGAATTCATTGTAAATTGAGAAATGAGAACTACTTGTGAATGTAAGAGCATCAACATCTTACGTCAATTTTTTTATGTTTTATACGTAGACATCATCTTTTCACTTTTTGAAATGTATATATCAGGATATACGATTGTAAATATTATGTGAAAGTGTGTAAAAAATCAGTATCAAAGAAAATTTACTGTTTGTGAAAGGGAATGATTGTCTTACTCTCATTAGAAAAAGAGAGAATGTCATATAATAGGTTTAACATATTTAGCTTATCATCGCATTGCATGGGAAGTAGATGACATTAACTGCAGCAATGAGAAGAGCCATGGAAAATTTTGGAAAAGCATGACGCCTTCAATTTAGATAAAATGCGTAAGAAGACTAAAACTGAATATGTATGTAAAAGCTTTCGTATAAATAGATAAAATTACAATTAAAACAATGCCTAAAATGGTGTCCTTTTGAATTTTGATGATGGAAACAAAGAGATTGAGGAGCAAAAATGCCTAACATTGGGTTCTCAAAAAAAAAAAAAAAAAAAAAAAAACTCTACCACTCACAACTCACTTGTGGACGAGTTATAACAAAGTTGCGCTCTTAGTATTACTGATTTAGAAATGATAAAAAGGTCTGGATTAGAATGGAAGAAGCCTTTCCAAGCTTGAATCTTTTGAATAAAATATACAGTCAAAATCACAACCAATCCCTTAAAGATTTTAAAGATTTTTTTCAAACCAGATCTCATCCAAGATTTCATAGAAGTTGCTTGGTAAAAGATAAATATATTTGCATACTGGCCAGAGTACTGTATAATTTATTAATTTTTTCAAATGTGACAATAAATGTGATTGATGGATTTCAAGAGAACAAAACTATGGAAATAACATTTTCATAGCAAATCCTAACAAAAAATTTGTTAATAGTAAGTAAAAAAGTGATGTGAAAGGTATGCCCAATTAAAAAATAATTAGTGAAAACTTGTCAACTAATTTATTTATTTTGTAAACTTGTTATGAAATTGATGTGGTTATAGCACTACTCATTTGAAAAAAAATATAATAAATATATCTAAATTACTTTAATGTGATTAGTAACACTGCACAAGGCTTATATAATAAAATTGGTAGTATTCTTGGTATATTACTCGTTAATTAGTATGTTCACACTTCACATAGCTGTTCATTATTACAACATTTAAATTTTTTTGAAATTGAGCGGTGTACTTTTCTTTAGGGGTGTGCATGGATCGGATTGGGTCGGGTTAATGGAATTTTTTGACCCAATCCACTATGGTGGGTTAAAAAAAACTCAACCCAACCCAACCCGACCCAACCCGACCCAACCCATATGGGTCAGGTTGAACTCATGGGTTTGAATATTTTTTTTATTACTATTATTATTAAATTGAGTAAAAAAATATAAATATAAATATATTAAAAAAAACCCAAAGATTAGTATCAATGTAATTTCTTAAAGGCAAACAACACTAATGACTAAACAACAAGGGTAATTTGCTAGGGTTTGTGTGAACTAATTGATTTTTATATAGGATAGGAAGAGTTAATTATTTTAAAAAAATTATTAATTATATAATATATTTTAAATATATGGGTGGGTTGGGTCAGGTTTGGCAGGTTTGGAATTTTATTACCTGAACTCAACCCGACCCGACCCGCTATTAAAAAATTTTTTTTTTTGTAATGCAACCCAACCCACCAAGCCCTAGAATCCAACCCAACCCGTTGAGTTGGGTCGGTTCTGATGGGTTGGCGAGTTGGCTACACACCCCTACTTTTCTTGCTGTTCATGCCACATGATTGTCGTGTCCTCAATTTCTATTTAGATCAAAACTAAAACCTGATACTACCAGTTTGGCATGGACCATATGATTTTTAACTTTATATAGTCTTTGGCCGCTTTGCTTACCAAAAAAATAAAAAACTTTATATTCGCTTTTATTGTTTTGGGTATCATCTGCTAATTGATTCTAAAAAAAGAAAGGTATCATCAGCCAATCAGCTTATCATTCACCTATAAATGTTCTCCAATTCAAACATGCTACGTCAGTAGCTTTCTTAAAATTATTATTAATGTTTTTAATCAGGATCGACCACATCTTTGCCGGTAACAATGACCATAATTACAGATTGAGATGATGCAATTTCTATGGAGGGTTGAGAATGATAATTGTGAAAAGCAACTTTCAATTTTAACCATTGATTAAAAAAGTTAAAAAAAAATTGAAGTAGAGGAAAAAGTAAAACTTAAAAATGTAAAAAATAAAAAAAAAATTGTGAGACATGGTAAGGGTGAATTGCACCTGGTATAGGTATTGCACCAAATCCTAATCCTACAATTACTATCCTTTTAATCAGGATTGACCACATCTTTGCCTATATATTGTCCTTTTAACCCAAAAAAAAAAACAAAAACAAAAACAAAAACAAAACCGATGGCCATAATTCCAAAGTTATATTAGAATAGAGTAACGACAACCGCAAATCGTTTTGATGAGAAATTGAGGAAGGAAGGAAAATTTTATAATTTACTTTATGTAGTTTTGTCCTATTATAATTTAGTTTACAAAATTTTTAATATTTATATTTAAACTCCAAAGGTTTGTATTAAAATGAAATCGTAATAACAAGCCTCCGAATATGCACTGAACATCCATGAGGAGGCTAATTTATATCAAGTATTTTCCTCTATCATTGATATGAAAGAAGTAAGGAGTTGTAAATTGTAATAATCCCTTTAAATCGATTAGTGATCTATCTCTTTTAGTGTGGTAGTGTTAGAGAGTTAGAATTTAATTTGCAAGTGTGGAACCACATAAAAAGTGGTGGAACCACATTAAATTTTGAATTTATGTTTTCTATTTGTCTATAATCTATCTTTCACCCCAATTTTGATTTTCTAAAACTTAGAAATAAGTAAAACAGAATATAAATTACTTGCCATCATCCACCTATAGAAGATTTTTTAGGTCCATATAAGGATCCTATCCGATCACCACTTCTTGTTTGCGATACATGCTGTCACAAAATTATTTTATTGGGCAATGTGTTGGGTTAAAGATTAATCCTAGTTAATTAATTCAGTTAATTAAGTTGATTAATAATCGAAATTACATGCAATATTATGGAGTACAAACAAATCACCCATCTAAAACATAATGCAATGGAAATTAAATAGACAAGATAATTTATTGAAGAACAAGGAAAACCTTTGCAAGCAAAATCCCACCGGGTGAATTTCAGGTCACCACTTCTTAAGAATCCATTAATCAAGAACAAATAGTTACAAGTACAAACTCCTGGTCTACCCCAAAGTAAATACCAGTAGTAGAACTTTTGTTCCAATCCCCAATTGGACTTGATTTTGTAGAAAGCTTCTCTTTTGTGCGAATCTCAATACATGACGAACTCATTTACACAAATCCTTGTACGTCATTAACTCCACAACAATCTTTTTTATTGTTGTAATTGATTTGTAGTTGTTTCACATAAAAAGACTAATAAGATCTCCAATTGTTGATGCTATGGACTTTACTTGGTATAGAACCCAAAGGTGCACGAGAGTTGTAGCAAGATCTCTTTCTTTTATTTTCTAAACTCATAGGTTCAAAAGGTGGAGGCTAGGGTTTCAATATGAAATCCTTATGAAGCTCTAGGAAGCTGTCTAGGATTTTCTATCTCTATCACCTTTTTTAAATAGGAGTTTAATGGGCCTTTTAAATGGTCTCTATTATTAGGTGACACAAAACCACAAATAAATAGTCACTTAGAATTATACTTTGTATGTTATATTAGAAATCTTGAGGTATTGAGCTTTATTAATTCTCGATAAATCGACAGGCAGCAAGGACGTATCGGGACTTGTAAATTCAGCTTTTCTTGAGCAGTTTCTTTAGTATTTTTTATATCTTCAATAATACTATTTATCATATTTCTTCAAAATACTTCATGATGTTCTTAAATCCACTTAGATACTACTCAATTACAAGTAAAGTATGTTTTGTCACATAATATGTCAATTACATAAAAATATGACTCTAACAATGTGAATATATCCTTATATGTTTAATCAATAAAAATACAATTTTTTTTTAGAGTGTTGTAACTCAATTGTTGACATCTTTTGTATGTCCAAAACATTCAAAATTCAAATTACACATTTTTTTGGTTGTAATTATCAAATTATAAATAAATAAATAAAAGTTAAAAAGATTTGATGATCTGCTTAGTCTCCAAGGCAGGTCCATCAGTTTCAAATATTATTATTTTCCTGTACTCATACTCAGACCCTACGGGTCACGTCATTTTCCCAATTGTATAATTGAGGCAATTAAAGAAAGTAGAAAACCAATCAATATAAATCTATCAACCATTTGAAATGGTTGGATCTCATGGCCTCCATTGTTGGTTCATAGTGGTGTGGGGTAAACATCTCGTCTTGGCTTCGAGCCTTGCGTTCCATGCAGTGGGTGTTTATTTCATGGTACTACAAGATTGAACTTCCCATTTTATAGTGGTGTGGGGTAAGCACCTCGTCTTGGCTTCGAGTCTTGCGTTCAATGCGGAGGGTGTTTTGCGTCATGGTACTACAAGATTAAACCTTACAATGGTAGATTTGTGTGGCTACACATGGGTCTAGGCAATGGTGTACACTAGACTAAGTTTGATAGTATCCTCTATGCTGAGTTCTTGCTATTATTACTTAGAGGCCAAAGGAAGAGTGGCAAATTATTTTTGTTTGGTAAGAGTTACCATGATAGCATTAATAATGAGAATAATTTTCGCCAGATCATAATGGTTAGTATTCACTCTATACTGAGGAATATTAATTGCAGGATTAGGTTGTCATTACACCTAGTATAGTATGTTTTTCGGGTTTCATATTATATGGTTATGAATGCAAAATATAAGGTCTCTGTAATTATGTTCATAGTCTCAAAATAAAGTTGTCATAAATTTTTGTTCTCTAACTACTATTTTAATTGAATCACATTAACTAAGAAATAATTTTGGACATGGTGCTTAAAAGAGCTGAAGTACATAAATATGTTTTGATTTAGCATTGTCATAATTTCCTATACACGATGCATTTATGGAAGATAGCTTATGATTGATCATAGTCTCCCTTGAAATGCTAAAATGTTACATTGGCTTCTATCTTAATTGTGCTACAGCATGAGATGCAAGAGTTAGTACTAAACTTAGACTTTATTTTAAGTCTAAATGAGATGTTTGTTATGAATCATATTGAGTACTAAGAAAGGCTTGAGTTCTAATTCTATATCATTTTATGGAAATATTTTATTTTTAAATGAATTAGAATTCTTGGATGTAGAGATTAATTGTTAATCTCATATGGATATGATCCATGAGTCCTTGTTAGAATCATTTGATCAATTCAGATTGTTTTGAAACTAAATAAATTCTTTTTATGTTATCTGAATTGATGAGTGAGTTCTACGCAATGGAAGACATCCTAAAAGCTAAGGCTAGGATCAATATGATTTAATTCAAATTCTTAGCCTGAACCAAAAGGTAAGGGTGGTAAGAAGAGGAATTATAATACCATACAGTTGGACAAGCTAGTTGCCTTAGTAGTTGCCAAAAGGAAATTAGACTTAAAAGTATGACCAAAAGGAAAGTGTTTCCATTTTGCTAAAGCTAAGCATTGTCCATGATTATTTTCTAGATGAAAATTTACATGTTTTACTTTTTAAAGAGAAAGTTTCATCCTTTGGTATTGTATGTTTTAGCACTTATGTTTACATCTTATTAATCTAATGATATTCAAGATTGGTGAAAGATGAGTTTTTAGAACCATTATTTTGTTATATTCTTAGTCTATGAATTAAATTTAGAGGATAATCTAATATAGGGCTCCTTTTCATAAAGGAATAAATTTTCAATGACTTCTTTAAGTCAGTGCATACATAAAGGAGGAATAGGGCTCTTTTAAAGGTAGAATGTTCTAGAAGAAAAATGTCAAAATTTTTTGTAAGACAACTATAAAATATATTTAGAAATGAGATGTTTGTATTAGATACACCACAAGACATTATTCTGTAGATAACGATTACATTGGTACAATATCGTAGTGAGAGGATTATCAATTACCAAATAAATTCGTATTTTTGGAATAGGCTTTTGAAGTCATTCCACAAGGATATGAATTTGATCATCGGTCCTATGTAAAGGCAATAGATGATATGAATATGGAATACTGGATCAAGGTTATGTGAATAGAATTAAATTCTATTTAAAGTCTAGAACTTGTAGAGGTGCCTAGTGGCATTAAACCTATTATTTTCAAATAGGTCTACAAGAAAATGAGATTGATAGATTTGAAGGTACAAACCTTCAAAGTCAAGACTAGCGGTGAAAAGATTTATTCAGAAAGAAATGGTTCGATTTTGAAAAGACTTTTTCACCAATAGTCAAGTTTGACTCTATCTAGATTCTTTTATTTATTATATTTCATTTTGGATGAAATATGACAATGGATATCAAGAAAGCTTCTTTTAGTAGCAATCTTGAGGAAGACATCTATATGATGTAACTAGACTTGCTCATATCAAAGAACTAGTAGTGTTTAGTATATAAGTTGCTTAAAGTCCATTTATGGAATAAAGCAAGCATCTGAATCAAAAAATATCATTTTTGATCAAACAATCAAGTTGTTTGATTTTGATCAAGTATTAAAAGGCCTTATGTTTGTAAAAGTTATATAAAATAATAAATTTCTTAATGCATGTTGATGACATTCTAATCATTTAGAATGATGTAGAGTTATTGTCATCAATGGAGTTATTTGTTGTCTAGTCCAATTTGATATAAAGTACTTGGGAAAACTGGTCACATCCTAAAAATTAAACTTTGTTAAAATTCAGAAATTAGGATGTTGGTTCTACCTCATACTGCTTAAATAGATTAGATTTTAGCCAAGTATAGTATGTAATACTTCAAAAAAGGATTCTTTCCTTTCAAGTTTGAAGTTCTTTTATATAGGACTATAGTCCTAAGACATATAAAAGGAAGAGCATATTAAGACAGTTCCTTATACCATATCAATAGGAAGTCTTTATGCTATGTTATATGCTAGGCTAAATATCTATTTTGAAGTGGGCATGATAAGCAAATATCAATTGAATCTAAGATCACTTAATTTAGTGGAAGTAAAGCACATGCTCAAATATCTTAGGAGAATGAGGGATTATATGCTTGTCCACCAAAGTGAAGATTTGATGGTTACTGGTTGTACAAATGCTGACTTGTAGTTTGATTGTGATTCATGAAGTTGGACTTCAAGATATGTGTTCATCTTAGGCGGTGAAAATACACATTAAGCGTAAGTATATGAGTACGTAATTAGAAATAGTGGAAAAGATAATTTATGCAATAAATCTGGCTGAAACTTGTTTCCAAACGTTGCCTTAGAGTGATTATGAATTACTTTAAAGAGAAATAAGTGTCGGATATATGGTAAATTGTCTTTGAGGGCAAGTGGTAGATTATTAGGGCTTGTGCCCTAAAATCCAATTTATTGGCATGCCATAAATAATTAAATTGTTTAATTATATGAGACTATTTATAAATCAACTAATGGGACATTATCATAGTCCATGAGATGCATTGTATGTGATTTATGTGAAAAGTCACAGAAGATGTAAATCACAAGTTCCTTGTAAACTCAAAATATAGTTCGTAGTTAGTGATGAAATTGGACGTTTCATTTGTGAAGACTATAACACATTAACTAAGATGATTTGTCTTGATCATGGCAGTGGAAACTTTTAGTTGATGTGTCTTAAGAGTTAAAGCATATTGAACTAGACCGTTGTGAGATTAATTATTCAATCAAATACTGTCACCTGATAATTAATCTCACAACTTGTAATTTCATAGACTCTTAATCCTGAGAGGGTAGTGAATTTAATCATGAAATGTAGGTTACTTTCATATATCAGGAGTGATATCTAATATCCAAGGTCAAAACCTTAGTATGTTGGGTAACTACACGTAGTGTTGAGGGAACACATATTCTCAAGATGGAATCCATAATCTCTTTTATAGAGACACGAAATATCCCCTTGAGATAAGTTTAGTAGGAACTGGTTATTCAGAGTGCCCACATTAGTAAGGAGTTACTAGCACTTATATTTATTGAAATTGGATTTCAATAAATGTGAATATTTAAAAGATTAAACCAGGTACTCAAGGATAAAATAGTTGTTTACAAAGTGACAGTTCATTATGACTTTGTTCACTATGGATATTTCATGGAGGGGTCAAATGATACCATTAAAGTCTTGGGATATTATTTATTAATAAGGCCTAGAGTGCAATTATATTTATATAGTGGTATTAAATATAATTAATGGTAATTTTGGACTTGTCAAGAGTTGACAGAAAAACCCAAGGCCCATTGAAACTAGAGTCTTATTTGTTCACTTTGGTTCCATCTCAAGCCACAAACTAAAGCCCAATTGGGTAGGTCCAAAAGGCTAACCCAATTAGATAATCACTTTTTGTTTAAAAAAAGTTATTAAATAAAGTAACTATCAAGGTAGTTAGAATGTACGTATGATGAAAGGAAAGAAAACAATTTTTCTCTACATGGAGAAGAAGAATGATTTTTCTTTGAGAATCAATGTACATAAAGACTGATTGAGAGACCATTCTTCTTGGGCATCATGTGGAATTGAGATGAAGATTGAAGGTATTCTCAAGACTTGGTTTTGAATTTCATGCATCAAGGTCCGCTTTCTATTCTTTGTTCTAAAATTCAAGGTTACATATTATCTCTCATGAATGAAGTAGATCCATGATAGTTGCTTCCTCTGTGTATTTTGTATGAGAAGCAAAACTAGATTTTCCAACACTGTGACATCACACCGGAAGGGGCGAGCAGGTATATATATACATACATCATGCACAATGCAAGCCATAGAGCAGGAAAGTAAATGCCTACATCCTTAGAGCATGACCCAAAATAGAAGTGCAAGAAAATAAAAAGAGGTTTCCATACTCTAGAAATGAGGACGAATGGTACATGACTTGATATACCTAATACAAACCATCTAAGAGAGAAAGGGAGCAAGA
The DNA here is from genome assembly GCF_040712315.1 of Castanea sativa. Lineage (NCBI taxonomy): Eukaryota > Viridiplantae > Streptophyta > Magnoliopsida > Fagales > Fagaceae > Castanea > Castanea sativa. Next base: position 21,622,278 of record NC_134015.1, on the reverse strand, counting down.
AGAAAAGGGGGTTTAAAAGAGTACATAACCAAAAGGGATGAACTAGGCTCCTAAACCTACTAAATATAGCCACTTGGCTCAAATCTACATGCTTGACTTTGCGCCCTTTTTGCTTGTGCCTGGGAGGCCATGCCCTAGCTCCAAGTGTACTCACTTCATTTGCGTACATGCAAAGGCAAAGGCAAAAACAAGAAACCAGCGGACAAGCAATGGAAGGGAAAGATGCAACGAGCACACAAGAGAGGCACAAAGCGATAAGCATGATAGACATAGTAAGCATAGCATATGATGGGAGACATGATGAGCAAAGATAAGCAGACAAAGGAGAAAGCAAGCAGAAAAGAAAGCAAACAAGTAAAATGCAAACAAAAGGTGGTGTCCACGAGGGAGGACAAATGTAGGTTTGGATCGAATGTCCATAGCTTCAATGTGTTACAGTATGGCCGACACACTAGCAAGCAAGACTCATGCATGGACATGTAAGCAAGCGTGTAAAGATGCATAGAAAGCCAACGGGTAGCGCAAGCAAGCATGGCAAGCATATCATCGCACGGAGTGGAAAGGGGAAGGGTATGCATGAAGTAACTGGCATCATGGTGATGCATCCCAAATGGTTACATCCAAACAAGGCCTCATGGGCGTTGAATTTAACCACACAACCACAAACCCGCTAAGGGCATCAAGCATGGCAAAGCCTTGACTAGAGAGGCTAACACAAGCTTAAAGCATAAAGGCAAGCAAACATATACATACAAATAAGGATGATCTAAACCCATTGATGTGGGCCAAGGTGTATGGCGATGAAAAAGACTATAGGGTCTAGATCGGGTCCTAACCTGTTAGGACATATGTGATTCATGTTAAGATCATATGTCATTATGTCTTGGCTAATCCTTTGACAAAACGCACTTTTATTGTAATTGGGTAGATCTAGGACGTGTTTAATGTTTCAAGGAACAAGGTTTCAAGTTCAAGTGTTAAAGCCATGCAAATTTGTCCAAGAATCAAGTAATGAAGTGCTGGATTTTAAATCTCGATAGCTAGCTCGATAGCTAATATCTATTGAGGTTTAAAAAGTTGTTTTAGCCCGAAACTCGACAGCTGCTCGACAGATAGGGTATCTATCAAGATTTATGAAAATCAAATTTTCAGTTCTAATTTCATTTTAATCTGTGAGTATGTGTTTGAGTTTTCTTTTCTCACAATCCTAAACATATTTAAGGATTATTTAAGGGCCGTCACAAGTTACACAGTTGCACAAGTGTGAAGCAAAGAGTTGTTCATGCAAATTGTGATCGGAAACCTAGTTTGCCCTAGTTTTTCTTTCTCTTGAAGAAGCTGCTATGTTTGTATACCATAGGGTTTTGTGACCAATCAACTTCGAGATCTTTATCGTGTGATGAACTGAAGAATTTTGCAGCCAACATCCTTTTCAAGTTGGTGATTAAGTCGCATATTGGGATCCGCATATTTATTGGTTAGTCAGGTACTAGGAGCCGTGCATTAAAAGGAGAGATTGTCACTACAGAACAAGTCCAATTGAGTATTGGGGTAAGGATTCAACAGTAGGTTGGTATAAGGTACTGAGATTCCTTTAATTGCAACTGTTTGTTGTAATAATAGTGAATTCTCAGAAGTGGTGACCTTAAAATCTCCCGGTGGGGTTTTTGCCTTGGAGGTTTTCCTCATTCGTAAACAAATCACCCTGTCAACTTTATTTTTCACTACATTTTATTTTAGTTGGTAATTTTTTTGTGCTGCCACGTACATTACATACTAATTTAATTAATTAATAACCTTGTCAAATTAATTCATCACAAGGGGTCAATACATTCTTGACCCATCAAGTGGTATCAGAGCAGGCACACTCTGATTAGGTTTTAATCTTTGCTATGTGATCCATTGACCCCCTGTTTGTCATGGATAGAGGACAGCCACTCATTATACCTTTTTTATTTGATGGTATTAACTATGCATATTGTAAAGTACGCATTAGAGCTTTCTTGCAGTCTTTAGATAAGAAAGTGTGGCAAGTTGTGGAGATAGGCTAGACCAAGCTGAAGGAAGTGTCGGCCGATTGGGATGATGCTAAGATTAGGGTGGCAACATCAACAGCAGAGCATTGAATGCCTTATTCAGTGCGGTCACAAATGAGGAGTTCAAGAAGATATTCTCCACTAAAACTGTGAAGGAAGCATGGACCATTCTCTAGACAACCTATGAGGGAACGAAGGATATCAAGGACTCAAAGCTTCAGAAGCTCACTACTAGCTTTGAAGAGATTAAGATGGAGGAGGATGAGTCTTTTGATGAGTTCTATGCCAAGCTTAAGAATATAGTGAACTTAACTTTTAATCTTAGGGAAATCATTCTCAAACCCAAGATTGTGAGAAAGGTACTCAGATCTCTACCCAAGAGATTTCATGCCAAGATCACCGTTATTGAGGAATCAAAGGAGATCGACAAAATTTCTTTGACTAAGCTGGTTGGCAATTTGCAGACCTATGAGTTAGGTTTGACAATAATTGGGAAATCGAGTAAGGGTAAAAGCATGGCATTGAAGGCCAAGAACAATGACACGGATGAGTCTTCAGATGACGAAGAATGCCAATGTGAAAGGCTTCAACAAGGACTGTAGGCAATCTAGCTCTTCTCAGTCTAAGAGCCAAGACAAAGGGAAGAAGGATGCTAGGGATGGCGGTCAGTACACTGTTCCCTTAGGACCCAAGTGCTTCGGGTATCAAGGCTTTGGTCACATGAAACAAGAGTGCCCTACTTATCTTAAGTCCATCAGGAAGAGCAAGCGACACCAAACATGAGGATGATAGAATCGTAAATGCCTTCATCGCCACTGTTAATCATACTAAGGGGATTGTAGAAGATGTGGATGAAAAAGAGGACTTGGTGGAGTCAAAGTTTGAGAAGATGGATAAACAAGATGACATCCACACAGCCTATGAAATGTTATACAAGGTCTCTGAAAAACATGAGAAGTTGTATAGCTTGGCCACCAAGAAGCTCAGTGATGTAGAGCTCGAACGAGAAGAAATCTCCACAAAGTTTGATGAAGCCATCAAACTATTGGAGCACTGAGGTTTGAGAATAATTTTTTGGCTGAGAAGACTAAGAAGCTTGAAGAGGAGTTGTTTCAAGTCAAAGCTCAGTTGGATAGGACTTCAAGTGCAAAGCTTGATGAGATGCTCAGTATGCAGAAATCTACCTCCGATCGAACCGGTTTAGGGTACAATTTCTCTTCTCTTAATATTGCTTCTTCTAGTACTATTGCTTTTGTTTCTTCTACTAACAATGTTGAATCTGAGAACAACGATGTTAAAACTGTGGTAGCTAGTGAGAACATAGACAATGGTAAATCTATCTTCGGAGCACCCCATAAGCTTACTAAGAAAGAAACTAAAAACCCTAGGGCTAAGAAGAGCAATGCTCAAAAGTCTAAACAGAAGAAGCAGCATCTCTGTCATTATTGTCGAGCAACTGAACATACTCGACCTAATTGCTATAAGTGGCTAGCCACTCAACAAAGTAACAACATGGTTTCATTGGGAAACCTGAGTCAGTTTCCATCCTCTCTTGCTCCTCTTGGAGATCTCCTTAAAGCCCTCATGTTCTTTTTGAACTTGAACGGTTGCAATTCTTCCCCTTCTTTGCCGGTTCAAGGGTTCGTAAAAGGAAAAGATCTTTCAAGGTGTGGAAGGAAAAAGACTCTAAGTGATTTAATCACTTTTCTCTCTCTCTCTTTGTGTGTTTGCATTACTTGAATTTTTTGCTTTATTATTTTGAGTCAGTAAAGTTTTATGTATTGCTTTGCTTAAACATGTTTTTGTTTGTGTGTTTTCAGTTTTGCTTTATTTTGTTTTTCAAAAAAATTAAAAAAAAATTGAAAAATCAGAAAAATACAAAAGCAGTGTGTGTTTGTGTACATTGGTACTTGTGTACCTTGAATGGTCAATAAAACAAAGTTTTCTAAACTTTGTATTTCTTGTAGCTTAGATGATTATCTCTATGCACAACTAAGCAAGTGAGCTTTGTGGCTCATGTTTGTGATGGGTAAGATTAAGTTGTCTCTTGTACTTAACACTTGTATCACTCTTTTTGACGAGAAAGACTAAAAAATCCTAAGAGAAAATCATAAATAATCATCTCACCACTGTTGCCCACTAATCATGAAATGACATTTGTATGCTTCGGCATAACAAAAGTGCAATGTTAAAAGCTTAACATAATTAGGTTTTTTTTTTTTCCTCTCTTATATGCCCATGCATGATATGCTTAAAATAAAATATGCAAATAAAAATTAAATAAAAAAGAATCAAAATGCTTTAAAATATGATTGCAAATGTGTATTCTAGGAGATGTGGGAGTTATAAGACATACCTCGAAGGTGATAGTCTCCATCAAGCAGTTATGATCGTGTGTGAGTTAAATTGATTTACTCATATCTCAAATCGTCATAACATGTAGATACTTATGCAATCTTGTGATATTTTTCACACATAACACGCAATATTCTTTTCTACTTTTGATACATGTGCAGGTACAATATGATTTGACCATCACAAGGAATACATGTGTTAGCATATACCCACTAAATGGTCTTAACTTTTTTTTGAAATATAAAACTGGTTAAACTTGTTTAGTGTGTGTGTGTGTGTGTGTGTGTGTGTGTGTGTGTGTGTGTGTGTTTTGGATCTAAATACTTGACATTTTTCTTGTCTAAGAAATGTTTTTAAGAGCTAAAATTGTTGTTTGGATCTTTGGTTGAGTAGCATGTTTGATTACATTCATATCTGCGTTTTTCTCTTCTTGAAAAATTGTTTCAAGCAATCTCGACAGCTTCTCGATACCTCTCGACAACTAGGCTATCTATCGACCTATTTAGCTTCTTTTTATCACAATCTCGATAGCTTCTCAATCCATCGAGAAAGTTTCTGTCTCCTCAATAGATGCTCAATAGGTTCTCGATCCATCGAGACCCTTTTGCTGTGGACACCTCTGGACAGCTCCTCGATAGCTAGCTCGATAGCTATTTCTCGTTTTTTAATTCTCGATAGCTCTTGACACCTCTCGATCCATCGAGGAAACGAGATTTATATATAAAAGGGTCAGCGTGTTTTTCATTTCATTTCTCCTTGATCTCTCTCAATACTTTCTGAACTCTCACCTTCCCTAACACCTCTTTCTCACTCCAAACCTCTTCCCCAAGTGCTCTTCGGTCTCAAGATCATTTCTTTTCTCTGGTAAGACTCTCTATCATTCATTTCTTCATGCATTTCATCTTTTGTGACCAAACTTTTGGGGTTTGTTGGCAAATTTGGGGGTTTTCAAAATTAAAGAGGTTTTTGTAAAATTTTGGGATGAGTTTTGTATATTTGATCCTAAATGATCATGCATTGCATCATATTTGCATTATAACAATGTTTCATACATTTTAGATATGTGTTTACTTTGTTGCAAACTTGTGTGCTGGTAGGTTTGGATTGGGCTGAGCCCATGATGCTTTTAAGTTTGCATGTCACATGTTCATGCATACGTACCTTCATTTCTTTATATTCATATATTGAATTGTTTTGGTGCTTTTCTGCTTGTCTCCCTCTCTCTCATTATTTCAATCTGCATCCTGGCACCTAGGCTTAAATCCACTCCATCTTGGAACCTTCTTCGTTCAGGGACATCTTCCTCTGATCCTACTCCTTCTCATCTTCAGTTCCATGATGAGAAAGCCCACAAGGACTTCTCGGAGAACTTTTCTCGACGAGGCATTCATTTGGAACGCCAACTCATTCTATCAGACTTTTTTGATATTGACCAACCCACTGCCATCTACAGTAGGGGTTGTAAGTCACTGTGTGGTGTCTTGGTCACGTGCCATTCCGTGATTATATAGGAGTTTTACTCCAATATGCACACATTCGATTATTCAATACATCATTTTTCTACTCACGCTCAAGATACGCGCATTATGGTCACTCTGGATATTGTATCCGAGGTGCTCATGTCCTTAGGGTGGCGCATCCTAACTACCCCAGTTGTGAACGTCTTAAGATTATGTCTAAAGACGAGCTCATGCCTCTGTTTTATGAGACTCCTTCTGTTTGGGGTGATAGTTAGAACACCTGTTGCTCAGCTTTTGCTAAAAGTCCAAGGTTTCTTAACATGGTAATGACTTTTGTTCCACATCCTTTGTCTCACTATAACTCTATCACAGAGCCTCGTGCTTGATTTTTGTTATCCCTCCTAGAGAACCTCTCTATTGACTTCCCTTCTCATTTCATCCGCTCCCTTATAGATGTCTATAGGGATACGGCGACCCGTGATAAGCTCATCTTTCCTTCAGCTATCACGAGGATTCTTCGTCATTTTTCTGTCTCATTTCCCATTTCTGATCATTTTCCTGTCATGTGTGCCATTGATGCGACGACTATCAGACAAAGTGAGGCCTAGCTTTGACTGAAGCGGCCACAAACTGAGACGACGACACCTCTAGCTTCTTCAGCTCCATCCACATCCGCTCTTTCTTCTTCCGCGGGCAGTGTGACTCTTGATGCGATCATGGCGCAGCTTTAGCGCATGGATGTTCGCCTTGACACTCTCAGTGATGAGTTGTGTCAGGTGAACACCCATGTCGGCCGTATTACACGATGACAAACTTGTCTTGGTGGCTTCATTGAGTCTCCTACTCCTTCTCCAAAGACTTCTAAGGATGGGGACGACGATGGTGGCTTTGATGGCAGTGATGATAAGATGATTGCTTGAGTTACTTACCATTTGTCATTCGTGACAAAAAAATTGGAGTAGTTTTGGGTATGAGAGTAGTCATGTAGTTAGGGGGAGAGTTAGTACATAAGAGATTTTTGTTAGGGGGAGTGTATATACTTTGAGGGATGTAGTGAGGACTTATGTATCTTTTCTTTTCTTTATCTTTTAGATACTTGGTTCATGTTCCTTTGGTCTTGTGACCACTTTCTGATAACAAACCTTGTACTCTTTATTGATATATATATATGATGAAGTTGTTATTATAGTTCTTTCACCTATCTTTTCATGTATTATTATTTTTTTCTCTCTTTATGCATATGCTTCTTATTATTTGTATGCAATTTTTTATTTCTATTTCACACTAAGATGTCTTGATAAGTTTTTTTTAAAGTGTTTTAGAAATACAAGTTTTCAAAGTCTTCCTTGCCATGAACTCTCTTCTTACAAAGTTTTTCAAGCGTTTGTGTTAGGATAGATTTTATTGTATTCAATAAGTGAGTATAGGTTGAGTGATTTATGACTTCTCTCATATGTTTATTTGTTTGTTGCAGTTTTGTCACGGATTGCCAAAATGGGAGATTGTTAGGACATATGTGATTCATGTTAGGAACATATGTCATCATGTATTGGCTAATCCTTTGACAAAACGCACTTTGCTTGTAATTGGGTAGATCTAGGACATGTTTAATGCTTCAAGGAACAAGGTTTCAAATTCAAGTGTTAAAACCATGCAAATCTATCCAACAATCAAGTGATGAAGTGCTGGATTTTAAATCTTGACAGCTAGCTCGACAGTTAGTATCTATCGAGGTTTAAAAAGCTGCTTTAGCCTGAAACTTGACAGCTGCTCGACAAATAGGGTATCTATCGAGATTTATGAAAATCAGATTTTCAATAATGATTTCATTCCAATCCGTGAGTATGTGTTTGGGCCTTCTTTTCTCACAACCCTAAACATATATAAGAATTGTTTAAAGGGTAGTCACAAGTTGCACAAGTGTGAAGCAAATAGTTGTTCATGCAAATTGTGACCGGAAACCTAGTTTGCCCTAGTTCTTCTTTCTCTTGAAAAAGCTGTTGTGTTTGTACACCGTAGGGTTTTGTGACCAAGCAACTTCATGATCTTCATCGTGTGATGAACTGAAGAACTTTGCAGCCAACATCCTTCTCAAGTTGGTGATTAAGTCGCATATTGGGATTTGTGCATCAATTAGTTAGTTACATACTGGGAGCCGTGCGTTAAAAGGAGAGATTGTCACTACAGAACAAGTCCAATTGGGTATTGAGGTAAGGGTTCAACTGTAGGTTGGTATAAGGTACTAGGATTAATTTACTTGGAACCGCTTGTTGTGATAATAGTGAATTCTTGGGAGTGGTGACTTTAAAATCACCAGGTGGGGTTTTTGCCTTGGAGGTTTTCCCCATTCGTAAACAAATCACATTGTCAACTTTATTTTTCGCTGCATTTTATTTTAGTTGGTGATTTGTTTGTGCTGCCATGTACATTGCATGTTAATTTGATTAATTAATTAATAAAATTGACTAATTAATCAATTAATTCATCATAAGGGGTCAATACATTCTTGGCCTATCATAACCAACAGGCGAAAACGCAAGAAAGAAAGACAAAGCAACAAAAGGGCTACAATAGCACATGGCATGACGAACATAACCTAGGTCTAGGCACATAAACATGGCATGGAGCATACAAGCACATGGATGATATCGTAAAGCATATAGAGACATAGATCCCAGCACACAAGCATGTGAAAACATAGATCTAGACATATAGGCATAGAAACATGTATGTAAACATGTAGATCCTAGCACATAAACATGGAAGAATGTGAATCCAAGCATATAAGCATGTGAAGGCATGGATCTAACCCTATAGCATTGCAAAAAGGCATAAACACATAGATCCAAACAAGACATAGCCAAAAACATCATATAAGCATGTGAACATATAACCCTAACATCAGCATAGAGCAAAAAGATGAACAAGGCACGAGAAAACATGACATAAAGCATAAACACGTAGATCAAGTCAAATAGGATGTGAACAAGCATAGGAACATGCAGATCTAGCCAAGCAACACATGGAAAAAATAGATCTAGGCACAAACATATAGCACAAAGCATAAAACACGTAGATCAGGACAAATTGATAGGTCAAGAATGTATTGACCCCTTAGGTAAATTAACCAATTAATTAGCCGAGTAAATTAATTAAATCAACTTAACATGAAATACGCGTGGTAGTACAAACAAAACATCAAATAACTAAATGCAGCGGAAATTAAATTTGACACGGGTGATTTGTTTATGCATGGGGAAAACCACCGAGGCAAAACCCCCTAGTGAATTTAAGATCACCACTCCCGAGAATCTACTATTATCAAAACAAGCGGTTACAAGTAAAGGAATCTCAGTACCTTATACCAACCTATAGTTGAACCCTTACCCCAATACACAATTGGAATTGTAATGTAGTGACAATCTCTCCTATCAATGCACGGCTCCCAATACGTGACTAACTAATCGATGCACGGATCCAAGTATGTGACTAATACACCAACTTGAGAAAGATGTTGATTGCAAAGTTCTTCAGTTCATCCACACGATGAAGATTAAGAAGCTCATTGATTACAAAACCCTTGGCGCAAAGACGCAGTACATTCTTCAAGAGAAAGATGAACTAGGACAAATTGTCTCCAGTCACAATTTTAGTGAATAATCACTTTGCATCAAGTTGCATCACCTTAGAAGACCCTTAAAATAATTCTTATATATGTCTAGGGTTGTGAGAAAAGAAACCCTACACAAATAGCTTGGATATGCGTGAAAAACGGATTTGGAAATCTGAATTTCGTAACTCTTGATAGATACATTTGTCGAGCTATCAGTCAAACTTTAAATATTAAATTTCAATAGATAAATCTGTCGAGCTATCTGTCGAGTTTTAATGAGCAACACTTATTCACTTGATTCTTTAACAGATTTGCATGGCTTCAATCAGTATTAAACACATCCGAGATCTACCTAATTACAAGTAAAGTGTGTTTGGTCAAAGGATTAACCAATTCTAAATGACATGTGTTCATAACAAGTTCCACATATGTCCTAACACAAATAACATGTGAGCAAAGATAAAAAGACATGGATCTAAACTAAAATCATGCTAGAAACAAGATAGAGCAAGAAACAAGTCGGAGAAAGCAATAAAACATATTATTCAAGCAAAAAAAGAGCAAGAACATGCTAGGAAAAAGATTTAGAAGGTTAGGGGTGTGGATGATAGCTAAAAAGTTACATCCACACTCCTAAACCCCAAATCCAAGATGTAGAACCAAGGAGGAGAAGATTGGGTACAAGAACACTACCTTGTATTGTTGGTGAAGATGCAAGATTCAAGAAACTTTGATGTGTCTTTTGGGTGTTTTTTTTTTTTGGTGTTTGAGAGAGAGACAACGTTTAGAAAAGTACCAAGAAGAGAGCAAAAATCATAAAAAATTGGTCTCCCCTGATGCGAGGGGTGCCTATGGCTATTTATAGCCACGACACGCTTTTCGAGGTAGCGGCCTTGGAGGGCCGCCGACCTCAAAAGATCTTAGCTCCTGTTTTTGAAAAGGTATGGAACTTGAAAATCCAACGGTCGAATCAAAAGTTATGACTCTCGGAAGTTAGTGGTGCATCGATCGATACATCATCCCAGTTTTCGTGACATCTCAGCCATTCTAACTCTAATTTCGACCCATGATTAGTCGTTGTAATGAGAATTTGATAATCTTTGTAATGGCATTGGTTTCGACCTGTTTTGACAGCCAGATCAAAATTAGAGTTTTTGGGCCCACCTAGGATCGACTTCGGGTCAAACTTGGTCAAAGTTGTTAAAAATCTCCAAGAAGCTCGAGTTTGATGTAAAACGATGAAAAATGTTGTTTTGTATGGATTTTGACGTTGTTTGACCTTTGGTCAACCTAAAGTTGACCAGGGGCATTTTGGTCATTTTGGCTGAAAAATGCACTATAAGCCCTCTAATGTCCTAATGGGTTGCGCCACGCCATTGTATATGTTCTCATGACCCCATGGAGAGAAAATGATATTTTTGGATTTTTCGGGATCAAGCATGCAAATCGAGGGCGGACAAAATACGATATCAACAAACCACATCAGCTTAATGTTTGCCATGTATGATTTTTTTGTTAGTAAGTTGACAGCAGAGATTAAAATATGATTGATTTTCTGTTTTTAGGAATTGGAATAGTAGCAAAATCAAAATAGGGCCCAAAATAGAAATCAGCCAAAAATATAGAGACCAAAAGTATATTTTCACCTAAATACTACTAAAAAAAATGTGTATATATATATATATATAAACCATCGGTATGAAAGAAGTTTCCTGGTCCAATTACTGAGTGGTGGTTGACATAGACTGGTTTAGCGTTATTCATGCCAAAATTGTAGAAAGAGCAATGATTTGAATCAGATAGAAATTGACATGATGAAATAATGAATATACTGATTGATGTAGTCTGCTCAGAAAACTAATTCACATAGTCATTGATTGTTATAAGTGAAACCAATACTTCATCTTTAAAGATCAAAACATGACAAAATTTGCAAAATAATATATTTTCTCTTCAGTTATTTAAATTGACATTGTTTTAAGTTATTTGGAGATCTAAACTCTTTTTTAAAAAATAAATAAATTCATGTTAATGAGAAACATGATTTCGTTACTAAAACACGATTTCAGCTGATTTGGTAAATTTTCCAAATCTAAACATAAAATATTATTATTAACGATAATATTTTATAAATTCTCCATCTAAACATAAAATAAAATCACCATTAAAGAATAAGTAGACCCGGTAAAATTGTTGGATAAAGGGGATTGTCATTCCTATGATCTTTCTGTGGTCTTTGACAGGTCGGGTTAACTCCGAAGGGTCTGTATTTTGTTTTTTAAGTGAAAAAAAAATATTATATATACTTTCTAACTTCTTATTTCCTTTTTTTTTTCAACCAAAAAAAAATCATGTAAAGATAAAAGTTGAATAATAAAAAATTATTTAATTTTATAATTTGATCATCAATTCTAATAGTCTAGTAGTCAAATAACTCTACAAAAGAAGAAAAGAAAGTGCATGTACAAGTTCTGCATAAAACATGAGATAAAGTGAAATCATTTATAAATATATAAATATACAAGTTGGATTAGCTTTTTAATGCAAGATTATTTATTTGCTGAAATTTGGAAATGTTTTATAGTTGGATCTAACAAAATATTGAGGCTTTTAAAAATGTGGTACACAAGAAAATAAGATAAAAAATTTAAAAGAAAAATTCTAATCCAAACTCATACAATATATACAGATTTAAGAATAAAATATATTAAGTTAGGTAAAGAGAAAAGGAAAATAATTAGAAATAAAATTTATAATAAACTTTAAAAAAAAACTAATTAATTTTAGTTGTAAATCTGGCAATGAAAACATTTATATTTAAGAATCACTAGTCAAGTTGACAAAGTATTTTCATCTACAATATAGAAAATTTAATATAACTTAAGGATACAAAAATACATTGAAAATGAGTTAATAAATTAAGTTTTAATTTTATAATAAAGACTGATGGCCAGGTTAAGTTGGGTATAAGTTCAATTTGGCTGGGTCGGGTAAAATTAGTTACAAGTTAGATACTTAGCAAACTAAAATGTGTTACTATTCATAAATTGTGTGTGTATGAGATTTTGCGAACAAAACATTATTAGAAAACATGAATTGTGATGAAGTAGAAGTAACAAAAGAACTTATGTCAGGTTCTAAGACTTTAGAAACTAATGTATTAGAATTTCAATATGTATTATGTTGGCAAACTATGATCAAAATATAGAGTCTAGATTTAGGCCTGCTCAAAGCGTGTTTTTATGTAAAATTAGAATCGAGTGATTGCAAGATTTATTGGTCGAAATCTGTAAGGCTTGATCGATAAAAAATTAGACTCGATCGATTAAATTTTGTGTAGGTTTAATTTTCTGCAAAAATTCTAATTTAGCCCAAGTCCATATGACATGTAGGGTTAAGTGTTTTACTTCACATATAAAAGGAAAAACTCTAACTACGTTTTAGAAATTTTAGAAATGTTGTGTGTTGACAGACAATGCATTAAATGGTGTTCGTTTAAAAAGTTGGATTTTTTAAACACGACCAGCATTTTTGGAATGAAAGAAGCATTATTTTGCCATTAAATTACATGATTAGTGCGAATTAGAGTTTTCTAAGTGTTTTCCAAGCCGCCTAAGGTTTTCTTTTTACTATTTAAACCCATTATAGCATTCAAGACAATTAAGTTATCAGATTAATAAAATTTCAAAACTTTTATCTATCGCTAGTGGATTCCAAAAATCTATTACATTATGAATTTAAGTAACCTCTTGCAAATTTAAAGTTTTTATTAAAAAATTAACGTGTTTAGGTTCTTTATATTTAGAAAACAACTTTTCTTCTTCTTCTTCTTTTATTTTTTTTTTATTTTTTATTTTTAACTTCCACGGCATTAAGTAGTTATAGAGTTAGTTTATGTATTTTAGCCATGTGCAGAAGATTAACGTTTTATACAGCCTTGTACTAGAGCGTTAGAATCAAGAAGGATAAGAAGAAAGTGAATGACAATTTCTTTTCAACCCAGTATCTGTCAACTTCTCTCTTTATTTCCATTTCTCAAGGTCATAAGATTTCTCCATGTGCAGAGTCTTATTAGTTTTAAAACATCTTTTCTCTCAAGAATAAAGGCACGAAAAAGTTTCCCATGTCTTCATATATAGTGGATACTGTCTCTTACGTTCGCTTTCCACTTAAATTGAATAATCCATAGTGGCAGATCGATTCTTGCAGTGGACCACCAAGATGGCATTCTGTGTGGTGTCAATCAGAAAGGTAAGTGAACGTGATTCTTGTAGCAGTCCACCTAGCTAGATGGAATTCTTTATGGTAAGGATCAGGCTTCTTTTTTTTTTTTTTAAATAAATAAAATAAAAAAGTTGTTCTGATAAGATTATTGAGATCGAAGACCCAAGTTAGTTGGTTCACATGCAGTGGAGCTAGATTGATTCTCGATGTCCTCAACCCAATTTAAATATGCATGTTATTATACTTGATTAACAATCAACATAATACTTAAAGGAAAGTTGTTCCCTTCTGTCTGATAGTTGTGCGGATGCTCTGACTAAGGGAGGACGTACGTCGTCAGCAATAGAACATTTTAACTCGTTTTGTTAGATTATTTGATTGCTGTTAGTTTCCCTGATATACTTGTTTCTGTAACAGCATTATATAGTTCAATACAATCCATTGTTACCAGCAGGTACGAACCAGGATTCAAACCTCGGGCGGCCAAAGCTTAAAACAAATTTTTTTTATGAAAATAAAAATTAACATTTATTTCATATTCAACAAAATACTACATATAAAATAAATATTTCTTAAACATTTGATATTATAAAAATGTCAACAAAGTATAACATATAAAATAAGTGTTTCTTAAATATTTCAACACATTTATTAAAATGAAACTCGACGCTATTTCATATTCAACAAAATACTACATATAAAATAAGTGTTTCTTAAACATTTCAACACATTTATCAAAATAGAACTCGACGCTATTTCAGAGGAGATCCAAAAATATATATATTTAAGGGCAAATCTTAATTTTTCAAATTACATATGTATACCAGTTTTTTTTTTTTTTTTTTTTTTTTTTTTTTTTTTTTTTTTTTTTTAAATTGGGGGCTATTAGGACCAAAATTTTAAAATTTCATCACATATATACACACTAGTTTTTTTTTTTTTTTTGGGGGGGAGGGGGGCTGGCAATGGCCCCCCCTCCCATAGTGTAGGTCCGTCCCTGGTTACTAGTTAATAATAATGATCACTTTGAAGAATAAGTTAGTATCAAAACAAAGTCTAGTAGAGTTGAAAATGTTCGGGTTGAGACTTCTCATACCATCGAAATGATGCAAATGGGGTATTCATACCCTTGATTGGCATGTGCTAGACTTGGGGATTATATGCATCGATGTCTTTCCTTATAGATTTTGGTAGATGTGAGAACCTGTGCCCATCTTGCCTGTTTGGGTGTGCAATCAATGAATGGTAGGGGCTCCCACCATGGGTAAAAAGCTCATTACATTAAGAGCTTATTTGACAATAACTTATTTAGTTGAAACTTAAAACTTTTTGCTTAAAGTACTGTAAATAAAGTTAAAAACTAGTTTAAATAGTACAGTGAGACTCAGAAATAGTACAAAACAAATGTAATGAGAAATATTAATAATAATAAAAATAACCTAATTAAGTAGTAAAAATAAACTGTATTTTTCGGCCAATGTCAAAGGCAACTTAAATCAAAGGCAACTTAAATACTTAGTAGTTAGTTAGATGTAATTAATGTGATCCTACTAATTTAACATCTTGACCCGCTTTTTGAGGATAATCACTAGATCGGCTATGATGAAAATTGCCCCCGAAAATGGTATGCGTGTTGATCTCATATACCTGCCTTTTGTTTGACTAACACGCATAGAAGGTGAAATTCTTAGCTTGAAATTAAGGAAGTTTGGGATGCCTAATAAGATCTGCAACATCGTACTGAGTAAATTTTACTATTAAGATATTTTATTTCTGGAATGTAACACTACACAGATTATCACATCATTCAAAATTCAAATAAAATGTTATTAAATTCACTTTAATAAATAATAGTGTTTAATCTAAAACATCAAATTAATCTATCTTGACGAAGAGAATTCCTTAAGATATAGCCATTTCCGCTATTTTTAGGTGAACCACGTAAAACCATGTAATTCTTGCGTTGTGCGTGGTTGGATTTTTCCTTGTACTTCTATCTTTGTTGTTGCATCTCATAGCTGTAAGATTAGGTGTCACATTTCCTAATAACACTTAATCCATCACATACCACTCTTAATGCCTGACTTTTGCACTTTGAACGCTATGGTGAACAGGTCATGGACATTGTGCGGGGATTGTTATATAGTGTGGCATCTTTCCAAGTAACCGCTGAATGTATAAAAAGACGCATCACAAATGCCCCAAATTTATTGGAAAATGAGCAACTTCATAGGCTAAATCTTTTGACACACTTTTTATTATACATGTTTGTACACACTTTACGAAATCGTGTTTTCAATAAAATTGTGAAATCGTGATTTGAAAGCACAATTTCAATTTTAATTGAAATCGATTTTCACACATACACACTATGTGTGATAACCATTACCCAATTCGTAACATGTAGATGATTCATGATAACACCCACAACACACACACAAATAAATATAAATAAAAAAGAGTCAATAGAAGTCCCATTCTGTAGCATACAGTAGTTTATGCCTGCGCGAGGTGAGAATCAATATCTTTGGTGACATCAACTACAAATTGAAGCAATGTATGCGGGTCTACAACATCCTCATTCAGCTTTTCATATTGAATGATCCAATGCACCAAGCTGCCCTCATCTTTTTGACTAACTTCAATGATGAGTTTTAGGCTCTTGTAATGCTCCAGAAGATCTCCTTCAATTACTTTGAACGTGACAGACTTGTTTTCCATGTCGATGGCTTCAATTATCTCCTTGGCAACTGAAGTTTTATTATCTATGGTTTCACATTAAAATAAGTTAAAGGAAATTAAGACCATATATCTTAAAGAATCAAAGAAAATGCTCAATCATGTAACAGTATTCCTAAATATGAATGCATAGGGCCGAAGTCCTAAATCAAACTATCGACCTAAATAGGCAAATAGTTGTGTCAAAAGTTTAACCTATGTAAACTCTTGACTTTTACAAGTTGCAATTAAGGCATGTAGTAATCTTTCTAAGTTTTTATTTTGTTTTTGTATTTTTGTTTTTTGTTTTCTTTTGTTTTGATATTTCGATAGTTACAATAATAAGAGAGGGGGATTTTTTTTTTTTTTTTAAAGAAAAAAGGAGGGGAGATTTGACTCATGGTTCTTATAAAAAAAGGTTAGCCTAATCTTTCTAAGCTTGGCTTATTAATATTGTTTGGAAAAGGTTTAAAGGTCAGAAAAAAAAAAAGAAAAAAAAAAAGACTATCATATAGTGCTATCTCATTTTATCAAATCAAAATATTTAGTAATGGTAGTCTAATTCAGCTAAACAACTTACCAGCAACAAGAAGCTTAAGTAATTGAAAGACTGTTGGACCTTAATGTAGGTTTACACTATCAAATTAGTTGTTAAATTATGGCACACACTATTAATCAGGGTTAATTACAACTTCAAGTTCCCTTACCATGGACATAGTCCCAGCAAATAACAGAGCCCTCATTGCCCCAGTCACCTTCATGTAAAGCAACACCCTGTATTTTGTCAGGGCACACATTTGATATGTGGTGTGGCCTGCAGCTGAAAACCTCATGGAACTTTTCGGCAGACGCCTTGATCTCTATGTCAGTCTCCACCTTACCAAACAAAGACATTTTTTTTCTTTTTCCTGATCTAACTCCTAAACTGATTAAGCAGTAAACATATATCAGTAATACACTAGTTTTGCCAGTTTACTTTGGCTGGCAGCCTGGCACACTTATATAGAAGTTTTATGTGCCTTAGTTAAGGATCCAGTTCATATGGTATTGTTTGTAACCTAGAGAAAGGTGTCATTTTATTTGCTAAACTAGAGAAAGGTGTCATGGATTTGCATATAAAATGAAATTATTTTATTCCCTAGGCAGATATGTCATTGATATGTTTAGGGAATCACATTATTAGCTTGAGAAATTATTCGGTACACCGAGTGATTTCTTTTGACATAAATTATTTTAGATGTCCTTTCAATATATATATATAAATATATATATATATATATTATTGTATGTCTCATGATTAAGTTTCAGTATCAGCATCTTCCGGGTCATACCGGGTTACGGTTCAGACCATATGAATCACATAACCCCTTTTCCCTTGCACTGGAACAATCACAGAATGATAGAAAACCGATCAACATAGTTCTATCAAATTGATGGTAGCCACTGCCAGGGATGACAAAGTATAATTCACCATTAAACTCTCCCTCATGCGCTCATATTGAATATTGAATTAGAAAAAGAACAATCCACAATGACACGCTCCTACGCATGTTAACAAATTAGAAGTGATAAGACAAGCTATCTTTAAAAATATTATAACAATCAAATAATAGTGATCGATAATCATAAAAAAGAATCAAAGTAAAGCAGCACTGCAACAACCACAAAAATAGTAGCAGTGGGACAAATAGTTTATGATAATAAGAAAACAAAAACAAAAGCAAGTGGCTTACATTTTATAGGAGTACAAGTCAAAATCACATCAAGAAAAATGTTATGAACATAGGCATGTGTGAATAAGTCTAAATTACATGAATCGACTGGTAGACATTGATAGCAGTACCATCCTAGCTATTAGCATTTCATGTCGGTCCAACAAATGATTCAGTCAAGTCATGGTAGCAGGCGTTAGAAAATGAAAAATCTATTTCGACTCTGTACGATTAATATAGCTGAGTTTTATTGATTTATTGATCAATAACACTAATTATAAAACAATTCACACAGATTTATAGTTCAAGCACATATACGAATACCAAAATCTAAATGCAATAGAATATGAAAGCAGTAAAAACGATATATAAGATTTGATAAATGCGCGAATGTATATGTTTGTGCATATGTGTGCAGTTACGTGTGCGCATATTTGCTTAGAGTCTCAAGCCTCCGTAATTTTTTTGGTTTGTGTGTGTTTGTGTGTGCGCGCTTATGTGTGTGCATAGAGTCTCAAGCGTACCCAATTTTTTTTTTTCTTGATATAGTTGGCTTTATGTGAGTGGGATCAGGGACGGAGCCAGAACTTAGAGTTAGGGGGGGCGGCTCTGCTGTTGGCTGTGTACAATAACTTTGGCCTTCGACTTTGTTGCTACTTAATCGCTTAGTTACTAGTTGTTTAAAATTTTTTAAAGGGTTAGATTTTTTGTTTTAAGTAAAATTGGCTGATCAGGCTTAATTTTTTATTTTTTTTAGTTTTACTATTGATAATTTTTGTTGTTGTACTAATTTTTTTGGACTTGTATATTTCTTTTTTAGATTTTTGACATATAAATATTTTTTAATGGTCTTTAAAATGTGGAAAATGTTTGAACTGCAAACCTTTTTACAAATTGCTAATAATGTAAATGGTAAGCCCAAATGCGAATCAATAAGAATTTGTTACCTTAACCGTTTGTAAAAATGTTATAGAAAAATTTGTGACTATAACAATACTCTTAAAAGAATCAATGATATTTTTAAGGGAGCAAAAGTGTAATTTTCTAAAACAAAATTGCTAAAATTAGTACCTAATATATATAATAATAATAATTTTTTTTTTTTAAAAAGGGAGGGGGGCCATTGCCCCCCAAGTCCAAACATGGCTCCGTCCATGAGTGGGATTATTATTGTTATTATTTTATTGGATTTGGATTTTCTGATTTACCCTATGGTTTATTTGGCTTTCTTATGGTTATCAGGTTTGATATATTGGTTCCTTCTTAAAAAAAAAAAAAAAAAAAGGTTTGATATATTGGTACGTGTTTGTGAAAATGCAAGTTTTTTTTTTTGGGGGGGGGGGGGGGGGGACGAAATGCAAGCCCATTAACTCATCTGACACCCAACATTATTCTATCATATTATTGATGATACCCATTGACCATGCGCAAATATTGAATTAGAAAAGGAACTATCCACGCTCCTATGTTTACAAATTAAAATGAAAGTACAAGCTATCTTTAAAAATATGTGCCGGAACACATTAAACTATTCAAAAATTAAAAAAGTTGTCAAAATCCTTAAAAATATTACCACAAACAAATAATACTGATAAAAAATCATAAAAAATAATCAAAGTAGAGTAGCAACCACAACAACTAATTGTGTCAGGCCAATAGCATGATTCATGTCGCCTTGATACAATTTTTCACTAAGAAAAGTACCAGTGCGTAAAACAGATTATAATAATAGGAAAATAAAATCAAAAACAAAACCAATGGGTTACATTTTATAGGTGTACAAGTCTAAATCACTTCAAGAAAAAACTTATGAACATAGACATGTACTAAATTACACCTAGCGACTGGTAGACATTGATAGCAGTACAACCCTATCTTACAGGTCAGTCCAACGCATGATTCAATCAAGTCACATTAGCACGCGTGCACTAGTTAGAAATTGAAAAATATATTTACTTTAGATTCTTATATGATTAATATAGCAGAAATTACGGATTTATTGATTAATAACACTGATTATAATACAATTCACACAGATAATTAATTTTTTTGTGTAAACATGAATTAAACTATAAATCTTTTATTCAACCATTAAAAATTTTACTAGTTAAATTAACTGGAACTCGCCACAGATAACTAATCCAATCACATATATTAATACCAAATCTAAATACAATAAATATGAACTAAAGCAGTAAAAACAATATATAAGATTTACCAAATGTGTGTGCATCTCCTGTTTATGTTTGTGTGTATGTGCGCATGTGTAGGGGTGGTTGTGTGTGCCTGAGCCTGTGCCTGTGCCTGTGCCTGTCTTTTATGTTAATGTGCTCCTTGAGAGTCTCAAGTTTTTGTAATTTATTTATTAATTTTTTATAATTTAGTTGGCTTCATGTTTATCGGATTTTCTATTTTTTATTGGATTTGGAATTTCTGATATTACCCTATGGTTTATTTGGCTTCCTCATGGTTATCAATTATGATATAAAGGTATGTCCGTATGTGCCTGTTAATTAATATGCAACCCCATTACCTCATGTGACATGAGTCATGTCCT
Source organism: Castanea sativa (assembly GCF_040712315.1). NCBI lineage: Eukaryota > Viridiplantae > Streptophyta > Magnoliopsida > Fagales > Fagaceae > Castanea > Castanea sativa. Next base: position 21,601,603 of record NC_134015.1, on the reverse strand, counting down.
CATCTAACACCCCGACCATCCCCTCGAAAGTTGGATTCATAGGACACTGTCCTATGATTCCTATCAGTCAAACAGCAACATGGAGGGAGAGTTTCGAAGCTGAAGGACTCAGGTTGAGTGGTAGGTTGACACCAATTTAGGAGGCATCTAATCAGGAAATCACATCTATTTTACGTGAATGTTCATTGCTTGGATTTATCGATGAGTCTCTTATATGTCCGATACTCCTATGTGGTTTGTTAGGGATTGTACATGATATATAACGACCTTACTTGAACAGGATCTGTTTTATAGTATCTACCTCTGTATCCTTGATCACTAAGATCCAATGTATTATGAACGGATCACAAAAGTGCTTTTTTTTTTTTTTTAATTTTAATTATTTTTAGATACCTATTAATTTTTAGTGCAAGTGGAATTTAAATTTCAGATCTCCTATTCAAAGATAATAGGTTTTATTAATTAACCTAATTGGAATCTACAATGGACCACACAAGATCAAGTACTTTTTACATTCATAAATTCAACTCTCTCCCCTAACCATTAGTTACTAGACACGATTGAAAACAAAAAGCTTAAGGAATGCATTAAAACAGGTTCATATCAGTTTCAAGATCCAGTATACTAAATCACATGGTTGATTTGTATAGTATCAAAAAATGATGACTATTAAATATTAGCATTAATGTGTATACTATGTTGTATATGCTAAAGTGGATGCAAAAGAGGAATCATAGAATAGGAACATGGGAACACAAGGGTTACGTGATTCAACCTTGACGGCCTACATTCACGGAAGAAATATAAGAGCATAGTACAAAACTCGTATTACAATGAATCATGCTAAATTCTATAAGTATAGAATAATTGGCAAACTGAAAATACAAACTTGTCTAGGTATAGATCCTAGAGTCTATAGGCTATATTGGAACTTGTCTAGGTATAAATCATTGTTAAGGACATATTTTATGTAATTGACTAATCTTTTAACAAAACGCACTTTACTTGTAATTGGATAGATTTAGGATGTGTTTAATACTTCAAGAAACATGTTGTTCAAACCAAGTATTAAAGCCATGAAGATTGAACCAAGAAACAAGTGAAAAAGGAATGTTCATTAAAGCTGGACAGACTCCCGACAGCTCTCAACAGATAGCTATCTGTAAGGGTCCTTTTTCGAACAGTACCCTAGGCCCAAGTAGAAACACGGATCCTTGGCCCTTTACTTGTTGTTTGATGGACTGGGCTTGGTTCACTGCAGCTAAATAAGGGCTGATTACGAACCAAGTTGTGCGCAAGTCACATAAATCTCCTCAAGGCAAAAATGCGATTCCTCCTAAACAATAAAATACCATTATAAGTGTTTTAGTGTCATAAAATGACCATTTACTCTTACAAAATAAGTAAGATAAGTATTCATAATATTCACAATGAGAAGGAGATTGAAATAGAATATTTTGAGGCTTATCTTTTACAGTGTGAACATTTAAAAGAATTCATTCACTTGGTACCCCGAGCGTAATATCGTGATACCCCGAGCGTGAAGTCGTGTTTCTCAGGGGTACTAAGCCTGTAAGAACCCAGAATGCTGATTCTCTAAACTATACAATCTTTCTCTATGCTTATTATGCAATAGAGTTTTGTCATTTCCCTTTTCCTTCATAAGAACACACTATACAATACACAATACACATATCTTCAAATAATTGTTAGTTTCTTAGATTAGGATATACATTTTAATAAATATACATATATGTAAATGAATTTCATGAGAATGATTCAGCCACGAGGATCCTAGCCCCAATTCTCACAGACTCAGTGCTTTTGCACAAGACTTGTGGGATTTGGAACTCAAGTCCAAGTGGCTTTGCTTGGGCATTGCCTTCCAAGATAGTAAGGTGAAGAGGATTTTTGTAGGAGAGAGTGATATCTAATGTGTGCATGTTTTGGCATATGTTTCTTTGGAGGCTAAGTGATATTTTGAATGATCTCAAGGATATAGGATAAATTTCCCCACCTTGGCTCTCTTATTTTGTTTATTTCTTTCTCTTCCTTGATGGGCTTTTAAAGCTTTAAGAATATATTTTTTGAATCTGTGAACTCTTCCCCTGAATCCCCATTTTTCTCCCATCTAAATCCACATTTTTCTGTTATGCCTTGTGTCCCTTTTATGGTAGACTTGGTCTGGTACGTCGGGCGAGGACGTCCCAGGTTTGTTGGGTAAAACTATGTCCTCTGTGACCTGAAAATGTGCATTGGGCAGAGATTTAGCTTATTTAGGCAATTATAATTCAAAAGGGGCATTTGACTTTAGCTATAAATGAAAGATTCCTTTTGGGAAAGTCAAAGGAATGGGTGGGTTACTCAGTGTACTGTGACAGTTTTGTTGAAAATGACAATTGAGAGGAAATTGTGGGGAGGTGTCATACACATAGGGGAACTGATTCCATTGGTTCATGCATTCCAAGCAAATATATAAACCAAGGGAAAGTTTCGGGATCCTCCTTACACTAGAAATCACTCCCCTATCGACTAAACCATTCCTTCTTTACTATCCACTCGGGATCCCACGGGCTTGGACCTATTAGGATTAGTGCCCTTAAATCCTATTGTATGATTTTATGTATTTTATTATGTATGACTTAATGTTGTGTTTAAAAAAGTTGTTTTATTATTATCTAAAAATAATGGTAACATGAATATTGAGACATTATCATATAGTCAATGAGATGCATATTATGTGATTTATCTGAAATGTCACAGAAGATATAAATCACAAGTTCTTTGTAAACTCAGAATTTTAGTTCGTAGTCGGTGATGAAATTGGGCATTTCATCTCCGAAAATTATAACATATCAACTAAGATGATTTGTCTTGATCATGGAAATGGAGATTTCTAGTTGATATGTTGATATGTTTTAAGAGTTAAAACATATTGAACTGGACCAGTGTGAGATTTATTATTCTCCTAACAACTGTCAAATGAATAATAAACTCACGACTTATATTTGCATGAACTCTTAATTTTGAGAGAATAATGGACTTGATCATGAGGTGTAGGTTGTTTTGATATATCAAGAGTGAGATATAGAGTAACGGTCAAAACTTCAGTATGTTGGGCAACCACATTTAATGTTGATGGAACATATATTCTCAAGATGGAATTCATAGTCTCTTAACGGAGATACAAAATATTCCCTTGAGATAAGTTTAATGGGTTTGTTATTCAGAATGTTAGGCCTAACTACTTTAGTAAATAGTTACTAGATTATATATTTATGAAATTGGATTTTATAAATATATGATGAATAACTTAAAGGATTAAACCGGGTACTCAAGGATAAGATGTAGTAATTTACAAAATGACAGTCTATATTCATGACTTTGTGTTACTATAAATATTTTATGAAGGGGTTACATGTACAATAAAGTCTTGGGATATAATTTATAGATAAGGCCTAGAGTGCAACTATATTTATATAGTAGTATTAAATATAGTTAATGGTAACTTTGGACTTGTCAAGATATGACAGAAAAGCCCAAGGCCCATTGGAGCTAGTGTCTTATTAGTCCCTTTTGGTCCCACTCCAAGCCACACACTTAAGCCCAATTGGAAAAGCCCAAAAGGCTAGCCCAATTAGAATAATCGGTTAGACACAAAGGGAGAAACATACTGAATTTTCTGTAAAGGATTTTGGACGAACACTATTGTGAAGTGGTGTATGTAAGTATTAGATACTTTGACATTCTCCCTTTGGAACTGATTGAGAGACCACACATCTTGGGCGTTAGTGGAATTGGAGTGAAGATTGAAAGTGTTCCCAAGCGATTTTGAAATTCACCGCTTCAAGGTACACTTTCTTGTTTTTTAGTTCTGAAACTTATTTAGTACATGTTAACTTTTATGAATGAAATAGATCCGTTATTTTTCCGCTGCGCATATGCATATTTCCTTCAAATGGTATCAGAGTGGTCTTCATTTTGTATCTGTTAACATGTTTATAGTTTTGGAATTATAGACAATAGTTTCATGTTGTTAGAAATTTGTTTTCTACATGGTTCTTGAAATTATTGTTTGATAAAAACTGATTTTGATGTTATGATGTTGTTTAATTTTTAGTTTAAGTATGTTAAACTGAACTTTAAGGCTATAGCATCAATGTAATTCAGTTTTGATATCAATTTTTGTTCATTATGATCGTATGCTAGTTGTTTTGTACATGAAAATGTAGAAAAAACTGTCTTAGAAAAATTCTGGAAAATTCGAAATTCGCGACGCTCGATCGATCGAAGATCTGTCGAGCATCTATCGAGCTGACAGAAGATCTCTCGATTGATCGAGGATCTGTCGAGAATCAATCAAGCTTCGTAGAAATTATTCTCGATTGATCGAGAATCTGTCGAGGATCGATCGAGCAACCAGAACTTTTCTCGATTGATCGAGGTACATCCTCGATAAATCGAGGACTGTGGATTCAGAATTTTTCCAAGTGTTTTTTACATATATAAAGAGTAAGGCAATGTGTAATTAGTTTATGCATGTTTTAAATTTAAAAACCGTCATCTTAAAACATCTAGTGGGAGAGAGATACAAGGGTTGACTCTCATGGCCTTCATTGTTGGTTCATAGTAGTGTGAAATATATACTTTGTCTTTGCCTCGAGCTTAGCATTCCATGCGGAGAGTATTTATTTCATGGTCCTACAAGATTGAATTTCTTGGTTTATAGTGGTTTGATTAAACACCTTGTCTTAGATTCGAGCTTTGCATTCCATGCGGAGGGTGTTTGTATCATGGTACTACAAAATAAGCCTGTTAAAGGGATGATATATGGCTACACATGATTCTAGACAATGGTATACACTAGACTAAGTATTATAGTATCATCTATGCTGAGTTCTTACTAATATTACTTAGAGGCTATATGTAGAACGGCATATTATTAGTGTTTGATAAGAGTTATCATGATAGCACTAATAATGAGAATAGTTCTCAATCAATCATATTATTTAATGTTCACTCTATGCTGAGGAATATTGAATATGGGATTGGGTTGTCGTTGCATATATTATGTTATGATTTATTAAGGTTCCATACTATATGTTTATATGCTAAATTGATAATGTCCATCCATTCTAACTCGCACCCGAAGACATTTACTCCACTGAACTCCTAATTTGGATACATCCACCTCCATGATAGTCCCTAGTTTGGATCCAATGGCCCACCCCGTATCCTTGGTTTCGCTCTAAAGAGGCAAGTTGTAAATTTGAACCCAAAATGGAGACCACTTCAAATCCATCTCTTTTGGTGCAGGCTTATCTTCGAAATCTTGAAGTAGTATTAGTTGTTTCTCGTAACTCCACAAGCACATATCTAGCACTTTCTTCTTGTCCCTTTCGTCTCCAAACTCCACCAAGAACAAATCATTCTCAAGCTCGTTGATGTTGACACCCCTATTTGGCTTTCATATCATTCTCAGATTTTCCTTAGTGCATCAACACTTATACTTCTATGAGATAGGACTTTTAAAACAACACAGACTTTCCCGCCTCCTTTGTTGCTCCCCAGTTCGATATCTTCATCTTCTTCCTCCATAAAGGACAACTTCTTCCATAGTTCCTCTAACTCATCTGCCATTGTCAGCCTTTTTTCAAGACAGCAGTCCACCCACCAGTGAAGCCCTTCGGAACAGACCCCACCCCGATCTCACTCTTGGAAGATCACTCTGCCTCTTGCAAGAGTGCAAGACACTCAACTGCTTCTACATGCCCTAGAGCCCAAGAGCACTGTGAGACTATTGATTGATATATTCAAATATTTGTGAAAGAAACCAATATAATTCCAGTTGATTTTTTGATTTTTGTGAGTGAACAAGAGTAATTATTGTGGTTGGGCTAATTTCTTGGGATGTTTTTTTTTTTTTTTTTTTTGGTTTTATATTTTAGATCTAAATTTTTTAATAACTTTTAAAAAAATTACTATTGTGATGAGCGGTTATTAGTAAGTAAAAAAGTGACTTCAGTGATGGGCTCAAATGTAAAATTATGGTCAGATGTGATATTGGTACTACTTATTGTGACGATTGAACTGTCATTGTAAGGAAAAAAATAGGATACCACCAAATGTGACAAAAGTACGGTCAGAAGTAATGTTGGTACTACCCAATGTAATAATGAAACTGTCAAATTTGAAAATAAAAAATAGGGTACCACTGAATGTGACAAAAATAGAGTCAGATGCGATGTTGGTACTGCTTAATGTGACAATAAAACCATCAAATTTAAGAAAACAAATAAAGGAACCACTATATGTGACAAAAGAACTATCAAATTTGATATTAGAACTACACAATTTGATAATGGAACCATCAAATGTGAGAAACAAATAAGGGAACCACCAAATGTGACAAAAGAACTATCAAATGTGATGTTGGAACTGCATAATGTGATGATGAAACTGTCAAATGTGATAAAAAAGTAAAGGAACTACTAAATGTGAGAAAAGAACTGTCACATATGATGTTAGAACTGCACAATGTGATGATGAAACCGTTAAATATGATAAAAAAGTAAGGGAACCACCAAATGTGAAAAAAGAACTGTCACATATGATGTTGAAACTGTTCAATGTAAGGATGAAACTGTCAAATGTGAGAAAAAAATATAGGAACCACCCAATGTAACAAAAGCACTGTCACATGTGACAAAAATAGAACATATGCGAAGTTGGTAAAGCTTAGTATAACAATGGAACCATCAAATTTGAGAAAAAATAAATAAATAAAGGAACCACTGTATGTGACAAAAGAACTGTGAAATTTGATATTGGAACTGCACAATTTGATAATGGAACCATCAAATGTGATAAAAATAAGGGAACCACCGAATGTGACAAAAGAACTATCAAATGTAATGTTGGAACTGCACAATGTGGTGATGAAACTGTCAAATGTGATAAAAAAGTAAAGGAACTACCAAATGTGAGAAAAGAACCGTCACATATGATGTTGGAACTACACAATGTGATAATAAAACCGTAAAATGTGATAAAAAAGTAAGGGAACCACCAAATGTGAGAAAAGAACCATCACATATGATGTTGGAACCGTACATAGTAAGGATGGAACTGTCAAATGTGAGAAAAAAATATGGGAACCACCTAATGTGACAAAAGAACTGTCACATGTGACAAAAATAGAATAGATGCAAAGTTGGTACAACTTAATATAATAATGGAACCATCAAATTTGAAAAAAAATAAAATAAAGGAACCATTATATGTGACAAAATAACATTCAAATGTGATATCGGAACTGCACATTGTGATAATGGAACCGTCAAATGTGAGAAAAGAAAAAGGAATCACCAAATGTGAGAAAAGAACTGTTAAATATGATATTGGAACTACACAATGTGAGAATAAAATCATCAAATGTGAGAAAAAAATAAGGGAACCACAAAATGTGAGAAAAGAATTGTCACATGTAATATTGGAACTGTTGGTTAAATACATGTTTGTATCGCATACAAAACATACGTAGCGGAAAATAAACGGATCTACTTCATTTGCAATTGATAACATGTACTGTGTAAATTTCAGAATTTAAGAACAAGAGAGCGTACCTTGGTGCGGTCAAATTCAAAACTAAGATTAGAAGTACTTGGGAACACTTTTAATCTTCACTCCAATTTCACTTTACGCCCAAGAAATGTGGTCTCTCAATCAATTTTTCAAAGGGAGAATAATAGAGTGTCTCACACTCACATACACACCATTTTATGTTCTTATCAAAAATTCTGTATGTTTCTCTCCTTATAACTGATTATCTAATTGGGCTAGGTTTTTGGACCTTTCTAGTTAGGCTTTAGTATATGGCTTGGAGTAAGACGAAATGGAACAAATAAGACTCTAGCTCTAATGGGCCTTGGGCTTTTCTGTCAACTCTTGACAAGTTCAAAGTTGCCATTAATTATATTTAATACCACTATATAAATATAATTGCACTTTAGGCCTTATTAATAAATTATATTCTAAGACTTTATTATACATGCAATCCCTTCATAAAATATTCGTAATAATACAAAGTCATAAATGTAGACTGCCACTTTGTAAATTACTACATCTTAATCCTTGGGCTCTTCTACCTTTTGCATTAAAAGGTCGTTTGGTCATTTTACCCTCCAAACAAGATTCACAAACTGAAAAACCATCAAAGTTCATGGGCCCTAAGAGTCCATCTTTGATAAGTCTTTGAATTATATTTGAATTAATATGACTCAAATGCAAGTGCCAAAGATATGCATCACTTGTAGAAGGAAATTTTCTCTTTAATGATTTTACATGAGAGTTATTATCTAATTCAAAATTGTATAATTCATGCTTATTAGGAGTTAAAATATAAAGACCATCAACAATTTTGCTAGAGCAGATAAACACTTTATTCTTCTTTATTACAACATTGCCTTTCAAGATAACACAATATCCATATTTACCTAAATAAGTTGCAGAAATTAAATTCCTACGAACATTAGGTACCATACAGACAGTCTTCCAATATTAAAACTCTAGATTAAAACATAAATTAAACACTCCAACAGCTACAACTGGAATCTCACTCCCATCAACTAAGGTAAGAAACATTTCCTATTCATTCAGCTTTCTAGTCTCTTGGAATCCTTGCAATGAATTACAGATATGATTAGTACAACCTGAATCCACACACCAGGAATTCGTGGGATTTTATACCAAACATATTTCAAGAAGAAAGGAACTTTTCATACTCTTATTCTTAGCAGCTCTAAATATTGAAAAATTTCTCTTCCAATGTCATTTCTTACTACAATGGGAACACTTTCCTTTGGTTTTTATTCCTTTGTTGGCAACTCCTAAGGCAACTTGTTTATCGTCATGCTTGGCGAAGTCCTTCTTCTTCTTCTTCTTACCCTTACCTTTCGACTCAGGTTAAGTTGTAGAAGCTTCAACCATATTGGCATTAGCACTAGAAGTACCAAGGATGCCTTCTACTGCTACCAACTCATTCGTTAATTCAGACAATGAATAAATCTTTTTGTTCATATTATAGTTAAGTCTGAATTCCTTAAATGATTATGGTAATGACTGGAGTATCATATCCACGTGAGATTCTCCATCAATATCGGCAGCTAAAACTTCCAATATATTCAGATTAGAGATCATCTTAAGACAATGCTCCCTCACTGAAGTAACTTCAGTCATTTTGGTATTATAAATTTGCCTCATAGTTTCTTGTCTTGCAGAACGGCCTTGCTCACCAAACATCTCCTTCAGACTTAACATTATGTCTGAAGCTAGTTCTACATTCTACATTTGATATTGTAGAACATTTGAGGTAAATGTTAGGATGTAGCACTTGGCCATCTCATTAGATTTCTGCCAACAATTATATCGCTGTTTTTCTTCAAAATGAGCATCTAATGATGGACAGCTAGGACATGGTTGAATAAGCACATATTTGTGCTCTTCAGCAGTAAGAACAATGTCTAAATTTCTTTTCCAGTCAACATAGTTGGATCTAGTTAGTTTGTTTTGATTAAAAATAGCAACAAGTGGGCTAAATGGTGCCATGATTTAAATCTGAAAACAATAAACATGAATATAATAAGTAAACTGGACATTATCAATTTAGCATATAAACATATAGTATTGAACCTTAATAAAACCATAATATAATATATGCAACGATAACCCAATCCTATATTCAATATCCCTCAGCATAGAGTGAATATTAAATACTATGATTAATTGAGAACTATTCTCATTATTAGTGCTATCATGGTAACTTTTATCAAACACTAATAATATGTCATTTTACATTTAGCCTCTAAGTAATAATAGTAAGAACTCAGCATAGATGATACTATAATACTTAGTCTAGTGTATACAATTGTTTAGAATCATGTGTAGCCACATTTCATCCCCTTAACAGGCTTATTTTGTAGTACTATGATACAAAACACCCTCTGCATGGAATGCAAAGCTCGAGACTAAGACAAGGTGTTTGATCAAACTACTATAAACCAGGAAATTCAATCTTGTAGGACCATGAAATAAATACTCTCCGCATGGAATACTAAGCTCGAAGCAAAGATAAATTATATATTTTACAGTACTATGAACCGACAATGGAGGCCGTGAGATCCAACCCTTGTATCTCTCTCTCACTAGATGTTTTAAAAGAAAGGTTTTTAATTTGTAAACATGTATAATCTAATCACACATAACCTTGCACTTTATATATTTGAAAACACTTAGAAAAAATTCAAAAAAATTCCCTTTCAAAGGCATTTTCGCGAGAATCTTGCGACTAAGCTCTTCTCGCGAAAATGGGTTAAGGCAAAATAGTAAAAACACAAAATTCAGCCAGAAACTTTCGCGACTGTCTTGCCACTATTTCGTGAGTAAAGCTTACCCACGAAAAGTTTTATACTTCAGAGGTATTTTTCGCAAGTAACATCGTGAGAAGGTAACCCACAAAAAATGCATGTTTTCAGTTTTTAAAGGGAAGATGTTGACAATTTTCAACGGTTTTTTATGAACAAACAACCACCATATGAACATAATAGATAGAATTTGATATTAAAACTGAATTCCATTGATGCTATAGCCTTAAAGATCAATTTAACATACTTAAATTCAAATTTAAACATCATAACATCAATATAAGTTTTCATCAAACCATAGTTTTAACAACCATGCAAAAAATTAAATATATAATCTTCTAACATCATGAAACTATTATCTTTAATTCCAAAACTCACAAAACATATTATACAGATTCGAAATTGAAGACCATGCTATGATACCAATTGTTGGTTAAATACATGTTTATATCGCATACAGAACATACGCGGCGGAAAATAAACAGATCTACTTCATTCACAATTGATAACATGTACTATGTAAATTTCAGAATTTAAGAATAAGAAAGCGTACCTTGGTGTGGTGGAATTCAAAACTAAGATTAGAAGTACTTGGGAACACTTTTAATCTTCACTCCAATTTCACTTTACGCCCAAGAAGTGTGGTCTCTCAATCAGTTTTTTAAAGGAAGAATAATAGAGTGTCTCACACTCACATACACACCATTTCATGTTCTTACTAAAAAATCTGTATGTTTCTCTCCTTATAACCGATTATCTAATTGGGCTAGCCTTTTGGGCTTTTCCAATTAGGCTTTAGTATGTGGCTTGGAGTGGGACCAAAATGGAATAAATAAGACTCTAGCTCCAATAGGCCTTGGGCACTTTAGACTTTATTAATAAATTATATCCCAAGACTTTATTATACATGCAACCCCTTCATAAAATATTCGTAGTAACACAAAATCATGAATGTAAACTGCCACTTTGTAAATTACTACATCTTAATCCTTGAGTACCCGGTTTAATCCTCTATGTTATTCATCATATATTTATAAAATCCAATTTCATAAATATATACTTTAGTAACTCCTTACTAAAGTGGTTAGGCCTAATACTCTGAATAAACAAATTCATTAAACTTATCTCAAGGGAATATTTTGTATTTCTGTTAAGAGACTATGAATTCTATCTTGACAATATATGTTCCATCAACACTAAATGTGGCTGCCCAACATATACTAAGGTTTTGATCGTGACTTTAGATCTCACTCCTGATATATCAAAGTAACCTACATTTCATGATCAGGTCCATTATCCTCTCAGGATTAAGAGTTCATGTAAATAGAAGTCGTGAGATTTAATATTCATTTGATAGTCGTTAGAAAAATAATAAATCTCACAGCGATCCGGTTTAATATGTCTTAACTCTTAAAACATATCAACATACCAACTAAAGTCTCCACTTCTATGATCAAGACAAATCATCTTAGTTGATATGTTATAATCTTTGCAAATGATATGCCCAATTTTATCACCGACTACGAACTATAATTCTGAGTTTACAAAGAACTTGTAATTTATATCTTCTATGACTTTTCACATAAATCACATACTATGCATCTCATGGACTATATGATAATATCCAATATTCATGTTACCATTATTTTATATTATAATAATACATTTTTATTAATTACAACATTAAGTGATACATAATGTCATACATAGCCATGGTTTTAAAAACCGGTACGGTGAAAGAACCGAAAAAGAGACTGGTTACTGGTTTTCTGGTCGGACCGAGGTCTGACCAGTGGTTCAACCGATGACGTCATAAATAATTTAATTAATAAATAATTAATTATAAAAGATAAAATTAAATAAATAAGAATATAGGTATAGCTACTGATATTTACTAAAAAAAAATATAAAATTTTAAAAGTATTTTCATGTTAAATTTAACTCAAATTAAAAAAAAATTATCATTTTTTAGAGAAAGAAAAAGAAGTTAACCTAAACAAACTACCAAAAAAAAAAAGTTTTGGTTTTAAAGTTTTGTAATCATATATAATTTTCAGTATTTTTAACAAAACCATTATTTAATTTAAAAAATATTTATCTATGTTAATATAATTTCACATATAAATATTTATTATAAAAATATTATATTTATTATAAAAATATTTTATACTTGTGTTGAATATTACAATAACTTTACTAGTGTAAGAACTAAGAACTGCCATTAATTCTTTGGTTGATTGACCAGTCAAACCCACTTAAGCCATATCACAAAGACACAAACGTATTTGATATTTCCCAAATAAAAAAATTTGTCTGCCTCTCCCACCTAACCATCAACGTGGCAAGTATCCAACCACATTTAAAAAAGCTGAATCTCCTCTCCTTATCTAAAAAGTCCAAAACAAATAATCAAACTCAAATCTCTATCTCTTACCCTGAACTGTTTCTCACTTTCTCTATTTCCTTTTTTTTTTTTTTTTTTTTTTTTTCTTTCTTTCATTTTTTTCTTTCGTCCGTTCTCTGATCCTTCAACGTTCACCCTCTCCTTTTTGTTTTTTTCCCTCTCTTCCTTCACTCGCCGCACACCCATCAGATTTGTCCAGGCATCAGATTTGCCCAGCCACCGACCCATCGAAGCTCTATGCTCGGTCAAAGCGGCAGTTAAACGGCACCATGATTGGCAACGGCAGGAAATCTGGGTTCATGGGTTTTGGATTACCGGGTTTGTGGGTTTCCGATATATATATTTATATATATATATATATATTTTTTTTGCTGGTGTTTTTGGTTCTTCTTCGCATGGGTTTTTATTTTCTCAGGCAGAGTGAGGCAGAATGATTGTGATTTGTGAGACTGAGATGAGAGAGTGATCTGAAAATTGGTACAGAAGATTTGGATTTGGACTCGTGATGTGATTAGGCTTAGAGTTGGTTTTTAGGATTTTAGTGAGGACCAAAACGACGCAGTTTCAGTGGAAAAGCAAAAGAAATCCCAACAGGTCATTAACCGGTTCAACCATTCCGGTTTTCGGTTTTTATATTAAACCGGCCAGTTTTTACTATTTACCGGTTTTAAATTTATTTCCGGTTTTTTACCATAACCGGACCGAATTAAAGACTGATTCCCGGTCGAATCGGCCGATCTGGTCCAGTTTTTAAAACTATGTACATAGCATCATACAATAGGATTTAAGGGCACACATCCTAATAGGAACTGCACAATGTGAGGTTGAAACCATTAAATGTGAGGAAAAAAGAAAGGGAATAACCAAATGTGACAAAAGAATTATCACATGTGATGTTAGAACAACACAATATGAGGACAAAACTGTCAAGTGTGAGAAAAAAGTAAGGAAACTATCATATGTGACAAAAGAACGGTCACATGTGATGTTGGAACTACACAATGTGAGGATAGAACCATCAAATGTGAGAGAAAAGTAAGGAAACTACCAAATGTGAGAAAAGAACTATCACATGTGATGTTGGAACTGCACAATGTAAAGATGAAACCGTCAAATGTGAGAAAAAACTAATCTAGTATAGCAGGTTACCTACTAGTGGATATCGTAGCCCATTTTTTTGGTAGGTACAGTAGAATTACCCATATATATATATATATATATATATATATATATATATATAATTCCTAGGATCTAACCTAATTCAACGATTTGGAAAGGATTCTGCTTCCGTAAGTTCTGCTTTGGCTTTAAATTACTCTCTTTTCCACCAAAAAAACAATAGCACTAACGCTAGTGCTTTAGCCAGTAAAACAGAGGCTGATTGATTTGAGTTGATGTGTGACTAATACGAAATTTTATTTCAACTGCTTACCCAATGTAAGCACATTGAAATGTAAATCATTGAACACATTACTCATTCCTTGAAGGCCACCATTTTATATTTATAAATTATAATTATTATTGGCGTCACTTTGCACATCTTTAGTTCTTTACGAATAGCGACCAAATCTTTCATAATTCAGTTGGAATAAACAAAAATATATGTATTAAACAATTGGAGTCTCTAAATTGACAATGACATTGGGGAAGTACATAAGAGGGAGCCTGCCTTGCAAGTGTTTGATGTTAATTTTGTAAAGATATACCAAATCATACATGGATATGGATTTGGATTTCAATAAGCAATTATAGACAGTTGTGGATAATTAATACTAAGAAGATATACAGAACCATAAGCACTGTATAGCATATTTCCTCAGAACATTCAATTAGGAAATTTAATCTAATTACTAAAACTTGTTTAGTTTTAGATACGAAAATAGAGAAAAAATTTGTGCAACTAAACTATTTGTTTGTTTAGAACCCTGTGAACCAAATTTGTTTAACCTAATTGTTAGTACATTTTAAATTAAATATGTTGAAACTCAAAATAACTGTAAATGAATAAAGAGATGAGTTATAAAATTTGTTAAAGAAAGAGTTACTTGTATGTAAGTTAGATTTAATAAATTAAAAGAAGTTTTCTAAATTAATAAATAATATGTAGGTTATGTGAAGGGTTGGAAGACTATATATATGGCTATACTATGGACTAATTTCATATCAAGAGTGAATGAAGAGAAAAAGTTAAAAGCAAAGAGTATTGTGTGAGAGAGTGAATTCAATAATATTCCTTAATATTTGAGAGATTTCAGGTCAAAGAAAGGTGTTCTTCTGGTGGAGCTTTGGGCTTGAACACTTTGTGCAGAAGCTGTTCTAGCCATACAACATTTGTTGGGCTGTTGTATCCTGGGGGAGACAAGTCAGAGAAGGTCTACACCGATTACAAAGATTAGTCAACCAAGGGCTTGAATCTCCTTAAAGAGAACGAGTGCTGCGCCTCAATCCAAATAGTGTTGTGTTCATCTCTTCAATTTAATAATATTCAGCATATTATTCAGTTTCTCTTTGTGTTATTTCCATTATTATTGCATATGCACCAACACTAATTAATTAACCAAGTTGAAACTTAGGATTATTATTCAGAATCGGTCAAACACATACAATCATATTACTTAGTGCGGAAAAGTAAAGAAGGCAAGCAATATAATGACCTAGGAAAACTAATGGAACCAACAACTTCAAGGTAAAAAACCTAGGGATGATTTAACCTAATCTATCCTCGAGGCAACAATTTCACTATGATTGAATGAAAGTTTTACAATAGATTTTCTCCTTAAAATCTAAAACTACCTCTTGTATTTCTTACTTATACGACCACGTGCAGCTTCGAATCCACGAACCTTTCTATCTGAATTTGATAAACACAAACACCCATATTTGTGACTTTGAAATTTCACTCAAAGGTCTTAGATCACCGTCAATAGTAGATTCTTATTCAGCAACTTGTCTCCACTAGTTCTTAATTGTAGATCTAGCTTTAAGTAGATGCTTGTTGAGCTAAAAGGTTATAGAAACCTCACAAATCTCACAAGAGTAATTCACAAGACTTCCAAGAACTTCTGATTAAGATTTTACAGAAATCGACATTCGATTGGTCGAGCTTCACAGATTTTGAACTCTTCTTTCTTCATCTTGATTATTCTTGAATTTTGACTTGAACAAACTTGAGCAATGTATAACACTTAATCTAGACATGTTTTTGTTCTTGGTTTACCAACATACATAAATTTAGAATCAAACATTTATCTTAAATTTTTAGAACCTAACATAAACAATCGTACAACAAAAAGATTTACATGGGTTTGGCAATGTGCCTACATCCATAGAGTTGCAATGATTTCAATATGTTAGAGAGAAAAATATAGAGGCGGTAGTACAATTTTCAATAAGCAAACCCTAATATGAAACAATAAATAAATATCCCAAACAACAGGTCCAAAATTGGCAAAAAGCGCACTTTTAGCAATTTGTAAAACAAAATGTCCGTACATCCAAAAAATTGTGTATGTTCAACATATAAAATTGTGTACATTCTTTGAAATATTGTGTACATTAAATATACAGTCTATACAAAATTTAGTATATTCAATATCCAAATCTTCACACA
The DNA here is from genome assembly GCF_040712315.1 of Castanea sativa. Taxonomy (NCBI): domain Eukaryota; kingdom Viridiplantae; phylum Streptophyta; class Magnoliopsida; order Fagales; family Fagaceae; genus Castanea; species Castanea sativa. Next base: position 21,585,168 of record NC_134015.1, on the reverse strand, counting down.
AATGCACAAAATTCTATATATTTGCCATACACAATTTCTCAAAGAATGTACACAATTCTATATATTTTAATGTACATAATTTTTCAAAGAATGCACATTGTGAGGACCCAAGAACCCGAAGACCCGAGGAAAGGAAGACCGACATGCATTAAGCAAGATGAAGTAAAGGAGTAAGGGAATTTACCCGGAGATACCCGAAGATGAAGTGGCATGGGCGCTGTTGACATAAGGGTTGCAAATATCTGAATGTGGCAGGCTAATTTAGAGGGTTGCATTAAATGCCCGGCAACAACCATTCTGGCCGCATTAATTAGAAGGTACCAACTCAATCCGTTGCATTAATGTAGATATGACCTGAACAGTGCTGAACGCAAAGCTAGAACTTTGCTCCATTACCGACAGACAGGTGTCAGGGGGAAAAACATAGTAGATTGCAAGGTGTAAGGCCACGATGAAAGGAACAAATGATATAAATAGGAATCAGGAAACTACGGAGGGAGGACTTTTGTTGTTGAATCCTCTCTACCAAATGAATTGTATTTGGACCTTTAGTGAATAAACGAACAGCGAAGTCTCTAAGCTGATTTTATGCGTTTTTGGTCCTTACACACATAATTCTGTATATTTAACGTACACAATATTTTAATTTATGGACATTTTTCTTCAGAAATTATTAAGAGTGTAAAGTCTGTGTCTTCAAACATTCACACAATGTATAAAATTCTATATATTCAACGTACACAATTTCTTAAAGAATGTACACAATTTTGTATATTCAGGGTCTGTTTGGATACCGCTTATTATTAAAAATTAAAAGCTGAAAACTAAAAACACTGTAGCAAAATAATTTTTAAATGTGTGAATAGTGTTGTGGGACCCAGTTTTAAAGTTGATTTTGGCAAATTCTGTACTTGTAGGTCCTGTGAACAGTGCACGGAACCCACTGGATGAAACACCAAACGCAGACACACTCATCTTTCAGTGCAATCCAAACACTCACTCTATGTACATAATTTTTCAAAAAATTATACATAAAATTGTACATTTAATATACAAAATTTTTCAAAGATTTTTTACGATTTTGTCCTCAATGTACTCAAATTCTCAAAGAATGTGCTCAATTTTGTACTCATGGTACACATTTTTTTTCAAAATATTTACACAATTTTTTATATTTATTGTACAATTTTTTTTTATAGAATATACAATTATGTACATTCACCGTACACAAATATTTAAGGTGGGAACATTTTTATTCACAGATTAATGCGAGAGTAAAGTATGTGCATTCAATATCCAAGCCTTCAAAAATTGTAGAAAATTTGTCATATTCAACGTAAACAATTTTTCAAAAAATGTACACGTACAATTCTATACATTTAATATAAAAAATATTTTAATGAATTTACATAATTTTGTTTATTAAATTTACAAAAAAATTAAAAAAATGTTCAAAATTATGTGTAGTCAAAGTACACAATCTTTCGAAGAATGTACAAAATTCTATATATTCAATGTACATAATTTTTTGTTTTGCGGACATTTTTCTTCACAAAATACTAAGAACGTAAGTACACAGTTTACAAAATTTTATATTTCAATATACACAATTTCGTATATTTAATTTACACAATTATGTATATTAGACTTAAAAATTTTTATATTTAACATAAAAAAATACACCATTTTGGATATTAAATGTACTGATCTTACACTTTTAGTAATTTATGGAAAAAATGATCTCAAATTTAAAAAATTGTGTACCTTTAAGATACAAAACAATGTAAATTCTTTGAAAACTTTTGTACATTGTTTTAAAAGTTTTGTATGTTTTTTTTTTTTTTTTTGCTGAATAAAAGTTTTGTATGTTGAATATATATAATTATGTACGGTCTATAAAGAATTGTGTACAACAAATTCATAGAATCGTGTAATTTGTTTTGAAAAATTATTTAGATTGAATATAGAAAATTGTTATTAGTCTTTGAAAAATTGTGTATAGTGAATATACATAATTATGTATAGTTTTTTTTTTTTTTTGAAAAAATTGTGGACAATGAATGAACATTTTTGTGTACATACTTTGAAAAACTTTGTATATTAAATATGAAGAGTTGTGTACATTATTTGAAAAATTTTCTATGTTGTATTATATAGAATTTTATACATTGTGTGAAGGTTTGGATACCGAATGTATAGATCTTACACTCTCAGTAATTTGTGAGGAAGAATATTCTTACAAAAAAAAATTGTTTATGTGAAGTATATACAAAATTATGTAGTTCATTTGAAAAATTGTGTACGTTGAATATACAGAATTTTGTAATTATTTTTGAAAGTTTGGATATTGAATTTACAAAACTTATAATCTTAGTAATTTGTGAAGGAGAATGTCATCGCATAAAAAAATTGCGTATATTGAATAAAACAAATTGTGTATATTTTTTTTAAAAAATTGTACATTGACTATGCAAAATTTTGTACAATCTTTTTTTTTTTTTTTTTTTTATATTTATAAATCGTCTATGTTGAATATACCTAATTAGAGGAAAATGCCTTGACACTTCCTAAACTTTTGGTTAATAGTCTTTGTACGTTTTTAAATCCCTGTAAACTAGGTAGTTTAACCTAATTAATTAACCAAGTGAATACTTAGATTTATTATTCAGATCTAGGTTAAAACAATAAAGTCATATCATGTAAAGCAACGGAAAATAAAGAACACAAATGATCACCCTGGAACACCAAACCTGTAAAAAACCTGGGGAGGATTTAACCTAACTATCTTCAAGGTAAAAAGCAAATCCACTATGAAAGAATTGAAGTTTGTACAATAGAACTTATACCACTAACATTCTATTGCTACCTCGAGTAGAAAACTTACTACCATGATCCCATGATAACCCCGAGTCCACGGATTACTTCTTTCTTTGATCTGCATCAACCACAAGTTCTCCTACTTGTGACTTTGAGACTCCACTCAAAGTTTTTGGATCTTCTTGAAAGTTCTTGATGCAAATCTTGATCTTGATAGTTCTATGTGTGTGTATGAAGGTAAACACCTCTCAAATCTTACAAAAGATTCAACGCACAACTCAAAAAAGACCTTAGAGAGCTTTTGGGTACAAAACCCTAGATTTGCAAAAGAGGCACAAGATTGTCTCTCTAAAAAGCCTTGAAAACCCTACCTAGGGTTAGCTTATGATGTCCTTTAAATACTGGAAAAAACGGATTGCGATTTGGACTTCAAACGGATAAGTTATGGCCGTTTTACATTTGCTGATTTTTGCTGAAATACGACTTTTGATTGATCGAATCTAATTTTCGATCGATTGAGCCTTACAGAAATTGAATTGTAATTTCCTGCAATTACTCAATTTCAAACTTAATTTAATCCAAACTTTGAGTAAGTCTAAACCTAAACTAAATGTTTTGATCATGGTTTGCCAACATATATAAATTGAAGTTCTAATGCATTAGTTCCTAAAGTCTTAGAACCATTGTTATGAATTCCATTCCGTTCCGGCCAAAACGGACGGAATTTCTCGTACCGGTATATAATCCGGAACTGGAATACCTTTGTTCCACCTCGGGTCAAAATCCGGCCAGTTTCGGGGTATTTCGGTCATTCCGGTGTGTTTCGGCGAATACCGGCCGAAACTAAAGATTCGGCCGGTATGTGTTTTGGGTTTGTTTCACACTTCACAGTTCATAGAGATCGAAGAAAAAGAAGAAAAGAAGAAGAAGAAGAAGAAAGATAAGATTCACATCAGATCAAAGAAGAAGAAAAAAAAAATTCAAGTCATGGACAAAGCTCAAGTGCTGCCATTAAAACTCACTTCTTCAAGCTTGTGTCTCTGCCACTTCCATAGAGAAAAAGATGGAGTGTGAGCCTTTTATGAGGCTTCGAATAAAAAAGCTTTGGAATGTCTCTAAACTCAAAGCCACTGTTTTTCCTTTGCTAGAGAACACTTACCTGTTGAGCTTAAGGATGCATTAAAAAAAACAAAAAAAGATAAAAAGCTTTTTGAAGTAGAAGAAAGGAGGAGATCAGAGTCATCAGACGAAGAGGAGATAATAAGTGGAAAAATATGAGTGGGCTAATGGAATTGGTAAGGAAACTTCTAGGAAATTTCCTCCTTAAAAACTATTCCTAGATACTTAGTTATTTACAACAATGCCACAAGTAAAAAGTTAAAAAATATTTACATAATTTTTTTTATCCCCTTCACTTATTTTTTTTTTAAGGTGAAACTTTAAAATAAAATTCCTTACTTTATATAAAAGTAATAATATCCAGTTACACATACACACACATATATACACACACACACACATATATATATATATATAGGAACTCCGAAACACCCTGAAACGGTATGCCGGAATAGGCCGGTACCGAAATATTTCGTTCTACTGGACAAACCGAAACGGGGACCGAAACGGAATTAATAACATTGCTTAGAACCTAATAGTCTTGACACCCCCTTGAACTTTGGGCTAGATCACAAGAATTTTACTTCTTCTTCTTCTTTTTTATTTATTATTATTATTTTTTTTTTTGTGGATTCTAAAATTCTCGTAGCAGATTCAATGAACATCCCTATGAATTCAAGGAATAGCCTTTTAGATTTAATGGTTTACTCTTAAAACATGTTATGTTACTTGTGGTAAACTGTTGTACATGTTATTTGGTGTCATAGCTATGTCCTTATTGTGGTCTATTACGTAACAAACGAGCCAATAGCAATTCTGGTGATGGACATCACGATGGATAAGTCTTTATAATGCCTCTATTTTTTCCAATTTTCAAAACCAATTTTGTGTGAATGGTTGTGGAAGTGGAAAACTTTATTTCAAGTCATTTTGTTAGTGGCGCAGGCCTAAAATTAATAAATAACAAAAACTAAATTGTAGATTTTTACATTTTGTCATACATTAGTTAGTGTTTTAATATACGAGTTAGATGCTTCTTTCTTTGAATGTAATTGTTTTATTTTGTTCCATAAAAAAGTAAAATTTTCGAGTAGAGATTTAGCCTTCTGTTGTACAAAGCCTGACTATAGGTTTTAAGCTCGGATTGAATAATGAAGCAAGCTGAACCAATACTTTACTATTTGCTAAAGCTCAAGCTCAAGCTCAAACTCAAGCCAACTTTGAGCGTACTTCCAAATCCCAACATCCAATACTTTACTATTAGAGATTTGATATGTTTTGTCTTATTTCAGCATTGCCTCCTTAGGCTGGCCACAAATTCAAGCTTGAATTATTCGTACATTCAATTTGAAATGATGTGCATGTGATTGTTGAGTTTGTAATGCTATCAAAAAATATATATATATATATATATATATATATATAAAATTAATAAGTTTTTTTGTGACTTCTTTCATACTCATGTAATAATTTTTGGTAATTTGATAAACCGATCGAGTACAGATTTTTTTCCCTTAAAAAAATTATAAAATTTTATATTAAAATCTTCCCAAAAAAAAAAAAAAATTATATATCAAGAATTTGAGCTGTTGTGCTTGTGCATATTCTTTAGAGTTTATCTTGAAGCGATATCAAACTATGCAATTTATTATGTAATTATTTTCAAATTTTATTATTTACTCACTTGTTTGAAAAATAAAATAAAAGAGTCACATAAAGAATTGAATTTGAATTCCTGAAATTTTTAAAAGACAAATTTTTTTCACTTCAATTAAAACTATTTTGTTTTATTTTCTTCAATTCTTTATTTTCTTGTATAAATTTTGAATTTTAAAATATAATAATAAGAGAAGAAGGACTTTTTTAAAATGAATTTTGTTATGTTTTCTTTTCTTCCATTCTTGAATTTCTTTAAAACTTTTGAATTTTAAAATATAATGATAAGAGTGTAAGTGCACAATTGTACCCGGACCCAAAAGCAGGTAATGGGCTCAGGCCCAACGAGCCTTATACAATGAAATTTATAGAGTATGGATTTGAAACCTAGGTTTGAGATGTTGGAAGTTCAATTAACAGGCTAGAGTGCCACAATCTATGCAAATGATAAACAAATATGACAAAAAGACCTCCTCGGACGTAAGCCGAGAACGATTTGTATAAATATTCTCTTTCTATGGCAAAGTTTACAATTCTTAGTTCTTTTTTAGCTAAGGAGCCGGTCCCCCTCTCTTTCCTCTCTCGTCTCCTTATATACTTCTTCTTTTTCACTGGTTCCTCCACGTGTCATACAAATCTTCTCCTTAGATACTTGTCCCATCCACCACATTCTTGAAGTCTTCAACTAATAGCAGGAAGGCTGAATTCTACTGTTCAGAGGTCATTTCTCCATTAATGCGGCCAGGGAGGTAGATGCAGGGCCTTTAATGTGGTGGTAGCAGCTTTTTCCTCAGATATTTCTCACACATTCTTGCTTCTAAAGGGTGCTTGGATCACCCTTTTACCCATCAGTTTCTTTAGAATCCTGCCTCTAACCCATTTAGCAAGTTCCAGGGTCATTGTCGGGCCTGTCCGAGGAGGCACTCCTCCTTGGACAACTCCTCGGATCTTTACAGTGCGGACTGACTTGTGGGCCTAGAGGCCCTGATAAAAACAAATTGGTACCAGCCAATCAGGCCCAAAGTCCAAACGTTTATTCAAGAGCTTTTACCCCCCACAAAGAGATTAAGGGTTTTAAAAAAAAAAAAATGAAGTTTGTTATGTAAAAGAGATACACATATAGAAACAAGGAAAACACACACACACACACGCACACACACACACACACATAATTATACTCTACTGACCTTTAAGAACGCGCTCAGAGGTTCTTTTATTTATTTCATTTTTTTTGAAAAGGTTAATAATTTACATTTATTATAATTTTGAAATATATATTTTTATTTTTCAAACAAATATAAATGATAAATTTTATAGATAAGTAGTAATTATAATTTCTTTTTTAAATGTGTTTTTGAAAGTGGCATAACAATATAGAGAAAAGTTTGGATAGGAAAAATAAGATAAAAGTAAGGGGAAAGAAGGCTAAATTTTAGGAGTTATCTTAGTTTTTCATTATTTTATTATTTTTTAAATTAGGAGTGTGTTACTTTTATTCAAATGAAAAAGGAACAAAAAATGTTAAATTTTAGGTTATAAAAAGATGAACGTGAAAAAAAAAAATCCTATGTTTTAGAAATTCTCTTTTTGAATTCAAAATAAAATTTGTTATTTGACATTTATGACCCTATTTCTAAGAAAAGTTACCATTCATTGATGAGGCTATATTTAAACTACATAAAAGTCCAGTTTAAAGAAAGGAATTAATCCTCTTATATATAACTAGCTTTTGAGCATGCGCTCTTCTATTTTTTTTTTGATAAATGTTAATAATTTGCATCTATTATAATTTAAAAATATATTCATTTATTTTTCAAACAAATAAAAACAATAAACTTTAGAGATAAGAAGTAACTGTAATTTTTTTTTTGAACATGAAGAGACAAAAATCCTAAATTTTAGGAGTTCTCTTTTTGAATTTAAGATGAAATTTATTATTTGACATTTATGACCCTATTTCTAAATGGAATTACGCTTCGTTAATGAAGATATTTTTGAACCACATAAAAATCCAGTTGAAAGTGAAGAATCATTTTATATATAGTATAGACTAGCCTCCTCATCACATGCGCTTTGCGTATGTGATGAGGCTTTTGTTTTTTTGTTTTTTTGTTTTTTTTTGTCTAGTGTCATATAATTTTCCATTTTTTATATTAAATTTTGGATAAGTTTGTTTTGAAGACATGGATTAGTAAGAGAGTATTTTATTTTGTAAGCATTTTAATTGAAATTGGAGATAAATTTTTTACCAGGTTATTCTCAAGTTTTTTTCCTGTTAAATATAAAGTTTAGGGGTATTTTTTAATGACATAAAAGTCTAGTCTAAAAAGGAGAAATCTCTTATAAATAGTATAGATATAGATGAAATAAGAGATTTTGGGTGCAGCTGCAAGGGAAACTTCTTTTGACTCGATCCACCTTTGTCTTACATGTAGTTCTTGTACTATGTGCCTAAGTATATGTCTTAGAAGTTGTATGACATAATTTTGCCACATGACTAGGGGTGGCAAATGGGTGGGGTTGGGAGGGTTTGGGGTGGGCATAACTGGGTTGGGTATATAAAAACCCAACTACCCATTAAAATCCATTTAACTAATTGCTTCTAACCCAAATCCAACCCAACCCAATTATTATGGGTAAACCCCAACCCACCCAATTACCCAATTATCAAAATTACCAAACTGCCACTATAGTGAAAATGACCAAAGTACTCTAAAATCTTCAAAAATGACCAAAATACCCCCGAATCTAAAAATTACCAAAATACCCCCAAATCTAAAAATTACCAAAATACCTCCGAAACCTAAAAAATTACCAAAATACCCATAAAACCCCAAAAAATGACTAAAATAACTCTGAAACCCAAAAAATAACCAAAATAACCCCGAAACCCAAAAAAATACCCCCAAAATCTTAAAATTACCAAAAAAAAAGCTATATTAATAAAGCTAATTATATGTACATTAATATTATTAATATAGTTTACTTAAGTTAAACTCAATTACTAAAGTTTAAAAAAATTACATTATTTGTTTGATTAAAACACAATTTTTAAAAGTTAAAAAAAAAATATTAATTTCATTATTCCGTTTAAATTATTTTAAAATCTATTATAATAATTTTATAATCTATCTTTTTTTTATTAGAACTTAGTCTTACATGATATTCATTTATCACAAATCTTAAAGTAATTTTTACTCTTTAATTTTTTACTATATGTTTATAATTTTTATTATTAAATTTTAATTTTACATTTAAATATTTAACTTTTTTGAGCTCTTAATAATTATTCTTTATCATTAGACCAATACACCAATTGATTTCTTGTATAAACATGAATCGAACCTCAAATCTCTTATTCAACAGTAATAGATTTTATCCGTTAAGTTAACTAGAATCTGCTCAAATACTTAATTTTGATTCATCTATAATTCTTAATTAAATTAATTATGTTACTTTTGCTAATTGAATCGAAGATGTAAGGGTTGTACAACAATACCAAGAATTCTAGCGATGTTGTGGTTTGATTGAGAGAGAGAACCACTAGATTGATCCTCTCTCTCTCTCTCTCTCTCAACTAAACCATAGAGTTTTTCTCTCTAAAACAATAAAACGATTGCAATTGGAATTTGAGAATTTTCTTCTCCACGTGACACTCATGTGAGTAAGAAGTTAGTCCATTTAACGGTTGATTAAACAAAAGTAGCACTTTGGCACACGTGTAAAGTTTAAAAATTAAATTAGCTAAAATGAAAGTTTACTTAGTGTAAACGTCACCTTTTAATTGATCCACACACATATGGATGGAACTCCTACATCATTGACAATAACTTCTTGCCTTTTGAAGCAGAGAAAATAAAGTCCATTCCTCTAGGACTGATCAATCAACCTGTCATCCAATATTGGCCGGAGAGTAGAGATGGGTCCTATTCAGTAAGCACGGGGTATAAGTGGCTGTGTGCTGAAGATAATAAAGAAGTGGCTTCAACCTCAAACTCAAAAATGACTCACGCCTTGTTTAAATGCTCTGCCAACGAGAGAAAACTAAATGCAGCGACAAATTATAGCAGAAAGCTCATGTCAACAATGCAAAAGTCAGTCTGAATCTGTCCTCCATGCCCTCTGGGATTGTGCCTCTATCCAATAGGTATGGGAATCAGATTTTGGATGGGTTATCGCCAAAAAACTTCAACGAGATCCTTCCAAAACTTGGCAAAATTGATCACTCAAAAGCCACGCCAATTAGAGCTCTTCATCACCATTGCTTGGTTCCTATGGTCTAGGCGGAATAAACTCAGGCTAAAAGAGGAAGCTCTCCCTCTAAACCATGTGGTTTTGGAAGCAAAGAGATACTTGATTCTACCTCAGCAACCGGTCAACACACTCCCAAAGAAACAATCACAAGCAAATGAAACAAAGTGGAAGCCTCCAGATTTCAATAGTTTCAAAACAAATTTTGATGGAGCCATGTTCTCAGGCAGGGGAGAGGCAGGCTTGGGGGTGGTAATACGTAACCATGAAGGAGAAATCATCGCGGCTCTCTCTGAAAAAAATCCCACAACCCCCTTCAGTTATCTGTTTGGAGCTATTAGTAGCAAGACGTGCTGCCATTTTTGTCCACGAAGTAGGTCTCCATGAGTTCATTTTGGAAGGAGACTTGGAAATTGTCATCAAATCCCTCCAAAAAGGGGATATGTTTCAATCTGCTTATGGTCATCTCTTTAGAGATACTATGTTCTATGTCAATTCCTTGAGATCCTATAGTTTTTCCTATACCTATAGGAAAGGAAATTCTGTAGCTGATGCTTTAGCAAAAAAAGCTAGATTTAGTTCTGATTTAACTATCTAGATGGAGTCTGTTCCACCAGATATTAACAAATTTGTATTGACAGATATGCCTCTTTCTTGATTTAATAAGACATTTCAGACTGGATTCTCAAAAAAAAAAAAAAAAAAAAAGTTTCCTCCATCGACCACTAGGCACCAATACTGTATCTCCTAATTGAAAACTAGGTTTGATTCCGAGAGTTTAGACATGGCTGCTTTAATGGGTAAGCTGGAGGCTGAGGTAGATTACAATTCCTCAGCCGACAAGTTCTACAACATCAGCAGCCAATCTTACCACATTGCGAATGCCTCTGATACAGTGCGTGAAGCTGAAGTACATGACGATTGGGAAACTACAGGCTCAGTCAGGATATGGAAATTCACTGTTGGTAAGGCAATATCATTCTGGTGTTCTTAAACTAATTAAGTTCTGGCAAAATGTGTTCACTTAGTCTTTGCTCGAGGTTTTGATAATGCCCATTACTTGAACTTAATTATCTTATTATAAACATAGATTTTTTAAATAAAAATACAAATAATATTTTTTTGAATAATAATTCCATAGTTATAAAAAGTAAATCATTGACATCTCCGTTAAAAACGTCAAAAGATGTCTGTTAAACTATAAATCTCTTAACCTTATCATAAATAAATGTAAAATAAAAGAACAAGTTGGATACCATAAAACGCGATTTTTGTAGTTGATATATATATGTTTCCTAGTTTCATGAACATGGAACCCTGACTGATGGCTACCTCTTGTTTTCATTTGAACCTACAGATGGAAATGTCGAGAATTTCAAGGATAAGGTAGAAATAGATGACGAAAACAAGATGGTAACTCTTAGTGCTCTGGAAGGACATTGCCTGGTCTTTACAAAAGCTATAAGGCTAACTTTCAGGTTCTGCCAAAGAGTGAGGGTGGCTCCGTGAAAGTGACTCTGGAATATGAGAAACTCAACGAAAATGTCCCGCCTCCTACTAAGTACCTTGATTTGATTGTTAATATTATCAACGATATTGATGCCCACGACCTCAAGGCTTAAAGTGGACTACACTTCTTTCGCATAATAAGAGAGTTCGGTAGCGATAGTGTTGGTTGCCAAATATATGAATAGTTTCTAATTTCAATAAAAGAGTGATGCCCAAGCTTACTATATAATTTATGATGGTGTTTGTTGCCAAGTATCTAAATAGTAAAGAGGTATATCATGTATTTGATACATGGTGTTTTCTTGAATAGTATGTTACTTTAATAAATAAGTGAAGTTTGTACATTTTTAAACCCCTTAAAATACAAGTTGTTTAACCTAGTTATATAGCAAAGTGATTACTTAGATAAATTATTCAAATCTAGGTCAACACAAGTAAATCATATCAAGTAAACAATGCGGAAAATAAAGAACACAACAATATGATAATCTAGGAAAACCAAACCGGTAAAAAATCTAGGGAGGATTTAACTTAGTTATCCTGAAGATAAAACAAGATCCACTATAAAAGAATTAAAGTTTTACAATAGCAACTTAGACCGCTAACATCCTATTGCTACCTCAAGTAGAAAACTTACTACCACGACCACGTGACAGCTCCGAGTCCATGGACTACCATTTTTTTTTTCTAGATCCACAACATCCACAAGTATACCACTTGTTTTTCTTTAAACTCTTTATGCAACAACTGAAATAATTACCAAGCTCTTGACATCAATCTCGATCTTGGCAACCCTAAATATGTATGAAGGCAAACACCTCTAGATCTTACAAGAGATTCACACATACAGCATAAACAACAAACCTAAAACGTGACTAGGGTTTTTTTATTTATATGAGATATAAAACATAAAACCCTACACGTCAGACGAGATTGGGCTAAGTTGGAAAATTCTGCAAAAAAACATTCTGCACGAGTTTCGATCGATCGAGTCTAATTTTTGATCGATTGAGCCTTGCAAAAATTGAACTGTAATTCCCTACAATCACTCAATTCCAATTTTACATAAACACACACTTTGAGCAGCCTAAATCTAGACTATAAGTTTTGATAATGGTTTTCCAACATATAAATATTTGTTAAGGACATATTTTATGTAGTTGGCTAATTCTTTGACAAAACGCACTTTACTTGTATTTGGATAGATCTAGGATGTGTTTAATACTCAAAGAACATGTTGTTCAAGTTTAGTATTAAATCCATGAAGATTGAACCAAGAAACAAGTGAAGAAAATGTGTTTACTAAAGCTGGACACCTGTTGGACAGCTGCTCGACAGCTGCTCGACCGATAGCTATCTATCGAGGTTTAATGAGGCTCGACAGATACTATCTATCGAGGTTACGGAAATCAGAATTTTTAGATCTGATTTTTGGGCCAGGCTTTTGTATTTGTGTAAGGTTTCTTTTCTCACAACCCTAGGCATATATAGGGCATATTTTAGAGGCCGTCACATAAGAGAATACAAGGAGAACATATGCAAAAGGTGACCTAAGCCTTATTCACTAAAAAAGAAGCTATTGTGTCTTTGCGCCTTAGGATTTTGTAATCAAGTGCTTCTTGATCTTCATTGTTGATGAAGTGAATAACTTTGCAACCAACATCTTCTTTTCTAGTTGGTGATTGAAGTCGCATACTGGGATCCGCGCAATTAATTAGTCACGTACTAGGATTCGTGCATCAAATGGTGAAGTTCATATATTGAAGAGTTCAGAGGTTCTGAAGCGGTAGAAGGTTTTTGCTGTGAGTTCATCTACGGGGATTGTAGAGTCTAGGGACAAAGGTTTTGTACTAGATTTGAAATTTCTCTTTACTATAATGGATTGCTTTTCGGGAAGGTTTCCCCCTAGGTTTTTTACTGTGAAACTGGTTGATTTCATTGGTTTTCCTAGGTCATTATATCTTGTTTTATTTATTTTTCCGTTGCACTTAGTTTTGACATGATGTTGATGTTTATTTGTTTTAACAAGTTTTATGCATAATAAATCTAATTAACAACTTGGGTTTAAAACTTGTTAATTCTATTAATCGGGGTCTAAATTTCCCAACAATATTGAAGTTTTAATACATTAGTTCCTAATTTCATAAAACTTAACAATGTTAAACTCACTATATAATTTATGATATAACTATTTTATAACATGATATGTTACCCATTATAAAGAATAATTCCCTTTTTTCTAATCTTTTGAATAATGATAAAAAATAATTCAAATACTCATTTATTATTTTATTGAGGTGACACCTAATTAGTTTGTAAAATTTATTTATTAAAATTGGTAGCAGTTCTAAGATTTTTTTATATATAGTAAGTGTATGTTTGTTTAGACCCCTTAAAATAGGTTGCTTAACCTAATATATTAATCAAGTGATTACTTAGACTAATTAATCAGATCTAGGTTAAACACAGATAAATCATATCATGCAAAGATGTGCAAAAGTAAATAACACCGCCATATGATGACCCAGGAAAACCAAAGAAACTAATCATTTCAAGGTAAAAATCTAGAGAAGATTTGACCTAACTATCCTCAAGGTAAACCAAATCCACTATAAGAAAATTGAAGTTTTTACAAAAGATTTAACCCTAAATCTTACCTCCAGTAGTAATTTACTGATACGACCACGTGCAAGTTCCAAATCCACGGACTCCTTCTCTTCTTGGATTTAGAGCAACACAAACCACCTTGCTTGCGACTTTGAGATCCCACTCAAAGGTTTCAAATCACCTTCAGTTGTTGATCTTGATGCAGTAACTATGTTTTACCAATGCTTGATTGTAGTTTGGCTCCGGTAGATTCTTGTGTAGTTAGAAGGTACAAAACCTCTCAAATTTCACAAAGAGTAACACACAAGTCTTCTTCAGCATGCTCAAAATGTGGCTAGGGTTTTTCTTTTATATGTAGAGAAGTTTAAGTGAAACCTTAAAAGCTTTTGCGGGCTTTGGGCTTGTTTAAAAATTCTGCAGAAACTATGCCTATAATTTTCGATTAGTCGAGCCTAATTTTCGATCGGTCGAGAAAGGCAGAACTTCACTTTTCTTTTCTACAATTAGCTGGACTTCAAAACTTGAAATAACCTGATTATTGCCTAAACACCTAGACTAGACATGTTTTGTTCTCGGTTTGCCAACACAATACAATAATGATTCTAAATATTTAATTCTAAATCTTTAGTACCTAACAATCTCCCCCTTTAGCAATCCATGACAAAACGCACATACAACATGTAATGCTTAAATCAAAAACTAGCTCAAATACAAATTATTGCCCTAATACAATTCTTACACAACTACTAACTATTAGTTGCTAGTATAGACAGCAGTTGTAGAAAGAATTAACCTATAGTTTCCTGAAACACTGAAAACAAATCATAAATGCATGTGTAGAAAATACAGTATAACACTCTAAATCAAAATTTGAACTTTAAATTCACAAAGCATATAAATAGATAGTGAACACATCAATATGAATAACCTTATAATCATCAACTATCATAATCAATAACCATATCACATCAATGTTTGTGAAGCAAAGACATACACAACAACGATAAATATAGACAAATAAACATAAAACCAAAAAAAAAAAAAAATCCAAATACGTAAAAAAAAAATATACATCAAAAACATCAAAACTCCTCCTTAATACAATAAGCCTACTCCCCCTATGTACAAAAAGTCCTAAACTCTACTCTCCCTTTTTGTTAAGTATTGCCAAAGGCAAAATCAGTCCTCAAAGGGTGGAAGAGGTGGAAAAGAACTCCTGTAGTCTATAATCAACTCTCAATAAGGCAACCTCCATCAACAACTCATCAAGAGGCTGTCCATGAGCAGCCTAAGTAGTCATGATGGATTGAATCATAGCACAGAGTGAAAGCAGAGGAGCAACTGTAGAATCAACATCCTCAGCATCACCAGCAAGATCCGAAGCTGCAGTCAGATCCACGAAAGTCTCCTCAGTAGTAGGCATAGAACCAGAGGTAGTAGTAGCAGCATCTTCTCGTGGTCTCTTGGAAGTCCCAATGCTTTGCTCAGTACCCTTCATCTATGCTTGTCTCTGTCTAATATGCACTAACTCTAGGGGAGGAAAAACTGACAAATCTAAGAACCTCAAAATCCTAAAAATGAACATAGGAAAGAATAACTTATGACTCTTACTCTTACTCCTATAGATATCAATAATGGTTTGTATAAACATGGACAGAAAACACATAGAACCATAAGTAATAAAAGCATAAAGAAAAGCACATCGCTTAATGGGAACAGTATGAGTATGTGAAATGGAATAGATGTTATGACATGTGATCCTTAAGCTCAGTGAACTCAAAAGAATTGATTCTTGGTTCGGAACCCCAAGAAACAGGACGACCACAAAAAAGAGACATCATATCATCAACTGCAGGAAACTCGGTGTATGGATATGTGAGTTTACGAACTAAAGACACTCCTAAAGCCTCAAAAATAGTTTGTTTAGTGATGCTAAACTCCTGAACACGGTTCTAGAAAGTCAAATAATGACCATCTGTAACCTCAGAATAGATAGAGAGATTAGAATAAAACTCTCAAATCAAGGCTGCCGAAGGAGGATCAGACACCTCACACAAGGAAACTCAATTCCTAGACACGAAGTTCCTACAAATAGAAGGATCTAGCTCACTCAACACTATCTCCCTCTCACCCCAAATAGACCTATGCTTAGTCAAGGTCTCATATGTTTCCTCACACTTAGCTAACAGAAACTGATCTCTATCACCTAAGGCTAAACCTGAAGAGGAAGACCCAGGGTTCCTATTGGCTCTAGCTTTGAATTTCCTACCAACCTTAGGAGCCATGAATAAGAATCAGAAACAAGGAAAACAAGAAAAACCAAGGGCAAACTGCAAAAGAAAGATTAGAGACAAGATAACACGCAATTTGAAAAAAAAAAACTATATGATGCATGATCTAATGCTCTTAAACAGTTTAAATCCATCACAATTTATAAAATTGACAAAGGAAGTTTAAGAATTTTAGAAAATCCCCAATTTTGAAAAACCTAATTCTCAAAAATCCTTAGTTTGACCAATTGAACAACACAACAAGTACAAAACAAGTTATAATTATTCAATCTATAAATATAAAAAGCCAATTTTTCCCAATTTCACAAAATCCCCAATTTCTTAAGAATTAAGAACCCTAATTTTGAAATTTTCAATTAAATACAAATTTTTTGAAATTAAAGTATGTGAAACATGTTTAAATGATGCATGAACAAAAACCCATGGTTTAGAATTGATCAAAAACCCCAAAATTTGAAATATGCGAAAATCCCTAAAAATTTCATGAAAAATGCATGTAATCATTTAAAAAGATGAAAAAGAAAGGATAAAAGAGTCTTACCTTAAGTGTATGAAGAAAACCTTTGAATCCTTGACCACAAAAATAATAAAAAATTTGAGAAGAAGGATCGAGAGAGGAATCAAAGAGATAGACAAAAAGCTCTTTTGAAAAAGTCAGATCTGATTCCTATATGTTTTTAAAATTCAAAATCCGATTAGTCGAGAGGAATCAAGTAGGAATCAAAATACACATGAAAACAGGCTCAACTAATTGAAAGGAATCAAGTAGGAATCGAAGGAACCCAAGAATTTATAAATAAAAAGCTATTTTTCTCCTTCCCATTTCGATCGGTCGAATTTCAAAGAGAGAAATTTTGAAAAATTCTGGAAATAATTCCTGCAGAATAATTTGAAAATTTGTTTTCATGATATGGCATGAATGTTCATGACTTTAAATGATCTTTACAATCAAATTTTTCAAAGACAAAAAAAAAAAAAAAAAAGAACCTTAACTTTTTGAAATTTCCTATCTCTTTTCTTCTCTCACACCTAAAAAAAATGCATTAAACACTTAAAGAAGTTTAATTTTGGTAGGCCACGAAACATAACACACAATCACATGTACCAAATTTAACAAAGTTTTGCTTGTGTTGTGTGCAACTAGCAAGTGCATGAGATACTCACAAGGTGATATGTAAACAGGGAATAAACATACTTTCTATATTATTCATCACATAAGTTTGAAACTGACTATCATCTAAAGAGTTGCATTATATAACTTCTACATCTCCTAGAAAACACGATTGCAACCATGCAATTTAATTCTTCTTTTTTTTTTTTTTTTTTTTTTTTTTTTTTTTTTCTTTTAAAGCATATTTTTCTTAGTTTTTCATTTTTCTTTTTGCTTCTTTTAACTAATGTACAATAACACCTTTAAGAATTTTGCTATACAAGCGCTACACCTTATCGAGTACAGCTTTTATGATTTGCACACGGATGTTCATGATTGGCGAGTAACAGTGGTGAGATGGTTATTTATGTCTTTCTCCTAGGATTTTGTAGTCCTT
The DNA here is from genome assembly GCF_040712315.1 of Castanea sativa. Taxonomy (NCBI): domain Eukaryota; kingdom Viridiplantae; phylum Streptophyta; class Magnoliopsida; order Fagales; family Fagaceae; genus Castanea; species Castanea sativa. Next base: position 21,567,371 of record NC_134015.1, on the reverse strand, counting down.
ACTATCAAAAGTATGTAACTTCAAAATCAAGAGCATGTGTTTAAAAACCATGAACAACTCACACAATATAAGCACTACATGGCACAAACTAGCAAAGTGCAGAAAAATAAAGCTTATCAAAGTTAAACAAGGTACACAGTCATGAAATGCAAATTTCATAGGCCAACCTCAATTACACATCTTGAAGATGTATAATACAAAAAACCCTTTTTTTCTGATTTTCTTTTTTTTTTTTAAAAAAAAAAACTAAAAAACATGAAACAAAAAAAAAAAAAAAAAAAAAATCCTAGAATGCAATGTATGAATGTTATGCAAATGCAATCCTAAAAAAACAGTTTTGGTCACAAGAAATAGAAAGAATTAGCACAGGGGCCATGTCATACAAACTCACTGAGATTGAGTCTTTCGCATCCAGCCCCTTTTAGATGCAAACTTGGAGTTGGGATTTGTCCTAATTTTAGCTCCAGTATTGGTATAAAGGTTAACAACCTTCACCAACTCATGAATAAATGCAACAGGATCTTGTGCTTTTGGCACAGTCACTTTTTTTTTGTTGGGGAGATTGCTTTAAAGCTTGCAACTTAAAGCAATTTGGTTTAGTATGCCCAGCTCTACCACAAAAGTGACAAAACCACTGAGGTTTGTGGTTTTTCTTGCTTCCAGAATGATTAGAATTTTTTGTTTCAGACTCACTTAGATCTACCCTAGTTCTTCTAGAAGCAGGAGCTACTTCCTTAGGAGCCTTAGCATCAGAAAGAGTATGACGAACAACAGAAGATGTTGTAGCATGTACAAACTTAGGAGGATTCACTACAGTAGTAGATCCATTCTCAACAAACCCTAGACCTGTCTTATCAGAAACAGACTTTTGAACAAGCAACATCTCATCTATTTTAGAGGTAAAAGTTCTATCTATTTGTTCTCTAGCAACAAATAATTCTAATTCTAAACTTTTAACATTTTCAAGCAAAGACATGTTCTCAATCTTAATAGAGTTTAAGAGTTCATTAGCATCAAACAACTTTAACAAAAAAAAATTTCCTTTATTGTTTAAGAGTGTTTATCTTTTTCAACCTTGATTCAACACTCATAGCATCTTTAGCTACTATCTTGCAAAGCTTGCTATAAGCTTCCTGCAAATCTGCATTCTTAGAAAGTTCCCCATCAAAAGGTTTCTCATCAGCAGTTTCAATTTCACTTACTACAGCAGTAGTAGTGAAAGCCATGAAGTTTTCTTCTTGATCATTTTCAGACTCATGATTAGAAACTTCATCATCACTCAAAGTAACAGTCATAACCTTAACTTTTGATCTTAAGAAAGTTGGACACTCAGATTTCATATGACCGTAACCCTGACACCCATAACACTGTTGTTCTAAAGAATTATTTGAAGATTGACCTACTTTTTATTTTTATTTTTCAGCATTATTGTTTTTGACAGAGTCATTCTTCTTCACATTTTTAGGGTATGTTTAGTAACTATTTTTTCCCCTTATTTTCCGTTTTTAAAATTAATTTTCTACTTTTGAGACTAAAAACTCAATTTGGCAACCCAAAATGGACAGAAAATAAAAACTATTCTCAAAACTTAATTTGTGAAGGAAACTGAAAACATGCAAAATGCTGTTTTCAGTTTATAATTTTCAAGAGTTTATGAAAACACATATTTAATTGAATGAATTTGTCCCTTTTAATGAGTTAGCATTAGAGTTTAAATCCTAGTAACAATATATTTTAGTATTTTCTACTTTTTTTCTTCAAAAAACTATCTTTTTAATTTTAACTAACCAAACATGTTTTTGATTTCGAAAATACAAGAAAAATGTTTTTTCTTTTTACTCCCAAAAACAAGTTTTTGAAAATATAAATTAAAGATTGTTACCAAACATAACCTTAGTATCAACATTGTTTCTATTTCTTGCCCTCCTATTATTATTTCTCAGAAAATTTCTAAAGTTCTTAGTAAGATAAGCAATCTCAGTAGATGAGAGTTTATCATCAAATCCACAATCATCAACAGATTTTAAAGCCATAGATTTGGATTTATTAGTCTTCAGTAAATCAGATTCATAGGACTAAAGAGATCCTACAAGTTCATCTACAGGGATAAAGTCAACATCTTTACTTTCAGTTATGGCAGTCACTTTAGATCTAAAATCTTCAGTCAAAGATCTAAAAATTTTCCTAGCAATTTTAGGTTGATCATAAACTTCACTTAAATTAAAAGTAGATTTGAAAATATCATTCAACTTAGCATAGAATTCATCAAAAGATTCATCATCAGGCATTCTAATACTTTCAAATCTAGATGTCAACTACTGCCTTAGTGCCCTCATGCACTGTTTGCAAGATATTCCATGCAGTGTGAGCAATCTCCACATTTAAGATTCTCTTAAATTCTTTGATAGAAACAACATTGAATATCGCATTCATAACCTTGCTATTGAAGCTTGCTTCTTCCTTTTGGGCAGTAGTCCATTCACCAATAGTAGTAGTTGGTCTTTTCCAACCATTCTCAACAAACAACCACACTCTCTCATCAATGGATTTCAAGAAGGCTTTCATCTTTACTTTCCAATAAGCATAATTATTTCCATCAAAGTGTGGGGGGATTACTAGAGAGTGACCGTATTCCATGACAGCAGGGGTCGAGGATCAACTCTAGGTTGAGAACCTATAATTAAGAGCTAACCTATTCTGATACCACTTGTATGTTTGTTTAAACCTCTTAAAACAGATTGTTTTACCTAATATATTAATCAAGTGATTACTTAGATTAATTATTCAGATATAGGTTAAACACAAATAAATCATATCATGCAAGATGCAAAAAAGTAAATAACACCACGACATGATGACCTAGGAAAATCAAAGAAACTAACCGTTTCAAGGTAAAAACTTGGAGAGGATTTGACCTAACTATCCTCAAGGTAAACCAAATCCACTATAAGAGAATTGAAGGTTTTACAAAATATTTAACCCAATATCTAATGCTACCTCCAGTAGTAACTTACTGACACGATCACGTGCAAACTTCGAATCCACGGACTCTTTTTCTTCTTGAATTTACGGTAACACAAGCCGCCTTGCTTGTGACTTTGAGACCCCACTCAAAGGTTTCAGATCACTTTCAGTTTTTGATCTTGATGCAACAATTATGTTCTACCAATACTTGATTGTAGTTTTGGCTCTAGTAGATTCTTGTATAGCTAAAAGGTATAAAACCTCTCTAATCTCACAAAGAGTAACACATAAGTCTTCTTCAGCACGCTCAAAACGTGGCTAGGGTTTTTCTTTTATATGTAGAGAAGTTTAAGTGAAAATCTAAATGTTTTCGTGGGCTTTGGGCCTGTTTAAAAATTCTGCAGAAACTGTGCCTGCGATTTTCAATCGGTCGAGCCTAATTTTCGATCAGTCAAGAAAGGTAGAACTTCACTTTTCTTTTCTGTAATTAGCTGGACTTCAAAACTTGAAACAACCTTATTTAAGCATTGTCTAAACACCTAGACTAGACATGTTTTATTCTCAATTTGCCAACACAATACAATAATGATTCTAAATATTTAATTCTAAATCTTTAAAACCTAACAATAAGATTTACTTATTTAGTCTATTTTACAACTTTAACCACTCATTTATCGAAGCTTTCTATCTTAATTAAAGATGATAAATGAGTGGTTAAATTCGTATCGAAATCATCATTATCATTTTGATACATCTGTTGCTGCCGTAGATTTTTAATTGCAAGTGCTTAAGACGTAAATTGGGTGGATGGACAATGGAACTCTACACGCTTAGTTCAACTTAAGTTTCAAATGATGTCTAACAATTAGGTATGACATATGCAGTGTTGTTAATAAATATTAGGCGAAAGTAATTTTTTTGTCCCTGCATTTTTGGGTCACTTTGGTCTTTACATTTTGATATTAGTAAATTTGGTTCTTACTATTTTCAACTTATAGTCAATTTGATCCATACATTCTAGTAACGAATATACTGGTACATGTTATTTTCAATTTGCAGTTAATTTGGTGTTTGTCATTTTCAATTTTGTAGTCATTTTGGGTCTAAATCTGGATTTGTTTTAGTTACTGAGTTGACATGTGCGTGTCTACCAGAGTTGGGCTTTGGTAAATTTGATTTGTGTTTTTGTGTCTGGTTGCCAAGAAAGTGCAAAAGAAGCTGTCAATTGATGGTAGAGACCAAATTGACTGCTACCAAAATATAAAAATTAAATTAATTATGACCCCAAAATATAATGACCAAAGTAGTATTCTCTTAATTTCATCAAGCAAGAGAAAAAATAATTGTGATTTTATTTGAAGCATTTTGAATGCATGATATTGGCAATCATCCAAAGTAATAAATTTTCTTAATTTCTAATCAATTTATGGTTAAGGTTAGTAGAAATGAAAAATTCATATGCACACCACTGTGCACCTTTAGCACAATGGTCACTTTATAAGTATAAGTGTTTATGGGGTATGGCGGGCAAAAACCGGGATTCAAGTTTTCAGAATGGAATATATACACTTAGATTAGACTAGCGTAGAATTTCTACTTTGTTTAAAAGAAAAAAAAAATCAACATATGCACACCATTGTAAGTGCACAATTGCACCTGAACCCAAGAACAGCTATGGGCTCAGGCCCAATGAGCCTTCAACAATATAAATTTCTAGAGTGTGGGCTTGAAACCCAGGTTAGAAGTATTGAGGATTTGATAACAATTCCAAAGCTAAAAACATTTATTAACAACAAACAATTATTGCAAATAAACCTCCTCGGACGTAAGCCGAGAACTCCTTTTCTATTATTTCTCTTTTCTTTCTTTTTTCCGTTCCAAAAAGAAAATCCCCCTCTATTGTTCTAAGTTCCCCTTTAAATACCTCTCTTTCTGATACTTTGTCCACGTGTTGTTCTCACCCCCTTCCCCCTAGATATTTTTCTCCTTAGTGCCTCTGGATAGTGACCAGAAGTTTCCTTTCCACTGTTCAGGGGTCACTTCCCCATTAATGCGGCCAGGGAGGTAGGTGAAGAGTCTTTAATGTGGAAGTGGCAGCCTTTATCTTTGGTATTTCTCAAATATCGGTGCTTCTAGGACATTCAAGGATTCACCCCTTTTAACCATTGGTCTTCACCGAGTCATCCCTTAACCTTTATAATGAAGTCCCTGGTTCTCCCATACCCGTCCGAGGAGCAAATCACCCTTCGGATGATCCTCGGATCCTCGGCGTATGGGCCGACCCGTAGTACTAACAAAATCTTAACCCAAGAGCAGGTCGGCCCTCCTTAGCATGGCCCAAAGGCCTATATACCCACCGGGGTTGTTTCACTCCCCACAATAGCCCCTCAAAACTCTAATTTTCAACATCCGAGGAGAAAAATAGGGTTTTGATCCGATGAGAACTAACTCTGCATACTTTGTGAATGATTGCACGTGTGGAAACCGTTTCGCGTTCCAAAAGACGCCACTTGGCGGTTTTATTTTCAAAAACGCGCGCATTTATTACTATAAGTTACACCTTGTCCCCCACGTTCAACGGTGAGATGGGCATCCAACGGTCCTCGTTATTTCACGAAAATTTGGGCGGGACAAATATAATTTCGAGGCCGCTTTCCGCAAACCGTGACGCTTCGGGAACCTGCGCCTTCATTTAATTCATCAGGGACTAATCCCATCAAAACATCAGTAAACATACTTTACCCGCAGAAAACCGTGGAAATTTGCACAACTTGAGATTCGTAAGTTTTTTATTTTTCTTTTCTTAACCTTTTCTCCTCGGATCTTGTCCTCGGCTATCCTTGTAGACATTTTCCCTTTTAGAGTTTAGTCTTTCGTCCCTCTCTGATGGGAAAATTTAAGTGTCTAGTTGATACCGCCGCTGGAATGGAAGGCTTCAGAGCCAAGTATCACATTCCCGACGATGTAGGTTTAAAATATTGCCCGGCGGAAGCCGTGGCCGGCTCTAGAAAGGCCAGAGAGGTTATCATCCCAATGGTAGCCTTTGTAGAGGGTGGGATGACCCTCCCAATGAAGCCTGTAACTAGGGAGTACCTCCGCAACCACCGGTTGTGTCCCGATCAGTGCACCTCAAACGTTTTTAGAGTTTTGGGTAGCGTCGATGCTCTAAACGAGCAAATGGGTCTAAACCTCACCTGGCACGATGTCGTCTTTTCCGTACGAGTGCCATAAACTCACCAATGTAGGTTACTACATTAAATCCCGCTCCGAGCGTCGTTAGGCTAATCTCCCGTACGCCCAAATCCAACAAAGGCATGAAGGATGACTACCCGATCATCTCACGGGAACCGGCACGACGGCCTCCAGCTTGCCCGATTGAGTGGGGAGATCCGGGGTGCGACACCTTCGGATTAACCTCCCCACCGCACAACTTCCTCTAACCCTCACACAAAAGCGGAGTCCCATGTATTCATGTTTATTTAAGTTTATTATATGTTGTGTGAATCTGACCATGTTCGTTTGCTTTGATGTTTTTCTTTGCAGATAAGCAACACGTGCGCCCACGCTTGAGCCACTGCAACGTTGCAGATCTAAACCGAGTACTGCGCTCCGAGGTGTTTGTCAGCGAGGACCTACAACTCAGGACTGCTCATCTGATTCTGGGGTACGATCCCATTTCTTCGGACTTCCAGGAGATAGAAAACGCCATAGTCGCGGGTGACCAAAGGCGAAAGAGGATAAACGTAGCCCGGCCCCACTTTTTGGACGATCACGATCTCCCTGACGCACCTCACACCGTTTTGTACACACAGCCCATAGCGGCGATCCCCCTCACCGTGCACTCTCAGGGCATTGCTGTCCTAGAGGAGCGAGTGTCCTCTTCAAACACTTTGGACAAGGAGATAAAACATTTCCAGCTCGAGGACTCTCCACGACCTCGCGGAAACCCATTTGTTATCCTCTCCGATGAGGAGGAAGAAGAAGCCGAGGCCTCTGGGATCGCGGGTCTAGTGATAGCGCGTCTAGAAGACAGTTCAATCGAAGAAGAAATGGACAAGCTTAAGGATCTCATGACCGATAGAGGTGCCCGAGTGGCAAAGAAAGGAGCAAAAGGGGCCCAAGCTCCCCCTGCTTTGCCATCACCCCCTCCGTCAGCCGAGACAAAACCTCCCACAGATGATTCTAAGAAGAAGAGAAAGGTGGACGCCGAGGGGGCTGGTGGGGAGAAAGCAAAGAAACTAAAACAGCAACCGCCGCTGGCCCAACAACAGAAGCCGGACAAAGGCAAAGGGCGCGCCCGCTCAGTTGAGAGTGGGGAGATCAGGGAAGTGGCCGAGGTACGACGAGCACCACCACCTGGTCTCCCGACTTGAGGCCGGACGACGCCCTATTCCCTGCCCTCCGGCATCGGGGCGGTCCAACAAGGCCACGCCCACCATCTAGCCGAGGTGTTGGAGCGTCCTCTTCGTTGCCCAAGGATATGGAATCCTTGGAGAAGATGGAGCCGGCCAACAGCTGTTCCTCTCAGCGAAAAGGGGTTTAGCTGCGGTAAGTTCCACCTCGCACTTATGTTACGTATTTATTTATAAACACTTTACCGCATTGACCCTCTAACATTTTTGCAGTCCATCCAAGAGGTTTTTGCGGCCGAGAAGTTCGTGGAGGATTCTCGAAAGAGCGCTGGGATGGAGCGGGGAGTTAAGACAAGAGGCGAAAGGTCTCCTCGGACCAGCCCCGGCGCAGAGAGAGCTCACTTTACTGCTGGCCGACCTGAAAAAAGAGAGAGACGGCGATAAGGCCAGCTTGAAGACGATGGGGAGTCAAGTAGAGGGGCAGCATAAGCTCCTCCGTCAAAAGGATGACGAGCTTGCCCAAGTCCAACAGGCACGCTCCGACTTGGAAAAGGAGCTTACACGGGCGAAAGAGGAAGCTCACGCCCACAAGCATGCCCTAGAGGCCGCGAAGAAGACCAGTTATCAGGAGGGGGTTATCAAAACGCAAGAGGAGCTGACAGAGGCTTTTGCGGCCTTGTGCCGTGAGTACTGTCAGCAGGTCTGGGGGGAGGCCATGAATGCAGCAGGGGTTCCTCAAGTTTCCGAACTGAGGAAGCCCGAGAACATTTGGCTTCCCCTAGACATACAGGAAATTGAAGACCCTCCTGTTCCTGACTCTCCTGCTCTTCCTCCTGTGGTGCAAGAGCTTGCTCCTACTCCTGAGAACTGAAGGTTCCCATAAAGAGAAGGACAAGTGTGACGGTGCCGAAAAGTAGGAAGTCCCCGGCGTGAGCCCCTCATTCCTTCAACGAGACAAAGGGAAATGTGCCTTGTCGACCTTTGAATTGGAATTGAAGAGTACCGAGGCCCAGACTGGCAGCAGCTCCCTTCAAGACCCCCTTCCCTAGTTTAGGGCCTAGTCTAGGAAGTTTTTTGTACTCCCCTTCCTTGTATATAATTAATGAAAAACATTTTTATTCGGCTTTCAATATTGTTGCCTTTGTTTTGCTTTATTCTTCTTGTGTTTGCCACGAAAGTTCACAATAACAAATAGTTGACAGGGAAAACAGAATAAATATGACTCCACCATGCAAACCATTAGGACTTCTAAATTGCCACATAACCTTAGATATTAAATAATGTCACAGTGTAGATAACTCACATAACCTTAGATGTTAAACCTTTGTAGCCTGACGTATTACTTTCAGTAGGGCGTAAGGTCCAAAGACCATTCCTCACAAGAATCGATTTGTCACTCAAAAATGAAGAACTTAAGATCCAAATTAACGAATGGAGAGATAATAATTTCCCTATAACATGTGATAAGAGTAAGAACAGTGATACAATTTGCGGTCCGAGGACTGTACTTAGACAAGTTCCTGTTTGATTCTTAACAGTTGTAACTTCAAACGTGAATTTTCCCAAAGTAGGAGGTCCGAGGACCCGGCATAACTAAGGTTCTGTTTAACAAATGAAAAGATATCAATTTCCACAAGGTTTGTGGTCAGAGAACTACACTTAACCAAGTTTCCGTTTGATTCTTAAGAGTAGTAACTTCAAATGTTAATTTTCCCAAAGTAGGAGGTCCGAGGACCCGGCATAACTAAGGTTCTGTTTAACAAATGAAAAGATATCAATTTCCACAAAGTTTGTGGTCTGAGGACTACACTTAACCAAGTTTCTGTTTGATTCTTAAGAGTAGTAACTTCAAATGTTAATTTTCCCAAAGTAGGAGGTCCGAGGACCCGGCATAACTAAGGTTCTGTTTAACAAATGAAAAGATATCAATTTCCACAAGGTTTGTGGTCCGAGGACTACACTTAACCAAGTTTCTGTTTGATTCTTAAGAGTAGTAACTTCAAATGTTAATTTTCCCAAAGTAGGAGGTCCGAGGACCCGGCATAACTAAGGTTCTGTTTAACAAATGAAAAGATATCAATTTCCACAAGGTTTGTGGTCCGAGGACTACACTTAACCAAGTTTCTGTTTGATTCTTATGGATAGTAGTTGGAAACTCTTGCGATATTTACAACTTTGAACTGATTACAAACAAAAACACACTTTATTAATAATAATACCTTCGCAGGTTATTTACATTCCATGGGCGTGGTACAATTCTTTCATCTAGATCAGCTAGCCGATACGACCCTATACCTGCTACTGAAACAATTCGATAGGGGCCTTCCCAGTTTGGTCCGAGCTTACCCCAAGCTGGGTTCCTTGAAGTGCCCACAACCTTTCTTAATACAAGATCCCCAGGCGCTAGTGGCCTTAGCTTCACGTGGACATCATATCCCCGTTTAAGTTTTTGTTGATAATAAGCCATCTGGACCATGGCTGCCTCGCGTCGTTCTTCAAGTAAGTCAAGATCTTTCTCCAGGAGTCCATCGTTGCTATGGGGGTTAAAAGAACTCGTCTTCAGGGTGGGAAAGCCAAATTCTAAGGGTATCACCGCCTCGGCTCCATAAGTCATAGAGAATGGTGTTTCTCTAGTGGACCTACGCGGTGTGGTCCGATACGTCCACAGGACATGTGGGAGTTCTTCCACCCATCTGCCTTTCGCGTCGTCTAACCTTTTCTTCAGCCCACTGACTATGACCTTGTTAACGGCCTCGGCTTGTCCATTTCCCTGAGGATAAGCTGGGGTGGAATATCTCGTTTATGATGCTCATATCACCGCAATACTTCCTAAAAGCTTTGCTGTCAAATTGAACACCATTGTCTGATATAAGTGTATGTGGTATTCCAAATCTAGTGACGATGTTCTTCCACACAAACTTCTTGGAATCAACGTCTCTAATGTTTGCCAGGGGCTCCGCCTCGACCCATTTAGTAAAGTAATCCGTTCCTACAAGCAGCCATCTTTTGTTACTGTTTGCCCTCGGAAATGGCCCAACTATGTCCAATCCCCACCGTGGGAAGGGCTGCGGATCGGAAAGGGGTTAAGAACTCCTCCAGTTGATGAATGTTAGGAGCGAACCTCCGGCATTGATCACATTTCCTAGTGTAGTCTTGAGCCTCCTTGCATATTGGGCCACCAATAACCCCGAGTCGAGCTAGCGTGGCGAAGGATCTTCCCCCAGTGTGGCTGCCACAAATCCCTTCATGCAGTTCTTCCAAAAGCCCTTCCGTTAAGTCAGGGTGCACACATAACAAGTACGGTCCTGAAAAGGAGCGTTTATACAATTTCTGATCCTCGGACAACCAGAAGCGTGGTGCCTTTCGACGTATCTTATCAGCTTCAGATTTGTCCTCGGGAAGGATGCCATTCTTAAGAAAAGACACGACCGGGTCTATCCAACTAGGCCCAGGCCTTATCAGATGAATGCGAGGCGCGTTGACAACGGTAAGAGTGGGTTCTAGCAAATCCTCGACGAGGATAACCCTGGGCACGCCTTGAGCTGAAGACGTTGCCAGCGTGGCTAAGGAGTCTGCATGGGTATTTTCGCTTCGAGAGATGTGAGCTAAGATGAAGGAATCAAATTCAGTTTGCTGACGCTTGACCTGGGCCAAATATTCCTGCATCCGCGGATCTCTAGCCTCCATGGTCCCCGTGACCTGGCCGACCACCAACTGAGAGTCCGAGAACACGTGGATTTCCTTGCCACCCATCCTGCGTACCATTTTCATGCCCAATAAGACTGCTTCATACTCGGCTTCATTATTAGTAGCTAAGAATGCCAATCTCAGAGATTTTTCGAAGACAATTCCCTCAGGGGACATCAAGACGAGCCCAACACCTGACCCTTTTTGATTAGCTGCCCCGTCCACATACACTTTCCAAGTCGGAGGAACTGTAGCTGTGATCACACCAACTGATTTCTCATCAGCACGCGCCTCTTTCAGAGTTTCTTCCAGCAATGGTTCGGTAAACTGAGAGTCCGAGAACACGTGGATTTCCTTGCCACCCATCCTGCGTACCATTTTCATGCCCAATAAGACTGCTTCATACTCGGCTTCATTATTAGTAGCCAAGAATGCCAATCTTAGAGATTTTTCGAAGACAATTCCCTCAGGGGACATCAAGACGAGCCCAACACCTGACCCTTTTTGATTAGCTGCCCCGTCCACATACACTTTCCAAGTCGGAGGAACTGTAGTTGTGATCACACCAACTGATTTCTCATCAGCACGCGCCTCTTTCAGAGTTTCTTCCAGCAATGGTTCGGTAAACTGAGAGTCCGAGAACACGTGGATTTCCTTGCCACCCATCACACGTACCATTTTCATGCCCAATAAGATGCTTCATACTCGGCTTCATTATTAGTAGCCAAGAATGCCAATCTTAGAGATTTTTCGAAGACAATTCCCTCAGGGGACATCAAGACGAGCCCAACACCTGACCCTTTTTGATTAGCTGCCCCGTCCACATACACTTTCCAAGTCGGAGGAACTGTAGCTGTGATCACACCAACTGATTTCTCATCAGCACGCGCCTCTTTCAGAGTTTCTTCCAGCAATGGTTCGGTAAACTCTGCCACTAAGTCAGCGAGAACCTGGCCCTTCACAGAGGTGCGAGGCTTGTATTTAACGTCAAAAGCCCCCAGGATGGTCCCCCACTTTGCTACCCTGCCCGAGTAATCAGCGCTACGTAGCACTGCCTTGAGAGGCAATTGGGTAAGAACCACCATAGTATGGGACTGAAAATAATGAGGAAGCTTTCGTGTAGCATGAACTACAGCTAGAAGCACTTTCTCCAAGGGTAGATAACGCATATCGGCATCATTTAAAGACTTACTAACGTAATATACCGGTCTTTGCACACCGTTATCATCCCTTATGAGGACAAGGTTGACCGCGTGGACGGCCACGGCCAAATAAGCGGACAAAATCTCATGTGCCTCCGGGCGAGAGAGAATGGGTGGCCGAGAGAGATATCGCTTAAGCTGTTGGAAAGCTAACTCGCAGTTCTCGGTCCATTGAAACCCTTTCCACTTGTTCAACAACTGAAAGAAAGGACGACATCGGTCAGCTGACCGAGATATAAATCTGTTCAAGGCGGCAATCATTCCGGTTAATTTCTGGATTTCTTTTGGGTTCCGAGGAGGCTGCAAGTCCTGAATAGCCTTAACCTGTGCTGGGTTTACCTCTATGCCTCTATGAGTGATCATGTACCCCAAAAAATTTCTAGACCCAACGCCGAAAGAGCATTTTGAGGCATTAAGGCGCAGCTTGTACTTTCTTAACACCTGAAAGGTGTCAGCCAAGTCTCTCACGTGTGAGGGTATTGTTTTGCTCTTAACCACCATATCATCCACATATACTTCAACGGTCTTTGCTGTTCGAACATTCTAGTCATCATCCTTTGGTAGGTAGCCCCAGCATTCTTCAAACCAAATGGCATGACCTTATAATGATAATTCCCCGTCGGAGTAATGAAGGCAATCTTCTCTTGATCCTCCAATGCCAAGGGAATCTGGTGGTAACCCTGGAAGGCGTCCAAAAAACTCATCCGAGGATGTCCGACAGTGGCATCCACCAGTTGATCAATACGCGGCATTGGGAACGAATCTTGGGACAGGCCTTGTTCGCATTAGTAAAGTCCACACATACCCTCCACGTTCCATTCTTCTTTTTAACAACAACTGTATGGGCCACGACCACTCGGGGTAGAAAACTTTTGATAGCCCCGGCCTTTCTTGAGTTTAAGCACCTCTTCCTTCACGGCCTCGAATGTTCTGCGGAAAGAACGCCGAGGTGGCTGCCTTCTCGGAACAATAGCTGGGTTGACATTTAAATGATGACAAATGAAGCTCGGATCGACGCTTGGAGCTTCGTAAGGATCCCACGCAAAAACATCAATATTGTCCTTCATAAATTCTAACAATTCGATCTTCTCTTGGTGTGGCAAAAGTATGCCGACTTGGAAGAACCTCTCTGGGTAATCGGCTACTGGAAACTTCTCTAACTCCTCACAATGTGTCTCCTCTCCTGTCACCATTCCAGATGCATTAGGAGCTGTTAACTGCTATAAGTCTTTGGTTATTAAAGCCGAAGACTCGGCTTCTGTCTGATGCAGTACTGCAGCCGATATGCACTGCCTGGCCACCGATTGGTTGCCGAGGATTTCCTCAACACATTACCCCGAGGGGAATTTAACTTTAACATGCAAGGTAGAGGAGACAGCCCCCAGAGCGTGCAGCCAAGGTTTGGCAAGGATGGCCGTGTATGGAGAGTACACATAAACGACAATGAAATTCACTTCCACCGTTTCTGATCCGGATTGAACGGGCAAACGGATCTATCCCCTCGGCACAACAGCTCTCCCTTCGAAGCTTATAAGTGGCGAGTCATAGGGAGTAAGATCTTCCAGCTTCAGTCTTAACCCTGTAAATAGATCAGGGTACATGATATCTGCACCGCTGCCCTGATCTATCATCACCCTCTTCACATCATAATTCCCTATCCTAAGAGTGACCACAAGAGCATCATCATGAGGCTGAATGGTACCAGCCTTATCCTCCTCGGAGAATCCCAAGATGGGCAAAATGGCCTTCAATCTCTTTGGCCTGCAGCCTGCCTCCTCGGCCTGAGAATGGGAAACTGCCATCACCCTGGTGGGAGCCGAACCGGTCCTGCCAGGTGCAGCAAAAATAACATTAATTGTTCCTAAAGCCGGCCGAGATGAATTATTCCTCTGATTGTTTGAGCCAGATTGACTGCCCGGCCCGCTAGGTTGGCACAAGTGTTGCTTCAGTTTTCCTTCACTGACAAGCTGCTCGAAGTGGCTCCAAAGGGTCCGACAATTCTCGGTAGTGTGGCCCACATCCTGATGGTATTGGCAGAAAAGGTTCTGATTCCTCTTCGCAGGGTCTCTTGCCATCTTACCAGGCCATTTGAAGAAGGGTTCCTTATGAACTTTCTCCAGCAGCTGATGTACTGGTTCTCGGAACACAGTGTTCACGGCCGGAGGTGCTGCCGAGCCGGACTGCCCAACGTAATCTCTCCTCGGCCTGTTATTGTGGTACTTGTCCGACCTGAAATCCCTTTTCTCCTGCGGGATAACCTTCTCCTTACCCTTTCGTTGCTGTTGATCTTCCTCCACTCTCTTGTACTCGTCAATACGGTCCATAAGGCGACGTACACTGCGGACGGGCTTTTTAGTCAAAGACTTTCTCAGGTCGTGATCAGTAGGAAGGCCTACCTTAAAGGTATTAAGCGCCACCTCATCAAAGTCGCCATCTATGTCATTAAACATCTCCCAGTAACGGTCGGAGTATGCTTTCAACGTCTCCCCTTCCCTTATGGTCATGGATAACAGAGAGTCCAATGGCCGAGGTACTCTGCTACACGTAATGAACCGCGAAATGAATGCTCTAGTAAGCTCCCCAAACGAACCTATAGACCCCGATTTAAGGCCGTTGAATCACCTCATAGCAACAGGTCCCAGGCTAGAGGGGAAAACTTTACACATCAGGGTCTCGTTGTGAGAGTGCACCGCCATCCTCTGGTTAAAGTGACTCACGTGCTCCATCGGATCAGTCCGGCCATTGTAAATGGTAAAAGTGGGCTGGATAAACCTCCTAGGAAGCCTTCCTTTCTCAATCCTTCGTGTAAACAGAGATTTGGAGAGTTGGTGCAACGCCCTACTCATAGCATCGTTGCCTAAGCCCCTAGAATGAAGCTTCTTACGTCCGCGAGTTGGCTGGTCGTCCTCCTCACCGGAGGACGTTGCACTGGTGGGGGAGCGCGACCTTGAGCTGTAGCCACCTCCCCTATCCTCCTCTGAGGAATGATTAGATGAGGACGGTGAAAACCTACGTTTAGCACGGCGTAACTTTCTCTTCAAACGATTGATTTCCTTCTGCATGGATTTAGAACCCTCCTCGTGGGTGGTGCCACCCCCACCATGAGTATGGCTAGCGCCTGGGTATTCTGTATGGACACTTCCCTCACGATCCCTTCGACGTTCAAGACGTTCGAAATGATCTTCCAGTCGTGATCCCTGTGATTCTGCATGGTGAGAACCTAAGCCTGCCATCCTATCCCCACTTCTTCTAGACTAGGTTTCCCACAGACGGCGCCAATTGTAAGTGCACAATTGCACCTGAACCCAAGAACAGCTATGGGCTCAGGCCCAATGAGCCTTCAACAATATAAATTTCTAGAGTGTGGGCTTGAAACCCAGGTTAGAAGTATTGAGGATTTGATAACAATTCCAAAGCTAAAAACATTTATTAACAACAAACAATTATTGCAAATAAACCTCCTCGGACGTAAGCCGAGAACTCCTTTTCTATTATTTCTCTTTTCTTTCTTTTTTCCGTTCCAAAAAGAAGATCCCCCTCTATTGTTCTAAGTTCCCCTTTAAATATCTCTCTTTCTGATACTTTGTCCACGTGTTGTTTTCACCCCCTTCCCCCTAGATATTTTTCTCCTTAGTGCCTATGGATAGTGACTAGAAGTTTCCTTTCCACTGTTCAGGGGTCACTTCCCCATTAATGCGGCTAGGGAGGTAGGTGCAGAGTCTTTAATGTGGAAGTGGCAGCCTTTATCTTTGGTATTTCTCAAATATTGGTGCTTCTAGGACATTCAAGGATTCACCCCTTTTAACCATTGGTCTTCACCGAGTCGTCCCTTAACCTTTATAATGAAGTCCCTGGTTCTCCCATACCCGTCCGAGGAGCAAATCACCCTTCGGATGATCCTCGGATCCTCGGCGTATGGGCCGACCCGTAGTACTAACAAAATCTTAACCCAGGAGCAGGTCGGCCCTCCTTAGCATGGCCCAAAGGCCCATATACCCACCGGGGTCATTTCACTCCCCACAACCATCTTATTGATATATTAATTTGTCTTGTTTTGACTCTTCTAGTGTCCACAACAACTAGTGACTATTCTACTGTCCACATGATCAATTTATGATCAATTAGTTAGCAGACAGACGAGTTTATCACAAATAATTTTGGTTGTCTATATTGAAATGGAAATTGCTAAAAATTTCAACTTTAATTTGATACTTGATGAATATAGTTTTCTTAAAGAGCATTAGTCATAGTTAGCACCGGCTTGATATAGTTGGGGGTCTAAGGCAATAATTTTAAGTGGGGCTTTCATTTTTAAATATCAATTACATAAATTAGTTTAATGCTAACAAAACCAACGATAGTTTGATGAATTAAAAAAACTAATTTCGTGAATTAATACTAACAAAACTAAATTTAGGCTAAAATGCAGAATTGACCCTCTAACTTTCTTCAAATTTCATTTCAATCATCTAAGTTTGGTTTCATTCATTTCAATCCTCTAAGTTTCAGATTTATTCAATTATGGCATTTCTGTTAACTTTTATTAAAAGTTTTTGGAAAAAAAAATCTGGAAAATATTTTTCAATCATTAATTGAATTTTTTTAATTTCAAAATTTTGAAGAAAAATTTATAAAATTGAAAAATTAACCACAACATATGGCAAAAGTTTATATAAAAGCCTTAATTGAATAAACTTAAAAGTTAGAGGACTGAAATGAACAAAAACAAAGTTAGAGAACTAAAATGAAATTTGAAAAAACTTAGAGGGTCAATTTTGCATTTTACCCCTAAATTTAATTCCATATAGAGAACCAAATATCATGGTTCAAGAATAAAAGTTAAGAAAAACAATTATTATTTGTTTTAGAAAGGAGGTTTACTTTAACTTAGATTAGGTGGTGAATCATAATAAATTGTGATATTGGTGATAAGAAAGAGATAGAGATTATTTGGTGTGTGGTTATGTGAAAGAATAGGTGGGTAATGTTGACAATCTATTATGTAGAATAGTAGCTAATAAAAATTAAAGCATAGAAACAATTTTTTTCTCCAAAAAGTTTATGATTTTCCATTGAGTTTATTTTTTGTTGATATAATATTTTGAAGACCTTCATGGAAGTACCCAACCTATTCATTTTTATTTTTTAAACAAGTTCCTATTATACAATCTTGAAAAATGCTAGGAGTAATGATATGGACACAACAAAAGGCTACAATAATTGCATAACATTCCTAAATAATTAGCATGCCATGTCATTAAAAAAATGTTAATTTGGACCTATATGTGAGCAGGCATGCTAATTTGGGAATGTTGTGAGATTGTTGTTGTTTTTAGCTATGTCCCTAACAAAATCATTATTCAAATGTTGTGAGATTTTTTTTAAAATAAATACTTGTAATAACAATACTCTACAAATTTGGGTCTTTTTATAATGAGATTGGGCCTCTATTTTTTTATATTTTTTATAAAGGGTAAAATCATTTAAAAATTAGAGGTCCTAGGCCTAGGCTTTGAATGGCAACTAACTATAGTTTTAAATAAAGATATTTAGCTTTTATAATATTATTTTTTTAATAAATATCTAGAACCTAAATGGTACTTTATTAGAGATAAGTTAAAAACATCAATTTTTTTTTTGGTCAATTTTGTCATAATTTTTTTTTTTTGCACTGAACCAAATTTCTTATTTCAAAATGGTTTTTTGAACTCCATTTAAAAAACCATTTTGAAAGTGATGGCTCATTAACGTTGAGATTTGAGCAATTTATGTATGATTTTGTTTTGAGAAAAAAAAATTAAATATATAAATAATGATGTCAAGAAACCTATAACTTAACTAGTTGATACTTTTTAATATTCTCATAAAATTTAAGATTCAAATTATCATTCTCTTGTTGTAATAAAATTTTTGGGGAGAAAAAAAACTATACAAATAATAAAGGATCTTACACATTGTCACATCGGATTACTTTTGGATCATGTTAAGTAGCCAAAATGAATTCCCTCAAACTAATTAACGCTAATTTTTAGAACACCTCCCAATTCTTATTTGAGGTAGGAGTCCTTCCCTTCCAATATCATCAAGGGTAATAATTAGAGTCACGGGGTAGTGCAAAAAATTGAGTGTGTATAATTTGTGTGTGCAAAATAGAGGATAAAAAAGTGGTTGGGAGATGGATTAATGGGACCTATGGGCATGAAAGTTGAAAAGTTCCATTGTCGGAATTTTCTTATGTCACTTGACTTTAATCTTGCATTTATAGTAATAATTGTTTTTCAATTGTCTTGAAGGTTGATTCATGTGCATCCATGAATCGCTCTTTGTTTTGCAAGTTGCTTCTTGAAAGTTGTATCATAACCTAAACGTTGTCGCTCTGTCCGATGTAATCATTTGGTAGGCCATGAAAGGTTTTTTCTTGATTATTTTGCTCCCACACCAATATATCTACCCGCTTTATTTTGTAGGAGATTTCAGATGAAGTGTTCTCTTTTTCTCTGTATTCAATCTAAGGTAGAAGTTCATGACTCTTACTTTGTTCAAAAAAGAAATAGTGCCAACAAACCTAATTTATCTTCATTACAAAAGATAACTACTGCACTTAGAATGCTTGCGTATGGAGTATTTGGTGATTTGATAGATGAATATGTGCGAATTGGAGAAACTATTGCATTAGAAAGTTTGAAAAAATTTGTTACTGCGGTAATTAATGTTTTCTCTGAGGAATACTTGAGAAAGTCAAACAATGAAGACATTGCTAAACTGTTAGCTCATGGCGAACGCTGAGGTTTTCTAAGTATGTTAGGTTCAATTGATTGCATACATTGGAAGTGGAATAATTGTCCATCTACATGCAAAGGTCAATATTGTGGTCATATTTGTGAGCCTACTATTATTTTAGAGGCAGTAGCATCATATGATCTTTGGATATGGCATGCATTTTTTGGGTTACTTGGGTCAAATAATGATATTAATGTGTTAGAGCGGTCTCATATATTTAATGAACTTGCTAAACGACGTGCTTCTGCAGTACATTACTCAATCAATGGTCATGACTACACAATAAGATATTACCTTGCTGATGGCATATATCCAAAGTGGGCAACATTTGTGAAAACAATCCCAGCTCCACAAGGACCTAAGTGAAAATTATTTGCAGCTGCCCAAGAGGCGCATAGGAAGGATGTTGAGCGTGCAATTGTCCGTGGACTTGCACGATTTTTCCATCTTGAAACACTCCAAAAGATCATGAAAGTGTGCATGATTTTCCATAACATGATTGTTGAAGATGAGTGGGATGATAATGAAGTGGTAGACTTGGATTATGAACAAATTGATGGAGTGGATAATCCTCCCATGCAAGTGTTACGTGAACAAAGTGATGGATTTATGTCATAAATTGAGAGGTATGGATGCATTAGAGATAGAGAAATTCATTTTCAACTCCAGGCGGACCTCATTGAACATTTATGGCAATTGCAAGGCGAGTCATAGGAGCTTCCTTTTTTATATGTTGAGAAGTATAAGTCATAGGAACTTGTGTGAGTGTGTAAGTTTTATTGTAATTTGGTTTGAGTTATGTATGTGAGTGATCTATGGACTACATTGTTTCAGCTATAATATGTGTTCTATTTTATATGTTTTCTTATAAAGTTCCTCAATTTCATAATTTGGTTTGAGCTTTGTATATATATAATTTGGGGTTAAAACAAACTATTATTGTTACTCTAGTTTCTTATTTGCTATCATGATGATTGAGAAATTGTTTTAGAAAAAAAAATGTATAAGTATAATTTGGGGTTAAAAAAATCATTTGTTAATTATTTGCTATCATGTGGCGGCCGCGGTGGAAGAGTCGGTGGCGGCGGCGGCGGCGGCGGCGGCAGCAGTGATGGTGTTGACTGTGGAAGAGTTGGTGGCAGCCGCGATGGTGGTAGCAGTAGTGGCGGCAGTAGCGATTGCGTTGGCGGTGGAAGAGTCGGTGGTTGCAGCAGTAGTGGCAGCAGTAGCGGTTACAGGTGGTTGTGATTGTTGTTTATTGTAGTGGATATATTATTTTATTGTAGTAAATATATTATTTTATTGTGATGTTTATATTATTTTATTATGTTAAAAGCTAAAATAGATCCACTGTTGTAGCATGTGGGTAAATAAAATAGATAAAATAATTTTTGTGGTGCTAAATAGCTAAATTTTTAACTCCTCTACTGTGAATACTCTAACCAATAAGAGAATACACAAAACATAAAAAGATTGCTAATTATTGTGCATGGCAGTGGACGAGAGCCAAAAAGAGAGAATCTGTATCACGTAGGGAACTGTGTCACTTTTTTTTTATTCAATAGTTTTTAAAAATGGATGATAATGTATGCTTATTCATTAACAAATTCATTTAAAAAACTTAAAGTGTGGTTAATGAAAATCTTTTTCATTATTAAGCTTGGTTGGTTAATATTGAGTTAGGTTTAAGTATTAATGGGCTTGTTTAAATAAAGCTGACAAGGCTGAGTATTACGAACTTAGAATGGTAAGCTATTTTTTTTTTTTTTTGGTTCTAGTTGTACCATGACTTCTGTAGCATTCGTCATAATGTCTCACATGCTTGTTTTTTAGAGTGTTCATAGGGAGCTGAAATTATGGTCTCTCTCAACAATCCCCTCTCACGATGGCAGTTCTGCAATTCAAACTAATGACATTATCTCTGATACCACTTATTGAACCATGAGTTATGCCACTTTACTTGAAAATCAATTGAAAATAAAGAAGACATTTATTTATTTATTTATTTATTTTTTTTCATTTATGGCAATGTCGCAGGCATAGGCAGAGCTAGGGGGAGCCAAGGGGAGCCATGGCCCCCCTAGCTTTTTTGAAATTTTCCATTAATTTCTTTTACATTTGGTAATAATCTAAAAATTACATAAAAAATGTATTCACCAGCTCCTCTTAAGAAATTTTCCTGGTTTCACCACTGGTTGTGGGCCTGATTTTAGAAGCGTCATGGGAAGTTAAATTGTAGTCTCTGGACAATTTTATTAGGATGTAATGTTTTTGACAAGAGATTTAGGTTTCAGCTGGCCAAAGCATGACTATAAATTTTGAGCTTAAGCTCGGACTGAATAATGTAGCTTGCTGAACCGAGCGAAGCTCAAGCTAATTGAATTTTAGCAAGCTCGTGTCAATTGTCAAGCTCAAGCCTATCTTTGAGCATTCCCCCAAATCGCAACATTCAATACTTATTAGGTCAGCATGGCTCCATTACAGTCCTACGTACTGACAATGATTGAGCTACGCAAGATTATGTTTTATCGTGTTTCAGCTTTGCTTGTTGGCATCCTTCCGTCAATAATCGTCGGCTGGCGATTAACAGCCACAAATTCTAGCTTTAATTATTTTATTGGGGGCATACATTCTTTTTTCTTTTTCTTTCACCCCAACCACCTGTTTTTTTGGGTTTACATTCAAGCTGAAATGATGTGCATGTTGAGTTTGTACTGCGTGGCTAGCAATAATTTCACAGAATTTGCCCGCTCTCCATGTGCTTGTTCATGACATTCTACAATATTGTTATCACGTACCAGGAATGGGGAGTAATATACTGAACGTATTCTTCCATTTTAAGGTAAAATAGAAAACTGAAACCCCCCTACCTTTTGATACTCAAGCTTAACACAAGATATATATTGTTATAAAATGAAAGTATTATATAGTAATAAATACATAAAGCATAGAAAGAGGAAAATATATATATACACTCTATTAAGGTGATCATTCACATTGCCGAAATACAAGTAGTTTTGCTATTGAATAGTTATGTATATCTTTACAATAAAGCTTTCATAAATACATATAGCCTTAGTAGGTCGGTTGGGTTTAAGAGATGTGCTGAAGCAATTAAGGGTCCGTTTGGATAGAACTTATTGCTGAAAATTGAAAACTGAAAACTGAAAACACTGTAGCAAAATAATTTTAAAATGTGTGAATAGTACCGCGGGACCCATTTTTAATGAAAAAGTTGCTGAAAAGTGAAATTTGTGGGTCCGTGAACAGTGCACGAATGCACTGTTCACAGAAGATTTAGTCAACACTTGCGGCTGGAGGAAAAAAAAAAAAAAAAAAAAAAAAACTTAAAACGCAGACGCAGGAATAAGTTTATCCAAACGCCCTCTAAATGTAATGGAGGATTGATGTGACATTAAGGGCTGAATTAATAGGCTGCCAAAGGCTGCATAACAAAAGGCCAAAATAACGATTGCAAATGTCAATCGGTGGATTTTGGCTAGCACATGCCCAAGTCCACTTTATTTCTAACACAAATATCAGTTATAGTGGCAATGCATGAATTTTTGTTTGGGGATTGAATTCCAGTAATATCCAAAATTTATTATATTTTTAAACTTTAATAAGCACAAAAGAATTGTCTAGCTTGCCATAATAAACATGTACAAATGAAATCCGAAAAAACTTAAATTTTGTCATCAAAATAATGCTCGATCGCTCTTTTTAAGAATTAGATTTATCTTCATATTCTACATCGGTAAGGTGTGATATCGAGAAAGGGTTTATCACTTGTTCCGTGATACTAACTGCCACATGCAGTTTTGGTATTGGCATATGAGTGTATTCCCTTATCTCATCTCTTTTCCTATATATGTGTGTATGTGTTTCTAAAAAAAAAAAGATTTATCTCCATATTGAAATTCTTTGTGCTCTATTTGTTATATGGCTAACAGAGACATTGGATAAACCTGTAAAAAAGGAAACTGAAAAGATGCTAGTGTGGTGCCAAGCAAGAGGTTTTTGGTGCTTAATTAATTTAGTATTTTTGTCTCTTTTAGAAATGAAACCTAAGAATTCTCTAATAATTAGTGTGGTACTTGTACATAGCATTCAATTGGGTTTATATTAAGGCTTGTGGAAAGTTGTAGGCAACCAACCATTACCATGATATTCTTGCTATCGTAGTGATTGACGGAGTAACTATTTTAATGGCTGGCTATCTATATAATAGTTGAGCACTTTTGAGTTGTAATTACTTCTAAACTACTATGAATTTTTCTTAGTTGATACATGTCAAGCTCATCATTGGGATTGATGAGGGTAAAACTAACATGACGGTCTTGCTGGTATGATTAAATTAAGGTGACGGGCAATATGGTCTAAAGAAGACGGATCGGTGGTAGTCGGACGGAAAGAATTTATGCATCGCTCTCCAGGCTACCTCAAACCACGCCATGAAATTAGGGCTGACATAGCCTTGAGTGTGATTCACGCAAACGTAAGTACGAAGAATTCTTGCGCTACACATTAGCCTTAATCAAAGGAATTTTATAAGGAAATGAATTCTTGAAGGTACGAGAATGGAAAGAGTTTCATCATGAAAGGAAAGAGCTTGGTAATCAAGGAAGAGAAGGCCGACTCTACGCCCCTATAAATACATCCAAAACCCCCATGACTAAAGGTAGGCACATTTGACCCAACTCTAACACTTTAGGGTTGAGAAGAAATTCTAACTTGACCTTCGGAGGGTTTTTGGCCGGCACCACACCGGTGCTCTCTTTTAGGTCTCTTTGTTTTCTTTTGCAGGTTTGATTCGAGTTGGAGAGTGCTTGCAACTTACTGGTGATATTCTCCACATCATCAGGGATCGGGGACCAAAATTTATTAATAGAGTACAAAATGAGATGTTTACAAAGACCATGATCTTCTCCTTCAACTTGCTTTCCTTTTGGTTTCCCTTTTTCAATTCCAAGAGCATTTTGTTGATCAACTCTCTTGAGTGGATGAAACTTAAAGCAATTTGATCTAGTGTGATCACGGATACTACAATGATAATAAAAATGCTTTACTTAAGGTCCTCTTTGATTTTTAGGCAATGATTTTTCTTTTGCCTTGGATTTTGCCACAACGGTCTTCTTCTCATCAACCGGACCCTCAATCTTGGGCTTCTCCACAGCCTTAGCTAACACAAATTTCCTTCTTGTGTTCAGCACTTGAACTTCCTTCACTAGTGTATCTTAATCCAATCTTGTTCGAGAAGTTCTTTCGAGATGTTAGAACATTGTCAAGCTTTTTATTCCTCCCCCCCACCCCCCAAAAAAAATCCTTACTTCACCACTAAATCTTGACACATAACTAAACAGCTTGATGATCAATCCAGGCCCCTTGACACCTAGATTGATAGCTAGTCAATTGATCAAGAATCATGAGCTAGGCCCATGAAGTTAACTTATGCTTAGAATTTCATGCCCTACTACCCAGGATATAGAAGAAAAAGAAAACATCCACTTAAGACGTAATTAAGAGATAGAGCTACCTTTATTATTATTATTATTAATATTCTGAGAAACAAACACACACACACACAAAAGAGAGGGAAATGAGTTCTAACACAAAGGTATACTATAACTTCACTCAAAAGTCATAATTACCTTTATTATTTCTATTTATTTATTAAGGTAATTGTTAGTATACACTGCTTGTTGCACATATAATACACACAATTCTTTTTTTTTTTTTTAACTGAAAACTTGACTTCAAGTTATGATTTCAATTCAAACCTTTTGAATTGAATCATTACTTGAAGTTAGGTTTCAATTATTAAAATAAAAAGTGTGTATACTTTGTGCGCAATAGGGCAGTATGTAATAGTTCATAAAAAAAATAGGGCAGTATGAAATAAACACGGCCCTATTTATTATATTTAATAATGAATTGTAATTTGTTTTCCTCTTTAGAGACATGCCTTTAAGGGCTGGGGTCTACTGCGTCAGAAGCATCATTTCTGCGTGCTGAATAAATATTGTAAATCAGATAAGTTATAAAATTTAGCAGATTTAATCTTGGCAACAACCATACATAGGGATGAGATGTATCCACGTACTACCCCTATCTCTCTATAAATATACCACCCAAATTTCCTTCTTCAACCTGTGCCATCCTTATTATTATATCTGCTAATTGAAAAAAAGGTTTAATTCTGAGCTTTTAGACATGGCCTTAACGAGTAAGCTGGAGACTGAGTTAGAGTTCAAGTCCTCGGCTGACAAGGTCTACAGTATCATTAGCAGCCAAAATTACCATGTTGCGAATGCCTCTGATACTGTGCACGAAGTTGAAATACATGAAGGCGACTGGCAAACTACGGGCTCTGTCAAGCTTTGGAAATACACCGTGGGTAAGACAACATCATCCCCGTGTTCTTAACCTCAATTTTGGCCTAGGAATCATGAACATTTTTTTTTGGTGGTGTGTAACTGTGTGTTTTATGTTTTTAAATTAGGACAGAAGAGGTTCATATCTTTCTCTCCGTCCCAATTTGTTTGTCCTATTTAAAAAGTCAAATTTTTAAGGAAATTTTATTTATTGTATTGTTTACGTTATAAAAATGTATAAGTTTACAAAACTACCCTTAAATAAATTAATCAGTTTTTTTTTTAATTATTTTTAATGAGCACTACAAAACACGCGAGTCTTAGGCCGTATTTTTTTAGCTGTGTTTGCAAAAACAAGGCCATAGATCCGCCTAAAGTTGCATTTTAAGAAAATGCGGCTTAAACTGTCAGTCAATAGCTGCGTGTCTAAAACGCGGCTTTAGAATACATCTAAAGCCGCGTTTTTACGTATTATAGCCGCGTTTTTTTGTCTTAGCCTATTGCCGCGTTTTAAACACGCGGCTATAAGACTTTTTTTAATAAAAAAAAAAGTATAAAAGAAAGGTCTGTAGCCGCGTGTTATAAACGCGGCCATTGTCTTGGCCTATGGTTGCGTTTGAAAAAATGTGGCCATAGACCTCTCAAGCCTATAGTTACGTGTTTTAGGCCATGGGTAAAAACATGGCCTAAAAAAATGCGGTTATAGACCAAATTGTCCTATAGCCACGTTTTTCTGACCTATAGCAACGTTTTAAAAACGCGGCCTAAGAACGTTTTTTTTTGTAGTGGAGGCAACTAAAAAGGTGTTCCAATTAGATTGATTTTTTAAATATTTGTCAGTTTTCTTTTCAAATTGTTTTGAAAATAAAGTAAGAGTATAATAAGAGCATTAGTAAATTAATGACTTTTATTTTTAGAAACAGGACAATATTTTGGGACATTCCAAAATGGAATAGAGGACAAATAAACTGGGATGAAGGGAGGGAGTATTTTGTTTTAATTTCATTCTTGAATGTTTTCAAAAAAAAAAAAATCATTCTTGAACATTTATGTAGTTATCTTTTAGGCTAAATTGCAAAACTAACCCTCTAACTTTTTTCAAATTTCATTTCAGTCCTCTAAGTTTCAAATTTATTCAATTAAGGCCTTAACTTTTGTTAAAAATTTTTGAAAAAAAAAATTGGAAAATTTTTTTCAATCATTAATTGATTTTTTTTAATTTAAAAAATTTGAAGAAAAATTTATAAAATTGAAAAATTAACCATAACATATAACAAAAGTTGATGGAAAAGCCTTAATTGAATAAACTTAAAAGTTAGAGGACTGAAATGAACAAAAGTAAAGTTAGAAGACTGAAATGAAATCTGAAGAAACTTAGATGGTCAGTTTTGTATTTTACCCTATCTTTTATTATTCTCTTAGATCTTATTTTTTATTTGTATTTTTTTTTTAGAATACTAACTATGATTTGTATTATTTTTTATTGGTCATGATTTCATTTTATTTATTTACTATTACTCTTAAATTGATATATGTTTCACATTATATGCAAAAATAAATTCTTAAAATATTTAAATATAAAATGAAAAATATATGTAATAATTCATTAATGAGTAATGTTAACGAATGTCTTTGGGGCAATGGTTAACAATTTGTGGGAGAAAACTTAGTCTCGTCCCCAATCAAGTATTGTTCGCTTTGGAAATGGGCCGGGGAGCCGATGCCATCCTCACGAATTTGTTCAATCCCATATCGGGGAAAGACGCTTCTCACCCTTGCCTTATAAGCACTTGGCCAAAGGAAGGGTGTACCATAGTGTGTGTGATCCGCCCATTCCCAAAGCGAACAATACCTGATTGGGGACGAGACTAAGTTCCTTCCCACACAATCTATTTTAGAATAGTTTTTACACCACTTTTATGAGAAATGAAAAAAGTCGTCGTAACATTAATTGTTTTTTTTTTCTTTTCCCATAAAAATTTTCTTTAAATGAATTATTAATCAATATTCTAAGAGTATCTATTAGTGTTTTCCTTCATTAATGTGCATGGTCGTCGTGTCGTACTTATGTCTGTGTCCATCTCCATGCTTCCTAGGGTTTGGTTGCTAATTAAGAGAATTACTTGACCCAATACATTTTGGGAGAAGAAAATAAGATTTTGTGGAAATTTTTTAATATTTAAATAATAAATATTATTACTTGAACTTTTTTTTTAAATTGTTCTTTTTGCCTTGTAAGATACAAAATTGCTAATATACTTTTAGTATTTAGGTATTAATATTATCCCTTTTCTAAGTTGTTAGGAAAATTGATTTTTAAGTATTATTCGCACATTCATAACAAATTTTTTGTTTCTAAACAATCTAGGGGTATCAATTTTTTGTTAGATTTTTATTACCTTAATATTTTATGAACTTTCTTGAAAATGCGAAAATGATACAAAAACCACAATTTTTTTTTTTTTGTTCAAAAAAAAAAATTATCATTCTACAATTTATAGGATTTTTTCTAAAAAAATTAGGATTCTTTTTTTTTTTCTTTTTTTTTTTTGGGGTTCAAATGGGGGCCTTAACAAAATTTAGAGAGAAATTGGGACCTAAAGCCTAGGCCATTAGGCCTAGAACTTGAGCTTACACTGCTTATGGCTTACTGACATATCTGGGTCTTTCTTACAGGGGAAAACTAAAGTTCCAATATCTTAACCCCATTTTCTTATAACATTTGGATTTTAAAAAGAAAAAGAGAAATAGAAGAAGAAGTTAATTATACTCCTCTTTTTTGATGGTTGGACAGATCATGCTCCACCCCGAAATCTGAAGAGAAGAAATAGTCAACTCTAATGACATATTTTGACCAAACATAATTAACTTAAGGTTAAGGTCCATTACAGTCTCTAGGAATATCTTTGCCAAATTATCGTTCAGGATTTTTTTTTTTACCACAACTTCCAAATAATGCTATGAGATTGTAAACTAAAAATTGGAAACTAAGATTTAGTAAAGCGATAACCATCTGTCCCAACACTTCAAAGACAAAATTATTAAAAACTAAAGAAGAATCATGAAAATAAATGTGCGAAAAAAGGCGAAATATGGAAGAAGCATTTCTTAATTGTCTCTGCTTGAACAGAAATTTTGCAAGTCTTTTGGGGCTTGAGAAACTTTTTCATTGTATTCTAAATTCTATTAATATTAGTTAGGTTTTCACTGACCATAATTAATGTTTGGTTAAAAAAATTATTTTTAAAATTTATAATATTTCAATACTGATATTAACGGAAGGAAGTAGAATGTTTTTTCTTCAAATCTCAATGAAGGTAAGTGTTTTTCTCCTTTTTGGATGAAGTATCATTCCTTCAAACCTTAAGTGAGGTGAGTATAATTACCAACAAAATAATAAAAGAAAATAAAAAGCTCAGTTTTGGCAACTTATGTTCACTAATATATGTTGTTATAAGAAAAATTACAATTGTTTTATAATACTATAATAACAAAATGGAATACTTGAACCATTAACTTCTCTTTTTTGGAAATACCAGTAGAACTAAATAACTCTTGGTCTTGTTAAAAATATATATAAAATAAAAGAAAAATTAGCGTGCCATAAAAACATGAGTTTTGTGGTTGATATATGCTTTCTCTTATTCCTGAACATATTAATTTGCCATGAACATGGAGCATTGACTGATAGCTACCCTTCTTTTGAAACTACAGAGGGAAATGTCGAGACTTTAAAGGAGAAGGTAGAAATTGATGAAGCAAACAAGAAGGTAACTCTTACTGCTCTGGAAGGACATTGCCTGGATCTTTACAAAACCTATAAAGTTATCTTTCAGGTTGTGCCAAAGAGTGAGGGTGGCTCTGTGAAAGTCACCATAGAATATGAGAAACTCAACGAGAATGTCCCACCTCCCACTAAGTACATTGATTTTATTGTTAATCTCTTCAAGGATATTGATGCCCACGCCCTCAAGGCTTAAAGCGGACTAAAATTCTTTGGCATAATAAGAGTCCGGTAGCAACGGTCTCGGTTGCCAATTATCTGAATAGTTTGTAACTACAATAAAACAGTGATGCTAAGGTTACTGTATAATCTACTATATACTTATATTATAAACTGATGTACCACTAATCATATAAAAGAGTAATTCAAATTACTCTTTTATTATCTTGTTAAGGTGGTAATATGTTAATTTTTAAGGATTTTTAAATTAAATCAGTAGTAGTTTTAATATTTTTCTTAGTGAAATGAACTTAATAAATTCATTTTCACTTGTCTCTCTTTTTTATCATTAAATAATATGGCGTGAGTTATAGTTAGCTCAATTAGTAAAAATATTTTGTTATTGAGCAAAAAGTTTGGAGTTAGATCCCGTTTATACCAATAACCAATTGATATTTTGCTCGATAATAAAGAGAAATTGTCATAGACCAAGCACCATAAGTTGAATTCCATCGGATCTTTAAAAAAATATTAAATAATTAATGTGGCGAAAACTTTAACAACTCATATATCAAAGCTTTCTAGCTTTTCCAATGACTAACTATAACTACCTTGACTTTTCCATTGAAATTGAAAATCAAAAGGACTGTAATATGATCTTGAGATGCAGGTTTAAAGAGTTCATATTCCCGTAAAGCATCATTATCATTTTGAGATATTTAATACTACCGTCGATTTTTAGTTACAAGAGCTTAATAGATAAACTTGGTGGATGGACAATGAAACTGTTCACACTTAATTCAAGATTCATTTCCTCAAAAAAAAAAAAAAAAATTCAAGATTCAAATCATGCCTAACTATCCTTTGATGAGTATGATATATGTATTTTTTTTGAGAAATATTATTTTTTTTATTTCACTCTTAGAAATTAAAAAATAATAGTTTGTGATTTTATTTGAAGCATTTTGAACGCATGATATTCACAATCATCCGAAGTAATAATGTTAGGCCAAAATGGGCTTCTGTCCTTTTCCCAAAAAAAAAAAAATTCAACATGTTGCCCCCTTTCCCAGACTAATTAGGGAAATGCCCCTCTTTTGAAACTCGATTTTCTCAAAATCGAGTTAAGCCCTATAGCGACGTTTTAAGGAGCCTATAGTGATGTTTTTAAGGACCTATAGCGGCATTTTATAACTCGAGCAGGTAAAAAAAACTCGATTTCATGGAGGTCAAGTTACAAAACGCCGCTATAGGTCCTTAAAACGTCACTATAGGCTCCTTAAAACGTCACTATAGGGCTCCAGAATTTTTTTTTTTTTGAAACTCGATTTTGAGAAAATCAAGTTTCAAAAGAAATGCATTTTTCTAATTAGTTTGAGAAATGGGGCATTTGCCCATTTTCGCCAATAATATTATGTTGAAGGTTAGTATATATAGACGGAAAAGACATAGGCATACTATCTTATTGACTGAATAAATTATCTTGTTTTGCCACTTCTACATAATTTCTTATAGATAAAATATTTTGTTATCTTCATTGAAATGAAAACTGCTAAAAACTTCACTTTTAATTCAATATTTGATGAGTATATCTTTCTTAAGGAGAGTTGATTATAGTTCTTATTAGATTCTAAAAGTTTAGAACAATTTACAAACCATGAACACAAACTTGTCTAAATATAAATCTTAGACTCTATAGGATTTATTAGAAAATGCTTAAGGTGATGCAAGTCAGAATACAAAAATAAGGAAGTTATAAGTTCAAGAAATTCGAAACATGCCAAGTTTGACCAATCGAGACCATGGTTCAACCAATCAATACATGGATTTGCAGAAATTAATTAAAGCCCAACAACTCATTAAGCCCATTAAGTGATTAGGGTTTCAGATCTAATTCTCCTTGTATATAAAGGAAACCTTAAGGTACGTTTTAGAGGGGTTTTTAAAGAGAGAAGAGTGCATCTTATGCCTTCAATTGTAGATCCAGTGTTGTAGAAGTTGCTGCATACAAGATCAACTACTACTGATGATTTATCTCAAGTAGTAACTTACTAACATGACCACGTGCAAGTTCCAAATCCACGGACTCCTTCTCTTCTTGGATTTATTGCAACACAAGCACCTACACTTGTGACTTTGAGATTCCATTCAAAGGTTTTAGATCATCATCAGTAGTTGATCTCGTTGCAACAACTAGGTTCTACCACCGCTCGATTGTTGATTTTGCTTCGGTAGATTCTTGTGTAGTTAGAAGATACAAAACCTCTCAGATCTTACAAAGAGTAACTCACAAGTTTTCCTAAAGTTTGAAAAACGTAGCTAGGATTTCCCTTTTATATGAGGACAAGTTAGAACGAAACCCCAAACGTTTTTACGAGCTTGGGCCTTGTTTAAACATTCTGTAAAATCTGATTTCTACAATTCTCGATCGGTCGAGTCTAATTCTCCATCGGTCAACTCGAACTTGAAGCTTGAAATCTATAACTTTAAACATTGTCTAACATATAGACTAGACATGTTTTGTTCTCGGTTTGCCAACTCAAATAAATTATTATTCTAAATATTTAATCCTAAATCTTCAAAACCTAACAGGGGTATTTGTGTGCAACAAATTTAGATAAAAGGGTCCGTGGATTCAAAGCTGCGTATGGTCACATGAGTAAGTACTATAAGAGGTAGCTTTAGATTTAGGGAAAAATCTGTTGTAACACTTCCATTCTATATAGTGAATTTTGTTGCTTTGAAGATTGTTTAGGTAAAATCCTCCCTAAGTTTTTTAACTTGAAACTAGACAGTTTTATTGGTTTTCCTAGGGCATCATATCGCTTGCCTTCTTTACTTTTCCTCACTTAGTGATATAATTATTTTTGTTTAACCTATATCTGAATAATAAACCTAAGTAACAACTTGGTTAATTAATTAGGTTAAACAAATTGAGTATACAGAGTCTAAACGAACAATTTTTTTGAATATATATATATAGCCAATTGTACGCTCAATTGCTGCCCCTATAGATTTCACCTACATCATGAACAGAATTCATACAATAAACACAATTGCTCTCATAATTGTCAAGTTGTTTATCATTTGCATTGACTAAGGCGTTCATGAATTCTAAGTTTATAACTACCACTAGAAACAAAGTTAAAATTTATTTTCAACATTCAATGTGATTTAGAAGCATAATATCAGCTTATGTGATAGACGAAGAAAGTAGCACTTCTAATGCATTTTTTACCATCACATCAGAAATTTGTGCAAAACTTGTGGGCCCAAACCTTACTATCTCCTTTTGTTTACCACGACTCTCTTTGTTCTTGTCACTTAATGCCTGCGACCACATTACTATAAAAAAAAAATAACAAAACATCTCTTGAATAAAGGCTGCTAAGGGCTAAATTACCACAAAGATGAGATAAATGAAGAAAGTAGCAGTACCTATAGTTTTCAGACCAAAACCGTTCAAAGAACTGATAAAGGGAGAGGTTCAAGGTTTTTAAGGTCGGATCAAAGTTCGACCGAGGTCAAACTACGATGATGTCATAATTACTTTAATAATTAATTAAAGCCTAAATATAGATATTAACTTAATAAAACTAGCAAAATTGACTAATATATATATATATATATATATGTGTGAGGGAAATTTAATGATTTTCAAGCATATATTTAATAATTAAATAAGAAAGTTAATAAAATAAAATAATAACCATGAAAACATTAAAATTTATGATTAATTTTTGAAGTAAAATTGAATATCTTTGAAGGATTTTAATTATAATTTTTTTAATATTGCTTGTAAGATATGGATAATTTAATTAAGTAGAATAGAATTGGGTTAAGTTGCTTTTATGAAAAAAAAAAATTGCGTTAAGTTTACTTCAAGTATTTTTTTTTTGTTGTTATTGTTGAGTATCAGCTTGCAAGCTTAGCTAAGTGGTTAGGCTCTAGCTTCAACTCTAACCGTGCCTAGGTTCTAAACCTGGTAAGCGCATTTTCTGATTTTTTTTAGGC
The DNA here is from genome assembly GCF_040712315.1 of Castanea sativa. NCBI lineage: Eukaryota > Viridiplantae > Streptophyta > Magnoliopsida > Fagales > Fagaceae > Castanea > Castanea sativa. The sequence goes on along the minus strand of NC_134015.1, from coordinate 21,534,055 downwards.
ATGCCCCGTTCTTTATGCTTAAAAAACCGACTTTTAATCCAGTTCCCAATTAACCCGGTCAGACCACTCGGTCCGGTTTGGGTCTGATAACCTTGGCAGTACCTATGTTTTAGGCAAAAACCAATAGTCAACCAACTCCGTCCACTGCTCTCCATCAACCGACAACTGTTTCTTGGCTTGTACCTCCATTTTTCATCCCATCTTTATAGCATTCATCCTTTAACTTTGTCCTTTGACCTCCCCTAGGTTCCCTTAGTTGTTTCATTTTCTGATTTTTTTTTTCTTATTTAAGAGGCATGCTTGAACTGGGGTTGGATTGCACAGTTCATGCCACCGGTTCTAAATGAACCATGCCGTCCAAACCCGGTCTAAGGGGTTCACGAAATTAACAAGCATGCCCGGTTCTTTATGCTTAAAAAATTGAATTTCAATCCGATTCCCGATTAACCCGATTGGACCGCTCGATCCGGTCCAGGTTTGATAACCTTGGTAGTACCTATGTTTTAGGCAAAAACCAATAGTCAACCAACTCTGTCCACTGCTCTCCGTCAACCGACAACGGTTTCTTGGCTTGTACCTCATTATTTGTCATCCCATCTTTATAGCATTCATCCTTTAACTTTGTCCTTTGACCTCCCCTGGTTCCCTTAGTTGTTTCATTTTTTGATTTTTTTTCTTATTTAAGAGGCATGCTTGAACCGGGGTTGGACCGCATAGTTCATGCCATCGGTTCTACATGAACCATGTGGTCTAAACCCGGTTTAAAGGGTTCACGGAATTAACAGGCATGCCCGATTCTTTATGCTTAAAAAACCGGATTTCAATCTGGTTCCCGATTAACCCGGTCGGACCACTGGGTCCGGTCCGGGTCTGATAACCTTGGCAGTACCTATGTTTTAGGCAAAACCCAATAGTTAACCAACTCCGTCCACTGCTCTCTGTCAACCGACAACAGTTTCTTGGCTTGTACCTCTTCATTTGTCATCCCATCTATATAGCATTCATCCTTTAACTTTGTCCTTTGACCTCCCCTAGGTTCTCCTAGTTGTTTCATTGCCCATTTCATTTGATCGGGTGGTGCGATAATGGCAGGGTCAATTATCCACCATTTTTGAAATGCAAAGGTGGAGTTAGCAAAACACAATCGTGGATCCTACTCATAATGATATTTAATTAGGAAATCGGCTGTAAATGATAGTTACTTATATTTTATTTTTCATACTACCTTAATCTCTTTCCAAAAATCCTCTATATATGCTTTTAGGATGGTCAGCCATGTAATAGGCCTTAAGCGGGCATAAAAAGGAATTGTTGCAAAAAGTGCCCAACCAGTGAATAACGTTGTCCCGATGTCCCTAATCGGTTTGCCTTCACCATTTAACTCCAACTAGATCTTTTCGTCACCATTCAGTTCCCTTATATCTTTTAGCTTCGTGTTTACACATTTGTTACGCCTATTTTCCAGTGTTGGGGTTTCTTGATAATCTTCTATATATAGAAAACCACCAATATTAGGACTGAATTATCAAAGTTCACAACTAGTGAAAAATATCACACCCCGAAAAAATATATGCATCTAGTAATAAACATCAAACTTTACATTCGAAGATATGTTAACTACTTGGGGGTTGTGTCTCAGCGTTAATTGCAATTGGTCTTTCCTCCTCAAAAATATGGGTTTCCTTGACTTTTGCCTCCACCCTTTGTCGAGAATGTGACGATCCTTGGCCAACTGCAACAAGTGGCAATGGATGTTTCCTCCTCCCCATTCCCACATCCAACAACTTTACAACACAAAAATAATGATAATTACACTAGACTATTACACTACTCATGCTCGTTGTACTCCTCTTCGTTGTCATCTTCATCATTGGACTTATCATCAATGAACTCACAATCAACATTCAGTGTGATTCAGAAGCATAATATCAACTTTTGTGATAGACAAAGAAAGTAGAACTTCTAATATATTTTTTACCATTACATCAGAAATTTGTGCAAAACTTAAGGCCAGACCTTGCTATCTCCTTTTGTTTACCACGACTCTCCTTGTTCTTGTCACTTAATGCCTGTGAACACATTACCGTAAAAAAAAAAAAAAAACAAAACAAAACATCTCTTGAATAAAGGCTATTGAGGGCTAAATTACCATGATGATAAGATAGACAAAGAAAGTAGCAGTACCTATGTTTTAGGAAAAAACCAATAGTCAACCAACTTCGTTCACTACTCTCTATCAATCAACAACGGTTTCTTGGCCTGTACCTTTTCATTTTTCATCCCATCTTTATAGCATTCATCCTTCAACTTTGTCCTTTGACCTCTCCTCGGTTCCCTAGTTGTTTCATTGCCCATTTCATTTGATCGGGTAGTGCAACAATGGCAGGGTCAATTATCCACCATTTTTGAAATGCAAAGGTGGAGTTAGCAAAACAAAATCGTGGATCCTACTCATAATGACATTTAATTAGGAAATCGGCTGTAAATGATAGTTACTTATATTTTATTTTTCATACTACCTTGATCTCTTTCCAAAAATCCTCTATATATGCTTTTAGGACGCTCAGCCATGTAGCAGGCCTTAAGCGGGCATAAAAAGGGATTGTCATAAAAAGTGCCCAACCATTGAATAACGTTGTCCCGATGTCCCTAATCGGTTTGCCTTCACCATTTAACTCCAACTAGATCTTTTCGTCACCATTCAGTTCCCTTATATCTTTTAGCTTCGTGTTCCCACATTTGTTACGCCTATTTTCCAGTGTAGTGGTTTCTTGATAATCTTCTGTATATAGAAAACCACCAATATTAGGACTGAATTATCAAAGTTCACAACTAGTGAAAAATATCACACCACGAAAAAATATATGCATCTAGTAATAAATATCAAACTTTACATTCGAAGATATGTTAACTACTTGGTGGTTGTGTCTCATCGTCAATTGCAATCGGTCTTGCCTCCTCAAAAATATGGGTTTCCTTGACTTTTGCCTCCACCCTTTGTTGGGAATGTGACGATCCTTGGCCAACTGCAACAAGCGGCAATGGATGTTTCCTCCTCCCCATTCCTACATCCAACAATTTTACAACACAAAAATAATGATAATTACACTAGACTATTACACTACTCATCCTCGTTGTACTCCTCTTTGTTGTCATCTTCATCATTGGACTCATCATCAATGAACTCACAATCAACATTCAATGTGATTCAGAAGCATATTATCAACTTATGTGATAGACGAAGAAAGTAGAACTTCTAATATATTTTTTACCATTACATCAGAAATTTATGCAAAACTTGAGGGCCCAAACCTTGCTATCTCTTTTTGTTTACCACGACTCTCCTTGTTCTTGTCACTTAATGCCTGTGAACACATTACTGTAAAAAACAAAAAAAAAAAAACAAAAAAAAAAAACAAAACAAAACATCTCTTGAATAAAGGCTATTGAGGGCTAAATTACCATGATGATAAGATAGATGAAGAAAGTAGCAGTACCTATGTTTTAGGCAAAAACCAATAGTCAACCAACTTCGTCCACTACTCTCTATCAACCGACAACGGTTTCTTGGCCTGTACCTTTTCATTTTTCATCCCATCTTTATAGCATTCATCCTTCGACTTTGTCCTTTGACCTCTCCTTGGTTCCCTAGTTGTTTCATTGCCCATTTCATTTGATCAGGTGGTGTGACAATAGCAAGGTCAATTATCTACCGTTTCTGAAATGCAAAAGTGGAGTTAGCAAAACACAAGCATGGACCTTGCTCATAATGACATTTAATTATGACAGCAACTGTAAATGACAGTTCTTATATTTTATTTTCATACTACCTCAATCTCTTTCCAACAATCCTCTTTATATGCTTTTGGGATGCTTGGACACGCAGTAGGCATAAGCAGGCATAAAAATGGATTGTCGCAAAAAGTTCCTAACCACCGAATGAACGTTGTCCTGATGTCCCCAATTGGTTGGCCTTCACTGTTTAAGTCCATCTAGATTTTTTCGTCACCATTCAATTCCCATATATCTTTTGGCTTCATTCTCCCATGTGTGTTATGCCTATTTTCCGGTGCTGGGGTTTCTTGATAATCTTCTGTATATAGAAAACCACCAATATTAGGATTGAATTATCAAAGTTCACAACTAGTGAAAATATCACACCACGAAAAAAAAATATGCATCTAGTTATAAACATCAAACTTTACATTCAAAGACATGTTAACTACCTGGGGGCTGTGTCTCATTATCACTTGCAACCGGTCTTGCCTCCTCAGAAATATGGGCTTCCTCGACTTCTGCCTCCACCCTTTGTCGGGAATGTGACGATCCTTGACCAACTACAACCAGTGGCAATGGACGTTTCCTCCTCCCCATTCCTGCGTCCAACAACTTTACAACACAAACATAATGATAATTATACCCAACAATCAATCACATACAATGTAAGTTATTAACTACAAATCTTAATATAAAGTTGTAATTCACAACTGTGTTTTATGTTAGCTTTATTCCATTACAAAAAGTGTTGTAATTGCATTAATTTTATTCCTTCTATTTTGTGGGATTTTATTGTATTGGGTTTAGTATTAAGTTGGTGAAGAATGAAGCATGCAATGAAGATCAATGCAATTTCGCATCTAAATCGCAAGAAGCTCACGAGTAAAGCAACCTGCGAAAAGGCCATGTGAGAAGCACATACTAGAAGCTGAAAAATCAAGTGTTAGGCTTCATTTCGCTAGTGCTTTGCGAGACAGGCCATCTTGCGAGGTACCCGCAAAACTTTCTGCTTGGAAGATTTTAAGTGTGACTTTCTTATCCTTCACCCATATTATATATGACCTCATCATCCACAAAAGTATGAGAGACTATTCAGAGAGAAAAACCCTAGATAAGTTTTCTACAACACAACACACCAGAGAGAGTTACTCATCCTTAGTGAGAAATCATTCTAGTCTCTTCTCCTTCCCTTTCCCATTATCATACCTTGAGAGGAGATTTTTACTCAAACACAACCCACATCTTTTTAGAGTGTAGTAAGTGTTTCGGAGCTTAGGATGTGTTAAGGACATATTTTATGTAGTTGGCTAATCCTTTGACAAAACGCACTTTACTTGTATTTGGGTAGATCTAGGATGTGTTTAATACTTCAAAGAACATGTTGTTCAAGTCTGATATTAAAGCCATGAAGATTGGACCAAGAAACAAGTGAAGAAAAGGTGTTTACTAAAGTTGGACACCTATTGGACAGCTGCTCGACAGCTAGCTATCTATCGAGGTTTAATGAGGCTCGACAGATACTATCTATCGAGGTATCTATCGAGGTTACGGAAATCAAAATTTTCAAATTTGATTTTTGGGCCAGACTTTTGTATTTGTGTAGGGTTTCTTTTCTCACAATCCTAGACATATATAAGGCTTATTTTAGAGGCCGTCACATAAGAGAATACAAGGAGAACATATGTAAAAAGTGACCGAAGCCTTATTCTCTCAAAAAAGAAGCTATTGTGTCTTTGCGCCTTAGGGTTTTGTAATCAAGTGCTTCTTGATCTTTATTATTGATGAAGTGAAGAACTTTGCAGCCAACATTCTTCTTCGTCAAGTTGATGAGTGAGTCACGTATTGGGATTCATGCAAAGGAGTGAGTCATGTACTGAGATCTGTGCATCAAAGAGTGGCATTCATATATTGAAGAGTTCAGAGGTTTTGAAGTGGTAGAAGGTTTCTGCTGTTAGTTCATCTACGGGGATTGTAGAGTCTAGGGACAAAGGTTTTGTACTAGATCTGAAACTTCTCTTTACTATAGTGAATTTCTTTTCAGGAAGGTTTTACCCCAGGTTTTTTACTGTGAAACTGGTTGGTTTCATTGGTTTTCCTGGGTCATCATATATTGTCTTATTTATTTTTGCGCTGTACTTAATTTTGACATAATATTGATGTTTGTTTGTTTTAACAAGTTTTATGCATAATAAATCTAATTAACAACTTGAGTTTAAAACTTGTTAATTCTATCAACCGGGGTCTAAATTTCCCAATAGGATGCTTTGGGAATTTTCCAAAAGAAGCCAGAAAGGCTTGGCGAATGCAATCAGGTGTATTGCAGGATCCCGAAAGTTAGTGAAGATAAGACTCCGAGAAGTTCGTTGGTAGCAGGAGCTTGGAAGGCTCAAGTATATTGGGTAGACTAGGCTAGGAGGGTCTTTTGTTATTCGTGTACTCCAACTTATTCACTAGTGGATCATTTTGAACTTAGAGGTCGCGAAGAGGTTTTTCGCCGAGTTCTTCGGTTTCCTCTTCAATAACACGTCTTGGTGTTGTCTTGTGTTTGCATCTCTCTTCCCTTACGCTTGTGCTTTACATTTATTATTTGTTATTCATGTTTATGCACTAGAGTAGTATCGGTTCATTGCACACATTTACTCTTGTTCCGCACTTTGATAAAGTAAGAGTAAAAGCAATCTAGCCATATTTTAAAATTGGGGGTCTAAACATGTGTTTTTAGCACAAATCAGAGCTTTCACTTAACAACATGAAGAAATAACAGTTTTAACATATATATGCAAGATTTTCAAACTTTGCATGCAATAGACCTTTACAAATTCTACTTATAATTTCCAAGTTCATTAATAACTATAACATAATTACACATAAAAAATCAATAGACTATTACACTACTCATCCTTGCTATACTTGTCTTCGTTGTCATCTTCATCGTTGGACTCATCATCAATGAACTCACAATCATCTAAGTTGTCTATTTCATAACTATAAATGTATTGCAATGATGTTGTTTGTATGTTCATCAATATGTTCCAAATAACCACGGTGGATTCAGTAGTGGTGATTCAATCTAAAATTCTTAATTATTATAATACTACATTCACTTGTATCTTTAAATACCATAGAGACAAGAACTAAAAATAGTAGATGCATAACCATAAACTTTATATGCTAAGGTTTTGTTTGTTTTAGATTAAAATGTATATTGAATTTCACCAACAACTGGTGTAAAGTTTTTAAAGCCTCACTTTTTTTAACTAGAGTTGTATTTTTAAACGAATAAAAAACATGGCTATAGCGCAGCTATAGCCACATTTTTTGTAAACACAACTAAAAGAAATGCAACTATAGCTAGCTTTGGGAATAATCTTTTTCTTTTCTATAATCATATATTAGACATAGGTGCGTTTCCCACAAAATGAGTAATGAAAAGAAAGCTACCTTATCTTCAGCAAGCAATGGAAGATGAAAAAGAATCGCTACTAATAGCTACTAATAGACTCTTGAGAATATTTGACCCATTTAAAAACATACTAGAATACAAGCACCAATAATAGAGTAAACTTTAAATCAAAACCCTAGATCCAAGAAATAGCTAATGAAAAACTAAACACAAACAAAAACAAAAAAACAAAAAAAAAGAGGAATTTTTGTACAGAAAAACAGTCTTAAAAACTAACAAATCAACCAAATCTTAGAATTTCAATAACACACACTTAAAGCACAAACTTTATCAACAGAAACATCAGTACAACATGGAAAACAACCCCAAATGCAGAAAAATGCAAACAAAACAAACACCACAAAATACTATAACATACCCATTTGAAACATGAAAATAAAAGCCCAAAATAACACTTTCAAAAACAAAATGCGAAATCGAAAACTCTAGGACCCAAAAACAAAGCCACGAGCATTCAAAGCCCTAAAGGACCGAAACTCAGAAATAAAAAACGAACAAACAACATAACAAAATCGATTTACTTGCATAAAGACGTACATTTTATCAGATAATGATAATGACAAAAGGGGAAAAAATAATGCCACCAAGAGGGGATTATGAGGATCAAATCATTGCAACACAATTACTTGAATCAAAAACCCGAATCAAACCCCAACCAAATACCTTGAAGAGTGAGACGATCGGCGGGCTGGAGGGTTGGCTAAGTTGTCGGTAGCGGCATTGCAATGCATGGAGCGGCACAGTGAGGATGAGGTTGTGGAGGTTGGCGGTGGGACATTGAGGAGGTCGGCGGTGGCAGGTCGACGATGAGAGACAGGAGCTAGTGAGAGAGTGAGAGTGATTTTAAGTAAAATACGCATGAGCTAGGTTTTAGGTAAAACACGAGTGAGAGAGAGTGATTTTGTTTCTTATTGTGTAGAGCCTATGGCCACATTTCAGAAACGCGGCTATAGGCCCTTTGTAAAAAAATAAAAAATAAATAAAATTGTTCAATTTATAGCCGTGATCTAAACATGCAGCTACAGACAACATTATAGCCTCAGAAACGCAGCTTTAGGTGTGCTTTGGCCACGTTTTACAAACGTGGCTATAGGACATCTTTAAAAGAAAATAATAATAATAATAATAATAATAATAATAATAATAATAATAATAATAATAATAATAATAATTCAGCTGGACCTATAACCATGTTTTTCAAATGTGGCCATAGGCCTTGCCCAATTAAACGCCATTGCAAACACTAAAAACGCAGCTACAGAGTTGCCCTATAGCCGTGTTTTATAGAATGCGGCTATACTTATATTGTTTTAGCCGCATTTATAAGAAACATGGCTATAGGGCAGCTATAGCCACATTTTTTTGTAAATGCAGATAAAAGAAACACATCTATAGCTAGCATATTTTATAGTGAAGGAATGACAATAGAGAGAGATGGAAGGAAGACAACCTATATTGCATTACCAGAAGGAGAGCTATGAATGCTACTAGCTAGAGGAATTAGAACTGAAGAACTAGACTCAAGCAATTGTGCCTACCAATCAAGACCAAAAGGCGAGACATTGGCCAACCCCTTGTCTAATGCAATATTGAAACTGAGCTTGCTTGCATCTGACATTAGCCTATGGCACCTCCTTATTGCCTGCCCTCAACTGCCTTTCTATTGCACTTGCTATCAACTCATGTTTTTCTTCCTTTTAAAGAGTGCCTTACTTAAATGTAATATACTAGTTAGGTTAAAGGGAGGAGATATCTTTCACAAAATTCAATTGAAATTATTTATTGAATTAAAAGAAGATTGCCCCAGTGAAAGAAATAGAGGAGCGGAATGATAGAGCTCAACAAAGGAAGGAACTTGCATAACTAAGCAATGGATGCTATTGAGCAATAAGTGAAAAATCACTTAGTGTATAAAACACTTATGAATATTTAGACCCCTAAATACAAATTTTCAAATACAAGCTTATATACAAACAATATATGTGCGGAATATGAAATATAAGCAATACCCAAATTAGCAAACTACTCTAAGCCATTAATTACTCACAACCAGCAAAAATTAAAAGCTAAGAGTAAGGAAAAGAGAGATGCAAATACAAGATAACACCGGCACGTGTTCTCAAAGAGGAAATTGAAGAACTCGGCAAAAAACTTTTCCGCCGCCCTCCAAGTGGTAAATGATCCACTAGAAAATCAGTTGGGATACATGAATAGCAATAGACCCTCCAAGCCTAATCTACCCAATGCACCTAAGCCCTCCAAGATTTTTGCTCCAACAAAGTTACGCCGAACCGTGTCTTCTCTAGCTTTCCAGATCCCGCAATTAACTCATTGCATCAACCAATATGAATTGGTTCTCTCTTGAATTGCTTCCCAAACACCAAGAACCTTCTCACTACTTTGAATTTGGTGAGGTAAGGATTTGTTTTATAATCCTCTCATGGGTATGACAATGGAGAGGGTGGAGTAAAGGAATTCAAAGAATCAAGTGTATAAGATTGTGGATGAATCATTCTTATTTTTCTCTAGGGTTTCTCTCTCAAAATTCTCTCTAGAAGCTCTCTACATTTCATGGGTATAAGGGTATTTATAGTAGGGTATGAGATGGAATGTGAAAAGTTACTTTTCAGCAAAACAAGGTGCACTAGTGAGTCACTTTACGACCGAGATGAGTCACGAGTTCCAGTCGCCAGTTACCAAACTAGATTAAACTGTACTTTTTGTCCTGTAGTGATCCAGCTGGCCTGACTCTTCGTCTTCCTGCACACTTCACATGTGTGCTTCATTTTGGCGACTCACCACTCGCGAGTCAGTCGCGAGTCACCTTTTTGTTGCACACCTTTGATCAAATCTTCACACTCTCTCACACACAACCCATACATTATTCCCACCTAAATACAGGGTTTATAAATGCTGAATTACAAGCAAATTTGACACGGAATAAAGCCAACACATAGTTAAATAAATTCAACTTTACAATCTCCCCCTTTGGCTATTCCGTGACAAAACCCTAAAATTGACTCTAGACTTAAAAATGTGAGTTGGGAATAGTTACCAAAACTCACTCACACCTAATTCTAGATCTGTGAAGCTCTTCAACCATACAAACAAGTCTCTTGAAAACAATATCACAAAATGCACTCATTAAGTTCATTGTAAGCTGAAAACTTAGAATGCATATGGAGCAAGCACAATCCAATCAAGCAAGTATGAAAATGATAATGAAGCATAACTTGACCATACAAGAACAATCACTATAAATAGTAACTACAATGAACATTCACACGGTGAATGAACATCCAGACATGCAAGCAAATAAGCTCAATGCAAAGTATCATTTGCATGTCCAACACTCAACTGATATAAGAACACTAAAGCAAGAAGCATTTTGTTTGAATTGCATCAAGGATTCAAGATCCAACAAGGGCACAAGAGTACTAAAGTAAATGTAAGACATGAACTAAAAGTACTAAGCTACATAAGCAAGGGTATGTAAAAGTATCATAACATAGTCAAGTGCACAACATAAGCTTAAAATATGAAATATGAACATAGACTAGTAATAGCAACAAAGAAAAACTAGAAGAATTTGTTGTGTGATTGCTTACTCTTGCATTGCTTGCTCCCTTTTTGATTTAGCTCTCTCTCCCCCTATCATGAACACCATCTCCCCCTTTTTGTCATGGAATAGCTAGTCATCATCTTCTTCTAGCTTCCTTTGGATTTGATCCAATTGAGTTTGGAGAGAGGTAAACCTTGTCTCAAATCAGGTGTGCTGAGAGTGCATGACAGTTGTGAGGCAGAACAATTTTGTGCTAATGTCTTGCATGGAAGCCATGACGTTGTCCAACTTCTCATCATAGGAGTGTGAGCTAGAACTTGTATCACCTTGAGGAGCATTGCTCTCTTACTTGATATTCTTTCAGACATGGCCTCTTATAGCGTTGAGTGTGCTAATGTTGATTGGTCTTTGCTTTGATTGAGGAAACTTATCTTCCATTATGGGTACTCCTTTTAGCTTTAATATCTTTGTGATAAGGCAATAAAATGGAAGCCAGTTCCTAGAGGCCATCCTCACAGTAGTTTTGACCAAAATGTGAAAGATATGAGAGCATGCATCAATTTCTTCATCGGTAATCAAGTCATGAAGAAATAGAGTCCAACCAAGATTCATATATCCGGTGCTCGAGAGAGGATAGAGATTATGAAACATTATTTTTGTGAGCAACTTCAACTTGGGAGATAAAGATGACAGACCAATTGATTTCCCATTTGAAGACACATTTAAATTTTCTCTGAAAGCATCATGAAAAATTTCAAGATCCGGTATTATCTCATCATACACCAGTGGTTTTGCAAACATTGGTAGGTTAATGTTCAGAATGAGAGCAAGATCTGAAGGCATTATAGTAAAGTCCTTTCCTCTCACCCAACATTGTCGCTCTTCCCCATCAAAGAGGGCATTCGCATAAAACTCTTTCACAAGCTCTTCATAAGGATCATCAAGATTCAATAGAAGGTAGTTCAAATCCTTAGAAGCGAGCCATTTAGGAATGTTTGTATCAAGAAGAGTAGCTTGCTCAACAACCCGTTCAATTACCATGGGGGCACCTTTGAAGTAGTTTGAATACACTTGAAATGCGGTATAGGATTTGAACCGGGTGTCATCGAAAACTCCAACAGAAGATCAAGTTTTCTTTGACTTAAGGGAGAAACTAGTGAGGTTAATGACTGGTTCCTTCCTTTTGTTGCTGCTTCCTTTCAGTGTTGAATTTTTTAAAGGAGACATCTTCAAGTAGAGATCATGAAATAGCAAAGAGCAAGATGAAAACAAACGGCAACAAACTTGATTAGCAATAAGTTAGTACCAAAAGCAAAAACTACAAATTAAACCCTAAAACTGAAATTCAAAGAGCAATTAAAAAAAAATGACATGTGAAGATGCTGAACATCAAGGCATGATATAATCATGGCATTAGACACACAACATGTCAAAGATTTTGTGTGTGTGCATCATATGGAAAAGTGCATATAAGAAGCATGAAATCATGCAAGGGGCAAAGTGCTAAACACATAACCATTAGTTGTTCCAAACATGGAAACATGATTATCTCCAAATTTTGTACTCGACGAAGTCCAAAATTACACACAAAAACATGTAAATAGACATTTTATCAACAAAATGGTATGCACGCCACAACACACAACATTGTATAATGCATGAGCATGTAATAATCTTGACGGAAACATGAAAAAGAAGCATTATAACATCATTCTCAACAAAACCTATATATCAATTTCATCAAAAACTACATAAACCCATATTCTTCAACAATATTTCAATATCTCAAAAAAAAAAAAAACCAACAAATCCATGAAATAGAATGCTTTAAACCTGAAATAAAGTAAAAAGGAGTGAAAATGGTATTTTTGAGAGAGGAAGAGGCGGAGAAGACAAAGGGACAAACAAGTGATGCGAGTGAAAGTGAAAAGTTTTGAAAAACTGTCTGATTTTTAACCCTATTTTCGCAAAACATGCGTTTTTCGTGACTCAACTAACTCGCGAATGAGTTGCCGAAAACCCTTAAACCTAGATTTTGAAAAAAAAATTCTAAGTCTTTTTCACGACTGAGACTTACACTCGCCAAACAGTCGTGAGTGAGTTGCATATGCCTAGGGTGGAACTCGTGACTTGAGCATAACTCGCGAGTGATTGAGCACAATTTTTGCGACTTGAGCATGACTCACAAGTGAGTCGCGAAAATGCAGAGTTGCAAATTTTTGGATTTTTGTAAAATTCTTCAAATCAAAATACTTTCCAAAAACAACTAAAACACTTTAAAATCTTTTTGAGTTTGATCAACAGATGCTTGAGTATGTACATCACATTTAATTAAGTATAATCAAACAAATGAATAAGACATTCATTGAACATAGACATGTGTGATATGGGTGGGTATCAATTATGAGATAGTCCTTAGTCTAATGTGAAGCTTCAATGATCAATTCAACCAAGTCAAACACAACTAGCACTAAGTAGAGTGACCTATCTCAGTTGTAGAAATGAACATATATGACCTCCCACATCAACTTGATTACATTGAGTTAGAAGCTTTTCAATTGGCTTCTTTTCTTTTGATAACATTTGATCATTTTGATCTTTACATCTCTTTTTGAGATCGATGCCTGAAATTTTTGATATTTCAATTTGATGAGTAAGCCTTTATTTTTGGCACCATACATTATAAATACATGTCGCTTTCCCTTTTTCCTAGTCAAATACTAGTTTGTGCGACAACTTTTTTAGCTCATTATCCCTTTTCAAGATTTGACATTGGTTGAGCTTTTAAGCATAAAAAAAAATATAAAAAAATAAAAAAAGAATGGGAAGAGATATAGGCACAAGTCTACACATGTCTCAAGATCAACAAAACTATTGACTGATCATTCATGACAAGTTTGAAGATCTATTTACAACAGTCACATAAATGCCAAGATGTTTCCACAAAGATACAAGTGCATAGAGAACAAGATAAGCTCATTAATGCATAAAGCCATTAGTACAGAGGTACAAGGCTAAACATGCATGTGACAATGCACAACACTGCCAATCAAACTTTTTGGATTTTATACTTTTTATGTGTTTTTGGATTTTTGACACAAACTAAAGTAAAGAATGATCAAAATCAACAAAGAACCAAAGCTTTTAAACAACAACAAAAAATTAAAAACATGCTAGAATGTAAAATAAACAAGCAAACAACAATGTCACATTATATAGAAAGAATTAATGCATGGAAATGTTATAATGCTTATGCATGAGTACCTTTCTTCATCAACACAGCACGTGCGTTTAGGGTGATATCCTTTGAGGATTGGGTACTTAAGACATGATTCTCAAACCTTAAGGTGAAGTTGGCCAAACATGAGGTGATGGTGTCAACCATCTTCATCACATTACTCAAAATGGGTTCTCCTTCTTGCCCTTTTGGTTGCTTGGGTTTCCCATTGCTTTTTCCTTGTCTTCTTGGCTTTTGAAAATCCACATTCTTCAATGCTTGGAGCTTGTAGCAATTTGGTCTAGTGTGCCCTAGGATTCCACAATGATGGCAATAGTGTTACGTTTATGGACCTCTTTGTCTCTTAGGAAGAGACTTTCTTCTTGCCTTGGGCTTAGCCACAATTGGCTTGGGAAACTTTGCCAAAGCCATTTGATTCCCCACATTTGGCTTCTTTTCAGATTTTACATTGTTAACAAGAGGAGTTGGTGCTTCTTTAGCCTCGCAAACTTCATTTCCTTTGACACTTTCAAGTTTGAGCTACCTTCTTCGGTATACCCTAATCCACTTCTATCTGAAGAGGGCTTTTGATAGGCAAGTACTTTTCCAAGTTTCTTGGAAGCAACATGCTCCACTTTGGCATTTGCTTCAACAACCTCAAGCTCAAGAAACTTTATCTTGGAATAGGCATTGTTTAGCTCTTCATTTAACCCTTCAACTTCACACTTGGTCTCTTTGTACCACGCGAGGATGCTTTTATAGTCCTCTTCGGCTTTCTTCATCTTTCTAATGGTTGCCTTTCACTTTTGCATATTCTCCATTCTTTTCAAGAAGTGCATTGTAGGATTCTTGTAATCTATTTGTTCCTTCATAAAAGCACTCTTCTTCATCATCATCGGATTCATCTCCAACACCAATAAATTCCACTTTGGTATGCTCACCAAGCTCTTCCTTTATGATAGGCCGAGAATGTATTGACCCCTATGGTAAATTAATCAATTAATTAGCCAAGTTAATTAATTACATTCGATTACATGCAATAAGTGTGGTAGCACAAACAAATCACCAACTAAGTTAAATGCAGTGGAAAATAAATTTGACATAAGTGATTTATTTACGAATAGAAAAAACCATCGAGGCAAAATCCTACTAGGTGAATTTAAGGTCACCACTCCCGAGAATCCACGATAATCAAAATAAGCTGTTACAAGTAAAAGGAATCTTAGTACCTAATACAAACCTATAGTTGAACGTTATCCCAATACCCAATTGGACTTGTGATGTAGTGACAATCTCTCCTTTCAATGCATGGCTCCCAGTACGTGACTAACCAATTGATGCATGGATCCAAGTATATGACTAACACATCAACTTGAGGAAGATGTTAGTTACAAAGTTCTTTAGCTCATCCAACGATGAAGATTAAGAAACTCCTTGGTTACAAAACCCTTGCCGCAAAGACGCAATAGCTTCTAGAGCAAATATGATGAACTAGAGCAAATTGTCTCTAGTCATAATATGCATGTAACAACAACTGTAATAACTCCTAGACAACCCTTAAAATAATCCTTATATATGTCTAGGGTTATGAGAAAAAAACCCTACACAAATACACTTGGATATGCATGAAATCAGATATGGAAATCTAAATTTCGTAATTCTCGGTAGATACAGCTTCTGTCGAGCTGCTGTTGAGATCCATCATTAAACCTCGATAGATATGTTTCTGTCGAGCTTTAATGAACATCACTTCTTCACTTGTTTCCTGAATAGACTTGTGTGGTTTTAACACTTGACTTGAACAATATGTTCCTTGAAGTTTTAAACCATCCTAGATCTACCCAATTACAAGTAAAGTGCGTTTTGTCAAAGGATTAACCAATTTACATAACATATGTCTCTAACAATATCCACATATGTCCTAACAATCTCCCTCTTTGGCAATCCATGACAAAACCACAACAAACAAATGAATTATGAGAGAAGTCTTAAATCACTAAACTCATAACTACTTGTTGAATACAATAAAATTTAACCTTAACACAAAATCTTGAAAAACTTTGCAAGAAAAGAGTTCATGATATGATAGATTTTCACAACCTGTCTTTCTGAAACACTTTAAATAAAACTCATCAAGGCATCTTAGTGTGAAATAGAGATAAAGGATTGCATACATAGAGAAACACGTGTATAAAGAGAGATAAAAAACAGCACATGGAGAGATACGTGAAAAACAACATACATCATCATATATATATATATATATAAATGAAAATAAATACAATGTATGTCATAAACAAATGGTCACAAGATCGGTGTACAAGAGGATAATGTAACTAAAGATAAAGAAAAGAAAAGTACATAAAACCTCACTACATCCCTCAAAATATATAGACAATCTCCTTAACAAAAATTTCTTACACTAACTCTCCCCCTAAGTACAAGACTACTCTCATCCAAAACTACTCCCTCTTTTTGTCACAAATGACAAAGGACAAGTCATTGAGAGGGCATCATCTTGACATCACTGGAAGAGCTAGCATCCTTATCATGATCATTACTATCCTCATCTGTCGATGCGTGTGGAGAAGGAGATGGAGAAGCGGCGAAACCACCAAGGCGAGCCTGTTGTCATGTGATATGACTGACACGATTTTTCACCTGACACAACTCATTAGAGAGAGTGTCAAGGCGAGCATCCATGCGTTGAAGCTGCACCATGATGGCCTCTAGGGTCATATCACCAGTCGATGAAGAAGGAGCATAAGTGGAAGGACCAATAGAAGCGGTAGGATTGGAAGTTTCCACACGTGGCTGCTTTGGTCGAAGCTGTGCCTCGCTCCGTCGAACAGTACTGGTGTCGATGGCACCCATAATGAGGAAGAGAGAAGGAGAATCAATAATCTCGATGGAGAAGTGTCAAAGGATACGCGTGATAGCAAAAGGAAAAATGAGCTTATCATGTGTAGCCGTATCCTGATAAACATCGAGGACCAATGTGATGAAGTGAGAAGGGAAGTTTATGGTAATGTCCTCTAAAAGGGACAAAATAAAGTGAGCACGAGGCTTTGTGATGGAGTTATAGTGAGGCAGTGGAGTGAGAGCGAATGTCATCACCATGTTACGGATCCTCGGGCCTTTGGCAAACCCCGAGCATGGAGTGTTTAGCTTACCACCCCATGTGAAAGGTGTCTCACAAAAGTGAGAAAGAAGCTTGTCTCTGGACACAGTCCTAAGATGCTCACAATCGGGGTAGTCAGGATGCGCTACCCGAAGGACATGTAGCACCTCAAAAACAAGCTCCGGGGTAACTACAATACATGTACCTCAGAATGTTGTGGCAAAATGAGGTACAGAGGTATTGACACCATGTATGTTAGAGTAAAACTCCTGAATAAACACTGTAGGACACCTCAAGGGTTTCTCTAATAGAGAAGCCTAGCCCCGAGTCCGAAAAATGGCAGGAGAGGAGTGTAGAAAAAATTCGACAAAATGACTTGGCGTTCCAAATGAATGCCGCGTCGCTGGAAGTTCTCCGAGAAGTCCTTTCGGGCCTTCTCATCACAGAACCGGACTTGAAGAAGGGGAAGAGGATCAGAAGAAGATGATGACCTAAAACCATGAAGAGGGTTCTGAGCCAGAGTGGATTTGCGTTATTTGGGTGCCATACGCAATCTATCCGAGAGAGAGAGAGAGAGAGAGAGAGAGAGAAGAGAGAGAGAGAGAGAGAGAGAGAGAAAGAGAGAGAAGATAGAACAGAATCACAATAGAGTACACAGAAAGAAAAAGAAATGGTACATATGCATAGAATATGCATGAACATGTGACGTGCTAAACATAAATTGCATCATGGGTTGAAACCCAATCCAAACCTACCAGCACACAATTTTAAACAATCAAGCACACAACTAAATGCATGAAACATTGTGAAATGCTAATGGAATGCAATGCATGATCATATAGCATCAAATCAACATTACCCAACCCAAAAATTTCACAAAAACTTCAAAAACCCCAAAAATTTTCAAAAACCCCAAAATCTAGGTCACAAATGCATGAATGCATGAAAATAAAGAGATATAGATCACTTACCAAGGAATGGAGACTTGATCTAGGCCGAAATGAAGAAATGTTGAAGGATTTTGAGTGAGGGAGAGAGTGTTTAGGAGAGAAAAGAAGTTTTTTGTCGAGAGAGAGAGTGAAAAATGAAATCTAATTCGCGCCTCAGCTATTTAAAGAAATCGTAGCTTGATGGATCGAAGCATCTATCGAAATCTGTTGAGCACTAAATCTCGACAAATGTAATCTATCGAGGTGCTGTTGAGAATCTGTTGTCGATAAAAATGCTTTGATGGATCAAGATGCTGTCGAGGATCTATCGGTTAGACAAAGAGCTAAGGAAAATTTTCTCGATGAATCGTGAAGCTATCAAGAAGTTATTGAGACAAATTCCAGAAATCTCAATAAATCAAGTGCTAACTTCTATCGAGAAAGGAAGTCCAAGGGGCTTGATAGATAAGAATCTATCGAGGATCTATCGAGCTTGAAGAAAATGAGTTTTTCAAAGAGGAAAAACACATAAAGATGAATGCAACAAACAAGCTACTCAAACATAGATCCAATCAACAAATTAAGCTTTCAAAAACATCTCTCAACATATATGCAAAGCATTCAAGATCCAATACACATACACACGCACACACACTAAACAAGTCTAACCAATTTTATATTTCAAAAACAAGTTAAAACAGTTTAGTGAGTAGACATTAACACGTGTATTGCTTGTGATGGCCAAATCACATTGTACCTACACATGTATCAAAAGTAGCAAAGAATTTGCGTGTTGTGTGTGAAAATATAGCAAGAGTTCATAAGCGTCTCGTATTATGAAGATTTGAGATATGAGAAAATCAAATACACTCACACACAATCATAACTGCTTGATGGGGACTATCACATTCGAGGAACATCTTATAACTCCCACATCTCCTAGAAACACGCTTGTAACCATATTTAAAAACATTTTGATTCTTTTTGCTTTTATTTTTCTTTACATATTTTTTCTGTTGGAACATATCGTGCATGTGCATATATAGAGAGAGAAGAAATACCCAATTATGTAAGCCAAAAACATCACAATTTTGCTATGTAAAAGCACTTAAATGTTATACATGATTGGTGGGTTTTAGTGGTGAGATGGTTATTTATGCCTTTCTCTTAGGATTTTTTAGTAATTCCTGTCAAAAAGAGTGATATGAGTGTTAAGTATAAGAGATTGCTTAATTGTACTCATCACAACCACGAACCACAAAGCTCACTTACTTAGTTATACATTGAAATGCTCATCTATGCTACAAGAGATACAAAGTTTAGAAAACTTTGTTTCAATGGCCATCTAGGGTACACAAGTACCAATGTACACAAATACACACTGTTTTTGTATTTTTCTGATTTTTCAATTTTTTTTTATTTTTATGAAAAAAAAAAATAAAGCAAAACTAAACACAAACAAGAAAAAAAATGTTAAACAAACAAATCATAAAACTAGACTGACTCAAAACAAGTAAGCAAAACACATAAGTAATGCGTAACCATAAGGGGAGAGAGAGAAAAAAGTGACCAAATCACTTTGAGCTTTTTTCCTTCCACACCTTAGAAGAACCTTTCCTTTGTTCGAACCTTTGATCCGGTAATGAGGGGGAAGAATTAAAACCGTTCAAGTTCAAAAGGAACATAAGGGCTTTGAGAAGATCTCCAAGAGGGGCCAAAGAGGATGGAAACTGATTTTGGTTTCCAGACAAGAGCATACTATTGCTTTATTGAGTGGCTAATTACTTGTAGCAATTTGGATGAGTATGCCCTGAAGCTCCACAATGATGACAAAGATGCGGCTTCTTTGGTTAAGACTTTTTATTATTAATCTTCTTAGTCCTAGGGTTTCCAGTCTCTTTATTTTCAAGCCTATGGGGTGCTTCTAGAATAGATTTGTCTTCGTCTACGTTCTCACTAGCTATGTTAGTTTTACATTCATTGTTCTTAGAATTAATATTATTAGCAGGTGAGACAAATACAATAGTACTAGCGAAGGAAATATTAGGAGAAGATAAATCATACCCCAATCCGGTTCTATCAGAAGCAGATTTTTGAGAGCTTAGCATCTCATCGAGCTTTTCAATGGAAGTCCTCTCCAATTGAGATCTAACCTGGAACAGTTCTACTTCAAGCTTCTTTGTCTTTTCTGCAAAGAAGTTGTTCTTGAACCACAAAGCTCCAATGGTTTGATTTGCTTCATCAACCTTTGTAGAGAGCTCCTCTTGATCTAGCTCCACATCACTCAGCTTCTTAGTGGCCAGCCTATAAAGTTTCTGATGCTTCTCAGAAACCTTGTACAACTTAGCATAGGCTGTATGGATGTCATCTTATTCATCCATTTTCTCAAACTTAGACTCCACCAAGTCCTCTTCTTCATCCACCTCTTCGACAATCCCCTCAATAGGATTCACTATGGCAGTAAAGACATTCAAGATTTCCTCGTCATCATTGTCATCTGACTCATCCTCAGGCTCGGTGTCATTAAAGGTAGCAGCAAGAGCCTTGCTTTTCCCAATTGTCTTGAGATATGTTGGGCATTCTTGTTTCATGTGTCCAAAACCTTGACATCAGAAGCACTTTGGTCAGGAGGGAACAATATACTGACCGTCATCCTTAGCATCCTTCTTTCTTCTATCTTAGCTCTTGAAATGTGAAGAACTGAATTGCTTTCAGTCCTTGTCGAATCCTTTCGTGGCATTCTTCATAAACTTCTTAAATTGCCTAGTGATGTAGGATTTCATCTTGGCCTTCAGTGCCATGCTCTTGCCTTTTCTTTCTTTCCTGATTCTAGTCAAACCTAATTCATAGGTTTGCAAGTTGTCAACCAGCTTCGTCAAGGGAATTTCATCAATGTCCTTGGACTCTTCAATGGCGATGATCTTGGCACGGAATCTCTCAGGCAGAGATCTGAGCACCTTTATTACAACCTTAGGTTTGGGAATAGTTTCCCCAAGATTAAAGGCAGAATTGATTATGTCCTTCAGCTTGGCATAGAACTCCTTGACAGCCTTAGTCCCTTCATAGGTTGTCTGGAAGATAGTCCATGCTTCCTTAGCAGCTTCAGTAGAAGATATCTTCTTAAACTCCTCATTGGTGACCACACTGAATAAAGCATCCAATGCTCTGCTGTTTAAGTTTGTCGCTTTGATCTTGGCATCATTCCAATCAGCGGGCGCTTCCTTTGGTTTAGTCTAGCCAATCTCCACAGCTTGCCACACCTTCTCATCTAAGGACTGCAAGAAAACTCCCATGCATACTTTCCAGTATGCATAGTTAGTGCCATCAAATAAAGAGGTATAATTAAAAATTGTCCTTTATCCATGACAAATAGGGGTCAATGGATCACACAGCAAAGATTAACCTTAATTAGAGCGTGTCTACTCTGATACCACTTGATAGGCCAAGAATGTATTGACCCCTTTGGTAAATTAATTAATTAATTAGTCAAGTTAATTAATTAGATTCGATTACATGCAATAAGGGTGGTAGCACAAACAAATCACCAACTAAGTTAAATGCAGCGAAAAATAAATTTGACAAAGTGATTTGTTTACGAATGGGGAAAACCACCGAGGTAAAACCCCACCAAGTGAATTTAAGGTCACCACTCCTGAGAATCCACTATTATCAAAACAAGCGGTTACCAAGTAAAATTAATCCCAGTACCTAATACCAACCTATAATTGAACCCTTACCCCAATACTCAATTAGACTTGTGATGTAGTGACAATCTCTCCTTTCAATGCACAACTCCTAGTTCGTGACAAACCAATTGATGCACTTAACTAATATACCAACATGAGGAAGATGTTGGCTGCAAAGTTCTTCAGTTCATCCAACGATGAAGATCAAGAAGCTCATTGGTTTCAAAACCCTTGGCGCAAAGATGCAATAGCTTCTAGAGAGAATATGATGAACTAGGGCAAATTGTCTCTGGTCACAATATGCATGAATAATCACATTGCATCACCTGAGACGGCCCTTAAAATAATCCTTATATATATCTAGGGTTGTGAGAAAAGAAACCCTACACAAATACACTTGGATATACGTGAAATCAAATCTGGAAATCTAAATTTCGTAATTCTCGATAAATACAGCTTTTGTCGAGCTTCTGTCGAGATCCATCATTAAACCTCGATAGATATGTTTTTGTCGAGCTTTAGTGAACAACACTTCTTCACTTGTTTTTTGAACAGGTTTGCCTGGTTTTAACACTTGACTTAAACAACATGTTCCTTAAAGTCTTAAACCATCCTAGATCTACCCAATTACATAACATATGTCTCTAACAATATCCATATATGTCCTAACACTTTAGAGTACTTAAATCTTTCGAAAAATCTATGGGTGCAATGGCCATGAAAGTGGAGTAGTTTCCTTCCCCATCACAGCTTTCTTCAGAATTGGAGTTTGAGCTATTTAAATCACTAAGGGTTGTAACAAGAGATCTACCCTTTCCCTTCAAATAAGTAAGGCATTCGTTCTTCAAATGACCATGCTCGTTGCACTCATAACAAGTGATTCCTTGAGAATGAGAAGAGTCTTTGGAATCCTTCCTTTTGAAGTCCTTCTTATCTTTCTTGAAACTAGAGAATTTTCCTTTTTCAAAGGACTTCCCATCCTTTTTAAACTTCAAGAACTTGCGAAAGTTCTTTGCAAGGAATGCCAACTCTTTTTCAACATCGTCCTTTTCCGAAGAATCTTGAACTTCAATTCTTTTAATGATCATCTTAAGAGCAAGGGATTTGCTCTTCCTTTGCAATGGTAGAGTGAGCTCATATGTTTGAATATAGCCAATAAGTTCTTGGACCTTTATCTCATCAAGATCC
The DNA here is from genome assembly GCF_040712315.1 of Castanea sativa. NCBI lineage: Eukaryota > Viridiplantae > Streptophyta > Magnoliopsida > Fagales > Fagaceae > Castanea > Castanea sativa. The sequence continues at coordinate 21,511,112 of NC_134015.1, read as the reverse complement.
TTGCTCTCCTCAATGGCGGTCATCTTGGCTCAGAAGTTCTCCGGCAATGATCTAAGGATCATTCTTACTACTTTGGAGCCTTTTGTCTTCTCACCCAAGTTCAATTTCCCGATTACCACTTCATTCAACTTTCCATAGAATGAGTCGAATGATTCATCTTTGCTCATCTTCAATTTTTCAAACCGAGTGGTAAGCATTTGAAGCTTGGTATCCTTCACCTTCTTGGTGCCTTTGTAGGTAGTCTCCAAAATTTTCCATGCCTCCTTGGCAATTGACACATGAGAGATCCTATGAAATTCATCTGATGAGACACCACAGAATATAGCATTAAGTACTTTGCTATTAGCATTAGCCACCGCGAGAGCTGCCTTATCACAAGTGAATTTGGCAGCCTCCGGCCTTGTCCAACCACTTTCTACAGCATCCCACACACTCTTGTCAATGAAGCACAAAAATGCATGCATACTCACTTTCCAAAATGCGTAATTACTTCCATCAAAGAAGGGAGTTGCATTGAAGGATTGAGACCTATCCATCCTAGGGGTCAAAAAATCACACTAAAGATATAGAAATCTATCAAAGTGTACCCGCTCTGATACCAAATGAAAACTCACTTAGTGTATAAAACACTTGTGAATGTTTAGACCCCCAAATACAAATTTTCAAATACAAGCTTATATTCAAACAATATATGTGCGGAATATGAAATATAAGCAATACCAAAATTAGCAAACTACTCTAAGCCATTAATTACTCACAACTAGCAGAAATTAAAAGCTAAGAGTAATGGAAAGAGAGATGCAAACATAAGATAACACCAACACGTGTTATTGAAGAAGAAACCGAATAATTCGGTGAAAAACCTCTCTGCCGCCCTCCAAGCGGTAAATGATCCACTAGATACATGAATAGCAATAGACTTTCCAAGCCTAATCTACCCAATGCACCTAAGCCCTCTAAGCTTCTTGCTCCAACAAGGTTACACCGAACCGTGTCTTTTCTAGCTCTCCGGATCCCAAAATTAGCCCATAGGTATGACAATGGAGAAGGTGAGAGTAGAGGAATTTGAAGAATCAAGTGTATAAGATTATGGATGAATCAATCTTGTTTTTCTCTACGGTTTCTTTTTCAAAATTCTCTTTGGAAGCTCTCTACATTTTGTGGGTATAAGGGTATTTATAGTAGGGTATGAGATGGAATGTGAAAAGTTACTTCTCAGCAAAACAGAGTGTACTGGCGAGTCATTTCACGACTGGGATGAGTTGCAAGTTCTAGTCGTTAGTTACTAGACTAGGTCATACTGTACTTTTTGTCCTGTAGTGATCCAGCTGGCCTGACTCTTCATCTTCCTGCATACTTCACATGCATGTTTCATTTTGGCGAGTCACCACTCGCGAGTCACCTTCTTGTTGCACACTTTTGATCAAATCTTCACACACTCTCACGCACAACCCTTATATTATTCCCACCTAAATACAGGGTTTCGAAATGCTGAATTAAAAGAAAATTTGGCACAGAATAAAGCCAATACAAAGTTGAATAAATTCAACTTTACAATAAGGAAAGCGACAGGGCCAACAAGTAAGAATTCTACTAAGACCTTCGAGATTAAGAGCCCTAGGTGGAATATTTCCATCCATTTGCTGTCTTATTTGCCACCTCAGGTCAACTACCTCAATTGTAGTTTTCTCAAGATACGTTAAAAACATCAAATCTTTTTATCAATCCTGTAACGGGTTTGTGTAAATTTAATAAATATCTTTTACATAGCACACATCGATTTCTAAAGTAGTTAACTTGTAGTTAATAAAGTATTTAACTTGTATATTAAATTGTGTTTATAAAATTATTTTACCTTATTGTACATATATATGGTATGAATATATTCTATAAAGAAAATATATATATATATATATATATAATTGTCTCTTATTTTTTAAATAAATTCTTAACTCCACCACCAATGTCAATATTTTCACCTTATACAAATCTTTGTTCAATTCTTTCCAAGTCTTTGGATAGAGTATGACATATGAGCTTGGTCCCTTATGTTAGCTTACTTGTGCTAACCGTCTCAACTGAACCAATGTCTGCCGTACTAAAACATACTAATACCCCCTCCATTCGAAATAGATCAAGTTTATAATTCAGATTAAACATTACAGATGATATGATATAATGTGTAAATGTGTATATTGTTATTTACAATAAATTAAATCTTGACCATAAAATGGACTCACTCCATTTGAAATGAAATGTGGAGGATCATTTTCCCAATTAATATTGTGCGTATGGAGTGAGAGAAAGACAAATTTACTTTGGCAATCCAAACTTCATTACATATAGACTATATAGTATAGATATCAAGTCCTTACAATTTAAAACACACTTATGATGTCATATCCATCAGGACCTTCACATCGTTTGCACACATTGATATAGTTTTACTAACAATAACTTAAAAATACGACTAATCCATCAAAGGAAGCAGTAAGCATAAGATTCACCAAACGTTTATTATCCCACTAGATATAGTAGCGAAGGATTTTTCATTTGGTTATGGCTTAATTATGTGTGCATCGACATCCTTAAGTATATTGAGCACAAAATCCAGGTACTTATCAGGAGCTGGAACATCCTCATTTTGTTTCTCATAATCCACTGTAACTTTCGCCAAGGCACCCTCAGCCGTTGTTGTAATCTTAACAGTCGCCTTATAGCTCTTGTAACTCTTAAAGAGATCTCCTTCAATAGCACTAAAAGTCACTGACTTGTTTTCATCATCTATTTCTCCCTTGTCCTTGATGGTTTTAGTCTTCCCATCTGTAGTTTCATCACAAAACTTACTGGTCAAATTAACTCATCTTTGATTATTATTAATAATTCTAAATAGTCATGATTATTTGTAACTAGGTTAATAAACAGAGTTAGCTTGTGTTCAGTGCTGCTTTGCTTTGGACCCAACAAGGACAATATGTCTTAACATGATCACGTGTCAATCTCATATTATGTTCAATTTTGAATACTGTACAAAAGTCTTACCCTAATAAACTAAGTTAAGAAGCCAAAGAAGAACATAATAAGCTCATTAAAGTATTTGTGGACATCAATATAAACTAAGGGTCCGTTTGGTTGGGGTGAAACAAGAGAATAGAAAATATAGGAGAAATAAGTGGAGTGAAAACTGATTTTATAGATGTTTGGTTGAAGATAAGGGGAGGATAGAAAATTGATGGGGCCGTGTTTCTCTCCTAGCCCACCAAAATTGTATCTTCCCAATTTGAAGAAGAAAATAGAGGAGAGAGGAATAGCTGCAGTCAATGACTGAACTATCCCATCATTTTACATATTGGACATTTTTTTTTTTCTTTTCTATTCTTCTTTCTTTTTTCTTTTCTATTATTCTTTTTTTTTTTTAACTAGACATGAAATTAAAAAAAAAAAAAAAAAAAAAACTCTTTTTGGGCATGATTTTCTTTTTTATAATAAATTTAGGTTATTGCCTTTTTTTTTTTTTTTTGCTACTTTTTTGTTTTAATTGGACACCATTTTTTAACAAGGGTATATGAGTAAATTTATGCAAACTCATTTTTTTACCCTTCCACTTTTTCATTGTCAACTAAATACAAATAAAGGAAATTAAAATCATTTTTATCCTCTCACGAGCTGCCTTGCAATTCAATTGTTGGCTCCTACACGAACTGCCTTGCAAATTAACAATATGTTAAAATGGCCATACCAAATGTGAATTTCCAAAGCTTGACAGAACCTGAAGTTTCCCAATCACCCTCGTGTACCTCAACTCCATGCACTTTGTCAGACGAGAGATATTAGGAATGTGATGAATTTCGCTCCTTAGGATGTTGAAAAACTTATCAGCAGGAGCCTTGATTTCTACATCGGCCTCTTGCTTACCAACTAGAGCCATATTTTCAACCAAAATACTTAATTGGAAAACCACTATACCATTCAATTTACGAAATAGAGTTGAAAGAATATTAGATAGCCTACCCCTTATATAGATAGCTATCAGCTATGGATTAGGCAACAGTTTCTTATTGGTGACTATGAGCACATCCAAAATCTCCCAAGACCATTGATTACATGCCACATCGAAAGCAAAGTTCACTTTCGATTATGCCTTATCTATACGCAAATTTTTCTTCAATTTTTAAAAAACTAAAATTTCGCAAAACTGTGTAAACGTGGTTCACGTTAAGTTAGGCAGTTTGTGGCAGAAGCGAATATCCCTGATATATATGATTGAAATCTCTTCGGTTAGGACAGGGTTGGAGGAGTTTTTACACTGAACCGAACCAGTAGGTATATATGGGCCCTCATTGCCAAGATTAATTACAATATTTAAAAGGTTTTCTCCCTCCCGGCTTGAATATCCATGTGGAGTGCCTATTTGATATTTGACTGACGAAAAAAAATGTAAATTTTAGAATAGCGTTATGCTTTTATCTAAGTGCACTTAAACCTTTCGTATTCAGTATACACAATGACCCTACCAGTAAGATGTTTTATTTGCGAAGAGTCTTGTGGTTCAACTTGTTAATAATTTTTGTTGTTTTCAATTGAGAGATGTAGACTTAAAATCTCTCATCTCCCAAATATATAAATAAGTGGTAAAGATTGTGATCTTAATGAAAAATTAAGTAGGATCATTTGAGTGTGCTACCTCGTGAAATGTGAAGTATATAACAATAATTGAGATTCACACGAGTAAGTAGGAGCTACAATGTGAAATCCTCATGACAAGCTGAAATACATAACAGAAAAAAATCTACAAAAAATTACGTTTTTTGTGGCATTTTTGAAATGCCAACAAAATCTATAAAAGCGCCACTAAAGGCTGTAATGGTCTATTGCTACAATTTCTAATGCCGCGGTCAAAAACGTCACACTTAAAGTGTCGTAGTAAGTTATTGCAGCGGCAATCATGAAAACTGCCACTACAGCAATACACTATAGCGGCAGTTTCTTATTTATTGCCGTGGTGTGTCAAACTCCGCTATAAATTGTAGGGTTTCCCTAATTTAATGCTAAATTAGAAACAAATTGATTGAAACTTGTGTGGTGGTGGTTTGATTTTGTTATATCCATTAATCTAATTAGTGTATAACTCATGTATATGCATGGTACAATTAAAAAAAATTACAATTACATACATATATGGATTTAAATTACTCTCTCCCTCTTTTATTTTTTTTATTTTAATTTCTTTTGGATATACACATGAGTTTACTTTTTCTTTCTTTTTTATTGAGTTTTTTATGATTTAAAAAACTTAAATAAGGCACGACGCAAAATTAGATAATAATTGAAATCCAATTTAAAACCTAATTGGATTTTCTCTCAGCTTTACCTATTAATATATATATATATATATATATATATATATATATGTATATGTAATATGGATTCAACTACTTAAATGAGAACTAATGAAGTAGAAAATGGCCTATAGTTAATGAGGAAGTTTTCTCTTGAAAAATCTTAGGGGGAAAAAAATTTTGTTAGGAGAATTTTCAAAACAATGAGAAAATTCATTTGAAAAATCAATTTGGAATTGAAAGTGATGGCCCATTAACTGCGAGAATAGAGCCATTTATATACGGTTTGAGTTGAGAGCAACAAATAGCTATAAAAATAGTGGTCACACAACATTACTTTTGTAAAGTTGTAATTTACAACTATTTTGTATTAGCTTTAATTCCGTGTCAAATTTTATTGTAATTTTCTGAATCATATTTTCTTGTATTTATGTGGTTTTTAATTGTAAGAGATGAGTATAAGAGAGTGTGAAGACTCAAGCTTAAAACGATGAAGGAGTGGATTTCGCGAGTGCCTCGCGAGAAGCTATCCTGCGAAAGAGCCACGTGTAGAGCACATGATTGGAAGGCGAATAGTCATGCCAGCCTGGAGGATTTCATGAGTGTCTCGAGGGTAAGGCTTTCCCGTGAAATACACATGAAACATTCTGTTTGGCAAAATGTCATGTTTGTTTTACCAAATCTTTACCCACACTATATATACCCTCATTACTCACATATTGTAAGGAGTGTTTTTTAGAGAGAAAACCCTAGAAAATATACTTGAAAGTTAGAGATTGTTATACCCACAATTATCTACACATTCCTCTACTCCTATCTCTCCATCTCTAAATCCATAAGAGGTTGATAGCCCAAAAACTTACCACACCCAATTTGAGTGTCAAGTGAGATTTTGGTGCTGTTGGGAAGTATTGGAAGGAGTCATTCATTGGCGGATGCAATCAGGCTGAATTGCAAGATTTAGGAAAGCTAGAGAAGACAAGGTTCCGAGAAGCTAGTTGGTAGCAGGAGCTTGAAGGGCTTAAGTACGTTGGGTAGACTAGGCTTGGAGGGTCTTTTGTTATTCGTGTACTCCAACTTATTCTCTAGTGGATCGATTTATCGCTTGGAAGGCGGCGGTGAGGTTTTTCGCCGAGTTCTTCGGTTTTCTCTTCGATAACACTCGGTGTTATCTTGTGTTTGCATATTTCTTCCCTACTCTTTAAGCTTATCTTTTATTATTGATATTGGATGAATATGGCTTAGGGTAGTTTTATCGGTTGTTTGTGCTCATTTACTCATATTCCGCATTTAGTTTAAGTTAAAGTAAAAACAATGTAGCTGTAGTTTTTTTTATTAGGGGGTCTGAACAAGCTCTTGTTTTCACACAAATCTGAGCTTTCAACTTTGGTATCTTTTTAAATTGAAAAAGAATATATTTACAACATTGTGATGATAAATTCATATCAAATTCTTAGTGACTTAAGCTATTAATAGAATGTAAAAAGTAATGTTAATGGTGAGGACTGAAATTTAAAACTAATAACAACTTGTCATTTAAAATTTATTATGAAAATATTGTAAACTTTGGCCAAAAATAAATTCCCTTAAACTAATGCTCCTTTGTGTCCGCTAGATATGTTGAAGCTAAGGCTATGGAAGTAGTTGTATTTTTTGCGAGGGATATTGGAATGCATGATCTTGTCTTTGAAGGGGATTCACTCCAAGTCTACAATGTTCTACAGGGACTTACTATTCCCCCTCCTGCTGTTGCTAATGTCATAGATGGCATTCTTTCTAATGTACAGTTTTTTTGTACTATTTTTTTTCTTCTCACATTAAGAGAGATAGCAATAAGAGCATTGCATCCCATTATTCTATCCCATTCTATTTTACCATCTAAAAAAGTTACTTTATCAATTGAGAAATGATATGTCCACAACATTTTCACAACATTTTTACAACAAATACTAAGTGGCAGATTGTTACAGGTTGTTATTGTTGGGGCAAAAAAGTAATTTTCGTGTTAGGTTCAAATTTGAACCAATAACAACTAACCACCTACGATTTGTTGTGAAAATGTTGTAAAAATGTTGTAGACGTAGAATCTCTCTTATCAATTATACCATACCATTTTACAATACTTACAGCATCCCAATTTTTATTTTACGATACAACATATTAAAATAATATTTTTACACAATAAAATAATATATCCCAAAACCCAAATAAAAACAAAAACCCAAATAAAGAAAGAGAAAAAGTCAGATTGAATAAAAAACTATTATTTAGTTTTACCATTGTGCTACGGTACGATTCTAAATGTAGAATCGCACTGTAGCACAATTGCAAATTTTTTTGCAATAGTCTACATTTACAAGTCTGGATGCAGTGGGGCTTTTGGGTTTTTAAGCTAAATTGAACCAACATATGGCATATACCATTCCCAATGTGAATGTTCTAAGCCTATTCATATTTTAGCTCATCATGCTAAGTTTGTTATCGATTTTGAGGCATGAGTTGAGAAAACCCCCAATTTCTTAAAAACTGCTATAGCCTTTGATGTACCGGATAAATGCTATGCTGCAATATTTTCCCATAAAAATATTAACACTAGATTTTAAAGCATCCACCAATTCTTTTTAAAAGGTATGTCCCCTCCCAATTTAGTCAAAGTAGTTGGGGACATACATTGATGGGGCATACGTGCATGAAAATAATGTTCCACTATCGGAATTTTCCCTTTTTCTTTTTTGCCGAAAGATCAATGAAAGAATTGACAAAACATAGAGAAAGTAGCTAATTATTAGGATTAGGATCGGGGACAACCGGTGCAATTACACTCTCTTCACTCATATATATTATTATTATTTTTACTTTTTAATTTTAATTTTTTAATCTTTTTTATTCAAGAAGAGCTGTGATTAATTCAAAATTGATTTTTTCAATTCTCAATCACAACCCTTGAAAGCTAAGGTATTGCACCTAATTAATTTCAATCCCGATTATTGTGCATGGTAGCCAAACACAAAATGTATTGTGGAACCCACGTGTTTTGAGAACTCAGTTATGAAAACTGAGTGATAGAATCCAAAAACCCACTCATCCAAGCAGGTTCTTAATTTCCCCTGAATAATCCTGATTTTACTAACGAGAGCTGTTAACACAAAAATCAGAGGAAAAAGAACTTCTCCGTGACAATCCAGGCTTATGAAAAAAAGGATGGGAAGAAAAATAAACCACAAACAAGATCATCAGTCAAAGAGTTAAATTCTCTAGCAACATGATTACAGGGAAAAAAAAAATACAGAATGTAATTCGAATATTTTCTGTAATAGTCGTCTTAGACAAATGGTATAGATTGAGGGAGCCTATGAGGCTATGAATAACATATTAAGCAGCAATTTATAGCTGTGTTGTCGTGGTGAACGTTGGTGTTTCGTTGACTTGTTTTAGCTGGTGTTCCTGTTTTCTTTGTGATATGTACTGATAGAAGGATTCATTATTTCTAGCTTGTTCTGGCACTTTAGGTGTGTTTGTTTCGGTTGTAAATGAAATTGGAAAAATATTTTACACCCAGATGCGTGTTTGGGTGCATATGTAAAATAAAGTCAAACTGAAATATTAATTTTTGATTGTAAAATAAGCCCATTGACCTGGAAAATCATTTACACATCTCATTTACCTTCAAATGATTTTCCGGACTAAAACAGCCGAAGAGAGAGAGGGAGAGAGAAAGAGCAAGAAGAGAGAGTAGAGAGAGTGAGCTAGAAGCACACACAAGCCATCAGACCTCCACCTCAACCCCAGATCGCACCGCTGAGATCGCACCCCAGATCGCATCGCCGAGATCAGGCCACCGCCGCCCTCTAGATCGAACTCTCGTTGTCTAAATCTCACGGCCACCTGAAGCCTGCCGCCACTTGACTGGTCTCGTCGCCCATAACCAATCTCTCTCTTTCTCAATCTACCTCTCTCTTTCCCTCAATATTCGATCACTTTCTCTTTCTCCCTCTCTCAATTTGACCAGATTTTTTAGTTTTAATGAATGGTTTTGTTTTGATTTTTGTTTCTTTAAGTTTATATATTGAAATTTTCTATTATAAAATTTTTCTTGGAAACTAAGAAAATGGCTAAGGAATTGTGAGAAACTAGTAGAAAAATAGCATTTTCAGAATGCAACCAAACATTTGAAAACATTTTCCAAAACAATTTTCATAATGCAGGCAAACACTTGAAAATAGTTTCCTTTCTCAAAAATATTTCCACCTAAAAATATTTTACACTTGGAAAATATTTTACATGTTGCCAAACACAGCCTTGATGTACTATTATTTTTTTTTGGGGGGGGTGGGGGGAAGAGTGGAGCTCAACCAAATTGAATTGGGTACCTACAAATTCCAGACTATAATTGATCTAAGGGCACATTTAGTACATTGAATACAATATGAAGGATAATCTTTATTCCTGGGAATAAAAAGTTGTTGTAATGAAATAACAAAACTTATTCATAGGTTTGGTTATATTATAACACTAGTCACTAACTCGTGAAATGCAAGGTATAGTTTAATAAAAATTACATATATTTATTTTTCTTGAAGGGACAATAACATAAAAATGAATAATAATAAGGAATTTGTTCATATTTGTAGTAAGGCTCTTAATCCTCTATTTTATTTAATATAGGAAAAATAGATAAGTTTGAGAAAAATAAATAAATTTTGGTTGATATGTTTGATTAAATTTCAATTCAATTTCCAATCTCTCTATTAATTCACTTGTAGAGAGTTCTATAGACGAACTTCATAAAAAAAATGATAGAGAACATCATACAAACATATAAAAGGCAAAACAAATAATGATTTTTAAGAACTTAAATAAGAATAATTGTATCTCACTAAATATCGGTTTGTCTCTTGAGATAAAAAAAAAAATATATATATATATATATATTTTTTATTGAACAGTTTGACGTGGTCATACACAAACACACACACACACACATATATGTATGTATATATGTGTATGTGGCGAGCGAAAAATAGCGAAAGGACAATAAGTGAGTGTTGATTTGTGATTTTACTATAGTTCTCCCACATAATTAATTTGTAGAGAGATGGGATGCAAGGTTAACTTTAAGATACTCATGGTTCAGGATTAAACCTTGATATGAGACATAAGTAGTTCATTTGTGTTTTTATTGAAATTTGCTAAATGTTTGTCCTCGGGTCTTGTCCGAGGATAGGATTACAACTAAACGATCCTTTGTTTCTTTTTCCTTTTTTTTCTCCCTCCTTTTTTCTCCTCTGATCTAGGTGCTCCTTGGCTTTATATAAGTTGCAAGGATGCATCTGAATCTTACATTTGGAGGGTTAGGATCAAATTCTCTTAGTACTTGTCCCATCAAGATCCTGCTATAAGGTTACTACAAAAAATATGAGCTGTGATGGACATTGTTCATGGTCATTTTCTCTATTAATGCGGTCAGCTAGGTGGTTGAAGTATATTTAATGTGGAGGGGATGGCTTCCTTGACCTTCCTTTTTCTTCTATTCCTTATTCAAATCCAAATTACCTTTGTCTCCACGTGGGTCGCATCGTGTTTTCTTCCTTCTGGAGTCTCGGCTTTCCCGAGGTCAATTAGGCCCATCGGCATTGTCAATAGTAGCATCATCCCAAACTCCTTAATTAACCACATCCTCTCTGTTTAATTCCCCTCTTAGGAATTACTTTAATTAACCCCATTAACTACCTTTGATCCTCATCCCCCACAGTATATATGTATGTATGTATGTATGTATAAGCCTATGTCATAAACATGTAAAAAAAAACAATATAAATAAAAATGTTTTTACATTCCAAATGCAAACTCTGATGCTATTTGGCTCAAAAAATTGCTAAAATTAACCTTTCTTGTAGCTTCACGTAGAGCTAAAACAACAATATAGTAAACTTAAATAGCCACAATTTTTATCAATCAAATATTATCAAAAGAGTAAATGAATAACAAACCAAATCCAGGTCCACCACTTCACAAAATGGTAATTAATACACACCAGCTTTTCCAACTTCAAGACAAAACTATCATAAGCATCGATTATTTTGTAAGAGCAATACACACATAAGTAGTAGTTATTATTTCATAATGTAAATGCTACAAACTAACTAAATAAATTATGGGACATGCAAAAATAGACCAAAATTTGTAGTTGAGTAGGTTGCTCTATCTCTTGAAATAAAAGAATATACTCTTTTTTATATATATAAAAGAAACTCTTGAAGAGCTCTTCGTAGGTAATCAAAAATCTTGTAAGAGTATACTTTTTTTCTACCTCATATCAAAAGGAAGCAACCATGGATATAGTTAGTCATGGCTGCCATATGTCTCGAAAACCAATAACCATGGATATAGTACTCCTGAACGATCAATACTTCTACATAATGATGAACCCGTAATTGTCTGGGACACACACTGCAACGACCCAAGGAAAAGTGCTAGTCACATCTGTGTTATACCTCAAAAGGACTAGTCACAATTGAGGCTCCTTGCAGTTGTTAATAAAGCTCAATTCAACCCAGTAAATACCCGATGTGAAACTCATCACATATCTACACACATCACACAATCAATTAAATTGGGGCATCACAATCACCCCCTCTTAAATCCCTAACGTCCTCGTTAGGGTCCAGTTTGTGGAGTAATGTCTTCGAGCCCACACGGGGTTACTGGGCCGGCTTTGATACCATATACAACGACCCAAGGAAAAATGCTAGCAAAATCTGCTCTATACCTCAAAAGGACTAGTCACAATTGAGGCTCCTTGCAGTTGTTAATAAAGCTCAGTTCAATCCAGTAAATACCCGATATGAGACTCATCACATACCCACACACATCACACAATCAATCGAATTGGGGCATCACACACACAACCTAGGTCTTGCCCCTTCAACAATCAACGCACTCATAAATGGTAAATTAGGTAAAACATAAAGAAGAAAACAAAACATATCTTGAAGAACACCACCAAAATCACTACACTGGAAAACAAAGAAGGTGCAATGATAAAACTAAAATCTTTAATTTGCTGTTATCTGAGATTCTTCAATCACATAACCACCATGGTTTTTAGACTCGGACAGTTCAAAGAATTGGAAAAAAGAGAGGATCAAGATTTTTAAGGTCAAATCGAGATTTATCCGATGTCAAATCATGATGACATCATAATTAATTTAATAATTATTTAAAAAATAAATAAATATATTAAATTAATAACTAAAATAATCCAAATAAATATAAAGATCTATATTTCAAATATACTTTTCATGTGATATGTCAAAGCCCAACTACCCAATAAACTTTTTGTATGAAACCCAATAAAAAAAAAGTTAAGAGAGATATTTTCCATGAAATTATAATAAATAAATAACAATAAAAAATAAAAAAAAACTGAATAGTGGTGCGGACATTGGTTTGTCTGTCATTACACTTTGTTGTGAAACCCATTCCCCATAAAAATGTTTTTTGAAAGATAATTACAACATGCTGCTAATTCCGCAGCTCAAACTCTTTCCCCCTTAAAATCCCAAGCACATTGTATATGGAGAGGTGCCAATTCAGCTTTCCCCATAAAAATTTAAATAAGAAAAACTAATTAAACAAAAGACTATGTTAGCTAGAAGAGTGCGTAACATTGAACTGTTCGGTTCATTGAAAGACAAGGCCCAAGAAACCTAATAATTAAATTTGAGGGGATATTTGCCCTCTAGCATGGTTATGAGAAACTATTTCGTTAGTAACAAGGTTTTGAAAATACCAAGTAAATTCGAGTTCCCCAAATGATCAAAACATCTCGAGTCCATGAGGCTTGAGTTCAGTGAAGAAATTCAAGCCTTACAAGCACGAGTTCTGATTGTTGATATGGAGATTTTTGCCACGTGGAATTCTAGTCTCTAAGACTTAAGTTTCATAGAAGAATTTGAAGAAAAAGAAGATCTGAAGAATTTGAAGAAGAGAGAAGAACCCATAGTCTGAAGAATTTGAAGAAGAAAAAAGAACCATAGGAAGAGAAGAACCCACAGGAAGAAAAAGCCACTAGAAGAGAAGAACCCTTGGATGGAGGATGAAGAAGGACAGAGGAAGAAGTAGAACCCACAAAGGAAGAAAATGAAAAGAGGATAGATTAGGTGAACGCAGAAACTTGACTTTTAAATACTCGAGTTCCACATAGATTTATTTCCATATTAGATTGCCACCACATGCAACTCAAGTTTTAGAGGCTCGAGTTGTATCGTTGAACTTAAGTTTTAGAGTCTTGAGATGCTACTTTTCCACATAGTTTTGCAAAGATGACAATTGATTAAAATGTTTAAAAAATAGAGCTAAATGCAAAGAAGAAGAGTAAAGAAACACTTTTTAAAATCTGAAACAAAGAAAGAACAAAAGAGAGCGAGATATTGATAGTCAAGCATTGAGCAAAACCATAGAAAGAAGAAGAAGAAGAAGAAGAAGAAGAGTAAACATTGAAACAGAGAAAGAATGAGAGATAGTGAAATAGACATGATGCTTGAAGCTTTAACAATGGTGATAAGGTGCTTAACCCAGTAATAAGAGTTGGGTTTTCATGTTTCAATTTGGATGCTTATTTTCTTAAAATAAAATTTAAAAATAAATAAGTGACATGGAAAATTGTGATGCCTCCAAAACTTTTGTATTACAACATAAAAAAGTCAACAAAAAGTCAAAGATTTTGATTTTATAGTATATATAGATTAGAACAAAACTTAATATCTACCTATAGGAAAAATATTTTACATATAAAATTATTTTATTTTTTAAAAAATTTGAGAGGAACATTTTTTATGATTTTTTGTTTTCATATATATATATATCGTCATATATATGGCCATGAAAAGTTTGTATATTTAGATATACATTTATTTTAAAAATTATTTCACTTACTAAGAAATAACTATTATAACATTTTTGGTGTTAGCGTGTGAGTGACTCCTTTATCTCATCCCCCTTCCCCTGTATATATATATGTGTGTGTGTGTGTTTCTCAAAATAAGATATTCAGTGTTGTTGAGTCGTCCCACATCGATAAGGTGTGATATTGAGAAGTGGTTTATCACTTGTTCTGCGACACTAACTGCCGCATGCAGTTTTGGTGTTGACGTGTGAGTGTATTCTCTTATCTCATCCCCTTGCCCTATATATGTGTTTGTGTGTGTGTGTGTGTGTTTCTCAAAAAAAAAAAAAAAACTATTATAACATTTTGAAGAGTAATAATTATTTCTCATCTTATAGAATAACTATTTATAAAAAAAGATTATTTTATGTAATAGAAATATAGTCGAACTACTGAATAGCTATTACAATATATATTTCAGCCTCTCAAGCATTACTTAAATCTTTATCAAATTTCAATAAAGCCCTTGCTTCAATGCACCACACGTTTTTGCTGGCTTTTAGCTTGCATTAAAAATTAAAAATTTTATTTTATTTTAAAAATCAACTATACTATTATGGAAGCTGCAACCAAAAAAGGCCCCACAATAATTTTAGAAGTTAGATGCTATTCTAAATTTGTCACGATATCAACCACTCAAAATATATTGTATATTTTCATAAAAAAGGAAAATTTATATATATATATATATATATATATATATATAGATAGATAGATATAGATAGATAAAAATGTTGCCACTTGTTGCTTGGCCAATTACTACCTATACCAACTCCGTCTTCGTAAGCAAAGTGTTTCTCTCAATCTGCAATGAGGGTGTTTGGTACCTTATTTATATAAGTATATAAAACTGAAATCTCTGAAACTCTCACAATTTTTCACGTTAACACAATATTTAAATAAAATTATTATTTTTTAGTTCAAATTTAACCAGGTTTAAAACTCTATCTCTTTAATAAGTCCAACTTAAACTCAAACTCAACATTTCATTTTTTTTTAAAATAAAATAATTTTGTTTAATCCAAACTTAACAAGGAATAAAACTCTATCTCTCTAATAAGCCCAACTTAAACTCAAACTCAAACTCAAACATTAATAATCTATATAAAAACAAAAATTATGATAAGACTCCAAAAAAAAATAACGTTGAAAAAAATGAGACTCACGTTGATAATCGTTGGTTTGGTTTTTGGGTTGAAATTTTTACTAATTTTTTATATTTTTTATATTGTAAATGGCAAATAAAGCATCTCTATTTTTTTGGAGAAAAATCAAAGATGCAACCTATGTCTTCTAACTTAGGGAATGATAAATTTTTATTTGGTAAGTTATATATAAATTTGTTGAATTTGTTTTGATTCTGAAGTAAAAGTTGGAAATTCTATAAATTTTGAAGTTTTAAGTCTTGAAGTTTTTGATATTTGCATCTCAATAAGTTGATCTTAATTCTTCACCTTAAACACTTTTTATCTAGGTTCATGTGATTTTTTGTTTTCTTATTAAAGGCTATATTTTTTGTTGATTAATTATTTATTTGGATTAATTTCAATTAATTTTTTTTAAATATCTATTTACTCATTATTAAATTTTTTTCTTTCAGAATTAATAGTTTTTCCGTGCATTGCACGGGTTAGCAACTAGTTTAAAATTAATTCTCAATCTTATGAGTGTGCGTAAATCATATATATTAGATTGAATTGAGGTATTTCTCAACCTAATCAAATCCTCTCAAGTTGAGAAGCGTCATAATCCAACTCTTAATAATTTGGTTAGTTTTGATTGGATCATCAAGTTAAGTCAATTTTCTCAGACATAATATGAAATGAGATTTTTTTTTTCAAATATTCAGGCTCATTACACAATAAATAATTGAAAAATACTATGTCTACAACATTTTTACAACAAATCACAGGTGGTTAGTTGTTATTGATTCAAATTTGAATCTAACACTAAGATTACTTTTTTGCCCCAATAATAACAACCAATAACAATTTGCCACTAAGGATTTGTTATAAAAATGTTGTGAAAATCTTGTGGACATATCATTTATCTAAATAATTATAAATTACACAATTGAGCATAAAATTCCAATCTAAGAAAACTAAGTTTCGAAAACAATATAAATTAAACTTTAAAAAAAAATCTAAATTAAGTTTCAAAATCTAAAATAAATTAAAATAACAAATTTAAAATGTATATTTTTTATAAAAAAAAATATTAAAATTGTGGCTTGCGTTGGGTAACTACTCACGTTTAAAATTGTAACGCCCTAAATATTTTAAGCACAACGTCAAATTTAATTAAAAATACAAGTCTCCGCATACAAATCTCCCAACATACAAATTAATTCTCTTGTAATAAGGGACTACGTTTAATCTGTCCCAGTTTTCTTTCTTCAATAAAGCTTTGGCCCCTTGCTCTGGATTCAAAATAATAATAATAATCCCCCAACATAAAAATTAAGGCAAAACAAAGGGAACTGAATAGTTGTGCATTTAGAAATGAATTATCATATGCATAAGCACAATGTCAAAATTTTAAAAAGTCAATGAGCTAAGCACACTTAGATGACCCTACTCAATTTTTCAAATTTTAAGCAAGTATACATACGGGTTAACAGAGTAATTTTTTTTTCTTGCTTTAACTCTGTCTATTTACATCAATTTATTTTCTTTTTTGACTGGACACTTTTGACCCTTCAAGTATTGGGTTATTTTCATTTTGGCTCCTTACATTTCAAAATTTTCATTTTGACTCTTCATATTTAATTTAATTTTCTATTTGGCCTTTAAATAAAGTGAAAATTTTGAAACATAAAAGGCCAAACAAAAAAGTCATACAACTACAATTACATGTCATTAGGCATTTCCAACGTTATGGACTCCGCCATGAAAGGTTCCTATGTGTACGGACATTACATGGTAATTGTCAATTGACTAGTTATTCCCTGAATGTCCCTTAAAGCATTTGTGTGCGTCAACAGTGTTGAAGCAATAAAAATGTTTGTGTAGGAAAATATGGTAACATTTGTAATTTGCTTAAGTGTAGGAGGCTGATTTGACCAAGACATATCCCAAGTTATTGCATGTTTTGGGTAAGAAAGTCCTAGACTCCTAGTGTCCCTTGTATTTTTCAGTGAACTAAAATGTCTGGGAGTTTTCTTCTGTAAATTTTGTTTGTTTTCTGCATGCTAAGATTCATGCAAACTGTTAGTAAATTCCTTTGTATGTTTGTTAGGTGGTTGGCTCAACTCAGATTTGGTATCCTGTGCAACAATATCTTAAACAACATCACAACAATCTCTCTTTTTGGAGTAACCTTCATGAATTAAGATGGACCAATTAATTAACAAGCTACGAAAGTTATCTTCACTCCAACCATAAAGATCTCGCTACATTCGCTTCCATATTTTTAGAAGAACATGTCATTGTTGATTTGTTATTCTTCTATGTGATCGATGTCTGTCCAAGAAACTAAAAATCGCACTAAAAAATTGGGAGAGAAAAGAGAAGAAAATTCGTGCTGAATATTACTATTAAATAATACAAACACAATTTAAATAGCCTTGGCAGGCCAAATTAATTAATACAAACACAAACCATAACTTTATTAAATAGCCTTGGCATGCCTCACACGAGAGGTTAGACAATAGACATGCCAATTGACCTACAGGCCATTGACAACCGGCCATCATTATTTTAGTACACACATGCTTATATTATACAAGCACTAGAAGATACATCCTTCCTATTTTGCCTTAGCAATGAGCTCATCAATACCTTTGGTGACATTAACCATCAGAGTGATGTATTTATCTGGAGGGGGCACATCGTCACTCAGTTTCTCATATTCGATAGTCAATTTGGCCAAGCTGCCAGTACCCTTGGGAACAACCTGATAGGTGCCCTTAAATGACTTGTATTCCTGCATAATATCTCCATCAATACCAATAAGGGTTGCTGACCTATTTTCGTCATCATATTCAACCTTCTCTTTGAAAACTAGGTCGGATTTTCCCTCTATCGTTCACAAGAAAATAAGATTATCAAATTCAGTTTCACAATAATATATGAACATCAGACATGCTTATAATGCCTGAAAAAAATTGTCAAAAATATCATGTCCGATATTGCAAAATTGTTGGAGATTGGCCAAACATTCAATAAGAAAGAAAGAGAGTATTGATAAAGTTTCACAAATTTGTAAGTTCAGAAAAATATGCAGCCCATAACATTCAAAACAGAAATGTTGAAGACAAACATCAACCTTTAGTGTGCATATTAGTTAAGTCCTTTTATGGAACAAGAAAGAAACAAAAGCTCTTCCAGTATTATACAGAACTCTCTTTGAGGCACCTTAATTAGGGTAAAATAAAGATAAAAATCTTGTAGCACAACAGTACGAGAAATAAGTACTGTCTTTTTAATCTTGGGTGTGGTTTTGGAAATTATAGTATAGAGTTTTTATTTTTTAACCTTAATATAACATGATGGAAAATTGCTTAACCCGTGAAAACAAGTCAATATATTTGATAATATTATATTAATTATTCACTCTAATTATCAATTAATGTAGGGCATAGCCACTCAAGTTTTTAGTCACTCAACAATTATTATCCTTAGGTGACGGTCACCTTAAATATTTGAAATAGATAAACTTCATGCTTTAGAATAATTATTACAAATTTAAAGAAATATTTAATGTCACGTTATTTAATAAATTATACATTATCAAATTCTCAAGTTCAGAAAGTGAAACATCAACCCTGAAATGAAAAGGATGATGATGTTGAATCTCCCAAACCCATGCCAACACGTTTTAAGTCTTAAATACTGGCTTGTGAGCTAGTGAAGTGTAAAATAAAGTAAATGAATAAGGAATTCAGTCTAGTATAAGTCTGAAAATAGTAGGGTAGTACAGCCTTACCCATTGTATATTTCCAGATCTTGACAGAGCCATGTGTCTCCCAATCACCTTCATGAACATCAACTCCTTGTATATGGTCAGGAACGGCGTTGGGAACATGGTAGGCTTGGCCCTTAAAGATGTTGTAGTACTTCTCTGGAGGTGACTTTATTTCTACTTCAGTCCCCAATTTATACTTTAGAGCCATGTTTTTTTTTTTTTTTTTTGTAGTGAAGATAGTATTAGTACCCAGAAACAAAGTAGCTACTCAACTAAGAACTGTAATACTAAGCATAGATTGATGAAGATGTCTTGGCTTCCCCTTATTATATATACAAGTGTAGTGGCAAATTATGTGATTATTAGACACGTCATTTGCTTTCCTTTTTCAAATTGGGGACTACTGATGAACAGAAATCCTTTTATATAATTTAGGTGATAACCAAAACTGATAGAGGCTAGTCTGGTGGTGGCCCAAAGTAAGGAAACCCAATTGTCCTCTTGTTATTCAGCTAGCCAAACAAATTTATGCATACGTAATAATCAATGGTGAGGTTAGATTAGAATTTTTAGTATGGTAGTCATTAAAAAATTTAAATCATAAAAAAAATTAATTAAAGAAAAAACTTGAGTATATTGATTTCACCACCAAAAAAAAAAATCATATCAAATATGTAAATTTATACAATTTTTTTTACTAACAAAATGAAAAAGCAAAAAGGACTAATGAGAGAAATAAAGTAAGAACTGAGAATACTAAGATGAAATTAATAAAGTTAGAGAGACTCTGAAATGATGATAGAGGAAAGAAAAAATAGAGTGAGAGAGAGGTGGATGATAATTGCTAGGACTGCAAGTCAAGCCACACAGAGGAGAGCAGAGTTACAATGATTGCATAACTAAGGAGAGCAGAGTTGACAACACCACTGAGAACTTACAACCATAGTATCTCTTTAGGCATCGTCCTTTCGGAAAAATTAAATTAGAAATTATTTTTATAGTATGAGCTGAATTAGTTACGAATCTAAATAATTAGGGGTTTTATTTTATTTTATTGTTTTTGAATAAGCTTTTGTTGAATATTTTGTTATTTGGCTAATTTTGTTGTTGTTTGAACTATTTTTACTATTTTTTGGGCTAATTTTTAGAGTTGACCTAGGGACACAACAGGTTGTCATAATATTTTCACGATAGTTAAAATGCCAATCCCTCATAGATTAATATTAGGAGAATGTACCATATGGTTCTTTTAAGAACGTACCGTACTTATTGGTTAGGGTTAGAACCACTCCCAAGTGTTCCAAAAATCTGAAAAATCCTTTTATAGTATGTAAAAATATTAGAATTTTGAAGCATTAGCTTATAAAAATTGGCGTTGGCCCCCCAAATTTTTGAGTTAGTGTGTTCTTAAAAAAAATATGTTTTGCACCCTATAATTTAAGAGGTGTAACAAATTGAACCATGTAATTTTATAATTAATAAATTAAACATTGACATTTAAAAAAGAAACAAAGTATACCTTATTGTTTCAAAAGTAACAAATTAAATCCCAAGATTTCAAAAAGTAACTTGGGATTTCAAAAAATAACATATTAAACTTCACTCCATTGTGTTTGAGGTTTAATTTGTTACTTTTTGAAACCCTCAATATTATCATGACTAAAATGTTAGTGTCACAACTTTGCATTCCAAAAACAAAAATTCATGGTTCTGCCCATGTTATTAGTCTAATGGTTAATGTCAAAAGTCTTTAAGCAAAGGGAATGGATGGACTGTCTTGATACTTAGGCAACAGTGGTTAGGATCACTTCTATTTGAGTTTTGACAGCACTAGCTATTGCAAAAACATAGTGTCCAATGTTCATATTCATACTACGAGGTTATAGATTGATCCCAATTAATTAACTAATTACTCAAATTGATTAATTAGTCTAAATTACATGAAAATCCAATTAAAGAACAATCAAAGCACCAAACTAAAATAAGTGCAATTGACAAAACGATTTGATCACCATGGAAAAACTCTCACAAACAAAAACCACCCAGATAGATTTTAGGTCACCACTCTTGAAGAATACACTAACAAGAATATAGATTACAAGTAAAAGAAATTTTTACCTATCCCAACATTCCTACCAACAGTAGAACTTGCTGATCTATAAGTAAGCTCAGCTCCAATCCCTAATTTCACTACATTTTGTAATAGACTTCTTTTTTGCACAAATCTCCTATTTGTGACTAACAGCACAACAACCTCTTTGATTGCTGTAACTTTACAAACTTCTTCAAACCATGCTTCAATGAATAGGTAGCAATTTGGAACAAAACCCCACACAAACATCAAAGCAACTCCTATAATGCATGTGTCTCTTTGTTTATAATGATGACCATAAAATATCTCTTTTATATTCTATGGAACCCTAGTACAAGAATCCTTAGAGAGACCAAGTCACCATGGGCTAAAACAAAAAATTAATCTTATCAAATCTTTGTGTGGCTTAAAAAAATGAAAAAAAGAAAAGTTTTCAATCTTATCAAATCTTTGTATGGCTTAAAAAAAGCGTCAAAACAATGACATGAAAATTTTGATTATGTTATCTTATTTGATGTTTTTAATTTTCACATAAGTGGAGCCCGCAAATGTATATATTCTAAGTTTACAAATAAATATGGTATCATAATGTGTCACTATGTTGATGATATTTTACTGTTGTGTTTAAGATGAAAGATCTAGATTATGCAGATAGTAAACAAAGTAAAAAAAAAAAAAAATAGTGAGTATTTGCAATATGTCAATCTCATTATGTTGAGAAAGTATTTAAGAGATTTGAACATCTCAAAGTAAATAAGCAATCAAACACACCATAAGATTTGAACTAAAGGTTGAGTGAAAATTAATACTGAAAGGATGATTAAAAAGGTTAAGAATATTAGTTCTATAGGTAGCATATGTTTGCCACGCATTAAACTAGGTCAGGCTATATAGTATGCAAACCTCTGAGATATATAAATAATCCTAGTGTTGATCATGGTGAACTTTTTTCATAAAATATTTCCTCAAATGAACTCTTTTGATTTCATCCTTCATGTACTTAATTTCTTGATATATCTTAATACTTCTTTTATGGATGCATCTTTTGCTTTATTTTTGTATTAAGCTAAATCCAATTTCCTTTGTAACTTTTTTTTGTCCTTTATAACTAATTATGTATGTTTTTTTATTTGAACATTGATTCATACATGGACTTACTCTATTTTTTTTTTTTTTAATCTTGAACAGAAAGAGCCCAATAATTGGTATTAGATTTACTATGTCTATATTTTATATTGATTATCGTATATAAAATTGTTTTTTTTTTTTAAATTGATTTATCAGTTGTCCATATTTTGAATTTTTTTTTTTTTTTATAAATAGTGTAAAAATCTATATATATATATATGAGCTTACGGTTCAACCAATGATTTTTTTAGGTATAGGAAGGATCTAATGACCCAAAGCCTACACCAAATCAAATTCTAGACTGGATTAACACTACTGTTTATGGAAGTTATCACCAAATCTTGACATACTCGAAATTAAAGTAAGTCTCTGATGAAATTGGCTGGAATCCTCACCTCTTAATTGATTTGAAGTCCACCTCATCAGGATTTGCCAAATCCTAATCATAGTTTAATTTTAATATTTTATGAACTAGGGCTAAATTATTTGAAATTTAAATAAAAAAAGATAATATTTAATATATAAATAAAGTGATCTTAGCATTTGTATTTTCTTTGAAAGTCTTCAGTCTTCACCAAATCGTCCACCCATGTCTAATATTAAAAAATTCAATAAATTAAAAGAAGATTTTAAAAAGCTTGAAAATAAAGGAAGCCCAAATGTATAATGGCTAGGTAACATTAGAGCGGCACGTGGTAGGTTAAGTGAATGAGTCACATAAAAACATGTGGGAGATAGTTGTTGTAGCCGTTTTAGGAGACGTTTTATAGAAAGAACGAGGGAACATTAAAGTGAGGTTGCCTCAATGGTTATAAAAGGCGGTTCAGCAATAACGAACGTGGGACACATGGAAGAAGGAACGAACCAGAGAGGGACATGTGATAGTAAGTAATGAAGATAACTGCCAAATCCCCAGAGCACATAGATTTTTTATTTTCTTTTATTTTACTCTATAGCGTCCATTGCTGATAATAATTATTTATCATCAAATTAAGACACTAATTAATTTTTTGTATAGACGGAAATTGAATTTCAGATCTTTTATTCAAATATAAAAAACTATACCAGAGCTAATGACTAAAAAACTTATTCAGTGAACTTATTTAGAACAAAACATTGCACTTTCCAAAAATCATTAAATTAAGTTCTTACGATTTAGTCTCTTAATCCTTTAGGCCGGTAAGGAGATCTCTTCATATGCTTGTAAGTTTATGTGCCAGAAGGACTGTACACGGTGTGGTGCGGCTGGTTATTGGAGGATTTTTTTGCACCACACCTATAGGGTGCGATTTTCTCTCATGCTTGACCACACCTCATCTACATGAAGAGTTTGACACTAGTCTAAAAAAGGTGCGGTGCACCATACCGACTCGGTGCGGTTAGTTCGGTTAATTCCTTCATTTTCTTAGGAATCAAACACAACGCAGTTAACAACCCAAACCTCATCATAATCATTTAAAAACCCAAATATTCCACAAAAGGAAAAGGAAACAAAGGAAAACACACAAATACAAACAAATTCACAATCTTTCTCTCAAAAATATTCAATTTCAGATAAATAAAAAAGCCCATTTAGAAAATAAAAAGACTAAACCGAATCCCTAAAAGATAAATTAAAATTATTGAAAATAAAAAATACATAAACAAACCTCAATGAAAGCATTGTAAGGAGGAGCAAAAAATTCAAAATCTTCTATAAAACTTCCTAGGAATAGCCAAAAGGAGAGAGAAAAAAGTGACACTCCAAGAATTGTGGCATCAAGCAGCATAATACGATGGCAGCAAGCAGCAGTAGCAACGGAGGCAGAGAGTGAGGAGACAAAAATAGAGAGGCAAGGAGGAAACGTTTATGGGAGAGGGAGAGGTTGGGTATCTAATAATTTTAGGATTTAAAATTGAAACGTTGTAGTTTTTTTTTTTAAGCTGATACCAATATGACGTAGTTTTGGAACTAATATTAAAATTAATGGCAGTCGCAAAATGACATTGTTTTGGTGTCAAATTAAGATTATATAAAATAAAACTTTAAAAAAAAACCCTAACGTTCTTAACCCATTTATACATCTACAATTTCTCACTTTCTCTAGCGCCATATTTCCTTCTTCCTTGCCTCTCTCAAACAAACTCTCTTGCATTCTTTTTTTTTTTTTTTTTGAACAGCTCACTTGCAATCTTTCTACTAAAACACAATGAATCATACATACATTAAATTATATCATATATCTATATATATATATATTCAGTGCGGTACATTTTCTCGTTGGAGTATAAAATAGCTGCTGATCACCACATTGGCCATTGTCGGTATGCGTTAATCTCCTCTGACCACCGCGCCAAACACCTATGGTGGAGCTTTGTAGAGGTCGGATCAGTTCAGTACCAATGAACCCGGTCGATACCAATGGATGTATGTGCCAGTACTTGTATTTGTGAAAATTCTGAAGTTTGATGTGATATGTACATTTTTGTGATAATCTGATTCGTTTGAATGTTCATTCAATGCAATTTAAAGTTATTAGGATTTAATCAACTGAAAATCTATGATATGACTTTAATCAAGATGATCTTCCTTAGTTTAATTTCATTCGGAATGATTTACTGCGACCTATTTGATATTGTGATGATGCAATCTGACTTAATCATGTAGACATTTAGTTTAACTTTGTTACTTTAGAAACTTAGACTATGTTTGGTAACCATTTTTTTCCTCTATTTTCTATTTTCAATGACAAATTTTGTTTCCTAAGGCAAAAATCTTGTTTGGTAACTTATTTTAGGCAAGAATCAAAAACTATTTCTAATTTCCATATTATGAAGGAAATTGAAAATATTTCTTCAGCTGTTTTTATTTTTCAGTTTTCAAAGACTTTAGAAAACACATAATAGACAAGACCCTACACGCTAGTTTAATGAACCAGCACATTGATTCGAGCCACATGAATAACAAAATATTTTTCTATCTACTATATTTTTCATTCTCTTTCCCACTCTTCCACTTTTTATCTCTCAATTTTCAGTGCCTAAAATCACTACAAAAAAACTGGCCTATTGCGGCGGGCCTATTGCGGCGGGTGCGAAAACTGCCGCTATAGATCGCCTATTGCGGCGCTTTTTTGGCCTGCCGCTATACATGAGATCTATTGCGGCGGGTCAATGGCCCGCCGCAATAGACCTAGTATATTGCGGCGTACTATTGCGGCGGGCCAGTGACCCGCCGTAATAGACTTGCTTTAGTGGCCTTCGGCTGAGATATAGCGGCGGGTCAATGACCCGCCGCAATAGACCCTGAAATTGCAGTGGGCCTATTGCGGCGGGTGCAAAAACTGCCGCTATATGTCACCTATTGCGGCGCATTTTTGGCCCGCCGCAGTAGATGAGATCTATTGCGGCGTTTTTTTGTGACCGCCGCTATAGGTAAGGTTTTTGTATAAAATCAAGTTTTTATAATTTACAATAACACATAAAAGATGAGTTTAAAGATCAAATGGTAAATTACATCCGATTGACATGAAAATTGGCATGCATGTTAAGAACATATAGAAAATGTGATCCAATGGTTGGATTTTTAAAATATGAATTCAATAATATGTTATTGGTTAGTGTAACAATTTTTAGAGTTACATCAAGTGTAACTTGAACCCAACCTTATATTTCTTAATTCGATGTGAATTTTGACAAATCTACCGTTAGATTACATTATCTCCATATATTTTTTATTCTTACAAAATTTTAAGATGATCAAAGATTAATAGTCATGTCATCAATCAATTGTTTGAATTCAATTTTTTGTAATTGAAAATAACACATAAATGATGAGTTTAAAGATCAAATGGTAAATTACATCCGATTTGCATAACAATTGGCATGCATGTTAAGAACATATAGAAAATGTGATCCAATGGTTGGATTTTTAAAATATGAATTCAATAATATGTTATTGGTTAGTGTAACATTTTTTAGAGTTACATCAAGCGTAACTTGAATCCAACCCTATATTTCGTAATTCGATGTGATTTTTGACAAATCTACCGTTAGATTACATTATCTTCATATAGTTTTCATGCTTAAAAAATTTCAAGGTGATCAAAGATTAATAGTCATGTCATCAATCAATTGTTTAAATTCAAGTTTTTGTAATTGAAAATAACGCATAAAGGATGAGTTTAAAGATCAAATGGTAAATTACATCCGATTCGTATAAAAATTGGCATGCATGTTAAGAACATATAGAAAATGTGATCCAACGGTTGGATTTTCAAAAAATGAATTTAAAAATAAGTTATTGGTTGGTGTAACATTTTTTAGAGTTACATCAAGTGTAAGTTGAACCCAACCCTATATTTCTTAATTCGATGTGAATTTTGACAAATCTACCGTTAGATTATATTATTTTTATATATTTTTCATGCTTACAAAATTTCAAGGTGATCAAAGATTAATAGCCATGTCATCAATTAATTGTTTAAATTCAAGTTTTTGTAGTTTACAATAACGCATAAAAGATGAGTTTAAAGATCAAATGGTAAATTACATCCGATTGGCATGAAAATTGGCATGCATGTTAATAACATATAGAAAATGTGATCCAACGGTTGGACTTTCAAAATATGAATTCAACAATAAGTTATTGGTTGGTGTAACAGTTTTTAGAGTTACATCAAGTGTAACTTGAACCCAACCCTATATTTCTTAATTTGATGTGAATTTTGACAAATCTACCGTTAGATTACATTATCTTCATATATTTTTCATTCTTACAAAATTTCAAGGTGATCAAAGATTAATAGTCATCAATCAATTGTTTAAATTCAAGTTTTTGTAGTTTAAAATAACGCATAAAAGATGAGTTTAAAGATCAAATGGTAAATTACATCCGATTGGCATGAAAATTGGCATGCATGTTAAGGACACATAGAAAATGTGATCCAATGGTTGGATTTTCAAAATATGAATTCAACAATAACTTATTGGTTGGTGTAACAGTTTTTAGAGTTACATCAAGTGTAACTTGAATCCAACCATATATTTCTTAATTCAATGTGAATTTTGACAAATCTACCGTTAGATTACATTATCTTCATATATTTTTCATGCTTAAAAAATTTCAAGGTGATCAAAGATTAATAGCCATGTCATCAATCAATTGTTTAAATTCAAGTTTTTGTAGTTTAAAATAACGTATAAAAGATGAGTTCAAAAATCAAATGGTAAATTACATCCGATTGACATGAAAATTGGCATGCATGTTAAGAATATATAGAAAATGTGATCCAACGGTTGGATTTTCAAAATATGAATTCAACAATAACTTATTGGTTGGTGTAACAGTTTTTAGAGTTACATCAAGTGTAACTTAAACCCAGCCCTATATTTCTTATTTCAATGTGAATTTTGACAAATCTATCGTTAGATTACATTATCTTCCTATATTTTTCATGCTTAAAAAATTTCAAGGTGATCAAAGATTAATAGTCATGTCATCAATCAATTGTTTAAATTCAAGTTTTTGTAGTGAAACCTAAAGTGAGTCATTTATTTTCTTTTTTCTTTTTCTTTGTATTGAAACCTAAAGTGAGTCATTTATATATATATATATATATATATATATATATATATATATATATATATAAATCTAAAGTAAAATGTTACTTTGTTTTAAAAAATAGGGTAAAAGATTACTTTGTTTTTATTATCAATTTTATTTTATTTAAAATAATTTTTTTATTTTCATTAATTTACACATGATTCTTAATTAATCAAAAAAATATTAAATATTACTATCTATATTAAATGTAAATATAAATATTACTATTTATAAGATATTTATGTATTAAATATTAAATATTACTATTTATAAGATATTCATGTATTAAATATTAAATATTACTATTTATAAGATATTTATGTATTAAATATTAAATATTACTATTTATAAAAGATTTATGTATAAAATATTTATTTATAAAACTTAAATATTATTACCGTTAAATATTATTTATTTATAAAATGATTGGTGGTGGTCGTTTGATTACAATGGCTTTTGTTTGTTTTATAAACTGTTTTAATTTTTTGGATAAGACTAATGTAATTAAAAGATGGATTGTCGTGAAATTTTTGAAGTTTAATTTCAGCTATTTCATTAGTTGACATATATATATATATATATATAAATAAAAGAGCCATGTTAGAGTCTCTAGCTTAGTGGTATGGTGTGAGTGCAACAGCTAAGTCCTCTATTGTTCGAGCCTGCGCGTTAGCGTATTTGACTTTTTAAATTTTTAAAACCATTAAAACCCTAGCATTTATAACCCTAGCATATTTATAACTTCAGCCGCCCCTCTCACCCTTTTTTTTTTTCTCTCTCTCTCTCTCTCTCTTTTGGTTGTTGCGCCAAAAGAGAAGAGGGGGTTTGCGTTCGTTCTTTGTGGTTTTGCTGTTTCGGCTTCAGCCCACAATGCCTGTAATATCTCTCTAATTCTATTTTATATTTTCATTCATTCCTTTCGGGGTTTCGGCTAATCTCTCTCTCTATCTCTCAATTTCTTTCCTTTTTATTTTATTTTATTTTAAAAACTCTTTCTAATTATTTCATTCTTGTAAGAATCAGCCCTATTGTATGATCGATCTTTTCTTACTTTTCGAATGTGACTTACTGAGTTTTTGTTTCAGATTATGGAGCTTTCAAGTGCGCCACTTCTATATTTTATTGTTACGGATCTGATCTTTCACTAGTAATGAGGTTTTTTTTTTTTTTTTTTTTTTTTGGGTCAAATTCTATTCGAGCAAAAATTCTCTCTGACTCAGCAGTTGATCACATTACATCTTTTTTGCATCTGCTTTTGTTGGGCATTATTTTTTCTTCTTTACCCAAAACACTACACTCACCGTATTACACTTTCTGGGATAATGTTTTTTTGTAGAGCCAAAACTACGGTTCAGTACTGAGGAGCAAGTGTGGTCTTTGAAGACTGAGCTGACATAGGCAATAGAGAGAGATGTCAAGGGAGTTGGTGGTACGTCTTTCAATGATGGTGCACTTTCTTTATTTGTGTGTATGTTTTTATTTTATATTTTATAATTTGTGAATTTTAGATGGCTTTAACATAGGCAATAGATTAAATTCATTGTCTAAAAATCACCATTAGAATTATTGGCTTTACATAGGCAATTACCAAATACTCCTTACAACCCTAGAATTTTCTGACAGACAACTGTTTTTCTTGCTTGTTTGTTTCATTCATTGGGTGACTTGACTTAGGTTTATATATATATAAGCTCATTCACTATATTATTATGACCAGCTCTTCCTCTATTCAAATTTTAAGCCCTCATCAAACCCTGCAAATTAAGATAGTAAAAATGAGCCACACTCAAGATATTGTTTATTACTTTGTCATGGTTAGCTTATCTATCTCTCTCATCATTCTTGGTATTGTCCTCTATCTTATTTGCAAAAAGAGGCCTATTCAAGTGTTTTTGAATAATTAAAATTAATATATATATATATAGATTAACAAAATTTAGCTTGAATTCAAGTGTTTTTGATCCTGTTCGTGATCTATTTCGGTGTTAAGCTTTAGGGCATTCTGCTCATAGGTAGGTATTAAGCTTGGTACCATTCATTTTTGGTGGAAACATGTGTTATTAAGCCTAAGATAGGCCAACAAAATCATGTGGGATACTTTTGTCACCTTGTCATTGGTTTTCATGATAAGCCGTAATTGTCTTAGACAAAGACGAAAGATTGCACTTGCCTCTTATTAACAAGTAAGTTTCATGTACGATGCTCGTGCTTATGCTTGTTCCTTTTGTTAGTCAGGCCGCCCTATTTGCTTTAATGAAGGATGATGTGAAAAGTGTTTGCCAGTGAATTTATAAATTCCGTGAATGCCAAAATGTATGTAATCAATGTCATGATAATTAATTGTAGCCCTTTTGCAAGTTAATCTTATAGAGTCCCTATGGAAGACAAAATTTTGGTAGAAGGGTTTAATAATTAGCAAGCAAATTAATACTACTGGCACCAAGCTGTAAATTCAACCCTTTTTCATGTAGTAGATTTTGGTAGTGTTTGCCACACCCACGTCGTTCGTTCTGTTCCATACGTGTGAAGTTGAATTGATTGCTTTGAAATCTATTTTCTGAACTGTAAAAACTTTCAGTTTGGTCTGGAGAATCCATGCAAATTCATCATTGGTTTATTTGGATAGAAGTATTTAAGAGAAAAGATTTGGATTTATTGTTTTTAGTTTATTTGGCTTGATTAAATTATGAGTTTTTTATTTTTTCTTTTTCATATTGATTAAATTTATGGATGATCATAGTAGCAATTATTGAATTCATATCAAACAATTTACCCCTGCCCTTCGATCTGACTTTTTGTTTGTTCATGCTGTTTTGTTTGTGTTTTATTAGTTTTGAAATGGTTTAAAACCAAACGGTAGACCCTTTTGTTAAAACAGTATTTTAACCATGTGTTTTAATTGTTTTATGGGTATTTTTGTTGGATTTTTTTTGTAAGATATTTTGGTTGGATTGTTTTAAAGGTTTGGCGGTTAGATTTTGGTTTGCATTTGGGTTAGACTTGGTTTTATTTTGTATTGACGCCATAATAAAAGAAAATTCAAAATTCGATTTTTTTTTTCTTGATGAATGGCTTTGTTTATCTGTTAAAGCATAGTGGGTCACCACACTTACAATTCCATTGTTAGGGACAACTAAGTGGTTCAGCAGTACCTGGTGGTTAGTCAGCTAACTTTTTTTTTGACCTGTCTATATTTGATAGATGATGGTAACTTGGCAAAGAAGTGGTCTACTAAAGAACATCTCTACCCAATCTGCAAGCTTGATCAGTCTAAAGTAAGTATTGATAGTGTATTATTATGAGAAAGGGAGTACTTTTTATTGTTTGAAATTTCCCCTTCTCTATAATTTTTCTCCTGTGGTTTTTTTAGCTCACTTTAAAAGAAAAGAACTATGACAAGGTTTTAGTGGTTATAAGTAATGAAGATTCAAGTGATTGGATGAACTGATCTAAAAAGTGATTTGGGTTTTGAAGGATTGGATCTTGAGGGCAAATAGTAGTTGGAATCAGATCTTTAAGTTGCAGGACTAAATCAAATGGTTGTTGTTTGATGGTTATTTGGAGTGTGATTTAATTATATTTTGGAGGGTTTAATTTTAGAGATTATATAAGTTTACCACAATATTTATGTTTATTGTGCGTGAGTTCATATTAGTAGGCTTCTAAAATTTTGCTCAAGTTTTATTGACAAAAAACAGTTCTGAATTCAAAGTTATTGTTATGATCTATGTAACGTATCAAAACTATTTATTGTCATATGCATATTTTGTGGTCTTTGATGAACTTGAATTGGGTTAGTGATGTGGAATTAAGTTAATTGAGACCATTTGGTGTCAAAGCATATGAGAAAGTGGATTATTGATATATGGATGCATTTACAATTTCTTATAGCATTATTCTTGAGAAATCAAAAGGCATATATTACACCTTTATGCAAAGCTTTTTTGTGCAATTGGCCTTCATTGTTGAAATCAGCTTGTGGGTGTATTATGTTTTGTGGGGCTTATGGTAATATGAGACTTGGTTATGTTTTGCTTAGGTATTTGGGATTGATTTCTGTATATTGATGTTTAAATCAGTTTATGGGGGTTATGTTTTTCTTGACTAGTTCAGGACTTGGATTAGTTGTTTTTTTTTACTGTGGTTGTTGCTGTTGTTAGATTAAGAGGAGAGGGATCTTGTTGTACTGAGATCTTCTTCTTTTTTTTTTTTTCTTGTTAGATCATGGTCCCTTTGCAGCAGGGGCGGAACTATGTGTATAGCAGGGGGGGGCCAAGGCCCCTACAAAAATTTTGCAAAATATTTTATTGTAGGTGAAAAACTAAAAATGTGACTCAATACCTTTTTTTTTATGAGCGGGTCCCCCTTCAAGGAAATTGATTGCCCCCCCACAGCATAGCCCCACCTGTCCATGTCCCTTACAAGCCTCAAAATTGCTTTCCCAAACACGTAGCCACAATCAACACTAGCCTAGTTTCTTTTTTCTATTTACTGATGCTATATTCTCTCCTTCCCCATATTTGTATGGGTTAAATTATTTAAGCTTGTGTGTGTGTGTTTTTTTTAATAATGAATTTCACCACTCAATGCTCAAGCTGAACTATTACTTGGTGACAATTCTCTTATGGTTTTACTTATTATACTTGTTTATTTAAACACAGTAATGTTTGATAATTTGCAGGCATCCTGCTTCCAAACATGTTGAACAGATTGAGGAACTTCATCCTAATATGGTTGTACAGGTATTGAATTTTTTTTTAATAAAAAAATTCTTGCCCTAAGATAATTGCTTTTAGGTTCTCTTTACTAGTTGTCTCTTCTTATGATTTAAACACATACTAGTGCTTGTACTTTCTCTTTTTGATTTTTTT
This sequence comes from Castanea sativa, assembly GCF_040712315.1. NCBI lineage: Eukaryota > Viridiplantae > Streptophyta > Magnoliopsida > Fagales > Fagaceae > Castanea > Castanea sativa. Next base: position 21,478,246 of record NC_134015.1, on the reverse strand, counting down.
TACTGAAAAATCTGCATTTTTAAGTCCTTGGTTGACCTTGAAATTGTTATATATGCATTCTGAATTGGTATTTAATTTGTGTTTGTGCTCTTTCTTTGGCTAGGTTGGATTACACAAAATTTATTCAGTTACAAACTTAGAATATATGTTAGATAATTTTAAGTCAATGGAGACAAAGATATAGTTCACAATCCTATGCCTTGTTCATGTACAGTGCGTAAATCAATTTCATTTTATAAATTATGTGACTTTGAATGTGTCTTTCATGCTTGTAAAGAATGTGTCTCCTTAAAATTATATCTCAATCTTTGTGTGTTTTTTTCTTGAAGAATTCATTATGTTCTAATACAATTATTTGAGATTTGGCTGTTTTAAGATTGGTTGTGTTATTTGAGATTTTTAAACACATTGTGGGATTAAAGTTTTATGTATGGGATGATAGTGTGCAGCTTTTATGTTTATAAGGGAAAGAAATGAGTGTTGTGTTCTACTTGAATACAGGATGCTGGATCATGCAACTTATATATATATGCATGTAAGCATTTGTGTACCAAAAAAATTAAATTAAAAATAAAGGAAATTATAGTTAATAAATTATTTTGTTAATCTTATTTCAGGTCTGGTAATGTCATTGATTGGATCTTTGCTCACAATGCTTGTAGTAAGTTTTTTTTTTCTGCAAACTCATGTGTCTGCTCCTTCTAGTGGTAGTTATGTTGCATTTGGTTCAAGGATATATAATTCTATTTTATTATATTAACACTTATTTTTATGACAGACATTGATACTTCCTTGTGCTTCTATGTCAATATAATGTTTGTTTGGAGGCATTTGTGGTATTGTTTTAGTAGAACTAAAATTATTAGGTTGTTTGTAATTGGATTGGTTTTTTTATTTTTTTTTTTAATTTTAAATTTAACCTATAGCGGCGGGTAAAAAGCGCCGCTAAAGGTCTAAAATTATGCTATAATTGAAGCCCTATAGCGGCGGGCTATCCTGCCGCTAAAGATTGTCACCTATAGCGGCACGCATATCCCGCCGCTAAAGGTCAATAGACCTAAATGTAACCACATATAGCGGCGGTTTTCTGCCCGCCGCAATAGACCAAAACCGCCGCTAAAAGGCGTATCTATAGCGGCGGGTTTTTGTACCGCCGCAATAGAGATATTGCGTCGCGACAAGGCTGGCGGGTAGAACCGCCGCAATAGCCCCCGCCGCAATAGGTGAAATGTACCTATAGCGGCGGTTTTTGGGGCCTTAGCGGCGGTTTTGGCCCGCCGCAGTAGGCCAGTTTTTTTGTAGTGAATTATTTGGGCTCTTTTCCTCTTTTCTATGATTATGGATTATTATGAAATTACTAAAGCTGATTTGTGTTTGGTCTAATCTGCTATTGTTGAGTGTCAATTGTTAATGTGAGGTTAATGGTTATTATCAAATGGGTATTTTTGTGTTTCATATAAATTTGTCCAACAGCGCCATATATTACCTCATGCCATAAAATTGTACACGTAGGATAGAACTTAATATCCTAAGGTGTCTCTATCTCATGAATCTATTTGAATTATATTGTTAAGGTTGTACGCGAGTTATTACAGAGCAGCACAATGGTAAGAAACTTTCATTAATATAGTTTCAGTCTTATATGATTAAATTAAGTTTCAGGGTCGAATGTTGAAAGCACTGGTAGTAGCAGCTATTGCAAGATTGATGAAATTGAAGATGAAGACAGTTCTATTCCAAGTGTACAGAAGGCACAGTGCAAGGAAGAATGAAATGATGTCGTTTAGCTATTAAGTATTGTCATAAATGGAACGGTGTCGTTTAGGTGTTAAGTATTTATTACTTAAGCTCAACACGTGTGCACGTGAGAGAGGCAGTTATGCCCTCTTCAGTCTATAACTAACTTTCCCTCTTCTGCTACTGTATATATAGATTGTAAAGGCTTCAGTATGAAAATTCACTGATGCTAATACAATTGAATTGATTTGCACAATTCTCTCTTCTTTCTTTTCTGTTACACTCTGTTTTTCATATATCACTGTTATTCTCTGTGATCTTTCATGGTATCAGAGCTTTGATCCTTATCCATGGCTTCCACATCTTCATTATCATCTTCAACCTCTGGTTCAACCCCTGCTGTGACTAATACAGCTTTGCCTGCAAATACTTCATTGCTTTTGTCATCCAATATGTCTTCGATGATGACTGTCAAGCTCGATTATAGCAATTACACCATTTGGAAGCATTAGATTGAGGTAATTCTTGAAACCTACTCAATGATTGACATTCTTGATGATTCAATTACTATTCCAGATCGTTTTCTGAAGGATTCTTCTGGTAATCTCACTACTGAGATTAACCCTAGCTTTATTTCTTAGAAGAATCGTGAATAAGCAATGTTCAATTTTATCAATTCCACTTTATCACCTACGATTCTTGCTCTCACTGTTGGGCAAAAGTCTGCTAAGGGAGTATGGAAGGTGTTAGAAAAGAGGTTTGCCTCAGTGTCAAGGTCTTATGTTATGAGCCTTCGTAATGAACTTAGTGCAGTGAAGAAAGGAAACGATACAATTGATGGATATTTTCAAAAGATCAAACAGATTCGTGATAGATTGGCTGCTGTTTTTGTGATCTTGGATGATGAAGAGCTTCTTCATATTGCTCTTGATGGTTTACCCTCTGAGTATGATTCTTTCAATTCTGCAATTAGAACTCGTAGTGATATATTGTCTATTGAGGAGTTAAATACTCTACTTAATGCTAAGGAGAGAGTAATTAAGAAGAGATCTAATGCTCTTGCCCCTCCTTCAATGGCTATGAATGTGAATTTTCAGTCTTCACATCAAGGTTTTTCTAATTAGAAAGGCAGAGGGGGTAGATACTCTAATCAGAGAGGAAGAGGTGGCAGAGGCAATCACAATGGAGGTTTTGGTAATTCTGGTGGCTTTGGTAATTCTAGAGGTTTTGGTAATTCTGGTTACCATGGTAGTTCTAGCTATCACCCTGCTTTAGGGCAACATTCTAAACCCTAAGGTCCACCTGGCCAATCTCAGCTCAATAAGCTATCTTGTCAAATCTGTGGTAAGGGTGGTCATTCAGCCCTTGACTGTTACCACAGAATGGACTTTGCATATCAAGGGAGGCATGCCACTGCAAAGTTGGCTTCAATGGTGGCTAACTCATCTCAGGTACAGCACTGCAATGGCTAGCTTACTGATAAAGGCTGCTCAGATCATGTCACTCCTGATCTGTCACAATTGAACCTTCATCAACAACCTGTTGTAGGCACTAAAACTGTCACAGTAGGAAATGGACAGGAGCTTCCAGTCACTCATGGTGAGCTTAAAACCTCTACTCATAACTTTAGGCTTCATAATATACTTAGAGTTCTTGCTCTTGCTTCTAATCTATTGTCTGTTCATAAGTTGTGCCTTCAAAATAATGTCTTTTGTTATTTTGATGCTCACAAGTTCTTAATTCAGGATTTGCCTTCGGGGAAGATCCTCTACAAAAGGTTAAGTAAAGATGGAGTGTACCCTATTCCTTCTCCATCCACATTATCCTCTTCTACTGCCTTCCATTCCAATTCCACTATCTCTGCTTCCAATTCCATCAAGTTTGATGTACTTCTACTGTGGCATTACAGACTTGGGCATCCTAGCTCTAGGTTGTTGTATTCTGCTTTAAAACCTTTCTGTCATTCTATTACTTTGTCTCAAATTGAGCACATGTGCTCCTCTAGTGAATATTGTATAAGTGCTAAAATGCACAAATATCCTTTAGCTAAGACTCTTATTGTGTCCAATTCTGTACTTGACATTGTTCATAGTGATGTTTAAGGTCTAGCTCCTTTATCTTCTGTTCTTGGCTTTTCATATTATGTGATCTTTGTGGATGATTATACTAGGTTTACTTGGTTATTCTTGCTCAAACATAAGCATGAAGTGTTGTCTGCGTTTAAGCATTTTAAAGCCCTTGTTGAGAATCAATTTTCTACTACTCTTAAGGTGCTTAGGACAGACAACGGTGCTAAGTATACTAATTCTGCCTTTCAAGCTTTTTGTTCATCTAATGGCATTTTACATCAAACTTCTTGTCCTCATTCCCCTCAACAGAATGGGGTTTCTGAAAGGAAGCATAGGCACATTGTTGAAACTGGTCTGTCTTTGCTCTATAGGTCTCATCTTCCTTACAAGTACTGGTCTTATGCTTTATCTACTGTTGTTTTTCTTATTAATAGATTACCATCTTCGGTATTGAACTTCAAGTCTCTTTGGGAACTTTTATACTCTAAACCACCTTCTCTGCAAGCTCTTAAGGTCTTTGGTTGTGCTTGTTACCCTTATCTTAGGCCATATGCTAAGCACAAGCTTCAACCAAGGTCTCAAGAGTGCATCTTTCTTGGTTATCCTCCACTGTCTAAGGGGTACATTTGCCTTGATCCTACAAGCAATAAGATTTACATTGCTTGCTTTGCCTTATTCAATGAGTCTTTGTTTCCTTTTGCTTCTCCCTCTTTCTCCACTGACCCTACTACTCTTTTCACTACTACCTCTTCACTTTGGTTTCCACCATCCTCATCTGATTCTACCTCTGATTCTATCAATCCTATCTCTTCTAATGTTCCTTCCTCTTCTGCTTCTTTTCCTTCCTCCACTCCCTTAGACCTTACTTCCTCTTTACTTCCTCCTTTATTACATGCTTCCACTCCTAATCATGTGGTTTCACCTCTAGCCACTACACCATCATCTATTTCTGCACCCGTTGAAGTTTCTAATCCTTCTATTCTTCTACTTCCAATCCTTTTGTTTCTGATCCTTCTTCTTCTCTTCCTGTCTCTCACAATGCTCATGCCATGGTTACTAGATCTAAGCATGGCATATATAAGCCTAAGGTTTTACGTGTTAAGCATGACTATTCTGTGACTAAACCTCCTTCCTATGCTATTGCTACTAAACAACCTCAATGGGTGGCTGCCATGGACTCTGAATTTCAGTCCTTACAAAAGCAGCACACTTGGTCCTTGGTTCCTTTGCCTGCTGGTAAAAACATAGTTACTTGCAAGTGGGTTTACAGATTGAAGAGACATGCTGATGGTTCTATTGCTAGATATAAGGCCAGATTAATGGCAAGAGGTTATTTGCAACAACATGGTCTTGATTATGATAAGACTTTCAACCCTGTGGTTAAACCTGCCACTATGAGACTTCTTTTAGCTTTAGCAGTGCATAATGGTTGGGAGTTGAGGCAGCTTGATGTTAGTAATGCCTTTCTTCATGGCATTTTGAAGGAAGAAGTTTATATGAGGCAGCCTCAAGGCTATGTTGATTTTCAGTTTCCCTCTCATGTCTGTCTTCTTCATAAGGCATTATATGGTCTCAAAAAGGCACCTCGGACCTGGTTTGAGAGATTTACCACTTATCTTTTTCATATTGGTTTCTTTGCTGTAGGGTCTGATGGTAATTTGTTCATCTACAGACATGACAGTCATTTGGTGTTTCTTTTGTTGTATGTTGATGATATTATTCTCAAAGGCAATGATAAGGCTTTCAGTACTTCTATCATTCAGCTTTTGAGTTCTGCTTTTGATCTCAAAGATCTTGGGTTGCTTCATTTCTTTCTTAGGTTGCAGATTGAGTATACTTCCTCAGGATTATTTATGCATCAAACCAAGTATGCTACTGATTTATTGGCCAAGTTTGCTATGGCCTTTTGCAAACCTTGCAAGACCCCATGCTCTTCTAATCAACATCTGCTACCCAATGATAGTCCTTCTTTATCTGATCCTTCATCTTATAGGAGTCTTGTTGGTGCTCTTCAATATCTTACCTTTATAAGGCCTGACTTATCTTTTACTGTCCAATAAGCTTGTCAGTATATGTGCAATCCAACTCAGAACCACTTGCAGGCTTCTAAACGTATTCTGAGGTACATTAGGGGCACTCTTCATTATGGCATTGCCTTTACACCTGGTTTTCCCTCCTTGTATGCTTATTGTGATGCAGACAGGGCTGGGGATCCAGTTGATCGTAGATCCATTTCAGGCATGGTTGTGTTCTTTGGGAATTGCCCTATCACATGGTCTGCTAAGAAGCAATCCACTGTCTCCAGATCCTCCACTAAAGTTGAATATAGAGCATTAGCTTCTTCAGCAGCTGGATTGTATTGGATTCGTATGCTCCTTAGAGATTTAGGCATTTTTCTCTCTACTCCTCCTTTATTGTGGTGTGATAATGTTAGTGCCTTGGCAATTGCATCCAATCCTGTCTTCCATGTTCGTACAAAACACATTGAGGTGGATTACCATTTTGTGCGTGAGAAGGTTCTTAGGAAGGATCTCCTTGTTAAGTTTATTTCCTCCAATGATCAGGTTGCTGATATTTTCACAAAGGGGTTGCCTTCTTCTCGTTTTCACTAGTTGACTTCCAAACTCATGTGGAAATTCCCATTTCGTTTGAGGGGGGATGAAAGCACTGGTAGTAGCAGCTATTGCAAGATTGATGAAATTGAAGATGAAGACAGTTCTGTTCCAAGGGTACAGAAGGCACAGTGCAAGGAAGAATGAAATGATGTCGTTTAGCTATTAAGTATTGTCATAAATGGAACGGTATCATTTAGGTGTTAAGTATTTATCACTTAAGCTCAGCATGTGTGCACGTGAGAGAGGCAGTTATGCCATCTTCAGTCTGTAACTAACTTTCCCTCTTCTGCTATTGTATATATAGATTGTAAAGGCTTCATTATGAAAATTCATTGATGCTAATACAATTGAATTGAGTTGAACAATTCTCTCTCTTCTTTCTTTTCTGTTACACTCTGCTTTTCATATACCACTGTTATTCTCTGTGATCTTTCAAATGTTATATACAAAGCATTTGATTTTATAATTCCCTTATGTGTATTGATTTTAAGTACTTTGAAGAAAATTTGTTTTTGAATTAGAATAAATAGATTTTTTTTTTTAAAATTAACCAAACAAAACAAAATTAAACAATTTCAAAAACAATTACTAAACAAATTTCCTGAATTTTGCTTGTCGAAATTTTTTTTTCCTTTCAACTAACTAAACGTGTTGTTTATTTTGAAAAAAAAAAAAAAAAATCTTTTTCTCTTAAAAACAAAAAAATGAAAAATAGAAAATGAAAACAGTTACCAAACTTGAACTTAGTCTTTTAGAATTTTTCATTCTCTCTAGTTGTTAACTTGGGTGTATTTCAAAAGTATCATTAAGTGAGGCGTTTCTATGAGGTCAAATAGCACTTCGAGCCAATACAACTATCTTGAGAACTATCTGACGGTAAGAGCAACGTAACCATAACCATCTCATATTACTTGAAAAGGTAATTAAGAAGTTAAAATTATTTTCTTGATCACACATACTATATAGAATACCAACTCATTCCATTCAATTTAAAAGTTTTAATTCTTTTATAAATGCAACATAAAAATGAAAAAAAAAATGTAAATACGTGATTGTGTAATTAAGTACAATATGGATTTAAATGAAAATTTAGGAATAAAAGAACGGCTACATACGTTAATAAGCCTCATAAGATAATATTAAAAAAAAAACTAATTAAGTATAATGTGTTTCCCACCCCCCACCCCCCTCCCCCTCCCCCTCCTAATATTTGGCCACGATTTTCAGAAAAAAATGACAATATATAGATAGATATATAGATATACAGATAAATAGATAGATAGATAGATAGATAGATATTATTCTAATTTTATTCTAATTGTAAAAAATAGTTTCTTTAGTTAAGATCTATTCATCCTAATTATAGAAATTTTTAATTGATAAAAAAAAAATTCATATTCTAAACAAAAATATGAAAATGTTGATTTTCACATAAATAGGAAAAATGAATATGAAACTAAAAAATATTGGCTTTGATCATTTTTCTTATATAATAATAATAATACAATTTGGCAAAATAAACAATTATAGTAGGCACCTATTTTATTTGGGGTTGCAAGAATAATAAGAGGATGGAGTGCGAAATAATAGAAGCCAAAATTGTTTGAAATTATTCAACGTTGTGTTATTTATATAAATTCGATAAATACTTCTAAAATATCATCAAATATAATTTTAGTGAACACTTGTGTGTTTGTGGAGATCTAAACTCTGACAAAATAGTCTAATTTATCAAATGGGAGGTCTTGATTCCCTCAAAGCAATAATAATAAAAAATGTCCGTATCAATAGGAATTAGAGTCAAGCACATTAATTAGAAAAGGAAATGCAAGTCATATACAACTCCTTGAGTTCAGCATCACACAACTCAAGCATGCTACAACTTTCAAATCGGTTTGAAGACATTTTTGCAAAGTCCAACTGTTTCTCAACTCCAAGGTTACACGGTTATGGTCCATGATATGCGAAGCCCAAGTTTGGCACATATTCAACAACAAATTATGAATTATTCCCTTGACGAAAAAGGTCGACTTTAAAGAGGGAAGGATGATACGTATACGAGTGAGATCGAGAGGTTGTGAGAGACACCTTGATATGAGAAAAGGAGCTCACGAAGGAGGGTCAATAGAAACCCTCTACTTGATGGCGAGGTTGTGAGAGATCGAGGGTCGAGCTAAAAAGAGAGAAAAGATGAAAGGGAAATGATAGCTTGAGAAAGAATTAACAAAAATAAGAGAGAGAGAGAGAGAGAGAGAAGATTAAGGTGATTATTGTAAAAACTCAAGGTGTAACCCGTGAATGCACCACTATGTCTACTAAATGAATGACTCATTTAGGAGTTGTCTGTGGGCCCATCCTATACATGCATGGTTTATAAAATACATAATGAGCCTTATGAAATAGAGCAGAGGGAAGGAGTTGTTACTCAGTTTTAAAAGAAGAACCACTTTGAGATCCCGTTTATAAAGAAGGTCTAACTAGCTTTAGATTGAGTACAAAGTTAGGGTACAAGCTTGAGAGTGTGATAGAAATCCAAACCCCCCACCCTGTGACTAACATTCACTTATATTAGTAGACTAAATTTTTAAAAAGCTTACTAAAAAATTCATAGTGGTGGTTGTAAAACTACTAAAAAAACTTTTTTTAGCACTTTAAATACCAAAACTCATACTGTATTAAAGGTGTTAAAGCTTGAAAATATTTAACAACGCTACTATTACTTAATAAGTTTATTTTCATAGGTTGGAGAGGAAGAGAGGAAGAGAAAGAGAGGGAGAGGTCATAGAGAAAGTAATATGTTGGGTTATTGTGGGTTCCAGTTAGCTCCACTAACAAAATATTTGATGATTGAATAAGAAATTCGGAGTTCAATTTCTACCTACACAAATAACTAATTGGTGTCTTGATTTGATGATAAAAAACTATTATCAGGAGTAGTGGTCATAAGCTATAACTATTTCAAAAAAAAAAAAATGTTGTTTATTTTATTTTAATGGGTTGTATGTAAAAATAGAAGATAAGTTGTAACTATCTCCAAAAAAAATGTTGAGTTGTTTATATTATTTTAATAGGTTGTACATAAACACGGAAGATTTAACGTATGGCATATTATAAAGTAAGGTATTAATATATAAGATTAGATCAATTTATATATTACCATTCACATGTCAAAATCAGAGTTGATATATAAGGGGTTGGATTCGCCATTCATTTAAATCTCTTAATTCTTCTAAATAATAATAATAATAATAATAACCCTTAAACTATAACTAAGCTAGCAGCAAAATTTCCCAAAAGTAACTTACAATCCATTGCATTTGGCAACCACCCTTTATTAATTTATTGCACACCATATAGGTACTTCATTAGATAGTTCTGACCAAATCATAGTTACACAAATTTGCTTAAATATATTGTGGAGTCTCGTGCTTATGATACACTAGCACGAGATCAGGATACATCCTTTCTAATGCGCCTTCATATTGTGTGCATCAAGACCTTTGATGATATTAACCATCAGAGTGATGTACTTATTTTCTACACGTCCCTTAAAGCTTTTGGAGTGTCAAAATACATTCGCTTCTATAGCTTCAGAAGAAAATGTCATTGTTATTCTTCTATGTGATGGTTGTCTATGAAATTAAAATAGCACCCAAAAAAATAATTAAAAGAGAAATGAGAAGAAAATTCATGCTGAATTTACGCATCCCAATTTTAATATCAATACAAACCATGACTTGCCTCACACAAGGGGTTGGACATGCCAATTGACCTACAGGCCATTGGTATATAACCACCCTTCATTATTTTATTACAAACCATAGGTACTACATTAGAGAGATCTGATCCCAAAACATAGTTATACATGCTTGATTAATGCACTGCGAGCCTTATGCTTATTTTATACAAGCACTAGTGGCCGATACATCCTTTCAATTATGCCTTAGTAATGTGCTCATCAATACCTTTGGTGATATTAACCATCAGAGTGATGTACTTATCTGGAGCTGGCACATCCTCCCTAAGTTTCTCATATTCAATGTTCAATTTGGCCAAGCTTCCAGTACCCTTCGGAACAACTTGATAGGTGGCCTTAAAGGTCTTGTATTCCTGCATGATATCTCCATCAACACCAATAAGAGTTGCTGACCTGTTTGCATCATCATATTCAACCTTCTCCTTGAAAACCAGGCCGGATTTCCCCTCTATTGTTTCACAAGAAAATATGAATATCAAATTCGATCAATTTCACAGTAATATATAGACATCAGACTTATAAAGTCTAACAATAATTGTCCAAAATATTATGTACGATATTACAAAACTGTGAGTGATTGCCCAAACATTCTTTAAGAATGAAAAGTGGTAATTAAAAGTTTCCCAAATTTGCTAGGTCAGTATAATGATCCCTGTAACGTTCAAAAAAGAAAGAAAAGTTTTTTCCTCTTTGTTCTGTGAGGTTTCCTAAGGTAAAACAAAGATAAAAATCTAGTACTACAACAACAGTGCAAGAATATTTTTGTTTTCTTAATCTTGGGAATTATAATATATATTGAACATTTTTAGACCTTAATATAAAAGTTGGAAATTATTTAACACAAAAACATGAATCATTAAATTTGAGAATATTATATTAATTATTCACTTTTATTATCAATTGACGTAGTACGTAGCATTTTTACTTTTTGAGTCATTCATGCACTCAAGCATTATTAGCCTAGGCCAAAGATCATATTATTATTATAATATGGTATGTGAAATACTATACATTGTCAAATTCAGAAAATAAAATCTCAACTGTGAAATATATTATTTTTATTTTAAGCGAAATGGAGGATGATGATGAGAATCACCCAAACTAAGGCCAACACGTTTTGGAAGCTAAAATACATGGTGTGTGGTTCGTGTGAGCTAGTGAAGTGCAAAATAAAGAAAAAGAATGAGAAATTCAGTCTAGAACAAGTATGAAAATTGTAGGGTACAGCCTTACCCAGTGTATATTTCCAGATCTTGACAGAGCCATGTGTCTCCCAATCACCTTCATGAACGTCAACCCCCTGAATATGGTCAGGAGCGGCGTTGGGAACATGGTAGGCTTGGCCCTTAAAGATGTTGTAGTACTTCTCTGGAGGTGACTTTATTTCTATTTCAGTCCCCACCTTACCCTTCAGAGACATTTTTTGGTAGTGATACTGATAGTTCTCAGAAACAACTTAGATACTCAACTAAAAGGTGGTACAAATACAAACTACAAAGCACAGATTAATGAAGATGTCTGGGCTTCCCCTTATTATATATATACAGAGGTGTAGTGGCAAATTACGTGATTATTCGGCTCCAATTAATGAATATACACATTTTCTGCATTCCTTTTCAAATTGGGGGCCACTGATGAACAGAAAACGTTTTATTTAATTCAGGTGATAATTACAACAAATAAAGAGAAATAGCTGGTGGCATTGAACCAAGAAGAAACACATGCATGCATAATTATTTCGTGACACCCAAAGTAGGCTACCCAATTTTATGTACTTTTCAACTACTCTAATTAATTTAACCTATCATCATTAGTGACATATTTAGATTGTTACCGTTAATTTTTCGGCTTAGCCTTGATGTTAGGCTATGACATATCTAGATTGTTACTGTTAATCTTCCCCTTCTCCTTAATTACTTAAAGAAAAAAAAAAATGAAACTTCTCTAAGTATTTGAGTTACTTATGAGTTTTGGGGTGAGCGTGGATTTACATCTATAAAACATTCATTTACTCTCTCCTTCTTACTTTTGGAGAAGAAGTAGTGGGGGGGGGGGGGGGGGGGGGGTGGTAAAAGTTGTGAATATAGAAGGTCCTCGTAAATTTTTATTAGCTATGGCATATATCCGTTGATGAAGCTATGAAAGTTAGCAAATAACTAGAATCATCATCATCCTTCTCTTCATGTGAATTTGATTCCTACTCTTTTATTTTACTAAGTTTGAAGGATTTAGTTTTGCCGCATATAAGTGAGTGCATCATTAATCATGGAAATTTTAGTTTTTTTTTAAATAATTTAATTGTTACAAATGGGAGAGAGGGTATTCAAACTCTAACTTTCATCATTAATGAAACCAAACAATACCATTAAATTACAAATCTTTCTGTTATGGAAAAAAAAAATTTAATTGGTATGTATTGAATATCAGGAGCTACAGCTTTATTTGCAAATCAGATTTACAATTATGTAACGATTGCATTTATATGGAAAATGGTGCTAATAAAACAGGAGCCTCCCAACTTTGTTCAACCCATAGCCATTTTTGCAGAATTATAATTAAGCTCAAACAGCAGTTCAAGCCCATTAAGGATTAGAGTTTCAGATCTACTTCTTCTAGTATATAAAAGAAACCCTAAGCACGTATTTAAGAGAGCTTTTTAAAGAGAGAAGAGTGTGCCTCTTTTGTAGATCTAGGGTTTTGTACCCAAAAGCTCTTTATGCTGTGTGTGAATCTTTTGTGAGATCTAGAGGTGTTTGCCTTCACATACATTTAAGGTTATCAAAATCTAGATTGATGTCAAGAGCTTGGTGATCAATTCAGTTACAAATTCAACAGCTTAAAGATATACAAGCGAGAGTACTTGTGCTTGCTGGGAATCCAAGAAGGAAGTAGTCTGTGGATTCGGAGCTGTCACGTGGTCGTGGTAATAAGTTTCTTACTCGATGTAGCAATAGGATGTTGATGGTCTAAGTCGCTATTGTGTAAATTTCAATTCTTTCATAGTAGATTCAGTTTACCTTGAGGATAGCTACATTAAATCCTCCCCAAGTTTTTTACCAGTTTAGTTTTCCTTAGTTATCATACTATTGTGTTATTTATTTTATGCACTTTATAATGATATGATTTATATGTGTTGACCTAGATCTGCATAATTTACCTAAGTTAATCACTTGGCTAAATAATTAGGTTAATCTTGTTGTGTTTTAAGGGGTCTAAAAATGTACAAGTAGTATCAGAGCAGGTTAGCTCTAGTGTTTAGATCTTTTGATCTAAAAGTTGATCCTTGATCCCTGTTATCATGGATAATCTTAAGTGTCTTATTGTTTTTTATTGTGATGGTTTGAATAAAAAGGACATTGTTGTTTCTGTTTATTTTATTGATACTTGTGAAACTCTCCATAAGGAATTATTGAAATCTTTGAAATTTGCGAAGAAATTCAAGGAAGAGTTGAAATTAACTAATCTTGAAAAAGATGAATTGGTTGTTAGATTAGATAAATCTAATAAAAAGAATAAATTTTTGAGAAATCAAATTTCCTCTCAAGATGAGAAGATGAAAAGCTTGGAACAAGAGTTAATTGAATCTAAAGCTAAAATTGAAAATTTGACTAGTGCCAAGTCTACTGTTGATAACAAAAGTGTTTCTGTTTTTCTTAAACCTAAAGCTGAAAAAGTTTATATCCCTCATTTTAAAAGGAATAATAAAGAAAATGTTTATTTTGCTAGATTAGACAAAGGTAAAAGTTCTGATGTAGACGTGAAGTTTCTAAACCTATGTCTAAATCTACTAATAATGTGCATAAGAAATCTTTTTTTGTGCCTACTTGTCACCTTTGTGGTGTTGTTGGTCATATTAGACCAAATTGTTCTTTGTTAACGCAAAAACTAAGATCTAAGACTAAATTTGCTGTTTGGAATATTGATGTTCCTAAATTTGTTCGTGTTTGTCACTTTTATGGTGTCTCTGGTCACATTCGTCCAAATTGTCATAAATTAAAATTTAAACATTCTATATTTCAATCTAGGATATGTGATGATATTTCTCCTGTCATAACTCCAAATAAATTGTTTCATATGCTTTTGAAAAATTTAAGCTTATTGGCTTGTAAAAAGAAATTGCAGGACTTTAGTCTTTCTCAGAAGATTGGTCTAATCTCTCAAATACACTCTACTTCTCATGGACTTTCACCTACAAAGCTGAAAACTCGTGCTATATGGGTGAGAAAAGATTTGCTAAGGTGAGTGTTGTTTATTTGTCCATAATTTAATTCTTTCAATTAATTGTGGACATGTTTTTTTTTTAGTTTTTGGTTGTTTTATTTTCTTAGGTTGTTTTGATTATTCGAAAATTCAAAAACATTGAAAATTTTCAAAAAGAAAAAATATTTTATTTTGAGTCTTGTTTTATTTTTCTTGAGGATTACATGAATTCTGATATCTCTCTTGATTTAGAACTTGCTTGACATTGTAGAGAAACTTGAATAGTATGTGTTATATAAGTGTTAAGCTATTTCTAATTTTGTGTGAGTATGTACTAGTTTGTACATATACTCCTGGGTCAATTAAGAAATTGATATTTCTTGTTTGTGTACTCTCTATAGCTTAGTTAAGCACTGTCATGCATTGCATTTGCATTTTTAATCATTTAGCATAATGTGTGCCTTTTGTTTTTTATCATAAATTTTTTTTTTTAAATAAAAAAGATTTTTGTGTTTTGTATTACATATCATGGATTTGTAATCAAGGTTGGCCATATTATCTTTATATAACATGTTTATGTACCTTGTTTAGCTTGGATGAGTTTATTTATTGCACTTTACTAGTTTGAGCTTTGTAGTGTATACTGTGTGGGAATTGTCTATAGCTTTTGATCGCATGATCTTGATATTGAATTCACATACCTTGGATTGTTGGACTTGAACTTAATGAGAAATGCATAAATAACAATTTCACCATTGTTTACTAGCCAATCATGAACACCTTAGTGCATATCATAAGATTTTGTGCTTGAGAAAGTGTAGCACATGCACAAAAAGAACATAAGGTGTACTCTCGGATTAATGCTAAAATTGGTGTGTACATTATTAGGCTATAGTTAATTCACAATGAAATAAAATTGATGTGTACATTATTTTGACTTTTTTAATAATTTCCAAATCAAATAAAATTGGTGTGTACATTATGAGGCAAAATAAGAAACTTACATGATTACAAGCTTGTTTTCTAGGAGATGTGAGAGTTATATGATGTAACTCTTCGAGTGATAGTCTCTTTCAAATTTATGTGATGAATTTTGTAGAAATTGTGATTGATTACTATTCACATATCACCTCACATATATCTCAAACTTTTGCTAGTTGCACACATTACACAAGTTACTCTTTGCTAAACTTAGTACATGATATTGTGTGTGATCTTGTTGTAGCCATCCAAGATTTTTTTTTTTTTGTGTTTAATGCAAAATATGTTTAAGGGTTGGCAAAAATTATGTTTTTGATGATTAAAAACTTTGTTTTGAAGTTCTGGGTTGAAAACTCATGTTTTTGAAAAACTTTTAAACTCATTTTCATGCATTTCATCCATGAAATAACTTGGTTTGAGTGGTTTCTACAAAATCTTTTGTTGTTTTATTCAAAAATTCTATTTTCTAGAATTTCGATCGATCTAATGTGTTTTTCAACTGATCGAAAATCCCTTGATTTTTAATTATTGCTTTCTGCCTGACTCGATTGGTATTCGATCAATGCTCGATCGATCGAAATTGAAAAAATTTCAATTTTTAAATTTTTGACCAAACTGTTTTCTTTTTCATGCATCATTTGTGTTTAGGATTCACATGCATTGCATTATTTTCCGTATCCTTCTTACAGTTTTGTAGAAATATCTCTCATTGTTTTCACAAATAACATGCATACACTTCACTAAATTGGGTACTCAACTTGATCTAAACAATTGATTGATTAATTTTTGAGTTTTGTACAATTTAGTATATGCTATTTTTTATATGTGAACTACAAAAAATATTTTTCTTAAGAGATATGATGGATAATTAATGTGCAAATATTTTCTCTACTCATGCAACTGTTTAGGGGTCACATAGTGTCAAGTTTGCATTTATTGAAAAAGAGAATATTTTTCTTCAAGTGAATCCTCAATTTTTTTTTTTTAGTTTGGTTTTGTGTCTATATATTCCCCACCTCCTATATTTTTCCCAAAACATGTTTTGTTTTTCCTATTTTTATAGGAGGGGAAGTTTGTTTTTAACCTTTGTTGTTCATAGAGGGAGTTGTCTCTATTTTCTATAGAGTTAAATTGTTTTGTGTTCCCTTTATTCTCTATTTTCTCTTATTCTCTATTACGTGTGTTTTCTATCTACCTTCTGATTAGGTTGTCTTTGTCAATACATGATAAAAAGGGGGAGAAATAGATGAAATGTGGGAATCCTATTTGAAATGTGGGAATCCTGTTTGTTTTGTTTAGGGGGAGTTGAAATTTTTTTTGAAAGGGGGAGACAATAAATTTTTTGATGTATCTAACTTAGGGGGAGAGTTAGTTTACATATTTGTTAATTTACTTTTTTTATGTCCTTCTTTCCACACATGCGTTTATGTGTTTGTTAAGTGTTTCAAGAATATACAGGTTGCTTCGGTCGTGCTGCTGTCTACACTTACAACTGATAGATAGTGGTTAGGTTGAATTGTTTTTGGGCATTTTATAATGGGCTGTTTTGTAACTATGAGCATTTTTGTTTTGGTATGTGTTTTGTCACAGATTACCAAAAGGGAAGATTGTTAGATTCTAAGACCTTAGGGACTAATGTATTAGAACTTCAATATGTATTATGTTGGTAAACCATGATCAAAACATTTAGTCTAGGTTTAGACTTGCTCAAAGTTTGGTTTAATGTAATTTTGGAATCGAGTAATTGTAGGAAATTACTGTTCTTTTTCTGCAAGGCTCGATCGATCGAAGAATAGACTCGATCGATCGAGAGTCGTATCTGCAGAATTATAATTAAGCCCAAACAGCAGTTCAAGCCCATTAAGGATTAGAGTTTCAGATCTACTTCTTCTAGTATATAAAGGAAATCCTAAGCACGTATTTAAGAGAGCTTTTTAAAGAGAGAAGAGTGTGCTTCTTTTGTAGATCTAGGGTTTTGTACCCAAAGGCTCTTTATGCTGTGTGTCATTCTTTTGTGAGATCTAGAGGTGTTTGCATTCACATACACTTAAGCTTATCAAGATCTAGATTGATGTCAAGAGCTTGGTGATCAATTCAGTTACAAATTCAAGAGTTTTAAGATATACAAGCGGGAGTGCTTGTACTTGCTGGGAATCCAAGAAGGAAGTAGTCTGTGGACTCAGAGCTGTCACGTGGTCGTGGTAGTAAGTTTCCTACTCGAGGTAGCAATAGGATGTTAGTAGTCTAAGTCGTTATTGTGTAAACTTCAATTCTTTCATAGTGGATTCAGTTTACCTTGAGGATAGTTACATTAAATCCTCCCCAGGTTTTTTACCAGTTTGGTTTTCCTTAGGTATCATATTATTGTGTTATTTATTTTACGCACTTTACAATGATATGATTTATATGTGTTAACTTAGATCTGCATAATTTACCTAAGTTAATCACTTTACTAAATAATTAGGTTAATCTTGTTGTGTTTTAAGGGGTCTAAAAACGTACAAAAATAAGTTGTAATGTATGTAAAAATTACTTTGAAAAATAAAATAAATGAATAGTTTTTTTATAGTTAAAATTCTAGTCTGTAAATGGCCACTTCGGCAAGCTCCATGTGATTAAATATCAACAGAACTTTTTGAAGTATTGATAGGCAAAACAGAGCACCTTCTAAAGTGTTAAATGGTGAGTAGGCAAGCTAACTCTAGCAGAGTAAACATTCAAAGCTATCATTTAATTTGTAGGGAGAAGCTTTGCTTACAACGTACCATGTACACGGTAGCGTTTCTTCCAAGAAAATTAATTAAGGTGTCTCTATATGGAATGGAAGAAAACCAAACTTAATGTAACTTAAAGTGTAGATCAGGTGTTTAGCTTTTTATAAAGCATTAGATTCAAAAAAAAAGATAAAGTAAAAAGCGTTAGATCCAAAAAAGATAAAGTTAGGACCAAGAGCTATAAAACTATGTTGGTGGGATATACAAAACATTCATAGCCATATCGATTTTTAGACTTAAATTAATTATAATGTAGTTGTGGAATCAAGAGATGAGTTTATCAGAAACAAATTCAATAATGATTCAATGGATGCCTTAATAATCAATACTAACTCAAGCACAAGAAAGTGACTCCAATCCTAAATTCACTTTAAGTGGTACTAAAAGGATTGATAGTTATTCACTATGTGAACAAAGGAGTCGAAAAATGAAGAAAGAAAATGACTTTCTTCTGGATTTCATTTTCTATGTTGGTCTTGTAGACCTTGTTCAAAGTAATATAGAAGCAGTACTAAATAAAATACCCATAGTAATGCAAAGAATAATCATTAAAACGTTTAGTGTTATAGCTTATAGATATGAAACTTTTTGCAAAGAAGTTATGAATGATGAGATTGAGTTAATATCTTATAATACTCGAGTCTTAGTGGATTAACTTCCAAGTTTAAAACCAAATGATTGTAAATGGGTGTTTATGAGAATGTATCCACCTTAAAATAAGATTTGTATCAAAAGGTTTTATGTAAAGAGAAGGGATGAACTATTTTGATAGTTATGAACTGGTTACTAGGATCACTTCTATTCGAGTGTTGTTAGCATTAGTTATGGAGAAAACATAGTGTCCAAGATTTATATTCATACAATCTTTGAAAATAAAACACTTTTAATGATAAAATAAAGTCATAAAATTGGATTTTAGGATACTATCCCAACACTGACATCCATGTACAAGTTGATTGTACATCAAATAGATGTAAATACTTCTTAAATGATGATGATATACTCATAATTTGGACAAATTTAAAAGGTGTGTATGTTAAGATCTTGTACGTTTTTTAGACCCTTGTAAACAAGATTGTTTAACCTAATTAATTAACCAAGTAAATACTTAGGTTTATTATTCAAATCTAGGTTAAAACAATAACAATCATATCATGTAAAGCAGCGAAAATATAAAGAACACGATGATATGATGACCAGGAAAACCAAACCCGTTAAAAACTTGGGGATGATTTGACCGAGCTATCCTCAAGGTAAAACAGCAAATCCACTATGAAAGAATTGAAGTTTGTACAATAGCAACTTAGACCACTAACATCCTATTGTTATCTCAAGTAGAAAAATTACTACCACGACCTCATGATAGTTCCGAGTCCAGAGACTACTTCTTTCTTTGGCCTTTGCAAAACACAAACACCCACGTTTGTGACTTTGAGATCCCACTCAAAGGTTTAGCAACATAAACTCTCCTGTTTGTGACTCCAAGACCACCCTTGAAGGTTTAGATCATCAGCACCTTTGATGACTAGAGAAGGCAGCAACTTCTACAACACCGGATCTTGAGATTCTTCAAGTAATAATACCAGTAGAAGATATAAGAGAACTTTTTAGGAACAAAACCCTAAAATACAAAAGAGTCACACTCTTCTCTCTCTAAAAATCCTTGTAAAAAAGTGCTTAGGGTTTCCTTTATATAGTGGGAGAAGTGGATCTGAAACCCTAATCCTTAATGGGCTTGAACTGCTGTTTGGGCTTAATTAAAATTCTGCAAATACGACTTTCGATCTATCGAGCCTATTCTTCGATCGGTCGAACCGGACAAATTCTAAAATCTTATTTCTGCAACTTGTATGCTCTTGTGTGTTCATGATTTGCCAATTATTATAAACTTTTAGAACTTAACAGATCTAAAACTTTAAAACACTAGGCAAACCGTGAGTACAAACTTGTCTACATATAGATTCCTAAGTCTATATGTTTGATTAGATAATACTTAAGGTGTTACAAGTTAGAATACAAAAATATTCAAACTGTAGAAAGGAGAATTTAATTTTTGAAGAGTTCGACTGATCGAGAAACAGGTTCAACTGATAGAAATTTGCTGACACGAAATTTCTGTAGAATTCTATTTCGGCCCAAACTCTATTTAAGCGTTTTAGGTTTCAAGTGAAACACTTCTAGTATATAAAGGAAAACCCTAATTACGTTTTAGAGCTTTTGAGAGACTTTGGAGATGCTCTTGTGAGATTTAAAAGATATTGTGTCTGCCTCTTTCAAAGTCACTACTGAAAATCATTCTTATACCATTAGAACCGGTAGATCTGAAATTGCTACAACAAGATCAACAATAGCTGATGATTTAAACCTTCAAAGGTGGTCTTGGAGTCACAAACTGGAGAGTTTATGTTGTTAAACCATTGAGTGGAATCTCAAAATCGCAAGCGTGGGTGCTTGTGTTGCAGTAAATCCAAGAAGAAATGGAGTCTATGGATTCAGAGCTTACACATGGTCGTACCAGTAAATTACTACTTAAGGTAGCAATAGATTTAGGGTTAAATCTGATTGTACAAATTTTGATTCTCTTATAGTGGATTTGTTTTACCTTAAGAATTGCTAAGTCAAATCTTCCCCAGATTTTTATCTTAAGACGATTCATTTTATTGGTTTTCCTAGATCATTATATCGTTGTGTCATTTACTTTTCCGCTACTGTGCATGATATGATTTATTATTATTTAACCTAGATCTGAATAATTAACCTAAGTAATCACTTGGCTAATATATTAAATTAAATAATTTGATTTAAGGGGTATAAACAAACAAACAGTGTGTGAAGGAGATTTTATTTGGAAACAGATTAGAAAGACATAGTAAGGATTTTGCACTAGGTCAATTGCATTATGTTGAGAAAGTACTTAAGACAAAGTGAATAAGGAAGTAAACACACCTTTTGATCCAAATTTAAAGTTTAGCAAATATACTAAAAAAACAATTGCACAACTTGAGTATGCTCATGTCACTACAAGAAAACTGGGCTATTGCGGCGGGCCAAAACCGCCGCTAAAGCCCCAAAAACCGCCGCTATAGGTACATTTCACCTATTGCGGCGGGGGCTATTGCGGCGGTTCTACCCGCTAGGCTTGTCGCGTCGCAATATCTCTATTGCGGCGGTACAAAAACCCGCCGCTATAGATACGATTTTTAGCGGCGGTTTTAGTCTATTGCGGCGGTCATAAAACCGCCGCTATACAACATTCGAATTTGTTTCGAATGACTTTTAGCGGCGGGTCGTGCCCGCCGCTATTGTGTTCACCTTTAGCGGCGGTCAAAAAGCGCCGCAATAGGTTCCCATTTTATCTATTAAATGAAACCCTATTGCGGCGCTTTTTGACCGCCGCTATATGTTTGAACCTATAGCGGCGGTCAAAAAGCGCCGCAATAGGGTTTCATGTTATAGGTGGCATAATGTATGCCATTCATCGAAGTAGATCTGACATAGCCTTCCCATAGTATGCAAACTCCCTAGATATACAAATAGTCCCAGTATTGATCGTTGTGATCTGTTTTCTATAATATATTGCCTTAAATGAATTTTTTTTTTTTTTTAAACTTTTCGTGCACCTTCTTGGTATATCCTAATATTACTTTTATGATTGTATCTTTTGCTTTATTTTTTGTATTAAGCTAAATCCAATTTCCTTTATAACTTGCCTTGTTTTCTTTTTTGTCCTTTATAACTAATCATGTACGTTTTTTATTTGAACTTTGATTTTATCCAATTTTATACTCTAAATTAGGTACTGACTTTTAAATGTTTTTTTTTAATTAACAATATATGAATTTTGTTGAGTACTTCATGTATTATCTTAAACAAAAAGATATCATAATTGGTATTACATTAAGTAAGTCATTATGTGATATATACTTTTGAATTTTTTTTAAAGAAAATATTTATATAAATTGATTTATTAATTTTTAATTTTTTTAATTTTTTATAAATATTCTTAATATTTATTCTATTTTTAATTGAGATTACTCGACCAATAATTCATGTAAGAGAGTAAAGAAGGAACCCGATGCACTCTGAACAGCAGCTATAGTGATGCGAAAGGCTCTCCAATTCAAACAAAACACCACTTCTTCAACGTCATTCCTAAATATAATTTTGCTGAACTTGTTTGATTTAAAAAAAAAAAAAGAGGATAGAATTTACTCTTTGGAAGTAGTTTGGATTCTTGCTTATTTATGAAAGCTTTGTTGATATATCCTTTGTTAGTGTTCCTTTGCGGTGTAATCATGTTACTCTAGCTGTCACTAGTGCTATAAAAGTGAATGAGACAACTATTATTTAATTAGAAGAATACCCTTAATTCTTATTTTATAATATGATCATAAATAAATAAATTTCCTATCGTTTTAGCTAAATAAAATAATCCAATGACCCAAAACCTACCCCGAATCAAACTATAATCCAAATTAACGTTTATATTTATGGAAATTATCACCAGATCTTGAACTACTCAAGATTAAATTAAGTCTCAGATGAAATTTGTTGGAATCCTCATCTCTCAATTGGTTTGAAGTCCACCTTACCAGGATTTGCCAAATCTTAATCACAGTTTAATTTTTATATTTAATGAACTAGGGCTAGTGATCTTACAATTTGTCTTTTCTTATAAAGTCACCACCAAATCGTGCACCCATGTCTAAGATAATAATAATAATAATAATAATAAAATAAATAAAATTCAATATATGAAGATTTCAAAAAGCATGAAACACATGTTAATGCAAATGAGGGCCATCCAAGTGGTAGTTAGGATTCTTAGTTGTGTTGAGGATTATGTCGGAATTTATAGATAGCACTTTTCTTGAGGACTTCTGGTCAAATGTTAAGACATTACCGAGTTAACTCAATCATTAACCAAGTGTAGGACTGTAAACGAGCCGAGCTTTATCCAGCAGTGCATGTTCAAGCTTGGCTTGTCAGGAAAAATCAAAAGCTCGAGCTTGACTTGAGCTTGTGACAAGCCTAAAAATAGTATTCAAATTTGAGCTCATGGAAAAGCCAAAAATCTTGAACTTGGCTTACCTTGACTTGATTAATTAGTCAAGTTAAACTCAAGCTTAATATCAAGCTCAAACTCAAGCTTAAGTCAAGTTTTTGAGCTTGAGATCTAAAAGAATTACATTATTAAATCCTTAAATCTCTAAAATTAAGAAAAAAGAAAAAATAAATTATACTCATTTTATCATACATCTAGTCTTACTAATGATTAGCTATTATTCAAATTAATAATTTACATAATTAAATTCATTCATTCATTATTCCTTGTCTACAGCTTTAGTATTTGTTCAAAATACAATTTTTACATTCACGTTAGATGGTAAAGGACAAGAAAAATACTTGTTTATAACTATTATATATGAATGAGAAAATACTAACATGTTTTATAACTTTACTTTAGATGATTGATAGGGAATGAGCATATGTGACCTACTTAATTATTTATTTATTTTTAAATATAACTATAGTTTAAAGTGATTCTTGATCAGTTTAAAAGGAAGAAAAAAATTAAGGTAATATAAGTAGTGGTTTCATGTTGGCCATGTCATTATTAAGATATGTGTATTGAGTATATTTAGATAACACATATAAACTTATAAAAAAGCCTATGCTTGAATTGTTATGTATCAAGCCTAATAGCTCATGAGCTTGTTCATGAATAAATTTTTTACTTGGACTTGGCTTTTTTATTAAACAAGCCTAAAAATAAGGCTCAAGCTTAGCTTATTTATAAACAAACAAACATAAACAAGCTTTTTATTCAGCCGAGCCTGAGTTGTTCATAATCAGCTTGGTTCATTTACAGCCTTAAGTGTATGAAATGTGGAACTTTTTTTTTTTTCCCTAATATGGAACTTTTCTTTTTTGTTAATGTTAGCAAAAAGATGAGAAGAACTGTATGTCTGTCTCTTGTATTATATACTAGTTATATATCGTTGCTATGTTAGTAACACAACCTAGAACTGAAATCAAAACAAAAAATATTTATCGAACTGGAGGATTTAAAATAGAACCCCAATCCAAAAGATAAAAAAGAGAATCAGAGGGAAGAAAATAGTGTTAAGGAATAAGAATTAAGAAGTGAAGAAGAGGCATATTTTTTTAGCTACCAAATACCAGTACTGCTAGACTAGGCCTGCGCCTACCAAATTACGAAAATGTTATTATTATTCAACTGCGGTTAGAGGACTTGCATTTGAATGATTCCATTCGACTTGAATATCCGAAAGTTTTGTATCATCTCTTTATGAGCTTTTGACATTATTCAGTCCTATTTACGATAATTGCAACATAGGATCAAGAATTGCAAGTATGTCAATTTTCATCATGAGTTTGAAGCCAAAAGGTAGGGGAGGGGCTTACTCTTTTCCTTAACGTAGGCATTATAAGCGATAATAAATTGATTTTAAAAAATAAAAAATAAAACTAAGAAGAATGTCCAGAATTCTTCCAGAGCTCCATTGTACTTATATGGTCCAGAAAACGTATGTGTTTCATTATGTTTAAGATTTTTGAATTCTTTTATAAATGCAGCATAAAAATGAAAAGAAAAATGTAGATACACGAACATGTAAGTTCAATACAGATTCAAATGAAAACTTAGGGTAAAAGAACGGCTACATATATATGTTAATAGGCTTCATAAGATACTGTCAAAATACTAATTAAGCATTTAATAATTTTTTTTCCAATATTTAGCCACTTTTTCATGCTAAATAACAAAAAAAAAATATTTATTT
Organism: Castanea sativa; assembly: GCF_040712315.1. Taxonomy (NCBI): domain Eukaryota; kingdom Viridiplantae; phylum Streptophyta; class Magnoliopsida; order Fagales; family Fagaceae; genus Castanea; species Castanea sativa. The sequence continues at coordinate 21,453,307 of NC_134015.1, read as the reverse complement.
TGCATGAAAAATGTTGTCAGATGTTGGATCTGAACTCATATATACATATAAAAGGATCTAACCATTCAAATTATAGAAAAATCTTAATTTGTGCAAAGAAAAATTTACATCATAAATATAACTATGAAAATGTTGATTTTTACATAAATAGGAATATGTGCATGAAACTAAAACAAATTGATTTTGACAATTTTTTTATTTATTTAAATAGGAAAATGTACACTTCGGCACAATAAACAATTATAGTAGGCACCTATTTTATTTGGGGTTGCGAGAATATCAAGAGGTTGGCGTGAGAAATAATAGGAGTGAGCAATGTTTAAGTTTTGTGAACGTCATTTTCATTATCTATATAAATTCCAGAATTATTAATGAAGTATCATCAGATATTATTTCACTAAACCCTTGTGTGTTTGTGAAGATTTGAACTCTCTCAAATAAGTGTAATTTATCAAATGAGGTCTTTGGTTCCTTGAAGCAACCAAAAAAAAAAACATTGTGCTCATATCAATCGGTATTAGAGACAAGAATATTAGAGGCAGACATGGGGGAACAATGGTTAGGATGCTTGGAGAAACTAAAAAAAGAGATACGCTTTCTATTTGTTGATGAATGAAATGCAAGTTATATGCAATTCGTTAAGGGCAAGCGCCGACTTTAAAGGGGGAGGAATGATACTTGTGCAAGTGAGATCCAATAAAGAAAGAGATGGAAAAACCTCGATATGATAGATCGAAGGACTTCAAGATGGAAACGAATCAATAGATAACATGTGAGAGAGAGAGAGAGAGAGAGAGAGAGAGAGAACTGGAAAAGCCCAAGGACTAGCACATTAATGCCACCATGTCTACCAACTGAATAATTCTCTTAGGAGTTGTCTAGTGTGGGCCCATCCTGCACATGGGTCTATAGTACAACATAAGCCTCGCTAACTAGAGCGGAGAGAATGAGTCACTACTGAGTTTTAAATGGGTCAGGAACCACTTTGAGACCCCATTTATAAAGTTCTAATTAGCCTAAAGTAAGTCCAAATCTGGAGTACAATTTTGAGAAGGTGCTAAACACCCAAGTCTGCCTAACCGAGTGACTAGCTTTTACTTGTGTTTCTAGAGTAAACTTAAGAAACGCTTGCTAAGAAACCCTAACCTAATCCTACATCAATCCATAAATCACCTTACTCATCAAATGTCAAGATCAAAGTTAATATGTAACAAAAGGAAACAAGCAGCACTCATTAAACCCATCAGACGAGATCCCCAAATTATGGGATATCAAATTTAGGTATCCTACTCACCCTTCCCATAAATTTAAAACCCTTTAAATTAAAACTTCAATCCTTCCCAAAATTTTATGGATGAATTCTCCTTCATTCAGGACTTAAGAATAAAAAAAGCTAATCCATTTAAACCTAAGCTGAGTTGCAGGAAAGTTTCTCAAAATTTTCAATAACCCAAAGCAACATCAAACATTTTTTTTAATAAACAAATTAGCATCAAACATAATCATGCATACAAAATATAATCCTATTAGTTTCCTCACAATTTTCTTAGAAAACGAACAAATTATCAGCAACCTCAATTAAACTCATTCTTCAAGTAATTTTAATGAATTAATCCTTAAAAAATAACATAACAAATTTCATGCAAAAAATTACGTCCGTAATAATGGCACAATTTTATTAATCTAAAAGGCTAACTTAAATTAATAAATAAATAAAACCTCCATTTAGATTTTTTTTTTTTTGAAAAAATAATTTGAGTGATTGAATTTTGTGAATTTTCAATTTCACAACTAAAAAGAGTCAATCGATGATTGAGAAACCATACACTCTAATCATAAAAATTAATAACACATCATCTTCTCAACAAAAAAAAAATTTAATAACACGTCAAACTTTTTTTTTTTCTTCTAGGTAAAAGGATTGAGTCTCCATTTGACCATGACAGGCCTCACACAAGATGTTGGATGTGCCATTTGACCTACAAGCATTTGGCAACCACCCTTTATTATTTTATATTACACACCATATATAGCTACTTCATTAGAGAGCTCTGATCTTAAAGCATAGTTACACATTTAAACAACTTGCTTAAATTCACTGCAAGTCTTATGCTTATATCACACAAGCACTAAGGATTACATCCTTTCTACTATGACTTCATAATGTGTGCATCAAGGTCTTTGGTGACATTAGCCATCAGAGTGACATACTTATTTGGAGCTGGCACATCCTCCCTAAGTTTCTCATATTCAATACTCAATTTAACCAAGCTTCCAGTACCCTTGGGAACAACCTGATAGATGGGCTTAAAGGTCTTGTAGTCCTTCATGACCTCTCCTTCAATACCAACCTGAGTTATTGACCTATTTGCATCATCTAATTCAACCTTCTCTTTGAAAACTCCGGATTCCCCCTCTATAGTTTCACAAGAAAATAAGCATACCAAATTTCAGACGTTTCAAATGAATATATAGACATCAAACTCACTAATAATCCACCAATAATTATTAAAAATATCTGGCACGATATATGTTAAAAATTGTTAGTGATTGACGAAACCACTAAGGTGCCCAAGTATTGATAAATTTTCACAAAATTTACAAGGTCAATAAAATGCGCGTACTATAACATTCAAACAAAAAGAAAAAAAGAAAAAGAAAAGTTTTTTTTTTTTTTTTTTCCATTTTCTTAAGATAAAACACAGAAAAATCTAGTAGCACGACAACTAGGGACAGAACTAAAATTTTATCTTAGGGGAAACCAAAACATGAATAAAACATTTTGGTCATTCAAGAATAAGAAATATATTATAATCAATACTGAATTAATAAAAAATAAAACTAGTATGTATTTTAGAGACAAAAAATAATTGCTTCAATATACATTTTTGATATGTAGAAATGAAATTTAATATACTTTTAAATCTTGAAAATCATCTATTTCCCTTTTAATAAACAAAATATAAGAGTTCATTAAAATATCATCTTTCAGTTTATACAAAACCTAATTTTATAATATTCAAGGTAGAGAATACTTTTCATAGCCGTAACTCACGGTTCTTCAACTAGTTATATTAATTATTCAGTTTCACTAGTAGTTAATGTAGGACATGATCACTCAGATTTTTTTATTCTTTTTAATGAACATATCTAACCACTAAATTATTTAGGGTGAGTTTGGTTGGGTTTTTTGAAAAAGTGCATAATGAAAAAGATGAGTTTTGAAAAAGTGCATTATGAAAAAGTGATTTTTAAAAAAGCTGAGTATTTGGTAAAAACTGTTAAAAAATATTTTTTGAAAAAGCTGAGTGTTTGGCTAGCACTTATAAAAGTGGCAGTTTGAAGGGTAAATTACTAAAAATGACAATGTCTATATAAAAAGAATTTTTTGTTTTAATTATCTCTTTTAATGCAAGTTATGGACACAATATTTTCACAATAAAGTCTATGTAACAAGTTGTTAATAGTAGGAAAAAAAAATGTCACTAGTAGGTTTAGATGAGAACTAATAACAACTTACTATGTAAACTTTATTATGAAATTGTTATAAAAATATTCTGTCAATAGTACTATTTTTTTCTAAAAAAAAATAGTACTAACTTAAGAAGTTTAGAGATATAATAAAATGTCACAATATTTTCACAATACTAATTTAAATTTAATCTTTGTAAAATAAAATTTTATTAACACTTATCTTTTAAATAAGTTGTTCTAGTACCTGCAATTTTTTCTTCACCACATACTCTATAACATCACAACTATAAAAAAAAAAGTTGTAAAATAATTTGTGTTCTTAGTCATTATATTTTCTTCCACGTTGCATAACCAAACCCCAAAACTCTTCTTTTTTTTCTTTTTCTTTTTTCTTTCACTTTTTTCTCCTCCACATGCTCCTTTCGTCCTATATTCTTATCTTCTTATCTACCTTTCCTTTTACTTTCCTCCACACAGACACACACACCCACCCACCCACCCACCCACACATACAAATCAGAGAAGGCGAAGAAAGCAGAAGAAGAGGAAGAAGATTCACCCAGTGGAGCAGAGAGATGAGATGAGAGGATTGAGAGTCAAGGTAATTCAGTAATTTTAGAACTCGCCCAACGGATAGTTGAAAACGCTATTGGACTTTTTGTTTATGGAGCTCCAGAGCTCCAAAATTGGATTGGGCGTTTTTGCCTTAGCCCAAAACGCAACTTTTACCCAAAAGTTGCATTTTTACTTCACCAAACGCTCAAAGAAATCCAGCTTTTAAATAAAGCTGCGTTTCAGCCCCTAAAAGCCCAACCAAACGGGCACTTAATCACTCATGCACTCACCATTATTAGCCTCAGCCCATCATCATATTACATTACATTGTGCAGTGTAAAAACCAATATTGCATTTTGACAAAATTAAAAAAATAAAGAAAACGAATGAGCAATTTAGTGTAATACAAATTTGGAAATAGTGCTAGGCTTATACTGCCTTATTACCTGCTGTATATTTCCAGATCTTAACAGAGCCATGAGTCTCCCAATCACCTTCATGCACGTCAACCCCTTGTATATGGTTAGGAGCGGCGTTGGGAACATGGTGGGCTTGGCTCTTAAAGATGTTGTAGAACTTCTCAGGTGGTGACTTTATTTCTATTTCAGTCCCCACCTTACCCTTCAGAGACATTTTTTTTTTTTTTGCAGTGATAGTTCTCAGAAACAACTTAGCTATACTCGACTAAAATATGGTACAAAACTATAGCACAGATTAATGAAGACGTCTTGGCTTCCCCTTACTATATACAGAAGTTTGGTGGCAAATTGCGTGATTATTTGGTTCCAATAATTAAGCATGTCTTTTGCATTCTTTTTCTATTTCCTTTTCAAATTGGGGGCCACTAACGAACAGAAAACCTTTATTTAATTGAGGTGATAATTACAGCAAATAAAGGGCTGGTGCCTGATGGTGGTGTCAAGAGTTTTATAGTTTAATTAGAAACTTTCGGTGTTTTCGGAAACTTCCAAATTAATTCAAGAAACACTTATCTCCAAAAACAAAAACAAAAACAAAGAAACCCAGATTCAAGAAACAAATGAATGCTATAAATAACTTCATGATGCCCAAACTAAGGGAACCCAAATTTTCTCTTGCTTCTCAACTACTCAAATAAATTTAACCTTTTGTAACGGTTAACTCATCTAGATAGTTAGTACTAAATAATTTCTCGGCTAAGAGAACATGCCAATTGCCAAGCTATGAAAAAGAGTTTTTGGGAAGGTTTAGATCTTACATTTATAAGAGTTTCATTTACTCATCTCTTTTTCTTTAATTAGTATTTGAAGATAAAAAAAAAATTTAAAGATACCCTAGTGGAAAGCCAAATGCCAAATAAAATAAATTGATTTTTTTTTCTTAAATTATAGTAGAAAAAGAGGTGGAGTGAGATCCATAATAACTAAAAAAGAGTAAGAAAAAGCATAAAATGAAACTCATAAATAGTATCTAGCAATAGCTTTAGGACCAAAAACCATGTGAAGAAATAAAATACTCTCATTGGGATTGAAATTCTTTTTTGTGGAATCCGCAAAAAGTAAAATGTTTAAGCAAAATTTTTGCTGTTAATTGAAACCCAAATGCACACTTTGTCCCACATTTTGATTTAAATGTTAGCTGCTTTATAAATACTTAAGTTTTTCTTTTCTTTTCTTCTTCTTCTTCAAAAAAAATGCATTTTTCTTTTCTTTTTTGAGGAATTCAGCTATAAATATGAATCCCCCAACGTTTTTCTTTTCTTTTTTCCAGATAACACACAGAGAGATTAACATTTTGATCTTCTTCTTTTTTATAGATATTGTTAAATTTATTTAATTTTCATTTGAGCTTACAGTTCAACCACAGATTCTCTAGTTAAACTAACGATCCAAGGACCCAAAGCCTACCCTGAATCAAAAACTGATCTGAATTAACGTTACTGATTATCTAAATTATCATCAGATCTTGACATACGAGAGATATAGTATAAGTCTCAAATGAAATTAATTGGAATCCTCATCTCTCAGCTGATTTGAAGTCCACCTCATCCAGAATTTTCAAATTCTAGTCATTGATGTTCAGAAAAAATATAATTTACATACTGTTCGTTTGATGAATTGTCAATTTAGTACATTAAACTTAAATTTTATCGTTTTAGTACACTAAATTGGACAACTCCATCATTGTTTGAAAAATATCACAAACTTGCTTAAAACAACATTACATTATATATTGTGTTAAAAATGTGAAAAGATGTCATTTAAAAGAGTTGACGGCATTTTTCAAATGACAATATACAAAATGACTAAATTAATATAATAGCTAGCATTGTTAAAGTTAACGAACAAAAATGACAAAATTTACACTTGGTGGACAAACATGATAATTCGCCAGATTTATACGATGTAAATTATATTTTTCCCTTAATTTTTATATTTCAAGAACTAGAGCTAGATTATTTTAAACTTAAATGTTAAAATTGTTGGGCAGTTTTAGTTATCAAATGAGAGAGAAGAAAATGCTCGCAGATGCAAGAAATTAACATGAATTGGAAAAATGACTTAAATCCACAATTGAAAATCTTTGACAACTTTTGAGAATAGCTTATTTAGATGAAAATGAAATTTTTTTACTGTAAGTATTGTAGATAAAACTAAAAGGTAGCTGAAATAGTACTGTGAGATCTATGAATAATACCAAAAAGTGTAATGAACCTAGATGAATCAGGAATAGACCCCGGATTTTAAGCTAGTGAGGGCCCAAGTATAAAGAAAAAAAAAATCTTAATAGGCATCCATATAGTATTAAAAAATTTATATTCTCAAAGTTATTGTTTATAAATACATTAAAATGCAATCATTTACCAACAAAAAATAATAATTTTTTTTTTAATAATAGGTTGGCTAGGATTTTTTTTTTGTTTTTTTTTTTGTTGAAGTTATAGCATTACAGTGGTGATGCTAAAAATTTTAGTTTTTAGCAACTCAAAAAACTACTTTATCTATTTTGCCACCTCATTTTACAATACACCCAATAACTAATGTTCTATTTTTTTATCACTTCATCTAAAATAATACAAACAATTCGTTACAAATAATAAAGAAAGTGAGAGAATTTGAGTTTTTTAATTGAAGGAAGAGATATAATCTTAATAAAATATTGTATTTTATTTTAACAACTTACTATAGTCAACTAGTATTTATATTTGTTTACTGTAGTTGCAAATAATTTAGTTATAGCTTCTCCAATACACATGATTTTTTGATTCTTTGGTGGCAAAATATTTTTTTTTTAATTTTTTTTTTTTGCTAAAATACAATCATCATGTGAATGTTTTTATTATTTTTGTTAAGTTTTTGGGTTGGATAGTTGCTATTTGTTAGAGGCTAGTTAGGCTAATTGAGGAGAAGGCAGCCTAAGGTTTTTTTTGGGGGGGGGGGGGACTACAAAAATGAAATATATAATAACTAAAAAGAAATTTGACCCAAAAGGGCCCAAGCCCCAACCTAGGTGCATCTCTGTCATATATAGTAGCAAAAATAAGCTAAATATATAGTAGCAAAAATAAACTAAATAGTAAAAAACAAAATAGCTTTTTAAGCTAATACCAAATGCAACCTAATGTAGGATTTATACATTAGAGAAATATTAAAATAATCTTAAACAAACTCATGATTATTTTGCTTTAGAGCTATACTAGTGCCACATAAAATGGCACAATTTGTACCACAGCTTGCCCATGTGATGAGTTGTGAATGATAGAAAAATGTCATCATATGGACCCACCACACCCCTCTGCTATTCACAACTCGCCACGATGGCACAATTTGTACCACAGCTCGCCTACGTTATGAGTTGTGAATGATAGAAAAATGTCATGAATGATAGAAAAATGTCATCACATGAACCCACCACACCCCTCTACTATTCACAACTCGCCACGTGGCGAGCTGTGACACAAGTATAATTCTTTGCCTTAATATCTCTAACACTTAGTCAATCTTTAAACATTTAAGACGTGTCAAGGTAGTGAATGGGTACAATTGGCAATAATGGTTGATGTCACTAAAAACAATCATGACATGTTTTTTGCAAGTAGCTCAGGTGTAATCAAGTTCACATGATGAAGTGAACTTCTACAGTGAGCCTACGTGGATCTACAGGAGGCTAAACAGGTAGCTGATGTGGCACCTATGCTTGATGTGATACTAAGTGTGCGTTTAGTTCTAAATTAAAAAGCCAATTTATTTTACTATTCAGCTTATTTTTGTTACTATTTATGAGCCACACTGCATTTTTTGGTACTATTTATGAATCTCATTATACTATTTCAGCTAACTTTTACTTTTATCTACAATACTTTCAGTAAAAAAAAATTCAGTTTTAACAAAATAAATGGATCCCAATCAAACCCTAAGAATGAGACTAACCTTTGGCTAACAAGGTACATAGGATCTTGTATCGCTGACATGATACTTAAGACTAACATACAACTAGCATGAAAAAGTTGCTATGAGATGTAAGATCATCTTGTCATACTTATGTCGACACCAGATGACAATGCAACCTATGACGCCAGATGACATGACAGCAACCTATGATGTCAGATGACAATGCAATTTTTCTATTGGGTAAATTTCACTAACACCCCCTGAGATTTGGCTAATACCAACCAGGTCTATGAGATTTCAATTTGACCACTTTATTCCCTAAAGATAATTTTGTCCCTAAACTCCGTTAGCCTCCATTAGCTTCTCTCTTCTCTCTCTTCTCGGTAACTCTCTCCTCCTTCCTCCTTCTCTCTCTCTAACCTTAGATCTCTTTTGTTCAATTCACCCATCCCTCAATGCACGTTGTAACATAGAAACTAAACAAGGAATTGAAATGGGTGTGCTTCAAAATAGAGAAATATTGCACCTTGTGGAGATGAAGAGCAAGATCGGATTTTTTTACAGTTTGGATATTTTGTCATCTGGGTTTGTGGGAAAATCTACTATTGCAATTTTGGCTTTGCCCCTTGGATCTTCTGCTTCTTTTGCTTGGTTGTTGCTCATCTCTCTCTCTCTCTCTCTCTCTCTCTCTCTTTCTCTCTCTCTCTCTCTGTGAAAATGCGAACTAAGTAAAGACAAACCCAAATCCAAAAAACCTGTTGACACCCCATTTTATGACATGCATTTAACCTCACATGGGGATAAAAGGATAATTTCATCTTGGAAATATACATCTTGATTCTGGTCATTAGATCATTAATCTCATTTCACCAAAATGATATTAATATTGTAACGATCAAATTGACTGGACATAAGTCTTAATCGGACCATTAGATTGAAAGTTATCATCAAATCAAATTTTAATGGCCAAGATGCACTATCACAAATTGAGTCCAACTATATGTGATTATGAACAATTGATTCCAATTGGTTATAACTATAATCAATTTGAGATTAATGACGTGTCATAATTTGATTAGTTAGGACTACATATTATGGTAAGGTTGCACACAATTAATTAGATAGTCAAACAATAATTATTCAATGAGTAATGTGTGCAATTATCTTTTAATTATGGTAAATTTGGAACTAATTAAGTCTGAAATATGAGTGATTGGAGCCTATTAATGTTAATTGGAAACTAATTGGGGACTTATTAATGTTAATTGTGCTAAAATTATTTTCTAACAAATGACCTTTGCTCACCATTTCGTTGATATCTCTCAGAATATTTTGAATCTGTGAATAAGGTTAATTTTTTCAGAAACTACACACCCAGGGCTTCAATTTGAGTATAAGAACAACACAATTCCAATCAGAATTGAGGAAGATATGATTTTTTGAATTTTACTCTATAGGCTGTTATAGTAGCTACAGGAAAACTAAATTTTGCTTGCTCCTTACTCCCACCAATCTCTAAATTTAATGCACTCGATTTCTCCAAAGGCTAAAATAAGGTTTAGGCTCATGATTCCTTGTCAACCCTCATTAAATGACCTTTCATTCATATTTTCTCCACCACTACTATATAAACCCCCCTCTCCTCTATTCCAAGATGACACAAAAACTCCCCTCTCTTCTCCTCTCTTGAGTTCTAGTGAAGTAGAGTAGTCTTATCATATATTGGTCTTTCTGAGACTCAAGGTATTGAGTAAGACTTACTCACCCTCTCCTAACTCTTCTTTTCCTCCACCCTTAGGACCTCTACCAAAAGTCTCCTCCTCCACTGTATAGATCTAGCATGAATGTATAATCCATTTTCCTAACTTGTGTTTTATGTTCTTCACATATTCTTGGTTGTTCATCACATGTTCATGCATAACACTAATTTTGATCTTAAATCCACATCAATAACATGAAAAAGATGTTTGTTTAATAATTCTTTCAAATCCTTGAATCTAGGATATCACCATCCACACACATTCACTAGAATTTATTTTTCAATCCAAATGAAATGCTTAATAAATTGAATTAGGATTTATCACATGTACACACATTAAATTCAACATGCAAATTGATTGATATTATATTGGATGATGTGATATGAATGTTAGCCACCATAGTTTAGAATACTGGTTTTACCGAGTAAGGTGGGTGTCTAACACCTTCCCACCTTGTAACATAGCCTTCGGGCTTAGATCAAGGGTTGATAGATCAATGTTTATCCTTGTAATTAGGAGTGTGCATGGGTTGGGTTGGGTCGGGTTGAACGGATTTTTTGACCCAACCCACCATGGTGGGTCAAAAAAAATTCAACCCAACCCACATAGGTCGGGTTGGGTCGGGTTGAACCCATGGGTTGGACAAATTTCTTTTTATTATTATTATTAAATTGAGCAAAAATATATATATCATACCTGAGTTGATAAACAAAATATACATTAATATATAAACTAACATTCCAACTCAATTATAAACAAAATATGTCTAAGTATCCAATTGAGTTAATAAACAAAATATAAATGAACTAGTATCCTAATTCACTTATAAACAAAATATACATGAGTTCTTAACTCAGTTATAAACAAAATATATCTAATTGAGTTGATAGACAAAATATATATGATCTATTGAACTAGTGTCCTAAGTTCTTGACTTAGTTATAAACAAAATATATGTAACTGAGTCAGTAAACAAAATAGACGGAACTAGTATCCTAAGTTCCTAACTCAATTATAAACAAAATATATCAAACTGAGTTTATAAATAAAATATACAGAACTAGTTCTATGAGTGGATTTCAAAAAAGTAATGTACTGGTCCCATTAAGAACCAAAATATCCAAGCTGTCCAACATTCCAATTTCCAACTAATCTTCCTCTTCCACTGTTATGGTGCTTTGAGATGCAAACTTTGAGACTAATCAAAAAGAAAAAAGACAATCAATTATACAATGGAATTTCAAAACCCAAAAGACTTATATAACAATTAAAAAATTACAATCATAATAAATTACTTTGTTGAAAATTACCTAACTCAAGACCCTCATAGGATTCAACTTCTTCCATTGATTCTTGAAGATCAATGACATCAGTAGCTCTTAACCAATTCTGAGCACAAATAAGCATTTCAACTGTGTTAGGCAACAAAGAGTTTCGAAATGGATCCAACACAAGACCTCCAGTACTAAATGCGGACTCAGAGGCAACTGTAGAGAGAGGAATGACTAACACATCACAAGCTACTTTTGAGAGAAGTCGATATTTGGAGGAATTCACCTTCCACCAATTCAAAATACAAAAATTTGGAGAATCTTCTTCCACACAATCAGCCAAATATCTTTCCACCTTTGATTTATTTTCCAAACTATCTACTGCCAAATGCATCTTATAAATAGATTTCACAAATGCATGGGGATCTTGCACAGGTATAGTCTCAACATTGTTTGAAGAAGAGCCATCTTGACCTTGCCCATTTGAATACCCATCACAGTCACAATAGTGCTCATACATACGAACAAGAGCCCTTTTCACATTTTTTGTCATGTCCTTTGCCACTGCTCCTAGATTCCATTTGCGAAACCAAAAATTTACAAACCTCAACTTGTACCTCGGGTCTAGTACAATAGCAACAAACATCATCAAATTAAGCTTCTCAATGTCCCCCCAATACTTATCAAATTTCTCATGCATATCCCTTGCCATCATACTCAAAAGAGGATCTTCACTTTCACACAAGTTTGTCAGTTCAGTTTTCATCACACAAAGTTCATGAATAAATCTATTAGATGTGACTTATAGAGAACCAGAAAATCGTAATGTAACTTCATAAAACAATTTCAAAAATTTCACAAACACCTTCACATTATCCCAATCCTCAAAATCAAGTGGTCCTAATATATTTTTCCCATTTCCATCATCCAAGAAGTAACAAATATATTGTGCATCATTAACACATAATCTTTCAAATGCCCTTTGAAATTTTTCTGCATTCTCTAGCATCTTGTAGGTCAAGTTCCGTCTAGTTGGAACATCAAGACATACACAACCCTTGTTAGCAATTTTTACTTTTTCCACACATGCTTTAAACTTATCATACCTAGATGGAGAGGACCTCACATACCTTACCGCATTACGGACTTTGACAATTGACTCATGAAGGCTTTTCAAACCTTCCATCACAATAAGGTTCACAATGTGTGCACAACATCTCATGTGCATAAACTCACCACCCAAGATAAAAGCACCCCACTCTTTAGTTATCCTATTCAAGTAGGTTACGGTTCCATTGTTAGAGGCTGCATTGTCAACTGTGAGGGTGAAAATTTTATCAATGCCCCAACTAAGCAATAATGACTCCACCACCTTTCCAATGGTTTCACCTTTATGATTAGGGACTTGACGAAAATTTAAAATCCTTTTGTGATATTGCCAATCATCATCAATGAAATGAGCAGTAAGGCACATGTAATTAATATTTTGGATTGAAGTCCAAGTGTCGATGGTGAGGGAAATCCTTCGAATAGATTTTTCCAAAAATATTTTCAACCTATCCCTCTCTATTGAATAAAGTCTTATGCAATCTCTCGCAACAGTAGTGCAAGTTGGGACAGTGAACCTAGGTTGCAACACATTACTATAGTTCATAAACCCTTCATGCTCAACAAATTTAAATGGCAATTCATCCACAATAATCATCCTAGCGAGTGCTTCCCTACACATGCTCTCATTGTAGCTTACACCAATAAGACTATTACTATTAGCACCATCCGCATCATCACTCTTTTTAGGTCTGAAGGCTAAAGTCATTTGAGTCTTATCCTGCTTCTTTTTCTTACCATAAGGATATTTTTCACACCTAGATTCCAAATGAGTTCTTAAGTTAGTAGTGCCATAAGTTTTTGACCCAGCAGCATAAGTTTTGCCACAATACTTACATTAAGCTCTCTCACCTTCTAATAAGATGAAGTGACCCCATACATATGATGTTTGGTTAGGTTTTTTAATACCTTCTATGGGAGGGAGATTTGAGATAGCATCATTAGTATCTGTTGCCACCGTTTGAGGAGCCTCATTTGTGGGAATGGGTGTCATAGGAACTTCATTTGTGCTGCATTGAGTTTCAGATGCAGATGCCATCTACAAATAATAATAATAATAATAATAATAATAATAATAATAATAATAATAATAATAATAACCCAAAGATTAGTATAATGTAACTCAACACTAATGAGTAATGACTAAACAACAATAGTAAAGACAATAGGGAAATGGCTAGACAGACACAAACCTGCAAAGCAAGATAGAGAGAAATGGACACAACAAGTTTGCAAGAGAAAATATTGTAGAGTAAGAAATACACCTGTAGGTTGAGACAAAGAAAAAACATTTAAAAATCAACCAAAAGAAAACTAAGAAATCAACAAAGCAAAAGCTAAACATTGATCAACCACAGCAAGAGAGATAAATAGATAGACTAAGAGAGAAAAAACATTGAGAAACTTTACTTGATGGACGGTAGTGGCTCAGTAGAGGGAGAGAGTGTTAGAGACTTAGAGTTCAAATGGGAGTGAAATTATGAAATGTGAGAAACTGAGGGGAAGGGAAGAGGGAGGTGGCAGGTTTGTGTGATTGTATTCTAATGGGACTTTATATATGGTAGGTCATAGGAGGAAACCAAGTGCTGGATAGCTAGTTTTTATTTTTTATTAATTATATAATATATTTAAATATATATTAAAGGAAGTAATAGAATTTTATATTATATATGTTTGTAGGAACCGGTGAAGTGTTGTACAACTGGGTTTTAACTTTAAAAAAAACATTCATTAAATATATAATATATATTTTAAATATATATTAAAATATGGGTGGGTCGGGTCGGGTTTGACAGGTTTGTAATTTTATGACCCAAACCCAACCTGACCCACTATAAAAAAAATTTGTGTAACCCAACCCAACCCACCAAACCCTAAAACCGACACAACCCGCTGGGTTGGGTCAGGTCGGGTCGGGTTTGGTGGGTTGGTGGGTTTTCTACACACCCCTACTTGTAATTTTCAATTTCTAGATTGTAATTAGGAAACAAAGCCATGTTTTATCTTAAATTATATCTAGGACCAAAACCATGTAATTTCCTATGATCAATGTAAATTCCATTTCAAATTAATAAAATGAGGAATTTTTCAATTATGGTTTTCTTATTTATTCCAACAATTAAATAAGTGGCGACTTCATTGTAAAACTCCTAATCTAAAGGGAAAATATAATCAGTCGAACCTCCATTTTGAGAGGCAATAACACGACTTCACCCATTCACATGGGTTTGGCCCAACATCCTATAAAACAGGCAGGGGGCACGGTCTCTCACAAAACCCAACAAACCCACCAACATATCTCAACCCACAACCACCCCCACTACAAACCTACCCATTATCTAGCCTTAGATCTACCATAACCACCACCTCAGCAAACCATAACCACCACCTCAAAATTAAAACCCAAATCTAAAAAAAAACCTAACAAACCCACCACAGCACCACTATATCTCAACCCACAATCACCATTAGCCACAAAACTCAACCAAATCCACAACAACAAAACCCAAATCCTTCAACACAACTCAAATCCCAAAAACCTATAGTAAACCCACCACTCCATCGGAACTCACAACCACCCCCACTGCAATCCAACTCAACCAACAGATCTATTATTTGAGACCATAGCCACCATCTCACCACTATCGTTACAAAGCCCACAACCACAAACCAAAACCATAAACCACCGCAAGCCCACGCTTTGCGGAATCACCAACCATCGAGGAGACCATCGCCTTCAAGAATGTCACTACAGTGTTAGGCTCGATGGGGAGTGGTGTGGAGGACCTGACTTGGCTTAACAAATGCATGATCCTGATAGGCCAAGAATGTATTGACCCTTTTATGGTGAATTAATTGATTAATTAACCTAATGTATTAATTAATCAAATTAACATGCAAACGCGTAGTAGCACAAACAAATCACCAATTATCTAAAGTATGAAGCGGAAATAAATTGACACAGTGATTTGTTTACTAATGGAGAAAACCTACACGAAAAAACTCCAATGAGTGATTTTAAGGTCACCACTCCCGAGAATTCACTATTATCACAACAAGCGGTTACAAGTAAAAGAATCTTGGTACCTTATACCAACCTACAGTTGAACCCTTACCCCAATACCTAATTGGACTTGTTCTGTAGTGACAATCTCTCCTTATATTGCATGGCTCCTAGTACGTGACTAATTAATTGCGCGGATCCTAGTACGTAACTTCAATCACCAACTAGAGAAGGTTGTTAGCTGCAAAGTTCTTCAGTTCATCACACGATGAAGATCGAGAAGCTCCTTGGTCACAAAACCCTACGGTGCACAAACACAGCAGCTTCTTCACAAGAAAGATAAACTAGGGCAAATTTTGTCTCCGATTACAATTTGCATGAACAAACCTTGCTCAACACTTGTGCAACTTGTGTCACCTTTGACGGCCCTCAAAATAATCATTTTATATGTCTAGGGTTGTGAGAAAAGAAAGCTCAAACATACAATCATGGATTGGATGAAAAACAGACCAGAAATTCTGAGTTTTATAAACCTCGATAGATGTCCTATCTGTCGAACTACTGTCGAGCCACGGGCTAGAACAGCTCTTCAAGGCTCGATAGATACTAGCTGTCGAGCTTTAATAAACAACACTTTTCACACTTGAATCTTGGACAGGCTTGCATGATTTTAACACTTGAACTTGAAACAAAATTTCTTGAAGCATCAAACACATCCTAGATCTACCCAAGTACAAGTAAAGTGTGTTTTGTCAAAGGATTAACCAATTATATAAAATAGTGACATATGTTCTTAACATTGAATCACATATGTCCTAACATATTCAATGGTGGAGTATGCGAAAGGACGGCGGATAAGAGAGGAGAGGTTGAACGAGAGAGAGAAAGAAAAATGAGTAATAGAAGCTAACTTTGTTAGGATTAAATTGACTTCAGAGACTAAAGTAGTCTATTTTGAAATCTCATGGACTTGGTTGGTGTTAGCCCAAACCTTAGGGGGTGTAAGTGGAATTTACCCTTTTCTATTTTATTCAAAGGATGCTACGCGGAACCTTGTTGTTTATGATGAAGTGATGGAAAAGGATTAATGTGTGTGTGTATATATATAACCCCCCTCGTGTGGACTTTACAAGTAACGTACAAGGACTTACCCTTGTGTAAGAGGGTGATTATATGAATGAATGCATGGTAGAACTCCTCGTGATTAATCCCGATTTGCCACCATCGGGTACGTGAGCCATAATAAGATTGTGAAATTTATAATCAAAAGTAAATGACCCAGATCAATAAAACTGTGGCAAGGCACACGGAATGACGGCCCATCTTTCCAAATCTTTTGAATGCAATTATCTATTTAGGACACAAGCAATAATTTGAGACACGCCTGAACCTCATCCAATCGTGAATCGTATTAGCCAGATCACAAAGGATTTAGACCAAAATGTCCTCACCGAAACTACCAATAAGACTTTCCATGACATATAACAAAAAGATGAACTGGCTAGAGGACTAAGTGCAATTTCTTTCCAGTTACAATGGGGTGGAAGGACCATATCCTAGATATTACCGGTAATTAAATATACTAAGGGGTGTCAGTTAAGTTATAAAACTCTTAGCGGCTCGTATACTATGTTAAAATTTGTCGAGTGATTGAAAAATAGAAAATAAGAAATTAATAGTGTGTTTACGTTGAAGCCTACATCTCCCTCCCTTGTTATCTACCCATCTAAAAATAATAATAAAATATAACAATTTTGTTAGCTATCTAAAAATAAACACTTTACGAACATAATAGAGGATTTATATACTTGAGAACCTGAGACTAATAATAATCCATGATTAGTTTGTATCCTGTTTCTTTTTCAAGTACTTGGGCCAATCCTATCATCAACAACAACAACAAAAATAAAATAAAAAATAGAGAAAAGTAAAAGGGCCTACAACAAGTTTGGACCTCTTCGGCTCTTTGGCGTTAAATCTTTAACATTGAATAAAATAGAATTTAGTGCTATTAGCAGTAATTCATACAGATAGTAGTATAGTACTCTTCCCCCTTCCGATAAAGCATTTGTCTTTTTCTTTGAAAATCGTCACCAAATCGTGCACCCATGTCGAAGAAAAGAAAAATCAATTATTGAAATTTTTATTTCTTTGGGAGAACAATAATTGAAGATTATAAAAATAAAAGAATGAAAAACTTGTTGATGAGATTGTAGGCCATCGATGTGGTGCTTTGGATTCTGAATTATTTGGAGAATAACGTCTTATTACGTCTGAATTTATAGATAACACATTATCATGAGGACTTCCGGCCAAAAGTTACAAGACATTGAAACCAAATTGAATCAATGGTTTGACTACTTATAATGAGTAGCAGGTCTTGGGTTCGAGAGCTGGTGAGAGAGAGAAAGAGAGAGATATGAAAAAAAAATTGAATCATTAAACCGCTACGAAAATGTTAGGAAAATGCTAGTCAAGAAAATGTTAAATTTTTTTTTTTTTTTTTTTTGAGGGGAAAAAATTTTTATTGTTAAGAATGCTAATGTTAACATTGAATCATTCTGAATTTTTTTTCGCTAATGTTAAGAAAATGCTAGTTGAACCGTCACTGTGTCAGGAATACAACCTAGAATTGAAATTAGAACAAAAAAAAAAAAAAAAAAAACTAAATTGCAAAACTTATCCTCTAAACTTTACTAAAATTCATTTTAAAGTTATAACTTTAATTCAATTATTTCAAAAGTTTTTAATTATCGCCTCCATTAGTCTTCCATTAAAGTGGTCTGTTAAACCCCCCCTTAAAAGTCGCCATTTTGGTCTTCGCAACTTGTCTATTTAATACATTTATTATTTATTTAAAAATTATAAAAATCATTAATAAAAAAAATTTAACAGATAACTTAAGTAAAAAATAAAAAATAAAAACTCAAAGGGATGGCACAACGTGCACAAGCACAAGCAGCATTCCTCTCTCTCTCTCTCTCTCTCTCTCTCTCTCTCTCTCTCTCTCTCTCTCTCTCTCTCTCTCTCTCTCTCTCTCTCTCTCTCTCTCTCAATTTATTAATTAAGCTAGCCTCATCATAAGCGTTTCGCATGTGCGATGAGGCTTTCTTCTTTTTTAGTGGTAGTAGTAGAAAAAAAAATCTATGTTTTTTATTATATATATAATTTTTATTTTAAGAATCTAATTTATAAGTGAATAAATAAATTTGAAAATCAATAGAAGAGTGACTCTATTTTTTAGAAAATGTTTTAGTGCAAGTTAGGGTTGTATTTTTACCGGATTGTCCTTTAGTTTTGTCTCTACTTAAACATAGAGATCTAGGAGTATTTTAAAACAAAAAAATTTTGGTCCAAATAAGGGAAACCCCTTAAATAGTAGTATAAATAAGTTGAAAAAACCAAAATAGTGCCGGGGTTAATGGACCAACTTAGGAGGACTAAAGGTCTTTTTAATTAGAAGTTTTGTAAACTAAAACCCCAATCCAAAAGAAAATTTTTAAAAGAAAAAATATAAATTTTTTTTTTTTTAGGAATATATAAGAGAGGAAAATAAAGCATCTTCTTATAGCTACCAAATACCAACTACTAGGCCATGCCTACCAAATCACGAAAATGTTATAATTTAAGTGTTGTGCGAGTACTTGCATTTGAATGATTCAATTCAACATTTCAAGTTTTGTATCATATCTTTACGATCTTTTTCATCATTCAATTCTATTTTAATATTGTTGGAATATTAACGTGCAAGTCATATGGTTAGTTAAATGTTGAAATCAGACATGGGATACTAATAACCAAGGGCATAGCTAGGAATTTATAATTGGGTTTGGTTGTAATTTTTTTTAGAATCTCCACATCAAACATTGTAGTAATAATACAATAATCATAATTCAAAAATTTATTACATAAATAATTATCAACTTTAATATATCATCATATTCTCAACAATTATTTAGTTTGTAAAGATTTAGACCCCTTAACACAATATGATTAACCTAATATTAAGCCAAGTTGATTAACATGTTTGTTAATTAACACTAGATTAAATCACAATGTGTAAAACAAATATAATGTGGATATATAAATAACACAAAGATCTGATGACCCAGAAAAATTAAACCGATAAAAAACCTGGGGAGGATTTAACCTAGCTATCCTCAAGGTAAAACAGCTCCACTATGAAAGAATTGAAGTTTATACAATAAGACTTAGATCACTAACATCATATTGCTACCTCGAATAGGAAACTTATGACCACAACCACGTGACAACTCCAAGTCCACAGACAACTTTTTTCTTTGATTCACTGCAATCACAAGTTCTCCTACTTGTGAATCTTGATCTTCTTTAATGTTCTTTGTGTAACAACTAAAACGATCACCAAGCTCTTAATATCAATCTTGATCTTGATAACCCTAAGTATGTATAAAGGTAAACACATCTAGATCTTATAAGAGATTCACACAAACAACATATTAAAAGCTTTTAAAACGTACGTAACTAGGGTTTTTCTATTTATATGAGACATAAAATATAAAACCTTACACGTCAAACGGGCTTGGGCTGAGTTGAAAATTCTACAGAAAAAACAATCTGCACGAATCTCGATCGATTGAATCTAATTTTCGATCGATCGAACCTTGCAAAATTTGACCAATAATTTCTATAATCACCCGATTCCAACTTTACAAAAAAACATACTTTGAGCAAGCCTAAACCTAGACTCTATATTTTGATTATGGTTTGCCAACACAAAACACATTGAGTTTCTAATACATTAGTCCCTAAGGTCTTAGAACCTAACAATCTCCCCCTTTGGCAATCCGTGACAAAACACATCACAAACATGAAATGCTCAAAGTTACAAGACAACACATTAAAATTAAACAGCCCTAAATACAATTCAATCTAACTCCTATCTATCAGTAGCTAGTATAGACAGTAGCAATGACTAAATAAACCTGTATATTCCTGAAACACTCAACAAACACATAAATGCATATGTGGAAAATACGAGTAAAACAAAATAAATTCTTGATTTCACAACACATAAAATAAAAGACATATACCATGAACAACCTCATAATATAAATCATTAACCAATGTATCACATGTGAAACAAGAAACAATAAAAGAAAAGAAAAAAAAAAGTATCTCCCCCTAACATATACAACCCATAAAAATAAATACATCATGAGCCAAATAAAAAGAAATACATCAAAGAAGCACCTAGATACAATCTAGCTCCAAAACAAAAACAACTCCTCTTATCAACAAAAACTCAAAACTCCACATATCAACATGCATATGTACTCCCCTTTTTTATGACGAAATGCCAAAGGGCAATCAGGACTCATCATCAAAAGATGGAGGTGGAGTAGAATGTCTAGCACTCGCTAAATCCACCTGCAAAGCTTGAAGCTTAGTAAGAACATTTACCAAAATCTGTCCATGAGCCTCTTGAACGGCCATCATAGTATCCAGCAAACTCCATATAGAAGCGTCACTAGAAGAAGAAGGTGGAGGATCAACAGCAGCGATAGGATCGACATACTCCTTAGCATTGGGGTCGCTAGATGTAGGAGGTCGAGATGCACCTGTAGAAGACTCGACTCTAGGGCATTTAGAGCTAGCTTTCAACTGAGCTTCTTTTTACCTAAGAAATGTGGCACCTATAGGAGCTATAATATGTACAGGCTCAAACGAGGGAAAATCCTCTAAACTTAAATCTAAAAGAATCCTATGAATAAAAACAAGAAAGAAGAGACCATGAGATTTTGAACTACTCCTATGAACCTCAACAAGAGATCGAATAAAAAGAGTAAGAAAACTCATAGAAGCATCAGTAACTAGAGCATACAAAAATGCACATCTCTCAATGAGAATGGTGTGAAGATGAGAGATAGGCTAAATGGAATGATAAGAAATCCGGAAAAACAAATAATTGAGCTTAGTAAGCTTATGAGAAGTGACACGAGGATCAGTACCCCAAATAATGGTAGTACCGATGATGAAAGACATGATGTCATCAAGATGAGGGGTCTCAGTGTATGGGTACACGGGCTACTGTACCAAAGGTACACCAAGAGTAGAGACCACTACCTGGGGTGTAATGACATACTCCTCACCTCTTATCCAACTCCTCACATATTGAGTGTTGGGATCATTGAAGTGGACAGAGAGGTTCAAATAGAAATCTCTAATCAAAGTAGCCGGAGGAGGATGCTCAACCTCTAAAAGTGGTAACCAGCCCCTATCCTCAAAGTTCCTACATATCTCCAGATCTAGCTTATCTAGAATGACCTTTCGCTCAGCCCAAACTGACCTAAAAATGTTTAGTTTCTCATAAGTTTCTTGGTTTTTCTTGGTTCCAAACCTATCACAGTCAAAAACAGGGGCAAAGGGGGTGGAGGTTTTCTTGTTTGCCCTAGTTTTCCTAACCATTGTGCTAAGAAAGTAGACACAAAAGGAAAACAAAAACAAGAAAGAAACATAAGGGCAGACTGCATTAGATAAGGTCAGAGCACCAAAAAAAAAAACTCAATAAATAACAATCTATATGATGCATGTAATAAATGCACCTATGATGCATGCTCTAATGCATTAACATTGTTCAAATTTACTTCAAAAACCATCAATTGACTTGAACAAAGAGTTTTATTCCAAAAACCCCAAATTTTGAAAAACCTAATTTCAGAAATTAACCTCAACTGATCAATTAACCATTATACTAGTAATAAAACATCATATAATGACATAATTAATCAATAACACAAGTCAATTTCATCAATTTTAGCCCAATTGAACAAAATCCCTAATTTCATAAAGTTTCAAGCCCTAGAAATTCCAAATTTTCCCAAATTACAAAATTAATCAAATTAATGCATGGGAATCAAGTTTGTATCATTTAAGAACAAAAACCCATTGAACAAAAATGATTAAAAACAATTGAAATATAAAAAATCCCTAATCTCTTTTGTTCGAAAATTCCAATGAAAAATGCATGAAAATTGTGATTTTAATGAAAAAGAAGGGTATTTAGGTCTTACCTGCACTTGAAGACAAAAACACTTGAGAAATGTTAGGAAGAAAACGACAAAATTGGTTTAGATTCGATTGGTCAAAGAAGAACAATGAAAAAGTTTTTGAAAAGATTTGAAAAGTGTGAAGAATACGTGGGAAAAGCTTCTTTTAAAACACATTCTGACCGAATTTCGATCGGTCAAAAATAAGCCTCGATCGATCGAAAAACATATTCGATCGATCTAGCATCAATCAAGCAGCGATTGAGCCAGGCAGATTCAACCCTAAATTTTAAACGCATTTTCGATTGGTCGAAAAACATGTTCAATCGATCGAAAATTTGGAAAAATCACATTTTTTAAAAACATTGTAGTTTTATGCAAAAACTCCTCAAAGCACAATATTTCATGAATGAAATGTATGAGTATGAGATAAAAAAAATTTAAAAAACATTTAAATTTAACCCAGATCTTCCACAAACAAGATTTTTGCACAATTTGTCCCCAAAACTCAAACATCAAACATATTTTGCATTAACATCAAGGAACATATAATCTTGGATGGCCAAAACACATTCACACACAATATCACGTACTAAGTTTAGCAAGGAATAACTTGTATAGTGTGTGCAACTAGCAAAAGCATAAGATACATGTGAGGTGATAAGTAGATAGTAATCAATCACATTTTCTACAAAATTCATTACATAAATTTAAAAGTGACTATCACCTAAAGAGTTATATCATATAACTCCTACATCTTCTAGAAAACAAGCTTGCAATCATGGAAGTTTCTTGTATTGCCTCATAATGTACACACCAATTTTATTTCATTGATAAATTGATATTTAGGCTAGATATTGTACACATCAATTTCATTTTATTTGAATTTATTATATCTGAGGCTACACCTTATGTTCTTTTTGTGCATGTGCTAAACTTTCTCGAGCACAAAATCTTATGATATGACCTAAGGTGCTCATGATTGACTAGTAAACAGTGGTGAGATAGTTATTTATGTCTTTCTCTTAGGATTTTTTAGTCCTTACAATCAAAAGCATGTGACTTCAAAATTAAGATCATGTGATCAAAAACTGTGAAGAATTTCCACACAACATGCACTACATAGCAAAAACTAGCAAAATGCAGTAAAATTAAGCTCATTTAGGCTAGACAAGATACACAAGCATGTTATGTAAAAATACTATGGCTAACCTTGATTACAAAATCCAAGATATATAAAGCAAAACACATTTTTCCCTTTTCTTTTTCCTTTTCTTTTTATTTTTGGAAAAAACAAAAACAACCTACCATAAAATGCATGAACGTAATGCAATGCAATTCTTAAAGGCAAAAAGGAAAACAAAACAGCAAAAAAAATGGTTACAAGGAATAAAGAGATGAAGCACAAGAACTATGTCAGAAGGACTTAATTAGATCGAGCCTTTTGCATCCAAAACTTTTTAGATGCAACTCTAGCATTGGAGTTATTATTTACATGAAAATTCTGAGCAACTCTAGGATTGGTATAAAGGTTTAAAGCCTTTACCAATTCACCAATAAGTACTATATGATCTTGTGCTTAAGGCACAAATACTTTTGGCTAATTTGCTTGCTTTGCAACTTGAAACAATTTGGACGAATATGTTCAATCTTTCCACAAAAATAACAAACTCACACAGGTCTATCATGCAACTTATCCTTAGAGAGGTTAAGAGTTTTAAGTTTAGTCTCTTTAAGATCAACCCTAATCTTCCTAGGAGGTGGTGTAACTTCTATTAGTTTGATAATCTCACTCTTAAAAGGCTCAAACGAAGGAACAAAATTTTTGGAATGATTTTCAGACATCGAATTGCTTTCTACAAAACCTAGATCAGTTTTGTCTAAGAAGACTTATGAACACTCAACATGTGATCAAGTTTAGAACTAGCAAACCTATTGGTTTGTTCTCTAGCAATAGATAATTCTAGTTCCAATTTCTGAATCTTATCAAGCAACATCATGTTCTCAGTCTTCACTTTATCACTTAATGTACTAGCATCAAGCAATTTCAATAACAAATCTTTCTTATCAACTTCAAGAGAAGAAATTTTCTTTAAACCTTTATCAACATTCATTGCATCTTTTGCAGCAACTTTGCATAGCTTATTGTAAACTTCTTGCAATTCAGCACATTCAGAGAGTTCCCCATCAAGAGGATTCTCTTCAACCACAACACCTTCATCAATGACAGCTTTAGCAATGAAGTTTTCATATTCATCACTACCAGATTCGTGATCAAAAACTTTATCGTCACTAAGGGTTACAACCATAGTCTTACCCTTTGATCTCAAGAATGTACGACATTCTGATTTCATATGACCATACCCTTGACAATCAAAACATTGTTGTCCCAAAAAATTATTAGAGGGTTAACCTACTTTCTCTTTAGATTTATCTGTATTGTTCACTTTAGTGGGTTCATTCCTCTTAAAATTCTCAGGTTCAGCATTGTTTTTGCCTCTTGCCCTTCTGTTGTTGTTCCTAAGAAAGTTTCTAAAGTTTTTAGCAAGATAAGCAATCTCTATAAAAGAGAGTTTATCATCAAATCCATTCCCATCAAAATCATCAATTGACTTAAGAGCCATTGATTTGGATTTGTTTGTCTTGGGTAGGTTTAACTCATAGGATTGAAGAGATCCTACAAGTTCATCAACAGAGATGGAGTTCATATCCTTGCTTTCAATGACAGTCACTTTGGGTCTAAAGTCCTCAGTCAAGGATCTAAGTATCTTCCTAACAATTTTAGGTTGATCATAGATTTCACCCAAATTATAAGCAGAGTTAACAATATCATTCAATTTAGCATAGAATTCATCAAAACATTCATCATTTGACATTCTAATAATTTCAAATCTAGTAGTTAACTACTGCAATTTATTGATCTTAACTGCCTTTGTGCCTTCATGCACAGTTTGGAGAATATTCCATGCAGTATAAGCAACTTCAACAGTAGAGATTCTCTTAAATTCCTCCATAGAAATAGCATTAAAAATAGCATTCATGACTTTGCTATTAAAAGCAGCTGCTTTTTTTTGAGAAATTGACCACTCGCTCACAAGAGTAATAAGTTTTTCCCATCCGTATTCAACGAAATTCCAAACTCTCTCATCATTGGATTTCAGAATTGCTTTCATCCTTACTCCAGTAGGCATAATTGTTCTCATTAAAGTGTGGTGGGATCACTAGAGAGTGACTATGCTCTATGACAATAGGGGTCAAGAATCAACTCTTAGATCAAAGGATCTAAACACTAGAGCTAATCTGCTTTAATACCACTTGTAAAGATTTATGCCTCTTAAAACAATATGGTTAACCTAATATTAAGCCAAGTTGATTAACAAGTTTGTTAATTAACACTAGATTAAACCACAATGTGTAAAACAAATATAATGCGAAAATATAAAGAACATAAAGATCTAATGACCCAAGAAAACCACATCGGTAAAAAGCCTGGGGAGGATTTAACCTAGCTATCCTCAAGGTAAAACAGATCCACTATGAAATAATTGAAGTTTACACAATAAGACTTAGACCGCTAACATCATATTGCTACCTCGAGTAGAAAACTTACTACCACTACTATGACCATGTAACAGCTCCGAGTCCACGGACTACTTCTTTCTTTAATCCACTGCAACCACAAGTTCTCCTAATTGTGAATCTTGATCTTCTTGAATGTTCTTTGTGCAACAACTGAAACGATCATCAAGCTCTTGACATGAATCTTGATCTTGATAACCCTAAGTATGTATGAAGGAAAACATCTCTAGATCTCACAAGAGATTCACACACAGAGCATATCAAAAGCTTCTAAAATGTAGCTAGGGTTTTTTTATTTATATGAGACATAAAACATATAATCCTACACATCAAATGGGCTTAGGCTGAGTTGAACATTCTACAGAAAAAACAATCTGCATGAATCTCGATCGATCAAATCTAATTTTCGATTAATCGAGCCTTGCAAAATTTGACCAATAATTTCTGCAATCACTCGATTCCAACTTTACAACAAAATATACTTTGAGCAAGCCTAAACCTAGACTCTATGTTTTGCTCATGGTTTGCCAACACAATACACATTGAGGTTCTAATAAATTAGTCTCTAAAGTCTTAGAATCTAACATAGTTCACTATAGATATTTACAAAAATTTCACTATTATTTTAAAACTATGAACCCATCATTATTAGTAATATTGAAAATTTCCTATATTTTATTTTTTTTTAATGATGTATTTAGCACCTAATTTCAAACAAAAAAATCAACTTTCAAAAATGATGACATAGAGAGAAAAAATATATTATAACATAGCAATACAAAAATTTAACAACAAAATCTTGATAATCAAAACATATTCATTAAACTAATTCTATGAGTAATAACTTGTGTATAACTTTACTCTAAGTGTGGCAATACTGGCAATATCAATCTAAGCGTGGCTAGTATCATTCAGGAAATTCAAGGGCTACCTATCCCTACTCTCACTGCTCATCAAACCAGTATCTTAAACAACAACATATCCTTTATAGAGATTGAAGAGGCAGTCTTCCAAATGGGGCCTCACAAAGCTCTTGGGCCTAATGGCATTCTAGAGCTCTATTAAAACTGATGTGTGCAATATTATGCTATCCAAGCCTTCTTTCATTCTGGTTCTCTCCTCAAAGCTCTCAATCAAACTTTCATAACTCTCATCCCAAAGATTCCTCGCCCTGAGGAGTTGTCTCATTTTAGACATATCAGTCTATGCAATGTAATCTACAAAATAATTTCCAAAATCCTTGTGAATAAATTGAAGCCTATTATGGATAGCATTATTACAACATATCAAAATGCCTTCATCAAGGGTAGGAACATCTCTGATAACATCCTCTTGGCACATGAAATTATTGATGTGGTTAGAAAGATTGACATGTCAAAAGCATATAATAGAGTCAACTGGAATTTTCTAAAGGTTATCCTCATTGTTATGAACTTTGATTCAAAATGGATCAAGTGGATTATGGATTGTGTGTCTACAGTTGGGTACACCTTATTGATAAATGGAAGCCTAACTAAGTCTTTCAAACCCTCCCAAGGTCTGAGGCAAGGAGATCCTTTATCTCCCTACCTCTTCCTTATGTGTGCTAATGTACTCTCCATTTCCTTATCACAAGTCAAGGATCTCAAGAAAATCAAAGGAATCAAAGTTGGTAGAAATGGCCTCTCCTTTTCCCATTTATTGTTTGCTGATGATTCTTTGTCTTTTTTTAGGAAGGACAATACCTCTATACAAAATCTTCAGCTCATCCTAGAGTGGTACTGTTCCATCTCAGGTCAATCTGTTAATTTGGCTAAATCTGATTTGTTTTACTCACCAAACATGCCTAAGCAGAAATAGGAAGCCCTTGCCAAGAACCTTCAAGTCAACCTAATGCAACAACCCAGCAAGTATCTTGGTGTCCACTTCAAGTTGAGAGGTAACAGAGTTGCTGACTTCCAATTTCTCATTGATAAGCTAAAAGCAAAAATCCAATTTTGGAAGGTTAAAATTTTATCCCAAGCTGGTAGAATAAATTTAATATCTTCTGTTCTCTTTTTCATGTTTCAAAGTTCCTGAGAACATTTGCAACAAAATGGACTCAATCATCCGAGCCTTCTGGTGGGGACATGAACAAGGTGAGAAAAAGCTTCATCTAATTAATTGGGATAAGATTTGCCAACCTAAGAAGCTTGGTGGGTTGGGAATTAAGAAATTTAAACACATGAATCAGGCCATGCTTACCAAACAGTATTAGAGAATCTGTCAAAACCCACAATCCCTCTTTGCTAAAACCTTCAAGGCTAATTAATTTCCTACTTGCTCATTACAGGATTGTAGGCCAAAATCCCATCATTCATGGTGTTGGAAGAATATCATCCAACAAGAAAAACATGACCTAAGGTACGGAAAATGGAGGGTTGGGAATGGGTATAATATCCCTCTAAACCATAGAAATTGGGTCCAGCACCCAAATCTAACCCTATCTCATCCTAATCTCCCTACAAGCACTGTGGGGGATTTGATTGATCAACACACTAGAATTTGGAAGGCAAACTTGGTCAGATCTTTGTACCCATTTCCTCAGGCTTCTACAATACTTCAAATTCCAATCTCCAAAACTAATTCTGTCCAGGATAAGCTTCTCTGAAAGTTCTCAAGGAATGGGGACTACTAAGTAAAAAAAGCCAATGAGCTTTTAGCTAGGGATAACTCAACTCAGCCTAAGCACTTTCAAGCTAAGTGGGATGGTGCCGTTCAATGTGGAAAGTAAAGGTCCCTCTGAAAGTTAGCAACTTCATTTGGAAACTTCCATAATAGTCTCCCTACTCTTCTTAATCTCTATACTAGGGGCATCTCAACAACAAAGCTATGTCCAATGTGTAATGAAAAGGAAGAAACCTTAACTCACCTTTTCCTACTTTGCCCTTTTGTAAGAGCTTGCTGCCATGGTTCCACCTTAGCCATCCGCACATCAAATTACACCAGCATCTCTGTTCAGCATTGGTTAACTCAGCTCCTCTCAAGACATAAACTGAGTGACTCAGCTTCTATGTGCTACTTGCAAGCTATTATTACCACTTTTTGGACTATTTGGACCTATAGAAACAAAGTGGTCCATCAAGGGATTAATCCAAACCCAATGGATGTGATACTATTGCTCAAAACCTATCTTGCAGGTACAAGAAAACCTTCTCAAGCCACAACAATCCTAGGGGCAAAGCTGATAGATGCACAAGATCAGAACCCCAGTTAGCAGCAGGGGATTGGCAACTAATCATCAAAATTGCTGGAGCTAGGAGCAGGAGACCATATAGGATCGGTACTGCATATGAAGCTTTCACTGTTCAGGGAGATAAGGTGTTTTTTGAAGCGGTTAGCAGCAACGCTAGAACATCTACTAGGGCACTGCTAGAGGCTGTGATTAAAGCTAGACTTGCAGCAAAAAAATCAATTCTTTCAACATGTGTTGTTCCTAAGTGACAGCAGGAGTCCTCTTCAAACCTTCAAGAAGAAAAAAGCCTCAGATTGGCTAGATAGCACTAAACTAACTGATCTAATTTTCTTGATTCAGAATGGCTTTCACTGTGATATGATCTTAGTACCCCATGTAGTTGAAAATGAACTATGGGATGTAGCTAAGTTAGCAACTGTGCCACTGCAACTCTGCTGGTTTATTCCAGCTTTTTCTGCACTTTTGTAATCTGCTTTATCCTTTGAAATGGTATGGAAAAAAAAAAATTAATCATGTAAGATGTCTTTTCATAAATAATTAGTAAGACGAACTCCATATTCTCCAATACAAATTGTGTATAACTCTATTCATACCAATATCTTTTTTTTCAATACCTTTAAACTAATTATTTTGATATAATAGAGTATTAATATTGAATCATTCCTTTTCACACATTCCTTTGTAAATAATTTTATTGTTATGAATATACTTAACTTTTGTGACAAATTATATTTTGAGATAGAAATTATTGTGAAACCTTGCTCAAAACCAACTCTTAAGCATCAAGTCAACTAAAATAAAAATTTCTTGTACTTCTAAAATGTCATAATTATTAAACAACACCCAGTTTAAAGAAAATAATTTCAAAAACAAATCAATTTATTGATTGAATCATCCGTATTTCAAACTCAAATGTGTAAAATGAGTTTTATTAGGGTAATATTTTTTATGTAATTGGCTAATCCTTTGATAAAAAGCATTTTAATTGTAATTACGTAGATCTAAGTTGAGTTTAATGTATCAAGAAGTATATTGTTCAAACATATCAAGTAGTATCACTAAAGACATGAAGTTTGATCCAAGAAAAAATGTTTCATTAAAGCTTGACACTAGTTGCTATCGAAGGTTAGTGAAGCTTGACATAAGCTCGATCTATCGAAAATTACGATTTCAAATTTTTCAGATCTGAATTTCGACTCATGATAACTTGAATGATTAGGGTTTCTCTTTTTACAACCCTAGACATATATTAGGCTTATTTTAAAAGTCATCAAGTACCAGAACAGAGACCTAGAACTCATATATTTTGTATGAAGCTACTGCGTTTGTATACCTTAGAGTTTTGTAAGCAAGTGTTTCATGATCCTCATCGTTTATGAAGTGAAGAACTTTGCAACCAGCAATAATCGATTAAGTTATTGGAATTAGTCACGTACTAGAATCCGTGCAAATGAGCTAATCACATATTGGACATTTGTCCAAAGCATAGAACTCTACTACAAGATCAAGTTCAATTGAGTATTGAAACAAAGGTTCATTTGTAAGCTAGTATTTTGGGATAGGCCAAGATAGTGGTAAAATTCCTCATGCTTGTAACTAATTGATTATTAATTAGTGGTTTCTTAGGAGTGATAACCTTAAATTCACTCGATGAGGCTTTTGCCTTGCGAAAGATTTTCCCCATTTGTCAACAAATTACCATATTAATTTATTCGTTGTTGCATTTAGTTTATTTGGTGATTTGTTGATGTCTTCACGATTTGTATGTTATCTGACCTAATTAACCAACTTGGGTAATTGAATTAATTAACTAGGGTCAATCTATTTTAATCCAACAAGTTTGTTTATGCCTAACCCGCGCATGAACAGTAACTTTTTTTTTTTTATTTTATTGTTTTCAGTTTTCAGTTTTTAGCAAAATAAGCGGTATCCAAACGCATCCTAAGTTTGAGTAGCTTCTTCCATACATCACTTCCATGATTTCTATAGCTTCGTGCATGTTATATTATGCATTGTACATTATATTCATAGATCCTTTTCAAGTACATGCTTCATTTAATATGATCATATGAGATAAAAATAAATATATAAAGAGTAAGAATTTTTCAATAAAGAAATAAATAAAGAGGAAAAAAGAATTTTTCATGTTATAACTGATGGGACTGATGAAATAAAATACAGACAAGCTTAATAATGCAAACGACACCACTCTCTCAGACGAACCAAAGCAGGTATCCACATCACTGATGAGGATACCAGGATCATTCAATGCTGCCAATAATACCTCAGGCGGTTACAACACCAGCTGAGTAGACCGTTGAGGGCATATTAAAAATCCATTACTCAGCAAGGAACGTTACCAAGAAAGGCATTAATATCACAATAGCTAGAATCCAGAGGAACATATATAAAGCCTTCACATCACCAAGACGAGGTACACACACATATGATCACAATATATATTGAGTTGTTCTAACCTGTTTGATATAAGAATTCCTGGGTACTGACTTTGGCATCGGAGGCGTTGTGGCAGGCACCACACCGGTGACTATTTTGGTGAGCTCTTATCTCTGTGACGCAGGAGAGTGCCCGACCCCATCTGGATGAACTCTATACAACTGATGAACTATTGCTTCATCAGTTTAATGCCGTCTGTGGGGTAGACATCTCCATACTACAGTTCGAAAACATAGTTTCCATCAGTTTCATTATTCAAATGGAATCCAACCAAGTTTCAGCGGCTTTGGCTTAACAAGTCCAAGCTATTGCGGCCACTGTTGAAGAACTAACCAGGCAGAATCAGGAGATGAGACAAAGGCTTCAGCAGGAGTAGAATCAATCCAAACCTATCCACGAGGATGAAGGAGAAAGCCACGGGAGAAGTGACCAACGAAGGACCACTACCCCAGATGAACAACATTCTGATCTTCTCTAGGAAATGAGGAAGGAGATGGATGAGTTGAGAAATGCCATTAAGGAGAAGACAGATCGGAGCCTGGATAGAATGGTCAGGGCAACGGATTCTCCTTTTACCATGGCAGTCTTGGAATGACCAGTGCCGGCGAAGTTCCGGCTGCCTCAGCTCGAGCCTTTTGACGGGCTTAAAGACCCCCAGGATCACCTTAATACCTTCAAAATAACATTGGACCTCCAACAGCCCCCTAACGAAATAATGTGTCGTTCCTTCCCCACCACACTTAAAGGAGCTGCTAGGGAGTTGTTTACCATATTTCCCACCTCGTCCATTGATAGCTTCGAGCAGTTAAGTAGCACTTTTCTGTGCCATTTCATTGGAGGACAGCGTCCTAAGAGACCAGCGGACCACCTACTCACTATTAAATAAGGGGAGAAAGAGACCCTACGATCGTACGTGAAATGCTTCACTCGAGAAACCCTAAAAGTGGACGACGCTGATGACAAAGTACAGTTGACGACCTTTAAAGCAGGGTTGAAGTCTATAGAGTTTGTGGTCTCGCTAGCAAAGAATCCACCCAAGACGATGGCAGAAATGCTCCGAAAGGCACAAAAGTACATGAGCACAGAAGATGCATTAGCAGCCATAGTTGATGAAGGAAAACCAGCGAAAGAGGGAAGGAAGGAGGATGACCGCAGGGGGCAAAAGAGGGAACGCCCAGGCCGTCGAAGTAGTAATGGAGATAAACGGAAGGACGAAAAAGCTCCACAGACGGTAAAATTCACCCCTCTAATTATGCCTGTTGACAAAATTTTGATGCAGATTCAGGATCAACACTACCTCTAGTGGCCGAGACCCTTACATTCATCCCCTAATGTGCGTGACAAGAACAAATACTGCTGGTTCCACAAGGATCATGGCCACTACACGGAGGATTGCCGGGACCTGAAAGGACAAATAGAGAAGTTGATACAAAAAGGAAAACTGCGGAAGTATGTGAAGAAGGGAGAGTCCAGCAGGTTCACAGATGGCAATAAAGCCAACGTGAATCCTCGTCCAAAAATGGGATTCGTCCATCCCAACCACCCCAAGATGTGATCGGGGAGATAAGCACAATTGCAAGGGGGCCGCTCGCGGGGAGATCATATTAATCCCTCAAGAAAGCACGCCAGAGACAAGTGAATAGCGTCCATATAGTACCCTCATTCAAGCAGAGACAGACGAACCAGGACATGTCTTTCAACAAAGAGGATGCTCGAGGAGTGAAGCAGCCACATAATGACCCTTTGGTTATAACGCTCACAATTGAAAGGTTCAATACCAAGAGGATCCTTGTAGACAACAGTAGCTCCACTGACATCATGTACTTACCGGCCTTCCAGCAGCTGAACTTAGATCCTGGGAGATTGCACCCATTTGACTCCCCCCTTGTTAGCTTCAGTGGGGACAGGGTATATCCCAAGGGCATAGTGACGTTAAAAGTCACAGTAAGGACCTACCCGAGGCAGCTAACCCGTCAATTGGACTTCCTGGTGGTAGATTGCCCCTCCTCTTATAATGTAATCATTGGAAGGCCTACGCTTAACCAGTGGAAGGTGGCTACGTCCGCCTACTACCTGAAAGTGAAATTCCTAACTAAGGACGGTGTCGGTGAAGTGAAAGGGGATCAGGTCTTAGCTAAGGAATGCTATCAGGCTGTGCTGGCTGCAAAGGGAAACCATACGTGGACAATTGAGGAGGAAAAAGAAGACAAATTAGAAGCTTTGGAAGCAGTGGAACTCGTTGAAGGTGAGGCGGCCAAGGTGATGAGGATAGGAACAACCTTAGGCCTCGAGATGAGGACAAAACTCATTCAATTCCTCAGGGAAAACCTGGATGTCTTTGCGTGGAGTCACGAGGATATGCCCGGTATATCACCTAAAGTCATCCAGCACAAGCTGAATGTGGATCCGGGGAGAAAGCCCATCCAACAAAGACGACGAGTCTTTGCCCTCGAATGGAACCAAGCGATCACTGACGAAGTTAACAAGCTGTTGTAAGTAGGCTTCATTTGGGAGGTTTATTATCCTGAATGGCTGGCCAACGTCGATGAGGAAATATGCATGTGCGCAGTAGAAAAATAATGGATCTACATCCTTCGCATAAGTTAACATGTACTATATAAGTTTCAGAATTTGAGAATGAGAGACTGTACCTTGGAGCGGTGACTTTCAAAACCGAAGATCAGAACCACTTGGGAAGGCTTTCAATCTTCACTCCAATTCCACTAACGCCCAAGATATGTGGTCTCTCAATCAGTTCCAAAGGGAGAATATCAAGGAGTGTTTAACACTTCTTACACCACTTCACAATAGTGTTCTTACAAAATTCTCTACAGAAAATTCTGTATATTTCTCCTTTTGTTTCTAACCGATTATTCTAATTGGGCTGGCCTTTTGGGCCTTTCCAATTTGGCTTAAGTGTGTGGCTTGGAGTGGGACCA
The DNA here is from genome assembly GCF_040712315.1 of Castanea sativa. Classification (NCBI taxonomy): domain Eukaryota; kingdom Viridiplantae; phylum Streptophyta; class Magnoliopsida; order Fagales; family Fagaceae; genus Castanea; species Castanea sativa. The sequence goes on along the minus strand of NC_134015.1, from coordinate 21,418,549 downwards.
AAAGGGACTAATAAGACACTAGCTCCAATGGGCTTTGGGCTTTTCTGTCAACTCTTGACAAGTCCAAAGTTACCATTAATTATATTTAATACCACTATATAAATATAGTTGCACTCTAAGTCTTATTTATTAAATTATATTCCAAGACTTTATTGTACATGTAACCCCTTCATAAAATATTCGTAGTAACACAAAGTTATGAATATAGACTGCCACATTGTAAATTACTACATCTTATCCTTGAGTACTTGGTTTAATCCTTTAAAGTTTTTCATTATATGTTTATGAAATCCAATTTCATAAATATATATACTTTAGTAACTCCTTACTAAAGTGGTTAGGCATAACTTTCTGAATAACAATCTCATTAAACTTATCTCAAGGGAATATTTTGTATTTCCATTAAGAGATTATGAATTCCATTTTGAGAATATATGTTCCATCAACACTAAATGTGGTTGCCCAACATACTGAGATTTGGACCGTTACTCTAAATCTCACTCTTGATATATCAAAGCAACCAACACCTCATGATCAAGTCCATTATTCTCTCAGGATTAAGAGTTCATGCAAATATAATTCGTGAGTTTATTATTCAATTGACAGTCTTTAGGTGAATAATAAATCTCACACCGGTCCTGTTCAATATATTTTAACTCTTAAAACATATCAACTAGAAATCTACATTTCCATTATCAAAATAAATCATCTTAGTTGATATGTTATAGTCTTCGTAGATGAAATGCCCGATTTCATCACCGACTACGAACTACAATTCTGAATTTACAAAGAACTTGTGATTTACGTCTTCTGTGACTTTTCACATAAATCACATATTATGCAACTCATGGACTAAATGATAATGTCCCAATATTCATGTTATTATTATTTTTAGATAAAAATAAAATAAAAAAATTATTAAACACAACATTAAGTCATACATAATAAAATACATAATAAAATACATAGCATCATACAATAGGATTTACAGGCACACATCCTAACAATCTCTCACTTGCACTAAAGACTATTGTGCACTAATCTAACTCCCATCTCCTCCAAATGTGACTCGAAAGTCCTTTGGGGCAAGGCTTTGGTAAAGGGATCCGCTAGATTTTTTGCACCATCAATCTTTGCTACTACCACATCTCCACAAGTAACAATGTCTCGAATGATGTGATACTTTCTCTCTATATGCTTTTCTTTCTTGTGATTCCTTGGATCTTTGGATTGTGCAACCGCTCCACTATTGTCGCAGAACAATGTAATGGGAACTTGCTCAATTCTCACGACACCAAGATCAGAAAGGAATTTCTTAAGCCAAACAACCTCTTTTGCTGCTTCACAAGCAGCAACATACTTGGCTTCCATGGTGGAGTCAACAATACAAGATTGTTTAACACTCCTCGAACTTATGGCTCCACCTTCCAAGGTGAAAGCACATCTCGATGTGGATTTTTTGAAATCTAGATCCGACTGAAAATCTGAATATGTATAGCCAATTGGAATCAAATCCTCACAACGGTAAACAAGCATATAATCTCTCGCTCTCCGTAGATACTTAAGAATATGCTTTACAGCTTGCCAATGTTTTGGACTTGGATTTAATTGATATCGGCTAATCATGCCAACTGAATAACAAATATCCAGTCTAGTATAAAGCGTAGCATACATGAGACTTCCTATAGCAGAAGCATAGGGAACTTGTCTCATCATATTTTCCTCCTCTTGAGTCTTAGGCCTTTGGTTATCAGACAGAGAAACTCCATGTCTAAAAGGAAGTAATCTTTTCTTGGAGTTTTGCATGCTAAACCGTTCTAAAACCTTATCTATATATCCAGCTTGAGAAAAACCTAACATCTTATTCTTGCAATCTCGCCAAAGCTTGATTCCTAGAATACAGTTAGCTTCGTCCAAGTCTTTCATATCAAATTGGCTTGACAACCAAATTTTAACCGATGACATTACTCCTACATCATTTCCAATTAGTAGAATGTTATCAACATAAAGCACTAGGAACATTACTACTTTGTCTTGATGTCTCTTGTACACACATGGTTCATCAAGATTTTGTTCAAAACCAAATGATTTGATTGCCTGATCAAATCTGATGTTCCATGACCTAGACGCTTGCTTAAGTCCATAAATGGACATTTTCAACTTGCATACCAAATGCTCTTGTTCTTTGCTGTGAAATCTTTCGGTTGCATCATGTAGATTTCTTCTTCAAGATTGCCATTAAGAAATGCAGTCTTGACATCCATTTGCCAAATCTCATAATCATAATTAGCAGCAATGGATAAGAGAATTCTGATAGATTTAAGCATGGCTACTAGCGAAAAAGTTTCATCATAGTCAATGCCTTCTTTTTGTGTATACCCTTTCGCTACTAGTCTTACTTTAAAGGTTTCAACATTTCCATCTATCCCTCTCTTCCTCTTGTAAACCCATTTGCAACCAACAAGTTTAATGCCATTAGGCACCTCTATAAGATCCCAAACTTTATTGGAATACATGGAATCTAATTCAGATTTCATAGCTTAGACCCAATGATGTGCATCTATATCATTTATTGCTTCATCATAAGTGTAAGGATTCAATTTAGCCTCTTCTGAGATAGCTTCATAAGTTTCTCCCAAATCTAAGAATCTCACAAGAGGCCGAACAATTCTCCCACTACGACGAGGCACCTGTGTACTAGACATCTCATGAGTAGTATCTTGTGGTGTATCTAATACAAGCACATCATCCCTAGTTTCATCCATTGGTTGTTTATCTATAGGTTCATTCATTTTAGCTAAGACAACTCTACTTCTAGGGGCAAAATTTTTCATATAGTCATTTTCCAAGAATTTGACATTTGTGCTAACAAACACTTTATTATTCTTATGACTATAGAATAAACCTCCAACTGTTCCTTTTGGATACCCTACAAAGAAAACCACTTTTGTTTTAGACTGTAACTTGTCAGACTTTCCTTTTAACACATGTGCTGGACAACCCCAAATATGGAGATTTCTCATACTAGGCTTACGCCCATTCCACAACTCTACAGGTGTTTTAGGAACAGACTTCGAAGGTACTAAATTCAGAAGATACATTGCAGTACTCAATACATATCCCCAAAAAGAAATTGGTAGAGTCAAATAACTCATCATGGATCTAAACATATCTAAAAGAGTCTTATTCCTTCTTTCAGCTACACCATGTTGTTATGGAGTTTCAGGTGCAGTCAATTGGGATATAATCCCATGTTCAGTCAAGTAATCCTTAAAATCACCTAGAAGATATTCGCCACCTCGATTAGATCGAATGACCTTTATGCGTTTACCCAATTGATTCTCAACTTCAGCCCTAAACTCTTTGAACTTGTCAAAAGCTTCAAACTTCCATTTCATTAGGTACACATAATCAAATCTAGAGTAATCATCAGTGAAAGTAATGAAATACTCATAACTACCTCTTGCTTGGATTGACATAGGACCACATACATCTGAATGTACTAGTTCTAGCAAATCTTGAGCTCTTCTACCTTTTGCATTAAAAGTTTGTTTGGTCATTTTACCTTCCAAACAAGATTCACAAATTGAAAATTCATCAGAGTCCATGGGCCCCAAGAGTCCATCTTTGATAAGTCTATGAATTCTATTTGAATTGATATGACCCAAACGCAAGTGCCAAAGATATACTTCACTAGTAGAAGGAAACTTTCTCTTTAATGATTTCACATGTGAATTATCATATAATTCAGAATTGTATAATTCATGCTTATCAGGAGTTAAAATATAAAGACCATCTACAATATTGCTAGAACAGATAAACATTTTATCCTTCTTTATTACAACATTGTCTTTAAGGATAATACAATACCCATGTTTACCCAAATAAGTTGTAGAAATCAAATTCCTACGAACATTAGGTACAAACAGACAGTCTTGCAATATTAAAACCCTAGAATTAAAATACAAATTAAGCATTCCAACAGATACAACTGGAACTCTACTCTCATCCGCTAAGGTAAGAAACAAGTCTCCTTCATTCAGCTTTCTGGTCTCCTAAAACCCCTGCAAAGAATTGCAAATATGATTAGTACATCCTGAATCCACACACTAGGAATCCGTAGGATTCTGTACCAAACATATTTCAAGAAGAAAAGAAGTTATCATACCCTTGTTCTTGGCAGCCTTAAACTTTGGACAATTTCTCTTCCAATGTCCTTTCTCACCACAATGGAAACACTTTCCTTTGAGCTTATTTCCTTTGTCGGCAACCCCTAAGGCAATTTGCTTACCCTCTTGCTTAGTGAAGTCCTTCTTCTTCTTCTTCTTCTTCTTCTTCTTCTTCTTCTTCTTCTTCTTACCCTTGCCTTTCGACTTAGGTTGAGAGGTAGAAGCTTCACCAACACTGGCTTCAATACTAGAAGTACCAAGGATGCCTTCTGTCGCTACCAATTCATTCATTATTTCAGACAATGAATAAACCTTTTTGTTCATATTATAATTCAGTCTGAATTCCTTGAATGATTCCGGTAGTGATTGGAGTATCATATCCACTTAGAATTCTTCATCAATGTCGGCACCTAAAACCTCTAATGTATTCAGATTAGAGATCATTGTAAGACAATGCTCTCTCACTGAAGTACCTTCAGCTATTTTAGTATTATAAATCTGTCTCATGGTTTCTTGCCTTGTTGAACAGCCTTACTCACCAAACATCTCCTTCAGACTATGCATAATGTCCGAAGCTAGTTCTACATCCTGCATTTGATGCTATAGAACATTTGAAATAGATGCTAGGATATAGCACTTGGCCATTTCATTAGATTTCTGCCAATGATCATATCGTTGTTTCTCCTCAGAAGGAGCATCTAATGAAGGAAAGCTAGGACATGGTTAAGTAAGCACATATTTGTGCTCTTCAGCTGTTAAAACAATGTCTAAATTTCTTTTCCAGTCAACATAGTTGGATCCAGTCAGTTTGTTTTGATTAAGAATAGCAACAAGTGGGCTAAATGATGCCATGATAAAATCTGAAAACAATAAACATGAATATAATAAGTAAACTGGACATTATCAATTTAGCATATAAAAATATAGTATGGAACCTTAATAAAATCATAACATAATATATGCAACGACAACCCAATCCCATATTTAATATTCCTCAGCATAGGGTGAACATAAAATACTATGATTGATTGAGAATTATTCTTATCAAACACTAAGAATATGTCATTTTTCTTTTAGCCTCAAAGTAATAATAGTAAGAACTCAGCATAGAGGATACTATAATACTTAGTCTAGTGTACACCATTGTCTAGAATTATGTGTAGCCACATTTCATCCCTTTAACAGGCTTATTATGTAGTACCATGATACAAACACCCTCCGCATGGAATGTAAAGCTCGAAGCTAAGACAAGGTGTTTGATCAAACCACTATAAACAAAGAAATCCAATCTAGTAGTACCATGAAATAAATAGTCTCCGCATGGAATGCTAAGCTCGAGGCAAAGACGAAGTATATATTTCACACTACTATGAACCAACAATGGAAGCCGTGAGATCCAACCATTGTATCTATCTTCCACTAGATGTTTTAAGATAAAGGTTTTTAAAATTAAAATATGCATAAACTAATTACACATAGCCTTGCTCTTAATACATGTAAAAACACTTTGGAAAAATTCTGAAACCACAGTCCTCGATCGATCCTTAACAGATTCTCGATCGATAGAGAATAAGTTCTACGAAGCTCGATCGATTCTCGACAGATCCTCGATCGATCAAGAAACCTTCTGTTTGCTCGATAGCTCCTCGATTAATCGAGAAACCATCTGTTTGCTCAATCACTCCTCGACAGATTCTCGATTGATCAAGAATCAATTACACAAAGCTTGATCGATGCTCGACAGATGCTCGATCGATCGAGCGTCGAGAATTTCAAATTTTTCAGAATTTTTCTAAGACAGTTTTTCTTTGTCTTCATGTACAAAACAATCAACATACAATCATAATGAACATAATTTGATATCAAAACTGAATTACATTGATGCTATAGCCTTAAAGTTCAGTTTAACATACTTAAACTAAAAATTAAACAACATCATAACATCAATATCAGTTTTTATCAAAAACAATAATTTCAACAACCATGCAGAAAACTATTTTCTAACAACATGAAACTATTGTCATCAATTCTAAAACTCAAAACATGTTAAACAAATACGAAATGAAGACCGCTCTGATACCATTTGAAGGAAATATGCTTGTGCGCAGCGGAAAAATAACAGATCTACATCCTTCGCATAAGTTAACATGTACTATATAAGTTTCAGAATTTAAGAACGAGAGAGTGTACCTTGGAGTGGTGACTTTCAAAACCGAAGATCAGAAACACTTGAGAAGACTTTCAATCTTCACTCCAATTCCACTAACGCCTAAGATGTGTGGTCTCTCAATTAGTTCCAAAGGGAGAATATCAAGGAGGGTCTAACACTTCTTACACCACTTCACAATAGTGTTCTTACAAAATTCTCTACAGAATATTCTGTATATTTCTCCTTTTGTGTCTAACCGATTATTCTAATTGGGCTAGCCTTTTGGGCCTTTCCAATTGGGCTTAAGTGTGTGACTTGGAGTGGGACCAAAAGGGACCAATAAGACACTAGCTCCAATGGGCCTTGGACTTTTCTGTCAACTCTTGACAAGTCCAAAGTTACCATTAACTATATTTAATACCACTATATATATATATATAGTTGCACTCTAGGCCTTATTTATTAAATTATATCTCAAGACTTTATTGTACATGTAACCCTTTCATAAAATATTCGTAGTAACACAAAGTCATGAACATAGACTGCCACTTTGTAAATTACTACATCTTATCCTTGAGTACCCGGTTTAATCCTCTAAAGTTATTCATTATATATTTATGAAATCCAATTCCATAAGTATATATACTTTAGTAACTCTTTACTAAAGTGGTTAGGCCCAACTCTCTGAATAACAATCTCATTAAACTTATCTCAAGAGAATATTTTGTATCTCCGTTAAGAGATTATGAATTCCATCTTGAGAATATATGTTCCATCAACATTAAACGTGGTTGCCCAACATACTGAGATTTTGACTATTACTCTAGATCTCACTCCTGATATATCAAAGCAACCAACACCTCATGATCAAGTCTATTATTCTTTCAGGATTAAGAGTTCATGCAAATATAAGTCATGAGTTTATTATTCAATTAACAGTCTTTAGGTGAATAATAAATCTCATACCGGTCCTGTTCAATATTTTTTAACTCTTAAAACATATCAACATATCAACTAGAAATCTACATTTCCATGATCAAGACAAATCATCTAAGTGGATATGTTATAGTCTTCGCAAATGAAATGCCCGATTTCATCATTGAGTACAAACTACAGTTCTAAGTTTACAAAGAACTTGTTATTTGCATCTTCTGTGACTTTTCACATGAATCACATACTATGTATCTCATGGACTATATGATAATGTCTCAATATACATGTTATCATTATTTTTAGATAAAAATAAAACAACTTTATTAAACACAACATTAAGTCATACATAATAAAATACATAGCATCATACAATAGGATTTAAGGGCACACATCCTAACATGTCGTACTGGAGAAAAAAGCAAATGGGAAATGGAGAATGTGTGTGGATTTCACGGACCTGAACAAGGCTTGCCTAAAGGACAGTTTCCCTCTGCCTAGGATAGACCAGCCGGTAGATTCTATGGCTAGGCATAAGCTGCTGACGTTCATGGATGCTTTTAGATGGCTGAGGAAGATCAAGAAAAAACTGCTTTCATCACAAGCCAAGGGCTCTATTGCTATAGGGTGATGCCCTTTGGACAGAAGAACGCAGGGGCAACGTACCAAAGGCTAGTAAACAAGATGTTTAATAAGCAGATTGGCAGTAACATGGAGGTGTATGTGGACGACATGCTTATCAAGAGTAAGAAGGAACTAACACATCTGGACGATTTGAAAGAGACGTTTGCCACCCTTAAAAAATATCAAATGAAGTTGAATCCTAGTAAGTGTGTTTTTGGGGTAGCTTTGGGAAAATTCCTGGGATTCATGGTGTCCTAGAGAGGGATAGAAGCAGATCCGAAGAAGGTACAAGCAATACTCAACATGACATCACCAAAGACCGTCAAAGAAGTCCAAAAGCTCACAGGGAGGATTTTTGCACTCAATAGGTTCGTCTCCAAAGCAACGAACAAATGCTTACCCTTTTTCAAGACATTGAAGCAACCTTTCGCCTGGACTAACGAATGCAAAGCAGCATTTCAAGAACTCAAATGTTACCTGAGAAATTCACCCCTCTTGAGTCTGTCAAAGGAGGGAGAGAATCTTTATCTATACCTGGTGGCATCAGCCACAGCCGTGAGTGCAGCCCTGATTTGAGAGGAGGAAAAAAAGTAGCTCCTAGTTTACTACATCAGTCAAGCTTTCCAAGGAGCAGAAGCCAGGTATCCCAGGATCAAGAAGATTGCATTCGCTTTAATAGTGACTTCACAAAAGCTACGGCCGTATTTCGAAGCGCATTCCATACTGGTGATGACGGACCAACCAATCAGGAAGTCCATGAACAAACCTGAGGCAGTAGGGAGGATGATCCAGTGGGCAATCGAACTCAGCCAGTTCGACATCGAGTACCATCCCAGAACAGCCATCAAGGCACAAGCTCTGGCAGACTTTATTGTTGAATTCACCCTTCTAGAAGATGACGACCGCAATAACGAGGCAGGTTAGTGGACAATCCAGACTGATGGCTCATCAGCCCAAAAGAGGGGGGGAGTAGGGGTCATCATAATCACCCCTAGCGAAGAAAAGCTCAAGTACGGAGTTCAACTAAAGTTTCCAGCCACCAATAACAAAGCAGAGTACGAAGGAATATTGACAAGGTTGAGACTTGGGAAGGCACTTGGAGCAAGAAACTTGCTCGTTCAGAGCGACTCAAAGCTAGTAATAGGGCAGATCAAAGAGGAGTACGAAGCAAAGGAGGAAAGAATGCAGAAAATGCCTCAAGCTGACGAAACATCTAGCCTAGGAGTTTGATAAAGTGGAGTTCGTACAGATCCCAAAAGGCCAGAATGTGGCAGCAGACCAGATTGCAAAAATGGCATCGTCAGAGGAAGAGCCAATAGGCACAGAGCTAAGCATGGAAATCCAAAAATGCCCTAGCATCGAAGAAGTCCCAACGTTTGCAATCCAGGGCATAAACAGCTGGATGACACCGATCGTGTCTTTCCTCCAAGACGGACACCTCCCACAGGACGCCAAGGAGGCCAGGAAGATCAAGTAGAGAGCAACCAGGTTCACAATCCTAAATGACAACTTATAAAAGAGGGGTTATTCCATGCCTTACTTGAAGTGTGTCAACGAAGAAGAAGCCAGATACATCCTGGAAGAAGCCAGATACATCTTGGAAGAAATCCACGAAGGAATTTGTGGAGACCATGCTGGCCCTAGATCCCTAGTAAGCAAAGTCATTTGAACAGGTTATTTTTGGCCAACTATACAAGCTGACGCGGTGGAACTCGTCAAGAATTGTGACAAGTGTCAGAGATTCGGGAACGTCCAACGACTTCCAGCAGAGAGACTGACAACGATATCATCCCCGTGGCCATTCACACAATGAGGAATCGACATCGTCAGCCCACTACCCCCAGGTAAAGGTCAGGTAAGATTCCTACTGGTTGCAATTGATTACTTTACAAAATGGGTTGAAGCAGAAGCGATAGCAACCATCACCGAAGCACGAATTTGAAGGTTTGTATGGAAAAATATAATCTGCAGGTTCGGGATCCCAATGACGATCATATCAGATAATGGGCGGTAGTTCAACAGCCAAAGCTTCAGGGACTTCTGCTCAGGCCTAGGCATCAGGAACCAGTTCTCAACCCCAGGGCATCCGCAGGCGAACGGATAGACGGAGGTGACGAATCGAAAACTGCTCAAGATAATTAAAGCCAAGCTGGAAGACAAGAAGGGTGCCTAGCTAGAAGAATTGCCCAATGTCTTATGGGCCTACAAAATCACTGCAAGAACCCCGACGGGCGAAACCCCTTTTAGGCTTACTTACGGCACTGAAGTAGTAATCCCGGTCGAAGTAGAAGTGGCCAGCATCAGGCAAGAGGCATTCCATGAAGGAAATAATGACGACGAATTGCTAGTCAACCTGGACTGCCTCGATGAATTAAGAGACAAAGTTTCTAACAAGATGACGAAGTACCAGTAGAAGATGGCTAAATACTACAATAGGAGGGTCAAACTCAGACGACTTGACATAGGCGACCTCGTCCTGCACAAGGTCACTACAGCGACTAGAGACTCTGCCCAAAGAAAACTATGTCCCACATGGGAGGGACCATACCGAGTCGTCCATTATTCCAAGCAAGGCAGCTATCACTCGGAAACCCTAGACAGACAAAGGCTCCCTCGACCATGGAACATTGAGCACTTGAAGAAGTACCACCAAAGGATGTAACAAATTGATGTATTCGTTCTCAAAATTAATAAAAGCATTGTTCATCTAACGTCTTTATGTAAACAGGTTGGGTCACAGATGAAAGTTACAAAAATCAAAAATGGCCAAGTAATAAGATTCCGCCTAGACGGATGTACATTACTGACGGAGCCAAGGGATAGTCTCAAAAAATAACTAAGTAATAAGATTCCGCCTAGACGGATGTACATTGCTGATGAAGCTAAAGGATTATCTCAAAAAGGCTAAGTAATAAGATTCTACCTAGATGGATGTACATTACTGACGGAGCCAAGGGATAGTCTCAAAAAATAACTAAGTAATAAGATTACGCCTAGACGGATGTATATTACTGACAAAGCCGAAAGATTATCTCAAAAAGGCTAAGTAATAAGATTCCACCTAGACGGATGTACATTACTGACGAAGCCAAAAGATTATCTCAAAAAGGCTAAGTAATAAGATTCCACCTAGACGGATGTACATTACTAACGGAGCCAAGGGATAGTCTCAAAAATAACTAAGTAATAAGATTCTGCTTAGACAGATGTACATTACTAACAAGGCCAGGAGATTAATAAAATCTTTGAAAAGGTGCAAGTCACAATAGAAAAACACGGAGAAAAACCCACCAAAGCAACATATCACAGGGATAACACAATCGCATGAATGCAAGTAAGTACGTAGTTATAAAAACTAAAACGGGCACTTACCATCACTTTTTTATCTAAAGGTCCTGAAACATTGGACCAAAACCAGTGTTCTCGAGATAAAAATAAAATTGTTCCGAAATTTGAGCCCAAAAGACAAGGGGCAACCAAAAAAAAGGGGAATTTTCATAAGTTCCAGGTTCAGGCGTCAGCGGCGGCATCGTCAATAGCAGGGGCATCCACAGGGACATCGGTCTCGGGGGCTAAAGGCTGGGCAGCTTCTTCAGCAGCCATCTCCTAGTCTACCACTTCCATGTCCAGTGTCTCCAGGTCTACTCCAGAGGGGTGCTTGATCAAGTATCTCCTCAACAGTTCAAACCCCTTGAAGTACCAACTGAAGAGCACAGAGTTGTACTCCTCAGTTTGCTGGAAGCCTTCTATGGCCCTAGCAACGACGCCTTGGACCCTCTCCCTGGCGGCCACAAGTTGCTCGTCCTTCTCCAAAACCAACTGTCATTCAATCCTGAGGTCGTCACTGAGTTTTTTGGCCTCTTCTTTGGCGAGGTTGACTTCACCCATGGAAGTTATCAACTCTTTCTTCAACTTTGAGTTCTCCACCTCCAAGGCCTTTATTCGTGACAGCGCAGACTCGACCTTAGCCTTCTGAGCGAGATACTCCAAGGGAAGATGAATGCTCTCCCCCAACACTTGAAGAACATGCAAGGAGATTAAACCTCAGAATAAAAAAAAATGAAACTAACACAAGAATGGTACCTGGACAAGCTTATGGAGATGACAACCCACCAGTTCCTTTGTGAACGAGCCCAAAAAGGTCTTTAAGTCTTCTGCAATCACAACTTCATGAGCCTTGTCCACTGCTAGTTTCTCATCGTCCCAGATAGTGGACGAGCGAGAATCAACCTTCTCCTTCCCCTTATCAGATACGCACTGCCTTTTTAAGGCAGGAGTAGGGATCTTTTCAATTGAGGTGGCAGGGGAAGCCGACCTCGTCGTCTCTATGCCCGAGACGAGGTGAGCAGCTGAAGTGACGGGGGGACCCTTCCCTGTGACACATACCACCTTCTTCCCAAGATTGGACAATGGTTCGTCCTTCTTGGCCCTCATCTTATCATACATATCTTTGTTGAATTTGGTCGTCATTTTTGCAAGAGGAAAACACTTGTTAAATTTTTTTTTTAAAAAAAACATGCAAGAAAACCTGATACTAACGGAACATCCACTTACTCTTTTTTCCCTCAATTCTGAGATTGCACAAGACGAAGGCAGAAGGCTCTGGGCTAAGATAGTAGAATGAAAGAGTCCTCAGGTCCACCAGATCGTCCCAATTCTCGACTGTCTTCACGTATTTAATCGCTTTTTCCACTCGCTATTTATACCTACTCTTAAGCTTGGGGCGTTTCTTAACTGCACAAAACAATGGACGAAGGAATTAAAAACTGAAGAAGCAAACACCACAAAACTCAAACAATGAGAAGAAATAATGATGCACCTAAGGTCGGGGTCCCCCACCGACGAGGTAACCTCGGGAGTTCACCCCAAACCTCTCCGGAGGAAGTCTCAAAATCGTCCCCAAACACAAAGAAAAACCTGGACTTCCAATACCTAAAAGACGAAGGTAAACTCCGGACGATCCTGGTTCTCCTCTCCCAGGGAACTAACTCATAATACCCATATTCCTTGGAGTCCTTCAATTGGTAAAAATAGATGAGCTCGTCCATTTTAAGCTCACCACCGTCTGTAGCAGCCAGCCATATCTCCATACAGCTGATCATTATCCTCCAGGAGTTGGGCATGAGCTGCCCTGGAGCAATACCGTAGCGGTCCAACAGCTCCATAAAAAGAGGGTGGACAAGGAACCTCAACTCACAGATGAAGGAAGATTCATAGAAGCAGACCTCCCCAGGAAAGAAATGACATGCCCGATCTTCCTTATTAGGCAGATGGACCCTAACCCGCTCCGAGAATTGGAACCTATCCCTAAACCTGCCTAATGTCTCTGAATCCAGCCCACATACCTCTTTGAGGGTGTGGAAAGCCCTAACCTCTCAAAGAATAGAAATGGATGTATCTCCTTCCACTGGGTCGTCGCTAGACGACAACCCAGTCTTGAGCTCACTAGACCTAACCTCAGACATCCTCACCCGCTCCCTCACTAAGTTCTCGAACCAATCGATAACTGCCTAAGCAAGGGCAACAGATCGGCCGAAACAATGCTCATATTGTTACTCTCAAAAACAAAATCCTCAAGATTTGGAAAAACACCTAGAGACCCTCCTAAATGCGCAAAAAGGAAAGAGATTGAGGGGCAAGCTGTCCAAACCTCAGAACTACCAACCATGGAAAAACCAAAGAAGCTAGACCAAAACACAAATCCTAAATAAATAAAAAAATCCCAGAAACCAAATACTAAAAAAGGAAGAAAGAAGACATCAGAAATTCAACACGATATAGGATTGCAAAAGAGAAGAATCAAAAGGAGAAAAGAGGGACATACCTCAAGTGGAGAAGGTAGGAAACTCCGCCTCGCACCAACTTACAGAAAAATCACTGAGAAAGAGATATTCGAAGCAAAGATAGGAAATTTGAAAAGAAAAGAGGAGAAAAGATGAAGTTTTAAAACAAAGCCCAGAAAAACTGAAAATCAGCGGGAAACCCAAGGGTCATACAATGGGAACAGTAACCGCTCCAACCATAAGGCACCACGTGGCCACAACCAGTATGGTGTCGCCACTACGCTTTTAATCCAGCACGAAACCCCAAGAATTGCCTGCAATCCAATAAACCTTTCGTATTCTATGGTCGACATGACATGTCATGACGACCACAGAATCCGGGGGCATCTAATGGGACTAACGAAATAAAATACAGACGAGCTCAATACTGCAGAGACACCACTCTCTCAGACGAACCAGAGCAAGTATCCACGTCACTAGCAAGAATACCAAGATCATTCAATGCCACCAATAATACCTCAGGCAGTTACAACACCAGCTGAGTAGACCGTTGAGAGCATATTAAAAATCCATTACTCAGCAAGGAACGTTACCAAGAAAGGCATTAATATCACAACGGCTAGAATCCAGAGGAACATATATAAGCCATCACATCGCCAACACGAGGTACACACACATATAATCATAATATATACTGAGTTGTTCTAACCTGTTTGATATAAGAATTCCTGGGTACTGACTTTGGCATTAAAGGCGTTGTGGCAGGCACCACATCGGTGACCATTTTGGTGAGCTCTTATCTCTACTGTGACGCAGGAGAGCACCTAGCCCCATCTAGATGAACTCTATACAATTGACGAACTATTGCTTCATCAATAACCATGATTGATTCTCAACAAAAAAAAAAAAAAAAAAAAAAAAAAAAAAACCATTATATGATATCTGTGAAGTGTGATGCATGAAATGTATGGTAAATTTGGTGTTTGTTAATTATGGGTTACAACTCATGTGTTAGAATAAATGCCAAGTGAACTCTTACAAGTTTTGATGTTTTAATTTTTTATTGTAAGTTAATTATAAAGTTTATAATAACTCTTTTATTAGCTCAAAACCCTAATGAATAAACATTAGTCTCAAAAGACCAACCCCTTTAGCTCGGTTCAAGCTAAATTTTGATGCCTTGATTTTCAACGAAGTCGAGGCCACTAGTGTTAGAGCCATTATCTACAACAATTGAGGAGAAGTCATGGCGTCTTTATCGGCAAAGGGTCCCCCAATGGCGAGTAGTGAAGAGGCAGAGATCTTAGCATGCTGTCGTGCAGTGGAATTTGCAGTAGAGTGTGGCTTTACAGAACTGGTTATTGAAGGAGACAACCAATCACTCATGACTGCTTTGAGCTTAAAGAAAGGCTTGTCGTCTTGGTTGGGTCACATTATTCAAGACGTGGTATGCTTGATTAATAGGCTTCGATGGTCGCAGGTACAATATGCAAAACGAAGCGCCAATACTGTGGCCCATGCTCTAGCTAGATATGCCAAAGATCTTCTCAATGAAGTTGTATGGATTGAAGATTCCCCTTCCCCAGTTGTGGAGGCTTTGTATTTTCACTCTAATTCTATCTAATGAATTTTGAGGATGTTTTCCTCTTCAAAAAAAAACTTATGATAAATCTTTTCCTTTCAAAATTCACCATTTTAAATAACTCTCTAAATAAATAATATATATTTAGGGAAATGTCATACCATCTAGCCCCATGTTTTACTTGATCCTTGAATTAATACATATATTTTATTCATAGGTCAAATATTTAACGGAATTGAGTTAATTTATGCTTTTGACTCCAAATTAAATGTCTTGTCATAATTTTCAAGAATTTTTTTTTTTTTTTTTTTTGAGGTTTATCTTTGTAGAATTGACATTCTGTGAGAGTAACTTCCATACTAACTTGAATCATATTATTTTAATAAAATAAATAAATAGTTGAATGATTTGAAGTCCATATGCTCTAGTATGAATTTTTTTTTTTTTTACTCTGTTCATACCAATATCATTTTTAAAAACGTTTAAACTAGATACTTTGACATGATAGACTATTACTAATAGATCATTGTTTCATGTTCATTTGTAACTAATGGCTCTACTATTAGTGTACTTGACTTTTGTGACAAATAATATGTTAATGTAGAAATTCTTATGAAACCTTGTGAACCTGGCTAAAAGCCTTTTCTTAAACTTCATTTTAACTAAAATAAAATGCTCATACTTCCAAAACATCATAATTCTTAATAATACTTTTTTAAAGAAAAATATTTTAAAATAAATCAATTTATTGATTAAATTATCCATATTTTAAATGTGTGAAATCATTCCATTGTATATAACGTGTAAATGCTTACGCTTGAGTGAGTGAAAATAAATGGCTACAAATTTCATAAGAAAACTTGTGGTGACAATGATGGAGTTGGTTTTCCTTATCCTTATTGAAGTCCATGCCAATCACCTTGGCTTCACCTCTTTCCATCCTTTTTCATTTTCAATCTCATTTCCTCATCTCTTTAAACTTGATGAAATTCAAAAAACAGATCACGATTGCTTCAAAAAAAAATTTGAACTGTGTGAATTAGAATTTGAAGTAGTTGAGCTTGGAAAATGTCTTATGCGTTCTGACGTAGACTGCATAAATGAGGTTGGAATCCCATGGGATATGGGCATAACAAAATGTGTAGGTTCCTGTACTAAAAAGATCTCTTATACTATTCTACATACATATTGTGTGTATAAGTGTTTTAAGCAGCATATTATGAATCTTTAGGATGCTATTCATACAAAGAATGGAGGGGCTACCTCAAACTTTGATTTGGTAAGAATGTTCTCTCTCTGTCGAGCATAAGAATGTAATCATACAAGGACAATATATTTGAAAGGAATCAAGTTGTGGTATATGAACCTTTGGCTAGAATATATGATTTCTAAACTTTATCTCAAAACATTTCAAATTTATATGTCTAGATTTCACAACATTTGAAATTTGATAAGTTTGGAATTAAATTATGTTTTAAAACCTTGAAACTCTATTTACTGGATTAAATTTAATATTATTTCAAGTTTAAAGGAAATCATTTAAATATTGCTCAGATATTAGATTTCAAAATACTATTTTACATGAACGGTATTGAATCACTATAATGATATAGAGACAGTATTTTTTTTTTTTTTTTTTTTTGAGAATGAGACAGTATCTTTTGCGCCTGGGGCATATGAAAATTTTTCAATGATGTATCTAAAACCTATAATATTGTAGTTAATTTTTTTTTTCTTCTAGTTGTTGTTAGGAATTGAAAACGTATGATTTTTTATATGTAAAAATGTAATATCTATAATATCGATACATAATAAGTTTTTTAATCAAATTTTTTATATATTTCAAAAAAACACTTTTTTTTTATTACTATACTAGGTTATATATGGCTGATTCTCTGTAAATTGTAATCCAACCTAACTTGATGAACATTTTTTTTTAATATGATTTTATGTGCGATTTAAAAGTTAATACTCATAGATTTTTATAATTTATTAATGATTTAAGTAGTAATTTCAAAACCAAAAGAGATGCAATTTATTGTGTTACCTACGGTAAAAATTGATTAGCTTTTTTTTTCTTTTTTCTTTTTTAGTTTTTCATGAATGTAGCTATGATAGAATTTTTTTCACACCTATGGACCAACCAAGTTGGTATTCGAAATATTGTAATTTACCTTATGGGAGTCTATATAATTTTGAATTAGATGCCCTTTAAGTTTGTTTGTGATTTTAATTTGCTCATTATGCTACAATATTTTGAATTTGATCTTTTAATTTTTGTTTATATCATTAAAATGTAGTCCAATTTATGTCAAAAAAAATTTCTAGATGATGTGCCATTAAAAGTTTTAGATGTCACCTAGTCTATAAAGATGGATACTCACTACTCGACGTGGCTTAAATGGGATATTAAAATGACAATATATGACCTCCAACCCTTCAAATTTGATAGGCCATGAGTCAATAAATTATTTGTAGACTACTTGCATGCATTGTCATGAGAAGCCTAGATCATTCATATTTGTTTGTAGTTTCTCAAGGCTGCATTAAATGATCTTATTCTTTTTAGAGTAAATATATTTGAACCTTACTCTTCAATATTGTATCATATAGATAGCACATGCTTTATTTATCCATTAATTTCTCCCTCGTAGTCTCTTTAACCCATCACTCTGTTTTTCATTCTCTTTCTTATGTAAATGATTATGTCTAAATTCATTTTCTTAGAGCTTTTCTTCTTTAAACTTTGATCCTTACTCTTCAATATTGTATCATATAGATAGCACATGCTTTTGGGTCCGTGTGGTTGAGAAGATGAAAAAGTGGGAAAATAGAAAATTGTGGGAGGATAGAAAAGATTTAGTTTTTTCTCATTTGTGTTTGGTTAAGGGGTCGAAAAGTGAAGGGATGAAAAACATTTTTGTTTGCTTGAGATGAGAAATGAGAGGATGAAAAATAAAGTTGGTACAAATTTACCATTATGTCCTTACTAAATATATAAACAAAACGCAATACATTTATTATTAAAAAAATTGTATGGACACTTTAATTTTTTTTATTTATAAAATAAGAAAATGCTAAAAGGATAAAAAAAACAATAAATAAAAAACAAATAAAAACAAACAAAAAGAACCAATGTGTACTGTGCAAAATTTTATCCCAAAAAAAGAAAAAAACCAAAACCAAAACCAAACTAACATGAACGCACTGTGCAAACAAGAAGAAATTTTATCCAGGCAAGAAAAAAAAAAGGAAAGACAAAAAGTTGGATGTTGGATGGAGAAGGGAAATTTTTTCCAACACATATCTTCCTCCTTTTCTCTCACATTTTCTCCTCATTTTTGAGAAAACAACTGGGCTCCACCACTTTTCTCTCTCCCTCCCCCTCTCAACCAAAAACCTTTCCCACTCACTTTCTCTCCTATTTTCCTTCTTTTTTTCTTTTCCGTCCCCCTAAAATCCACCCAACCAAACATACCCTTAGTCCACCATTAATATCTCCCTCATAGTCTCTTTAACCCATCACTTTGTTTTTCATTCTCTTTCTCATAAAAATGATTATGTCTAAATTCATTTTCTTAGAGCTTTTCTTCTTTAAATTTTGAATAAGGGGGAGAAGAAGTATTTATTAATTTCCTAAAATATAGATGATGTGTATTCAACTTTCTTCTGTTTTTTAAATCATATATTTGACATGTGTGAACTAATGACAAGTGCAAATCTATTTGTACTTATTTTTTACATGAACTTCTGAATTAAGTAGGTACCATAGTGTTTTCAAACTACCGTCGATTTTTATATTTATGAGAAACTATTTCTTATTTTATTTTTCTACTCATGATACTAAATGAAATTATAGAAATTATATACTGTTAGGTTCTAAGACCTTAGGGACTAATGTATTAGAACTTCAATATGTAATGTGTTGGCAAACCATGATCAAAACAGTTAATCTAGGTTTAGACTTACTCAAAATTTGGTTTAATATAATTTTGGAATCGAGTAATTGTAGGAAATTACTATTTAATTTCTGCAAGACTCGATCAATAGAAGAATAGACCCGATCGATCGAGAATTGTGGATCAGGAAATTTCTGCAAAATTTTAAGTCAGCCTAAATAGCAATTCAAGCCCATTAAGGATTAGGGTTTCAGATCTACTTCTCCCACTATATGAAGGAAACCCTAAGCACGTTTTTAAAGGCTTCTAAGAGAGAGAAGAGTGTGCCTCTATTTGTATCTAGGGTTTGTACCCAAAAGTTCTCTAGAGTCTTTTTGTTGCTGCTCTTTATGTTGTGTGTGTGAATCTTTGTGAGATCTAGAGGTGTTTTTCTTCACACACACTTAGGGTTATCAAGATCTATATTGATGTCAAGAGCTTGGTGATCAATTCAGTTGCAGATTCAAGAGTTTAAAGATATACAAGCAGGAGTGCTTGTGCTTGCTGGGAATTCAAGAAAGAAATAGTCCGTGGACTCAAAGCTGTCACATGGTCGTAGTAGTAAGTTTCCTACTCGAGGTAGAAATAGGATGTCAGTGGTCTAAGTCGCTATTGTGTAAACTTCAATTCTTTCATAGTGGATTCAGTTTTACCTTAAGGATAGCTAGGTTAAATCCTCCCCAAATTTTTTACCGGTTTCGTTTTCTTGGGTCATTATATCATTGTGTTCTTTATATTTCCGTTGCTTTGTATGATATGATTTATATGTGTTAACCTAGATCTGTATAATTTACCTAAGTTAATCACTTGGCTAAATAACTAGGTTAAACTAGTTGTGTTTAAGGGGTCTAAAAACGCACATATACTTTTTTTAATTTGAGAAGGGGAAAATTTTTAGATAATTCATCTTTTAAAGGAAAAAGGGTTCTGGTTGGTTGAAGATTTGAACGTTACTAAATTGAAGTAATGAGACATTGAACTAATTTTGAATATTTTAGATATTTATTAAATAAATATATTTGTATATTATTTTAGATTATTTTCCCGAAGGTTTGTGTAGTCTTGAAGAAAAAGTTTCCCCAAAAAAAAAAATTGTGAAAATTTTTGTGGAAAACAGTCAGGATCAGCAAGCCTCTTGATGATATTCTCTTAAGGATTTGTATGTTGTGCATCATAGAAATAATCTCATAATTGTAATTATGGTGGATAGAGACCATATTCTATAGTGCTCCTACTTGCGTGGTTGACAAATAGTTGAGAAATTATGCATAGGCCCTAAAATGATATTGTAAGGAATTTGAATGAACCTAATTTGAATATGTTTCCTTAGGATAGGTTTGTCATAATTTCAATCTAGAATATGATGATTTTATTAAATACAAGTTACAGCAATTTTTCTTAACATAGATTACTCAATTATGGCTATTAGTGTGCCACAAATATAATAAGAAGTGAAGCCACCTTATGCATTGGGGGGGGGGGGGGTGGCTCCTCCAAATTTATTTTAAACCTCTCTAATTATAAGCAAAACTATGCTACAATCATTTTGAGTTAAGAGCTGGCCCCCACAAGATTAAAAGATTCCCCTCCCCCCTCTCCCCTCTAACATATCACTCATAAAATTCTCCCCTCGCCAAATCCCAACAGTGCAATCATAAAAATTAACTCCTCTTGTCTTTTCCATTCTTCTCTAAAGCATGATAGCCACATCTATATTTTTGTAGTTTTTAGTTATTCAATTTTTGTAAAAGGATAAAACTGAGGTGTAGTACATTAGAATACCTAATTAAACTTATACGTATTGAATTTAATTGTCCTAAAAAATAATATCATTGTTTGTATTTTATTGGACATGTAAAATATGTGCTTGAATCTAATTCAAGAACCTAATGTATTACACTTAGGGTACTCTACTTAAGTCTTACACTTTCTCAAAACTATTACAATATCTCCTTCCACTTTACAATTCCACTGAAGAGTCTCCTCATCACTTGGTGCTCTCTCTTCAGTTTCTCTTCATTAATTCTTCCATAGGATGCTCTCATGTAATCACATATTCATAAGTTTCTCCCTCTTCCTTAACAAAGAGTTTTCTTATTCAAAGCTAATCAAATATTGAGAAATACCAACTTCTTCTTTTTCTTCTATAGTTTTGTTGTATACGTATATTTGATTTCTATGAATGTTATGGACTTATGGTTGTTCAAAAGAATATGAGAAACTCAAGAAAAAAAGACTTAAGATGCTTAATTGGTCGATTAACTTGTTAGTATTTTGATTTTTAAGTGCTATAGAATTACACCGACAAAAAAAAATTCTATCAATAAGCATGTGTTATAGATATACACTACAAAAAAAACTGGACCTATAGTGGCGTTTGTGAAATGCCACTATAGGTACTAAAAACGCCACTATAGGCCCATTTGGGCTATAATGGCGCCACTATTGTACCGTCACTATAGACCTATAGTGGCATTTTCCAAAAACGAAAAACTCAAAGTATAGTATATATTATACTTTGAGTTTTTCGTATTATACTTTGAGTTTTTCGTTGAATCAAAATGATAGTTTTACCTTGACCCCCCAAGCAAAAATTACTGGCTACACCCCTGCTTTTGTGTATTATTGACACTTTTTATATAATTGAACATCTACTCTATACCACTTTTTTGACATTCATCTTTATCCACTTATTGACTAAGTTCTGTTTTAGATATTGTGTCCTCTGCTTTCAAATTCAATTGGAGGAAATTCAAGAATGTAAGAGCTAAACGTGCTAGATGAGAATTTCCAAGTCTCTTCTTCAAAATTGTGTTGCTTTCAGTTCTATAATAATACTATTCAAGGATATTTTATTACATGATTTTTGTTAAGTTCTAAGACTTTAGGAACTAAATGTATTAGAACTTCAATGTGTAAGTGTTGGCAAACCATGAACAAAACTTAGAGTCTAGATTTAGGCTGCTCAAAGTATGTTTATGTGTAAAGTTGGAATCGAGTGATTGCAGCATTTATTGGACTAAATCTACAAGGCTCGATCGATCGAAAATTAGACTTGATCAATCGAACATCATGCAGATTGTTTTTTCTGCAAAATTTCTAACTCAGCCAAAGCCCAGTTTGACGTGTAGGGTTTTATGTTTTATGTCTCATATAAATAGAAAAACTCTAGCCACATTTTAGAGGTTGTTGATATACTGTGCGTGTAAATCTTCTATGAGAGCTAGGGGTATATACATTTATACACACTTAGGGTTATCAAAATCAAGATTGATGTCAAGAACTTAGTGATCTTTTCGGTTATTGTTTCAAGAGCTTAAAGAAAAATACAAGTAGGAGAACTTGTGGCTACTATGGATCTAAGAAATAAGTAACCTGTGAACTCGGAGCTATCACGAGATCGTGATAGTAAGTTTTCTACTCGAGGTAGCAATAGGATGTTAGCAGTCTAAGTCTTAATGTAAAAACTTTAATTCTTTCATAGTGGATTTGTTTTATCTTGAGAATAGCTAGATTAAATCATCTCCAAATTTTTTACCGATTTGGTTTTCCAGGGTTATCATATCGTGTATTCTTTATATTTCTGCACTGCTTTACATGATATGATTTGTTTATGTTAACCTAGATTTGAATAATTTATCTAAGTAATCACTTGGCTAAATAACTAGATTAAATAACTTGTGTTTTAAAGGGTCTAAAAACGTACAGTTTTATATCATGCATTTGAGTTTTAAAATTTTGTTAAATTACATGTTATGGGCCAAAACTAATTTCATATGGATGTTGAGTTTTATATTAGATTATATAAAAATATCTATTGTCTAGTTATCTTATAAATTTGATGGATTGTAATGTTAAATACAATCTAGCAAGTCATCATTCTTATATTTTAAACAAATAGTGTATTGTTGAATATAATACGTCTACTATGCTTTTTTTTTTTTTTCCTTTTAGAGTTATATTTTGCTAATTGTTTCTTGGTAACTATGAGTTTAGATTTACGTACCTTCGTAGGTGTGAGAGAGACCGCGACCTTGGCTCATGAGAGGAAATCCTATCCATCTTTTGGTCATTAAACTTTGTAAAGATTGTTTTTAATAGTTTAGAGATAAAAGTAGGGACAAGAAAAATAAAAATAAAAACTTTTTCAATAGTTTAGAATTGAAAATATATAATTTTTAAAGTTGAAGGACAAAAGGTGAAACACTTTCAATAATTTAAGGACAAAAGACAAATTTTTCAATAGTTTAAAATAAATTTAAAAAAAAAAAAAAATTTGAATGTTATTCCATTAAACTTAAATTTTGTTAATTAGCCCACTAACTTTGACAACTCCATCATTTTACTCCTTTCATCCATTACTGTCTGAAAAAATCATCAACTTGCTTAAAAAAAAATCTTTTTTTTTTAGTGTTACAAATGTGAAAAGACATCATTTCAAAGAGTTGACAGCATTTTAAATGTATTGGACACAAATAAAAATTCACCAAATTTATAGGATGTAAATTGTCTTTTTTCCCTTAATTTTATATATTTCAAGAACTAGAGCTAGATTATTTGAAAAACTTGAGTGTTAAGAGCATATTTGGTAACTTTTTTTTTTTCCTCAGTTTTTTGTTTCCATGGACCATTTTCTATTTCCAAGAACAAAAAACTTATCTAGTATGCTGAAAGTAATAGAAAATAAAAAATAGTTTTCATTTCTAATTTATAAAGAAAAATGAAAACAGCCAAAGTGATATTTTCAATGTAGCGTTCTTTTACGCTTAAAAAAACATGGACATTACCACTTTAATGAACCAGTGCTCGAGTTCGAATCAATGCAACAACATATTTTGATTTTATCTATAATATATGGTAAGACTCATTCCATTTCTCTTTCTCCCCTCATAATTTCATATTTCTTCTTCTTCTACATCTTTCTTCGTGGTTGATTTATATTCATCAAATTGGGGGCCAAAATGGCCAAAAACCACATTTTTTGAAAATATTTTACAATCTATCACTGTTTGTGAAATATTTACCAATTTACCACTTTCTTAAAACTCAATTTTGTGAAAATCAAGTTTTCCATGGTACTTGAGATCATAGAACTCAAGTACCATGAAAAAATTTTGAAATTTTTTTTATGTAACTAGAGGTCATGGAACTCCCTGAGTTTCTCATTCAATACTCAATTGGGCCAAGCTGTTAGTACCCTTGTGAACAACCTGATAGATGGGATTAAAGGTCTTGTAATCCTTCATGACATCTCTTTCGATACCAACAAGAGTTACTGACCTATTTGCATCATCTAATTCAACCTTCTCCTTGAAAACCCCAGATTCCCCATCTATGGTTTCACAAGAAAATAAGCATATCAAATTTCAGACATTTCACAAGAAGATATAGACATCAAATTCACTAATAATCTACCAATAATTATTTAAAATTTCTTGTATGATATATTTTAAAAATTGTTAGTGATTGACCAAACCACTAAGGTGCCCAAGTATTGATAAACTTTCACAAGTACCTGAATTTTTTAAAAAAACAGTTTAGGCGACGAAAAGAATAGTGTAAGAATAGTTTGCACATCCAATTTTTAAAAAAATAGTTTAGGCATCGCTATATGTACCCGAATTGTTCGTCCCTGAATAGTGTATTTAGCGAGGAAAACATTTGGCGACAAAATATTTTTGTCACCAAAAGTTTTTTTCTAAAAAAAAAACTAATCGGACCTTTTGGCAATGAAATATTTCGTCGTCAATACTTTTAGCGACTGGGTATTAGCCACAAAAAGAATTTTATCACCAACAAGTAGATTTCGTTGCCGATAGTCATTGGCAACAGAAAATGGACTTTTAGTGAAGAAATGTTTCGTCACCGAAAAAACATTTTATTGCAATATAAAAAGAGTCAAGCAATAATTGAGAAACCATACACTCTAATCATAACAAGTAATAACACATCTCCACCCAAAAAAAAAAATGTAATAACACGTCAAACTTTTTTTTTATTTCCTTCTAGGTAAAAGGATTGAGGCTCCATTTGACCATGACATGCCTCACACAAGGAGTTGGATGTGCCGTTTGACCTACAAGCCTTTGGCAACCACCGTTTATTATTTTATTACACACCATAGCTACTTCATTAGAGAGTTCTGATCTCAAAACATAGTTACACACTTAAACAACTTGCTTAAATTCACTGCAAGTCTTATGCTTATACTACACAAGCACTAATGATTACATCCTTTCTACTATGCCTTCATAATGTGTGCATCAAGATCTTTGGTGATATTAACCATCAGAGTGACATACTTATTTGGAGCTGGCACATCCTCCCTGAGTTTCTCATATTCAATACTTAATTTGGCCAAGCTGCCAGTACCCTTGGGAACAACCTGATAGATGGGATTAAAGATCTTGTAATCCTTCATGACATCTCCTTCAATACCAACAAGAGTCACTGACCTGTTTGCATCATCTAATTCAACCTTCTCTTTCAAAACCCCGGATTCCCCCTCTATAGTTTTACAAGAAAATAAGCATATCAAATTTCAGACGTTTCACAAGAATATATAGACATCAAATTCACTAATAATCTACAAATAATTATTAAAAATTTCCTGCATGATATATATTAAAAATTGATAGTGATTGACCAAACCACTAAGGTGCCCAAGTATTGATAAACTTTCACAAATTTTGCAAGGTCAATAAAATGTGCGCACTATAAAATTCAAACAAAAAGAAAAAAGAAAAAGAAAATTTTTTTTTTCCATTTTCTTTTTTATAAGCAAAGTTTTTTTCCCTTGTCTTATCCAAAATTCCTTTAGTTATATCTTAAGATAAAACACAGAAAAATCTTGTAGCGCAACAACTAGGGACAGAACTAAAATTTTATCTTAGGGGGAACCAAGACATGAATAAATCGTTTTGGTCATTAAAGAATAAGAAATATATTAAAATCAATACTGAATTAATAAAAAAATAAAACTAGTATGTATTTTAGAGACAAAAAATAATAGCTTCTTAATATATTTTTACTCAAACCATTTTTTATATGTAGAAATGAAATTCAATATACTTTTAAATCTTGAAAATCATCTATTTTCCTTTTAATAAACAAAATATAAGAGTTCATTAAAATATCATCTTTCATTTTATACAAAACCTAATTTTATAATATTCAAGGTAGAGAATACTCATTTCATAGCCGTAACTCACGGTTCTTCAACTAGTTATATTAATTAATCAGTTTCACTATTAGTTAATGTAGGACATGATCACTCAGATTTTTTGTTCTTTTTAATGAACATATCTAACCACTCAATTACTTAGTCATGACTCATGCAATCACCATTATTAGCCTCAGCCCAGCATCATATTGACAAAAATTAAAAAAAATAAAGAAAACGAATGAGCAATTTAGTGTAATACAAATTTGGAAATAGTACTAGGCTTATACTGCCTTATTACCTGCTGTATATTTCCAGATCTTAACAGAGCCATGAGTCTCCCAATCACCTTCATGCACGTCAACCCCTTGTATATGGTTAGGAGCGGCGTTGGGAACATGGTAGGCTTGGCTCTTAAAGATGTTGTAGAACTTCTCAGGTGGTGACTTTATTTCTATTTCAGTCCCCACCTTACCCTTCAGAGACATTGTTTTTTTTTTTTTGCAGTGATAGTTCTCAGAAACAACTTAGCTAAAATATGGTGCAAACTACAAAGCACAGATTAATGAAGATGTCTTGGCTTCCCCTTACTATATATACAAGTTTAGTGGCAAATTATGTGATTATTTGGATCCAATAATTAATTACGTCTTTTGCATTCTTTTTCTATTTCCTTTTCAAATTGGGGCCACTAATGAACAGAAAACCTTTATTTAGTTCAGGTGATAATTACAACAAATAATGGGTTGGTGTGGTGTCAAGAGTTTTATAGGATCACCGCGCATCTTTAGTACGATAGTTACTCTATAAGTATAAATACTTGTGAGATATGGGAGATAAAGGTTGAGGTTCAAGTCTCTAGAAAATAGCTTCATACATACGTACACTTAGATTAGGTTAAAGTAGAAATTTTATTTTGTATAAAAAAATAATAAATAAAAAGTTTTAAAGCTTAATTAGCAACTTTTGGTGTTTTTGGAAACCTCCAAAATTCTAAAAACACTTTGTCTCCACAAAAAAAAAAAAAAAAAAAAAAAAAAAAAAAAAAAAAAAACCAGATTCAAGAAACACATGCATGCTATAAATAACTTCATGACACGCCCAAACTAAGGCAACCCAATTTTCTCTTGCTTCTCAACTACTCAAATAAATTTAACCTTTTGTAACGATTAACTCATCTAGATAGTTACTACTAAATAATTTCTCGGCTAAGAGAACATGCCAAGCTATGAAAAACAGTTTTTGGGAAGGTTTAGAACTTACATTTATAAGAGTATCATTTACTCATCTCTTTTTCTTTAATTAGTATTTGAAGAGGAAAAAAAAATTAAAGATACCCTAGTGGAAAGCTAAAAGCCAAATAAAATAATTTGATTTTTTTTTTCTAAAATTACAGTAGAAAAAGAAGTGGAGTGAGATCCATAATAACTAAAAAAGGGTAAGAAAAAAAATAAAATGAGACTCATAAATAGTATCTAACAGTAGCTTTAGGACCAAAAACCATGTGAAGAAATAAACTACTCTCATTGGGATGGAAATTCTTTTTTTGGAATCCACAATGAGTAAAATATTTAAGCAAAATTTTTGCTTTTAATCGAAACCCAAATGCACACTTCGTCCCACACTGATTTTGATTTAGATGTTAGCTACTTTATAAATACTTAAGTTTTTTTTTTATTTTCTTGTTCAAAAAATAAACATTTTCCTTTTCTTTTTTGAGGAATTCAGCTACAAATATGAATCTCCCAACGTTTTTCTTTTCTTTTTTCTAGATAACACAAGGAGAGATTAACATTTTGATTTTTTTTTTAAATAGATATTGTTAAATTTATTTAATTTTCATTTGAGCTTACAGTTCAACCAAAGATTCTCAAGTTAAACTAACGATCCAAGGACCCAAAGCCTACACTGAATCAAAAATTGATCTGAATTAACGTTACGGATTATCTAAATTATTATCAGATTTTGACATACGAGAGCTATAGTATAAGTCTCAAATGAATTTTTTTGGAAACCTCATCTCTCAGTTGATTTGAAGTCCACCTCATCCAGATTTTTCAAATTCTAGTCATTGATGTTCCGAAAAAATATAATTTACATACTATACATTTGATGAATTGTCATTTTAGTACATTAAACTTAAATTTTATCATTATAGTACACTAAGCATCTGTTTAGAAACAGCTTATTTAATTGAAACTGAAAACTTTTCGTTAAAGTACTATAGATAAAGCTGAAAGGCAATTGAAACAGTACAATGGGGACATGAATAGTACCAAAAAATGCAATGGGATCCATGAATAGTAGCAAAAATAAGTTGAATAGTAAATAAAGCTAACTTTTTTAAGCCATGCCAAACGCATGCTTATTGTCCGTTTGGAATAGCTTAGTTAGCTGAAATTAAAAAATGTTTGCTAATAATGTTAGATTCTAAACATTTAGATTCAAATGTTTACAATTTCAACTTATATATGTTGGCAAACTGAGAATAAAAACATGTCTAGAATAGGAGTTAGACATTGTTCAATGTTGTATAGGTCAAAACTCAAGAATGTACAAACTGTAGGAAAAAGAATTATTTTTCTATGAAGCTCGACCAATCGAATATTGAAGCCTGATCGATCGAAAATCACATAAAAAGAATTTCTGCAGAATTTTAAACAGGCCCAAGCTCGCGAAAACGTTTAGGGTTTTAGTCCAACACTCCTACGTATAAAAGGAAAACCCTAGCCACTTTTCAACGACTCTTGAAAGACTTGTGAATTACTCTTAAGAGATCTAAGAGGATTTGTACCTTCTAACTCTACAAGCATCTACCGGAACAAGATCTACAATCAAATACTAGGGGAATCTAATTGTTGCATAGATCAACAAGCTTTGATTTAAAACCTTTGAGTGAGATCTTAAAGTCACAACCATAGTTGCTTGTTTGCTGAAAATCCAAGAGAGAAGGAGTCCATAGATTCGGAGCTAACACGTGGTTGTGTCAACAAGTTACTACTAGAGGTAACAATAGATTTAGGGTTAAATCTAATTGTAAAAACTTTGAATCTTTATAGTGAATTTGTTTTACCTTGAGGATAGCTAGGTCAAATCCTCCCTAGGTTTTTACCTTGAACTATTGGTTTCATTGGTTTTCCTGAGTCATCATAACGTGGTGTTCTTTATTTTCAGCTGCTTGCATGATATGAATTATTATTGTTTAACCTAGATCTAAATAATAAACCTAAGTAACTACTTGGCTAATTCATTAGGTTAAATAAATCTGGTTTACAGGGGTCTAAACAAACAAACAAGTGGTATCAGAGCAGGTTAGCTCTTGTTTGGGTAGTATACCTTGAGTTGATCCTTAACTCCTACTGTAATGGGACACAATCACTCTCTTGTGATCCCTCCCCATTTTGATGGGAATAACTATGCTTACTAGAAGGTTAGGATGAAAGCCTTTTTGAAATCCTTAGATGAGAAAGTATGGCTCTCTGTTGAGAATGGTTGGGAGAGACCAACCACTCCTATCAATGAATGGAACACTACACAAAAGGAAGTAGCAAGCTTTAATAGCAAGGCTATGAATGTTATATTCAATGTTGTTTCTATGGAAGAATTCAAAAGAATCTCTAATGTAGAGGTTGCTCATACTATTTGGAATATTTTGCAAACTGTGCATGAAAGCATTAAGACAGTAAAAATCAATAAATTGCAGTAGTTGACCTCTAGGTTTGAAAGCATCAAGATGTTTGATGATGAAACTTTTTATGAGTTTCATGTCAAACTAAATGACATAGTGAACTCTGCCTTTAATTTGGGTGAAGTATATGATCAACCTAAAGTGATTAGAAAGATTCTTAAATCCTTAACTATGGATTTTAGACCCAAAGTCACTGCTATAACAGAAAGTTAGGATATGGACACCATCCCTGTTGATGAACTTGTAAGATCTCTATAGTCCTATGAGTTTGACCTACACAAAACCAACAAATCCAAATCTATGGCTTTAAAATCTGTTAATGATGTAGATGATGGTAGATTTGATGATGAAATCTCTTCTACAAAGATAGCTTATCTTAGCAAGAATATTATAAAGTTTTTGAGGAAAAATAACAGAAGGGCAAGAAATCGAAACAATGCTAACACTAAGAATGTTAAGAAGAATGAAACAACCAAAAATAAAAATTCTGAAAAATAAAAAGATAAGGTTGTTCATTCCTTTAACAATTCTTTAAGTCAACAGTGTTTTGGTTATTAGGGTTATGGTCATCTTAGGTCAAAATGTCCTACTTACTTGAGATCTAAGGGAAAGGCTATGGTTCTTACCCTTAGTGATGATGAAGTTTCTAATCATGAGTTTAAAAGTGATCAAGAAGGAAATTTCATGGTTTTCATTGCAGCTATTGAAGTAAGTGAGCTTGAAATTGTTGTGTAGAACCCTTCCGATGGGGAATTATCTAAGAATACTGACTTGCAAGAGGCTTACAACAAGCTTTGCAAGATTGCAGCAAAGGATGTCATGAATATTGACATAGGTTTGAAGAAGATAAACACTCTTGAACAAGAAAGAAAAATCTATTGGTTAAACTGTTTGATGCTAATGAACTCATAACCTCTGTTAAGATTGAGAACATGTCTTTGATTGAGAAAGTTAAAAGTTTAGAATCTGAATTATCTATTGCTGGAGAACAACTTGATAGGACTTCTACTTCTAAAACGAATAATATGTTAAATGTTCAAAAATCTTTTTCTGATAAGACAAAGTTAGGGTTTGTAAAGAGTGTTTCTACTTCTGTTGTTCATCCTCCTAAGTTTGTACCTACTACATCTATTTCTACTCTTGAAGTTAAGGTACCTGATGAAGAAACTCTAGCTACTAGGAGAATTAGGGCAGATCTAAATGAGTCAAAACCCAAGAAGCCCAATCATCTTGGAAGCAAAAAACAACACAAACCTCAATGGTTTTGTCATTTTCGTGCTAGAGCTGGGCATACCCACCTAAATTGTTTCAAGTTGCAAGCTGCAAAGCAAAAAACCGAATAAAAAGTGTTTGTGCCAAAAAAACAAGATCCTATGGCACTTATTCATGAATTGGTAAAGGATCTTAACCTTTATGCCAATACAGGAGCTGAGTTTAAATCTAATTCATCTAGAAACTCCAATTTCAAGTTTGCATCTAAGAGAGTGTGGATCAAGGAAGTCAATACCGTACCAGAGGCTATACCGGTTTGACCAGCAGTACGATATATTTCGAGTACCGGTCAATACCGATATACCGTTTCGGGTTTACCACTATTTAAAAAATATATATACTATTTGTATATATTTTAAAAATAAATAAATAAATATTATTTGCATATTTATAACTTTAATTATTTGGTAAAAGTTAATTTGTAAAGAAATTAAACTTGTTAAGCTTATTATAAAAAAAAATTGAACAGAGATAAAAGTATAAGACTAAAAAAAGATAATAAAAAGTAGGGGTAGTAGGTGAGAAATGAGATATTATGTGAGACGGTTTGGTAGAAAAAGATTAAGGGGGTGTTTGGAAGAGTTGTTTGAGTTATGTTGTTTGGATTTTTTGATATACGTGTAGGTGAAAATGTGTGTAAAAATGTGTGTAATGTTGTTTAAAATATGTGAAAGTATGTTAAAACTAAGGTGCCAAACAGGCCCTAAATAATTAGAAAAATTAAAATGATGTGTGATAAAACCAAACACATGCCATCTCAAAAAAAAAAAAAACCCAAACACATGTCTAATGCCTCTTGCCAGTTGCCTCCCACCTCTATCAAATTCTTTTTCTTTTTCTGATCCACATCACACGCCTAGGACCTACAATTACAACCTACATGTCTTTACAATTTCCAATAAGCCCTCATCTTCACACGTTTAAACTTATCACCTCACCATCAAACGTTTCTTTATTTTCCAAAACTCTTTCACCTCCATCACAACTCTCTCTTCTACCTTTTCAATCCAAAAAAAAAAATCACAGCTCTCTGTATCTTTCATCTCAGACTCTCTCTTTCTATCAAAGCTTCAAAGCTTCAGCCCCCTCTCAAGGACTCAAAGCTTGCTGGATATTTACTGGTGCCGCTGCTCTCCGCCAAATGGCATGGCTTCATCGTTAGTATAAGAGAGTTAGAAATGAAGGGAGGCAGAAAGTATGACTGGCGTGAGGGGAGAGAAAGAAGCATTTTGTGCGTAATTTTGTACCGGTCTGGTATCTATTAATCGGCCGGAATCCAGTATATATCGCAGTATGGCCAAAATAGCTCTAGTACGTCCGATATTTAAACCGGTACGAAATGATAGAGTTTCTATACCGGCGAAGGTTCCAGCACGGTAAATACCGGCCGTACCGGTCGGTACGGTACGAGATTGTCTTCCTTGGTGTGGATGCAAAATACCTAGTCTCAATGAGTCTGTCTAACACGGTCCTTGTGCTAATTCTTTCAATCTCTTGTGGCTAAAATGTTTTTCTTTAGGATTTTCTAATGTAATTGAGGTTGGCCTATGAAATTTACATTTCATGACTGTGTACCTTGTTTAGCTTTGATGAGTTATTTTTCTACACTTTTCTAGCTTGTTCTATGTAGTGCTTATATTGTGTGAATTGTTTATGGTTTTTAAACACATACTCTTGATTTTGAAGTCACATTCTTTTAATTGTAAGGACTAAAAAATCTTAGGAGAAATGCATAAATAACCATCTCACCATTGTTACTTGTCAATCATGAACACCTGTGTGCAAATTATAAAAATAGTGCTTAGTAAGGTGTAGTACTTGCACAACAAGATTAAACAAGGTATTAATTGTGAAAAGAATGTGAAAATCAAAAGAAAAATCAAAATAGTATTCAAAAGAAAAAGAAAAGCAAAAAAAAAAGAGGCATCAAAAGAAAAAGAATAAAAAATGTTTTTACATTATTGCAAGCGTGTTTTTTAGGAGATGTGGGAGTTATATGGTGTAACTCTTTACGTCATAGTCACTTTCAAACTTATGTGATTAATAATGTAGAAATTGTGTTTAATTTCTATCTACATATCACCTCTTATGTATCTCATACACTTACTAGTTGCACACACCACAAGCAAATCTTTGTTAAACTCCGTACATGTGATTATGTGTTGATTTTTGTGGTCATCCAAAATTGTGACTCTTGAAATGTCTAATACTTTTTGGGATTTGGGGTAAAAATGGTTGAGGAAAATTTTTGAATCTTGATAAAAATTGATTTGCTTGAGGAGAAAAAGTTTTTGAAAACATTT
The DNA here is from genome assembly GCF_040712315.1 of Castanea sativa. Classification (NCBI taxonomy): domain Eukaryota; kingdom Viridiplantae; phylum Streptophyta; class Magnoliopsida; order Fagales; family Fagaceae; genus Castanea; species Castanea sativa. The sequence continues at coordinate 21,384,949 of NC_134015.1, read as the reverse complement.
GGAATTATTGACATGAATTTCATATCATAAAAACTGGTTTTAAAACTGTTTCTATAGAAAATTTCCAGGTTTTCAAAATTTTCAATTTTTTTAGGATTCAATCGACCAAACTTGCTTTTCAACCGATCAAAAAATTCAGTTTTTAAGGCTAAACTTCTCTGGTTGGCTCGATTCCTCATTCGATTCCTTCCAATCAATCGAACCTGTTTTTAAAATATTTTCGATTTTTTACTCGATTCCTCCCGACCGATAGAAATTATTTTTTTTAAAAGGAATAAGAGAAATTTGAACCTTGTTCTTCATTCTTTTCCCTTCCTCTTCGATCCCTCTCGATTCCTCCTAGTCAAAAAAAAAATTGTCTTTTTCTAAGTCAAAACTTCAAAGGTTTTCCTCCTAAACATCTGGTAAGAGTCTTATGCCCTCCTTTTTGTTTATATTACATGCATTCATGCATTTACATCAAGTTTTTCAAAATTTTCAAACTAAAGAAATTTTAGGGTTTTGGGTGATTCTAGGTGTTTTGATCAAATTTGTTGAATGGGTTTTTGTTCATGCATCATATAAACATGTTTCCCTAATTTCAAAATTTTCATGATTTGTGCAAAATTTTGAAATTAGGGTTTATGTGTTCTTGAGGAATTTGGAGATTTTGTTCAATTGGATGAAATTGAGTAAAATTGGCTTATGATACTGTTTAATTGAGTAATTATAACATGTCTTATACATGTTGTGTTGTTCAATTGATCAATATATGGATTTTTGGAAAATTAGGGTTTCAAATTTGGGGATTTTGCTATATTTCTAATTTTCTTGGTCAATTTTCAAAACTAAGATAAAATTGAACTGTTTTTGTGCATTAGATAATGCATCATATGTGTCTCTACATCATGCATCATATAGCTTTTAAAATTTCATGTTATTTTGTGCTCTAACTCTATTTGATGCAGTCTGTCCTTGGTTTTGTTATTGTTGTTGGTTTTTCTTTTTTTTTAATCTTAGATATGGCTCCTAAGGTTGGTAGAAAATTTAAAACCAAAGCCAATAGGAACACAGCATCCTCATCCTTTTCTACTCTAGTTGATAGGGTTAAGTTTCCTACAGCCAAAACTGAACAAATTTTTGAGACCTTGACTAAATATAGGTCTATCTAGGGGGAAAGACAATTAGTTATCCGTCCATCCATAGGAATCTAGTGTCTAGGAATTGGGGTCCTTTGTGTGAATTTTCTCATCCCTCTCCTGCTGCCTTAATTAGAGAATTTTACTCGAATCTCTCTGTATATTCTAAGGATACAGGTGGTCATTATTTGACTTCCTGGATTAGAGGTAAAGAGTATAGGATAACTAAACGTGTAGTTTCTGAAGCTTTAGGTGTACCTCTAGTTCGTAGATCCACTTTCCCAAACACTGAGTCTCCTCCTCTTGATGATGTGATGTCTTTGCTTTGTGGTAGATCAGTCTCTTAGGGATCTGGACCAAGAATAAACTCAAGTGAGCTGACAGAGGTTAACCATCTTTTCTTTAGGATAGCTTGTCATAACATCTTTCCTATTTCTCACATTCACACCATCCCTTTAGACAGATGTGCTTTTCTGTATGCCTTTATCACAGATGGGTCTATGTGTTTTTCTTCTCTTTTTATCCAGACCATTGTTGAGGTGTATAGAAGTAAGTCAAGGCACATAATTTGTTCTTTTCTATTTTTATCTATAGGGTTTTACTCGTTTTAAGGTTAGACAGTTTTCCTTCTCTTGAGTTAGTACATATTACTACCCCCATAAGAGCCACCTTTCTTAGACAGTGATAGGCTCAGATGAAGAGTGCTAAGTCAAGCACTAGGACTTCAAAGAGACCAAGAAGTGAAGCTTCTACTACAGCTCTTGCCTTAGTGATCAGCCTACTACTAAGAAGATACTTGTGGATCCTACTGCTATTGTGGATCCTACTGCTACTGCGGATCCTACTGCTGATGATATTGTTGATCCTACTGTTACTTCTCCTTTCTTACTCCATGCCGTGATGAATACATTCATGACCACTCAGGCAGCTCATGGATAGCTCATTGATGAGCTACTTACTGAGGTTGCTGCCTTAAGGGTAGATTTTGCTAAGTATAGGAGTGTTTTTCCAACTCCTCCACCCTCTGATCCTTGATGCAATGCGTAACAAAAAGGAGGAGTTGGGTTTAGGATAGGTTCTTGTACTAAGGGGCAGAGTAGAGAGATTTTGTATTCAAGGGGAGTAGTTTAGTTAGTGATAAGAGTTTTTGTTTTTGATGTATAGTTCTTTTTCTCATTGATTTTGATGTATTTTCTCTTTTATTGTTCTTGTTTCACAAACATTGTTGGTTTATTAACTATGATAGTTTATTTGATGTTTATTCATTTGATATTCTATCCATCACTTATGTTTTGTGAATTCAAATCAAGTTCAATTTTTATATTTTGGATTTATACTATAATTTCAACACATGCGTTTATGGTTTGTTTTGAGTGTTTTAGGAATTTACAGGTTAATTCTTTCTCATCTATTGTTGATTCTAGTAACTAATAGTTAGTGGATTGTGATGGAATTGTATTTGGGCAACAATGTATAAGTTGGGCTAATTCTTGAGTTGAGCAATTATTTTTTGAGTGTGTTTTTTCACAGATAGCCAAAGGCGAAGATTGTTATGTTCTAAAGATTTAGGATTAAATTTTTAGAATTTCAACTTGTATATGTTGGCAAACCGAGAATAAAAACATGTCTAGAATAGGTGTTAGACATTGCTTAAAGTTGTACAGGTCAAAACTCAAGAATGTACAAACTGCAGGAAAAAGAATTATTTTTCAGTGAAGCTCGACTGATCAAATTGTAAAGCTCAATCGATCAAAAATCGTAGAAAAAGAATTTCTGCAGAATTTTAAACAAGCCTAAGCCTGCGAAAACATTTAGGGTTTCAGTCCAACACTCCTATGTAGACATGGCAAAACGGATCAGAATTTTTTAACTCAACCTGACGCAAATTTTTTGACCTGAAGGAAAAACTAGTTGACCCGTGACTCGACCCAATTTTTTTACGGGTCAATCTGACCCGACCCGGATAACCTGTGACCCGACCCGTTAAAAAAATTCGCTAAAAAAATATTTAGACAACATCTTAATGCTAGGTGCATAAAGCACAAATCACCGAAACCAATAGATTATAGATAGATGTTCACACTTGACAGACATGAGGCAAGACAAAGACAACCCATTTATTAAAAAAAAAATTCCATTCAATTTGATACGACACTTCACAGCTTTGAGCTCACAGACTTGACTCACAATGTCAATCAAATGTAGTCTAGTGGTCAAGTATACTAACCTACTCACTATTTACTAACATAGTAAATGGATAGACTTAAGAGCTTGTAGTTGATTCTTAAAAATATTTATAAAAAAAATAAAATAAAATAAAAAAGACGAAGAATAAGAAGAAAAGAACTTGTAGTAGTTGTAGTCCACAAAGGCTGAAAGGCACAAACCACTAAGTGGTAAGAGCTTTCAACCTTTCATGGTTTCTTTTCTTTTCTTCTTTTTTTTCTTTTTTTTTTTTTTTGCTTAACACCTTTCACAATTTCAGTCTCTTAGAGAAGACTCTTGCGCCTCTACTTTTGTGAGAATGATATTATTAATGATGTAAACTTAAAATGATATACTTTTTAGTATTCTTTAAGATCTATTTCTTTTTGGAGATGTAGACCTATAATTACATGTATTTTGACAGTGAATTATTAACATTGAAGACTTTTTCCATCATGAAGTTATGATTATAAAGAATTTTTTTCATGCTCAAAATGTTAGAATTTTTTTTTATTTGTTTAATTGATTTTATTCATTCTTTCTAAATGGGTTGTCATTGATTTTATTCATTCTCTCTAAATAGGTTATCATTGATTTGTTTTTGTAGTTGAAAAAAAAAAAAAACTCATTTGAAAAATACAGGGTCAACCCGACCCACAACCCAATTGACCCGCAACCCGATTGACTCGTTTAAAAATGACCTGTTTTGACCCGCGACCCGATTGACCCGCAAACCCAATTGACCCAACCCGAACCCGACCCAACCCACCCTTTTTACCACGTCTACATCTACGTATTACCATGTTTTGAAGACTCTTGGAAGAATTATGAGTTACTCTTATGAGATCTAAGAAGTTCTATACATTCTAACTCTACAAGTATCTATCGAAACAAGATCTACAATCAAGTGCTAATGGAATCTAGTTACTACATAGATCAACAAGCCGTGATCTGAAACCTTTGAGTGAGATCTCAAAGTCATAAGCGTGGGTACTTGTGTGTTACAAATCCAAAAGAGAAGGAGTCTATGGATTCAGAGATTGCACGTGGTTGTGTTAGTAAATTACTATTGGATGTAGCAATAGACTTAGGGTTAAATCTAATTGTAAAACTTTGATTCTCTATTGTTGATTTGGTTTGCCTTTAGGATAGTTAGGTTAAATCATTTCCAAGTTTCTACCTTGAACTATTAGTTTCATTAGTTTTCTTGGGTTATCATATTATGGTATTCTTTATTTTTCACTGCTTGCATGATATAATTTATTATTATTTAACCTAGATTTGAATAAAAAATCTAAGTAACTATTTGGCTAATTCATTAGTTTAAACAAATCAGGTTTATAGGGGTTTAAATAAACAAACAGAAAGTATAGAAAAAATGTTAAAAATAAGTTAAATAGTATAATAAGACCCATGGATAGTATCAAAAAGTGCAATAGGACTCATGAATTGTAGCAAAAATAAGCTGAAAGTGAAGATAAGCTGAAAAATTATGCTCATCCCAAACTCACGCTAAATTGAACAACTCCATCATTATACTCCTTCCATCCATCCATCATTGTTTGAAAAATATCACCAACTTGCTTTAAACAACTTTACATTATTTTTTTAGTGTTAAAAATGTGAAAAGATGTTATTTAAAACAGTTGGCGGCATTTTTCAAATGACAATATACAAAATGACTAAATTAATATAATAGCTTGCATTGTCAAACTTAAAGTACAAAAATGACTAAATTTAAACTTGGTGGACAAACATGATAATTCACCAGATTTATAGGAGGTAAATTTTTTTTTTTCCTTAATTTTTATATTTCAAGAACTAGAGCTCGATTATTTTAAACTTAAATGTTAAAATTGTTGGGCAATTTTAGTTATCGAATGGGAAAAAAGAAAATGCTCGCGGATGCAAAAATTAACATGAATTGGAAAAACGACTTAAATCCACGGTTGAAAATCTTTGACAGCTAGATTTTTTTTTCTATTAAAGGGTTTATAAATTAGAGAAATACTAAAATAATCCTAAACAAACTCATGGTTACCTTGCTTTAATATCTCTAACACCTATTTTGCTTTAAATATCTCTAACACTTCACCCGTCTTTAAACATTTAAGACATATCGGGGTAGTGAATGGGTACTGTAAGGACCAAAAACGCATAAAATCAGCTTAGAGACTTCGCTGCTTGTTTATTCACTAAAGGTCCATATACAATACATTTGGTAGAGAGGGTTCAACAACAAAAAGTCCCCCTTCGTAGTTTCCTGATTCCTATTTATATCATTTGTTCCTTTCATCATGGCCTTACACCTCGCAATCTACTATGTTTTTCCTCCTGACACCTGTCTGTCGGTAATGGAGCAGAGTTCTAACTTTGCGTTCAGCACTGTTCAGGTCATATCTACATTAATGCAACGGATTGAGTTGGTATCTTCTAATTAATGCGGCCAGAATGGTTGTTGCCGGGCATTTAATGCAACCCTCTAAATTAGCCTGCCACCTTCGGATATTTGCAGCCCTTATGTCAGCAGCGCCCGTGCCACTTCATCTTCGGGTATCTCCAGGTAACTTCCCTTACTCCTTTACTTCATCTTGCTTAATGCATGTCGGCCTTCCTTTCCTCGGGTCTTCGGGTTTTTGGGTCCTCTGAACCTCACAACAGCCCCTTTAACACTTGAGTTATTAACGATCAATTAATAACCAAGTTTTAACTTCTCCCACACGCTTCTTACCTTCCCTTTGTTTTCACACGTACAGTCGTCTTTTCACTGCCCCATGTCCCGCGTCTGGCGCCTCGTATCCCACGATGGAGCATTTATGGAGTCTGGCGCTTCTTTTCCTGCGCACATTCTACGGCTGGATGGGTAATGTACGGCTTAGATCTCGCTCTCAATTATGAGCGGGATACCGCTCTTATTTCTTTTACCTCACCCTTATAAAAGCAAACCTTTTGGCTGGATGAAGTTCATTTTGGCATTCTGAAGGATTGAAAGAAGAGTGAGCTCCCGAGGACCATCTTTAAGCGATCTTCAGAGGCGTGTTCATTTTCCTTTCGTTTCTCTCTATTTGCTTGCTTTTCTCCTCTTGCCGCGGGGATTAATGGGTTGGTACGCTAAGCTAGTAAACACAGATGAGGCGAAAGCCACCTTTAAAAACCGATAAAGGATTCCCGATGACGTAGATATTACGTATTGTGAGGAAGAAGAGATTCCACTCATGTCTCGGCCACCTGAATCCGTTTTGATTCCGATGATTGCTTTTATCAAGGGGGGCATGGAAATTCCTATGGCTAGAGTAACTAGGGACTTTTTAATAAACTATAGGCTTACCCCCTCGCAATGTTCCCCAAATATCCTTAGAATTTTAGGATGTACAGACGCCCTTAACCAAAAAATGGGTACCAATCTAACCTGGCAGGATGTAAATTGGGTATATAACTGCCAAAAAGGGGACATGACTAAATACTATATGAAGTGTAGGATCCCCTCCGTTAGGTTGATTTCTTGTCTACCTGATTCAAGCAAAGGGATGGATGAAGATTACCTTGTCGTCTCGGGCAATTAGCATGACGGTTTACACTGCCCTACCCGAGAAGGGGTGCCAGGTAGGGTTCCCGAGGACTAACCTAGTACTTAGGATTGACCAAATTCCTTTTATGTTCTTTGTACTACTTAACGTATTTATTCTAACGATTTCATTCCTCATTACAGACGATTATCATACCGCTCCGAATTTGTCTGCTGTGAACCGTGCCGATTTAAACAGGATTCTTCGATCAGAGATATTTATACACCGGGACGGACAACTCCGAGCAGCCCACATCATCCTCGAATACATGCCATCCACCAAACGCTTCCAAAGCCCAAAGAACGTAATAAGAGCAAGGGATCTACGACTAGCTCAAATTGACGTTGTGGCCCCGGGATTCCTATTGCCCGCACCTCTGCCTGCAGGAACTCAAGACGCACAGCTTCCTGCCCCTCTTGCCGCCCAATTACTTTATCCTCATTTGGACCAAGCTACTAATCTTGTTGCCGAGGAAAGAGTTGCCACGCCCGAGCCAAATCCTCCTGAGGTGACCGAGAAGGATTTTGAAGTGTTCTACCGTCCAGACGCTCCTTCCAGCTCCAATCCATCAACCAGCGAAATGGGTTTTCAAGAGAAAGAGCCTGACTTGTTGGCCTTACTGCAGGCGCACGCAGGTGACTCTTCACCGGCAATTCCGGTCCCACCTCGTCCAGTTACTCCGGCTGTTACCCGCGCACCTTCCTTGGAGGTGGCGGACAAAAAACGAAAAAGAGGCCAAAGTAGCAAAAATGTGATAGAGATCGAAGAAGGGGAGAGTCTTGACCCTTCCGCTAAAGATACCAGGGCTGGGAAAGCCCTTTCCAAAAAAGCTACTCCTACTGGTTCGTCGAAGGACCCCAGTAATGAGTCTACAAAGAAGGCGTCAGCCTGGCGACCCAACTTCACCCTCAGCTCGGGTAGCCCTGTTTTGGATGATGCTAACTTGAGGGACCCGAAGAAGGGAAGCTCGAGCCTGGTGGCCGAGTGTTTAGAGAAGGCACTATGCCTTCCCGAAGACATGGCTGAGTTGCGGTCCTTCCGTAAGAGGGAAGTTTTCTTGTCCTTAAAACAGGACTTAGCCAAGGTATTTTCTCAGTCTTTGCACATTCCATTTATGAGTTTAACTCTTTATTATGACTAACTCTATTAATTCGAATATATCATAGGCGGTCCAGGCTTCATTTATGGCAGAGGAGTGGGTAGATCATTCATTGGACCTTGCCCGAAAAGCTGATCACAATGCCGAGGCGGCAGTGAAGGCACAAAAAGAAGCCGAGTTAAATTTAAAAGAGACCCTCACTCGCCTGTCCGAGGTAGAAAAAGCTCACAAGAATGCTGAGTCGGCCCTGAAAAGTTATGAGTCGCAAGCAAATCTTGCTCTTGAGGCCCAAAAACAGGCTCAAAGCAGGCTCGCCCTCACTGTTGTCGAGCTCAAACAAGTGCAAGGATTGCTGGCTACCAAGGAGCAGGAGCAGGCCGCTGCTGAGCAAGCGGCATACGATGCTGGGATGAAAAAAGCCTCTAACAGCTTAACTGCCCAACTTAGAGGGGTCGCTAGAGCGTTCTGCTCAGAGGTGTGGGGTCGTGCTTTGGACACTGCTGAGGTAGATGCTGACGCTATACTCCAAACTCCCGACAACATTTATTATCTCCCGGCACTGCGTTTAGCTCCTGCTCCCCCAACGCCGACAAGTGATCCTGCAATGCCCATCCCTGCTCCTGATCCTTCTGATGCACTAGCCACAAAAGACCCCTCTCCCACAGCTCAGCCCGTGGAAGAAGTAATTGAGGGTGATGTGGCTGAAGAGCCAAAAAAGAAGAAAAAAGATAAAGAATCAGAGAAAAGAAAAGACAAGCAGCCTGTTGCTTAGTCATTCTATTGTTATTGTCCTCCTCTTCTTTTTCTTTTTTTTTACGGATGTAAGGGGTTATATGATTGCTCCATTTTTGTAACGAATACTTTTTAAGAAATTAATATTAGCCTTTCTCTTTTTGTGTCATGCACAACTCTTATTACAATGCGCTGCCATCTAACTGTCACTTTGTACGCATCCAGATAAAAGATTACTTGAAAATTGTTCATGATACTTGTGATTTTAAGAAACACAAAAGGCTTAACCTGGGCACCATAATTTCACTACTTAACCTTTTTTGACGTTTGAAAGAGAAGGCATGAAATTCAATATGCTAATGAGCGACAAGGCTTAATGGTTTGCTTATGCTAATGCTTAGCTACTTGAAATCCCTTAGCCTTGATCTTGTTGGATTTATGATTCTTGAATTATGGTCCGAGGAACCAAAGAAGAACAAAAATCAGTTTTGCACTTATATTTTTGCAAGTGGTTAACTTCTCTTAGACTTGTGGCTCGAGGAGCCGAACAAGAACCAAGGTCAGTTTAACACTTGTGCTTTTGCAAGTGATTAATTTCTCTTAGACTTGTGGCCCGAGGAGCCGAACAAGAACTAAGGTCAGTTTAACACTTGTGTTTTGATTGATGCAGAATTGATACGAATGGAAACCACGCACACACATCTTTAGCACAAAAAGAGGTTCCTTTCTCAATAATAATAACGTCGTAAGTTATTTACATTCCAAGGGCGAGGAATCACCCTTCCATCCAGATCTTCTAAACGATAAGCCCCTATACCTGCTAATGAGGTAATCTTATACGGCCCCTCCCAATTAGGACCCAACTTTCCCCAAGCAGGATTTCTTGCTACCCCCACTACTTTTCTCAGTACCAAATCACCTGGTACCAAGGGCCTGGACCTAACTCCCTTGTCGTATGTCTGCTTGAGCTTCTGCTGATAGCTGCCCATCTTCACATTGGCTATTTCTCTCCTTTCTTCAATCGTATTCAAACAATCATACATCCTATCGTGATTGCTTGCTTCGTCATACTGGTCGGACTTCAGGGTAGGAAAGCCCGATTCTAATGGTATTATAGCTTCCATTCCATACGTCATTGAAAAGGGAGTCTCGCCTGTCGATCTTCGGGGTGTAGTGCGATAAGCCCATAATACATGAGGTAATTCTTCTACCCAGCCTCCTTTAGCGTCATCCAATCGTTTCTTTAAACCTGCCAAGATTACATTATTTGTTGCTTCGGCCTGACCATTTCCTTGAGGATAGGACGGTGTTGAATATCCATTTCTTATTCCCATTTCTGCGCAGTACCACCGGAAAGCCTTGCTATCAAATTGAAGCCCATTATCAGAAATCAAGGTATGAGGGACTCCGAAGGGAGTTATGATATTTTTCCAGATGAATTTCTTCGCATCCACATCCCTAATGTTGGCTAATGGCTCGGCCTCCACCCATTTCGTGAAGTAATCCGTGCCGACGATGAGCCATCTCTTATTACCTGTGGCCCGAGGAAAAGGTCCGACGATATCTAAACCCCACTTAGCGAAGGGCCATGGGCTGGACAACGGATTGATGTATGTTTGGCGCAAATCTTTGACATTGATCACATTTCTTGGCATAATCTTGAGAGGTTCTCTGCATGCTTGGCCACCAATACCCTTGGGTCATGGCTCTATGAGCTAATGATCTTCCTCCAGTATGGCTCCCACATACACCTTCATGCAATTCTTCCAGCAAAGGTTCCACGGCTTCAGGATGTACACAAAGCAAGTACGGCCCTGCATAGGAATGCCTATAAAGTTTTTGCTCATCTGATAGCCAGTAACGGGGAGCGCTTCTTCGTACCTTCTCAGCCATTGTGCCATCTTCAGGTAGTATTCCGTGCTGCAAGAAAGCTATAATTGGGTCCATCCAGCTTGGGCCTACATGAATGCTGTGAACCCGTACTGCCAAGACGCTGGTCAAGCCAGAGGTCAGTAAATCCTCCACCATGACCATACGCGGTAACCTCGAACCATTGAAGTGGCTAACATTGCTAATGAATCAGCATGAGCATTATGTCCCCTTGGGACTTGTTGTACCTTGAAACTTTCAAACAAACCCAACACCCCTTGGACTCGTTTGAGATAGCTTTTCATTCGTTCATCTTTTGCCTCAAATTCTCCATTAACTTGCCCTACCACTAATCGGGAATCACAATACAACCTCACTACCTTTCCTCCCAAGTGTTTAACCATTTGGGCGCCCACCAAGAGAGCCTCGTACTCGGCCTCATTATTAGTGGCTGAGAATCCCAACCTCAATGAATTCTCAATGACTAGCTTTTCGGGAGATATTAGCACGACTCCAACCCCGGTTCCTTTTCGATTTGATGCCCCATCCGTGTAGACTTCCCAAGGATTGACGTGTTCCACCCCAATGGACATTACTGTCATCATGGTATCTTCGTGGTTAATCTGACCTTCCGTGAACTCGGCCACGAAGTCGGCAAGGATTTGCCCTTTGATAGCTGTCCGAGGCATATACTTGATATCATAAGCTCCCAGTTTGATTCCCCACTTTGCTACACGACCCGTGTAATCTGACTTTCTCATGATAGTTTGCAGAGGCAATTGAGTGAGTATTACTACGGTGTGTGCTTGGAAGTAATGGGGCAATTTCCTTGTTGCATGCACCACGGCTAGAAGCGCTTTTTCCAAAAGTAGATACCACTGTTCTACTTCCTGTAAAGACTTGCTGATATAATATATTGGTTTCTGGACCCCATCATCATTCCGTATTAAGACAAGACTTACGGAGTGATTTGTGACGGCTAGGTAAGCATATAACACTTCTTCCTTCTCAGGTCTTGATAATATCGGCGGTCTAGATAAGTATTGCTTTAAGTCCTCAAAAGCCAAGTTGCATTCATTAGTCCACCGAAAATCTTTCCACTTGTGCAAAAGGCGGTAAAATGGGCGGCACCTGTCTGCGGACCGAGATATGAACCTGTTCAAGGCTGCAATCATACCAGCTAACTTCTGCACTTCTTTCGGATTCTGAGGGGGATGTAAGCCTAAGACAGCCTTAATTTGATCGGGATTAACTTCAATTCCCCGATGAGTAATCATGTACCCTAAAAACTTTCCCGAGCCCACTCCAAAGGAACACTTTGATGCATTCAAGCGTAACTTATATTTTCTTAACACCGAGAAGGTCTCCTGCAAATCTGTCAAATGGTCTTCTGTCCTCTTACTTTTAATTACCATGTCATCGATATAAGCTTCCATATTACGCCCCAACTGCGCATCAAACATTCTGGTCACCATTCGTTGATAAGTGGATCCTGCATTCTTTAGACCAAAGGACATCACTCGGTAATGGTAGTTACCATTAGGGGCACGAAAAGCCGTCTTCTCCTGATCATTCAATGACAAAGGGATCTGGTGATACCCTTGGAATGCATCCAAGAAGCTCATTCGGGGGTGCCCCACAGTTGCATCCACCAATTGATCAATTTTGGGTATAGGGAAGGGATCCTTGGGACATGCCTTATTCAGATCTGTAAAGTCAATACAAACTCTCCATTTCCCATTCTTCTTTTTTACCACGACAGTATTGGCCAGCCATTCAGGATAGAAGATCTCCTTGATCGCACCAGCTTGCTTTAGCTTACTAACCTCCTCTCTAACTGCCTCTGCGTGTTCTTGAGATGCTCGCCAAGGAGGCTGCTGTCTAGGCGTCGCATGGGGGTTAATATTCAAATGGTGGCAGATAACTTCCGGATTAATTCCTGGTACGTCATAAGTCGTCCATGCAAAAACATCAATATTATCCCGCAAGAATTGAACCAACTCTTCTCTTTCCTGTATCGGCAGCTTGGATCCGACTTGAAAATATTTCTCTTTATCTACCCCAATAATTACCTTGGCTAGCTGCTCGGCAGAGCCTTCATCCTCATCTAGGCCGACTTCCCGAGCAGCCTCCTTTAATTGCTATGATGTCTCAAGAACTTCCCCTTCCAATGATCCTCGGCCTGTTCGAATAGTGGTAGACGTTAGACATTGCCTGGCTACCATTTGACTGCCATGTAATACTCCCACGTTTCCTCATATAGGGTACTTCACCATTACATGTAAAGTAGATGAAACTGCCTCCATTGCATGCAGCCATGGCCTAGCCAAAATGGCCGTGTACGGAGAGTATACCATAACAACTATGAAGTTTACCTGTACTTCGGAACCCTCCACCTGCACAGGCAACCTAATCATTCCCCGTGTGATCACTTGGTTTCCATCAAAACCGACCAACGGATGGTCATATTTTTCCAAATCCTCTTCTTTCAACTTTAATCCATTGAATAGGTCTGGATACATAATCTCGGCACCACTTCCATCATCCACCAAGACCCGTTTCACATCATATCCCCCGATACGAACTGTAACGACCAAGGCATCATCGTGGGGTTGAAACGTGCCTTCTTTATCCTTATCAGAAAATCCCAATATGGGCGTCGCCAAGGACCTCATTCTTTTGTTTGCTTGATGATTCTCTTCTACGCCCTCACTCCCACACTTGTTTTGAACAGTCATGACCCGAGAAGGTTTCCCAAATTCTCCCCTCGGCTGGGTCAAGATGACGTTAATAGTGCCTAGAGATGGTTGAGGGGCATGACCCCAATATTTTCGAGTGTCTAGTTGTTCCTTTTTCCCATCTGGCTTTGCCAGTAGGTGATTGATCTTCCCGGCCTTAATCAATTGATTCAAATGATCGCGCAGTGTCCGGCACTCCTCCGTGGTGTGTCCTTTATCCTGATGATAATGGCAGTGGAGATTCTGATTTCTCATAGCTGCATCGCCACTCATTTTGTTGGGTGGTCGAAAGTATGGCTCGTGCCGAATCTTCTCCAATATATGATGCACGGGTTCCTTGAATAAGGAGTTAACTAAATTCATTTCGGCAGTCATCGAGTGGCTTGAAAAGTTTCGTTTAGGCCGACTATCTTGAAACCCCCCTCCCCGAGGATCTTTCCTCTCCAGATACACTTTCATCTTTCCTTTACTTTGCAACAAGTCCTCTTCTACCCGTTTATACTTGTCTATCCGGTCCATGAGTTGACGCATATCTACCGCGGCCTTCATCGTCAAAGACTTCCTTAACCCATGCTTCGTGGGAAGGCCCACTTTGAAAGTTCTCACAGCTACGCTCTCCACATCTCCGTCAACTTCATTATACATTTCCTAGTACCGATCAGAATAGGTCTTGAGTGTTTCACCTTCCCTCATAGTCATGGACAATAGAGCATCCAAGGGTTTAGGAATCCTCGTACAAGTTATGAACCTAGCTCCAAATGCCTTAGTCAACTCTTCAAAAGACTTCAGAGAACCTTCAGCCAGAGCATCAAACCACCTCATGGCCACCGGCCCCAAACTAGAGGGAAAAACTCTGCACATCAACGCCTCATTGTGTGAGTAAACGGCCATCTTTTGACTAAAATGACTAACGTGTTCCACTAAATCAGTCCGCTCGTTGTACATGGTAAAAATGGGCTGAGAAAACCTACGAGGCAGTTTCGCCCTATTAATCCCAATCACGAAAGGGGATTTGGCAATTTGCCTTAGGGCTTTACCCATTGAATCGCTTCCATCATGAGATATCCCACCGGTAGTTGGCCTCGCTACCTCCCTCTCCTTCTTTGCCCTAACACCTGAAGATACGCTGACACGGGTTGCACTCCGAGTAGGCTTAGACACTGGGGGCTCATTTCCTCCAAGGTTCGCTTCCGAACTATCACTGGAATCACAAGCATAACTCTTACGTCTCTGTTTTCTACTATCCACACGCTTGCGCAAGTAAGCTATTTCAGATTGCATTTGGTGCAACACCTCATCGCGAGATATGTGCCCCTCAGTCGGTGATCGCTGTTCAGCCCCCCGTCTACTGTCGTGTGCTTCCGCCACCGCTGAGATATGTCCCTTCCCTTTTCCTTGCTGGAAACCTGCAGTTACATCCCTGCTTTGGGAATTCACTGATTCCTCCCCTTCTAGATACACCCCCGCCATATACTTCTAGATGGAATATGTTACGTTGTTGTTGTTCCCACAGACGGCGCCAATTGTAAGGACTAAAAACGCATAAAATCAGCTTAGAGACTTCGCTGTTTGTTTATTTACTAAAGGTCCATATACAATACATTTGGTAGAGAGGGTTCAACAACAAAAAGTCCCCCTTCGTAGTTTCCTGATTCCTATTTATATCATTTGTTTCTTTCATCATGGCCTTACACCTCGCAATCTACTATGTTTTTCCTCCTGACACCTATCTGTCGGTAATGGAGCAGAGTTCTAACTTTGCGTTCAGCACTGTTTAGGTCATATCTACATTAATGCAACGGATTGAGTTGGTATCTTCTAATTAATGCGGCCAGAATGGTTGTTGCCAGGCATTTAATGCAACCCTCTAAATTAGCCTGCCACCTTCAGATATTTGCAGCCCTTATGTCAGCAACGCCCGTGCCACTTCATCTTCAGGTATCTCCAGGTAACTTCCCTTACTCCTTTACTTCATCTTGCTTAATGCATGTCGGCCTTCCTTTTCTCGGGTCTTCGGGTTCTTGGGTCCTCTGAACCTCACAGGTACAATTGACAATGATGGTTGATGTCGGTAAAAACAATCATTAGAGCATTCTTATTAAATATGTTTAAAAATTTAGTATTTATCCACTCAAAGCCTATATTTATAACATATAACACACCACCTTATAATATAATTTATATTAAAATTTTTAATTTTTTTAGAATTTCATTTAAATATTGTTTCTTTATTACTTTTCACTAATTTTTTATTTTTCCTCTCTAAAAGTAATATAAAAGTGGACCTCACGAAATAAAAAAGTAATATAAATTTTTACAATTAGTGAACGGTGCCGTTTCAAATATGAAATGACACTATTCATCAATTTCAAAAATTTTACAATAGGAAAGGTTTGATGGAGTAGGCTTAAACCTTTTAAATGCTAAAAAAATAAAATTTTTAGCATTTGATAGATTTGATAAGAATGCTCTTACATGTTGTTTGCAAGGGTACAGCGTGTATACTTTAACAATTACCACTGGACACATTAGATTGCGAACATGCATCCACTATCCGTATTCCAATGTATCACTGGACACAAGTCACTCCTGTTTGCAAGAAGCTTAGGTGTAATTAAGGTCACATGATGAAGCGAACTTCTACAGTGAGCCTACGTGGATCTACACGAGGCTAACGAGCCAGCTGATGTGGCACCTATATATGCTGCTGTGATACTAAGAATGAAATAAACCTTTGGTTTACACGGTAGGATCTTGTATCACTGACATGATACTTAAGACTAACGTACAGCTAGCATGAGAAAGTTGCTTTGAGATGTAAGATCTTGTCATTCTTGAGTCCACACGCAAACACGTTTGGCTGCAATGCTAAGGCCGACATGACAGCAACCAAATGACAATGCAATTTCTCTATTTTATTCAATGGTGGCTACGCGGAACCTTGATGTTTATGGTGCAGTGATGGAAAAGGGTTAATGCATCTATATATAACCGCCCTCTAACATAGCGGTGTACTTTACAAGTACGTAGGACTCATCCTTGTATAGAGCGTGATTATATGAATGAATGCACGTAGACCTCCTCGTGATTAATCCCAATTTGCCACCATCGATCGGGTACGTGAGCCATAATTAATGAGATTGTGAAATTTATATTCAAAAGTAAACGACCCAGACCAATAAAAGTATGGCAAGGCACACGGAATGACGGTCCATCTTGCCAAATCCTTTGAATGAAATTATCTATTATAGGACACAACCAATAATTGGAGACGCGCCTGAACCTCATCCAATCTTAAATCGTCTAAGCCCAGATCACAAAGAATTTAGACCAAAATGTCCTCACCGAAATTAGCAAGACTTTCCATGACATATAACAAAAAGATGAACTGGCTAAAGGATCACCAAGTGCAATTTCTTTCCAGTTACAGTGGGGTGGAAGTGGAAGGACTGAATCCTAGATGTTACCGGTAAATACACTAAAAAGTGTCAGTTGAGTTACAAAGCTCTTACCAACTCATATACTATGTTAAAATTTGTCGTGTGATTGAAAGATAGAAAATAAGAAGTGTGTTTACTTTGAAGCCTACATCTCCCTCCCTTATTATTTACCCATCTAAAAACCAATTTTAAAAAAATAACCCTTTTGTTAGCTATCTAAAACCTGAGACTAATAATCCATGATTAGTTTGTACCCTGTTTCTTTTTCAAGCACTTGAGCCAATCCTATCAACGACGACAACAAAAAAATAAAATAAAATAAAATAAAGAAAAGTAAAAGGGCCTACAACAAGTTTGGACCTCTGTGGCGTTAAATCTTTAACATTGAATAAAATAAGATTTAATTAAAATATAGTGCTATTAGCAGTAATTCATACATATCCTTCCGATGAAGCATTTGTCTTTTTCTTTGAAAGTCGTCACCAAATCGTGCACCCATGTCTAAGAAAAGAAAAAATAATAATTGAAGATTATAAAAAGAAAAGAATGAAAAACGTGTTGATGTAGGCCATCGAAGTGGTGCTTTGGATTCTGAATTATTAGGTCTGAATTTATAGATAACATCTTTCATGAGGACTTCTGGCCAAAAGTTACAAGACATTGAAACCAAATTGAATCCCGTTACGAAAATGTTAAGAAAATGCTAGTTAAGAAAATTTTATAATTTTATAGTTAAGAATGCTAATGTAAACATTGAATCATTCCGAATTTTTTTTTTTAGCTAATGTTAAGAAAATGCTAGTTAAACCGTCACTGTGTCAGGAATAAAACCAAAAATTGTAATTAGAACAAAAATAAAAAGTGAAATTGCAAAACCTATCCTTTGAATTTCACTAAAATTCATTTTAATACACTAACTTTACATTTCTTCAATTCAATCCTCTATATTTCAAAAGTGTTCAATTATAGCCTCCATTAGTACTCTTCCATTAAAGTGGTCTGTTAAACCCCCTTAAAAGTCGCCATTTTGGTCTTCCTAACTTATCTAATTAATACATTTATTAATTATTTAAAAATTATAAAAATCATTAATAAAAAAATTAACAGATAACTTAAGTTTAAAAAAAAAAAAAAAAGAACTCAAAGGGATAGCACACCATGCACAAGCACAGGAGCAAGAAGTATCTCTCTCTCTCTCTCTCTTTATTAATTAAAAAAGTTGGAAAGACCAAAACAGTGCCAAGGTAAACGGACCACCCCTTAAGAGGACTAAAGGTCGCTTTAATTAAGAAGTTTTGAAACTTAGAGAATTGAATATAACAACAATAAAATTAGAGGTTTGAAATAAATTCTAATGAAACTTAGATGATGGGTTTTACATTTTAGTCCAAAATATATATTCATCATCAAGTATGTAAACTAAAACCCCAATCCAAAAGAAATTTTTTTTTTTTTTTTTTTTGGGGAATAAGTGAGGAAAATGAAGCATCTTCTTATAGCTACCAAATAACAATCTTTTTTCATCATTCAATTCTATTTCAATATTGTTGGAATATTAATATGCAAATTGTATGGTTAGTTAAATGTTGAAATCCAACAAGGGATATTAATAACTAGGGACATAGTCAGGAATTTAAACTTGAGGTTTGTTGTAATTTTTTTTTTTAGAATATCCACAACAAAAATTGTAGTATTAATACAATATTCATAATTCAAAAATCTACTGAATACAGAATTATCAACTTCTATATATTATTATATTCTCAACAATTATTTAGTTCACTATAGATATATACAAAAAATTTCACTATTATTTTAAAACTATCAACCCATCATTATTAGTAATATTAAAAATTTCCTATATTTCAATTTTTTTAATGAAGTATTTAGCACCTAATTTCAAAAAAAAAATCAGATTAAAAAAAATGATGACATAGAGAGATAAAATATATTATAATATAGCAATACAAAAATTGTCATGCCATCTATCCTCATGCTTTACTTGTTCATTGAATTAGACACATATTTTATTCATAAGTCATAAATTTAATATGATTGAGTTAATTTATTCTTTCGAAAATGATATGAGTTATAACTTATGTGTATAACTTTAATCATATAAGATGTCTTTTCGTAAGTAAATAAATAGTAAGACGAACTCCATAATCTCCAATACAAATTGTTTCTAACTCTATTCATACCAATATCTTTTTTCAAAACCTTTGAACTAACTATTTTGATATAATAGAGTATTAATATTGGATCATTCCTTGTCACACATTCCTTTGTAAATAATTTTATTTTTATGAATATACTTAACTTTTGTGACAAATTACACTTTGAGATAGAAATTATTGTGAAACCTTTCCCAAAACCAACTCTTAGGCATCAAGTCAACTAAAATAAAATTTCTTGTACTTCTAAAATGTCATAATTATTTAACAATGCCTAGTTTAAAGAAAATTATTTCAAAAACAGATCAATTTATTGATTGAATCATTCATATTTCAAAATCAAATGTGTAAAATGAGTTTTGTTAGGGTAATATTTTCTATATAATTGGCTGATCTTTTGACAAAATGCACTTTACTTGTAATTAGGTAGATCTAAGTTGGGCTAAATGTATCAAAAAGTATGTTTTTCAAACATATCAAGTTGTATCATTAAAGACATAAAGTTTGATCCAAGAAACAAGTAAAGAGAAAGCTATTTCATTAAAGCTTGACACTAGCTCAACACTAGTTGCTATCAAAGGTTAATGAAGAAGCTCGATACAAGTTTGATCTATCGAGAATTATATTAAATATTTCAGATTTTTGAGATCTAAATTTCGGCTCATGATGACTTGAATGATTAGGGTTTCTCATTCTACAATCCTAGAACTCATATACTCTGTGTAAAGCTACTGCGTTTGTACGCCTTAGGGTTTTGTAACCAAATACTTCTGAATCTTCATCGTTTATGAAATGAAGAACTTTGCAGTAAACAACAATCAATCAAGTTACTAGAGTTAATCATGTACTAAGATCCATGCAAATGAGCTAGTCACAGATTGACGATTTGTGCAAAGCAAAAAAATCTGCTATAAGATCAAGTTCAATTAGGTATTAAAGCAAATGTTCAACTATAAGCTAGTATTTTGGGATAGTGTAGACGACTAAATTTCTTAGTTCGAAATAAATCAAACAAGTAAAATAGTTTCACAAATACGAATTTGTATTGATAAATGTGTGGTACAATTCTCTGTAATTACAAAAGAGTGATCCTCTGATTCGATCTCCTTGAAAGATTTATTGATTGTAATTGTGGTAATGTGATTTTGATTTGAACATAAGATATTCTTCAATTTAGCTGAGGAATGGATCGAAGATCTTTGAAATGGAATTACAATGAATCTCTGGCTATGAGCTTTTTAGAAATTCTTTGTTCTTCGTGTTCTTCGTGTGTTCTTCGTGTGTTCTTTGTGTTTGAAGGTTTGTGGTGGAAATTTTTCGGTGCTTTAGAGGCTTGAATCCGTAGAGCTTCACCGATTTGTGGTTTGTTGAGGTTTTTGGAGGCTTTTGAGCTTGATTCCAGTGAACTTTGAGATTTGAACGAGTAGTTTGGATGATTTTGCTTCGAATGTTGTTTGTATTCGAGGTTGAAGTTCTTGAAATTCTTGAAGGCTTTGGAGTTTGATTCCAGCAGAGCTTCTGGGTTTCTGAACTCAAGATATCTTCTTCCTTCCCTCTGTTCTTGTGTTTTTGTGTGTGTCCTCCTAAATGTCTTAGGAAGGCTTCTATTTATAGGAGTTTAGGGGTAGGTGAGCGACACGTGGCGGAGTTTGATTGGTGACACTTGTCATAGCTTGATTGGTCCGCTTATGTCATCCCTTACATGTGCTGGATTGCTTGTGTCATCGCTTACACGTGCAGGGCTGCTTGTGTCATCGCTTACACATGCTGATGCAGTTTCATGGCTTTATTTCAATGACACTTGGCAAATTTCTATTGGAATCCGAATAGTGATGGAAAAACCTAGCAGCAATACGTGGCACCTTGTAATTGGTTGTATTTTGTGGACTTGGTAGTATGATGTGTCAGCTTGTGATAGGTCGGGAATTTTCCCTCTCTACAGATAGGTCAGGATAGTGGTAAGATTCCTCATACTTGTAACCGTTTGATTAATAATTAGTGGATTCTTGGAAGTGATGACCTCAAATTCACCCGATGGGATTTTTGTCTTGCGAAAGGTTTTTCCATTTGTCAACAAATCACCATGTTAATTTATTTTCTGCTACATTTAGTTTATTTGATGATTTTTTGGTGCTTCCACAATTTGCATGTAATTTGGCCTAATTAATCAATTTGGATAATTGAATTAATTAACCAGGGCCAATCTATTTTAACCCAACAAGTTTTTTTATGCCTAGCTCTTAATATTTCTCTTCCTTATTTATAATATGTTTTTAAACACATTCTTTACCTTTTTTTTATTTTATAAAACCTTTGAGTTTGAGTAGCTTCTTCCATATGTCACTTCCATGATTTTTATAGCTTCGTGCATGTTATATGATGAATTGTACATTATATTTACAAGCCAATAATATATATATCCATTTCAAGTACATGCTTCATTTAATATGATCCTATGAAATAAAAATAAAAAAACAAGGAGTAAGCATTTTTCAATAAATAAATTAATAAAAAGGAGGAAAAAAGAGAGAACTAAGGCATCTAGAAAATGACTTATAACCATTATATGATGTCTGTGAAGTGTGATGCATGAAATATATGCTAAATTTGGTGTTTGTTAATTATGGATTACAACTCATGTGTTAGTATAAATGCCAAAGTGAACTCTTACAATTTTTGATGTTTTAATTTTTTATTGTAAGTTAATTATAAAGTTTATAATAACTCTTTTATTAGCTCAAAACCCTAACGAATGGACATTAGTATCAAAAGAGAACACTTAACTTATAATAGATCTTGTTTCTCAAAAAAGAAAAAAACTTATAATAAATCTTTTCCTTTCAAAACTCACCATTTTAAATAGCTCTCTAAATAAATAATATATATTTAGGGAAATGTCATACCATCAAGCCTCATGTTCTACTTGATCATTGAATTAATAAATATATTTTAATTCATAGGTCATACATTTAACATAATAGAGTTAATTTATGCTTTTGACTCCAAATTAAATGTCTTGTCATAATTTTCAAGAATTCATTTTATTTTTGTTGAGTTGTTTCTTTGTAAATGACATTCTATGAGAGTAACTTCCATACTAACTTGGATCATATTTTTTTTTTTAAATAGTAGAATGATTTGAATTCCATATGCTCTAATTTGAATTTTGTTTTACTCTGTTCATACCAATATCATTTTTAAAAACGTTTAAACTAGATACTTTGACATAATAGACTATTACTAATGGATCATTGTTTCATGTTCATTTGTAACTAATTGCTCTACTATTAGTGTGCTTGACTTTTGTGACAAATTATATGTTGATCTAGAAATTCTTATGAAACCTTGTGAACCTGGCTAAAAGCCTTTTCTTAAACTTCATTTTAACTAAAATACATTGCTCATACTTCCAAAATCATAATTATTAATAATGCTTATTTAAAGAAAAATATTTTAAAAATAAATCTGTAGGGGCATTGGGCCCAGTAATTCACCAAGGATGGCCCAACGAAGTCTTTTGGGCTAGAAACCCAAATCCGAAGACATCAAAAAGATCTTGGAGTATCTGAATGTATCTCATAAAGAAATACCAAGTAAAAATATGATAAACAAATGACCAATTACGTCCGAGGAGAAGATGTGTCCTCGGATTGTTAAGCCGAGGATATAGGGAGAGAGGTTTAGTGTCCCCGAGTTATGTTATAAAGAATCCTACGACTACGGGAATACACAGTACACGTGGAGGACAATGGAAAGAGCGATGAAATATCTAAGGTAAAGCTGCTACCACCGCCCATACATTAAAAGCCCTGTAAATTGATACGCTGACTGCATAGATGGAAGGATGGGACCTGAGTATGGAGTTTGGAACTTGGTCCCTAACCCCAGCGAGCTTTAGGGAAGAATTGATGGGACAAGTATCCGAAATCAGGATTGCAACCATGAGGTGGAAGATGATAAAGAGAAGAAAAGAAGTATAAATAAAGGGGAAGACATACGAAGAAGAGAGAGGCTTTTTCAGTAAGAAAAAGGGCCAATAGTATATGATAATCAAGAATTGTATCCAAACTTTAGGAAATACTATTATAAACTATCATCGGGTTTTGTCCGAGGAGGAATTTTCAGTCTTACTCTTGCAAACAACTCTTTATTTTGTGCCATTGGGCCCAAAGCCCGTTCTTTTCCTCATTATCTAAACCATCCTTGAAATCTAGATTACAAACCCATCCTCTACAAATTTATTATAAAAAAAAGGTATTTCAAAGCCCATTTCCTTCCAGTCATAGTTTTGGAATTTGAATTGTGTCCTTACAAAATCATTTTATTGATTAAATTATCCATATTTTAAATGTGTGAAATCATTCAATTGTATATAAGGTGTAAATGCTTACGCTTAAGTGAGTGAAAATAAATGCCTACAAATTTTATAAGAAAACTTGTGGCGACAATGATGGAGTTGGTTTTCCTTATCCTCATTGAAGTCCATGCCAATCACCTGAGCTTCACCTCTTCCATCCTTTTTCATTTTTAATCTCATTTCCTCATTTCTCTAAACTTGATGAAATTCAAAAAAACAGATCATGATTGCTTCAAAAAAAAATTTGAACTGTGTGAAATAGAATTTGAAGTAGTTGAGCTTGGAAAATGCCTTATGCGTTCTTACGTAGACTGCATAAATGAGGCTGGAATCCCATGGGATATTGGCATAACAAAATGTGTAGGTTCCTGTACTGAAAAAATTCCTTGTACCATTCTACATACATATTGTGTGTATAAGTGTTTCAAGCAGCATATTAAGAATCTTTAGAGCATCCACATCAGTGGATGTAAAAGTTTCTAAAATAAACATAACTACCAATTTTACACATTTTGAGCAAAAAATCACCCACATCAGTGGGTTTAAAAATGTTTAAAATTTTGTAAACCCATCCCCAAGCTACAGTAACCGTGTAAATTAACACGGTTACTGTAGCCCATTTATACCATTATTTTATCATTTCCATTTGCTCCTTTTTTTTTCTCTCTCCTTTCCGTTCTCAACCAACCCAACTAAAACTCAACTCCTCATCCTCT
This sequence comes from Castanea sativa, assembly GCF_040712315.1. NCBI lineage: Eukaryota > Viridiplantae > Streptophyta > Magnoliopsida > Fagales > Fagaceae > Castanea > Castanea sativa. The sequence continues at coordinate 21,360,935 of NC_134015.1, read as the reverse complement.
TCTTTTTCCTCAGATGCCCACAAACACACCCACACACAAACACATCCACACAGAAAATCAACACAGACACTTGCTCAAAATAAAAAACACATAGATACACAAATACAAATCGGCGCTTGATCGGAGCGGTCGGAGCTTGGATCGGAGTGGATCGGAACTTGGATCGGTGCTCGGAGTGACTGGATCGGAGCGTATCGGAGTGGATCGGTGCTCGGAGCGACTGGATCGGAGATCGAATCGTGCTCGGAGCGACTGGATCGGAGCTCGGATCGTGCTCGAAGCGACTGGATCGGAGCTCGGATCGTGCTCGGAGCACTGGATCGGAGCTCGGATCGTGCTCGAAGCGACTGGATCGGAGCTCGGATCGTGCTTGAAGCGGGTAGAAAGAGAGAGAAAGAGTTGATCTGAAACGGGATGGTAGAGAGAGAGAGATGATCTGAAACGGGTAGAGAGAGAGAGATGATCTGAAACGAGTAGAAAGAGAGAGAAAAAAAAATCTGAAATGAGAAAGGAGAGAAAGAGAGAGCGAGAGAGAAAAGAATGAGAAATGAGAAAGAAGGGAGAGAAAAAAAATCAAAAATGAGAAGAGAGAGAGAGAGAAGAGAGAGAGAGAGAGAGAGAGCGCGCGTGTTTTGTTAAGGTGGTTAGGAAAAATAATAAAAAATTGTGAGAGTATTGATTATTTAATTAAAAGATGGGTAAAATAGAGGAACTGATGTGAAGATTTTGTAAAAGTAATAGTGTAAAAAAGAAAAAGTAGATTTTTTGTGTAAAATAGAAGAAATTTTTAAAAGAGCTGATGTGATTGCTCTTAAGACGCTATTTATACAAAGAATGGAAGGGCTACCTCAAACTTTGATTTGGCTCTCTCTCTCTCTCTCTCTCTCTCTCTCTCTCTCTCTCTCTCTCTCTCTCTCTCATAAGAATGTAATCATACAAGGACAATATATTTGCAAGTAATCAAGGTGTCCTGGTGTCGTACATGACCCTTTGGCTAGAATACATGATTTCTAAACTTTATCTCAATACATTTCAAATTTGAAAAGTTTGAAATTAAATTATGCTTTAAACCCTTGAAACTCTATTTAATGTATTAAATTTAATATTATTTCAAGTTTGAAGAAAATCATTTAAATATTGCTTAGATATTAGTTTTCAAAATACTATTTTACATGAATTGTATTGAATCATTATAATGATGTAGAGACAGTATCTCATGTACTTAGAGCATATGAAAATTTTTCAATGATGTATCCAAAACCTATAATATTTTAGTTACTTTTTTTTTTTTTTCCTTCTAGTTGTTGTTAGGAATTGAGCATGTATGATTTTTTATAGGTAAAAATGTGATATTTATAATATCGATACATAATAATTTTTTTAATCAATTTTCTTATATATTTCAAAAAAAAATACTTTTTTTATTACTATACTAGTTGCAAGTACGCAATAATATATAGGTTATATATGGATGATTCTTTGTGAATTGTAATCCATCCTTACTTGGCGAACATCATTTTTTTTTTAATATGATTTTATGTGCGATTTAAAATTTAATATTCATAGAATTTTATAATTTTATAATTATTTAATTAGTAATTTCAAAACCGAAAGAGATGCAATTTATTGTGTTACCAGCGGTAAAAATTGATTAGCTTTTTTTTTCTTTTTTAGTTTTTCATGAATGTATAGCTATGATAGGATTTTTGTCACACCTATGGACCAACCAAGTTGGTATTCGAAATATTGTAATTTACCTTATGGGATATTAGTCTATTTAATATTGAATTAGATACCCTTTAAGTTTGTTTGTGATTTTAATTTGCTCATTATGCCACAATATTTTTGAATTTGATCTTTTAATTTTTGTTTATATTATTAAAATGTAGTCCAATTTTTGTCAAAAAACTTTCTAGGTGGTGTCAAAAAAATTTGTAGACCACTTCTTGCATGCATTGTCATGAGAAGCTTAGATCATTCATATTTGCTTGGTAGTTTCTCAAGGCTGCATTAAATGATCTTATTCTTTCTAGAGTAACTATATTAAAGCCTTACTCTTCAATATTGTGTTATATAGATAGCACATGTTTTAGTCCACCATTAATTTCTCCCTCGTAGTCTCTTTAACCCATCACTTTGTTTTTCATTCTCTTTCTTATATAAATGATTATGTCTAAGTTCATTTTCTTAGAGCTTTTCTTCTTTAAATTTTGAGTAAGGGGAAGAAGAAATGTTTATTAATTTCCTAAAATATAGATGATGTGTATTCAATTTTCTTTTGTTTTCTAAATCATATATATGACATGTGTGAACTAATGACATGTGCAAATCAATATATACTTATTTTTTACATGAGCTTCTCAATTATGTAGGTACCATAATCAAAGAGTAATTTCAAAATACCGTTGATTTTTATACTTATGAGAAACTATTTCTTATTTTATTTTTCCAGTCATGATATTAAATGAAATTATAGAAATTATATACTTTTTTTTAATTCGAGTAGGGGAAATTTTTTAGTTAATTCATCTTTTAAAGGAAAATGGGTTCTGGTTACTAATATGAAGTAATGAGACGGTGAACTAATTTTGAACATTTTAGATATTTAGTAAATAAAAATATTTGTATATTATTTTTAGATTATTTTCCCGAAGGTTTGTGTAGTCTTGAAGAAAAAGTTTCCCCATAATTACAAAAAAATTGTGAACATATTTGTTGAAAACAATCAGGATCGGCAAGCCTCTTGATGATTTTCTCTTAATGGTTTGTATGATGCACCATAATAATAATAATATCACAAAAGCACTTTTGTTTGCAACAAACATAATATAAGATTTATATTATTATTATTATTAATAATCACTTAACCTGAATATATAATTTATATACTAAAGAACCTTGTGTCAAGATTTAGTTTATTCCTTTTACAAGTACATAGGCCTATGACAACTTTTTACCTCTTTGGCCTCAATTATTTCTAACATTAAATATAAGGACAAAGTTTAGCTACAAAATTGGTTGTAACCTAATAAAGGCTACAATCTTACGCAATATTTTTTTATTGAAGGTGAATTTTGATAAATCCACCATTAGATTTGAGAGTTCGTTTAAACCCCTTAAACCAGATTGTTTAACCTAATTAATTAGTCAAGTGATTACTTAAATTAATTTTGAGATCTAGGTTAAAACAAATAAATCATATCATGCAAAGTTACAAAAAGTAAATAACACCACGATATGATTACCCAGGAAAACCAATGAAACTAACCCATTTCAAGGTAAAAACTTGAGGAAAATTTGACCTAGCTATTCTCAAGGTAAACCAAATCTACTAGAAGAGAATTGAAGTTTTTACAAAAGAATTAACCCTAAATCTAATGCTACTGTGGGGAGTAAAAGGGCACAAATGGGCATGTGGGCATTTGGGCTATAACATGGAGGGCCGACCTGCTCTAGGGTTAAACTCTATGAGTCGGCCCATACGCCGAGGCTCTGAGGATACAGCCGAGGACTAGATTCTCCTCGGAAAAGCCCTAGAGAGTTCAAAGTTTCATTATGTAGGTCAAAGCACAACTCTAGAGTGACCCGTGGTTAAAAGGGGACATCCTGAATTTTCTAGATGCACCAGTATTAAAGAAAATATCAAGAATAAAGGCTGCCACCTCCGCATTAAAGGCTCTGCACCTACCTCCCTGGCCGCATTAATGGGGAGGTGACCCCTGAACAGTGAGGTGGAAACTTCTAGTCACAGTTCAAAAAATATCAGGGAAGGCAGTATAAAAGGGGGGTAAAGGCCAAAGAAAAGGGGGATCGGAAAACTAAGAAAGAAATTAAGAACTTGTAATTTTGAAAGAAGAAAGAGAAATAATAAAGAAATAGTTCTCGGCTTGAATCTGAGGAGGCCCATTTGTCATTATCGTTCTTTATTTACCTGCGTTTGCTTATAAAAGCCTGTTATCAAGATCCCAGCATTTCTAACATAGGTTTAAAGCCCACACTCTACAAATCTTATTGTTTTAAGGCTCATTGGGCCTGAGCCCATGATTGTCTTTGGGTCCAGGTGCAATTGTGCACTTACAGCTACCTCATGTAGTAACTTACTAGACACAACCACGTGCAAGCTCCGAATTTATGGACTCCTTCTCTTCTTGGATTAACAGCAACACAAGTACACATTTGCTTGTGACTTTAAGACTCTACTCAAAAGTTTCAAATCACCATTAGTAGTTGATCTTGAATGCAGCAACTAGTTCTATCAATCCTTGATTGTAGTTTTTACCTCAAATCTCACAAGGAGTAACACACAAGTCTTCCAAAAGTCTCCAAAACATAACTAGGGTTTTCTTTCTATATGTGGAGAAGTTTAAGTGAAACCCTAAACATTTTTGTTGTGATTGGATTGAAATAACCTTCTGCAGAAAAACCCTATCTGAGATTTTCGATCGATCGAGTCTATTTCTCGATCAGTCAAGAAAGGCAGGATTTGAATTCTCTTTTCTGCAATCAGCTGGACTTTAAAATCTTGAACCACACTTATTTAAGCACACTCTAAACACTTAGACTAGACTTGTTTTGCTCTCGGTTTGCCAACACATTACAACCATGATTATAAACATTTAATCTAAATCTTTAGAACCTAACAAGATTACATCTTATTCTTATACTCTTCATACTTGCAAACTTTCTAGAAAATTAAAAATCAATAGCTCTGTCATCAATAAATTGTTTAAATTGCAAGTTTTTGTAGTTTAGATCATAGATTAACACAAAATTTGACATGTATATTAATTAAAAGTATAAAGAACATGCAATTTAATAGTTAAATTTTTAAAATATATAATAATATTTATTTTATTGAGTAAGATTGTAACCTAAATTTACAATCAATTTTATAACTAAACTTTATCCTAAATATAATCAAATTTAATAAAAATATAGTGCTATTAGCAGTAATTCATACATATATATACTCTGCTATCTTTTAATAAGCATTTGTCTTTTTCTTTGAAAGTCATCACCAAATCGTGCACCCATGTCTGGAAAAGAAAAATTAATAATTGAAGATTATAAAATGAAAAGCATGAAAAATATATTGATGAGAACGAAGGCCATCGAAGTGGTGGTTAGGATTCTGAACTATTTGGATAATAATGTCTGATTATGTCCAAATTTATAGATAACATCTTTCATGAGGTGTTTGAATGATAGTCTCCTCCCAAGAATATTCAATTGGAGATGATGGAAGACACCAAATATTTTTTTTTTAATGGCTTTCTCTAGGGTTTTTTTTCTATTTATTATGGTCATCTTCCTCTATTCTTCATCAGGGTCACAACACCATATTTATATGTCTACGGTTTTGGGGTTAGGTGGCTACAGACGGCCCATAAAAAAGCCCAAGTCAGTGGCTTTCAGCAACAACTTTACTCGATTGGGATGAATGGCAAGGGATGGTGAGCTTCTCTATTTGAAAAAATAAATAAATAAATTCTCTCATACTAGATGACTAGGGAGAGGCTAGCAAGCCTTTTTTTTTTTTTCTTTCTAAAACTCGCTTGACTGAACTTAAACTCATTCAAATATTGTAATTGTGTTGGGTTTAAAATTGAGAAATTCCAAAATTTTTTGCGCACACTATTTGAATGAGTTTAAGTTTAGCCAAGCGAGTTTTAGAAAGAAAAAAAAAAAAGGCTTGCCAGCCTCTCCCTAGTCATCTAGTACGAGAGAATTTATTTATTTATTTTTTCAAATAGAGAAGCTCACCATCCCTTGCCATTCATCCCAATCGAGTAAAGTTGTTGCTAAAAGCCACTGACTTGGGCTTTTTTATGGGCTGTCTGTAGCCACCTAACCCCAAAACCGTAGACGTATAAATATGGTGTTGTGACCCTGATGAAGAATAGAGGAAGATGACAATAATAAATAGAAGAAAAAAAACCCTAGAGAAAGCCATTAAAAAATATATATATTTGGTGTCTTCCACCATCTCCAATTGAATATTCTTGGGAGGAGATTATCATTCAAACACCTCATGAAAGATGTTATCTATAAATTTGGACATAATCAGACATTATTATCCAAATAATTCAGAATCCTAACCACCACTTCGATGGCCCTCGTTCTCATCAACATATTTTTCATGCTTTTCATTTTATAATCTTCAATTATTAATTTTTCTTTTCCAGACATGGGTGCACGATTTGGTGATGACTTTCAAAGAAAAAGACAAATGCTTATTAAAAGATAGCAGAGTATATATATGTATGAATTACTGCTAATAGCACTATATTTTTATTAAATTTGATTATATTTAGGATAAAGTTTAGTTATAAAATTGATTGTAAATTTAGGTTACAATCTTACTCAATAAAATAAATATTATTATATATTTTGAAAATTTAACCATTAAATTGCATTTTATTTATACTAGATGACTAGGGAGAGGCTGACAAGGCTTTTTTTTCTTTCTAAAACTCGCTTGACCGAACTTAAACTCATTCAAATAGTGTGCGCAAAAAATTTTGGAATCTCTCAATTTTAAACCCAACACAATTACAATAAATAAATTGAACACAAGTAAATTTTGCGAATACAACTAAAACTTTTGACACGAATATACCAACACAAAATTGACCTTAACAAATTCTACCGTTAAACCCCTGTAGGGTTTTTCCCAAGGTTTTCCCTTCATAACTATATTGCTGTCTCATTTATTTTATTTCTCTATTTATTACTACAATATTAGTCATGTGCATTGTTTAGACCAATTAGAATCCAGGAGCATAATTGGCTATCTATTCTGAGAAACATTGGCTATCTAATTGGATTAGCATAAAATTGGTGAAACTAATCAACCATGGTCTAAATTTTCTAAGAATTTGTATCATATCCAGTCCACTCTATTTTGAATTTTTTTTTTTTTTTTAATGCGATCCATGACCCCGTTGTCATGGAAAATACTCAATGTAGTGTCTCTTGTTGCCATGATAGTTTGCTCAATAGCGTGGTTGATAATGACTCTTATAACTGTGCCAACTTTATAAATTCTAGCGATAAGTTATTTAGAGAAGCTGTTATATCAAAAAAAGATATCTAAAACATCTCTAGACAAATTAGATAGTCTTCCATGAAAGAGACAAACTAAGCACTGAATTGGAAGACACCATCATCTTAGTTGGAAAACGGAAGGGTGATAATTTTTTGCTTAGGGAAAAGATTAAAAGCCCCGAACATAAGCTAGATTGTGCTACTAGATCCAAACTCAAAACTCACTCTAGAAAGCATGATAGGTTCATCTCCAATCCCACATGTCAACACTCACTAGTCATTCTAGATCTAGATGTGTCCAGTTAATATCTCAAAGGAGCGCTTCTAGATATACCTATCATAAACCTAATGAGAGAGAGGTCTAGAAAGTCCTGTTAGAGCTTTATCCCAGCAGGTTGGACTCATTAGTGAGTTTTTGTCAAATTCACCCAAAGTCTAAGCCTCTGAGAATAAGATCAAACTAAGTTTCTCCCTGTTAATGCCCATACTGCACTAAAAGTGCTAGACACATGTTTGTGGTATCTTGCCGGTGGATATATCAAGACATATGACTGGTGATAGGTCCATGTTCAGGACCTTTGAGGAAAGGAGAAGTAAATCTGTAACCTTTGGTGACAGTAGTAAGACTCAAGTTCGTGTAAAAGGGACTGTAACCATACATACATGGCCTGCCTAAAAGTTAGATAATTTTCTTTTTGTGGAAGGTCTGAACGCAAATCTGTTAAAAGAGTATCAGTCGGATCTGTAACAAGGATCTTATTGTCCAATTCTCCAACAGGTGTGTTGTTTTAATTGCTGCCGTATTGTACCTAACACTAATTGTACGTTTAAATTAGCTGAAAGTCTGAAACAATTAAATATTACAGTATTTTCGTCAACAAGGTGCTATATATGAAACCACAATTCGTCATTGGACCCATGAGTTGCAATTACCAAAAAAGAAAAATTGATTGTAGTTTGATAACTAAATCGTGCTAAGAGAGTATTTTGGACATTACAAGAATAATATCTACACTATGCATAAGATTAGTGGGGACGAAGAATCAAAATGTAGTGCATTTTCCTATGGCTGATGTACAGAGGACTATTTCTACATTTGTATGCATCTACAGCTGAAAGCTTTCAAGCCTCGAGCAGGCAGCAGCTATTCAAACTTGATGACCTTATGAATTATATAATTACAAGCGAGCTCATGAGGATTAGAGAATTTATTTTCCGGGAAAAAAAAAAAAAAAGTTACTAGCGACGAGGCTTCTTTAATAGACCAGGAACATCCTTGCTTGAACTGACGACAACCGGAGAGGTAGAAATACCATTTTGCTTATCAGTAACAAACATGCGATCACCAGTCTCACTTTTCTCATCATCTTCACTGGCCTTTATGGGCGAAGAACCAAATATCTGGACTGTTAAGCTCCCACCTACAAAGACAGGTAAAGTGATGCTGAAAAGATGTATAAAATAGAAATAACGGAAAAGAAAGAAAAATAGGAAAACATCCAAGGTTTTACCACCTAGAATCTGTCTGAAACCCTAGGCTTAATCACGAAGAAAAAAACTAAGTTAAGAGAAAAACCTTTAATAAAAAATATGATTCAAATTTAACTTTCTCAAACCATTCCTAGAGCCTCCTTTTACCAAGCTTCAGGGATTACATCAAGCCACAATAAAAAATCTTTTTTTTTTTTAGCCTCTCAGCTACAGTGCACATGTATAGAGATACATGTGCACTGTAGCTGAGAGCTAAAAAAAAATAGTTATACCTCCACTGCTGCAAGGTGATTTTTTGTGTTTTGGTGGAACTAAAATAGCTATATAGCTATTTAGCTCCACTGCTGCAAATGCTCAAAATATTTGAAAAAAATTTTGGTTGTGCTCCTTGATCATTGACACGTAAAATACAATTCGGATACAAACATAATGTGTGGAAATTATCACTCAACAAATGTGTTGCAACAAGACATGCAAACTTTTGAGGATTTGGGGAACCTCGGCTTCAATGGTGACAGCCATATTGTTGTACCTCAAACTAGGGTTCAAGTATTATAAGGGGGTGGGGAGGAAATGATGTGTAAAATATTTCCACAACCTTTAGGTTTTCCATGCATACAACCTGTTTGTGTCTTGCACAGTGGATAAGGAGTTGAATACATTTATGCTTCCTCTACTATGGGTCTGTTTGGAATACGCTTATTTACTAAAAACTGAAAACTTATTGCTGAAAACACTATAGCAAAATAATTTTTAAAGGTGTGAATAGTGCCGTGGAACTCAGAAACGCATTAATATGCGTGTTTTTGCATTTTTGGCTAGGTCATGAATAGTGCCATGAGACCCAGCCAAAAACGCAAACGCTGAATAATTTGGGTTGAACATGCAATCCAAACTCACACTAAGAGTAGAGAAAGTGCCTGTGCCTCTCACAGTGAGCCACAAACTTCTTCTAATGGTGCTATTTATGTATAGCGTTAAATGCATACCGAATAAGAGGAAGTTAATGCTTCAATGACCGGTACCACGTTTACTTTGAGAAAATCAAGATCCTAGTTTTTTCTTTGAAATGCATCCTATCCATTTCACAGTAAATATTTAATTTTTTATAAATCTAAAGTATACATTGTGTCATCTCTTTTAGAGAACTCATTCCACCAAATAAGGGTTGATAATTGATTTTAAATGACAAAGCATTAGGTACAATTTTATATTTGTGAATCATTAAAATTTGACCATAAAATGAACTTTCTTAATTTTAAAAACAAATGGAGAGAATCATATTCCATTACTATGTATCTGAAAGGAAAAGATTGGAAAAAACTCAAATTACATGGGTTTTGTGTTTTCGTTTTTTAGTCTCTCTATTTCTCTGGTATTCATCTGACAAGTCTTTTAATGGCAAGGTAAATCTCAAGTCCAGTTTACTTGGTTTTTCATTACTTAGCTGAGAATAGCTCTTTGAGGGCTAAATTTAAACAATTTAAAAAATTCCAGGTTCTAATTTGAAACAATCCCCAACCTATAAGGGGAATTATGTAATTTACACCCTTTTTTTTTTACACACACACAGGGGAAAGCAGAAAACCAGATTTGGTAGTTATAGAATATACATCACAATAACTAATGATTAGCAGAACATAGACATTACCTAACACAAGAGCAGCACCAATCCAACCAGCAGCACCCCATCTTTCACCAAGGAGAAACCATGAAAAACCAGCACCCCAGACCGGCTCCAACCCATATATTATTGCGGTTTCTGTGGCTGATACATCACGCATTGCAGCCATCTGTACAATTAATTAAATTTTACAATGAAATCATTGTTAAAAGACAACATATTGCAGAATAAGAAAACTAAAAACTTTCTTTAGTTCCGGTTCTTTTGTGGTGAACATGTGAAATCCATGAACTTCCAGTTCCACACTTGAAATTTTCAAAAGGTTAAATTATTTTGTTCTTGTGTTTTTTTAAAAAAAATTATATATAAATTTCTTAATTCAGTTAAAACAAAAAGTGTGAACAATTGTACAGTATGTGCTTTTTTCAGCTCAAATGTTTAAATTCTCTTGCTCATCTTTTTGGAGACTGTATATGAATTTCTCAATTCAGAGAAAATAATGAACTAAGGGGATAAAGGATCCAATCTGTTCACTTCTATTCCAACTCATGGCATCATGGTCTTTAATATCTTATCGACCTCAGATTCATAAAAATGGAACAACCTCTCCAATATTCAAAATGATCAAAACTATTTCATTACTGAAAGATAATTTTTATCAATCATGCTGCATTAGTTATACAGCCAATGTTACTAACAACAAGAATTGAGGATTTGTCTTGGCATGATATATAAACACAACTATTAAAAAGGGGAAATTGCAAAGAAATACGATTGATCGATAGTCAAGAGAAACAATCAGGAAGGAAATTGAGGTCATGACCAATAACTAGAGCCTAATAAATGGTCTAGACGGATGCATTTAAAAGTTTTTTATTCCCAAAAGGGGATAATAAAAAGAATTTCTCAAAATTAAATCGGAAAGAGAAATCAGATAGGTTCTTTTGGCCTATTGAGTGACTGATTGAAGGAAAACTTGAAGAGACAGCTTCAAGAGCAAGCATCTGAATGAATGGATTGAGGATATAATTAACAAATTAATTCACAAATTCTTGAAGAAAAAACCAGCTATTGATGAACCAAAAGATAGTAGATTCTTTGGTCAGTACAAGAAAATGGAAAATGGCCAAATGAACATGTGTTGAGTGGTTTAAATTTTTGATATGCCCATCACTCATCAGTAAACAAATATATTGCCTAGATAAAAATGGGACAGCTGTCATCATTCTGATATAAAGGCTTTATAAAGTAGAATTCATTGAATGATACCACCTTAAAAGAGGGAAGCACGAAGTGAGAAGTACAAAGAAAAACCTTTCAACATTATATATTCCATATTGTCAGAGTTAAGAAACAAAGAAGTATACCTCTATCCATAAACATAACCCAGTTGAAAATATGCCTGTGTAAAGCGCAGGTATCCATGGAAATGTAACCATCCAATTCCAAAGCATTGTCCATGTCCACGATGATGGCCTGAACTCTTGCATGCCACCAAAGCTGCCTCCTATAAAATACCATAGGATTGATGATAGAGCAACAACACATACCTGAATGGAAAATATTGCAACTGATCAAACCATGCAATAAGACTCAAAGGCCTCTTTTTTGTTCCCATTATATGCATGAGAATAGAACAATAGGCTAACCTCATATCCAAGAAGAGGTAAAAAGTTCTCTCTCTTTGTGCTTCTTGATATATGTTCAGTCCTTAGCATATGGACACCAAAAAAAACTGCACTTAAGAAGTTCAAAAGATCTCCAACCTGAAATAGTCTAAGGAGAGAATAGATGTAAACAGTAAACTTTAACCAACTATTTGCTGTGACACGTAGATTATGAAGATTATTTTCTCGCATGCCTTTATCATCAATGTATTACAATCACTGTATAAAAAGAAAAACAACTGATAACCGAGGGACAACACCTACACTTAATTTATAGGTAGTGAAAAATTCATCAAAGCACTGTTCTCATTGATGGGAAGTATACAACAGAATAGTAAAAAAAAGTGAGAAAAGAGAGACAACACCTACACATGGGGGTGATCCACTGGATTCCAGCATTGCAACTCCTAATATAGACACAACAGCTCCAAACCAGGTAAGTGAGGGAACTTCTGCTCCTAACATACCATCAAGCAAGGGAACCACAATAACCTGAAAAGAATTGACCCAAAAATTATGCCAAAATTGTAGTTTCAGGACTTCTCGCATAACAACATTTTTTTCTGAACATAAAAGTGGCTCAGCTAAGAAACTAACAGTGAACATGGATATAAATGATGCACGCCCAGCATCAGATGTTAGCAACCCAAGGGCCTGCATAAGGTATCCCAAACTGACCCAGAAACCCAACTCTATCCCTGCATTACGGGTACGAACATCTCCTCGTGCTTGCCATACAAATGGGATGAATGGAATGGCAGACATTGCAAAGCGCACAACAGTGAAGGCTGCTGGGTCCATAATCGCTTCAACCTCTTTCACAACCGGAATGTTACTAGCTACAACATAAAAGAACAAAAACATTAAGACAGCAACCCATGCTCTGTCAATTTAGAAGTAACAAATGAGTCACTACTAATGCAAAGGGAATGGATGAAAATTCAAGTGCTATTATCCTATATAGAAAATGAAGAATGGTAATCTTTTTTTTACAAAAAAGATTCTGTACTCAACAAGTATGTGCATGCATGTGTGTACACACACACATGGAGGGGTGTTTTAGTTGTTAACATATTAACTACTAATTCACCTATCCGCCTTTATCATAGGTAACAATTATAACTATTACACAAAGCAGTTTTTTTTTTTGATAAGTAATCAGAAAGCTTTTATAAATGAAAGAAAGTAAGTCATACAAGAAGTTCATGATGATGAACAACAAGAGAAAAGCTACTAGAGAGATAAGCTAAGAGAGGACAAAAACACAGAGAGAGAAGAACAATTAGTAAACCCCCAACAACGAGACCACTCTAAGAGACTACGCTGGCATAAAAGAATTAGCTCAATCAAGGTCTTCTCTTTGTCCTCAAAGGAACGGCGATTCCGCTCCAACCACACAATCCACATTAAGCACCCTGGAACCAAGTTCCATATGTCCGACTTATCCTTTCCATGCCACTGATACCAACAACAGATCAAATCCGCCACCGATCCTGGCATAACCCAAGGAATCCCAAAGGCCTGAAGCATACAAGACCATAGGGCGTGTGTAACAGGACAATGCAGGAGAAGGTGGTTAACCAACTCCCCATCCTTGCAACACAAACAACACCTATTAACCAAAGTCCGACCCTTAAGCATAAGGTTATCCAAGGTGAGAATCCGGCCATGAGCAGCAGACCACAGAAAGAACGCCACCCGCTTAGGGATCTTAGGTTTCCAAACCCCCTTCCAAGGAAGCCAAGAATTCGAAATACCCCGGATCGCGAGGTAATAAGACTGAGCATCAAACATACCATCCCCTTTAAGCCTCCAGTAAAAGGTATCTCTCCTACTACCCTGAGGAATACGAGCTTGGATAAACCGAAGAAGAGAATACGAAGCCGCCAACTCCCAATCCTCAAAAGCTCTATAAAACGTTAAATTCCACACTCTAACAGTACCCCCTTCTGGAATCCACAAAACCTCTGAGATCCAGGCATCCTTGACCGCTGAACACTCATAAAGCTCAGGATAGAGAACTTTTAGAGTAGCGTCTCCAATCCACCTGTCATGCCAAAATCGGATACGAGTACCTTCCCCCACTACAAATGAAAGATGCTTAGAAAAGTTCTCCCAACCTTCGTTAATGCTTCTCCAAAGGCCGCACCCATACAAAGCAGTTAAAGCTGCTCATGTAAATAAAGTCAAAAAAATGGGGGAAAATAAGTTTAAGAAGGTGAATTTTTCCATCCTAGTACTACTCTTGCCCATATCATAGCTGTTAACTAGTGATTTCTACATAAGCTAGTCTTTATTTCTAAGACAGAAAATTCGGAGATTAATTGCTTTTAATTGACTAAATAGCTGATAGAAATTCCACAAGAGAAAGCAATGTTATTATGCCCTACACTCAAGCATATCCACATGAGAGATAGGAAGAGGAACTGCTATTTGTGTTCCGAAATCTTCTCATGATCAACGCTCTAAGATGTAGTTTCTCTTCCACCTATTTCCATATCTCCTCAACTGTCTGTTCTCAAAGTCAGCAAAGCCAGAAGAATATTTGTTGTAATCCACAAGAGGTCGCATAAACTTAAGAGAACTTTTGTAGCAATAAATTCCAAGAGAAAGAAACAGTGTGACTCCAAATATAAGTCACAGAGTTAGAGGTGAACCCCTGGTTTGGTGGTTCCTCAAAAAACTAATAACTCTTACATAATATATATTCTTGGGTCAACTACCCAATACAATATAAATGAGCAAATATTCTTAAAAATGAGAAAATAAATATAACATCTGCAGAATTTACTAGTTTCACCCTGCCAACACCAACACCTGCTGTTATAAAGGTGCTTCAATTAGGAGGAGTTGCATACATGTAGCACTGCAATTTGCTCACATAGGATTAGTCTCCAGAGTTATGTTGGTTTACACTTAACCAATATTGACTTGTATTTGGACTGCTCCTTATTGTTTTAGGCATTTGCCACAGCAACAATTCCAACTAACTTTGGCTGTGTGAGAGTCCATTGTGCCACTATTGTAATTCCCTATTCTCTTAGTGAACTTTCTCCTAGACACCACCCATAAACATAGGTCTAAGGCCAAACAACATAAATCTTCATGTTCCTTGTGTGATTGTTCCTCATAGGTCTAAGGCCAAAACACAACAAATTGGTATAAAAGGTTCCACTATCTCAACACCTGCTGTCAATTGATTGCTCCAAAGTGAGCATGTTATGCTCCACCATTGAGCCCCAAGATATAGGTGCTCTTTTATCTAAACCTCTCTCCTCAATCATCTCTTCCAACTGATTCTAATTACATATACCATAATAGATTTCTATCCAAATCAGCAACTCGGGGGATTGATCACCAGCAGCTGGACTTTATGTGCTCAACAAAGGAGAGAGTGTGGCTCATCTTTTCCTTCAGTGCAGTGACTTGGGAATTGTGGTCTCTTTTTGCTCGTTTGGTGTTTCTGGGGCACTGCCTTCCATGTCGTAATTATTATCTTGTTGGAAGGGAGGTTTTGGTATGAGAAACAAAGGAGAGATTAAGAACGTTGTTCCTGTGTGTTTAATGTAATGTCTTTGTAGAGAAAGAAATGCGCATTGCTTTACCGGGAAAGCCTGAAGAGATGCACACTACTAAGTTGAAGTTTTTATTCTTGAACACTTTGTATGATTGGACAACAACTTCTCATGCTTATTCCATTGAGGACTTTCTACAGTCCCTGGATACCTTGAGTTTTCCTTAACCTCGAAGTTTTTTTATTTTTTTACTTTCATTTTTATTTGGTTTAGGACTTTTCCTTCTTACACTTGTTGTGTACTAGGTCGCACCCCTTTAGCAATTTCTCTTTTGAGTTGCACTTGGATACTTAAATTTGAATTTGGATTTGGATTTTAATTTTAAAGTAACGGATTTTGATTCCAAATCTGTAAGTTCTAAAATTATGTGCTTTATACCTGTGATGATTTGAAATTATAAAATTTTAAATCTATTAAAGTATGTCTAATGTCTTAAGGATTTCTAAAATTTCATGAATTTAGAAGTTATTTCAAATTCAAGTATTTCAGGGTTTAAATTCTTTTTGTAGATTTGTGATTTGTCAAATCCAAATCCATGACATTTTTTAAACTATCCAAACAAGGCATTTGGATTTTAATCACCGTAATCCAAATTCACATGCCCAAATACTGCCATCCAAATGTACTATTAATGTATTTCATATGACCTAACAAAAAAAAAAAATTTATGTACATATATGTATTATAATATATACAGGCACATGCACACATGCACACATTCTAAACGCATACACATTTTAGTATACTTAAACATAAACTGAATCTCATGCACTGATCACAGTTATTTGTTTTTTACATGTAATGCTCTCATGAGGTTCATCATATATTTAAATAGAGGAGATGGAGCACCAATGTACAATACATTTTCACAACCAAATAATCTTTCATTTTTCCTAACTAATTATAAATGGATCAAAACAGTTTTTCTTTCTCTTAGCAGCATCAACTTAAAGAAATCTTAAAAAATTAAAAAATAATAAATAAAAATCTATAAAGCTTAAAGCCAAGCAACCTATATATACAATATGAAATTCACAACTACAAGTACTAAAACAAAAAGGATTAATTCTAAGTTCCATATCATAAAAGAATTAAAATTTTAAGAAAATAAACTATTTTCATTTTCTCAGGAACCAAACAGGGAAGAAGGGAGCGAAATTACCGTAGACAAGAGTGATAACATTGAGCAGAATGATGCTTCTGAGTTTCTTGGAAGCGAAAAATATCCTTCGCCAGAGAGATCGCTTTCCAAACAAGGACTTGAAACTTCGAGAATTTGGGTTAGCTGAGACTGAGAATGTGTTTGGTTGCGAGGTCGAATCATCCGAATCCAATGACTTTGTTAGTCTCTGTTTGGGTTTCGAAGAAGAAGAAGAATGGTGCAGAGAAAAGATACGAGGTCGTTTTGGGGGAGTGGTGTGGAAGGAAAAGAAAATGGATGGGTTGAATAGAGAAGAAGAAGAAGAAGAGGGCTTAATGGTGGCTGTGGTTCGTGACCATTTACACGCTTGTGATAGTGAAGCCATTACATGAGTCTAACTCTACCGTGAAAGCATTGTGGATATTTTCTGATTAGCTAGATTGTGGGAGAGAAGAAAAAAACCGATTTGAGTTTTCACTTTTCAGGTTGCATTTGGGAGTTGGGCCATGGAAGATGATATTACTGAACAGAAGAAAGTCCCCTGTTTTCAGGCTCAGAGGAGGGGAGGGAGAGTGGTTGTTGGCGGCCTATGATTATGATTATATACTACGAGTAGATCTTTTTATAGCGAACCAAAAGATCTAGTACTACTTTCTCGAAAAAAAAAAAAAAAAAAAAGAAGATCTAGTTCCAATTTTAATATTTCAAAAAAAAATTTTGATATTCCACACAACAGTTATGTAACTTCTTTTTGAGAACTTGATTTTTTCAAAATCAAATAACTCAATTTTCCATAATAAAAATAAAAAATAAATAAATAAATAAAAAGAAGTAGAACTTAATTATGTCAAAGGTGAGTTCTAAGCAATTAAGTGGAATGTGGAACTCAAGTTTAAGAAAATCAAGTTTCACATTTGCCACATTTCACTAAGCGAATGTTTGGGTAACGATGAATGCGTCCAGCATTCAGTGTTTCCCCTTCTTTTTTTCTTTTTTTCTTTTTTCTTTTTTTTAACTGCCCGCATCTGTCTTTTAGGAGACAAAAGTCACTGTGCGTGCATAGTGTGCGCACTGTTCATGTACTATGCGCACACTGTTCACGTACTTTTCAGTAATTTTTTTTAATTAAAAGTGGGTCTCACAGTATTATTTACACATTTAAAAATTATTTTGCTACAATGTTTTCAGTTTTCAGCTGTATCCAAACGAACCCTAAATTGCATAAAACTTGGCAAAATTGAGTTATACTTTGAACTTATTTTCGAGAAAGTTGAGTTCCAAAGAGAGATTACATAACTAAATTAAGTTACAGAAGAGACTCCTCTAAAAAAAGTTATGATGGAGGCTTTTTAACAAAATAATTTTCAGAAACCGCAGAAAACACCAATTTTAAGTATTAGTTATTAAAATTGACTAGCCTGCCCAATCAGACAAATAACCTAGTGACCTAATGCCTAAGTCAGTCCGATTGTTTAATTGGACCACTTATACAATTGAATCAATAAAACCTAGTAAGACCCAACAGTTTTCTTGTAACCTAAATGGATTTTTGTGACCCATTCTATTTTGAATTTTTTAATAAAATTACCTTTTATGGGTTCATTGCAATACTTTTTTTTTTTTTTTTTTTTTTTGAGAAACCTTTTTTGAATTTAAACCATAATTAAAACAAGAAATTTCATAATGATGCTATAGCCCATCTTTTCAATCAAAGATAGAATTTCAAGTTATAGCTCAAATCGTAGTCCATGGGATTAGAGCAAATAATGAGATATGCAATATCCATAGAATGTGACTTTGAATGGCAAGATATACCTTTATACCTAGAATTTTAAGAAATATAATGCAATAAAATTTTACTGCAATATGACATCCCTTAATTTTATATATTTTTAGTGATGTCAGTAGTTGTGAGACCTAGAGTTTTAATTATATTAGTTGACTTGTTTTATAGACTTAATTTTTATTAATAATTAGGCATGTCTATTTTTATCAATTTTTATATTTATTTTATGACCTCTCAAACTTATTTATATATGTTTTTACTTTTTACCTTTTCATATAACTATGCAATTTGACTAGTAACTCATTGATTGAACCAGTGATCTAATGACCTGACTCTTAGACTAGGTTGATGTCCAATCCAAATTTAATAACTATATTTTCTTCCACTTACAGTTCATTTTCTAAACAATGCATTATGCATTTCAGGGCTGGCTCAAGATAGTTTGAGGCCTAAGAAAAAATTTTAAAGGGGTCTTTTTATATCTAAATATCACTTAAATAATATTTAGTTTATTTTTTATATTATAATTTTCTTATTTCAAATCTATTATTAATTCTTACTAATTAATAATACTGATTCACCCCGAGTGAGCTAGTGATACTTACTATGTAGGTTATACAAACTAATATATCACCAATAAAAAAAAGTTATTCAAAAGATTCCTTTATTATATTGTTTAAGTAGCACCAATCAGTGGCGGAGTTAGAAATTTTTTTCAAGGGGACCTAAGATAAATATAATAAAGTTCTTAAGTGAATTTTTTTTAGGGGGGCCAAGGTAAATATAATAAAGTTCTTAAGGAATTTTTTCTAGTGGGTCCAAGGTAAATATAATTTTTTTTCCAGTGGTGATTGTGTTGTATTTCTATTAATTCATAATTTTTTTGTGTATGGAAAAGATGCTAAAGTTACTACAAATTTTATTATAAAAAACTTACAAATTTTTTTAGAAGGAAAAAAAATAAATGAGTATTAAATTACTTATTATGATAGGTGACATATCAATTTATAAAACATATAAGATAAAAAATAGTGCAAGTAAGTCACTCTTTTTTTTTTAATTAAAGAAAAAAAAAACCTTACTACATATTAATTTGGGTGCCTTTCTATGTTAGATGCCTCAGGCCATGGCCTAAATGGCCTAGGCCTAAGGCCGGCGTTGATGCACTTTAAGCCTTTGATGCATAATTTAATTACCCATTCTCTATTCAAAAAAACAATTACCCATTTTTCCTATAAATAAAAATTTCTTTTTAAAAAAGTCAATTTATTTGATGGTCCTTGTTAAAAAATTAAAAATTAATATACTATTTCCACTTACTGTTCATTGTCTAAATAATGCAGTATGCACTTTAAGCCTTTGATGCATAATTTGATTACCCATTTTCTCTATAAATAAAAAAGACAATTATTTCATGAGCCTTGTTAATAAATGAAAAAATAAAAGGTTAGAAAGGATTCAAAGCCGTTGATGCATAATTTAATTACCCATTTTCTATTAAAAAAAAGTACCCATTTTCTCTATAAATAAAAAAAAAAAAAAAAAAAGCCAATTCTTTCACGAACCTTGTTAATGAATGGAAAAAAGTTTAAGCCCCATTCTCTGGGCCTTATACTTTGTTTAGAGTCTGTTGGGCCCCATATATGGGTAAAAAATTAGGAGTCATAATTTTGGGCTTGATAGTAGTTCTCGCTAAAAAAGAAAGTGACCTAGTTCTGACCGGTATAGAAAAAATAAGAAAAATCCTCAAAAGTGGCCCATGCAGGTCTCGAACCTGCGACCTTCGCGTTATTAGCACGACGCTCTAACCAGCTGAGCTAATAGGCCGATTGGTAAGTTATAACAAAAATATAATATTAATAGGTTCAAGAAACACTAGTTTTGATCCGACGCCATCCATTGATTGAAGATTCGCATTTTTCTAGAAAACAAAATATAAGCTCAGTTTACTATTCTTCTTTTTCTTTTGTTTCCTTGAATCTGCTGCAAATTGGTCAGTTATCAACACTTTCAATGGCAAAAAATTTAGAAGGCATCTTAGAATTTTTAGCTATGCATTATTAACAAGGTTTTACTTTTTCTTCATCGTAGTTTAATGACTTATTATCACAATGAACTCTAGCATTTTTGCTTTGGACCTTTGGTCCATGTTCAAGGTTACTTTCCTGTATCGACTAATGAGTATTTGCAACATTACTTATGCATGTATATTAGGTCCAAATAAGTATTTTCATGGGTTGGATTGGTTCAGTTTTGGACTCAACTTACTCACATTGGGTCGTGTCGGTTCAGTTTTGAACAAAACCTTGAGTTTGTAACTGAATTAGAGGACAGCTGGTGAAAGGGAATAAAAATGAACATGACGGATCTACATGATTGATGTGACGACATAAGGATGACGGGTACATATTTAACATGGCCAAGGAGGACGGATCCACAGTGGATGGACAAGTATGATGCAGTGGTCATCCTTCCAGGTTTGTTTCCAAGAAACCTTAAATAGGATTCACGCTATATAATTAGGGCTGATGTGGCATTGCTTGATCTCCACGTGAACGTGTATAAGAAGAATTCTTGCATCACACGTTTAGCCTTGATCAAAGGACTCCTATGAGGAAAAGAACTCTAGAAGGTATCCAAAAGGAAAGAGTTCCGATTCTAGAAGGAAAGGACTTCATGGTCAAGGCATGGATGCTAACCCTACACCACTATAAATACTCCAAAACCCTCATAAATCAGGGTACGCATTATTGACTCAACTCTAGGACTCAAGGGTTGTGAAAAGTTCTAACTTGACATTCGGAGGATTTTTGGCCGGCACCACACCGGTGCTCTCTGTTAGGTCTTCTCTTTTCATTTTGTAGGTGTTGTTTCGATTTAAGAGTACTTGCAGCTTATTGGTGATTTTTCGGCATTATTAGCTGGCGCCGTCTGTGAGAAACATCAACACTAGAGAGTAATCAGCCTTTGCTCTATCCCCGAAACAAAAAGTTGCATGGTACTCACTCGATCGATGGCAACAACCAACTATAGACGACTAAATTCTTAGTTCGAAATAAATCAAACAAGTAAAATAGTTTCACAAATGCGAATTTGTATTGATGAATATGTGGTACAATTCTCTGTGATTACAAAAGAGTGATCCTCTGATTCGATCTTCTTGAAATATTTGTTGATTGTAATTGTGGTAATGTGATTTTGATTTGAACACAAGATATCCTTCAATTTGGTTGAAGAATGGATCGAAGATCTTTGAAACGGAATTACAACGAATCTCTGGCTATGAGCTTGTTAGAAATTCTTTGTTCTTCGTGTTCTTTGTGTGTTCTTCGTGTTTGAAGGTTTGTGGTGGAAGTTCTTCGGGGGCTTTGGAGGCTTGAATCCATAGAGCTTCGTTGATTTATAGTGTGTTGAGGTTCCTGGAGGCTTTTGAGCTTGATTCTAGTGAACTTTGAGATTTAGGAATATGATTTGGATGATTCCTCTTCGATTGTTCTTTGTATTTGAAGGTTTGTGGTGGAATTTCTTTGGGGCTTTGGAGGCTTGAATCCGTAGAGCTTCACCAATTTGTGGTTTGTTGAGGTTTCTAGAGGCTTTTGAACTTGATTTCAGTGACCTTTGAGATCTAGACAAGTAGTTTGGATGACTTTGCTTCGAATGTTGTCTGTATTCGAGGTTGAAGTTCTTGAAATTCCTGGAGGCTTCGGGGTTTGATTCCGGCAGAGCTTCTGGATTTCTGAACTCAAGATATCTTTCTCCATCTGTCTTTTCTATCTGTACGTCGTCCTAAATGTCTTAGATAGGCTTTTATTTATAGGAGATTAGGGGTGGGTGAGCGACACGTGGCGGAGTCTGATTGGTGACACATGTCATAACCTAATTGGTCTGCTTATGTCATCGCTTACACGTGCAGGATTGCTTGTGGCATTGCTTACACGAGCAAGGCTGTTTGTGTCATCGCTTACACGTGCAGGGCTGTTTGTGTCATCGCTTACACTTGCTGATGCAGTTTCATGCCTTTATTTCAATGACACTTGGCAAATTTCTATTGGTTTCTGAATAGTGATGGCAAAACCTAGCAGCAATACGTGGCGCTTTGTAATTGGTTGTATTTTGTGGACTTGGTAGTATGATGTGTCAACTTGTGATAGGTCGGGAATTTTCCCTCTCTACAAATGCCCCCTCGAGACTCGTTCATGCACACAGTTTTAAAGTGTGGTGAGTGAATGAGTCTTGAAAGAAAATGGATTTTTATACTTGACTCTTCTAGTGAAATAGTTGAAGGTGGTGGAGCTTTTAACAGGATGAAGTAATTGCAGAAGAGTAAACCCACCCATATGAAAGGCTTTGATGAGACCGAGAAGGGGTTTGCGAGTATTTGAATATACTCGCGTAACCGAGCTTTCTTAGTAGAGGTTAAGCTGAGGTAATTTCAGAAGAGTATTTTGGATTATTGGTGGCGATCACAAGGTGTTGAAGATGGAGAAGAGGTGAGAATGTTGGCTAGGTACAGCATGCAGAGCTCTGGAGCTAACCTCTAATTTTTAAGAACTTCTAGTGAAGTTATATCTGAAGGGTATACTTTGGATCATAAAGAGAACATGTGGGAGTGTGGTCGAATGTGCTTGTGTTATCGCATCACTCAGATGAAGTTGAGGTAATTTCAGAAGGGATTCTGGGTTTGCTGGTGGTGGTGGTGGTGGTGAAGAAGATGGTGATGAAGCAAAGTGAATGGATGAAACATATGACACCATGGTACTGACCCTGTATGTTAGGGACTCTCTGGCGTAGATGTCTCTGGGAAGTACACCTTCAGATGTGGGACTGGCTGCATGCTGAATGAGGTCTGACGGCAAGTCGTTGAATGCGCATGTGTAACTGGACCATACTAACGGACATTAAGTTGAAGTAATTTCAGAAGTATATTTTATGAAATTCTTCAAGCTGATCTTAAGTTGGAGTAATTCTAGAAAGTGTGTTTTGTAGTACCAGCAACAATGACCTTTGGACCCCGCGTTGGTGGAAACATGGAATGAGGCTTTTTGCGACCACTTGCTGACACCAAAGGCTAATTTCTGATGAGCTGGTACCTTGGAGGTCATTGTAAGTGTTGGATGGGAGACAATTTGTAGGATACCCCAACACTTTTTACCACCTTCACCTAATGCAACTTTGTTGGGAAAGCACAACAAATGAAAGGTGGAGCTAACTTGTGATCCTGGTTTTAGAAACCATCCAAGTTGCTGTTTGTTCTGAACCACTGCTTCTGATGGGAGACCAAACAGTTGGAGAGAGAGTACAGAAGCCCTGATTTTAGGAACAGGTGTCTTTGCTGGACTTGGATTTCCTAGCCAACCAAGTCCAAGGAAGCATGGAAGGTCGATGCAGACCTTGTTATGAATAACTTTATGAACAAATGTGGTCATTATGTAAGGAAACAAAATTTGTTTGAATCCTAAAACAGTGATGATGTTGTGAGAATGGTTACTGCTGAACCATGAAGGGATTGATTTCAAATTGATTATGAAGCGATTTTGGTTGCTAGGTATTGAGAATGACGAGGCCATAGTGAGAACTAGCTGTGAGAAGAAGGATTTAAAAATTTGAAAGAAGCAAATTTTCATTTCATGATTCAATGTATGTGTGTGTGTGTGTGTGTGTTTTTTTTTTTTTTTTCTTGATGGGCTTTAGTGAATCCAGCCTTTCTATTTATAGTGAAGAGATGAAGAACGGTAGTTGGGTAGTTGAGAACGGCGGACGAGACTTTTTGGTGAGAATGGTGGACGAGAACGGTAGGCGCCGAATGAGAATGGTAAGTTGGAGACTGGTAGGCACTGACGGAAATGGTAGGCTGAAGTAGTGACCCAATGTAATTTCAATTTTGAGACATACTTGTGAGAGTTCATCTGTTCTTTGAAAGGGGAGCCTTGATCAAGTCTGGAAAATAATCTTGAGGGAATCTAGACCAAATGGATGGATCTCAAATTATGATCTTGAGAGCTTTTAAATTTTGGACACCGCTAGTACTTCGGAGAAGTGGGTCAGATTGGTAGTTTCTAAGTCCAAAACAAATACGTAGATTTCAAAATCAAAATCTTTGTGAAAACCTGATAGAACAAGCTTTGCTCGAACATTTTGATTTTCGGTCAAAGTTTACATCAAAGCCAATAATTGTAGAATCACACTATTTGAGCAATTTTGGATTCTCAAATGAATAAATAGACCCCAAAATTGGAACGTGCGTGAAAAATTGAGCAAGACAGGTCTATCTCAAAAATTTTGACTTTTGGTCAAGATTTGTGGAAAAGTCAACTTTTTAGAAATTGGAATATTGTGCAATTTTCAAATCTCAGTTGAAGAAACAGATCCCAAAATTGGAAAGTAAGCGAAAAACTGAGTGGGACAGGTCCATTTCAAAAATTTTGACTTTTGGTCAAGATTTATGCAAAAGTCAACTTTTTAGAAATTGAACTGTTTGTGCAATTTTTAAGTCTTGGTTGGAGAAACAGATCCAAAAATTAGAAAGTACACGAAAAACTGAGTGGGACAGCCTCGTTTTGAAATTTTTTTTTTTTTTTTTCAGGCGGTCCGAATCCGGGTCGGTTCGGGTCAAACCGATTCGTGGAGGATGACATCATCAATGACGTCATTCGCTTGTACTGGCACGTGTGGCGCGCGTGGGGAGACGAGCCGGCGCATGGCTGGCGAGCGTGGTGCGTGGGAACGCGTGTTCGTTCGTCGGAGCTTCTGACGGCGCGTGGCAGCGCGTGACCGATCGTTTGGGCCTGAAAGTTTCAGGTTTTGTAGATCGGGGCCAGCTGGATCGAGTGGTAGTTTCTGTTTTCTGAATTGGTGGCCCGATTTGCATAGAAGTGAATGAGGAGGCCGCGATCCTCTGAAGCTTTTGGCAAAGCGTGGAGGTGCGTGTTTTCCCCGGTGTTGATCATCTTTTTGGGTTTTGTACATCGAGGGCCGTAGAAGACTACTGTGGTGTCAGTTTTGTGAAATAAGGTCTGGATTTTCACAAATTTGGATGAGAAAGTCGCGGGTCTTTGTTGGACTTATGGCCTTTTGGTCTAATTTTGTGGTGGCCGCCCTGACAGGATGGTGCCAGGATTCAGACTTGCCAGGTGGGTAATGAGCCATTATCTTCTGTCTCCATGGCTGAATATGCTCTTTCATTTCAAAATTCAGCGCAGACTTCTCTGATTTTAAGTGCATTTGAGTTTGCAAAATCTGACTTTGAGTTCACAAAATCTGACTTTGAGTTCCAATTGTTTTCACATTTCTGAAACGTGAATATAAGTTTTTTTCCATTGGTCGGTTGGTAGAACTATTTAATGGTTTGCTGACTTTCTTCATTTTTCATGTTTGCTAGTTTAGCAGAAGTTCTCTATATAAGATGTGAGATTGGCTTCGTTCATTTGGGCATTCTTAGCCTTCAGTCTTCTTCTCCAACTTTTAAGAATTTTTTTTTATTTTTCTTTTTCTTTTGTCCTTTGTTTAGACATGCAATGAGATTTTCTTCTGACATTTTTTTTCGTTGTTGCTTGTTTTTGCTTTGCAGCTCAGTTTCTTTTGGGTTTTGACATCAAACTTCACGCTGACGTTCTTATAGAAGTGTTTGCCTTCATTTGGTGACTTTGTATTTCATTGATAGCAACGTTGCAAGAACGTATGCCTTCATGTTGTTACATTCTTTTCTTGCATCAACAATCTTTTAGTGATATTCGTCTTTGCAACGACGTTTCCATAAGGATATTCAGCTAAGCAATAATGCTATTGCCAGTACTCGTCTTTGAAGTCGTACTAGCTTTAGTGTTGGCAATTTAAGCCGTATCAACACTTGTCTTTGCAACGCAGCCATATTAAGAATCTTTGCAATGTAGCCACATCAAGAGTCTTTACCATGAAGCCGCGCTAGCATTCGTCCTTGTATTGAAGCTACATCCATATTTTTCTTTGCATCAAAATCGCATCACCACTTATCTTTGCCAAGAAGTTACACCAACACTTGCATTTGCATTGAAGCATCACCATTTGCCTTTGTAATGAAGATGCATTGACACTCTTCTTTTGCCATAAAGTTGCCTTGACACTTTATTCGCATTGAAGCCATGCTGATATTTACCGTTGCCATGAAGCCACAACAACACTACATTTGTACTGAGACCGTGCCAACATCCATCTTTGTCGTGCCAACATTCATCTTTGCCATGCCAACACTCATTTTAGCCATGAAGTTATGTCAACAGTTCATCTGCATTGAAGTCGTGCCAACATCCATCTTTGTCATGTAGTCGTGTCAACACTCCATTTGGACAGAAGTCATGCCAACATCCATCTTTGCCATGAAGCTACGTCAATACTTCATTCGCATCGAAGCTGTGCCGACATTCATCTTTGCCATGAGGCTACGTCAACACTTCATTCGCATCAAAGTTTTGCCGCCATTCATCTTAGCCATGAAGCTACGTCAACACTTCATTCGCATCGAAGCTGTGCCGACATTCATTTTTACTATGAAGTTACGTCAACACTTTATTTGCACAGAAACCATGCCAACATTCTTCTTTGCCATGAAGCTACGTCAACACTTCATTCGCACGGAAGTTGCACTAATATTGGCCTTTATAATAAAGCTTGAAGTTTCAAGAAGCTCCCATCAAGACTTTGAGGATGCAAAGAGATTCCAACAAGACGTTGAAGTTTCAAGAAGCTCCCATCAAGACTTTGAGGATGCAAAGAGATGCCAACAAAACCTTGAAGATGTGAGAAGAATGCCGCCATGATTTTGACATTGCACGAACATGCCCTTAGAAAAGAGATGATGCAACACCAACTTCAGATGTTGGAGGAAGGTGACATTGTCTAGATTTCAGAGACATGATATGAAACAACACCACTCAGAAGGGAGATGATGTGGTTTAAATTTCAGAACTATGAAGTGGCACAACCTAGAAGAGAGATGATGTAGCTTAGACTTGCAAGGTACAAGAAGATGCCCCTAGAAGATAAGTGATGCAAAGCATACTTTATACACGTTGGAGAATGTCCATAGAAGATGGGGAATGCCATGCAAAAGTCTTCATTTTCTACTATAACGATCTTTGAAAAACTCCTCAAGCTAGACTGGCAATCCTTCTTTTTTCATGTGACTGAACTTAGTGAAAAGTACTAAGCTGCCTACGTACCCCGGAGAGGGATCAAGTCATTACGTAGTTCAACCAAAATTTTTTTTTTTGATGATTTTTTTTTCATGGTTTTGATGATTTTTTTGTTTTTATGGTTTTGATGATTTTTTTTTTCATGGTTTTTTTTTGTTGTTTCTTTTTACAAAAAGGGAAGGCTTACATGTGTAATCCTCGCCCTACACCCCACGGCATTTTATGGGTACCAATTGCGCAATAGTGGGTATCACCTCTAATCGAACCCGAGACCTTGGCCTCAAGGGCGACATGGGCATCCAGCCACTACGCCACACTCGCAAATGGTGACATAGAGTGGGATTAATTTCTCCTTATTTGTACACTTTCAAAGGTAATGGGAAGACATCATGTACCCTTGTAGTGCTACAGTAGGCAGTTTAAACTCTTACCGAGGAGCAGTTCTCGATTTTCAAGCATAAAAGCGTTTGAGGAACTTCCCATTGATGAGGCCAATCCTTACACCCTCCTGATCAATCAACTTGTAAGCCTTATTGGTGTTTGCCCCCTGCCTGAGAGTTGGAAGTACATCACAAGCAATGGTCACATGGTTTGACCCGACAACTTCATCAAGGTCTAAATCAATCTTGTTTTCTTTGGCAAGCTTC
Source organism: Castanea sativa (assembly GCF_040712315.1). Lineage (NCBI taxonomy): Eukaryota > Viridiplantae > Streptophyta > Magnoliopsida > Fagales > Fagaceae > Castanea > Castanea sativa. The sequence goes on along the minus strand of NC_134015.1, from coordinate 21,332,790 downwards.
ATGATTTGTTCTTTGAAGACGAAACATTTTTGAATTGGGTGGCCAATGATGCGATGATATTTGCAATAGTTAGGGTCATCAACTTTCCCTATGTCTTCTGGTCGCTTGCATTCTGGCAATTCAACCAGTTTCAATTGCAATAGTCGTTCTAAGATGTTTGGCACATCTTCATCGGGGAACGGATATGCTTTTTGCTCACGTTCCTTAAAGGTCAGACGACGCACTTCGTTCTTTTGCCATCCTTCAAGTTGTTTTTCATTTGCCTTTGCTTCTCTCCTTGGAACCTTAACTATGGCAGTGTTAACAGTTATTGGGTCTTTGAGATTGCCTTTTGCATTCCTGTCATTCATCTTTACTTCCTTTCTACTTTCCTCAGGTATGGGTGGTTTTGTATTTCCGTGACTAGAGATACTCAATTCCATGTCGTGCGCACGAGTTGCCAATTCTTCAAATGTTCGAGACTTTATCCCTTACAGGATGTACAGAAGTCCCCAGTGCATGCCTTGGATGCACATTTCTACAGCAGATATTTCAGAAAGTCTATCCTTACAGTCTAGACTCAAAGAACGCCATCGATTGATATAGTCAACAACTGGCTCATCTTTCCACTGCTTAGTATTGGTAAGCTCCATCATGCTTACCGTATGGCGTGTGTTGTAGAACCGGTTGAGGAAATCCCTTTCAAGTTGTTCCCAACTATCGATTTACTCGGGTTCTAAGTCTGTATACCAATCAAAGGCATTCCCTTTTAGTGAACGAACGAACTGCTTTACAAATAGGCCTCCTTGAGTCCCTGCGCTCTCGCAAGTTTCTTCAAAGTGAGCAACGTGTTGCTTAGGGTTTCCCTTTCCATCAAATTGCAAGAACTTAGGGGGTTGATACCCATTTGGCATTCTCATATTGTCAATGCGTTTCGTATAGGGTTTTGAATATATGAGAGAATTTGTAGAAGAATCTCCATATTGTGCTCGTATGGTATTCGTTATCATGTCCTGCAGTTGTTGGACAGATATTGAGGCCATTGAGGTGGATTGTTCTTGTCGGGGAGTGTTTTCAATTTCTTTCCCTTCATCATCCTTTCCAGATGTGAATTTATGACCATGGCTTGATTCACCAAGATCTTGTACTTCGAGTTTGTTCATTAAAGTTGCAATTTGGAGGTCCTTATCTTCAAGTGCTTTTGTGAGAAGGACGACCCTTTGTTCCATTTCAGCCATCTTTTCTTCCATGGTAGAGGTCTTAGTCATCATAACTGACACAACTTCCACAAATGATGGAGAAGGAAGTGAATTGAAATGAGCACGTGAAATCTCATCTTTTGGGTTCCCTTTGAGGAGAGAGAAATCGTGCAACCAACTTCTTGTGAAGGAAGAAGGGGATTTGCCCCCATACTTGTGGTGTTCCAAGGTGGAGATGTCCTTGTTGATGACCTTGTTTCTTTTAAGAGGGTCTAAGGAGATGATTGTCTGGACCTTGGCTTCCTTGGTTGATTGAGTTTGAAGTTGATTGTGAGCTTTAGGTTGGCTACAATTGATTGCTCCAATGCAACTGCTGGTGGTAGCCGTACCAAGTTTAATTGAAGTAGCTATTGTTGAAGCTTGAATGTTCTTGCTAGAGGCCATTGAAGTTAGTAGCAAGATGATGAAGATTTTTTTTTTTTGAAGGAGAAAGAGATGAGAGGCAGAGATGTCCCACTAGGCGTGCCAGAATTTGTAGACGACTAAATTCTTGGTTCGAAATAAATCAAACAAGTAAAATAGTTTCACAAATGCGAATTTATATTGATGAATATGTGGTACAATTCTCTGTGATTACAAAAGAGTGATCCTCTAATTCGATCTCCTTGAAAGATTTGTTGATTGGAATTGTGGTAATGTGATTTTGATTTGAACACAAGATATCCTTCAATTTGGCTAAAGAATAGATCGAAGATCTTTGAAACGGAATTACAACGAATCTCTGGCTATGAGCTTGTTAGAAATTCTTTGTTCTTCGTGTTCTTCGTGTGTTCTTCGTGTTTGAAGGTTTGTGGTGGAAGTTCTTCGGGGGCTTTGGAGGCTTGAATCCGTAGAGCTTCGTTGATTTATGGTATGTTGAGGTTCCTGGAGGCTTTTGAGCTTGATTCTAGTGAACTTTGAGATTTAGGAATATGATTTGGATGATTCCTCTTCGATTGTTCTTCGTATTTGAAGGTTTGTGGTGGAAGTTCTTCAGGGCTTTGGAGGCTTGAATCCGTAGAGCTTCACCAATTTGTGGTTTGTTGAGATTTCTAGAGGCTTTTGAGCTTGATTCCAGTGACCTTTGAGATCTAGACAAGTAGTTTGGATGACTTTGCTTCGAATGTTGTCTTATTCGAGGTTGAAGTTCTTGAAATTCCTGGAGGCTTCGGGGTTTGATTCCGGCAGAGCTTCTAGATTTCTGAACTTAAGATATCTTTCTCCGTCTGTCTTTTCTGTCTGTCCGTCCCCCTAAATGTCTTAGGAAGGCTTCTATTTATAGGAGTTTAGGAGTGGGTGAGCGACACGTGGCGGAGTCTGATTGGTGACACATGTCATAACCTGATTGGTCTGCTTATGTCATCGCTTACACGTGCAGGATTGCTTGTGTCATTGCTTACACTTGCAGGGCTGTTTGTGTCATCGCTTACACGTGCAGGGCTGTTTGTGTCATCGCTTACACGTGCTGATGCAGTTTCATGCCTTTATTTCAATGACACTTGGCAAATTTCTATTGGTTTCTGAATAGTGATGGCAAAACCTAGCAGTAGTACGTGGCACTTTGTAATTGGTTGTATTTTGTGGACTTGGTAGTATGATGTGTCAGCTTGTGATAGGTCGGAAATTTTCTCTCTCTACACCAACAATCAAGGCGACGAACTGCACGTCACAGCTCTGGAGAGGCAAGTCCAAACGCTTGCGGCGGCAGTTAAGCACCTAATCAAGCAGAATCATGATCTAGAAGAGCAACTGCGGCAAAGGACTGCACACCCAAGCACACCAGAGGAAGACCAGGAAGGTGCAAGCGCAGATGGGAGGAACCTCGAAGGGCCTGAGGGTAGCAACGCTCCGAGTAGACCGGAGAGGCTGGACACTAATCGGCCATCCATCTCAGACACCCTACCACTTCACATAGTAGCTAAGATGCAGAAGATGAGGGAACGAATGGATGTGATGATGAACGCCCTCAGAGGTCGAATCTCCAGCGACATGGATGACCTAGTCCATAGAACTGATTCGCCTTTCACAGCGCTCATAAGTTCATGCCCCCTTCTCCCAAAATTTCGCATGCCTCAAGTGGAGAATTACGACGGATCCAAGGACCTATTGGATCACTTGGAATCTTTCAAGACCTTAATGCATCTTCAGGGTGTACCGGATGAAATCATGTGTAGGGCTTTTCCCACCACATTGAAAGGACCTGCGAGGGACTGGTATAATAGGCTGACGCCTAACTCCATCGACACTTTCAAGGAATTAGGCGCCCAGTTTGTATCACACTTTATCGAGAGTCACCGGCATAAGAAGTCTACCGCGTGTCTGATGAACATTAGACAACAAGAAGACGAGACTCTAAGATCATACATAGCTCGCTTTAACAAGGAAGCCCTCTCAATAGACGAGGCAGATGACAAGATACTTGTAGCAGCGTTCACAAACGGGCTACGGAAGGGTAAGTTCCTATTTTCTCTATATAAGAATGACCCAAAGGCTATGTCCGAAGTGTTTTACAGGGAAACGAAGTACATGAACGCAGAGGATGTCTTGCTGGCCCAAGAGGAAAAGCCTAGAAAAAGGGAAAGGCAGGAAGATACACGATCGTATAAGGGACAGAAAATGGCTAGAACCAGAGAGCGACGGGAAGATCGACGACCCAAACCACCCGCAGGAAGATTCATGAACTTCACCCCTCTCACAGCCCCAGTCGACCAAGTGTTAATGCAGATCAAAGATGAAGGAAGCCTGACGTTTCTTGGCAAGCTGAAGGGAGATCCGAACAAGAGGCCAAAAGACAGATACTGCCGTTTTCATGGCAATCATGGCCATGACACGACGGATTGTTATGACTTAAAACAGCAAATTGAAGCCCTCACTAGGCAAGGAAGATTGCAGAGGTTTGTGAGGAAGGAAAGAACGGATCAACTCCAGGAACAAAATCCCTGACGGGAAAACGAGCGTCCCAGACCACCTATAGGAGACATACGGATGATTGTAAGGGGCACTACTTCTACAGGGTTGTCTAAAAAGGCCCAAAAAACCTATTTACGGATGGTTCAAAGCGTCCAGTTGACAAGTTCCACACCAAAAATAGCGCAACTTCATAACCCCAACATCGGGTTTTCGGAAGAAGATGCACGACGCCTTCACCACCCACATGACGACGCGCTTGTCGTCAGCATACGGGCAGGGGACTACAACATGCATCGAGTTTTGGTGGATAACGGAAGCTCAGCGAATATCCTCTATTACCCCGCATTCCAGCAAATGGGGATTGATAGAGAACGATTTATCCCAACAAATGCACCACTCGCTGGCTTCGGAGGAACAAGGGTTTACCCTTTAGGCGTCGTCACGTTGTCTATAACAATCGGAGACTACCCCCAGCAAGTAACCAAGAATGTAGCTTTTCTTGTGGTCGACTGCTCTTCTACTTATAATGCCATCCTCGGACGGCCCTCTCTCAATGCATGGAAGGCTGTAACTTCAACTTACCATTTAATGGTCAAATTCCCTACTGAATACGGGGTTGGAGAGCTGCGCGGAAATTAGGTGGCTGCACGAGAATGCTACGTCATCATGATGGGAATGGACGACCACTTGCAAGCAATGAACATCGAGGAACAGCGGACGGTAGCAGAATTGGTGGAAGAGTTAGAAGAGGTACACCTCGACGATTCTAGGCTCGAACAGACCACAAGAATTGGCACCTTGGCCAGCCAAACAGTCCGACAAGCGCTTACAGTATTTCTCAAGGAAAACCAAGATGTTTTTGCATGGAGTCATGAGGACATGCCAGGAATCGACCCGTCGGTCATGGTCCACAGGTTGAACGTATCACCCTCATTATCCCCTATTCGACAAAAGAAGCGAGTATTCGCCCCAGAACGAGATCGAGTCATAGCTGAGGAAATACAGAAGTTACAAGAAGCTGACTTCATACGCGAAGTGTACTACCCGGATTGGTTGGCAAACGTAGTAATGGTCAAGAAGGCCAACGGAAAGTGGAGAATGTATGTCGACTTCAAGGATCTGAATAGGGCATGCCCTAAAGATAGTTACCCACTCCCGCGTATTGACACCTTGGTGGATTCCACCGCAAGACACGAACTATTGAGCTTCATGGATGCCTTCTCCGGCTACAACCAAATTAAATTGGATGAGGTTGATCAAGAAAAAACCTTGTTCGTAACAAGTCAGGGGCTTTTCTACTACAAAGTAATGCCTTTAAAGCTTAAAAACGCCGGAGCCACGTATCAGAGATTGATGAACAAGATGTTCATGCACCAAATTGGCAGAAACGTGCAGGTTTAAGTAGATGATATTTTGGTGAAAAGCATTCGAGAGTCCGATCACATGAGCAACCTCCAAGAGACTTTCAATACCCTACGATCGTACAAAATGAAGTTGAATCCGAGCAAGTGCGCGTTTGGGGTAACTGCAGGAAAATTCTTGAGATTTATGACATCCCAGAGGGGCATTGAAGTCAACCTAGAGAAGGTAAAGGCGATCATGGAACTATCTCCTCCAAGGACGATAAAGGAAGTACAAAGTTTGACCGGCAAGATAGCAGCCTTGAACAGATTCATATCAAGAGCGACGGACAAATGCCTCCCTTTCTTCTGCACACTGAAAAGACCGTTTGAATGGATAGACGAGTTCCAAAAGGCATTTAAAGAGTTAAAGGTGTATCTCTCCGCTCCGCCGTTGCTTAGCCCATCTATGCTGAGGGAAGAATTATTCCTATACCTTGCCGTCTCCTCAGCGGCGGTCAGTGCAGCTCTTATTAGAGAAGAAGGTAAGGTACAAAGGCCCGTGAATTTTATAAGCCGGGCACTGAGAGGAGCAGAAGAGAGGTACCCTTAGATGGAAAAACTCGCATTTGCACTAGTGACCACAGCTCGGAAACTCAAACCATACTTTCAAGAGCATACCATAAATGTCCTGACAGATAAACCCTTACGAAGAACAACGAGTAGTCCCGAAGCTGCCGGACGGATGGCACTATGGGCGATCGAGCTGAGTGAATTTGATATTCAATACCAACCACGGGCAGCCGTGAAAGGACAGATATTGGCAGACTTCATCGCTGAATTCACTATTATAAAGGACCAGGGAGAAGAAGAGACACCCAAATGGAGAGTCCATATAGACGGATCTTCCAATAAACATGCTGGAGGTGTTGGAGTTGTACTCCACACCCCGGAGGGAGATAAGATCGAATGCATGATTCGTCTGGACTTCTCTACTACCAACAACGAGGCGAAATATGAGGCCTTGGTAGCAGGACTGGACCTTGCAATAGCTACAGGAGCTAAGAATGTGGTCGTATACTCCGATTCTCAAATCGTGACCTGCCAAGTTAATGGGTGCTATGACTGCAAGAATGAAAGGATGAAAAAGTATCTTAAGGAAGTGAAGGGTCGAATGAATAACCTCCAAATCAAGATGGTTCAAATCCCAAGGGAGGAGAACCAAGATGCCGACCGACTCGCAAAGGCAGCTTCAGCCAAACCTATAATCATCCCTAAACAGGTATTGTCCTTCGTCCAGCTCTCATCATTATTAGATGACATTAGCATGCAGGAGGTAAGCAATGAGTGTTGTTGGACAGCACCCATAGCGGCGTATCTCAGAGAAGGCAAACTACCCGACAACAAAGAGGACACAAGGAAGTTGAAGGTTAAAGCTGCCCTGTTCGTTTTGATTAAAGACGTCCTATACAAAAGAGGATTCTCTCGACCATACCTAAGATGCCTCGGCCAAGAAGAAGTGGACTATGTGATGAGGGAGGTCCATGAAGGAGTTTGCGGAAACCATTCTAGATCAAGGTCTTTGGTGCACAAGGTACTCCGAGCAGGATACTATTGGCCAACAATGCAAAAGGATGCCCACATATACGTCAGAGCTTGCAATAAGTGCCAACGATTTAGAAATTTTATAAGGCAACCAACGGAAGAACTTACCCCTATGATGGCCCCATGGCCAATTGTACAATGGGGATTAGACATCATGGGTCCGTTCCTGACAGCAGTGAGGCAGCTAAAGTTCTTAGTGGTTGGCATTGACTACTTCACCAAATGGGTGGAAGCAGAGGCTCTGGCCACTATCACAGAGAAGAATATCCGTAGTTTTGTATGGAAAAGTATTATTTACAGGTATGGAATTCCAAGGGTGTTGGTTTTGGACAACGGGAAACAATTCGACAATGACACATTCAGAGACTTTTTTTCTCAGCTTGGGATCAGGAATCACTACTCTTCACCCGCCCACCCGCAGGCCAATGGACAGGTTGAAGTCACGAACCGATCCTTGCTTAAGATTATCAAGACCCGGCTCAAGGGGGCAAAGGGCATATGGTCGGACGAATTACCAAGTGTTTTATGGGCATACAGGACAACGGCGAGAACACTGACAGGAGAAATGCCGTTTCGATTGGCATATGGTAGTGAGGCCGTCATACCAGCAGAAGTAGGTCTAACAAGCTACCGGGTTGAGAACTACGACAAAAGCAAAAATGATGAACAGATGCGTTTACAGCTTGATCTTGTGGACGAAGTTAGGGCCGCAGCAAAGCAGAGACTTGTGCGATACCAGGACCTGATGGCAAAGCATTACAACTCCAAGGTCAGGCACAAGGACTTCTAGATGGGAGATCTGGTCTTAAGAAGAGTACTCGGCGCTACAAAAGATGCCTCCCAAGGGAAGCTAAGACCTAACTGGGAAGGACAATACATGATTATTTCATGGCATAGAAAGGGAACGTACTACTTAGAGACACTAGATGGAAAAAAGCTGAGTCATCCATGGAACACGAAGCACCTGAAAAAGTACTACCAGTAAGCGAAGGACAAAGACAACAGCAACATTTACCTCCTCATTTCTAGTTTATCTTTAGATAGTTTTTATTTCCTACAAGTACTTTTAGAGCCAAAAGGCGTTTTTCTTATTTTTTATGAACAATAGTCTACCAATCCATTATAATAAGAGGAGTTTATTCAGAGCATATGGAATATATTTTGCTCAAAACTTATCAAGACCACACAATGGACGGATCATCCAAGAATGATGAAAACTTATCAAGTCCACACAGTGAACGGATCATCCAAAAAGGATCAAAATTTATCAAGTCCACATAGTGGACGGATCATCCAAGAAGGATGAAAGTTTATCAAGTCTACATAATGGACGGATCATCCAAGAAGGATGAAAGTTTATCAAGTCCACATAGTGGACGGATCATCCAAGAATGATGAAAGTTTATCAAGTCCACATAGTGGATGTACCATCCGAGAAGGGTGAAAATTTGTCAAGTCCACATAGTGGACGGACCATCCAAGAAGGATGAAAGTTTATCAAGTCCAATAGTGGACGGAGCATTCAAGAAGGACGAAAATCTACCAAGTCCACAGAGTGGACGGATCATTCTATTAAGGGTGAAATTTATCAGGTCCGTAAAGTGAACGGGTCCTATCGAGGTCGAAATTTATTGTCCATAAAGTAGACGGGTTGTCCAACAAGGGTGAAGTTTATGAACCCCACAAAGTGGACGGCCCTCAATGAATGAAACTCAGTGTTTCCAGAAGTCTTGAGAACAATATTTGCTTAAACTACATATAGAACGGATAAATATCATAACAACCCACAAAGGAAGTGCGTCAAAAATTTGGTTAGAATACAGTGCTAGACCAAAAAAAAACAACGGATTAAAATTGTTTTCCAATACATTTGAAAAAAAAAAAAAAACTAGGTACATGTTAATCTTGAAATACGACGGTATCCTCCTTGTCATCAGGACCTTTGTCAGATGATTGACAGACATCTTCTGCAACGGACCCCTTGTCAACCTTCTGGGCCTCACCGTCACTTTGTTCACCGCCAAAAAGCTCGACTGTATCTTCAGTATCGGCAAGACGGGCTGGAGTCTGACCTCCCGTATCGACGGTAATATGTGTGACGCTCAGATCGGGATACGAGGCCTTGACTTGATGGAGGCAATCATCGAATCCTTCATTAAAAGAAGTACCCAATTCACCCAGAAGAGCGTCAAAGTCCTGATATTCTCGGATAGCCTCCTCCTTGGCCAGATGGATGCTTTCTTCTTTCGCCTTCAAGTTCTCCCTTAACAACTCTACCTCCTTTTCTAGGTTTTCGCGAGTCTGCTCAGAAAATTTCAACTTTTGTTCATGACGAAGCTTCCATAGCTTCAACTCGTCAAGCTCCTTCGCCGTTGCCTTGGACTTTGCACGGACGCACTCCAACGCCTTCTCTTGTGCGAGACAACAGTCCATTAATCCTTTCACCATAACGACCCCCTACAGTATTAAGGGTAAGGACCAATGTCAAAACATGACTGTACCAACTTTAAAATATATATATATATACACACACACAAAAATGACGGTACCAACCTGAGTAAGACTATATAAAGCCGTCTCCCCCATGGTTCCGTCGCATGATTACCAAGATCCTCGTAATCTTCATCTGTGATGATGGAAGTCACTCGGTTAAGAGCATATTGCGAGTCCTCCCACAACAGGATGGGTGGATTTTCCTTGGCAAGATCCGAATTGGTCATTAAACCTTTTCCTTTGCCTAAACCCAATTTTGGTGGCAATTTTAGCCCGTCAGGTCTTTGAACGGCAGCCAACCCCGTCACCATTTTCTGCTTCTTTGAGTGACGGTCAGCATTCTCTGGCGGCTGCCTCTTAGAAGATGGATGGAATGAACCCGTCTTGGGTGGGGGATTTCCTTCTTATTTCTTCTTAAGGGCAGCTTGCTTAATAAGTGCCCTTCTCCTGGTAGCATCCATTTCTGCAAAAAAAAAAAGTACACGGGTGAAAAACAATGCTGTGCGACAAAGCAACGGTGGAGGGTTAAAAGACTTACGCTTGCGTATTCCTGAGTCGTATCGACGGGCAGCAGCTGTAGGTTCTAGACCGTCACAGTACCAATGCAGGGTGTCCAAGGTGACGAGCTTTGCCTAAGTCCTCTCCGACAACCTGGTAGTCTGGAAGATTTTTTCCAAAAAGCCAAATTGTTCTATGGTAATAGGTGGACGGTCCTTAGCTGCAAAATTGAACGGTTAGAATAACTTCAATGCTTCGTAAAAGCTTGTAAAGTAAGACAGGCTCATACCAGACGGAGGCATTATTCCCCAAGTCTTGTCCACCGGCATGTATTCGTAATCATCAAGACGACACATCCAATCGTCTCCCTGAAGGAAGAAGTATTGACCTTTCCAGTTATGATTGGAGTATGGGGTCTCAGACACTAGCTTAAGCACCAGACTCCTCGGCACGAAGCTATACATACCCTTCGACTTTGTAATCTCAGACGGACGGTAACAATGAAAGAACTCTTCCACTGTCAACCATCTCGCCCCGTCAGACATCACACCATACAAGACCTCAACGCCTAGGAAAACTCTTCAGGCGTTTGGTGAGATTTGACTGACGGCCAAACCTAAGTACTGAAGGAGACGACGGTGCAAACCACTTAATGGGAATCGAAGGCCTGCTTTGAGCATCTGCTCATATACGCCAACGTCTCCAAGACCCTTGTAATAGCACTTCTCAGACTTAAAAGGTAGACGGATGGGAATGTTATCAGGTATCTAATATTTCTGCCTAAGCGTATTGAAGTGTGGCTGCTTAATGCCAGAGATGAAATCATTCACCATCCATAAAGGGAGCATGACAAATTCCCTAAAACTGTTAAGGCCTATGATGGACTGGATCGGTGGATCTACACCATCTAAGTCATTGTTCGAGTCATACTCTGACCCGTCCTCATCCTGCCCTTCATCTTCCACATTGGAAGGAGAGCTGGCTGATGGTTCCCTCTCCTCGCTAGAGGTGTCTTGGTCTGTCTGACCTGACGGGAACACCTCTTTGTAGCTTGCTCCCTCGCGGACATAAGACTGATCACTTGACGCTTCACTAGACATCTGACACCTACATATGACGGGTAAAGGAAACCTAAGACTCTAGATCTATGCTGATGACGAACCAACATGTGAAATAAAGAACAGAAATTAATAAGCGAAGGAGGTACTTACAGGTGGACGATACGAAAAGACGACAGACGAGCTGAAAGGGAGACGAATCTCAACTTCTCGAGGCAACGGATCACATAAAGTGGACGGTTGTGCTTTGATCAACCGATAAATTTTCCAAAGTATAAAAATGAGAGGGATGGGTAATATATATAGAGGGAACGGCGCGGTAAACGAAGGGGCGCATCGATTCCAACAAACCACCAGTGTTGTAACACCACGTGTCCCTAGTATGTTTATGACTGTTCCAACGTGTCCCTCAAAACAATCCTATCAAGGGTCAAAACTAACCGTCATTCCATCAGACCACAGAGGAAAGTTGTCATGGAATGAGGGGGCAACTGAAGAGGAATAAAAATGAACATGACGGATCTACATGGTTGATGTGACGACATAAGGATGACGTGTTCATATTTAACATGGCCAAGGAGGACGGATCCACAGTGGACGAACGAGTATGATGCAGTGGTCATCCTTCCAGGTTTGTTTCCAAGAAACCTTAAATAGGATTCATGCTATATAATTAGGGCTTATGTGGCCTTACTTGATCTCCACGTGAACGTGTGTAAGAAGAATTCTTGCATCACACGTTTAGCCTTGATCAAAAGACTTCTATGAGGAAAAGAACTCTAGAAGGTATCCAAAAGGAAAGAGTTCCAATTATAGAAGGAAAGGACTTCATGGTCAAGGCATGGATGCTAACCCTACACCACTATAAATACTCCAAAACCCTCATAAATCAGGGTACACATTATTGACTCAACTCTGGGACTCAAGGGTTGTGAAAAGTTCTAACTTGACATTCGGAGGATTTTTGGCCGGCACCACACCGGTGCTCTCTGTTAGGTCTTCTCTTTTCGTTTTGTAGGTGTTGTTTCGATTTAAGAGTACTTGCAGCTTATTGGTGATTTTTCGGCATCATCAGCTGGGACCTTCTAAGAACAGAGAGAGAGAGAGAGAGAGATGCAATATATTGAAAGAGTATTCTTATTGCCTGAGTTCCTTATACAATGGCTACTGCCTCTTTATACAAGATGTCCCAACCTAACTAACCTTTGTAACCAATTCCTATACAGCTGGCAACAACCAACTAACCAACAATTGTACTAACTCCTTTAACTTGTAAAATGCATTCAACAATAGCTAATTACAATAACAATAGCTAGTAACAGCAACAATATTAGCTAGTCACAGTATAGTAATCCTAACAAAGGCAGAGAGACCTGTAACCGATTGTCAACATCAACTTGTCAAGTTAGTTTCGGGCTTAGATGAATGTCAACTGGTTCAATCAGTGGTGGAGGTTGCAGGATTCTACTAGAGGTCACCAGATTCTGAAAAATGTCACTAAAATTGGAGCGAATTTGGCTGGATCTCGTTGGATTTGGTCAAGAACTTACCAAATATGGTCGAGATCTTGCTAGATTTGATCTTGATCTTCGTGAATTTGGTTGGAGTTCCTATATCAGTGGTCAGATTAGGTGGCTCATGTTTTGAAGAAGGAAACCCGCCACTTGGCTCGCTTGTGTAGGTTCTTGGTGGCAGAGACCTATGGCTGATAGATTGGAGCTTCGAATCAGGCCAACTATGGATTGGTGTTGGGTGGTTTCGTTGGATTGTCGGTCTTTGATCAAGTCTAGACACCCCTAGGTCCAAATGTATGGATCGTACATGCATGCGAGAATAGTGTTGCATAATGATTCATAAATTACATCATGAATTTGAAAAAGCAATAAAACTATGTATTTAAATTAATTAGAAATGCATGTTAGCATAAAAAGTAAGAGAAGTGCTTTTGGATGACTTAGAGCATTCACAGTGATGCTCTTAAATCACTAAAAAGCTATTTTTAGCGGCGCAAACAACAAAATGCATGCTATATTGATGGTGCTAAAGTTAAAAATTTTAGAACTCAAGTTACAGTAAACTATAAAAAACGATAGCTTACTGTAGTTACAAAGTTATAATTTTTTTTTTCCCAATTCCCTCTCTTTCTTCTATTTCTTTCTCTTTTCAGCTCCAATCCTTTCTCTCTCTTTCTTTTATCTTTTTTTCTCTCTTCTCCTCCTCTCTTCTTCTCCTAAGCCTCAAATCTTTTTCTCTCTTTGCTCTCTCTATTGTGGTGGTGATAGGTTTTGTGGCCAATTTTAGGTGTGGGGGTGATGAGTTTTGTGGCCGGTTGTGGTTGTGGGTGTGGGTGTGGTTGTGAGGGTTTTGTGGCTGGTTGTGGGTGTGGTTGTGATGGATTTTGTGGCCGGTTGTGCATGTGATGGCGATGAGTTTTGTGACTAGTTGTGGGTGTGGTGGTAATGAGTTTTGCGGTCAGTTATGGGTTGTTGGGTTTAATGTCGTTTTGTGCCTAGTGGTAGTGGTGGCGGTGACTAATGGTGTTGGGTTTTTGTGGCCGATTGTATGGGTGGGTTTGTTGGGCTTTTGTGACAAAGAGGAAGTGAGAAAGAAATTAATTAATAAATGAACAATATTTGACTTAGATGTAAGAAAAAAAGAGAATTGATGTAGAACGAGTAATAAAATAGTGTGTTAAAATAGGTAAAGTGAGTTTTTGAAATATTAAAAGCTAAAAATTTAATGTTCACCATTGTAAATACTCTTATTTGTGAATTTGCTTATTTATTAAAAATGGAAAAAAATTACAATTGTGTCAAACAAAGAAGTGAGACTTTAAAAATATTAGACATAAACTAAATAAATTCTAAGAAAAAGCTAAACCAAATGCGCACTAATTTAAGAATTCTATTGAAAAAGAAAAAAAAAAAAATCACTTGTCACCCTTTGTTTTTTTGAGAAGAAATCACTTGTCACCCTTATTCTTCTAAAAGAAGGGATTTCAATAGTATACCATGAAATCACATTTCACATGCCACCCATTCCTACCACTTGCACGTGTTTGATAGTTTAACAGAATGAAGAATAACATAGGGTACGTTTTCGTACCCTGTAATTATAATTACATGCAAGTATATTAGCAAATCGCGTGCAAAGTGGGTACCTTGAATTACCTTATATTCAATCTTCTTTTAAGGATCCATAGTTGTCTTGAAAAAAGAGATTCAGCCAAATCGTAGCTAATTTGTTCTAGTTTGATGAAACTGTCATTTCTAAATCAAATATATACCATATGCGGCAGTACTGCTAATTTTCAAATATATACCTTAGCTAATTTTCAATACTTTCAATAAAAAAATTTCAGTTTCAATTAAATAAATTATTCACAAATGAACACTAATATATTTAAAATTTTATAATTTGTATATACCTCAAAGAAAAAAAGTGACCACCCTAAAAAAATGATCACCCTGAGAAAAACCTTTAGACGAACATTTGGTCGGCTTCTTCTTCAGTCCTTCATTGGCGTCTTTCTTGCAGTTCTTTCTTCTCTGTTTTATTTTTCTCTCTTGCTATTGTTCGGCCCTCCCCCCATGTGAATGAAGTTATTAGAGTTTGAAATTTCAATAGATGGCAGACCACTATTAGAATAAAGTGGCGAAACAGTTTATCAAAAAAAAAAAAAAAGTGGCGAAACAAGTTACTGACTTCACTCTTTGTACTGGACCTTGGACTTCGTGTAGGAGGCTTCAAAGCCTAAATTTTAAATTATACGTTATATTACTTGTTGAACTATTGTGATATTTGCATCAACTTGGACAAAAGTTTTTGTCTATTTTTATATAAGGATATTTTTTTTTTTTTTATACAATTATTTTTTAAAACATCTCATATCAGATTATTTATTTTATACTATATTTTTTTTAAATATTATTTCTTTATCAATTTTTTATTATTCTCCCAATTCATTTTTTTTTCTTTATCAATTTGCATAGCAATAGTAATAATGTAGCTCTTTTTTTTTAATTTTTAATTTTACACAAATTTGGCTAATTTGATGTAGGTGAATTTTAGGGTTAAATATAAAAATAAAAAAAATCTTTTATACTATTTTGCATTTAGCTATGTGAGTGCTCTTAGTATGTTTATAATTGATTTATTGTCTATTGTCTCTTGAGTGGGGCATGTGTTGGAGTGCGGTAGTAATTATTAAAGAAAAATAAAATTAGACTATTGAAGCCATTGGGGTGAGGCAATGTATTTACATCTTTTATACATTGAATTGTTAATAGAGTAACACTACTTACACAAACAAAATTAAAGTATTAACAAAAATTCGTAATGATATGCATACAACAAAAATAATGCAACAACAAAAATTAAATTTGAGTTGAATTTTCATCTTAATCGAGTAATGCTACAAACACAATATATGATTGCTTAGTTATGTATATAGAAGAGGTGTAACTTATAGCATTGGTAATGAATTTGTTATATAACGAATTCAAAATATGAAAACTAATAGAATGAAACTATAAAATTTTATGTATTTGCATGCATATTTTGTGATGTTGATATATTAAAAAAAATTAATATTATATTTAATATAATTTAAGTTTCTTAGTAATCATCCAAAACAAATTCTTGTAGCTGCCACACACATATATGTGCACGTGCACGCTCACACACTAGAAAAACATATTACATTTTATTCAACTAAGTCCAAAATTCACCTACATCAGTGCATAAAGTTATGTAAAGATACATAATTACTACAATAATTATGTAAATTTATACTATCATTATTAATTTTACATTTTATTTTTTTATTTTTCTTTACATATCTTGAGAATGAATGAATAGAGTAAATGATGGTTGTTGTGTTTGAAAGAAGATAAACAATTATTTTAATAAAATGTATTATGAAATAGATAATTTAATGTGAAATGTTAAAAAAAAAAATGAGTGTATGAAATAAAATAAAAATAAATTCTTTTACTAAAATAAATAGAAATTTTTACATGAGCATCGTGAATGCTCTTATACCCAAAATGATCGATTTTAGGAAATTACATGTACATGTTTCTAAGTTTTCTTGCTTTCTCAAGTTTAGGCTCATTTCTTGGATTTTTCGGTCCTATGACCCTTCTAATTGAAGCTCTTAGTTTTAAAAACCCCAACTCACATATTTGGGTGGCCAGCGTTTTACTAATATAATTTTCTTAATTTCTTGATATCATTCTCAATTGAGGCTCTATTGTTGGCCAAGTGCATAGTACTTGCTTAAACGGGTTTTAAATACCTACATAGTGCTAGTTCAATATTGAGTTCAAATTTTCTGTCCCACTCTTCCTACTCTACTATATACTCCACAAATAAAAGCATGCCACAAATCCATCTAATTTTTTAAATGCTAAATTTATGCCTTCTATTATTTCAATTTCCTAAAACAAATAAATAAATAACTCATCATATTTAAGTAATTGAAATAATAGAAGACATAAATTTAACATTTAATAAATTAGATAAATATGTGGCAAGTTTTTATTTGTAAAGTATATAGTGAAGTAGAAAGAGTGAAATAAAAGATTTGAACTTAACATTTTGATTAGATAGTCTAAAGCTTTTTTTGTCGAACTCGATAAATGATGGTCAAACTTATTCTAACTAAATATTTTTGTATGAAAATTCTGGGATTTACCTTGCCTTATTTGGCCAATATTACATCAAATAAAAGCAAATGACTCAACACCTTCTGTTAACTTTCTAGCCTTAAATCCACTTTTTTTCCTGTTCCCTAAATTTTCTTAAGCAAGAAAATTTCCTAGTTCGAAAAAAAAGAACAAACTTATTATTTATACAAAGGGATAAATTGGGATGTCAATAGTTTCTCAGTCCTTATCTAACGTCTTGTTGAAATAATATTGACTTTAAACAAACAATGAAACGCGAAATTTTACTCCGCCCATGAAAGTTTAGGCATTAATGTGGTGGATATATCAGCATTTTGTTGATTAGAATTTGTATAATACCAAGTTGATTAGTGTCACTAGGCAGAATTTTGCCCCAAAGTTTCTACTTATGATAAAAGTATCTTAGCTTAATAAGTTACCATTGCTTTTCCCTTTTCTCGTAAATTAAACACAACAGAACATTACAGCCCTACAGCTTGGACTGAACTTATGTTTCTCCATTTAATAAGTTAACTAAATTAAAACCTTTAAGTTCTGACAATGAAAAAAACCTACCTTCTTCTGAGCAGTGGCAATATTATTTTGGTTTGAATAATAATTAATACTCGACGGAGGCGGAGACAGAACGGAATAGCAAGCAAAAGATAATAATCCCAAATACAAGGTTGGAAAGGGGAATGTAACATACCATGACTATACTCTCCACAAATAATTGAGGTACCCTAAACAAATAGTGAGGTACTTGGCTCTTGGAAAAATTTTAATACTCTCTCTCTCTCTCTCTCTCTCTCTCTCTCTCTCTCTGGCCTTCATCTACTATTTTTCTTTTTTACTTGGAAAAAACATAGGCTTGTTCCACCTCTTTCCTCATTCATTTGCTTGGCTCCAAACTAAAAATGAAATTTGTAGAAAGAGAGAGCATAGTGGTGTTAAGCAATTACCTACTTTCCATTGCCTGAAAACCCATCACAATGGGATCATTTGTATAACACATAAATCCCATAACTTCCTGTGTTCTCTGGTTTCTATCTACAATCCCATCTCTCAACCTCTTCTACCTATCATAAGGGAATTCCCTATCATTTTCAGTAACTTTGAAATGCTGAGGACGCTGGCCTGAGCAATGCAAGTTCCACATTTTGAAATACGCCCTTTCTAGATTCCTCACCTAAAATAGTTTTAAGAACACATTGTTAAGCATCCATGCATATAGGCAACAAACAAATAATTTAAAACTGAATTATTTAAGTGTACCCAGCGTATAGTGTCAAAAAGTGGGCAAGTCATTCGCACTGCCTTGAGCTTGTCAGTAAGAGCCTGAAGCTTTAGAGGATTCAATGCCAAAGATACTGCCTTCTCTTCATACTCCTTCATGCTGTACCACATGACACATACATCAAAAGAAAGATAATTGCCATGCATTAACTTTCCTTTAAAAAGAAGGTCAGTGTAATGAAAATTCAAACAAGCCAGCAGATCAGAAAGTGACCAAGGCAAATGGCCAATAATACACATAGTGCAAGGGATCAAACTGCCAACCAAGACAGCAAGGGGACAGAATTTTACCAAGCACTAAGGTGAATCAATCATATGCAACTTTAGCTTGTCATATATTGAAGAATAAATAACAAGGAATCTGGAAGACTAAATTTTACTTATTACTATTTACCACAGCATTCTTCCACCTAACTCTCAGCATTGAAAATGAAGCAGGGGAGTGTTAACTGAGATGCTCCATGACACAACACTATCAAGTATCAACCACGTCATGTCCATGTAACTTTTTGAAATGAAGCAGGGGAGTTTTAACCATCATGGCATTCCAACAAGACTTTCGAAACATTCCACCTCAATTGTGAAGTGTTTAATATAGATTTCGCCCACCTAATACATGATTTCTATGTGCTATTATAAAAATAATTTAATGTGTACCTGCTGACAATCATCTCCTCCCCAAGTCCAGTGGCAAGGCAAAGTGACCCAGCAACCCTAGTAGCCATTTTCTCAAGAGGCAAGGTCACCATTGGCAAACCAGCCCACAGGATATCAGTACCAGTGGTATGCGCATTGCATAAAGGCCTAAACAGAAATTTTTAACTTCAAATTATTCAAGGAACAAAGAAACAAAACTAATTTAACTTTTAAGAACAGAATCAAAAGGAATAAAGAAGGGAAAAACATTACGTGTCTAGAAATAAATCAGCTAAACCACTTCGTCTTATATGTTCACTTTTCATGGCAACATCTGTGAAAATAATTTGTTCTGGTTGCACCCCCTGTGCGACAGCATCTGAATGAAATCATCAGTCATTAGCAAGGACCCCCAACAGATGACATTCAACAGAACACACCAGAAGTACTTCATAGAGATAGTGACAAATGAGATGAAAGAGCAATAAGGGGTGCGCTAAATTTGTGTAGCAGGATATAAATCACAGAAGAGCAGAAGTATGCAAGAAGCATGCGAAAATAGATTTCAGGTGCCACATACATGTGCGAAATTTCATTTCGCCTGCAGCTGGGAACTTGAGAAGCCAAAGTGCACTGTTGGGTACACGTTTTAGGATATTGCACCTAAAGGGGAAAAAAAAACAAAAAGAATAGTTAGACACCAAACTGCAAACAACTACACACTGAGACATGAACTAAAAGGTTTATCCTGATATTACCAAGTGTTTACGATTTCAGGATCCATTTTATACAACTGATTGAAGCATGCAAATATAAATTTATTTTCAGGCAGACCATAATCTGATCGCTTGTGCGGGCAGTTTGAATCCAGCACATCCTGATTTTTCTGAGCACAAAACAATCAATGAAAAAAAGAGACTCAGGTTCCTTGCATCACTGCACAGGTAAAACATACTACAAAGCAAAGAACATAATAGAAAGTTTGCTATATTGTAATCTCAGAGAGACTGACCTGTTTATAGTCATTTACAAAGTAGCAATGAGGAAGATGGACAAGCTTTTCAGAATAAATATGCGATAAACATAGAGGAGAAACAAACTGAAAGCAAAGAGACAGCATATCAGACATGTAACATAGAAAATACTAAGTAAATTATCTAATATTGAGATTGTGGACCATTTCCCACCTCATCAGTGACCAAGTAATCTATGTAAGTCGCCCCTGTGGTCCCAGGGAACCCCATGTATGAAACTTGAATAGGTGCAGGCTGCATAGCAAATATTTCATTTCTGGCTCCCTGCATAGTGACAACCATCACAGTATTTTAAAGCCAGAATTTCAAACTTAAAGATGACTTTTAGTTTTTCCTACGAGGGAAAGAGAGTATAATTTGATCATCATACAAGCAGGATTGCAAAATGACATAAGCAGAAACATCTACTTGAGACCAGGCGTGAATTTAAAGTTTTAAACCTCATCTATGTAATTTTTCCTAAGGAAAATAAAAAGAATGGAATTTCCCATATATATAGACTATTTTGACCTATCTTGATTGATATTTCCATGAAGCCTCAAATAAGGATAAATAAATAAATAATAAGAGAAAATAATAAGATGCAAGGAGCAAAAAGGCAATTTTATTTAACTTTAGAGGTCAAATTGTATTTTTACTATTGGTCCATTGAAATTTATTTTAAATCTTATTAGCTAATTAGGCTATTAGTGTTTTATTTTTGTAATTCAAGTAACTTAATGTTAGGGTTGGGTCTTAGTAGTCTATACAAGTGCATAATTGTAATCCAATGGGGATAGCTTATGATTGATGAAAAAAAACACCTATGATCACTATGATCACTTAGTGCTGATTCCAGGTTACCTACGAGATGATTCCTAGGTTTTCTATCCCCACTTGATGCTGATTCCAATGGGATATTTTAAGATTGATGAATAAGAAAACTTTGCTTGCTTGGTGCTGATTTCAGTTTACCTAAGCACTTATTCCTAGGTCTATTTCACTTTTCCATCTGTTTCCAGCAAAATCCTTTGGAACTTTTTTTCTCTTGGTTGCTTCAATAACCAGCCATTAAGGTTAACCACATTTTTTTTAATTTATTTATTTTTATTTATTTTGCTACACCTGGAGGGGAAAAAAATATTGAATGCTTCAGAAGATAATTTAAAAATATACCTTGGTATAACCATTAAGGTTGACAAGGACATGAATCTTATCCTCATTTATCATCTTGGCAATCATATCCGAAGTCATGGCTGAGACATCAACAAAGTGCTCAGCTTCAGACTGAGTGCGCTGTCTCCATTCAGTACCATCATTTGGACTCAAGGCATAACAAAACACCTATGAAGGACTTGTTAGTTGCTGCAAGGTATGAAAAAAAGAAAACCCAGACAGCCTTACATAATGAGAAGTAAAAAAATATACAAACCTCAACATTTTTTCTGTTGTGCATGCCAAATACAGATCCCATTAGGTGTGACAGAGGGTGATTACCAAAGTCACTGCTCACATATCTGGACACCAATAAAGATTCTGATAAAAAAAGATGTATGACACATGGAATTTGCACACAGCTGTGCACACATAAAAATCTAAAAACATACCCAACCCGTAGTCTCTCATTTCCACTATCACGCTTAATACGATTTGGGGCTGGATGGTTGAAGGGAGGAAGTGCAAACCGAGATGCAATTAAGGAGCAGTGCGCTGCATATTTACGGCTGGAAGAGGGAATACAAAATAATAATTAATAAATGAATGAAATTCTTCAGTCCATTCCTGTTAACGACAACATTGGGAAGATACTGGTGATACCTAATTTCAAGTGCAAGCAGAGGGTCGATGGGATATGCTATTGCATGAAAAGGCTGCACACTAGGAAGAACAGACATCTGAAAAAAGAATGTCATTGAATCATTAACTCGGATCAACTAAATTAACTAAAGACAATAAAATCCATAAATAACAAAAAGTACACAGGACAGATTGGTTCGGACATTGATCTGCCTCCTAATAATCCCTTCAACTTCAGCAAACATTCTATCACGATCCTCCCAACTGCATACACACTGGAACCAATAAAATTAAATTACCTTAGTTTTGGTATTACAAATATATGATTATAATTAAACCTTGGCAAATTTATTGATTAGGTTAGCTTTCATAAGCCAACATGGCACAAAATTACAAAGAAAGCAGGAAACATAGTTCTGTTTGAAGAACTGGAGCATCTTTTACATCTAGTCAATGTAACACACACAACACTTCCATATGGCATAAAAATATGTATGAAACATTGGAACACGAACTCATGAAGGAAAATCTGTGATCATAAGACACCAAACTATTGCCAATAACATGAAAGAATAGAAGAAACAAACACCATTTTAGTAAGTCCAACAAACAGTAAGACCATATTAGCCTTTAATAACTAAGAGTGATACCAAATCATTGATCAACCAAGAAAACATGCAAATGTGCACATGTTCAAATTATAATGTTTCAATAGGCTATATATATATATATATATATATATATATATATATATAGATATATATATATATACATATATACATATATATAGGATTGGGATTCAAGTTACATCTGGTGAGAAAAACAAAAGGCGAAGTTAATATATTTTTAGAACTATTACCATCCAAGCAATTTCCAAAGTTTGAAATGACCGTTTTTTACAGTTTGATCAAATTATAATGTTTCAAAAGGCTATATATATATATATATATATAGAGAGAGAGAGAGAGAGAGAGAGAGAGAGAGAGAGAGAGAGAGAGAGAGAGGATTGGGGTTCAAGTTACACCTGGTGAGAAAAACAAAAAGCGAAGTTAATATATTTTTAGAACTGTTATAAAACCATCCAAGCAATTTCCAAAGTTTGAAATGACCGTTTTTAACAGTTTGATCATGTAATCTCTTTTATTTTTTGCTTAGTAATGAAAAATTAATTGATAATGAAGATTACTTTATGTTCCCAATGAACACAAAGCAACATAAAAGATACAAAAATGTCAAGTGGAAGATCTAAGACAATCTTGGAACTCTAAAATGGAAACAGTGTGTTAAACCCCAAACCCATTCCTTCCACACAATCCACATCAACCAAGCCAGCACCAAGTTCCAAACATTTGACCCATGTTTCCCAAACCAATTTCTCCAACCAAATAATAAAGTTGCAAGTTGCAACTGTATCCGGCATAAGCATAAGCAACATCCCAAGGGGATTAAGCGCATTTATACAAACTGTTTAATTTTCTTTCAGCACTTACTCTATGCAATCTAAACAAAAGTCATCAAAACAATCACGCAACATGATTATCAATTTTGATAATACCTGTAATGAATGAAGAAGGTTACAAGTAGCTTCAGGAAAGTCAGGTCGAAGAAGCAATGCTTGCCTATAGCTCTTTATAGCAGCCTCAACAAGTCCACTGCATCATATACAAATCAAATAATTAGTGTCACATCACAACTACACTGATTCAATTTCACAGTGTCAGTGCAACTGAATATCACCATTCTTGCTTTTCCCAACCAAAAAGGCATTAAATTTTAATAGCTGGTAGTGCATATCTAATGGTTTGTTAAAAGAACAAACAAGGATGAAACACTGCACAAGGAGAAATTATAAGGTTCTCATGGTGGACAAGTGACATAGTCCACCATTCCACTAAAAGACTTCCACCTATTTAAAATTGCTGAATTAATTTTTTTTTTAAAACAGAAACTGATTACTGACCCAACAATTTTAAACAAGTGGGAGACTTTTAGTGAAATAGTGGACAAATGACGTGGTCCACCAGAGGACTATAATTTCTCATGCACAAGAGTGAAACTGTCCTTCAGGAATGTTATCTCTTCAGTCATATATGAATTCCTCAGAAACCACTTCATGCTATCGTATGTATCTGAAGAGAAACTTATTAATAAAATTTAGGTATTTAAAAATATATATGGGTTTGAAGAAAAAAAATAAGGCCTTCACAAACTCAAGTAAACAATGTTGTGATGCTCATTGTTCAGGTTACAATGTCACTGTGACAATACTGAAAGATCTTTCAAAAAAAAAAAAAATGTAAGAACCAAGTAACTGATGCAGCAAAGGAAGAAAATAAACCCAAATGGTGTAATAGCTTTTCCTATGTATTGAATGTAAGTTTTCATTAACACCACGTCACCACCATTTGGAAAAAAATTCATTGAAAAACAAAATGTCAAGGAGGTACGCCTCCAAGAAGGTCAGAACTTTATATTGGAAGTATCCACCAAGCCCCACATAACTAAGTAATCCTACTTCTCACTGCCAACCCCATATGCCGAAATCTCCATTGAGATTCTCAAAGAGGTATTGGAAACACTACTTGGGATACTGAAAATGCATAAGTAGAGAACAGAGTAAAAAACAGAGAAACTACACCTGTCTTTATACGCCGAAGCCAAATTTGCATGGGCCTCAGCCATAGTTGGTCGGATTGAGACTGCATGCACATAGTCTTGTATTGCTTCATTTACTCTACCAATCTCCTTGTAAGTGTTTCCCCTATTGACAAGTGCATCAGCTGCCATTGGATCAATGCGGAGAACCTCATTGTAGCAAGATATAGCGTCTGCACAATTTCCCTGCAATTGAACACGCATGATAAACAAGTTGGAATTGCAAAAAGGAAAAGAAATTCAGCAGTGACAAGATGGACTGTAGTGCAGATATCCTCATTCCTCTAATAGCTTCTCACTTGGCTTTCTATTCATCCTGGTTTTTTTTTTTTTTTTTAATAATAAGATAGGGAACCTTTCTAAGAAGAGCCCTATAAACTCTCTTCTAGCTAGGAAAACCTATAGGCAATTGACCCCACCTGCCAGAATCAGTTTCCAGGTAATACAGGGGCATTCACCCTTAACGGGCTGAGTAATTTATGCCCTCACTTTGCAGGTCACTCTAAAACTACAACCCATCTTCAAGAGATCCATCTCCTACTTGACAAAAAATGATTCAGACTTGGGAGATCAAGTGGCTAGTTGTGGCAATAAACATGAGGTTGCAGATATAATTTGGTACCCTAGTCAATGCAAAGCAGTCTATCGTATAGACGATCATGTCTCCACAAACACATATGGGAATGGCCTATACAATTTAACCTCATTACACCCCATACCTTTACTCAAACTGGGCTCTATCAGAACCTTAGGTTAAGCAATAAGCACTTCCCTACTTCAAGTCTACCATATATTATCCACCCTAATCTGTTTGCATTTTATTTCTATTCTTAATGTTAGTAACTTGAGTCTTTGATGGTTATGTGTTTCTCTCGTATGATTCCTATATATATCCATGCAAGATTAAATCTCTTTTCTATGGTTTTTCTAATGAAGTTTCTCATTAAAAATAACAAGAAAAAGGGGAAAAAATTTCATTTCTGTAGCACTGTAAGAATTACATATCAAGCTTCATACTCTGGCCGTAACTACCTGTTGCTTATATATTATGGCCAGATTATTAAGAGGGGCTGACAATCCAGTTGTTGCATTCAACGTTGCCTTGTAATACGAAGCAGCAGCAGCCACCATGTTCCTGCATATTCAAAAATGACTACTGAGAAAACCTGAGTGTTCATCGCCACAAAATCCTAAAATCAATTGTTATGATATTCATTTATACATTACCAGGAACCCAATTTATTGACACTAATACAAAAATTTGTGAAGAGATTAGTATCACATACCACTCCATATAAATATTCCCAAGGTTGGTAAGTGCCTCTGGATGGTTTGGCTGTAATCCAAGGCATTGCTAAACAGAGCGACAAAAAAATTGAGTGAAAATGGCACCAACACCCCAAAAAAAAAAAAAAAATCAACTGTTCATGATAAAACCCATAAGGCAACATGAGATACGAGCATACATTGTAGCATATGATTGCTTCTTCCACTCGACCAATGTCTTTCAGAGCATTACCCTTCAAGAGTTAAATAAATTGAATGACTGTTAACAAAATTTTAACAAAAGTTGTGAAAAAATTCAGAGTCCACGTTAAAAATTTAGCATAAATGAGAACCAACCAAATTATTATAAGCCTCCAAAAATCTTTGATCACACGAAATCGCTTGCTTATAATGGAGGATTGCCAAATCCAGTTGGCCTTGCTCATAATACATACTTGCCAAATTACCTGCATCACATGACACAATTTATTATCTGCTCCAGCTATTTCACTAAAACACAAAATAAATAAACAGCGGTTACAGCGCAGGGAAAGAGGAGGGAAGGAGGCAGGCTGTTCATTTATCAGAATGCAAAACCATATTATCACACATTAATGTATGCTTATCAGAGCACCAAGCAACATCCAAGACCTAATATGACAACCAGACATGGGGATATAAGAAAGGGATGGATGCAAGTATGAAGTCACATATTTAACAAAACTAGAGGCAGAAAAAAAATAACATCTACATGACACCACCATCATAACACAATCTGTTGCTCAAGTAATGAGAATAATTTACATATGCAAGAATACGACTATACAACTTGAGGTACATAATACAAAAGAACTCACCAAGAGCCACTGCAAAATTAGGTCGAGTCTGAAGAGCACGCTGATAACACACAATTGCCTCTTGAGGCATTCCTAAAGCCTGTAAAAGGCACAAACAAAAAAAAAATCTTGTTTTTCTCCAATACCAGTGCAGGCACTTGCAGCTACCCAACCTTACTGGCAGAAGACATCACAGCTTACCTTATACACATTCCCAAGGTTTAGATAGGCATCTGGAAAGGTCGGTTTGTGTTTCACAGCTTCCTGAAATTCAATTATAACCAAAGAAAAGGGGGAAATGTTAGGGGGGGAAAATTAATATATATATATATATATGTGTGTGTGTGTGTGTGTGTGCGCGCGCGCGCGCGTGTAATCTCAAAATTATCCAACTCATTTGTATGGATCTTCTACTAAGAGAACTGACGAGCAAAAACAAAACAAGGTGGTGGCACATTGATGCAGGGAGCATTAAAACCAAAATCTTAAATGAAGTTTGTTCTAATGCTCCCTGTAAATCTTAAATGAATTTGGTTTTAATGCTCACTGCATCACACATTTTAGGTAGACAACTAATGTCATACTCCAAGTCAAAGCAAAGATATCAATGCTAATCAGAAACAAGATCAAGCATACCTTATAATATTGAAGCGCCCTGTTAAGATCACCAGACTCCATAAAAAGAGCAGCAAGATTTGACCACGCAATAGCAAATGTTGGCTGTATTTGCAGAGCCTCAAGGTAGCAACTGTATGCCTGCACAAAATGTTAGATTCTGACAATTTGCAGTCTTGGAGATGGAAGTTACAACAAGACCAACCATCATCTGAGCCCTGGCCTGTAGATGACAACTTGATGTCTGTATTGAACTGTAAATTCCAATACAGTTCGATACATGAATTATTTCCATCAGTAACTTTACTGGAGAAAGGAGAGACAGTATAAAAATCTAAATATGGAAGAAGTTCTTCCAGGAGACTATAGAAGAAACCATTAGTACTGAAACAACACATAGGGAAGACAAGGAAAGTTTGGGCCAGGTGTGCATCAACTCAAACTGAGTAAGTGGATGAATCACTTCCAGTGACACCATAAAAAACAGATAGTTCATCAATATCCTAAATTCTTTATCTCATCTAACATAGCACGGCAGTTGAAGAAGACATAACCTAGACTGATGCTGCAAAGTACAAAAGCCCATAGCTCAAAAATCTAAACTTCTTTTCTCATATTAATCAGGGACAAGCCATAAAGAGGTGCACTTTCCCCTTGAATGGGTGGCAGGTGGTTTTGTATAAAGAGATGGTAGGATCTTGAACATAGGTTTTTTTAGCAAGTATAGTAGGATCTAAAACAATACACTGCATTTACATTTCATTTTTCAGACTTACATCTTGCACCAATCCCTGTGCTTTCATTATATTCCCAAGATTGCTATGAGCATCTACCTGCATGCCAAATGACACATTGAGGTTAATATCCAAATTTCACCCAAACCAGAATGTCATGCCCCAGTTGGTTGCTGAAAAGGCAAGGCATGATAAAAATATTGGTAATTGATATTTCAAAAACTAAAGAGGGGCTCAAATTTATAGGGGGGTGAAAACAAAACAAGATAAAAATTACCAGGAGAGGGTTAAGTGCAAGTGCTTGGCGACAACATTGTGCCGCCTCATTTAGTCTTCCTTTTAGCATATACGCACTACCCAAGTTCGACCAAGCATCACAGAAATTAGGTCGCAGCTGCAGACAGGTAAGCACAAATAGAAATCAATTAACCACCAAAACTGGGTGCCAACATACAAGACAAGGACAGTACAAAAATACGAGCAAGATATATAAAGATGTGCATTATATAAAAATATCATATTAGAACTAGTTATGGAAAATGCATAGTCTATATCAAGACTTTCTTAAAAGAATTGAAATCTTAGCACCATACATTTAGAAGAGGAAGAGAGCAAGATAATTTACTAAAGAATCATCTCACATTTCTATAACCAAATTAATGCATTAAAAGCATTACTTTTACAGGCTGTAAGATATGTAAAAATTTTGGGTTAACTTACTAATTCTAATCCAAGAGAAGAATAATAAATACAATAGAAATCCAGCAACATTGATGAATTAAAACATTCTACTGAAGACCTTTACTTATACCTGTTGTGACACAGATAATATGACAAATTGAAAAATCACATTGAGCTCTTTCTTTATGAGGCATATCATATTTCTTGAAGTATGCTTGTGGACCTTTTTTTCGGATAATTAAAAGAAATTTCATTGAAAAAAAAAAAAAATAAATAAATAAATTACAAATACAAGACTTCCACATGATGCAAAATCACAGTCAAATGCAAGTATCTAGAAACTCAAGGAATTAACACTAGGGGATGATGCATAAAATAACCATCTACAACACAACCTGTTGATGAGAGACTGAAGAATAATTGCAAATTGTAGTGTTCTCATGGCCATGAGAACACTATCCTGACATCAAGCAACTTAATAGCAATCACTTTTCAAAAGACATACACTAGTGCAGTTCTTTTGGGAGGATAGAATCCTCAGTTTTGACATAATAGTCTCCACTCTCCACATTTAGGCTATGTTTGACTAAAAGGATGAATGAAAGAGACAATTTCTTTTCTCACCAATGTTTTTTAAACAACCAACCACCTACATGGAGGCAGCTTTCCTTACTCACATAACTCACAAAAAAGTTTTTGTGGAAAAATACATGAAATAGCCTAAAGAATTTCAATTGAAAAAACATCTACATATAAAGCAACTCTATGAAGGATGGAACAGGTAGTGCTAGCAATTTATTTCATTGGAGATCTAGAAGGTGAAAGCTCTTTGAAAGTTGCTTCTTCTTCTTTTTTCACTTGGACAGCTGCTAACAGAAAGATTCTCACACTGGATAATCTGAAGAGGAGGAATATTAGTATTTTCAACAAGTGTTGTATGTGTAAGAGTGATGGTGAATCAGTTTGTCACCTACTCCTTCATTGTTCTTATGCCTATTAACTTATGGACGATCATATTCAGCTTGTTTGGTGTATCCTGCGTTATTCCTAATTGGTTCATTGAATTGTTCACTTGTTGGCATGGAGGTGTTTGGTGTCATACTGCAGCTTCTATCTGGGGGGCTATCTCTCATTGTATTGTGTGGACTATATGGAGGGAGCAGAACAGTTGGATTTTTGAAGGGGAGGAGCAGTCTATCATTGAGTTGGGCATCTTCATCTTATCTTTGTTTAAGTGGATAACTGTGTTGAGTGGTCTTTCTATATCTTCTTTGTTCGATTTTTTAGATTTATGTAGTTTTGTACTGGGTTGCACCGACACACCATTTTTGGCATTGTGTCGGTGTCCGACACGTATCGGACACCGGAACCGGTACGATTCGCCGGACTCCGGTGTCCAAGCAGTGTCTCTTTTTTTTCTTTTTTTTTCGCTTCTCCGACACGGCACCGACGCGGCTCCGACGCGGCCGACATGCCAGCAGTGGAAAAAAAAAAGAAAAAAAAGAGAAAAAAATCACAGATTCTCAAGTCAGACCGAAACCCACATCTCAGATTCTCAATTTCTCACTTCTCAACCCACCCACCTGACCTCTGACCTCTGCCCGCTGCCGTTGCCCTCTGTCCATCGCCGGAGCTTGATCGGGCCGATCGGCGAGCTCCATAGACGTCGCCGCCGTGCCCAGTCCCTCCCGATCTCTCTCTCTCTCTCTCGGCGTGGACATCAGCTCCGACCTCCATTAACATCCCGTCTCTCTCTCTGTTTTTTTTTTTTTTTTTTTTTCTTTTAGATATTTGGCCGGTAACGTTTGGGTCATTGGGTGAATGGGTTACTTATAAATAGTCACTTATTATAAGTGACTATTTATAAGTACAACGTGCTTTTGCTTTTGTTTTTTTTTTTTTTTAATCCCACTCTCACTGTTACTTTGTGAGAGTAAGATATAATGTAATGTTGTTATTGTCATTATGTGTCAAATATAATGTTGTTAATTGTTATAATATAATATTGTTATTTCTATAGTTTTATTAATTTATTAAAGTTAAACTTAAATATTGTAAATGATTTTACTAAAATGAATACTGAAAGTATAAATTGAAAATGAATATGATAGCTTTTGAATGTAGCTTATTTAAACTTTTGGTTTGTACTTTAAACATTTTATGTGTATTATTGTACTACTTTGAGTGTTAGTTTACTTATTTGTAGTTTTTAGATAATTTAAATTCTAGACATAAACGTATTTTATGTCTAAAAATATGCCTAAATATAAATTTTAATTAATTATTTAATTGCCGTGTCCATGCCGTGTCGTGTCCTTATTTTTAAAAAATTGCCGTATCGCCGTATCAGTATCCGTGTCATGTCCGTGTCCGTGTCCGTGTCCATGTCCGTGCATCATAGGTTTTGTATAATGCCTTGTTTCCCTTTGTACACTCCCTGTGTACCTGGGTAACTGCTTTCTTTGTTGTAACCATTTTTTTTTTCAATGAAGTTTTTATTTACCGATAAAAATAAATAAATAAAAAAACGGATGGAATAGAGTTACTAAGACCCAATACAAAAGACCACTTGTAAAGAGAACTAATAAAGAATGCTTGCAATTGAGATGATGTGCACCCCACATCCTCAAAAGTATGTCAATTTCATTATGAGCTAATTGGCAATAGGCCAATAGTTCTTTATCCTTTTTTTTCCCTCTCCCCTTACGTTTTCTCATCATATGAAACTAATAGCTTCTTTTTTCTTTTTCTTTTTTTGATAAGTTATATGAAACTAATAGCTTCTAAATTAGTTTTATTATTGTGATATATTGTATGCCTTCCAACATATGTTTTTTTTATCTTTTAAACAAAAATTAGCAACAATATGAATTTCAAATATTTCTTTATAGATCAATTAATTAAATTATAAACACCACATCATATACTAATTTTCAATAATTGATGCATCATCATGTCCATATCATGTAGCATACGTAACCCATATCCATATTGCTGCTTCCTAGTTTGGGGGGAGGGGGGAAGATTTTTCTCACTTAAATGACAAAAATGATGAAATGATATTATGACATGAAACACATAGCAAGCCTAAAGGTGACTTCCAGGCTCTATGCATATATTCCAAATAAGAAACTATACAACACTTGAACAAACATGTGGTAAACATATACTAAGAAAGTTCTACTGCAGGAATTCAGGCATGCATTTCGGAAATCAATCAAGTTATAACAAAACCAGCACAAAACGTTTAGTTAAAAAAAAAAAAAAATGTGAAACTTCAAGGCCATATTGAGGAGAAGTATAATGTCCAAATAAGAAAATGGGTTGACAGAGTGTACACAAACCTCAATGGCAATCAAATAGTAGCGAATTGCAAATTCAAAATTGCCCTTTTCCTGCATCCATAGGAAGGACAAGAAAACCCTCTAATGAGTACTTGAATTTATTACAACAGCAAAAGATATTTACATCAGCAAATCAGCTTCAACATTAGGAGAAATCATGCACCTTCCAAGCATTTGCCATGTTACCATAACACTCAGCAAAATGCGGCTCAATTCGAAGAGCTTCTTCGTTCTTTGCAATACACATATCATAATCATGCAACTGCAAAAAAGAGAACAGAAACATATGCCTAAACATTAGCCAGTCACTGAAGACATACACAGCATGGTATCAACCGCTTCAACAACCACATTACCTGATAATAGATTGCACCCAAGAGTAGAAGATTATCGGTGCGCAATGGATTCCTCTCATAAACACTAGAGCAAAGCTCTAGTGCCTGCTTATAGTTTCCACCATTGTACAAACGATGAGCACGCAAAAAGTGCGAGTCCTCATCAACAACTACACAATCGAAATAATTGCATCCATTAGCCACAACCAAATGCTTTATCAAAATTATCAGCAATCTTAGGACACAAAAATTTTCACAACTTGCTAATGTGGCAAGTTTCGATTCAAGCAACACCATTTTCACACGGGCCACCATTCTTTTTATCTACCAATCAAAACAGACCACAACAGTTGTGAAAATTTGTCATTAATTTATCAACAAAACTACGATCATAACCAATTTCACAATCCGCTGCAGTGGTCGACCGTGAGTGGTGGGCAAAAAGTGCTGGGTCCGTGTAAAATGGTAATGGGCAGACAATGTCCACCACTCACAGTCGACCACTTCAGCATGCTGTGAAATTGGGTGTAAAATAGGATGTGTCACCAGATTTATTATTAGTTTATTGCAAGCAATATTATAAATCCCAATCCAAACAGCTTATCAATCAGCCATTTCTCAAATACAACAATCAACTCCTACGTTTAAAAAAAAAAAAAAAAAATCCTCTCTTTCTTATTGATGGAACAGTAGCCCCAGCCCAAAAGTGGGGACCACTATAACTAAATCTTATTTTTGATTTTTTTGGGTCATCAAGATTAACATTTTGCAATGAACCAAATATTAAAAGTAGTTCTATAATCATAATACCCACTGTGTGTACTGCCCAAACAAGTGTGCGATCAGGTACCACAAATTTTGAATTAAAAAAAAAAACAAGTAGAGAGATCAGTTTCTTTAAGCAGTGAAATTATTATTTTTAAAAATGTATAATATAAAAATGGAAATTAAAAAAAGAAGAAGAAAGAAGAACCTTCGTGAGAATCATGAGGCTTGTAGGGGGCGAGGGTGAGCGAGGAGGGCTCGGCCTTCACCTTAAACTGCTCGTCTCGATCGGTGTGCACCGAGATCATGTCGATCAGTCAAGATCGAATCAGACGGTGGAGAATCGACACTGTAAAAGCCTGAGAAGCAGAGGATTAAAGTGAAGAAGAAGAAGAGGGGTGCTCGGACAAAAAAAAAAAAAAAACCTAATAAAACAAGTTTATAACTTGTTTAAGGTTTGGGTGTTTTTTTGTGCGAAAGAGAGAGAGAGTGTGTGTTTCATTCTACTCTGAGAGAATGAGAGTTTTTGGTTGCAGTGTGAGAGTTTAAATAAGGTGGGGCGCCTGGGATGGAGGCTTCTGGGCCGTTTAGATCAACGGTAGAGATGCTTCTGTTAGGTGTGTCGGAGATTCGGTTAGTGCTGACACGTATCTAGAGATGGTACTTTTATTAGTGTTGAGCTGTATGTATCTTATTTCTACTCATTTCCATATCGTATTCCAAGTTTCATGTTCTCTATATTTGGTAAGATATTTCACTATATTCTTACCCATATATATTCCTACAATAAAAAGAAAAGAAAACTTAACTTATATATGATCTCTAGATAGTTTTGTAGCTTAATCGGTGCATATATATCCGAAAAAAATACTTAGGCACTTCTTTTTCTTATATTCATGATAGACCCACCATAAATTATATGAATGATCCTTAACGTGAATGTGAGAAATAGGGATATCATTTACCCTACATATTTAAGAACTACTCTTATATCCAAATTCAAATCCCCATGCTATTGAAATTGTCAACTTGTCAAAAATTAAAGAAGAAAAATAAAAATAATAATATAAGATGTTTATGATTTACTCTCTTTTTTTGGGTAAGGAGAAAACAACTAGAATGTGATTTAAAAACAAATGATATTTAACATTAGAAGAACTGGTGTTTAAGTGAATTTATTTTTATTGGCTAATTTATTTAAAAATTGATTTTTTTTCTCTCTAATTATAAAATTTGATAACTATAGTAATAGACTAATAGGCATTATTATGGTTGTATTTATATGATAATATTAATGAAAAACGTCATTTCGATTACTAAAATTATCATATAGTAATGCCTATTGGTGAAAAACATCATTAGGAAAATCATACTTTTTTTTTTGGTGACGAAAAATCATACTTTTGTTCTTTAGCATAATAGCATAATTTTGTTTTGCAATCCATAAAAATAGTGGATTTCACACTTGAATTTATTGTTTTACTAATATTTTCTAAATATAGTTTTCAAAAACTTGTATCTTATTTTCTTGATTTAGAATAGGATTTTGAGAACGACTAAAAGGTGTTTCCAGGATACAGAAAATGTTTTTAATGACAGAGTTGTAAATAAATTGACAACAGTGGACCTCAGATATTTGTCCAAAATTTTATATCTCTTAAATTAAGGGGCTTATCTTCATCACAAAAAGAATCCACACACTTTAAATTTGAAATTTATCATTAAAAAAAAATTTTGATAAGCGAGAAACATATTGACCCCTTGTGATGGATTAGTCGATTAATTAGTCAAGTTTAATTAATTAATCAATTCAACATGAAATGTATGTGGCAGCACAAACAAATCTCCAACTAAATAAATATGAAGCGGAAAATAAATTGACACGGCGATTTGTTTACAAATTAGGAAAACCTCCGAGGCAAAAACCCCACCGGTTGATTTTAAGGTTACCATTCCCGAGAATCCACTATTATCAAAACATGTGGTTACAAGTAAAGGAATCTCAGCACCTTATACCAACCTATAGTTGAACCCTTACTCCAATACACAATTGGACTTGTTCTGTAGTGACAATCTCTTTTTTTAATGCATGGCTCCTAGTATTTGACTAACTAATAGATGCGCAGATCCCAGTACGCGACTTAATCACTAACTTGAGAAGGATATTGGCTGCAAAGTTTTTCTATTTATCACACAATGAAGATCATGAAGTTGTTTGGTCACAAAACTCTACGGTGTACAAACACAACAGCTTCTTCAAGATGAACTAGGGCAAACTAGGTTTTCTGTCACACTTTTCTTCACACTTGTAGAATCGTGCTCTTGTGCAACTGTACTACCTGTGACGGTCCTTAAAATAATCCTTATACATGTTTAGGGTTATGAGAAAAGAAAGCCTAAACATACATTCACAAATCGGATGAAAATCAGTTTTGAAAAACTGAACTTCATAAATCTCGATAGATACCCTATCTATCAAGTAGTTGTCGAGCCTCGAGCTAAAACAACTCTTTTAAATCTCGATAGATACTAGCTGTCGAGCTTTAATGAACATCACTTCTTCACTTGAATCTTGGACAGATTTGCATGGTTTTAACACTTAAACTTGAAATATTGTTTCTTGAAGCATTAAGTATATCTTAGATCTATCCAA
This sequence comes from Castanea sativa, assembly GCF_040712315.1. Taxonomy (NCBI): domain Eukaryota; kingdom Viridiplantae; phylum Streptophyta; class Magnoliopsida; order Fagales; family Fagaceae; genus Castanea; species Castanea sativa. Next base: position 21,297,374 of record NC_134015.1, on the reverse strand, counting down.
ATACAAATAAAGTGTGTTTTGTCAAAGAATTAGCCAATACATAAAATGTTGACATATGTTTCTAATATGAATTACATATGCCTAGCAATCTCCTCCTTTGGCAATTCGTGACAAAACCACAATAAGCAAATGAATATATGAGAAAAGTCATTAATCACTTAACTCATACTCGCTTGTTGAATAAAATAAAGTATATCCTAACACAAACTCTTGAAAAACTTTGCAAGAAAAAAGTTCATCGCAAGAAGACTTTGACAACCTGTATTTCTGAAACACTTTAAACAAAACTCATCAAGACATCTTAGTGTGAGACAAAAATAAAAGATTGCATACAATATATAAGAAGCATGTGCACAAAAAGAGAAAAGAAGCAACACATGTAAAGATAGGTGAAAGAACTGTAATAACAAACTCAAATGTATATACATCATCAAAAAGTACAAGGTTTGCTATCACAATATGATCACAAGATCTAAGGTACATGAACAATGTATCTAAAATAGAGAGAAAAGAAAAAGATACATAAAAATCCTTACTACATCCCTCGAGATATGAACACTCCCCCTAACAAAAATCTCCTATACTAACTCTCCCCCTATGAGTATGACTACTCTCATATCCAAAACTACTCTCATATCCAAAACTACTCCCCCTTTTTGTCACAAGTGACAAAGGGTAAGTATAACAAGTAGACATCTCATCAGCTCTAGAAGAGCTAGCACTATCATCTTTAGCATCAGATGCATCAGCATCAGCATCACCATCATCGTTCTCATCCTTAGAAGCCTCTAAAGTAGGAGAAGGAGAAGCAATGAAGCTACTTATGATAGCCTATCGTTGTGCAATTCGACCAACACGGGTGTTCACTTGACACAACTTATCACTAAGAGTGTCGAGGCGAGCATCCATGTGCACAAGCTGTGCCATGATGTCCTCGAGAGTCACACCGCCCGTAGAAGAAGAGGGAGCAGATGTGGATGGAGCTGGAGAAACTGCCGTCCCGAACCGCCTTGAACGTAGTTCGCATTACTCTATTTAACGGTAGCGGTGTCTATAACACACATGACATGGAATTGGTTGGAAACGGGAAAGGGAATAGAAAAATGGCGTAAATTCTTTGTGATAGCCGAAGGGAAGATGAGTTTACCACGGGTCCTCGTATCCCTATGCACATCTATGAGTGAAAGAATGAAATGAGAGGGAAAATCTATGGTAAGATGCTCTAAAAGGGAAAGCAAAAATCGAGCACGAGACTCTATAATGGAGTTATAAAGAGATGAAGGATGCAAAACAAAAGTCATAACCATGTTAATAAACCTAGGACCTTTAGCAAAGGTCGAACAAGGAGTGAACTGACAATCACCCCAATTAGAGGGACACTCATAAAAAGAGAACATAAGCTCGTCTTTACACACGGTCTTAAGACGATCATAGCCAGGGTAGTCAGGATGCGTTACCCTAAGGACATGGAGCACGTTGGAAACAATATTCGGAGTGACCACGATGCGCGTACTCCGAACGTGAGTAGAAAAATGAGGTACTAAATAATCAAATCCATGCATGTTGGATAAGAACTCCTGTATAAGCATAGATGGACAAGTGACCGGGACGTCACACAGTGACTCCCAACCCCTACTGTGAATGACAGTGGGTAGGTTAATGTCGAAGAAGTTCGACAAAATGACTTGGCGTTCCAAATGAATGTCTCGTCTAGAAAAATTCTCCGAAAAGTCCTTGCGGACTTTGTCATCACATAACCGAATATGAAAAGGGGTAGAATTAGAAGAGGTAGATGCCTCGAAATGAAGAGGGTTCCAGGATGGAGTATATTTTCTTTTAGGTGCCATAGAGCAACTAACCGAAACAAGAAGAAAGGGAGAGAGAAAGAGACATGTAGAAAAGCACCAATCACAATCAATATATAAGAATATAGAGAATGTAAGGTACGTATGCATGAAAATGCATGAGCATGTGATATGCAGCAGTAAATACATCATGGGCTCAAGACCCAATCCAAACCTACCAGTACACAATCATTGCAAAACACACATCTAAAATGCATGAAACATTGTTATAATGCAAATGTGATGTAATGCATGATGATTTAAAGCCATTTTCACAAAGCCCATCCCAAAAATTTCACAGAACTTCATCAATTTTGAAAAACCCCAAAATTTTTTCAAAAACCCAAAAAGTTAGGTTAAATGCATGAAATGCATAAAGAATGAAGGATTAAGGACCCTTACCAATGAAGAAATACTTGATCTAGGTCGAAAAACCCTTGAGGATGAAGTTTGGAGTGAGAAGAGTGTGTTTCGGAGATGAAAAGACCGAAAAAAATCGAGAGAGACCGAGGAGAAATGAAGAAAAGTCACACAGATCCTATATATAGAACCTCTTAATTCTCGACAAATCGAGAGGTGTCGAGCTTTAAAGGCTTGAAGAGATCCAGCTATCGAGCAGTTGTCCAAAGGTGTCTAGCAAAAAGGGCTCGATGGATCGATGAGCTATCGAGCATATATCGAGGAGACAGAAACTTTCTTGATGGATCGAGGAGCTATCGAAAAACTATCGAGATTGCGATAAAAAGAAGTTCAAGAGCTCGATAGATAGCCTAATTGTCTAGAGGTGTCGAGGAGCTGTTGAGATTGCTTTAAAAACAGGTTTTCAATAAGAGAAAAACACAAATATGAATGCAATCAAACATGCAACTCAACTAAGGATCCAAACAACATCTTAATCTCTCAAAAACATTTCTCAATCAAGAAAAATGTAAGCACATAGATCCAAACACAAACACACACACACATATTAAACAAGTCTAACCAATTTTATATTTCAAAAATAAGTTAAGACAGTTTAGTGAGCATACATTAACACATGTAAACCTTGTGATGGTCAAATCACATTGTACCTGCACATGTATCAAAAGTAGCAAAGAATATTGCGTGTTGTGTGTGAAAAAATCGCAAGATTGCATAAGTGTCTCTATGTTATGATGATTTAAGATATGAGTAAATCAATTTAACTCACACATGATCATAATTGCTTGATAGGGACTATCACCTTCGAGGTACATCCTATAACTCTCACATCTCCTAGAATACATGCTTGCAATAATATTTTAAAGCATTTTGTTTCTGTTGCTTTTTCTTTGCATATTTTTCTTTTATTAAGCATATCATACATGAGCATACAAGAGAGATAAAAGAAATACCCAATTATGTTAAGCCTTTTGACATTGCACTTTTGTTATGCCGAAGCATACCGATGTCATTTCATGATTGGCGGACAATAGTGGTGAGATGGTCATTTATGTCATTCTCCTAGAATACACGCTTGCAATAATGTTTTAAAGCATTTTTGTTTCTGTTGCTTTTTCTTTGCATATTTTTCTTTTATTAAACATATCATACATGAGCATACAAGAGAGATAAAAGAAATACCCAATTATGTTAAGCCTTTTGACATTGCACTTTTACTATGCTAAAGCATAGCGATGCCATTTCATGATTGGCGGACAATAGTGGTGAGATGATCATTTATGCCTTTCTCTTAGAATTTTTTAGTTATTCTCGCAAAAAAAAAGTGATACGAGTGTTAAATACAAGAGATAAATTAATCTTAGTCATTACAAACACGAGCCACAAAACTCACTTGCTTAGTTGTGCATAGAGATGCTCATCTAAGCTGCAAGAGATACAAAATTTAGAAAATTTTGTTTCATTGGCCATTTAAGGTACACAAGTACCAATGTACATAAACACACTATTTTTGTATTTTTTTTATTTTTCAATTTTTTATTTATTTTTATGAATGAAAGAAAAAAAAACTGCAAAATCACCAAAAAAAACATGTCAAATAAAATAATGCATAAAAGCTAGACTGTCTCAAAATAAGAAGGCAAAACACATAAGTAATGCAAACACAACAAAAAGAGGGAGAGAGAGAGAGAGAGAGAGAGAGAAAAGTGGGAGAGAGAGAGAAAAGTGACTGAATCATTTAGAGCCTTTTTCCTTCCACACCTTGGAAGAGCCTTTCCTTTTGGCGAACCCTTGAATCAGCGGAGAGGGGGAAGAATTGCAACTATTCAAGTTCGTAAGGAGCATGAGGGCTTTAAGGAGCTCTCCAAGAGGAGCAAGAGAGGATGGAAACTAACTTAGGTTTCCTACTGAAACCATGCTATTGCTCTGTTGAGTGGCTTGCCACTTGTAGCAATTTGGTCAAGTATGTCCAGCTGCTCCACAATGATGACAGAGATGCTACTTCTTCTCTTTGGACTTTTGAGCATAACTCTTCTTAGCCCTAGGGTTTTTGGGGGTGCTCCTAAGATAAATTTACTCTTGTCTATATTCTCATTAGCTATCACATTTTTAGCATCATTATTCTCAGATTCAATATTATTAGTAGGAGAAACAAAAATAGTAGTACTAGAAGAAATAATATTAGGAGAAAAAAAATCATACTCTAAACCGATTCGATCGGAGGCAAATTTTTGTATGTTGAACATCTCATCAAGCTTTGCACTTGAGTTCCTCTCCAATTGAGCTCTAACTTGGAACAGTTTTGTCTCAATCTTCTTGGTCTTCTCAGCCAAGAAATTGTTTTCAAACCTTAGTGCTCCAATGGTCTGATTGACTTCATCAAACTTGGTGGAGAGTTGTTCTCGTTCAAACTCCACATCACTAAGTTTCTTGGTGGCCAACCTATACAACTTCTCATACTTTTCAGAGACCTTATATAACTTTGCATAGGCAGTGTGAATGTCATCTTTTTCATCCATCTTCTCAAATTTTGATTCCACTAAGTTTCCTTCTTCATCCACATCTTCTATAATCCTTTCAGTAGAATTGACAGTGGTGGTAAAGGCATTTAGGATTCCGTCATCTTCATTATCGGAACCATCCTCAGGTTCAGTATCGCTCAAGGTAGCAGCAAGTGCCTTGCTTTTTCTAATGGAATTGAGATAAGTATGGCACTCTTGTTTCATGTGACCAAATCCTTGACACTCGAAACACTTGGGTCCTGAAGGAACAGTGTGCTAACCGTCATTTCTAGCATCTTTCTTCCCTTTGTCTTGGCTTTTAGACTGAGAAGAACTTGATTGCTTGCGGTCCTTGTCGAAGCCCTTTGTATTGGCATTTTTCATGAATTTCTTGAACTGTTGGGTAATATAGGACTTCATTTTAGAATCTTCATCATCAGAAGACTCATCCGTGTTACTGTTCTTGGCCTTCAGTGTCATGCTCTTGCTTTTGCTTGACTTCCCGATCCTAGACAAACCCAACTCTGTCAAAGGAATCTTGTCAATATCCTTTTATTCCTCTATAACAGTGATCTTGGCATGAAATCTCTTAGACAAAGATTTGATCACTTTTCTCACAATCTTGAGTTCGGGAATGGTTTCCCCAAGATTAAATGCTGAGTTCACTATGTCTTTGAGCCTGACATAAAACTTATCAAATGACTCATTCTCCTTCATCTTGATTTCTTCGAAGCTAGTAGTGAGCCTTTGAAGTTTCAAATCCTTGACAACCTTGGTTCTTTCATAGGTTTTTTAGAGAATGATCCATGCCTCCTTTGTAGTTTCAGTGGAGGATATCTTCTTGAACTCCTCATTTGTGACCAATCTGAATAGAGCATTTAATGCCTTGCTGTTGAAGTTTGCCGCTGATGTGCATTGCTAATAGCTTAATTTTGCATATTTATATCATTGTTAGAAAATATTATCATACTCATTTTGAGTTAATTCATGCATTTTATATTTGATTTTGGAATAATGGTGAATAATTAATTTTGTACTTAATTGAATCTTATTGTGTGAATTTGTCTTTTGTAGGAGAATAAAATTAAATAAGTGGATTTGTGCAAATAAGAATGCTAATGGACTTTACTTTTACAAGAGCCATAATGAAGTTAAAGAAGGTCAATAAATTTAAGTCCAATTGGAGCAAAGAATCAAAGGAAATTTACACCAAATCCAAGTCCATTCGGATTAGGATTCTAGCCTGCACATCAGTTAATATTTTTGGCATAACTTTCGGGTCAGATGTCCAATCGAGATGATTCAAGTCGGGCTGGAAAGTTAACTTAAAGAGCTATAACTTTGTAGTTTACCAAAAGTCCAAATTATGACGTTAAATGGGCCAAAATCGTCGGTTAAGTGAAGCTTAAAAATCTAGGATTTTCTCCAAACGGGAATTCAACTTGTAATAGGATTTCTTGACCTATTTAAAGGCTCTTTAGGGTAAAATTCTACGAGACTAGTGCTAGGGCTGAGATGCAAAACAAAAAGTTAGAGCTAGGGCTGGAACTGAAGTGCAGGCAGCCGTATGTGGCTTTCTTGTGACTTTTCTCTAGCACTGTGACTATTTCTTTCTCTATTTTATTTGTCTAGTTTAATATTTAGTATTTTATTCTTGTGTTTTATTTTAATTACTATGAGTAGTTAAATTTATAATTAGGATTGAGGATGAAACCTTGATAAGGATTATTAGTAATATTTATGTGATTTGATTTTTCCCACAATAGTTGTTCTTTCATGATTTAAATTGTTCTTGCTTCATATCAATTGACTAAGATGAGATTCTAGATATGAGTTCAATCATGTTTTTCTCATGATTTAGGATTTATCTTAATTAGTTGAATGCTTGGTTTATTAATTTTTGATAATTAAATTGAATATCGCTTGTGATTTGTCTGTTAATGGATACAATTTATGATTTGATTTTTAGAATTGGAGATATCTTATGATTTGTTTGGCTACAGATACAATTAATGATTTGATTTTATACTTAAGAAGCGAAGAAGAACATGATTTTGATTTTTAAAATAAGGATTTTAATGAGAATATTTTCCATGATAGCAATATTAATTTCTAGATTATCATGCAGTGATTGGGAAAAATCAATGATCATAAATATGTGCTAATATGAATTAATAAGGTAGATTCCAAAACCTTAATTCATTTCCCTTGATTGTTTACATCTTTTTATTACTTTATATCTTTTACTTAGTTTAACTATTTGCTTAATTTTACCATTTGCTTAGTTTATTTAATTTCAAAACAACCAATTTTTATTAAACTAGATTAGGATTAATTTGGTTAAGATTTGATTAGTTTTCCTACATTCATACAAGTCCCTGTGGGTTCGACCTCGTTCTTGTCAAACTATACTTCGGTACGGTTCGTATACTTACGAGTACTTTAAAATTTCACAACACCGCCTTGATCTTTGCATCATCCAAGTCGGCTGGCGCTTCCTTCGGCTTGGTCTAGCCTATCTTCATAACTTGCCACACTTTCTTATCTAATGACTGCAAGAAAGCTCTCATGCATACTTTCTAGTATGCATAGTTAGTACCATCAAATAAAAGAGGTATAATGAGTGACTATCCTCTATCTATGACAAACAGGGGTCAATGGATCATACATTAAAGCTTAAACTCTAATCAAAGTGTGTCTGCTCTGATACCACTTGATAGGCCAAAAACATATTGATCCATTGTGATGGATTAATTGATTAATTAACCAAATTTAATTAATTAATCAATTTAACATACAATGTATGTGGCAACACAAACAAATCACCAACTAAATAAATATGCAGTGGAAAATAAATTGACACGGTGATTTGTTTACAAATGGGGAAAACCTTCAAGGCAAAAATCCCACGAGGTGATTTTAAGGTCACCACTCCCGAGAATTCACTATTATCAAAACAAAGAGTTACAAGTAAAGGAATCTCAGTACTTTATACCAACCTACAGTTGAACTCTTACCCCAATACATAATTGGACTTGTTTTGTAGTGACAATCTATCCTTTTAATACACGGCTCCTAGTACGTGACTGACCAATAGATGCGCGGATCTCAGTACGCGACTTGATCACCAACTTGAGAAGGATGTTGGCTGCAAAGTTCTTCTGTTCATCACACGATAAAGATCATGAAGTTGCTTGGTCACAAAACCCTACAGTGTACAAACATAGCAACTTCTTCAAGATGAACTAGGGCAAACTAGGTTTCCGGTCACACTTTTCTTCACACTCGTGGAATTGTGCTTTTGTGCAACTGTGCTACCTGTGATGGCCCTTAAAATAATCCTTATATATGTTTAGGGTTGTGAGAAAAAAAAGCCCAAACATACATTCACGGATTGGATGAAAATCAGCTTTAAAAAATTGAACTTCATAAATCTCGATAGATACCTTATCTATCAAGTAGCTATCGAGCCTCGGGCTGAAACAACTCTTTTAAACCTCGATAGATACTAGCTGTTGAGTTTTAATGAACTGTACTTCTTCACTTGAATCTTGGACAAATTTGCATGGCTTTAATACTTGAATTTGAAACCTTGTTTTTTGAAGCATTAAACACATTCTATATCTACCCAAATACAAGTAAAGTGCGTTTTATCAAAGGATTAGCGAGTACATAAAATGTTGATATAAGTTCCTAACATGAATTACATATATTCTAACAAAAATGATGAGCTCTATTCCCTTATCAGTATCCACAAAAAAAGGTAATCTACATATTCTACACGTTACTTTTTGTAAATATATTTTTTTAAAATCTCATAAATAGAAATGATCTCCTAAACAATTATTTCTTGTTTTTAGTATTTTGAAAATTGTTCTTAAAAGTGGGAGCCAAACACATAAAATATAAAAATTATTATTTGAAAACTAGTTTCTAGTTTAAATTTTTAAAAATAGTTTTTATACTATTTTGAAAACAAAAACAAAAATCCTCTTACCAATCAGCCTATTAATTTTTTGGTTTTTTTAAAAAAATTATTAGCGTTATAAATAGAAATTAATGTGGCATTTGGTACAGGAGAATCCACATTACTCTTGACATCCAGATTTTTGGAAATGTGATTCCTTGCAATTTGGATGCCTAGGAATGTAGATATTCCTATGTGTGGTTTCATTGAGAATCTTTTAAGATTACTAGGAATGTGAGATGATAATGTTTGGTTTATTTCCAGGAATCTTAAATGAATTAATTATTTTTCCCATTCTATCCTTACGCTCCGTTTGTTTTAATGAAAAATCTTGTGTAAAGATAGCTTTTCAGTATTTGGTAGCCAAAAAAAAAAAAAAAAAAAAGTAAAAGGAAAACTATATTTGGTCAATATAAAAATTATGACTTATTTTTAGAGATTGTTTTCCACTAACGCTCTGTTTATTTCAGCAATGATATTTTCTAAAAAATGATTTCTAGAAAATGAGTCATTTTTCAAAAAGCATTTTCTATAAAACTATCTTATTTTCCAATGTTTGGTAGCAATTTTAAATGAGTTGAAAAACAATCTCCTAACTTTCCTTATTTAGCTTGCTGTGAGATAGAATTGTTTTCCAAGAAAATTTAATGAAAAAAAAATCTCTAAAAATAAATCATACTTTTTATATTGATCAAAAATAATTTTCTTTTGACTCATCTTTTTTTATACTATCAAACAATGAAAAACACGAAAAATTATTTTTACACAAGGTTTTTCATTGAAACAAACAGAGCGTAATTTTTTTTTTGGAAAACAACTTAATCTCAGAGCAAGCTAAATAATAGAAGTTAGGAGATTATTTTTCAACTCATTTAAGGTTGCTACCAAATATAAGAAAAATGAGATAGTTTTATAGAAAATGCTTTTTGAAGAATGACTCATTTGTTAGAAAATATCATCTTTAAAACAAACAGAGCATTAGATTTGAAAGTGAACTACCAAGTCCTTAAAAAAAATCTTCCTTTAAATAAATAATGAAAAACAAAATATAAACTATAAATTATGACAAATTAATTAAAACTGTAATCTAACATTTCACAATGATAAGTACAATACAAAAATAACTATTTAAATTCTCAAATGCTTTATTCTTAATAATAATTTTTAAAAGAGCTGAATCCATACTTGGAAATAATGGAAGGTCCCCTTCAAACTTTTTTTTTACACACGTGAAACCTAAATAAAACTTTGTTAAAGAATATATTAATAGAGTTGTCTATCCTATTTATGTTGTTTTGGCAAGAAAAGATAAAGATAAGAGAAAAGATATTGATGATTTTTTTTATCTTAATTGCTTAAATGATAAGGAAAAATGGTTAAAATTATCAATTTATAAAAAAAATATAATTCCCTTTAAGTTTGGAAATCTGGATACCCATCTGTTTTAAAGGGAATCCACATTCCTACTGAGAGAGGCTTAAAGGGGGAATCCAGATTCCCCTGGCATCTGATTCTCTAGCATGATTTGCAACCAAACATGAGAATTCTAAAATATTACCCCGTACTAAACGCTATATAAATTCCTCTCTCGGGACGCAGAAGTAGAAAATGTAAGACAAGTGCAAGTGATACAAAAGTTTGTCCACTGAAAGCTTGTATAATATCTATTGCTTAAAACTGAAATGGAAAATTAAATTATCTATTGATTTTTATGTTCATATACACAGCCTCCTATTGTAGATATTCTGGATCTGCTTGCTGCCAAGCAAGCTATGTGCTTCTCCCTCGAAACGGTTTTACAAAATCTGTTTTTAAAGGGATGCTTAGTCCGTGATCAAGTCCTTAAAGTATGGTGGCTGGGAAAAAGCTCAGGGTGGTCATCTCATCAAAGACATTTTTTCCTTTGTAAACTCTTTTCAGAGCATTTCCTTTTTACATGTTGTTCAACAAGGTAATGCAATTGCACATGCCTTAGTTCAGAGAGCAAAACATTCTTTTCCTTTAGCCATCTAGATGGAGTCTGTTCCACAGGACGTTCTATATTTTTTTTTGTTTGATTTTCAGTTTCATGAATAACAAGCAGCATCTATTTCTTTCTCAAAAAAAAAAAAAAAAAAAATTATTGAAGGAAATTTGCAAAACTCCTCCAGGGCACCAAGCTTGCCTTTGTAGCAGCATTAAGTCGAAATATAATTCAAACTATTATCTATTCATTTGTCATGCTTCTTATCAGAGTGCATTTGCTCCATTTTAGTGTTACATCAAGATTTATTGGTAGAATGTTGACTCTCAGTGGTGCTGCTTTTTCAAAGGGGTATCCAAAAGAGAGCCCCTTATTTTGTTTGTAAATTTAGTCATGGTTCATGTTTTATTGCTAATTTTACAAATTTTGGAATATATATGGAAATGGAACTAAGCAAATGATATTGGTGCTATAAGGGTGTTAACACCAAAATGAAATTTGGGTTCAACTATGAGCCTTTCAATTTTTTTAAACTAAAATAAATTCAAAATATGAGGTTTCCATTTTATGGTCTTTGTTAATGGATTAAAGACATGGAATGATGTGAACCATTTATTTTAAAATAAAACATTGAGACTAAAAGAACTCTATATGGTAGAAAGTAGAATACCCTAGGATCTTTAGAGGATTTGAATTTGCATTACTTGGTTTTTCCATTAGGAGAACTTCTAATCCTCCACCTTAGGGATTGCAATATTTGACATGATTCATTAATATGACATGAAGTTAATGGGTTAGGGTTTAGGCTTAATGGATCAAGTTAATCAATTTATCTATTTGAACACATTTAATGAGTTTGAACATGTCAAGGACCTTGAGTCTAAGTTGAGCTTTGCCAGCGATCAACTTAAAAGGTCTTCTAGCCATAGGCTTAATGACATATTAGGAGGGAGTTTCTTCATCTTTTAAGACATCTCCAGTCAAGACCACTAGACCTCAGGTAGGTTTTGTTGTTCAATCTGAAAAATTAATCCTTAATCAAGATAAATATGAAAATAAAAAAGGTAAAACGATTTTGAATGAATCTAAGCCTAAGCTTACTCTTAATCTGCTTTTGAAGAAACAAGATCAACCTTGTACTCCTTGGTTCTATCACTTTTGTGGTTATGTGCACAAGCGCCCCCCACCACTGATGCGGCAGAAGTGGTTTCCTTGTAGGAAGTATGCTTCGATCTAGGGTGGACCAGACGAAAGGTGTTAATGGAGTGACCACCTAGATTAGGTCTAGGAATCATATATATAGTGTCCTTGTAGAAAGATTGATCTTTACCTGAACACGTATCTAGAGTTTTGGTATAGGGATAGGTAGGTGTTAGGCAACCAACCCCACCCAAATCGTAGGTTAGCCTCATTGTAATCCAAATCCTAATCTCATCGAAAGGTCCTCTAACATGTTTATTCTACACACACACACACCGCATGCGCGTGCGCGCGCGCGCACACACACACACACACACACACACACACTAATCATGCATCCAACACCCAATCATGACATATCCTAACATTCATTCAAAAATCCATGCTTTTATCCAAGGGCAGCAAGCTATACATGCAATAACAGTCACAAGACAGTAGCATCAAGAATCATCACATGCTGATATTCAATCATCCAAGTATCATGGCATTCATCTAGTATATTCATCATATTCAAACAACCAAATGCATGTCCATATGCTTATGCATAACTTACCTCACTACATCACAACCTTTATACATCAATGTACATTCATGTTCATATGTATGTTCATGTTATTCTTCAAAGCACATAAACCTTAATCATTCATCTAATAATTAAAGTAAATAATAAATGTTATCTTACTGATCCTATGACCTAAACACATGAAACCAAGCTAAAAGGGGGTAAACATGTGATTAAAAGCAAAGAAAAGCGAAGCAAGTAAAACAGTCAAAACATGCAAGAACCCTAAATCTAGGTTTTTGGGCACGAACATGCGTGCACATACATGAAGTATGCATATGCATGCTTCAAGTATGCGTACGCATGCATAAACGCCCATAACTTAGTCCTAGAATAGCAATCAAAACAGCAAATTAACAAGCCCTATCATGTTTCTAATACAAAACCAAACAACCTAAACTAAGAACAAATATATTAATGCAATAAAACACGAAGAAAAACAACCAAAAAAAAAAAAACAAGAATGGAAGAGACAAAATTAGACCATTACCTCAAATACTAGAACTCCTTTGAGCTTTTGATTTAACCATTCCCCTTAGTCAATCTAATCAAGACAAAACCAAGAAGGTTAGTAAACTCAAAACTCGAAGGTCAAGCAAGGGCGGCTCCACTTGGAGCCCAAGGGGTTCAAATGAACCCCTTGAATTGGCCCCAAAAAAATAGCATTTATTAATTTTTTTGTTTTTTGTTTTAACCCCTTAAAATAAAATTTTGAACACCTCACTCTAGATTTTTTTGAAGCCCAGTTGAAATAAGTTTGAATATGATATTCTTAACAATATCTTGACATTTTTAAACACAAAAAAAGCTCAATAACAAACCAATTCGATCTAAAATTTAGAAAAGTAGAAATTTGTTGATTTTAAACCTTAGAGCATTTGCATCAGTCTTTGTAAAATATGCTGTCTATTTTAGCATAAAAACCCACATTTTCAATCTTAAAGAGCCACTTTTATAAAACACACACATCAGATTATATATTATACACTCCATTTGATAATAATAATAATAATAATAATAATAATAATAATAATAATAATAATAATAATTATTATTATTATTATTATTATTATTATTTTTACTTTATATTATGACTGATTCTCTTATCTCCTCACGTTCTTCTCATCTTTTCGTCCAAAAAGAAAACAAGTTCTCTCTCATCTCTTAGCTCTCTCCTCTTTTCACCATCACAAAGCCAAACCTCCATGGCCAGAGCTCCATGGCCATGGCTAGACCTCACATAACCACCACAAAGGTTGAAAACCACATAAATCAAACTCATTATCTTTCTAGCTCTCTAAACCCAAATTCCACCTAGCCTAGAACAACATGGCTGAACACCATGGGTTTTGCCATTTGACCACCGCAAACAAAAGGCTTTTAACTTTGGGTTCTCTCTTGGGTTTGGGGACTTGGTGATTTTGTTTAGTTTTTGGTGTTTAGAGTTGTGGGTGTAGTTTGATTTGTGTTTTTATTTAGGCTTGGGTTTGAGAAAGGTGGGATTTTTGGCTTTGGTATGGTGGCTGGATAGTGGTGGGTGGTTGACCGGCTTTGCCTTGTTTAGGGGAAGAGTGAGTGAGTGAGTGAGTAAGATGGAGATGGAGGTGGAGATGAAGATAGAGATGGAGATGGAGATGAAGATGAAGAAAGAATAGAGTTTGGGGAAGAGAGAAAAGGAGAGATATGATGAGGAGATGAGAGAAAAAAAATATTTACATAGAGCTACAGTAATCGTGTATATTTACATGGTTACTGTAGTAGATGTGCATATTTACAAACTTATAATCCCATTGATGTGGGTAGTTTTGGGGGGGGGGGGGGAGGAATGTGTAAATTTGACCACTTTTTGTATTATACACGTGCTAGTGTGATTGCTCTTAGAAATTCCCATTTAGATCATAACAAATTTGAAATAAATTAATCAAATGAGAGATAAATGGATGAATGATTGCTTGGTTGTGTACATTAAAAAAATGTAGCTCGTAGGATTGGTAAAGAAGATATCATGCAACAATTTCGAAATATGAAACATCGTAGAAAGAAATTGAAAACTTTTATGTATTTTGGTTTTTGTTTTATGTTTTTTTTTGGCTGTGATGTCCACATATTCAAACATGAGTGCGCATGAATGAAACATGCATATGCATACACAGGGTTTTTCTGCAGGTTTTTCTTCACCAAAATATCCTTCAAGCTAAAAATTCACAAGATTGGGCCCTAAATCAACTCTGGGCCTTCGAGTGATGTTGTCATTGGGGAATGGGGGCTCGACTCATAAGGGGTACAAAATGAGGTGTCTACAATGTTGTTGTTGGGCGTACTTGCCAAAATTGTTTCAAGTTACATGCTAGCAAGCAAGAAACTTATGAAAGTGTATATGCCAAAAGCAAATGATCCTATGACACTTCTTCATGAGTAACTTAAGGCTTTAAGTCTTATATATAATAATGAATTTAATATAATTTCAAAAATAAAAAAAATTCAAATAAATTGAGAATGTTGTTATTAACTAAAATTCATTAATGTTTTTTTGGTAATAAAACTAGCAAAGGTCCTTGTAAACCTTCTTGGAAACGCTTAGTAAAATTTTCCCATTTCCTAAGCCCACCAATGTGATTTCACTTCACCCTAGTCAATTTATTTACTTTTGTCATCTCATTCTAACCTACCTCTCATTATTTTTTCTTTCTCATTGTGTCGGTGCTCTCTTCTATCTCTTATTCCTCTTATTTGTTTTTCTCTTAGACAGTTTACCTCTACTTCATTGGCCAATTCTTCATTTTTTTGGGTCATTTTATGTGCTCACTTCATCTTGTTCTTCTCCTTTATAAGGGTCATAATTTATGTGATTGACATATCTTATAGACGAAACACACTTTATATATAATTGAGTATTAGTTTCTAGTGTGTTTAAGAAATACAAAAAGGGTTAACAAGTGGTATTATTGATGACACAAGATTTCCAAAAAAAGTTGAAATTGCAGATCCTAATATCTACTCGACTCCTCTCGATCTATCAAGAGTTAATAAATCTTGATACCTCTTGATGGATCAAGCCTTGGGTAAATTGAATTTAAAGTTTAGTTTTCAATCCATGATGACTTCGCTTCCTAGGGATTTTTGTTCTAGGGTGGTTCCAAAGCATATAAAAAACATATTTTATAGTCGTCATCACATAAACAGAGAGACACACACATAACAAGAGTTCCTGCGATGTTTGTGCGCCTAGGGTTTTGTTCCAAGCTACTTCTAATTCATCCAAGCGTGGATTGAGGACTCTACAAAGTTAGAACAATAAAAAAGGTTGATGTGGAGCCAGTCATGGATAAGGAGATTTGTGCAAATGAGAAGTCTTCTACAAGATCACGTCCAATTGAGGATTGGAGCAGAGACTGGTATAGCACAGTAGGTTCTTTTGTAGATAGATACTTTGGGATATGGTTGTAGGGTAAGATTCTTTGTACTTGTAGTCACTTTTTCATGTTAATGGATTCTTCGAGAGTGGTGACTTGACATTTACCCGATGGGGGTTTTTACCTATGAGGGTTCTCCTCATCACAATCAAATTGTCATGTCAACCTTATTTTCTGTGGCACTTAATTTATTTTGGTAATTATAAGAGAATGGAATGAAATGATTATAAAGTAGTGGAATGTATTTAAGTGAGGGAAATGAATGGAGTGGAAAGGAATGCAAATAAATGGAATGTAAGTAACCTTATTTGAAAACCTTATTTGAAAGTAACATAGAGGGAAATGAATGAAATCATTTTATCACAATATTACTATTAGACTCCTATTTTAAAATAAAGGACTGGATATATAGTGGTATTTTGAGCTTTTATTAAAAAAATTCATTAAATCTAATTTCATTCTCTCCAATTCCTCCCAACTTTGGGGGGAATAAAAATTTGAGGTTTTAAGGGAATAGAAAAGAATAAGCGTTCCCTCATATCCATTCCATCCCCTCCCACTTAAACTCCCAAACAAGGAAATGAGCTTTCTATACCCTCCATTAAAACTCTCAAATAAGGAAATAAAAGAATATTCTAAAATTATTCTTTTAATTCCATTCCCTCCTCCCAAACGATGGCTCTAATTTGCATGTAATTTGACAAATTAATTAACTTGGGTAACTAAATTAAATACTGGGGGTCTATAATCCAACAACCTCCTTCTTCTTTTTTGTTTTTGTTTTTCACTTGCTCTGTTCATAACCTCATATATGTCAATACAAAGTTCACACTGACTAGATCATTAACTTTTGCCATTACTGACTAAAATGGCCCGAAATGGGCTCAAATTTTATCTGAGGTGGAACATGGGTAGTTATTGTTCTAGTTAGCATTTCAATATGAGATTTTCTGTCCATTCCCATAATAAAAAAAAAAGTAACGATATTCATAACAATGATGTGAAGTATGGAATATATGCTAAATAGGGTATTTGGTTGTAATACCCCGAAAAAAAGAAAAAAAAAAAGAAAAGAAGAGGAGTTTTTTTTTTTTTTAGGGGCAGCTTAGTAATTTTGATATTGAAGTTATGTAAAAAAAAAAAAACCCTAGCCACCGTAAAACAACAACAAAAGCACATTGTGGTCTTATAGATTAGACGTGGAAGTCATATAGATTAGAAAAGGCTAGGTAGAAGGATGCGTGGGTTTATTGGAAAAAAAAAAAAAGCTTGATTTTCTATTTGTTTAAGAAGAAGAAACCGGATTGGTCAAGCTTTACCACTTTAAGGTGTGGGTGGAAATATTGTACAATTGGAGATAAAATTTTAGAGGGAAGTTCTCAGTTATTGTAAGCGTGGAATGTAAGCAACCTTATCCTAATTGGTTTTATTTTGAGTATTTTAACTCCTGAGAATTGTATATAGTTGTTACAATTTTATTTCTATTGTATTACTGATTTCAAGTAAAGAATTATCACAAATATATCTTATTACTGAATATATTATGTATTTTACTTAATTGTTTTTAGCTATACTGATTCAAAGTGAAGAATAAAGAATTTTCACAAATACATATGAGCATTGAATATAAGATTTATTTTATTTAATTGTTCTTTTAGCTATATCGATTAAAGTAAAGAATATAGAAATATTACAAATATATTTGAATATTGAGTATATGATTATCTATATGTATTTGAATAAGATATATTTTTGTTAGAACTATGATTTTATATAAATGATTATGGACAATATGACTATGAATTGATTATGATACCTAGGCCAATGTGGGTTATTCATTAGTACTCGGATACTCAGCCAATGTGGGATATTCATTGGTACTCTAATACCTAGTCAATGGACGTTATTCATTGGTACTCTGATACCCAGCCAATGGACGTTATTCATTGGTACTCTGATGCCCAGTCACGGGGATATAGCGTGACCATAGTCATAAGATTGTTGAGAATATGAATTATGTTTGTATATTTGACTATTTTGAGTCCTTAAAACTACATATGTGATTTTGGAAATGTTTAAGTATTTGAACTATTTTGAGTCACTAAAATTGATTATGTATTTTTGGAACTTATTGTAAATTATAGCTTTTGATAAATGGAAAACTAACTATTTTCTAAACCATCTATGATATATTTGTAAGATTAAAGTATATGATCTATGTGCAACTTATTATTTTAAAACTATGAAACTTCTTCGGTTATCTTTAAAACACATAGCATATTATAACTTTTGAAAACACATATTACATCTCATACTTTACGGATTTATTGCTTGATAGACCTTATCAGGACTTTGGTTACTTATTGAGTTGTCAACTCACCCCCCTTTTTCCCATCCAGTTTCATATTGTGAAGAATAACAAGTTTTGGGAGTTTTGTTGTTGTGTTGTGAGCATGAAAGAAGCTTAGTAAGTTTGGGATTAAATGGTCTTGTAATGGTCTTATATCTTTTGGTCAATTGGCATTATGTACATGAGGTTTGAATTTTGATCCTTTTGAATTATTGGAGATCTATTCATAAAGAAATTGTTGAGGTATTATTTATTTATTAATATAATTTTTGAGGATAAATTTTAGTTGCTAAGAAGGCCTTGCACACTTGTAGGGTGCTTACTTTATAAGCGTGTGGCGGTTATCACGTGTCTATCTTTATAGTTGGGTTTGGGGCGTGACATTGGTAATTATGAATCACAACTCTTTATGTATTGGTATAAATTCAATGTGAACTCTTACGAGTTTTGATGTTTTATTTATTTATTTATATTGTAAGTAACTTATAAAGATTATAATAAACTCTATTGTAAGCACGAGACCCTAACAAATGGACATGGACAACACTTAAAATAAATCTTTCTATTTCAAAATGTATTATTTTAAATAGCTCTCTATCTAAATAATCTATGTTTAGTAAAATGTCATACCATTAATATTGGACCATAGCTTATCGCGTGTTTCTTTGTAAGTAATTGTATTGTTATGAGTATACCTAACTTTTGTGACAAATTACATGTTGAGATAGAAATTATTGTGAAACTTTCCTGAAAACTAGTTCTTAAAATGCTCATACTTCTAAAATGTCATAATTCTAAAATGTCATAATTCTAAAACAACACTTATTTTTTAAAAAATATTTTAAAAATGTTGGTGCAAACACAATAATAATGAAGATAACATAAAGAGAAATTGAATAATACTTTTGAATATTATTAATTTGAAGATAAAAAATACACAACAGTATTTGTATTGAGACGCGACACTCTCTCTTTTTAAGGAGATTCAAATCCTTGATTAGCTAAACTTTGTAACCGGTGCAAATCTTCTCTAACTTGTCTTCCCCAGGATATAACATCCCAACAAATGTTGTATGGCTAGAACAACCTTTGCATAAAGTGTACAAGTCCAAAGTTCCACCAGAAAGAACACTCTTCTTTGTCAAGAACCTCTCTATTTTTTAGTGTATAAGAATGCTTGCAATTGCTGGATTTTTTTGGTGTTTAATGTTGTTATATTGTAGTAACTTGGATTGGGTTTGAATGAGTCTATTTATAGGCTCAGTGGGTCTCACAAATATATTACCTAAATTAATCTGATTAATTAGGTCCATAAATTTGATGTAGTGGGTTTTAGGCTCATTGGGTCTCACAAATTTATTAGCTAAATTAATCTGATTAATTACGTCCATAATTTTGATGTAGTGGGTGTTACAAGATTAATTGCTGGACATAAATCTGATGGGATGGAGTTACACAATTAATGGATGGAATAAGGAATTTCTGAAGAATGAAAAGACCCAAACAGCTAGTCCATTAGGTGGGTAAACAGCTCTTCATTTTCCATAATAAAACCGGGGTGTTAATTCAGGTAATTTACTCACTAAAGGATATGGTAATTATTCTAAATGGACTATCAAGTAGGAGGATCCAAGAGGCTAATTAATTTCCATTTTTTACTTCTCCTCCCTTCACCTCCTCCTTGTGCACATATCTAGCCTAGTATTTGAATCAATACATATTAGCCCATTGATCACCATAATTAAAAAGAATAAAAAAGTCTCTCTCATTTTCAATGTGGGATTAAATATTTTCACTAACTCATTATCTTCCATATTAATTCCCACATCTTTATATTTATGTTGTAAAATAAATCCATTTTAATTAATTAATATTAAAATGCTCCAACAACCCCCCCTCATTTTAATATTAAATTTTTTAGTTAAAGAGAGATTACCATGCAAATACGGGTCACTATGCATCACGAAGGTGTGCTCTGCATTGAACCTTCACTTAGTAAAACAATGATCTCAACTCTAGAGTCGTAGTGGTCTCCGCCTTAAACTAGGATTGCTTTGGAGAAATTAAGTGTCACTGCTTACACATAATAACTCAGGTGTTGACATGAGCTTTTATAGCTAGTACTTTACAGTTGTGTGCTAACCCTAGTTTCATGAGTATATTTGAGATTAAGTCCAAATCTCATATGGAGTGGCCACACCCCACACTCACATAGGTGAAATTTTGTCAAGGGTGCTCCTGTAATTCTAACATCCTACTCATACGAGTTACAAATTTCATTAAGAATTTTTACTCAACCTCTCCAACATTACTGGATAAATGCACTTATATCGTAGGGATGAACAATTAAAGAATTATTTACAAAATAAATAATTAAAGAAATAAATAGTGCATTTCTTACGACCATCATATGATTCGTTTTTCCCATTAAACCCAATTCTCAAGATCTCTAGTCCTTGGGTTGTGTATCCTTATACATGGCTCATGAATTTATAGACTTTAGTCCCATCCCCTCGATGTATTCTAGATTTTATCTTTTGCCTAGGCCTTGGTAAATGGATCTATTAGATTATCATTAGATTTAATATAATCTACAGTTATGATACCACTGCTCAAATAAGATTGCACGGTACTGTACTTTTTTCTTATTGGTCTGGATTTACTGTTGTAATAACTGTTTTTAACTCTACCAAGTGCGTCAGTGCTATCACAATGAATTAATATAGGTGGAATTAGCTTTTTCCAAAGTCGAATTTCAAATAACAAATCTCTAAGCTAATTTTCCTCTTCACTGGTTGAAGCTAATGCTATTAATTCAGCTTCTATTGTTGAATTAGCAATTATTGTTTGATTTTTACATTTCCAAGAAATAGCACAACTATCTAAGGTAAAAATATAACCAGTGGTAGAGAGAATTGCTTGACAAAGTATTCCAATCGGCATCACTAAAAGTTTCAATCACAGCAGAGTACTTTTTATAAAATAAGTCATAACTTTTGGTACCAATTAAATATCTCATGACTCACTCAATAGCTAGCCAATGATCTCTATAAGGCTTGCTAGTAAATATGTTAAGCACTCCTACTACACATACAATGTCAGATCTAATATAATTAATAGCATAACGCAAACTACCAATGATGCTAGCATAGTCTTTTTTATTAAAAATCTCATCATCATTATTCACAGGAAATAAATAAACACTAGAATCAAAAGGAGTAGCTATACTTTTATAATCATTAAAATTATATTTTCTCAACATAATGTGATTAATCAAGGAATATCCCATCACATGTTTTTGTAATTTTCATGCCCAAAATAAACTTAGCCTCACCAAGATTTTTTATATCAAAATGGCTTTTAAGCATATTTTTTGTCTCATTTATAACATGCATATATGAGCCAAAAAAATCAACATATCATCCATATAGAGACTAATAATAACATGTAAATTATTCCATGATTTAGAATAAATATATTTATCACATTCATTTGATTTATAACCATTCTCAATCATGCAAGAATCAAACTTTTCATGCCACTGTTTAGGTGCTTGTTTTAAGCCATACAGGGGTTTATTTAGCTTACATACTTTGTTATCCTGTTTAGGCTGTACAAAACCTTCAAGTTGATCCATATAAATCTCTCCTCTAGGTCCTCATTTAGAAAAGTAGTTTTTACATCTATTTGATGAATTTTCAAATAAAAAATTACAACAATAGCAATCAACAATCTAATAGATGTAATTCTTGTTACCGGAGAAAGAGTATCAAAGAAATCAAGATTAGTTTTTGTTTAAAGCCTTTTGTAACAAGTCTAGCTTTAAACTTATCTATTGATCCATGCGATTTTAACTTTTTCTAAGGACTCATTTATAACCTATGGTCTTACAATCCGGTGGAAGATCTACTACTTTCTAAGTTTTATTAGAAATTTGAGATTTCATCTCATCATTTACAGCCTCTTTCTAAAATATAGCATCAAGTCATGTTAAAGCTTCTTTTAAATTTTGGGGATTTTTCTCAATATTAAAAACATAATAATCAGGACCAAAATCCTTTTCAACTCTAGCTCTTTTACTCCTTCTAGGTTCCATTTCAAAATTTTCCTGATTTTGTAAATAAGAAGTAGAAGAACTAGGTTGTGACAAAATATTTTATTCACCTCCACTATTTTTCAATTTATAAGGAAAGTTTTCTTCATGAAAAATTGCATCATTAGATTCAAAATTTATTTTGTTTTCAAGGTCAAAAAATCTATAGGCTTCGCTATTAATCGTATAACCAAGAAAAGTATAGGTATTAGTTCTTATACCTAATTTATGTATTTTAGGGTCAGTAAACCTTATATAAGTAAGACAACTTCATACTCTCAAATATTCGAAATTTGGCTTATGTCTTTTCCACATCTCAAAAGGTGTGGTATGTGACTTTTTATGTGGGTACCCTATTCAAAACATGACATGCGGTTAAAATAGCTTCACCCTAAAAATGTAAAAGTGCACTAGATTCAATTAACATAACATTTGTTACCTTAATTAGAGTTCTATTCTTTTTTCAGCCACACCATTAGAAGCAGGTGAATATGGTGCAATAGTTTCATGGATAATTCCCAATGATTGAACAAATGAGTTGAATGCACTTGATTCATACTCACGACCTCTATCATTTCTTATTCTTTTTAATTTTCTACCAAATTGATTTTCAACTTCTTTTAAAAAATCTTGAAATTTTTCAAAAGCATCACTTTTATTTTTCAACAAATAAACAATTGTATTTTTTGAGAAATCATCAATAAAAGTGATAATATATCTATTTCCTCCACGAGTTAAAATTCCATCAAATTCACATAAATTAGAGTGAATTTACTCAAGCAGTTCAGTATTTCTTACAACACTGAGGCCTTTTTGTGATCTTACCTTGACTACAAGTTTCACATTTTTCAAAATTTTTTTAACAATCTTGGAATTAATCATAAACTACTCATGATTCCCACATATCTACTATTTATATGACACAAATGAGCATGTCAAAAATTAGTAGAAGAAAGCATATAAACTGAATTGCTAGATGCATTATTATTCTCAACATTTAATTTAAACATTCCATCACAAGCATAGCCCTTGCCCACAAATAATCTCATTTTAGTGATTACATAATTATTAGATTCCATAGTTTGCTTGAAGCCAGCCTTATTAAGCAAAAAGTTTGACCTCAAATTCTTCCTCATGGACGGAGTGTAAAGCACATCTTTCAATGTTAGCACAAGTCTAGAAGTGAATTTCAAATCGACCTCACCACTCTCAAGAGCCTTGGTTTTGCTAGCGTCACCAAGCATAATTGTTTTTTCTTCTTTAAAGGGAGTGTACAACTTGAATCAATCTTTGTCATAGCAGATGTTCCTATAAGCACCAAAATCTGCCCACCATCCTTCAACATATTGCACCATATTGATGTCTATAATCATAGCCACTAAAGGTTCTTCAGTTACGTAGCTTACGGAACAAAATCGCATTTCTGAAATTTGCAAAATCAAGCAATATGCCCACTCTTACCCCAGATAAAACAAGATCTATCAAATTGATCTTGTGAAAGGGGTCCTTGGTTCTTATTGTTATTTTTATTCAGGTTTCCCCTTCCTTGAGGTCTATTAATATTTTTGAAAGCCCTCTTTTTAGACTTTAATTGACCATTTATAGGAAAATGATTTTTGGGCATATTATTATTGGCTGAAATAAGGTTTACCTTTGTGGTGGAATTACCATTGCTCTCTTATGTCATGAGCGCATCTTGTCCTCTAGCCTCCTCCTCCACACGGATGCATGTGATCAAAGTCTCCAAAAATGTCTTCATTTGTTTATGCCGCAAAGCCTTTTGGAACTCCCTCCAATATTTTGGTAGTTTATCAACTATGCCAACTACCACCAAATTATCTCCAATCTTTATTCTTTCGGATCTTAATTTTGCCACAATCATCTGGAAGTCTTGTGCTTAATCCACCACTATTTTTTCATCCACCATTTGGTAACAAATTAATCTACTAGAAGCATACTTCTTTGCACCAGCCTCCTTGGTATTGTACTTGCTTTATAAAGCTTTCCAAATTTTCTTGGCAGAATTATAACTTGTATCATTTAGCCATGTTCACAAATTCAAATGAAGTTCTTCAGTTACCCCCCTTATCTTGTAAATAAGGGCCATAATCTCTCCATTCCTATGTATCACCACAATTCCTCCCTTCCATGTTTCCTTTGTCTTTTGATACAAGATAGAAAGGAAAATCCTAAAGGGTTGAGTCATGCTCTTCCTAACAAAAGATTGTAGCCAGGACCAATGCCCATCAAATGAAATTCCATAGTCAAATTTATAGGAAAAACCTCACAAGCAAACTTAAAAGATCTCATTGCCTCATTGAACCATTGTTATATGCTTTAACAGTTAGAGGAGATGGAACATAAGTATCTGTGTTGGGGCTTATCTTAAGGGAAATCTTAAAAAGGCATACATTTAGTGCAGACTTATTATCCACTAACACCATTAGGACCTTAGCTCTCATGCACTCAATAGTGATTTGTAAAGACCATGTATAAGTAGCACCGTCCGAGGGAGATCTTCGTAAATAAAAAGTTGTTAGGACAAATTTTATATAATTGGCTAATCTTTTGACAAAACTCACTTTACATGTAATTGGGTAGATCTAGGATGAGTTTAGTACTTCAAGAAACAAGTGTTCAAGTTGAGTATTGAAGTCATGCAAGTCTAACCAAGAAACAAGTAAAGGAAGTGTTGTTCATTAAAACTCGACAAAAGTCTCGATAGAATCATTTCTATTGAGATTTAATGTTAAAGCTCGACAGAAGCTCGACAGAAATTGTATCTATCGAGAATTACGAAATCAGACTTTTCAGATTTGATTACACACATATTTTAATATCTTTGTGTAGAGTTTCTTTTCTTACAACTCTAGACATATGTAAGGCTTATTTTAAAGGTCGTCTCATTATGCACAACATATGCAAAGTGTAGGCAAAGAGAATATAAGCATATTGTGATCTAGTTCATCATTCTCTCTATAGAAGTTACTGCATCTTTACGCCAAGATTTTTGTGACCAAGAAGCTTCCTGATCTTCATTGTTGATGAATTGAAGAACTTTGCAGCCCAATACGAAACCCAATTGAATTTGTGTAAAGAAGTTAGTCACGTATTGCGATTCGTACATTGAACGGAGAGATTGCTGCTACAATACAAGTCCAATTGGGTATTGGAGTAATAGTTCAACTGTAGGTTGGTATTTTGGGATAGGCCATAGGGTTTGATAAGATTCCTTATACTTGTAACCGCTTGTGATTGATAATAGTAGATTCTCGGGAGTGATGATCTTAAATTTATTCGGTAGGCTTTACCTCAGTAGTTTTCCCCATTCGTAAACAAATCACCTGTGTCAAATTTATTTTCCGCTGCATTTAGTTATTTGGTGATTTGTTCGTGCTACCACGCTATTGCATTTAATTGACTAAATAATTAACTTGGGTAATTAATTAATTTGCAAGAGATCAACTCATTTTAACTCAACAAAATGTAATAAACGGTTGAGCCCTAGGGTCCATATACATGATTGCTAAAACTTCTTCAGGAGTTGTTTCTATTTTTGCTTCCTTCCCAGCCAATGACTCTAATACTATAGAAAAATTCTTTTGGACAGCCATCAGTAGCTTCCATATGAAAACATGAGCTTGAGTAATTTTTAGTTATTTGGGTACCCTATGCTTTATTTCTTGTTCATCAGTTATCTTGAGTCCACTAGGCTTCTGTCCCTCTCCCATATCCCTTTTAGGATAGTATTTTTCCAAGAAAGATGGCTTGTAGTTCTTTTCACTCCCAGTTACATTCACTACATCCTTCTCTTGTTCTATCTTTTTCACTTCATGCCTTCCTTTGGGGGTGATTCTATTTGAACTAAATGCCTCCAACTTGAGTGTCAACCATGCTTACCTCTACAAACTCTATTAACTAGGAATATTTTAAATCCTCTCCTTTTATCCTGATGAAGTTTTGGTATGGCAAAGGGTTCTTTAACATGTTTGACTTGGTGATGATGTTAAGGCTAGGTAAGGTTCCATTATCTATTAGGTATTGGATCTCACAGTGGAGTTGGAAGTAATTATTAGTCTTCTGGCTAGGTTTCTAGTGGAAATGACAATATTTATTAAGGTTCCAACTAGAAGGCATAAAATGAGGTGTGAGTGTGGGATCTAGAGGCTAAAGATATCCTTTTGAGGTCAAATTCTCATAGGCTTGGGAAAATCTTCCCTAAGGATCCATTTGGTAAGAGGGGTGAAAAAGTGAGAGGATAGAAATGGTAGGAGAATAGAAAATATTTTAATTTCCCTCCTTTTTGTTTAGTTGGGAGTGGAAAAGTAGAGGGATGAAAAAATTGAGTTTGCATAAATTTTCTCATATACCTTTGTTAAAAAATAATGCACAATTAAAACCAAAAAAGTGATAAACAAAAAAAGAAGCAATTACCTAAATTTATTAAAAAATAAATATCATGTCTAGAAAAAAAAATCACATCTAAACAAAAATCAAAACAAAAAAAAAAGTTGAAAAAATACATGTTTGTATCGCATACAAAACATACGCAGTGGAAAATTAATGGATCTACTTCATTCGTAATTGACAATATGTACTATGTAAATTTTAAAATTCAAGAACAAGAGAGTATATCTTGGTGCAGTGAAATTCAAAAAAAAAAAAAAATTAGAAGTACTTGTGAATATTTTTAATCTTCACTCCAATTCCACTTAATGCCCAAAAAGTGTAGCCTCTCAATCAATTTCCAAGGGAGAAATAGAGAGTGACTTACACTCACATACACACCATTTCATTTTTTATATTATCTTAATAAAATTATGTATATTTCTCTCCTTATATATAATTGATTATTTAATTGGGCTAGCCTTTTGAGTCATTCCAATTGGGTTATAGTATGTGGCTTGGAGTGGGACCAAAATGGAGCAAATAAGACTCTAGCTCCAATAGGCCTTGAACTTTTTAGTCAACTCTTGACAAGTCCAAAATTACCATTAATTATATTTAATACCATTATATAAATATAATTGCACTCTAGGCCTTATTAATAAACTATATCTCAAAACTTTATTATACATGCAACCCCTTCATTAAAATATTTTTAATAATACAAAGTCAAGAATGTTAACTGTCACTTTGAAAATTACTACATCTTAATCCTTAAGTACCCGGTTTAATCTTTTAAATTATTGATCATATATTTATGAAATCCAATTTCATAAATATATACTTTAGCAACTCCTTACTAAAGTGGTTGGGTCCAATACTCTGAATAACCAAACTCATTAAACTTATCTCAAGGGAATATTTTATATCTCCGTTAAGAGATTATGCATTTCATATTGAGAATATATGTTCCATCAACATTAAATGCGGCTGACCAACATACTAAAGTTTTGATCGTGACTTTAGATTTCACTCCTGATATATCAAAGCAACCTACACCTCATGATCAGGTTCATTATTTTCTCAGGATCAGGTTCATTATTTTCTCAGGATTTAGAGTTGATATAAATAGAAGCTGTGAGATTTATTATTCATTTGACAGTCGTTATGAGAATAATAAATCTTTCAGCGGTCCAATTCAATATGTCTTAACTCTTAAAACATATCAACATATCAATTAGAAGTCACCACTTCTATGATCAAGACAAATCATCTTAGTTGATATGTTATAGTCTTCGCAGATGAAATACCCAATTTCATCACCGATTACGAACTAAAATTTTGAGTTTACAAAGAACTTGTGATCTATACCTTCTTTGACTAAATCACACAAATCACATATTATGCATCTCATGGACTAAGATAATATCACATTAGTTCATTTATAAATAGTCTCATATAAATAAACAATTTAATTATTTATGACATGCTAACAAATTGGATTTTATGGCATAAACCCCAACAAAAAAAAACACAAAAGAAAGCAAAAAACAAGAAAGAAAAAGAATATGAGCAACCTACACTAGACAAAGCCTGCCAATAAATCAAAAGAAAAAAAAAAAGAAAAGGCAACGTCCAAGAGGAAGAAAAAAAAAAGTGAAGAAGAGCAACATACAAACAAAGCCCATGTGCAGCCTCATTTTCTCCCTTCAGTTTTCTCCCCATTTTGGGGAGAAAACTTTTTGGTGAGCTCAGGGAGAAAACACCTGAGCCTCACCATTTATTTTCCTTCCTCCTCACCTAATCAAATACACCCCAAAAAAGTTTTCTTTCCCATTTTCTCTCCAAAATTTTCCATCTACCTTATTTCACCTCCAAACAAATACAACTTAAGTCAAAAAATTCTTGGTGGTTTTCTTGGAGATGTTTTGGTAGGTCATGGTCTGTTATGACATTATGACTCACACTTACAGGGTAGGAAGTTTTTTTTGGTTAGAGGAGCTCCCCCAAAAGGTCTTCTTGGTTTATAGTTTCCCTTCATTCCTATACAGCTATTCATTATTGATGACATCTTCAATTCGAGTCTCATAGTTGCAAAATTCGTTAAAAGAACTAATTGGGGATGACAACTGCTTATTGTTAGATGCCAGAAGCAAGTTCTTGATGATCATGTTGATTTGGCCGAACGGGCCAAATCGGCCATATACCACTTTTCATGGAACTTATTAACAACATACCATTGTTTGCAAAATAAGTAGCAATATACCACTTTTTTGAAACTTGAGTTCATGAAACTCGAGTTTGCTATGTAAATCGAGTTTTAAACAAACGAGTTTTATAAAATAAAAAAAATAAAAAACTTGTGCTGATGTGGATGTTTTTTTTTTTTGAAAAAAATGGCACATGGCAAACTCGAGTTCCATGCAACACAATACTCAAGTGTAATGCTCTCTCTCTTTTTTTTTTTTCTTTTTTTTCCTTCTATGGTACTCAAGCTTACCAAACTCGAGTTCCTTGTAATATGGAACTCGAGTTTGGCAAGCTCGAGTTCCTTGTACTTTTTTTTATAATCAACAAATAAACATAAACATTAAAACAAGTACTTTTTTTCATTTGAACACATAAACATATGTTTTTATTTATTTAAATAGAAGCATTATAAAATATATAGAAATTTTAAATTCAAAATAAATAGTCAAATTGGTTAAAATCATTGTTATTGATTCCGTTCCGTTCTGGGCGGAACGGCCGGAATTTTCCATTTCGGTATGCAAACCGGTACCAAAATACCCCACGTTCCACCTCGGGTCAGATTTCGGGCAATTTCGGGCCATTCCGATCATTTCGGACAATTCCGGCCGAGATGCAAATTCCAGCCGGTATAGGATTTGGCCTACTATGAAAAAAAAAAATAATAATAAAAGCTCATCTACGCTGTTTTGGGCTTCAATGTTTCTCATTCAGCTTCAACATTGTCTCTTTGAGCAACCACACTTCTTTATTGTTGACATTTCATTTGCTAGAGAACACTTACCTTGTTAGGCATGTTGGGGTCCAGCCTTAATTGTGTGAGGAAGCCTTAAAACTTAAAACCAAGGAAAGCATTAAAAAAAAAAAAAAAGCAGTGAAGTTTGTGGAGACTGGAGAAGAAGAATAGATGAGATCAAATGGAAAGGAGGAAATGGAACATACGTGTGGAGTAATGGAGGTTGTAAGGAAACTTCTAGGAAATTTCCTAGCTCAAAAACTAATCCTAGATTCTTATTTATTTACAATAATGCCACAAGTAAAAAGTTAAAAAATATTCACATAAATTTTTTATCAACTTTACTTCATTTGCTTTTAAGGGGAAAGAGTATACACTGCACATTTATTAATTTGTTTACAATTATGAATTTTATTTGTAGAAAATTAAAAATATTTAAATATTTTTTAACCCCACTTTATTTAAGATTTAAAAAAAAATTAAATTCATTATTTTATATAATAGTAATAATATATATATATATTATTTTTTTAAGGAACCCGAAACACCTTGAAACAATACGCCGAAATAAGCCGATACCGAAATATTTCGTTCCACTGGACAAAACGAAATGGGTCCCGAAACGGAATTAAAAACATTGGTTAAAATATTGGGGGTTATAATGAGAAATTAGAACAACATGTAAAAGAAAAATCTCACTCTATTTTTAGTCATGGGCACACAGAAAGAAGTTTAAGCTACATATTGTTACTTTATCAATCATGTTCCGAATTACTGTATGGTCAAATGATTGATAAGTATTGCAGAAAGAGTGGACCACTCAGATATGAAGAAGAACTTACGTCTTACCACGTTTGGATATGTAAGTTCTTGACTTACAGTGATTCTAAGAGGAATGTGAAAGATTTTTTTCTGTAAATCTATTAGAAACACTACAAGTCAAGAACTTACTTATCCAGACGTGGTAAGACATAAGTTCTTCTTTATATCCAAATGGTCCACTCTTTCTGCAATGCTTATCAATCATTTAACCATATAGTAATTCGGAACATGATTGATAAAGTAACAATATATAGCTTAAACTTCTTTCGATGTGCCCATGACTAAAAATGGAGTGAGATTTTTCTTTTACATGTTGTTCTAATTTCTCATTGTAACCCCCAATATTTTAACCAATTTGACTATAATACTTCCGAGAAGTTAGAAATGGATGAGTGTGTTAAAAATGAATGAACAAGGGGTATGAGTGGCCTAAAAATTAATATTTTGAAATTAAAATTTCTATATTTTACAATGCTTCTATTTAAATAAATAAAAACACATATTTGTGCATTCAAATGAAAAAAATTACAAGGAGCTCGAGCTTTCCAAACTCAAGTTCCCTATTACAAGGAACTCAAGCTTAGTAGGCTACCATATATAGAAGGAAAAAAAAGAAAAAAGAAGAGCATTATGCTCGAGTTTTGTTGTATTTACAAAGAACTCGAGCTTGGTAAGCTCGAGTATTGTGT
Organism: Castanea sativa; assembly: GCF_040712315.1. Lineage (NCBI taxonomy): Eukaryota > Viridiplantae > Streptophyta > Magnoliopsida > Fagales > Fagaceae > Castanea > Castanea sativa. Next base: position 21,266,178 of record NC_134015.1, on the reverse strand, counting down.
TGCACAAAACTCGAGTTTACCAAGCTCGAGTTCCATGTGGCATTTTTTCAATAAAAAAATCCACGTCAGCACAAGTTTTTTTTATGAAACACGAGTGTTTAAAACTTGATTTACACAGCAAACTCGAGTTTCAAAAAAGTGGTATATTGCTACTTATTTTGTAAACAGTTGTATGTTGCTACTAATTTCTGCAAAAAGTGGTAAATGGCCAATTTGGCCGGATTTGGACTCTTTGATTTTTACACGACACGTGGTGCAAAATTGAGAGTTCCATGTGGCATTTCTTCTTCTTCTTCTGAGTTTTGACTTTTAATATACAGACATACATACATACATACATACATATATATATATATATATATATATATATATATATAACAAATCAAATTCATTTAAAAAAAAAAAACTAAATACTATAACATCTGAAATTACTTGTGCGTTTGGCATGGATGAAATTTGCCAACTTATTTTACTATTCGGCTTATTTTTCCCACTATTCATGGGTCTCACTGCACTTTTTTATACTATTCATGGATCTTACTATACTATTTCAACTAACTTTTACCCATAGTTGTCAAATTGTGAATCGTATCATGAATCAATTTTTAATTTTTCTGTACCGTGTATCGTATCGAATCGTAAGATACACAAACACCTAATAAAATTATAAAATAATAATAGATATACATATATAAAAGGTATATTCATTATAAATTCGAAATATTTTCACCTAATGACCAATTTAATCATTACTTATGTAATAAAATTTAACAAAGCTGACTAAACAAATCAAATTAACTTATATTTATAACATGCACGTTCAAATTGATTAAACACAGAAGTGATAATACATGATATATGAGCCAAAATAATAATATATATTCATCATCTTAGCTAATCAATTCCGCATAAGTCAATGTTATCATCATGTTCAACATTTTGCAAAATTATTTTTTTATAGATAATTTCTTCATTATTATCAACATTTACCATTTTTTTTTATTCTAATAATTTTTTCTTTATATTTTTTCTTGGCATTCTAGTTTTTTAGACTCATAATAATAATAACAAAATAAAAAATAATTATATTTTCATATAATACATTATTGATAGCACAGAAAATAAATTTGCACATACGCAAGTTAGTGTTATGAGTATAGTCTAAAGTTTCTAGGAAAAAGGAAAGGAAGAAAAAAAAAAAAAACTCATGGACTTGCTATTTTATTAGTCTCAATTAAGTTTCCTAAGAATTTTGTGTTAAAAAAGTATAACAACTTGTTTAAATAAAATAAAACCACAAATTTTTAACAAAAAAACTCATTTTAAATCTTCATGTCTATGTATATTATGTATTGTATGATTCACCGATACGATACAATTTATACGATATGCATCTATGTATTGGACGATTTATAAGCACTTACGATACGAAACTTTTTGTACACGATACAAATACATATCGTACGAAACGTATCGCGTATCGTACGATACTGAAAATTATGCTTTTACTTTTATCTACAGTATTTTCAATAAAAAATTTTCAGTTTCAGCAAATTAAACAGATTTCAAATAGATCCTAACTAATGGAATGATACAATATTGCTTTTATTTTTTTAAGCAGGTACAACATCTCATTATTTATGTATCTTTTTCTGAAGACAAACCCTTAGAATTGTTGCCAATCAGCCAAACAGGCAGAAATTAGAGATACATAACAATATCATGCAAGGGATATACTGATATACTCATCTACAGAGAAGCCTTTAACTACTTTTGTAAATAATACTAAGGATAAATCGACCACTAGATATCATCTGGGCTGAACAAAATTACTACGTACATGTGTATACTCAAGGTTCATCGTCCCAATTAGCATCATGACTTGGGGAGCAATATGTATTTCGTCCTACTCCTTCCTGCTTATTGGACTCCTTAAGCATCAAAACAACTTCCCTCATTGTGGGGCGATCAAAAGGAGACATACTTGTGCATAGCAAAGCAATTTTTAGGACAGTAATCATGTGAGAGACACTACACTCATCTTGTAGGTCTAATCGAGCATCAAGGACTCCAGGTGACAATGAATGATTGTGAATGTAATTTCTCACCCATGTTACAAGATCACCACCTTGGTCAAGAGGTTGTACGGGCGTTCTTCCTGTCAGCAGCTCAAGTAGGACAACCCCATAGCTGTAGATGTCACATTTCTCTGTAACTTTCATGGTGTATGCGTACTCTGGCATTAACAAGATTACTCATTACCAATAAAGTATTTCAATATATGCTCACGAAGCAATGAAATACAAAGTTATTCAGAGAAAATATAGTAACTAAAAGCCTTATATAGCTCAAGTGTCTGCTCTTCATAATTCAAATCCTCCCCCTTATTTGTTGTAAGTATTGAATTAAAAATGATAGTAATTTCGTGTATAGTATAATATAACAAAAGTTAAGTTTTACACACCATGCTAACCTTGTTTAAAATATCAAAGACTCATTAGAAGTCATATACCACAATAATATAATAAAATTTTGACCCTAATAAATTTGTGTATATGATTGTGTTATTTATTTACGATTATGTTTATACATAAAACTATCTATTTAAACGTTTAAAGAAAATATGATATGAAAAGATTCTAAATAGATGGTGTAAATATAGAAGGTTTGACATGATATCTATATATAAGTTGGGAAAGAATCCCCTTTTATTTAAATCCTTCGCTTTCCTTCGATTTTAATCCATATTTAACAGTTGTGGTATTTAAAAATTCTTATGATCCTAACAAACCACACAAAATCAAATAAATGTCACGTGTCTTACACAAGGATAAAAAATAGAGGGAATTGGAGGGTTTAAATAGGAGGAGATATTATCGCATGGAATTACATTAGGTTTAAGTTACACTAAGTCTAACTTTGAGCAATGTTACATTACTTAATATTTTTAATTAGATGTGAATTTTGTCAAATCCACCGTTGGATTCCATTATCTTCGTATATTTTCCACACTTGCAAAATTTCAAAATAATCAAAGATTAAAAGTCATGTCATCAATCAATTGTTTAAAGTCAAGTTGCTGTAATTTAAAATAATGCATAAAAGGTAAGTTTATGAATTGAATGATAAATAATATCTGGTTGGCATGCATGGTGAGAATGTAGAGAACATATAATCCTACGATGAGATTTTCAAAATATGAAATCAATAACAAATTATTGGATGGTGTAACATTGTTTATAGTTACACTATGTGTAACTTGAATCCACCCATATGGGAATAATGATGTGAAACAAATTTGAGCTTTCAAAGCTTAGGTAGCAACGTTAAAAGAAATCAACAAAAAGTTAAAAGTTTTCATTTTATATTATACAAGTCGGTAACTCGTGCAATGTACAAAAATTTTAACATAATATGGTTTTTTTTTCTTTCTTTTTATTTGGTCTATATATGAAATTTTATAATTATAAAAATTATTAATAGACATTTATTGTAATTGTATTTGTACATATATGGAACAATATAATCAATCATTTAAAGAAGTGATTAAATTTTGTAAGGACTTAGTGCAATCCATTTGGTTTAATTACACCCTACAATAAGGACATGCCACATTATTATATTACTAAAACATAAATACAACTAATTAAAAATGATAACATCTCAATAATACAATATTTCAAATTGTAAATTAAAGATCGATGTGGTGTTATTAGGTTTGGTAGAGTGTATTAACTTTTAAAGTAAAAAAGTTGATGTGGTAATTTCTTATTAGATAATGTAAAATATGAATTTTACACTTTATTCTTACCCAATTTAGACTCTTTAAAGAAATACGATGTGTGCTGAGATTTTTTTTTTTTTTTTTTGTTTTTGTTTTGAGACGTGATGTGCTAAGATTCTAATAAAGTGTCTAAATATAAATTATATTTAAATTCAATTCAAATTTATTTATTAAAATAATGACGTAGACTTGTTGCATAATATTGAGGTGAAAAGTGCTGATAGGATAGCTTACCAGGGGCTATGTAGCCATAAGAACCAGCAACTGCAGACATTGATTTAGAATGTGGCAAGTCAATCACCTTTGCCAACCCAAAATCCCCAACATGAGCTTCAAACTTATCATCAAGCAAAATGTTATTGGACTTTATGTCACGGTGAAAAATCCTAGGCTTGCAATCATGATGCAAATAAGAAAGGCCCTCAGCAGCTCCTAGTGCAATGATGAACCTTGTTTGCCAATCAAGACTACAGGATGGTCCATGAAGTAACTCTCCCAAACTCCCCTTTGCCATGTATTCATAGAGCAAGAGATTGGCACCCTGGTGGTAGCAGAAACCATATAGCTTTACAATATTCCGATGCCTAATTTTCCCGAGAGTCAAAATTTCAGCACGAAAGCTATTATCCACATTGTTGCCCTCTCTGTCTGATGCTAGCTTCTTAACAGCAATTATTTGATCTCTAGGCAAGACAGCTCTATACACAGTTCCACAGGCGCCCTTTCCAATTACAAAGCTTTCATCAAAATTGTCTGTCGCTGCAACCAAGTCCTGGAAACTAAATCCTTCCTTTGGAGAGAAGTAGATGTCAGAAACAGGAGAAGAGAATGGTTTATCTTGCTTAGGAGCAACCGTGTCAATCGGACGTGCCATGAAATATATGATGACTATGATAAGAATGAGAGAAACCCCACCAATGGCTGCTGAAATTATAGCCACAATTTTTCCTAAACGGTTTCTGTTCTCTTCTCTATCTTGAGGTAAAAGAGGAGGTGATGCTCTATTACAAGGCTTAAGAGGAGCACCACAAAGTAATTTGTTTCCCATAAAGCTGCTGCTATCCATTTTCTGAATTTGAACAAAGGGAGGTATAGATCCTGAGAGCTCATTGAATGAAAAGTTGCAGCCAAGTAAGCTCGAAAGATTCAGCAAAGACTCTGGAATTTCACCACTCAAATTGTTGTTGTTGAGCAGAAGGAACTCCAACAAATCAAGACTTCCAAGCTCTTCGGGAATCTTTCCAGAGAGATTGTTATAACTGAGGTTCAATGCAATCTGCAAGCTCGAAAGGGTTCCCAATTCAGGCGGTATACTACCAGAAAATGAGTTACCACCCATTTGTAGCTCAGTTAAACGCAATAGCTTGCCTAGTGACACAGGTATAGTACCAGAAAGGTTGTTCTCTGAAAGTTTGAGAAGCTCCAATTGGGAAAGTTTTCCTACCTCATCTGGCAAAGCATCCACAAAGTTGTTGTGACTGAGATCAAGTCTTTGAAGCTCCGTGCAGCTGAAAATCTCAGGTGGAATCTTTCCAAAAAGAAAATTTGAAGAGACATTGAATGTAACCAACAAGGAGAGGTTACTAATTTCTCTTGGCAACTCTGATGTGAAGCGGTTGTATGAAAGATGAAGCCTTTGCAATGTTCTGCAGGTACCAATTTCTGGAGGAATAGGGCCACTGAACTCGTTCTGATCCAACTCAACTGCGGAGAGATTTACCAACTGGCACAGACTTAATGGAAAACTCCCTCTAAGTTTGTTTCCGACAAGGCGAAGTTGCATCAATGTTTTGCAGTTTAAGATCCCAGTTGGGATGTTTCCTGTGAGCTGGTTGGATCCCAAGTTTAAGAAACTCAAATTAGAATTTTGGCAAAGATGACGCGGAATTCTTCCTGATAGAGAGTTATCTGATAAATCGACCAACCAAATTGAGCTATAAACTCCAAGGCCTTGAGGAATGCTACCGTCCAGTGAGTTACTGAAGAGTTGAAACTTAATCAAATTAGTCAGATATTGAAATCCAATAGGAATGGAGCCGTTGAACTCGTTAATTGACAGATCAAGCTTACTCAAATTTTTCAAGCTGGTCAACTCATCTGGGATAACACCAGTAAACTGGTTTGAAAAGAGATAAAGCAATTGCAACCCGGTTATCTTAGCTAGCTCAATTGGTATCTGTCCTTTAAAATAGTTCTCTGAAAAATCGATCTCCACTGCTCGAGAAAGATTTCCAATCTCTCTTGGGATTGTTCCATTCAAATTATTTCTATACAGGTATAATTGTTGAAGAGCCATAAGGTTCCCAAGCTCAATGGGAATTGGTCCTTCAAGATTGTTATTATAGAGAGCCACAGTCTTCAGACTTGTGCAGTTGCCAAACTCAGCTGGAATGGTACCAGAAAGCAAATTGACCACTAGATTCAAATATGACAAATTCTTAAGCATTCCAATCTCTTTTGGTATCTCACCAGAAAGCCAGTTTTCAGCAAGACCAAGCCACTTTAAGCCCTGACATCCACTTATCTCTGGAGGCAAGCTTCCTGATATCAAATTCTGCCCAGCTCGAAAAACTTTCAATTTTTTAAGGTTTTCAAGAGATGCTGGCAATGATCCACTGATGTTATTGGAGTATGCAATCAATTCTGTCAAGGAAGAAAGGTTTCCAATCTCCGTTGGAAAAGGTCCAGATATTTTATTGTTGCACAAATTCAAGCTCTGTAAAAAAGAAAGTCTACCAATTTCCTTAGGAATTTGGTCTTCAAATTTATTGTCGTTCAGGAGAAGAAACTCCAAAGCTGAACAATTTCCAATCTCTTTAGGTATTTTCCGAGTCAAATCATTAAAAGAAACATCAAGACAAGTCAAGTGAGCCAATTTGCCAATGGCTGGAGACAAATATCCAGATAGATTCTTGGAATGCAAATCAATAGAGTACACCACCGGATTGGAATCTTGGGTGCAATTCACACCAATCCATCCACAAGGAGTTGAATCACTAGAATTCCAATTACCCAGATTATTAAAATTGTCAACAAGGCTTTCTCTTATTTGTAGGAGGTATTGACCTTCAGTGTTAAGCCCTTCCAATGTACCAACCAAGAAAGCACCCACAATAACATATGCAGTGAACAAATAATATGATACCATTCTCTCCATACTCATCAAATTCCACTGAAAACTATATCCCGGAGGTTGCGTTCACAAGATGGATGACTATTGAATTTCCATACCATAGAGTACCATAACATGATTTACCTATTTTAAGTATAAACACATATTTTTCAGAAAACTTGTTGAGTGTAAAAATGCAAAGCAATCATGTATGCAAGCATATGGATCAAACAAATAAATAAAAAGATTGAGAAAGACTCATTTTACGTACCTCTGAGTTTGTGATCAGTCAGTCAAGGAGAAACCATCTCAGTACTAAAATAACAATTTTATGGGAATTCTTGCTAGCAAGGAGAAGTTGGTTTTGACCTGAAATGAGTCATGCATTGAATATGGCTGATATTTTGGGGTTTTAGAGTATAAATCTAGTTCAACAAGTTGCAACTTTGTATAATCTAAATAATGAAAACAAGCTCAATGGTTAGCACAAACAAGGGGGAGCATGAAGTGGAAGTCACTGTTGTTTGGTCAAACTTCCTCAAACAATAATAAAATAATAATATTGAAAAGTAATGGTTCATTAATTTTCACCCAACAAAATGATTCAAATGATTGCACACTTTGTGTGAATGAGAATTATACGAGAGAGAGAGAGAGAGCCTCAAGAGAATGAGAATCAGAATGTAATGGCCGACCAAGAGGAAGCACGCTTTCTCCCTTCTCTCACTCACCCTCTCCATTATATTTTAGTGCTTCCCGTACATTTCATTCATTTCTTTATTACTTTCATGTTCTCTCTTTTTTTTTTCACACACACACAACACAACACAAACCTATGATGATAATTCTCGGATAGTCTTCGAATGCCATTATTGGTGTGGAAATATATATTATCATTTTCCTTTCATACAGTGTCTCAATTTTTTGGTTTGTTTTGATATATATTCTAGGTAGTTGAATACATGAAAAATAGTAGTCATGGTTCTCATGAATTACACTTGACTTTTTGACCCTAAATGGTCTTAGAGTTTGCAATAGTTTTCTATCTAATAATGCTATGGATAAGGAATTTCTTATGGTGTTATATAAAAAATACTCGAGAGAGAATAATAAATAAAATAAACAAACAAACAAACACAATAGTTCACCTTAAATTAACTTGTTCATTTATATAGATTTATTTATATAGTTGTTTATTGTGTGTATCATCAGTCACTTATTTTATTTATTTATTTATTTACGTTTTCGACATCTTTCTCCTCCTCCTTGCTATTTCTTATTTTTACTGGTTTCTTAATTTGTTTGGATCTTAAAATCATGTGGATCGAGAAGTCATAGGAATTGTAAATCCAAATTTTCAGTGTAAAATCTAAGATTTTTTTTTTTTTTTTTAACTTAATCATATTGGACTAAAAATGCTCATTGACATTTTATTATTAATAAAAGTGCTCATCGACTCATTATTCATGAGATATTATTTTTTAAACTGGTGATAGTTAGTCAAAACGTTTTCTTTTAATGATTTAAATTCCTTGTACATCTGACTCGAATAATAAATAAATAAAAATCGTTGTGCATCTTTAATTAATTTTCTTTTTAAATGTTTCCTTGGGTGAGATAAAGTTAAACATTCATTTTTATAAAATATTTTGTATCTTTCTTTTTCTTTTTTAGCTGAAAAACTTGAATCTCGATCGTTATTCTTTACTCCACAAAAATTTTGTATTTATAAAGTGACTATTAGGTCAAAAGTGTGTGACAATAACGTTCGTATCTTGACGCCAAAGGAACATATATATAATAAATATAACTAAAAACCTTTTTAAAAAAAGTGGAATCAATCTTTGGTTTTTTAGGTGTCTTTCGCTTCAGCCTTCGTGGCATGCATATACTTGACGATGACACCATAGATCATGTAAAAGAATTTTTACACCTATGATTCCATATTATCAAGTTACTATATAAAATTTTCTTATGTCATTGCTGACGAAGTCCTGCATCATGGTACTTAACATATCCTAAAAAATTTTAAGTAATATATATTTAAAGTATTGGTAATCACATTCTCAAAAAAAAAAAAAAAAAAGTATTGGTAATCACATGTTTATATATTATGGTCCCTCTGCTAGTTCAATTAAATTTTAGTAGAGATATAAAACTAATAAGCAATAACGCTTAAAGGTTACCCTTTTACTTTTGTTTATGTCTTATTATATTCTGGCATTTGCAAAAACAAAAATAAAATTTTTAAATAGTGTGTGGTACAGGTCCACTCCAGGTGGCTGCTACAATTACAAGCACAATGATAAAAATCACAAAAATGAAATTGGATAAATTAATATTACCAAAAGTGATTGTGTACCTTGTCGTCTACTTCAACTTCATTTTTAGTTTTTTTTTTTTTTTCTTTCTTTCTTTCTTTTGATTCCTTCCAATTGCACTACAAAATTAGAGTATGAATTAGGAGACATTAGTCCCACAAACAAAATGGCAATTAGAGAAGCATTAGTTATTTTAACTGTAAAAAAATTAGCAAATCCCCCAACCATACGGGAAAGTTTTTGGACACATGTTTTTCTCAAATCATATTTGCTATAACCTTGTCTTGTTTTGAATTGTGGTGATATATCTTTTTTTTTTTTTTTTGTATGGTGAGTTAATATTTTAATTTGTTGTAAAAATATTGTGATTTTTTTTTTTTTTGTGTCGGTAGAATAACTTTACCATTATAATTGTGCAAATAACAATTATCTTGACTCTTTATTTCTTTTCTTTTTTTTGGTTTTTGTTTCCCATAATAACCCCCAAAAAAATATATGATATTGAGTTTGAGAGTTTCACTTTTCTCTCGGGCATACCATTAGGAGCATAATTATTTGTAGTTTAATAGATGAACAAAACTTAAGTGTTATTCCTTAAATTCTCATTTTAAGATTCAGCTACGAGGTAGAATCTTAAAATGAGAAACTAAGGAAAAACACTATACCTAAATTTTACCCTTAATAGATTATAAGTATAATGGTTACAAAAATTGTGTAGTGCAGTTATTTTCCATTTAAATAGGGGAAAAAAAAAAAAAAAAGTTCCCCCTTGTCTATAGATGAGTTTTATCATTGAAATTTTAATGTTACAGGAAATTACTATAAATAAATAAAAAGTGATACGATATGAGAAATGCAATTAAGTTTAATTAATTTCTCTAAGTGTGCACCAAACTGTGAGCTAATGATGAGGCATTGAACTTATTACGCCATACATGTGCACTCCACCCGTCCACTTTCTAACTATGGGGCCTATTGGCACACTCTTCCAAGTGGATATTGCACGGATTCCAAAGCTTTTTTGTTTTTAATTTTTTGGGTAATGTGGGTCCGACTAGAGCTAGTACTTGGATTTAGTCTGTTAGGTAAGATTTATGAAAAAAATGATAAAATAATTAATTTTTCTAATAGTTTATATTTTGATGTTCAAATTTTTCTTTAATATGGTTTATTAATAATTGTTCTAAGGACACTCGTTAATATGACACATTATTAATAAACCATAATAAGAAAGTTTTGACACCACTTTTATGAAAAATATAAAGAGTTGTCAACAATATTTATTATTTTATCATTCTCTCAATAAAATGTTTCTAAAAATAATTCCCAAATCAATAGCTTTATGGCATTAATTAACATTTCCCTTTTTTTTTTTCGAAAAGAAAAAAGTAATTAATTATTTTACATTTTTTTTTCATAAGATAAGTCTTGGGTATTTGTTAATAAACTATTTTAGAAACATTTTGACACCACTTTCTTAGAACATATAAAAATTTGTTAAAAAATTCAATTATATTTTTATTTCCTATAAAAAGTTTCTAAAAATAGCTCATTAACAAATGCCTATAAGACATTTGTTAACATTTCTCTTCTTATAAAAGTAGTATCAAAACTTTCTTTAAATGATCTATTAACAAATGCGTTAAGTACTCTTGTTAACCAAACCCTAGATTTAATCCCAAAGAATTCTTCTACCATAATTTTTGTCACAATTCTACATAATTGTTAGCTATTTATCACTTTTCTTCACCATTCATTGTCGACTACATCAATTGTGACAAAAATTATGTCCAAAAGCTTTCTATATATATATATATATATATAGAGAGAGAGATAGAGAGAGAGAGAGAGAGAGAGAGAGAGAGAGAGAGAGAGAGAGAGAGAGAGAGGTTTAACTTTTGGTTGACACTATAATATTATGTCACATAAATATTTGAAGTTTCATAATTTTATAAGTCATTGTAAAATTGAGTTCAAATTCTATTTAAAACCCTAATTAAAATTTTGGCACACAGGGACAGAACCAGGATTCGAACCTGGGGGGCAAAGCTTAAAACATTTTTTTTTTTTATGGAAATAGAAACTAACATTTATTTCATATTCAACAAAATACTACATATAAAATAAGTGTTTCTTAAACATTTGATATTATAAAAATGTCAACAAAGTATAACATATAAAATAAGTGTTTCTTAAACATTTTAATATATTTATCAAAATAGAACTCGACGTTATTTCAGAAAAGATCTAAATATATATACAAGGGAAAATCTTTTTTTTTTCAAATTACATATGTATACCAGTTTTTTTTTATTTTAATTGGGGGTTATTAAGACCAAAATTTTAAAAAATTCAGTCAAATTTAAAAAACTTTTGAATGTTATGTGTATATATATTTAAAAATCTTTTTTTTGGGGAAGGGGGGGGGGGGGGGGGGGAATGGCCCACCTGCCCAAGCGTGGGTACGTCCCTGTTGGCACATCATATTCTCTTTAAATAGTATAAAATACATGGATTTTAAAACTAAACAATTGAAAGAACCGAAAAGAAAATGGATTCAAGGTTTCACTGGGTATTTGGTTGGAAGTGTTAAGGAGGATGAAAAATAAATGAAAAGAGAAATGAAATGTCATTTTCTCTTGTTTGGTAAAGGGAGGAAATAGAGTGGAATGAAAATGTAGTGGGAGGTTTTCTTTTTGTACCCGAAAATATTTTTCTAGAAAACATGGGAAGTAAACTTTAGCAAGGTAAAATGTCAAGATTACTACCACTTTTCCATCATTCTGCTTTTGATAATAAGGGAATAATAATAATAAATCTCTATTCTTCCACCTTTTCTCCCTCTCTACCAAACACACCTGGTGAAAACACACATACTCTTCTACTTTTCTATCAAAAAGCTAGTTATCTTTACAATGTTTTAGAGCAATTACCCAACATAAATAACCATTCAGAAGTGCTTTTTCATTGGAAACTCACTGTTCATCTATAGTCATCTATTTTCAATTGTATAATAGTAATGACCGAGAGAAATTCACAAGATTCTCCAAAAATGTTTTTTTTATTTAAAAAATATAGGCTTATATATATATATATATATATAAATAATTTTAGATCATGGATGCTTTTTTACAACATATGAAAAGAAAATATTTATTTTAAGACAAAAAAAAAAGTATTATATCTAATCTGTAAATGAGCTTGTCAAGTCATACTAAAATATGTTGCGTTGATGACCTAAAAGCAAGGATTATGCTTATCTAGTTGTATAATAGTGACCTTAAACTTATTGTTAAATTATTAAATTCACTATTTCCTAATAATTTAAACTATTTTTTTTAAAATTTTATAACAATTTAAACTTTACGGACAATCGGTATTTATTATGATATCAGAGTAAGAAACCCTAAATTTGATCTCTATTTCCATCCTACCAACTTATGCTTTTGGGACAATCAGTTATTTATTACGTGAAATAAAACTATGGTTTAAAATAAATAAATAAAGTGAATTAAATCCATCAAACTTTTTTCTAGGACTCTCTAATGTATTTTCAAGTCAACATTTTAATTTAAAAAGTTCTCAAGAATTTTAAATTATTATGTATTAATTGAAACCAATTATAAATTTACTATAGTGAATTCTATTTGGATTAAAACAATGCAAAATAATAGACATTTGTTGAATAGTATTTTTCTATTTTATAAAAAATTTGAATTCAATTAATTTAAAAATGTTAACAAATTCCAAAGTAGAATTTTTTATATATTAATAAATTTATTTTATACCTTTTTAAACATATCTAATTTTCTCTATGCAACATTCCACACGTTATCTTAACGAAGTTTATATATTATATTATTATTATTATTATTTAAGAAACCGAACCACCGTCCATGAAGTGAGATGTATTGTTATGTTACGAACATGACAAAAGTATGCTTAAAAATCACACAACATCCCATCACAACAATATTTTATATCCTTTCTTCATTTTTGCTTCATAAACTGATATATATATATATATATATATATATATATATATATATCTATATCTATATATATATATATATATATATATATATATATACATACATATATCCTTGAAGCCTTATGAGCTGGTGGGAGAAAGAGAATTCCTATTTTGTATGAAAAATGCTAGGACAAAAAAAAGAGTAAAAAAAATTTGCCACAACTCATCAAGTTGTGAGTTATAATAAAAGTTATATAATTTTTTGTAGTACTAAGCTACTAGCATTGTTCATTTTCTATTACTGAAATTTGTTTCATCCTATTCACGTAAAAGTAGGTCAAACCACTATGCACGTATATTTTTAATCATATGACCCGTATAATATGTCATGTGACTTGGCTTATTCAAATAAATTTATGAGCATTATTTTTTTTTTATAGAATTTTAATCTATTCAAATAAATTTATGAGCATTGTGACTTAAACATGTAAATGGTTTTTTGAATGACCAATTTATACCTGTAAATGGTTTTTTGAATGACCAAGTAATGGGTTGGAGGATAATTTTCCAAACTGATTTGGAGTGAAAAGTTTGTTCTTATTGGTATGAGTTTGTTGAATATTCTTAAGACCTAGTTTGGTTGCCTATATTGGAGAGGCTTGTTTAGGGGCAACAAAATGGTAACTGAGTGATTTTGGGGTCTGGGTGGGGGATTTAGGGACTGGCTTGTTTTCTCTTGAGAAATCGAAGGCATCGGTAGCTTGTTTGGTATGCGATATGCGTTTGGTAGGTAAGAAAGATTGGAGGTGAATTAATTTAATATGAAAAAAAAAAAAAAAAAAAAAGAGGATTGGAGATGGGTTAGCGAGGCTATGACTTCAGTTTGAAGATGAGATTAACGGAGGTGGCTGGATAGGATAACGTGGCTATGGGTTTCAATGTCAATGACGGTGTTTGGGTATTCAATGGCAACGCGATTAAAAAAAAATTAAAAAGAAAAAAAATTTTGATTAAAAGGTTAGGTACAATCCCTTAAATTGATTATAATACGTTTTTCAATCAAATTCAAATGCATGATTGTATTGACAAAAGAAAACTAAAATTCAATACTTTTGTGTTTGAATTTAATTAAAAAGATTAACGCGCTAAAATTCAATACTTTTAGGCTCCTCTTTTTAGGAAAAAGAATTTTTTATTATTATTATTATTATTATTGCAAGCTAATTTGAAAGAAGCTTCAATACAACTAACTATAAACTTAGACGGAGGTGACCATCGTGACTTCCTTACTTGGGTGAAACCACGGTAGCTCCTAGCCTCTCCCGAGCTATAATATTATTTTAATGAAGTTTAATGAGCACTAACACAAAGCTAATAGGAAGAAAGTGAAAAACTGAAGATGGCAAGCTAATTTTCATCATATTGTTCTATGCAAAAAAGTGAAAAACTGTTTTTGTTGCTCTCTATTTGGAAAGTATTATCCATTAGTAAACTTCAGTTGCCATTCCACCTTATCTTGCAGATGTTTACACTTACTATTATTATTATTATTATTATAAGAAACCGAAAGGTCCAACCCACCGCCCGTGATCCATTGAAGTGAAGTATTTTTGTTATGTTACGAACTTCACAAAAAATGCTTAAAAATCATACAACATGCAATCACGTCATTTTTATATATGTTTCCTTCTAGAGTACGGCAATAATTAAATATCCTTGGAGCCTTCCCTTCTGACCTGGAGGAAAGCATGTAGAGTAGACCAGAGAAAATTGAAATAAAAACCCACATCTCATATCTTATCACTTAGTCCATCATTACCAGGCCCAGATAAGTAGATAACTGGTATGACACAGCTTTTCTGCTAGCTGGGTCAGTTGAACTAAAAGTTCTCATCTGTAGTAAAACAATTGCTGGATAATATAAAACAAAGATCCAGAGATGTACTGTTTATCAGTGTGCAAAGCATGTAACCATTAAACTAACATCTAGATAGACAGTAGGATGAGATTTGTAAGATTTGTTACAATTGAGATGGTGCTTCAAAGTTTTCGTAGCTTGGGGTGCAAAGTGCAAGTACCCATAATTCAGATGGATTTCTGAAATTAACCCTAAAAGTCAGAAGAAGAAAATACTAATCCAATGTCAACACAGGTCAAATAAAAATGGTATGCATCCATGATTCCCACAAGTTTGATTAGGCTAAAAATATGCATTTTCATTTAAACATTTCTTCATCAAGTCATTACGTTTCAATCCCAACCGGCACATATTACTTGTTTGATAACAAAAATAAAAAAGAAGGAAAAAAGGGATATAAGTTACAACTTACAAGAACCAGTAAACTCAGGCTCCCTTCTGTGGCAGTGTTTCAAAGGCAGAGACAGTGTTCTCGAATTTAATCCGATGCAGAGGGGCACCACTTTGCTTGATAGCACAAGCTGTCTTCTCCTCGAGAGGACAACGAGCTTTCAGCATGGAGAATACATGATTGTTCAACCTCCTTGCTTTCTTCATTGCTTCCAACAGTGCTTCCCATCCCTTGTTTAAAAGAAACATGCAGTCATAAACACCACAAAAGAAATAGAAAAGAAAACTAGAATGCCAGAACTTCTGCGGTTTTCCAATTTATACTTGACTGGGTTCTATAGAAGAAAAATAATAATAATAACAATGGAAAACAAAAATTACAACTTATTTTAGAGCACATGAACCTTGGTACTGCCAAGATTTCTCTAAAACGAAGATACAGTAAAATAAACAGAAAAGTGATTTCACAAGTATTTTGGCTCCACAAACCTCCACCATCTCGAGTGGTCTAGAACAGTAAGTTCAAGACATATAAATATTTACCTGGCCAAAATGAGGACTTTTATCACTTTTATGTGTCTGTGTTACTGATACAGCTTCAACTTCAGCAACATTGAGGACTTGATATGAAAAATCAAAAAGCTCAAAATGCATCTGTTGCCCAAGCAAGTATATTATGGTGCAACCACCCCAAGCAACTGAATCACCAAGCTCTTCATGATTGTTTGATTGTATTTGAACAGTCTCTTCTAGATATCCCTATGAAGTACAAGAACTAGAACAAGTTAGCAGAAAAACAAGATATTCAAATATGCACATATTCCTAGAACCGAGGTAATGACAAAATTAATGATTCATTGAAGCTTTGTTCTCAACCATTTCAATCAAGACATAATTGCAGGATTCCTGATCCTGGGGCGGAATTATTACTTTTAGCTCACAAACATGGTTGGTTTTTTTATCACAGGTGGAAAGAAAATATAGAAAAAGATGGAACTTCTTGTAATCTGAATTCATTTAGTAAATTTTTTTCCAGGAGTGAGAATCATTATGTTGGTTACAACTTGACATGATCATTTAAGATGCTGGTCTCTCTATTGATAAGCCAAATACAACTTGTATCTTGGCCAAACTGAGATCAGGCTGAAACATACCAGTTAATGCCCCCGAGAACAAAAACCATAAAATACCAAAAAGCTAATGAGACACCATGAAAATGTCGGACAAAAAGCATTATGTATTTCCATTTTTACTTTGAAACTGTTGCAGTCTGGATATTACAATAGACCCCCTTCAATTATTTAAACTAAATCGAGAAATTTAAGGCACACTCAACACATGTCCTTTTTGAAAAGCAACTAATGCATAGATAAACCTAGGAAGTTACAGTCAGACCAACTACAGGTGATGTCAGTGAAAAACAAGGCGTGTACTTCCTTACAATTTGAAGGCCACTATATATTCGGTAGAAATCCTTTGAAGTTGTAATGTCAATGAATCCTGTCTTTGGAGCATTACTCCATTTGCTACAATATTTATCCAATGCTGCACTTGTAAAAGCAAGGGCATATTCCAGCACGCTTCCAGTATTCATGTTGGCCTTGTATAAAAGATCTGCAACAAAAGGAATACATCTAAACCCTTAATCAGGAGCCATCAAAGCAATAAACAAGAACTGGGAAAATGACAGAGATGTGACACCTACAGGCAATGGTAAATCATAAATGTAATGACTATTAAAGGCAAAATTCTTTTAGTAAAGAGATTATATTTCCATGAATAGCAATGGAATTTTGAAAACACAGATCACAACCTTTTTTTTTCTCCCCATTTTGTTTGTTTTATTTTGCTTTCAGTCATTCACAAATAGGAATGTAGAATTACTTAACTTTACAAACAAGGTACTTTGGACCAGGGCCAAACTTAGACAAGTCTTTGAGTAAAGGGTGGCATCAACCAAAATATCTTACTTATCTGTAGTGGTAATTCAAGTGAGGTTCCATTAAAAAGCATTTGCTTAGCTCATATGGATATGGCCACTCAGAAGAGACAAAATAATAAGAAGGAACCAACTAAGAGATAAGTGGGTATGACTAATGGATAAAGAAATGATAGGTGGGGTTGCTACTTGCTAGTATTTGATTTATTAAAAAGCAGACGTAAAAAGGGCTAGCTTTCAACTTTTAACCTTTAACCCACCAATTCAATAAATTTCGATCTAATAAAATCCAACCAAAACAGATTAATTTTTCATGTGTTGAGTTGAACTGGTGCTATATCTTTTGAAGCTTGAGTTTAGATTGGCAAGATTAACCTAAGAAATTGACCCAACCCATACTACTATAATTTAAAAATTATATGCCTTTTAAACTTGGACAAGTCTTTGTAAAGGGTGACATCAACCAAAATATCTTCTTTTTCTGTAGTAGTAATTCAAGTGAGGTTCCATTACCCTCTACTCAGGTGGCAGGGGCCTTTCCTTAATCTTGTATCGCTTTTTATGAACTGTCTAAATTAAATCGGTCCTGAAAATAGGATTTAGACTGTGGCTGGCCCAACTTTATCTATTTCACATTTAGGGAAAAATATATAGAAAGGCTAAAATACATTTTGATCCCTCCCACTATTGGGCTGCTATTGTTTTGATCCCTCAAGTATCAAAACTTGTAATTAACCCTTGAATGCCAAACTGGTAATGTATCAAAAACAATGATGTTTCACCATAATTTTTAATTTTATACTATTTTGGACCAGTTATTATTTATTATTATTATTATTTTATTTTAAAGAGAAACAAAAAAAAAATTGCCACCAGATTGCCACCAAATCCACCAATCCCAAACAACCAGACACCAACATAGCCCCTACACCAGAAAAAACTGCTCTGTTTCTCATGGCCACACACCCATGCACTGATGCCCTCCACTACCTCCACACTACCATTAACAGCCTAAAACCATTCATGACCCAAATACCTGGAATCTGACCATCCCAATTTAATACTACTTCACTACTGCTTGTTGCCGCACAGCTTAAAACACCGAAGCCCAGGACACCATAGCCAAATTCACTGCCACAATCCAACCGCACAAGAAGAATACAAAAAAGATCGTTTGATAAAGCAAAGTTAATAATATAATCTAAAAAGTTAGAAGGGAAGGACAGAAAAAACAAGCAAGATCACAAACCCACCCATAAAGAAAGCAGAAAAGAACCACCGATGCAGGACAACAAAATCTACGACTCTAGGAAAGGAGATTTTGTTTGGGGAACATGTAGAAGTTCTTCAAGGTGACAAGCAAAAATTCTGTAATGTCAAAAGCAGCAAGTGTGCAAGCAATGCAAACAACAAAATTTGAAACAAGGTTTTGGAAATTTTAGGGCTTTTCCCTAATAGATTTTATTCCAAAGGTGCAATTAATATTGGACAATGTTAGAGCTACAAGCTTTTTTACATATTGCTGATGTGGTGAATGGTTATAGGTAAGTAAAAAATGATGTAAATGGTGGGCCCAAATAAGAACCAATAAGAATTTGGCACCTCAACAGTTTTACAAACTGTTGTAAGAAAGTTTGTGGTTGTAGCATTACTCATTAATGTTATTGAGGACAAAGTTTAAATATGAAAAACCCAGGATCACAGTAGTTCTGACAACAACAGAGCATGATAGTCCTGAGTGTGAAAAGAACCTCAGAAATTTGCTTCATATTTCCCTTTCATTCCCCACCTACACCCTGTACTAAATGCCATCATTATTCATATTTCTTAGTAATCAACTTCTTCAAGCCAATTTGAATAAATTAAGATTTTTCGTTCACACATTTGTTGGCTTCTGACCATTTTCCCGAGCTTGCTTTCAGTACAAGAGGTTCCCCTACTAGCGCTGGAAAACAAATATTTCTACAATAACTAAGTCTTGTGATCCAATCAGTTTTAGCAGCAAGTAAAGATTCAGAAGATCAAGAGACACCAAGAAAAGGAAAAATAAATCATTATAAACATTAACTGTCAGAACTGCATCACAGGCATCAAACAGCATATATTTGACTTCTAACCGATACAGGTGTGATCTGTATGTTGTATATAATAGAACTGGCATGTGTTCTGTTATACCTACATATAAATGGCATTATATCAAAGTAAGATTAGGAGGATGTGCAATTGTGTACCTGCAGCTTCTGCCTGTTTTGATAAGGTCTGGAATGAAGCTGGATGTGGACAAGTGGGGTTTGACACAATTGTGGCAGTGGCAGATTTAAAGAGGTTAACAATAGGGCTATCTCCACCATCTTGAGAATACAATATTTGCCCATCTGCACCAGGAAGGAAACCAAGCCACGGGGCCGTTTGCATGAAATGCATGGTATCCACTTCTCTCTGTTGAGCATGAAAGATTTTTTTTAGATCTAATATTAAAAATTGAGCAGTTAGAAACATTGACAACTCATATAAGATACACAGTAATAAGACGAACAAAATCAATAAGATTAGCCTGCATCAGGCATAATAACTTTTTTCCTAAATATAAAATCTGAGATAAAACACCTCAATGTTAAAATGAAAGGTTTATTTCTGTAGAGTAAATCGTATATGAACCTTATTAATGTACATAATTGAGTTTTGTTCACTCCATACCAGAATGAATTTTTCAATTTTCTTTTGCCCAATCTCATCCCATGCTAAAAAGTTAAAAGTTACCTTCTCCATTATCCTCATTTAGAATTTTATTTTTTCATAAAATAAAACAGCATGAGCAAGAAAGGTATTGGCTCATGCAATTGATTCTCAATGCATCACCCCTCTCACAGCCCTTTATTGTTTCGAGAAATTGCCCTCAGTCCCGCACCCAAACAGAAAACACAGCCACCACCACCACCACCCACCCAACCATATCAACAACAATAACCACTGCAACAACAAAGAATGCTTAGTAGCAAGGAATAACAACGACAACAAGAACATAACAGCCACATTAAGATCCAAAGGAGCAAACAACTATAATGGAAGGCAGAAGACTGGGAAAATCAAGTCCTCGGTTGAACATTCAGTCCAAAATTTCCATCTCCACTTGTAGTGATTCAGTTCTGGTAAAGCAAAAAGTGTTTGACTATCAAAAAATGAGAACTTAGGGCATAAAATATTCATCAGCCAAGCACCGTTTATGTCTCAGATTAAATTACTGGTACTAGTCAGCTTCGGGACGGAACCTTCAAAGCAACTTATCTTCATTCAAATATATTAGCTGTACTAACAATGTTATCAGATGCATCAGGCTTATCTGATAACTAATCTACAAACCAGAAATTTTGTAACAAAAAA
Source organism: Castanea sativa (assembly GCF_040712315.1). Taxonomy (NCBI): domain Eukaryota; kingdom Viridiplantae; phylum Streptophyta; class Magnoliopsida; order Fagales; family Fagaceae; genus Castanea; species Castanea sativa. Next base: position 21,245,360 of record NC_134015.1, on the reverse strand, counting down.
GACCTGGAGATGAAGTGCTAAATAATATAATCAGAAAAGTCATGGACACAGGTCCAGAAAAAACCTTGAAAACTTGTGCACTTCTTAAATCCAAGATAAAATTCAAAATAACTTTAGATGATGACTAGCCACTCTAAATTTACTTCTGTATGAAGCTTTCTGACCATCAGTTGTTGAATAAGCAACCAACTAACAAGAAAAGGCTTTTTTACACTGTAGACAGCAGAATCAAACAAACTTTTGGTTCATCAGGTTCTTGAAACAAAACTTTAACCAGGTATATCCAGAATTTGGTAGATTTCTGGCACACTCAAGCAGCCAGCATTTCACCAGCGATATCACCATAAAGTTCTAACATTAAACCAACTCAGGATTTTTGGAAAGATCATATGAACCCAGCAGGATTGGGACTTATCACTTGATTCAGAGAGACCCAAGAAGCAACATTAATTGTGCTCAATTATTTTCTAGGATGGGCAACTCTTTATTACTTATATATTCATTTCAATGCATTAATTATGTGTAAAATATTACAAGCCAATGAGCTCTAGCTCAACTGGCACCTCCTGTCCTTGTAAGTGCTAGGTGGAGTGAGATTGTGGGTTCAAGATTCATCGGGTGCATGTATCTTACCAATAAAAAAATTAATTGTAAAATCTTGTATCTTAAAAGAAGCCCGAGAATGAATAGAAAAACACAGATATACTGAACAGTAAAGTATAAAATTGATGTGTGTTTGTGTGTTTCCTACAAATCTCTAGGAGAAGTTCTAATGTATTAGTTTAACTCAAATATTTACTGCATATACTTCAGTTTGAAATACATAGAAATAGTTATTGCCATGAAGAGTTTAGGACACTAACCAACACAATATCAAGAAGTCCCATCCAATAGAGTACACTTCCGATCTCCTTTATCCCACGAAGAACCTCCGCTTTCAGCTCTGTTTTTTTACCCCAATTAAGATGTTCTTTCACAAGCCTCATACAACCTGTGCATGAGCAATAAATTCACAAACTAGGAAAGGTTAACTGAGACAGCAAACAAATGGGAGCAGAAAAGAAAAAAAGAACATGCAATGCTAAACAAGAATCATAAATTGAGTTGACATGAAAACTTAAACACCACAAGAGAAAGCTGACATGGGTTCTGGCTCTAATCTGAGATACAAGTGAATGAATAACTCATGAAAACACTGACTAGTATAAGGTCATCTTCAATCCAATTTAATGACCACTGGAAATAAATACCGCCAATACCTATGATATGTATATATATAAACTGGTGCCAATTTATGACTGCAGTGTTGCACAGATTCAAGCTTTAAACTTTTCAGAAACATTTTGGGCACAGAAAAGTGTCCATTTCCATTTATTTCAAAAATGTCCAGGAGACTTCTGATCTATGATGCACGGACACGGACACGGACACGACACGGACACGACAGGGACACTGATACGGTGATACGGCAATTTTTGAAAAACAAGGACACGACACGGCGTGGACACGGCAATTAAATAATTAATTAAATTTTATATTTTGGCATATTTTTAAATATTTTTTAGACATAAAATACATTTATGTCTAGAATTTAAATTATGTAAGAACTACAAATAAGTAAACTAACACTCAAAATAGTTCAATAATACACAAAATGTTTAGAGTACAAACCAAAATGTTTAGAGTACAAACCAAAAATTTAAATAGGCTACATTTAAAAGCTATAATATTCATTTTTAATTTATACTTTCAGTATTCATTTTAATAAAATCATCTACAATATTTAAGTTTAACTTTAATAAATTAATAAAATTATAATAAGTGAGTGGGATTAAAAAAAAAAGTTCACGTTGTCCAGTGAGTGTTTATAAGTAACCCACTCACCTATTACCAAACGGCCAAATATCTAAAAGAAGAAGAAAAAAAAAAAAAAAAAAACACAGAGAAGAAGCTTAAAGAAAGAAATCGGATCTGACGTCCACGCCGAGAGAGAGAGAGATCGGAAGGGACAGGGCACATCGGCGACGTCAATGGCGCTCGCCGATCGGCCCGATCTAGCTCCGGCGATGGACAGAGGGCAACGGCAGCGGAGTGGCAGCGGGCAGAGGGCACGGCAGCGGCGATGGACAGGGCACCGCAGCGGCAGCGCCGATCACCAATCTGTGATTTTCTTCTCTCTCTCTCTTTTTTTTCACTCCTGGCGTGTCGAACGTGTCGGCGCCGAGTCGGAGCCGCGTTGGAGCCGTGTCGGTGCCGTGTCGGAGAAGCGAAAAAAATAAAAAGAGACACTGCTTGGACACCGGAGTCTGGCGAATCGTACCAGTTCCGGTGTCCGATACGTATCGGACACCGACACGATGCCAAAAACGGCGTGTCGGTGCAACCCAGCTTCTGATTTTGTTACAGGCCAAACTACACATTTTTCACCTCAAGTGACACTCTGTAGTTTTCCATATACAGGAATTACATACATCGATTCATAGAATTAAATTAATGAAGGGAAGACCATGTTCTATTTCTTTGATTAATAAATTGACTTATCAAAAAAAAAAAAAATCCTTAAATAAACATCTGCAAGACAATCACATACCTGTCACACCTCCATCAAAAGGAAGCAATCCAATAGATTTTGGAAGAGCTTCTTGCAATCCTGTGATCATTGGTTCAAGTGTAGTTACCTGAAACATGCATGGATGGAACATTAGACGAAACCACAATTATTATCTTCTATTAAAGCTCAACATGTAAAATAATATTGAATGCTTTTGCTAGGCTCATGCTAATTAATGAATATTAATGCTTTCAGCACCTGTTCACTAAAGAATCATGGATTTTGGGGCATCTTTAGTGCATACTAACATATTTGATGCAGATCATTAAAACATTATGTTTTTAGGTTGTATTTGGGAACTATAAAAACTTTTTTTTTTTTTTGTGGAATGGTGAAAACACAATTAAATATTATCTTCTATAACATTCTGTGCAACTTACCAAATACCACTTATCAGGTACTTTTTTTGTGTTATTATATATCAACAATAGACTGAATTCATAACAGCATGACAAACCTTATTTGATATATGATCTAGAAGTGCTCGAATTAGCCAAGGCAATGATCTAGATCCCAGTAGTCTTATAATGGAAAACATGTGGGGTATTCCAAAGAATCCACAATGCAATCGTGCAAAACTCTGATGAGCAGAATTCAAATCCTACAATGAAAATGAACACGATAAGAATAAAAAATGTTAGTAAGTACCATGAAAAAGTGAAGATATATTGAGAACAACTCATATAATTACCAAAAAATTAAAAAGGCCAGCAGGTCAATGATACATCTAGTTTACTTTAAGTTTATTTGTATGAAATGTTTAATTAGGGTCAAAATTTTAGAAAAGTTGCTTCTGCAATTATGTATAATAAAATCTCGATTCTCAATGATAAAATCCAGTCAAGTGATTAGTGTATGTTGCTTACTTCAGTACCACAATAAAAGTTAGGCTTGGCATGGGGAACTGATGGCTTCTGAACAGGAACAAGAGGAACCTTTGATGATCGGATAAAACGCTGAGTGGTATTGCAAAGGATGAAGTTGGGTAAAAAATCGCTTTGCATCTCTGACCAGATCTAACAGACACAAACAAAATTGATCATGTTAGAACCAGCAATAAATGACTAGAGTCCAAAATTTTCATTTCTAAATGTTCCAGTCTAGTATTTAAGATTCTCCCAAGAAGTAGAAAGTAAGAACATACAAAGTTACAAATAATAAGTTTCACTACTGCAATTAAGACCAGAATCTTCTAAATATTTGATGATCCCCATAATAGAAGTTATCTAGTTAACAAAATCCAACGCATATATTAATAGTAAGATATATGCTGTTAATACAATGAATGTAATTTTAAAAGGCTGGAAGTAACCATTTTTCACACTTATTCCCCAAATAAAATGAGTATGGTCACAAGCTCAGAAACCATCTTTTGTCAAATGTTAAATTAGTACAAATAGACATCAACAAGGTCTCCTTTGTATACATCCTCTTTAATGAATTTGATACAGAAATACATAATGGTCAATGAACAGCCTCCATACTAATATTAAATTATTTGTTCTAATACTAATGTTCTCATTATTTTCCACAAATCACATTACATTTCAAAAAAAATAAAACACATATGGGAAAAAAAAGTGCAATACGTAGAGTCTAGAACATAAAAATGAAATTGAAATTATACAAAACCCATCCACAACAAATTGGAATTATACTGAGAGAACAAAAGATTCCAAGTTCAACACCAACCTTCAGTCAAAATAAGTTTGACGAGAATGAGAGAAAGAAATTCCATACCTGAGAAGCAAGTCGACTAGAAAATGACACAAGAGATAAGTTCTCTTGCATCTCATTCATTATAAGACTGAATGAGTCAATTGAAACGTCTTTGGATAGCAATTCATGGGTGTGTTTTAAGATATCAACCAGCTTCTCTAATTCCTAAAATAAAATTTATCATATTAATCTTCTGTTAATGGAATAGGGAAAACAAAAAGCACTTCTCATTGCAAGAACCCAGAGAACAATGTGAAACTACCAACCACTATTGCACATAGATCCTGAGACTCAAAACGATCAAACAGAAACTCAAGATTCTCCCTAAAAAGTTTGTTCATCCGCTCTGCAATCAAACTTCTTAAATCAATGGTCCTCCCAAGTAACTGCACCATAAAATCTTAGTCAGGTCGTTGAGAGATAGGTATTCTGATTGAAATCAGATAATCACAAACACTAGATATATAGCTCTGTGGATTTATGTCTAGAATTATAAGTTTACATCCTACTCAAATTTATGCATCAATAAGTAAATACAATGAAATAATACATAACCTACAGAAAATAGTTAAAAACACACAATTTTGCATTCCTACCACCGTGTGATTTGTTAAGGATCTAATCTAAAAAACTTTTTGACTTTTAAACCTTATCAAGAGACGCAAAAAATAACATTCAAACAGGGATATATTTGCCAAAAGGATCATGCTAACGAGTGCTCTTAGGGCATTAGTTAACAATCCATTTAGGAAAGTTTTGACACCACTTTTATGGAAAATGAAAAAAGCTATCAAAACATTAATTGCTTTTTTTTTTTTTCCCATAAAAACTTTCATTTAATGGATTATTAACTAATGCCATTATCATTTCCCTTGCCAAAATGAACCACAAACATCTAAAGAGTGTGACAAATAGAAAAAGAAAAGCAAATGTTCAGACATTTAGGGGTAAACATCCATACAGGCCCTAGAATGTTTCAAATTGATGTTCATAATGGTTAACCAAAGAATTTTGGGCCTTCAACTGAAAGAAAATTCCCATCTCCAGGCTTCTGACTGCTATGAAAAAGATCTATATATCAGACCTTTACAGAAAAACAGTAATGAAATAAACTTATGGCTTTCCCTGTTCCTAGTACTTTTTTTTATAATAACAAATGTATATTTAATTAAAATGGGAGAAAAGAGCAGGTAAAAATAATGAGAAATCCAAAAGGACATAAAACTTTAAGCTCCCACAAAAGCTGAGCAAATAACAAAACCCAAACAACGCAATAGCACCAAAAGCCGATAATTTTTTTTTCAAAATTATAAATATATATATTAAATAAATAAATAAAACGAAACAAAAAAACAAAGCTCAGGGAGGATGAAAATGTGCCAGAATTTTGAAGTGATTTCAGCCCCTCCCTTGGCAAGAAAATCTGCCCCCTTATTTGTGATTAGAGCACCCAGGAACAGGTGACAATGTCTCTAACTTTGCACAAAATCCATATTATGAATTTCTATATCTTCAACTTCAGCCGAGTCTTCTCCAGAATGCAAACATTAAAAGAATTTTTTTTCATAAGTCATCAAGAGCCCTTCTTGACATACCTTTGACAGCTTGACTTCAATGGAAATCCTTCACCTTTGGATAACAAAAGCATGAATTGCATCACCTTCAAGACTTCTAAAAGTTTCACCAGCTGCAATAATCCTGGGATTGCCTAAAGAGCAATCATGAAATTTATAACCTAAACAAGGGATCAAGTGCTCTAAAGGACTTTATTTGATCCCAATGGCCAGTTATGGGGGAAAAAAAACACTTCAAATCTCTTATGTTTAGAGAGTTAAGATTTGCTTTTTACACTCAAAATTTATGTAAAGGATATAGTGGTTAGAGTAACTTTTACTATCCTTTCTAATTTGCAATTTTTTATCCTCCAAGCAGCATTGCCCTTCTGCACTCACTGGATATTGCTAGACCAGGCTTTCACCCTTTACCTAAGATCCCAGGCAGGCAGCTGAGAATTTAGGTTGAAGGTATGAACCAAAGAATGTGTGAAAAATATCTGAGTCCCACAAAAATACTGAGCCAAAAACAAGACTATCTTTTAATGTCTTCTTCTAATGATGAGAATGTAACATCGGCTATCTTATCTTCAATAGGACAGTGCCCACTTTTTGCCTCCAAATTCTCTAAATGACAACCAACACCATGCCTTTCAACTGTACCTTAATTCTCCTCCACCTAAAATTGGGAAAGAGATGCCTGAGGATTACATCACTTATGCTGCCTGTAACAACTTGTGCTCCATTGCCTAATCTATGGTGGATGACACTTGGACAAGAATTTAAGGTCAAGAGGAGTAGACATTCTGGATACTTTGTGAGAGATAAAACATAGAACAAAACATGTTGCTAATCATATTTAAATGATGTACCAATGCTCCATATGAAGCTAGAGTATTTTCACAACAAGGGAACAATTAAAAATATCATATGAAAATTAATTATTTACCTTTACTCTGGTCAGCTTTAGTAATGCAGAGAATCTCATAGGCTGGACAGAATACTTTTCTCCGTTGTCTAAGGCGAAGAGAAATGACGGATCAAGTAATTCACTGCAGGATTTTGCAACCAGAAAAAATAAAAAAGATTAGTTTAATAACTTATAGTGTTACAGGAGAATAAGTCAAAGGTCAAAGGGAAAACCTCGCTGCCCAGCTCTTGTAGTATGTAAAAATAGTCTCACAAAGTTTTGAAACAAATATATCAAAACAATGATCCACCTATGGAAAAAAAAAAACATTACAATTCATTATTTTCAGTGCAAGCAGAAAGCTTATAAAATAGCTTATAAGAACATTTATGGGATAGTGCATCTATATTTATATAGGGTTTTACTAACATATGCCATTAGGGCATACATTAGTAAACCATTTTAGGAAAAATTTTACGAGAAATTGAAAAAGCTATCAAAAAAGTTGGTAACTTTTTCAATTTCCCATGAAAATTTTCCTAAAATAGATGATAAATGTATGCCCAAAGAGCATACATTAACCGGACCCATACAAACACACACACACACACACGTGTGTGTCTGTATAAGTAACCATTAGGAACAGTTCTATGAGATGCTTTAGTGCCTTATGTTTTATGCAATAAAAAAACCATACCAAACTAACGTGGCTTCAGTGAATCTGGTTATATAATATTTCAATAGGATCCATGACTAAAATTTAATTCTAAATGCAATTGATAACCCGGTCCATGAAAGTCAGAAGGACAACACTGACAATCCAGCTTGATTGTACAACGTTTCAACTGACAAAAATTAACTAGAAGAAATAAAAAGACAGAAAATTAAAAAGGCATGAATATAGAAGTCTCATCAGTATAGCTGAGACTTCAGCATCAGTTTTCCTACGTTAGTTTCCCTTCCTCGTCATGTCCTAGCTTATGTTGACATTTGTTTATTTGAGCAAGCATGTCCATATTCAACTTAATCTCTTTCTTTTATTTTTCTTCTTCTCTTTTTCTGGCTTATGTTCAGGGCCACCTGTTCTTTGATTCGTATTAATGTAAACTATTTAAATTTGGGAAAGGCTTTACCAGAAAGTAAGGCTTGCATGGTTGGAGAAAAATCCTCTTGGAAGTTTAAGATTAAGGGTTACAGATTGTGAGAGAGTACCAAGAGGTTTTGGTTTTGTTTTTTTTTATTCACTGTAGAGTCTATATGATCCATAGACTTGTAGAAAAACAGGCCACTTAAAGGAAAAGAAATTAATAAGAAGCATGTAGAACCCAAACAACATGTCAAAGTGCACAAATAATTGAAAAGTCCAATCATAAAACAAAAAATTAGAACTCCATCCCAAATTTATAAAATTAATTCAGTTCAGACTTCACATACCTCAGCCTCAATTTCATCATAGAGGAAGCGTTGCTTCAGTACAACCAATGCTTGCTGAGCTGAATCATTATAGATGTCAAATGGCATAAGAGCACTCTCAAGAAGACCAGCATTCTGTGACTCAAGCAAATACTCCACCAGAATCCAGGGAAGAGAGCATTCAATGGGAAACTGCACATCAGAAACAAAAAACATTCCTTAAGGGGAAAAAAAAAGAGCTACATCCAGGAAAAAAAACAAGGAAAAAAGAAAAAATATAATAAAATTATTGTATTACCCCAGATTGTCTAGATTGTATTGGATTGGATTGCACAAATGTGTATTATGTTAGCATGTGCTAATTTCCACATTGCGTGTGTACTATGCCAATTTAGGTTATATAAACGATTATGAGCTCCAATTGCAACTAGTTCTTTTGGGGTATAGAATAGCTGCGGCTAGCACTTTCTTTGAGTTATTACAAATGGTATCAGTTAGAATAATGGTTAAATGATTAAATAAACCCCTTCCTAACAGCTTAATGGCCTGTTTGGATGTTTAAAAAAGGAGGGAGAGTAGAGTAGAGGGAAGGAGAGTAATTCAATTACCTTGTTTGGGAGTTTTTTAAGGAATGAGGGGGAGGGGTTTGAAGGGGTTTGAAGGGGTTTCAACTACTTCCAACCCCCTCATTTTTAATTCCCCCAAATTGGAGAGATTTGGAGGGAGAGTAGAGCACATAAAATTATTGATAAAGTAAATTACCTAATTTACCCTTATTATATTTATAAAATTACAATGTTAAAAACAAGGGGAAGGGCTAATTACTCCATTCCCCCTTACTAATTATAAAAACATCCAAACAATGTGGAGGGTAATCATTCTCCTCTACTCTCCTTCCCACTACTCCCCTCCCCTCTACTCTCCTCTACTCTCCTCCCTCTCTAAACTCCCAAACAGGCCATAAGTGTTTGGAACAAGTGTTAGTTTATCATAATATCAAAGTAAGTGGCCTTGAGGTCCAAATCATGTCCTCGCTCTAACTGTCATTTAGAAAGTTAAAAGGGTGTTTGCATAGTTGTTAGCATCATACAATACGCGATATGTATCATATCGTTTGTAAAAAGTTCCGTATCGTATCGACGTATCGTAAGTGTTCATGAACGTACGATACAGTGTGTATCATATGAATCATATTGTATAAGAAAATCGTACCTATCGTATGATACATAGACAAATGCTTTAAAATGAGATTTTTTGTTAAAATTTGTACTTTAATTTGAATCTAACAAGTTGTTAAACTTGTTTTTAACACAAAATTATTAGTTTACTTAATTTAGCCTACTAAAATAACATATTCATACTTTTTTTTTTTTTCATCTCTCTATTACAATTGAATTACACAGTACACACTTACCCTTCACTTTAATATTTACAAATTTATTTTATATACTATGAATAAAATATTAATTGATAATATATATATATTTATAAAAAAAATTATTAAAATAAAAAGAACAAGAAAAGATAGTAGATGTTAATGATGAATAACGATGAAGAAAATTTCAATGAAGAAATAATCATCATTATTAAGTTTGCAAAATTATAAACATGATGATAGCATTGACTTATATGGAGTTGATTAGGCAATTTGATGAAAATAAATTATTATTTTTGAGTCATTTATAATATATTATCACTTTTGAATTTAAGTAATTTGAATGTGTATGTTATCAACACATGCTAGTTTGATTTATAGTTAGCTTGTTAAATATTATTACATAAGTGATGAATAAATTAGTCATTAGCTGAATATATTCAAAATTTATAATGAATATACCCTTTATATATGTATATTTATAAATTTTATTAAGTATTTGTGTATCTTATGATACACAATACGATACGATACGATACGATACAATAAAATGAAAAATCGATTCATGATACGATTCATGTTTTGACAACTATGGGTGTTTGGTTTATAGGCAAAACCATCACTCAAAACTCAATTTCCATCACCCAATTCTAAAAATCTGTGGGGCCCACTACAATTCAGCTTGTTTGGTTTTGTTCCCATAACTTAATTCCCATCACCCAAAACTCAAAAAACCTGAGTTTGAGTGATGAAAATTGAGAACAAAATTTTGATATTTTCCAATGATGAATTATGAGTTATGGTGGAATTTTTGTAAATTTATGCAAATGAGTGGGACCCACTCTCATGACTTGTCTCATCGAATCAGACCTCTCCTAAGGATCTAACCTGTGCTCTCTTTCCTGATCTCCTCTCATTCTGATCTCCTCCAAATTGTGTCTAATCCTTTGAGGTATAGCATAGATGTTGCTAGTTTTTTTCTTGGTTCTTAACATTTACTATTGTCCAATTACAACATGAAAATAAAAATGAAAATTCTAAACAAGTTTATGAGACATTAAAGAATTGGAAGATGGCTAAATAAAAATCATGTGTGCTAAATAGAAGGTATGCAACCATATAGGTAGAAACAAACCCCATTCTATAGAATAAAAATACTTCTTGCCAACTAGGGGGGAGAGAGAGAGAGAGTTGTATAGAAAGTTGAGGTGCTATATGATATTAATAAGTTAGCCAATCTTCATTAAATCATATAAATATCAAATTAGCAAGTCTAAGTACCATATCAAAAGTGTGTGTGTCAAAACCACTGTACTTCTTCCCAGATACAGCACAGTTGTGTTGGCAGCAGTAAGAGAGCTATTAGTGAGGGTGTGGAGTGTTAAGGAGACCATGCTTTGGAAAGTGGCAAGTGCTTTCAATTATGACCTTCCCAAAAATAACAAAGGACATTTTCCCAGAAAAAATGTTCCATTATAAGGTAATTTTGTACTTCAATGTTTTTGACATAATAATTGATAATCAGACTTCATGAGTACATATCAGTTTGATATATTCAAGAAGGTTAAATATTTAAACTGAAGGTTCATTTAAACTATCTGGTTAGACTTTCTAGTCATTCCAAAAAAATATTTGAGTTCATCATACGCTATAATCTAGAAATGACCAGCATAATATGCCATTTAGTAAGTCAAACTAACAAATATACAAATATCTTAGTTTGAACAAAAACATTAATCTAACCATTACAATGTATAAGTTGTACCTGAATAACCCGAGAGGACTCCAAATAAAATTCTCTAAACCACAAGAAACCAAGATCAGACAAAGATGCAACCGTCGCTGTGATCATGACAACAGGTTAAAATTACCTATATTACAGCTCATGAGGACAACTATTGCAAGAAGTAGAGTTGAGAAGAATACCTGTGTAGTCCAAAATATGGAGGAAAAAGCTAAGCTTGTAAAAAAAGGTTTCCAATTGTTTCAAATCATTAACAGGTATCTCAGACCCACTATTCCCAAAGAGCCCCCCTGGCTTCCTAAGGTTACCACCAGAGACCACCTCGTATATCAAGAACTGCAAGCAGTGGATCTACATAAAGAAAATGAATCCATCAATTCTTGCAACCTTCATCCAAATTATATGCATATTCCCTGTACATATGTCCATCTAAAAAGAGTTCTTAGTATTATATGTATATTTATGTACATCTGTCCATCAAAAAAGAATTCTTTGTGAGAAGGGGTACATCTGAGGAAGAAATATTTTTTTTTGATAAGTAAGAATGATATATATACGAAGGTTACTCTATGCCTGAAAAACACAGAGCAACCCAGAAATACAAGAAAAAGAAAACAAAGAGAAACAAGAGAGAAAACCAAATAACAGAGAATTACAAAAAGAGAAGGGAACAAAGAAAAGAGGGGAGGGAATCACTAGACGTGAGTCCCCACGCCCGAGACCAATCAAAAAGAGTTCCACAAAAAGAAGCAAGCAACTGATCCCTAGAACTATCCAAATCCTCAAAAGTCCTCCGGTTCCGCTCCTTCCAAATACACCAAAGGATGCACAGCGGGACTAAATTCCAAATATGAGACGAATGCTTCCCCAGCCAATTCCACCATCCAAAAAGCAAGTCTGGAACCGAACTAGGCATAACCCAAGCCAAGCCAAAAGTTATAAAAACAAAGCTCCATAACTGATAGGCCACCTCACAATGAAGAAGAAGGTGATCTATCGTCTCTCCACCATGACGGCACATAATGCACCAATCCACAAAAACCAATCTCCTCAATCTCAGATTGTCTCCCGTTAGGATCTTATTCCAAGCTACACACCAAACAAAAAAAGAAACTCGCCTAGGGGCCTTAACTCTCCAAATAGCTTTCCAAGGAAAGATAATTGAAGGAGAATTTCTTAATTTGTAATAGTACGACCGGATGTCAAAAGCCCCATTACGCTTCAATTTCCATCTCATCCGGTCACCAACATCCATAGGAGGGATTATAGCACCCAACATACGAAGAAACCGCAGCCCTTCATCCATCTCCCAATCATTAAAAAATCTACTAAACCGAACATTCCAAGATCTTCTATCCTCCGCCCCCTGTCTATGCAAAGAAACTTCAACAGAAGCCTCCTTATCAATGACAATGCCATACAGCCTAGGAAAAGCCAACTGAAAAGGTTGATCCCCATGCCACCCATCCTGCCAAAACCTCACCCTATTCCCCAACCCAACCACAAATTGACAATTTTTACTGAAATCCTCCCAACCCATACGGATGCTTCTCCACAAACCACACCCATGAGCTCCCCTACCCAGCTTTGAGGTCCATCCCCCCCACTCTTCCCCATATTTTGAAGCTACTACCCGCCTCCATAAACGACCCTCTTCCTTACCAAACCGCCACAACCATTTCCCCAAAAGAGCCTTATTAAAGGTAGTGAGTTTCCTTATCCCTAAGCCACCATTGGCTATAGGCGCACAAACTTTGTCCCATCCTACCAAGTGAATCTTGCTATCTCCCCACAGGAAATCCCTTTGCATCTTTTCAATTTTATTAGCCACATGAGTAGGAATAGAGAACAACGATAGAAAGTAAGTCGGAAGACTAGAAAGAGTACTCTTGAGTAATGTCAAACGACCCCCCTTAGACAAGTACAACCTCTTCCATCCAGATAATTTCTGGTTGGAATCTTTGTACGTCACTTATGCAATATTGGCCAAAATATACTAATTGAGAAAATCATGAATCTTAAGATATGCTTGTTCTAAATTTGAATATGTATGGATGAAATCCCAATCCTTTGATAATAATATGGATTAGACCGTAGGACATAAAATTACCAAAAAGTATAGGCTTCTTTTTTTGGGGGGCGGGGGGTGGGTGATGTTAGAGCTTGCCATCTAATAAGGAACTCTTCTGGTGAAAACCAATACTTCCAACTAATTATCAAAACGTTGAGCGGGCGAAAAGGTTGAATTAGCAAGCAAGAATATTTGCTCAAACAAGATATATTTATCAGTCTTTCCTCTTCTTTTTTCCCGGTTATTTTAAGTTGAGAATGTTCAGTGAAATCTGAAGATTTTGATAGAACTAAAGAAGGGAAGATAATTTCAATTACTTTGTTTACTTCTTTTTTGTCTGTTTTGAGATAAAGAATATCAAAGCAAGAGAATTTTACAGCCTCTAAAAAAATAAAAGATACAATTACACCTTCAAAAAGCTTTGCCAACACAAGCTGTACTACCTGTCTCTCAAGGTTCATTTCCCCCAAACTCCCATCCCCTATAGTGTTCTTATTATTGATTCATATGAACTTGTGGATTGTATTATTCATTCTCCTCTCTGTTTAATAAAATTACTCATTTTTCCTTTCAAATGGCATATGAATGAAGTTGTGCTAGATTTTATGGTTCACAGCCTTAGAAGCACATGCAGGAAAGAAGTTTAAAAACTGAGGAAAACCTGAGCTGCCGTTGGTGCAACTGGCCTTGGATAAAAGAAGTTCACTTTGCTTTCTTCACCCCCATGCTGTAAAGATTGTAACTCAGGTTCAGACTTGCTAGTATTTGCCATCCAGTCAGCTGAAAGGGTCCGCATATCGGATAGAATCCTGAGAGTTAGCAATTAGAAGAAACATATAACCAAGGTTTAGACAGAAAACTTTATTCAAGCAGCTGGCAGCAGGTTTCGACAAGAATTAGCTACATACATACATTTTCCAAACTACGTCATCACAAAGGTCAATGAGCTATAGCTCAACTGACACTTCCTTCTCCCATAATAATAAGATGGAAGGTAAGGACATGGGTGCAAGACACAATGAGTGCAAGCGTTACTTACCAATTAAAAATAATAATGTCAATGTCATCACAAAGAATAGATTAATCAGATTATGGATAAAAGAGTCAATTAAATCAAATGGTATCATAACCAAAGGCTCAAGCAAGACTTTGAATTCAATCAAGCATAGAGCTTCATATCAACATAAATAAAAGAATAAAGAACAGAATTGGGGAAAAATCATGATAAGATTTCAATGAAAGAACAGTTCAAACATAATAATCAAATTATTTACCATGCTGAAAATTATTAATACTTTTAATCCTAACATCATAAATTGATAAAATTTTAGTTTGGCTAATCACTTCAATGAATATTTTAATTTTGTGTGTTTGTTTATGCAAGGAGATCCAACGTCCATGTGCAGTCACACACCTCCACATACACATTGGGTACTGGATACCCATTAAATGAATTAACAATTCACTTAAATTTCAGGTATTGTGAGTGCATATGCTGGCTAGTGCTACATGCAGTTGTTTGGTATTCAAGATTAATCTGTGCGTTCACAAAAATTAACTTCAGATCTTGAACATGTTTAAACTGATTCCATTAGATTAGATATTCTAAAGTTTCAGATTGTTTTACATCCTTTCCCACAAGCCTATCACAATATCATGAATGTTGGTATGTGTTGTATGCATAGTTGTTAGATGATAGCATTGTTTTTCTCCTTTTGATAAGATGCATGAGGTTGTATTGAATCACAATGACAAGTTGTTAGTGCCAACCCCATAAAAACCAAATTTAATGGGGGTCCGTTTGTTGGAACATATCCAAAAATTTAATTAAGGACAAGAGGAAATTTAAGAAAGAAAAAAAAAAGGCCAATTGGAACTTTTGCAAAATGTGATTTTCTGTCATAGATATGGGTTCAGTTTTTACTTATTTATTTTATGGCGTAGAAGAAATTCACTCAAATTAGTTGACATCGCAGAGCATACGGTACAACAATCTTCACTGTTAATTAGACTCCTACAAGCAACTGACCCATCAACCAAAACCGATTACCAGGTAATCAGGGGCTTTTCACCCTTGACAGGATAGGCAATTTATCATGCCCAGGAGGCAATATATGGGTTCAGTATTAGGAACCAAACAATCATTTTCCATTCAAATTAGCAGGCCCCCACCCAAAAGTCACTTTTGGAGGCCAAAATGTGGAATCAAACATAACTATCCCACCATCATGCTCATCAAGTTTTCAGACAACTTCCACGGCAAATATCAGTTTTTCATTTACAGGTCAAATTCCTGGAAAATAAGTTACAAAACTAAGTTATATGTTAGAAACATTTTATAAAATATATATATATATATATGAATTGTAGCGAGTGTTAATAATATTTTTTTAAATCTTTAGAGCTATCAATGGTTAACTCAAAATCATATATATAGTCAGACCAAAAGTAATCTAATATTATCCCCTACATATTAATAATGATAATAATTTTCATTACTTATCAAAAAAAATATGATAATATTTATTGTATCTTAATTGCATAACAATAATGATGCTAACAGACTTAACTTCTTAATGGAACAACAACAACAACAACAATAATAATAATAATAATAAATTCCCACCTTGAAAGATCCTTCTTCTTTCGAAAGGTAGTCTTCAACATAGTTGCCAATGTGTTTTGGACAAAATCTTGGACCTCAGCATGTATCGTTTCCCATAATGCATCAGCTACCAAAGTGTCGCACCGCTGCATCATTGATCCTACACTCTTTATGTAGCTAACAAGTTCAACCAGTGCTTTCCTTTCCTCTGCACTATAATTATAACGTACAACCTACAGGGAATGTAATAAAATGCCACTATCATACAAAACATAATATTAATATAGACAACATGTATAAAATCCACCGCTATAGTGCTCAATTTTTTAATAATTAATTTTTTATTGGAAAAGTGCAAAAAGGGCATAGTACACATGGAATATACAAGAGATAAATAACCATCATCTAAACTAAAAAGATCAATCAACTCAACTAAAAAGATCATGTACATGGGATCCCTGCATCTACCTCGGCCTCCTGTTTGATCAACACCCCTACATCCTCTATTACCATGACCTCCACAGCCTCTATTACCTCAGCCTCCAGTGGAAGTAAGAAAAGCAGATCAATCAGAAAAATGAGGAGAAAATTCGTGCTAGATTCAGACAACAGGAAACACAGTTAAAAACCTGACTCAAAGAAGAAGCTCCTTTCTATCCAAGATTTGAGACTTAACATCAATGATGGAGGAAGGCCAGATATGAACCCGGCAACATGCATAAACTTTCATCATTGTTGCATTGCAATAATATCTGTACAGATGGGCTGATAGATACTAAGCTCCTCACAGATATTTTTGAACTAAGCATAATAGTCTTCCAGTGTTTATCAGTCAACTAAATGGAGAAATAATTTTGGTGAAGTAGATAAATCCAACAAAGATTGCTCACACCAGAGAATAGCTCTCATATTTGTTCCAACATGAGTTTAGCAGTATCTAGAAAAACTAGAGTACTACTGATTCGAGGTTCCATACAATATCACAGAAAGCAACGAAATTGAGCACCCTTTACTCTCCAATCAGCATATTTAGGATTGGTATAACTAGGAGGATCTGACAAAAAGTATTGAAGATCTTTCTTGCCCAGAAAAACACTTCCACTTCCTTTGACCATAGAGCATAATTGTTTTCACCTGAATTAATTGAGGTCATTATAAACAATTCAGGAGTGAAAAGTATACTTGAATCCAATTCTTTCTTTGATTCCATACCAACTGATAACTAAAAACTCCAAACTACAAGAATAACTTATTAACAAATAAAAACCCAAAATCCCAGCAGCCAATTCATTAATTCAGGGGACCCAAGTAAAATGACACTAGCTAATTAAACATCATCATACCAAGTTTTATTATACAAGCCAAAATCAACATACACACACACAATATCAAAGGTAGGAATTCTGGGTCCTTGGTGACCATGAGTCTTAACTAATCCATAGTAACTATAACCTTTGCAGTGGCAGACCAGTACCGGGTCACTACAGAATCTTTCTGGCAAAGAAGTAAAATTGGGATGACAATAAACACAGTCTTGAAACAATGTCGTTCTAACCAACCACAGTCCAAGAGAAACAAATAAATTGATGTAGAGGAACAAAAAATATCGTATTCAAGAGCCTAGTTGAAGGCTGAAGTTACAGCAACAATAATCAAGCATGATGATATCACGATCTGACAATGGTCATGATGGAGGTAGTGTCGAGATTGTTTGTGGTAACTATGATGAAGTAGGGTCAACAGTGGGTGAGGGTGGCATATCAGTTGTCAGCAATGGTTGACTATCAGCATCAGCAGGTTTACAGTACACATAACGATCTAATACCATGTAAACTGATCAACTGAGTATTTTGCTTGGGGTTAAAATTAGATTAGTAGTTTCACCTCATTTTTACGAATAAACGGTAGGTGGGCAGGAGAGTCGGCCCATTCCAAGCCCAAGCTGGGCATATCTAGATTTAAGATCAGCCCAGGCTTGATCGGCCAGGGCTAGGCAAATGCCTCTTGCTGCCGAGGATGGAAAGTAGTGCCTTGGGGGAATCCACCAGCCGAACACAAGATCCGGCATATATCGCAAGTTACAAGAAAGTCATTTCAAGGGCGTGGCTGTGGGCCCTATCACTGATGCATGATTAGACATGTAGGAACAGTAACTTAGACTTAGGAAACCACCCAAATACTATAAGTGGGGGGACCGACATACATGCCAAAGATTTTGTCATCATGAGAGCCCCACTAATGCAAGAGTGCAAAAGGAAGGGCAAAGGAAAGAAATGGAGGAGGGGAACAAAAATTCTGGGGAGAGACACAAGAGAAAAGGGAGAGAGTAGAACTTAGTATTTGGGGAGGGTGATCAGGCTATGTCATCAAAGGGGGCTTCTTGGCTGTGAGCTACCCTCCTCGGATATATACATTTCAAGCAAGCAAACGTTATATCGCTACCAAAAGCCACCAACCATATGCCAATCTGCTTTCAGATTTCCCATTGTGGGCTATACCCAAGAAAACGTACAAATTAGTTGGGGAGTTAGGCCCAACAAACCCAAGGATTGTTGGGAACTTCCCCCACATAAACCAATGCCAAAGATTATATGACACTTCCTCAAATTGTCCACAATTAGTCATTGTCCATATTGCAGAACCCACTCTTGTTGGAACTGTGACCTTCCACATGCTCTTCCAAAGGAAAGAAGGGCATCCATTAGAGTTTAAACTTTGCAAAAAGTTTAAACATTGAATAGTCGTCTTTCAAAGGATTTCAACACAATTTTTCCTGTACCCTCCCAACTTTGGTGGAGTAGAGAATATCAAGAAAAGAAAATAGAGACTCCAGCTCCCAACCTTGCATTGATTCTAATAACATTGATACCTTTTATTTTATTTTGTTTTTTGGAACAAGGAAACTTTATTAGAAAAAAGGAATATAATAAGATTGATATCTCAATTGAAGTAACAATTAGAAGGCTATGAGAGGAGGAAAAAGAAACAGCAATACAGCTTCCCAGCGAGTAAAAATGTTTCCTTGGGTGTGATAAAAATTGACTAAGCACTCAAGCAAATATAAAAAGTTCAGCCACAGAGCTTGTTAGAATTATGATTAAGTGATTAAATTCACCATTTCTTAACAGCTTAAGCTTTTGGGACAATTGGTAATCAGAGCAAGAGATCCTGAGTTCAATCCCTGACTTTACTCTACCTCCCATTTAAAATATTAAATTTCCACTTGCTGGGCCCCCACTTACTAAGGGAAAGTTTAGGCCCAATAGTGAGGGGGAGTGTTAGAATTATGGTTAAGTAATTAAATTCACAATTTCTTAACAACTTAAGCTTTTGGAACAATTGGTAATTTAACACAGCTTAACTACAAGTCTTGGTCACAATGTGCAGGGCCTATATACAGCATGATATCCATTCTAAGAGTAAGAATAATGGTGACAACCCTTTACACAATAAACCGGAAAAAAAAAAAAAAAAAAAAAAAAAAAAAAAAAGAAACCAAGGAAGCCTCAAACGAAAATAAGAAGAAAGCAATAGCTAACGATTCAAAAATGAAATGATAGACAAAATTTTAACCATCTGTGCTAGGATACTGATTTGTTACTTTAGTGAGGCTGAGGATCAGAAAAAAATTGTGTAAAGCCGAAAGAAATTTCTGTTACAGATCAACCAGAAAAATAGAGGGAAAAAACATAAAAGACATTATACCTTTTCATAGTCAGAAAATGCTGCCGAAGTCTCATGTGATTCTAAAGGAACTGGATCCTTGCATGGACGAGAAAATTTCCATGCACATTGTTCCCAAATGCGTGCAGTCCATCTGCTTAAAAGTTGAAAACCTTCAACAATTACATCATACATGCTTCCCTTGACTTCTTTGCTCCACTCAATATCAGCACTGTCGGTTGACTTTAACAACAATAGCTGTACAAACAAAAATAAAGAAGAAAAGCTATGAAATTTAAAGACAAATACAGCTGGGACAGAAAAATAACACATATAACAAATCTGTAAGTAAAGAATTTCCTTTGGAGGGGTCAGCACCTGATTCATTGATGAAGCAAAACGAATTGTGAAATCATCATGTTCAGCACGGATTGCTCCAATGTGATTGATGATCAAATAATGTCTCTGATAAGTAAATTATGTCAAGGTTTCACTAACAATACAATGGAAGTACAAGCATTGTGCAGAAGTTCATATTTTTCTTTATTGTTAAGTTATACATGCGCCTAGTCGGTTTTTAACTCATGACCTCACCCACCAATCACTCTTCTGGGAGGACGAAGTTCCATTTTATGGAATTTTGTACATAAGTTTGTATATGTTTTAGAAGCAAATGGTAAAGTACCATAATATATTTCCTTGTGCCATCCTAAACATAATTCTAACACTCCCCCTCATGTATGGGTCCAGACTCCTCTTAATAAATAGGGCCCAACAAGTGGGATTTTGAACATTTTTAAATGGAGTTAAGGTTCAAACTAATGACCTTCTATCCTAATACCATAATAAATTATTAATTTTCACAAAAGCCTAAGCAGTAAGTAATTAAATGAAATTTCACAATAAAGTACATACATGATTTAAAAATTGAAAAATGATGCCCAAGGAAAAGAAAAATAAATAAAGCATATAAATAAGCCACATGGACAATATTTAAACAAAGTTATGAGTAGATTAGTTTCAAAACAATGAATTAAGATTGATGAGGAGGCAACTAATCTAAACCCCACATATTAATAGTCAGGGAGGTAAGGAGTTAGACAAAACTATAGGTATATAAATCCCCACCACAAACTATTTACTCTCAAATAGGCCAGAAGGTACATATTTGTTCCATAATTCCTACTTTTCCATCAACAATTAAGGAAGTAGCAAATGCAAACATTTTTTTTTTAATAAGCCTCCGTTTGGATACTAATGAAAAATAAAAATTATTTCACTATTCAGCTTATTTTTGCTACTATTCATAAGCCCTACTGCACTTTTTGGTACTATTCATGAGCTCCAATATACTATTTCAACTAAGTTTTACTTTTATCTACAGTACTTTCAACAATAAGTTTTCAATTTCAGCAAAATAAGCGATATCCAAATAGACCTTAAGTGATGCAAACAAAATTATCACACCGCAAAATCTGAGACCTGTAGTTGTACACATAAGCAAGCTTGCCAAAGCACCACAAAGGCAAGGAACAGTCCTCAATGTTGTTTATTTTGTTGGTCATTATTCTGTTCATAATCCCATTGTATTTTCTTATAAGTTGAAAGAAAGGGGGCTGCAACTAAAATATTTTTTCAAGCTGGCTAGACTGGGACTCCAGCTTCATATGTTTGCATTAATAGTACTAACAAGAGGGGGTAGGAGGAGAAAAAAAATACCAACAGGAACCAACATTGTTTCTTACATATAAGAAGTTGCAGCAAAATGTTCATTAGAAAAGCAGTAGATAAGCATCCATTGGTGAATTTAACCACACACACACACATACATGCATATATATGACAAAAGAAAAAAAGGATATTCTTGTGCCTCACGGGGTGGAAGCTCATGGGGTGCTGGAAGAGTGAGAAGACGTGCTTGGGAAGAAAACTTTTGAAAGTACATTGATAATTCTTTCAAGATTGCAGCAGGAGAAAGATGAAGATCTGGAAATGCAGGAATTACTGGATCATTCTGCCAAGAAAACAGACAAATTAATGCAAGCTTCTTGTTCAATTCTACCAAGTAAAGAAAGAGATATATGCTTCTTGTTGCTTCTTCATCCATTGACATTTAAATCATTTTACATAACAGCAATACCTTAAATATATTGATCAGTCTGTTGATTTTCACCCTCTTGTACAAAGACTCACTGTCTTTCTCTGACGATGTTGCTAAAACAACAAGAACAGGCAAAACACGTAGAAGAATGTGCCGCTCTGGAAACAGAAGTGCAAAATCCAACTCCAATGACTCAACCGCAAAGACTATGAGAACTTGAAGAATGTCTTCCACGCTATCTCAGGTTAAGGAACTTTATAGGTAATAAAATGAATTATCATCATTTACACACACACAAATAAAAAAGGCTGTTAGTTACACTTGCATCCAGTGTGTCTTGAACCCAAAACCTCACCTCCCACCTTGCCCTTAGAAGGGACTGGAAGGAAAATGTGTTATCGAAAATACGTCTTGAACTCACTGGCATCATCATTTATGTGTGTTATGGACAATATAAGGCAGTTTACATTCAAAGTTCTAAAATGTTTACCAGCACATGTAAAACATGTATCAATTTAACTATCAAACAAGGAAAATGTAATCACTCCAGGTATCATATAGATTTTTCCACAGTAGTCAATATATCAAAAATAATAGTTACATAGACAGGATACTTGTTCACACGGAACATCTCAACATGCAAATTCAATAAGATAGCCCACCTTGTGCTTAAGAAAATCTGCACAAATGGTGAGAAGATAATTGCAATCAATCCACTAGCAGAATGGCACAATATCAATTGTGAATGTAAAACCACCCCCCCCCCCCCCCCCCCGGGTTAAAAAAAAAAAAAAAAAAAAGTTCCCAAACAAAAACAGCCATACATTAAATTCATCTTGTATCTACATGTAAAGAAACAAAGGGAACCACACTCACACACCTGTAAATCATCTAACTCCTCCCTCATTATATCAGTGTCTTGCCACTGAATGCTGACTTGTGTGAATGTCCTGAATATTCAGAGATAAATTGAATGCTGACTTGTGTGAATATTCAATTAAAAAAATTTAAGAAATAAACTGCTAATAATTGTGGAGAAATTTTATCAAAAGGGTTAATAAATTAATAGCAAATCTTGTTTTCTTTCTGATAAGTAACATAATTTTATTCAAAAGATGAACTACTTCAAATACACAAATGTGCCCTAAGTGATTACAATCTAAGATTCTAAAGATCTAAAAATTCTAGAAAGGAGGATGCAAGGATACTACACAAAGTAGTCACTCAGTCATACCTTCCTTCAACTAAATTACTTTAGAACGTGATTTGGGGGTCCAACCCCATCAAAAGTTCGATTCCTCCTCTCATTCTCCATAATACACATAATGGTAGCACTTTCCATATCTTGGAACTCTTGTGTTCCAGCAACCATTGTAGTCTTTGGCATAAACAAAGCTACCTAGAATGAAGCAAACACAACTAACCAAATATTCGGCCACTTAACAGTGAAGTAAAAGGTGTTTCATTGACTCAATCTTGTCATTTTATGAATATTTATTTTTCAGTTTTGTTTTATTTTCTTGTTAACCCCACAGGCTTGTAAAGAAGTAGTATAATGGCCTTTTTGAGTGCTTGCCAAAAATCCAAACTTTGAAATTTGGGGAGAATTTCTTGTAAGTATATTTAGAAATTTTGAACTGAATAATTGGGGCATCAAATTCTATTACAAGGACTAAGCCTGGACTACAATAATGTTTCATTGACACTAAGGCCGATCTTACTTAAGCTATATCTTGTATTCCTAAGCACAAAAAAATTCAAATTCAGTATTATCCTAAGCATAAATTTATTAAAATAAATAAATAAATAATAATAATAATAATAATAATAATAATAATAATAATAATAATAATATTATTATTATTATTATTATTATTATTATTATTATAAGGAATACGTTAGGTGTTCCAAATATGTTCTAAAAATTCAGCTGGAGGTTAACAGAATGTCTATGCAAAAATGCTAAAAGGAACAAGAATGAGAATAATGTCTACAGTTGGTCTTTAATAGCTTTAAGTTCAGTTTCATTCTTTAAAGTACAATTGCAAGATCCTGTTGGCTTTTCTATGTATATGTGTGTGTGTGTGTGTGTGTGTGTGTGTGTGTGCTGCTTGGCATTCCTAATCCTATATTACTGGGAGTCCACAACTTTCAACCAGCAAAGTCAACTATGAAGTGCTAGCCAGAGGGTGGAATCTTTCTTTAGTTTTATGCTAAGGAAACTCTAGGTGTGACTACTTAGGTTTCCTCTTGTTCTTCTTTTCTTTCTTTTCTTTTGATTGGTACATCACATGCACAGACGCCCAATGAGTCTTGAAACCAGGATAGACTTTCTCTTGCTATCCTTATTCATTTTTTATTTTTTAAATACAAAAGCACACCCAGACCATGAAAGGAAAGGGAGTTTCAGCACCCGTCAACCAGCATGCATCCCCAATCCAGGAAGAAAGAAATCCCATCATTTCTTCAGCACTGTTGTTTTACTAAATAGAAACCTACTTCCTTGTATCTGTGAATGAAAATTCCAGTGCATTTTCTCATTGTCTATCCTGCCTAAGATTTCTGCTTTGAACATCTTCTGACCCTATGAAAAGAGCATTCCCAATTAATATGAGCCTGTCTGAGACTTGCCATTTCCACCGTGGAAGAAAGTTTTTCTGCACATTTTTCATTTCCTTCTTTTCTCTCCAAAGTCATATTCAGAATCTTTCTTCACTATGATCAGTTTATTATTCTTTTGTACTCTCTTCTCTTTACCATGTGATAGGTCAACAAGGCATGAATGGGCCTCGAGAAGGCCAAACACTTTGGCCCAACAAAGAATGAGCAATGATCATATGACGAGATGAGGTGCTCCCAACACCCTCATGCTATCCCAATAGGCCAGCGGGAGGAACAAGAGGGCCCGGCAATCTTAGCACCACAGTTGAAAAAGTGTTTTCCCTTCAGATGACATGCACCATAGGCCATCCTTGGTCTCTTCATTTAGAATCTTTTAAAAGATATGACTTGCGCTCTTAAGAATCAGATTTAAATCCACTGCAGGACCTATAAAATCTGTCAACTACTACTCTTTTTTTTTTTTTTTGATAAGTAACGATAAAAATATATTAGAGAAGAACTTAGCCCCGTACATAGGAAATGTACTAAAGAGGCAAAAACATCAAGAAACCAAATTACAATGATCAAGCAAAACAGGAAGGGGAAGACAAGAAAAAGATGGTAAAACTAAACACCATTCCAAAAGAGTAAAAAAGAAAAGACTTAATCTCAAGAATGGACCGATCGCGACCCTCAAAACTTCTAGAATTCCGTTCCCGCCAGATACTACTCTATTCTTCCTTTTTCTTTTATTGGGCATTACCATAACAACAGTCATACCTCTAATACTATCCAAATCAAACCCTAAGCCTAAATCCTTAAAATGCTAAATTTGAAAGATTGCAGATTAAATCAGCTTAGATCCTGATTATATGGTGGCTAAAAGATTTTATAATTTTAGTACAAAATTGATGAATAATCTGTGCAACAAGACAGATTTGCTATAACAATGTAGAAACAATCAAGATAGATTTTATACATATTTATCCTTGTTCACTATCCCCACCAGTGTGGCCAATAGGATCAAGAGATTGTAAAGGAACCTCTTGTGGGGTGGTTGGGGAGATGATTTCAAACATCATTTGGTAGAATGGGATAAGGTGTGTACTCCTATAGCTAATGCAGGATTAGATAAGGGAGCTTACTACCTTCAATCAAGCTCTGTTGGGGAAGTGTCTGCAGCGATTTGGGGCGGAGGATACAAGATTATGGAGGCGTGTAGCAGCTGTGAAGTTTGGAAAGAAGTGGGGTGGTTGGTGTACAAGACCCATTTGAGACACACATGGATGTGGTTTGTGGACTAGCATTAGGATGGGATGGGATAGATTTTTACAGTACATTCAATTTGATGTTGGCTCTGGCAGTCAGCTCCGGTTTTGGCAGGACTATTGGTATGGAGATCAACCTTTGAGGGTAGCTTTTCTTACCTTGTATGATAGTTCCATAGTTAGACATGCTTCAGTGGAAGCTCTTTGTTGTGAGATGGAATGAAAAGAAGAGGAGTTGGAATGTAAGATTCTTTCAGACCTCTAATGATTAGGAGTTAGATTTGATGGCTTCGTTTCTCCTTCTTCTAGATTCTCATGAACCCCATAAGAGAGGGTGGTGAGCAAATACAGTGGAGGCTGAAAAGGAGTGGCGAATTCAGTGTTCATTCTTTCTATGCTACTCTAAGGGGTTCAGGTTCAAATGATGTAATCCTCCCCCAGAAAGACATTTGGCAGGTTAAGGCCCCACAAAGGGTCTCATTCTTTTTTGCACAATGGCATGGGAAAAGATACTGGCTTGTGAGAACCTCCTCAATAGGAAATATATGATTGTGGGTTGGTGTTGCATGTGTCAGAGTAGTGTGGGGAGATAGGTAGATCATCTCCAGATACATTGCACTGCTACATTCAATTTGTGGAGCTTTGTTTGTAGATCCTTTGAGATTCTGCGGGTTTGACCAAAAAAAATCATCAATCATTTGTTTGGATGGAGAATTCGGGTCGATAAGCATTCATCAGATATCTGGAACATTGTTCCTTTATGTTTGATGTGGACTATATGAAGGGAACACAATCGAGGCACTTCCGAAGATGAAGAAATTACAAGGTCTCAGTTATTAGCAACCTTCACCAGTTCCGTATATGAGTGTTCTCGCACTTAAGATTTAACGAATAGTAATTCAATTTCATTGTTTATATAGTCACTGCTATTTTGCACACAATTTTTTTGCTGCTTCTAATTCTTTAGGCTTCTTTGTGTCATTTGTACATGAAGTAATCTTTCTATAATAAAATTAATCCTACCAATAAAAAAATGTAGAAAAAATAGGTCATTAATGATCAAAAGAACAAACAGAAGAAATAGTATGTAAACCCATTTCAAGGAGCCTAGGAGATATAACCAAGATATGGCAAAATAATATAGACCAAAGATGATTTCCATACCTCTTATACCAAGAGAAATCATTAGGTATGCTTGCTTTGGCGTTTTTGAGATGATCAAGTTGCACCAAGACATCAAGTAACTTCAACATGGACCTAAAATAGAGAAAGATGTCTTAAGGGAATAGCTACTAGCCATCATCACTTGAAATGAGGTAGTATCAAAAACAGAAAAACGAGGAATCAGTTCCAAACCAAAAATAAATATATAAATAAATAAAACAGACCAGAGATGAGTGATTGTCGGGCCATTTATGCGGCGCTCAGGCCTAGAAAAGCGTTGCATATCAGCAGCTAACTGCATCACAAAACACCTATAATCAGAACTGGAAGTTTGAATCAAGCTTAAAAACAGAAAACAAAAGAGTAAACAAATAGCTCATACTTTTGATGCAGCCGATGCTTGCCATCGTTGAATTTCACGCAAACGACTCATCTCCAAGTCCAAAACTTGATACGTTTCCAGATACAAGTCAGCTTGACTTTGCTTCATAGAATCAGGAAGCTGCCAATATAGATTTTTATTTATAAATTATCATAATCCCACAAGCCAATGCTGATGGAAGAGGATAAATTTAATTTTTATTCTATATTAATGAGTGGGATCCAACACACAGATTTATTAACTTAAATAGAAAGTATAGAGTAAAGACAGATACAAAATCAATACCACCCGCAATGCAAATATGATAAATTACTAACAATCCTAAAAGCCTAAGCTGATAGTTATCATTCAATGCATATTCCAACCATACAGCAGTCCTCGGGCCATGATAAAGTATATAAGTGACTGAAAATATACAAACTAGGAACTTCATTCATTTTGAAATACCAGATTTTTGTGAAAATGTAAAAGAACGTCAAGTTCAAACAGACAGGAAGGTTCTTTCAGGTTAAGCCGCACACACATTTATATATATATATATATATATATATATATATATATATATATATATATATATATATATATAAGCATAAAGGAGTAGTTTTAGATAAATGATTGCAGGCACAGTTCTCCATATAATGCTAATTAGCAACAATGACCATGTATACACTTGATGTCCAGAAAAGAAAAAAAAAAAAAAAAAGTATTACAAACTAAACCCAAAACTGACCTGAGGAAGCGCTTTGACACAACTGCGATATGTATAAAGCACAGATGCCATATCCTTCCCCTCTTGGATAAGGACATTCTGCACGTCTTACAGAGTCACTATCCCATAAAATGACAATAGTAGAAAAATTCTAAAGAAGAATGAATCAAATTGTAATTATAGACTTCAACTTGCATTTACATCTGACATTTAAACATCCCAATTTTCTGAAAAGAAGGTAAATTCTTGGACAATAACTTCTATTCTTTCAAAAGACAAAGCAAATTGAGAAAACAAGAAGTGCATACCAGCTGATTGAGAGCTTTTGTGTCCTCTGATAAAGATAGGCGGTATGCAGAAACGTCACTGTACTCTACAAAAAGAAGCACTTTTTAATTACAGTTCAAACCATACTATGCCCCCAGAAACACACAAGCACATGTCTGTGCGGGCACCTGCCTGTGTGTGTGTGTGAGTGTGTGTGTTCTAACCATGCTTTGTCCCTAGACACATACATTACTCAAAGAAGAACAATAAGCTGTGAAAGAGGATCTTACAAAATCAAAAATAAAATAAAAATAGAATAAATTCCTGGAGAAAACCCATTTTGAGCTCTCCGAACAATTATCCTTGCATTCAAACATGCACTTATTCCTTTCCCACCAAATGCTCCTCATCACACACAGGAACACTGCCCTCCAAGCAATAGTATTCTGTCCCTACCACAACTCCTCACTGAGAACTCTAAAAGCCTCACAGACATGCCCTTCAGAACTACCTCCCAAGTCCAAAAAATATTCTCCAATCCTCTGCTTCCAAAATCATAAAAGGCATAGCACTGCTCATATGTTCCACATAGAAAACAAGAACCTCTACTCAAAATCCTATCCCAAGCAGAAAGCATTTTTGCACTGAATAAAATCTCGTTTTGGCCCTGGGGAACCAAAAAAGTTCCTGCCAGGAGGGCCCTTTTTGTACTGTTAGACGTCAAAGAAAACCCACCCCAAAACAGCAACTCAAATAATTGTCCTTAACTATCATGTCATGGACAAATCCAGAGGAACATCTATCTCTAACAAACTTTCAGTTCTAACCATTGGGAAATTCCACCCATGACTATCAACAGAAAGCCAGCAGCATGCAATCTGAAGTGCATGTTAAAAAACCCAAGTGGCCTTCAAATATGACAACAAAACCTGTTATAAACTTATATATCATCACTACTCCAAATCCAACCAAACAGAACTATTGTTTGTAACCAAGAAGAAATGAGCTTCATTATAACTCTGTTCCGTAGGCACACACAAATAACTTCTATATTACTTCAAGCAGAGTCCAGTTTCATGTTTGTGGCATTTTACTCATCAAATGAGGGAGAAGAGGGGGTCTTCTATTCTTCTTCAATCAATGAAACCAAGTAACAAGTCAAAACCCAGATTCAACGTGTTAATACCAAAATATCAATAAGTACCCTCACTACCTCGAAACCCAATAAGTTCATTATCTGACCTTTTTATATGAACCCCTACCCCTAGCAAAGAAGATTAGCAAACCAAATGCCAATGCTAGTCAATTGATGAAACAGTCTCAATATCCATAGATGGCAAAGACAACTTAACATCTATAAATAATAATAATAATAACAACAACATTAACAGATGAGAACTTCTATCCAGCCATTGACATTCTGTGAAAATTTGCACTTTTTTTTTTTGCCACCTTTCACCATTTTCTTCCTTTTCCTTTGGAGCTCAGGAGAGAGGGAGAGTAAACAACAAATTTCATTTTGTATAATAATAGTCACATACATTCGTTTTTTCTTTTTTCATCACCTTTTTATTAACTAGTCTCTTGGGGTACACTTAAGTGACTCCACAAACCCCTCATGAGAGAAGAGATTCAAGAGAAGTACAAAATCTGGATAGTGAGGAAAGAGATTCAGAGAACTTTTTTTATACATATAAAAGATAGTAGCATGTTTTCATTAATAGGAAGAGGCTTAATGCTAGCCACTACAATGTAATGTAGGAAAAGAAATGTGGACATACATCCTGCCATAGTAGAAATGTGTGCTTGTGCACGTAGAGAGAGATAGAGCTTAAAGGTGTTAGCTAAAAAAGAGGTACAGTGATTTCACGTTAATATTTGGTTATATAGCAATATTTTGACAATTAATATTATTTTATTCTATTTTATGTAATTATTCATTCTATTTTAAGTAATTACTAAAATTCTATTTTACTTCATTATTAATAGTTAAAAAAAAAAAATTCTATAGACTATTAATTATTAGGTTTTTTTTATAAGACTACTAATTATTAGGTTATTCCTATAAAAAAATTAAATGGCTAAAATTGGTCATAATTAATATTTTTTTTTCTATTTTATGTAATTATTCATTCTATTTTAAGTAATTATTAAGAATTTATTTTACATCATTATTAATAGTTTTTGAAAAAAAAAATAATAATTCTATACACTATTAATTATTAGGTTTTTTTTATAAGACTATTAATTTTTAGGTTATTCTTATTAATAAAAATTAAATGGCTAAAATTGGTGAGACAAATTTTTTCTTCTCAGTAAGATACCTTTAATTTAAACTTTTTTTTTTCTCCCCTTTCCCTTCCCCCTTTATCTCACCCTTACTTGCTTATATAAACTTTTTTTTTTTGTGGAGGACTTAAGCTATATATTTTGTACTTTTCTTTTACGATTGATAAAAATATCTATATATTTCAGCATTTAACCCTTCTATTTTTTTTTTAATGAAAACCATATGACATATTTAATTAATTAATAATTTTGATATCAATGATTTTCCTACACACCATGATTATTAATAATTAGAGGGTTGGCCATCTATGACATATTATAGCTACATTACATATTTGACAACTTTCTTATAACTGTTCCATTTTTCACGCAATAGTAAACAAGGATGATTTTCCCAGAATTTCTTGTGTAAGAAATTTTTTATAAAAGCTATCAGAGAATTTGTTACCATTACACACCATCAAATATATAAACCAAATTTCCATCCCCCGCCCCCCAAAAAAAAAAAAAAACTAATATATATAAACCAAAAAAAATTTCCTCCATTTCCAAATATAGAAGCTTTCTAAATACCAAGGCCCATAAAAGTAAAATGATCCATAGCCAATGACACAAATTACAAATCTTCAATCCTTATTGACTATTAGCACAGATCCAGGTAAATGAAGTTGAACCGCAATTGGCAAGCGAAAACCCAAAATGGGAGTTAAACAAGGTTTTGCCTCAATTACAACAAAATTGGATGCACCCGAACAGATTTGAACATATTATTCACTATTTTGAGAGCAATTCATAGTACTACGTCCCACCATTCATGTAAAAAAAAAACAAAAAACAAAAACCAAAATTGTTGTTGTTTATGGCATAAAGAATTCATACCAATTGGACTCTCAGTTGCACCTCTCTCAGTTGACACCCAAAGCCCTGGTCCTTGCACCTCTGGTTGCTCATCCTACACAATTACAAAAGAAACCACATTATGCTGAACATTGAAGATTGCTTAAGAGTAGATCAAAATGAAGAGATTTAAGAGAAGAAGTAGAAAATATATGATTGTTATGTAATACCTCAAGTGAGAATGTGGAGAGGGCAGCAATGGCTTCCTCAACAGGGACAGCCATGAAGGTTTTTGTGATTTTAGGAAAGTTGTAAAAGATGTTTCAGCCAAATCTGGAGAAATCAAAATTTAGGAAAAAGGTGTTGCATTTTGGTTTGGTAAGAAATTTGGAGAGAGAGAGAGAGAGAGAGAGAGAGAGATTTCGGAGGAGCGAGTGAGAGGGTGAGTGGATGGAGTCTTAAATTTTGATTCTTGATGACTCACCCTTTTTTCTTTAATGGTTCGGTTATAGACTTAGTGGTGCCTGAATCTAGAGTTGGTAAGAATTAGATTACCCAAACTAATTTTATTGCAAATTTCGGATTCATTAAAAATATAAATATAAAAGAAGAAAAAAAAAAAGTAATTAACCTTTCTAAGCATCTTACTTTTTTATGTAACAAGTATTAGTATTTTGGATATAGTTTGTCATAAGTTTTAAGTTTTAGCTTTTAGGGGTTAACTTTTTATGTACAGTTTTTTAAATCTTATTAATTCTTTTACAACCAACTGAATTATGAGAGTCTCAAGTGTATTGTTTTGAATCTAATTAAATAATTTGTATATAACCACCATGCACCTTTAGTGCGGTGGTCACTTCACAAGTATAAGTACTTGTGGGAGACAAGGGTTGAAATTCAAGTATCTAGGAGAGAGTTTTACACATATATACACTTAGATTATACTAGAATAAAAATTTTATCTTGTATCAAAAAAAATAATTTGTAGATAACTATGCGGTATCTTCTTCTTTTTTCTCATAAAAAAATTTATTTTTAAAAAATTACGGGGTCCCCTTTTCCCTGAGTAGAGTAGGTCCAACTTTACTTGTTTTTGTGAGTTTCATGACAGATGAGTCCATTTCAAGTTTCAATACTTTTTTCTGTGAGTTTAGGCACCGGAGAAAAAAATATTCTTAATTTGGAGAATTTGGCATTACTGAGCTTTTTTTTTAGATTTAGACGAACAGACTTTATTCAGATCGAGAAAAGTATTAAAGAGTTGATATCTACTCATAATTGTTCTTATTTTTTATTTTATTTGTAAACCTGGACCCTTTTAAAAAATTAGGATTTAGGAAGGGCACTAGAATTATATTTTGAGTGAGAATTGATAAAAATGGAATCGAAAAGAATTATGAATTACGAAAAGGGGCGAAGAGAAGGCTATGGTCTCTCTGTACGTGTCTCACTATAATATCTGAATGGGTCGACATGTGCCCCGTTTGGGAACTTTTTTTCATTAATTTATTAGGCTAAAAAAATAAATTAAACAAAAATACAGTTGTATTTAGAAAAATATTTTTAACAAATTAATGAAATTAATATACATAAGCTAAATAAGTTGAATAAACAATTAAAATACTACTAACCCATACGGACAAATGCTCTTAACTCAAGGGACGAGGAAGTGTGGCTACAAACTATAATATGATTCTATATTTTTATATTTCCATATTCTAGTGTCTTTCTTTTCATTTCTATTTATAATGAAGCATGGATTTTCATTCCGATATGTTGCAGTTGGACAATACTAATTAAATTATTATAAGGTAAATTCTTAACTTTCTAGTACCATCAAAAAATAATAATAAAAATACTACTTATTAATCACATTCATAATGTAATCACTATCCTTATTATTACGTAGTTTTAAAGTTTGTTATAATTATTTCAATGCCACTTATGGATTTTGGGTGGGGTTGGATAGAGATAGAGCCACTTCGGCTGGTCCCAAATCCCAACTTCAAAGATAAGCAAAGGGCATGGAAATTACCCTAAATAAATAAATAAATATGGATTTTGTAACTCAGATCTCTCTCCCTCTCTCTCTCTCTCTCTCCAAAAATGCAATTTTCTTCTAATTTAGATGGGCCACGATTTGAAGAAAGAGATGAACCCTTAGAGTACCTTTGGTAGACTGTAATAGGTATTGTATTGTAATAGTTATTCTTATGATTTAGTTATTCAATAGTTTGGTTATGTTTATATTATAGGGAATAATCATTCCTTTTTCTTTTCTTTTTCTTTTCTTTTTTTGAGAAACAAACCATCTGAAATATATTAATCAAGAAGCTGATAAATCAGCAAAAACAAAGTTGACAACATTTGGAGGAACATGCTCCAACCAGAGTGTAGAGGGGAAGGAAAATTTTGTTCTCCTAGCTAAAGCATCTGCCACAACATTACCTAGCCTAAGAGTATGCAAGAGCGACCAACTCTTCAAATAGTTTAAAAGAGACAGTGTGTCAATGAGGAGGTGTCCATATGCTGAGTTGAACATATCACCATTCTTGAGAGCATTGATAATGACTTCTAAATCGCCTTCTAATACAATACCATCCAGACCAAGCTCCTTAACTAACGTGACAGCGCGCCTCGCTACCAGGCAACTCCAGAACAGCAACAAAGGAGGGGTTTGGGATTCTCTCAAAGAGTGAGGCTAGGACTTGACCCTGAGAGTCCCTAATAACCACCTCAATCCCAACTTCACCCGACTCTGCAAAGACTGCCCCATCAAAGTTATTCTTGAGGCAACCACTATCTGAAGGCTTCCATTTCTCGGCTCTGACTGGTTTCACCTTCACTGGCGCTGCATTGAACTTCCTGTACTCAAGGAGATAATGACTAACTTCACTTGGTACTTTTGATAGCGGTGGGACTATCTGATGCAAGTGAATTTTGTTTCTCCTACTCCAAATGAACGAGGCCGTGACTGCAAACTGCTCCCTCACTTGGGGTTTGGAGCTGAGCAAATTCCAGAGATTAACAAAATCACTTCGGCTAACTTTCCTTCTGTCAATCCAACCAAAATCCTGATTCCAAACAGCATTACTGGCCTCACAATTCCACAGGGAATGCAGGACAATTTCTGGATGGGAGTTGCAAATTTCACAGACCTCATTACGGACCATTCTCTGTTTCCACAAATTGTGTTTAGTTGGGAGAGAGTCTGAACATGCTCGCCAACGAAAATGTTTAATCTTTCCTTGAACCGCAACTTCCAAATACTTTTCCAAAGGCCTTTTGTCACATCTGGAAATGAGCTCGAGGCATGATCATGAGATTGCTCTTCACATAAAATTTGGTACCCAGTCTTCACAGTGTAGGACCCGTCCCTCCTCGTAGGCCAAATGAAGATGTCTTTTTGAGCCACTGAGCTAATAGGAATGGCTTTAATCTTTATGGCTTCAAAAGGCAAGAAATTTTGGTCAACAATCTGAGAGTCCCACCAACCCGACGTAGGATCTATAAAATCAGCAACAACAACCTCTAAAGGTAAACCAGAGGCTGGGAAATCACCTTACCCTCTCCATCCCCTGGTAACCACAGATCTCCATATATCTGAATCTTTTTCCCATCACCCACACGCCACTTTGCTCCCATCTTGATGACTCTCCTGGTTTTCATAATGCTCTTCCAAGCAAACGAACCTCCACTCAACTTTGCCTCAAGGACAGAAGAATTGAGAAAATATCTTGCTTTAAACACTTTGTAAAAAAGAGAATCCTCATCATGCATTAACCGCCAAACCTGTTTTGCCAACATTGCATCATTAAATTTGCTTAGGTCTTAAAAACCTAGGCCCCCATCGTCCTTGGCTTTGCAAAATGTTTCCCAACTTTTCCAATGTACCTTCCTACGATCACCCCGTTGTCCCCACCAAAATTTTTGGATCATGACCTCAATATCTTTACAAAAACCTACAGGTAGTTTAAAACAACTCATGGCAAAGGTTAGGATGGCTTGAATCATGGCTTTAAGCAAAATTTCTTTGCTGGGTTGAGAAAGGATCTTTTCCTTCCACCTTTGAAGCTTCCCCCAAACCCTTTCTTTGATGTAATTCAAACTTGCTCTTCGATTCTTCCCAACTATCACAAGTAACCCCAAGTATTTCTCATACTCCTTTATTTCCACCACACCAAGAAGGTTTTTTATTGCAATTTTATCACAAGATTGATTTATTGAAGAAGAGGTTCGTCTTCTCTTTATTGATTTGTTGACCCGATGCTTTTTCATAAACACCATGAAGAGCTTGAATGATTTGAACATCCCCCAATTGAGCTCTACATAATAACAAGCTGTTATCTGCAAAAAATAACTGAGAGATTTTAGGTCCATTCATACAAAGAGAATATCCTCTGATTTTATCAACTTGCACAGCTTGCTTAATAAGCTGGGTTAGCCCTTCTGAGCATAAAAGGAACAAATAAGGGAATAGGGTTCCCCTTGCCTAATGCCCCTTGTAGGTTCAATAATGCTCAAGGGCTCTCCATTCATCATGATTGAATAAGAAACAGTGCTAATACACTCATAAATGAGTCGAACCTATTTTTTATCAAAGCCCATTTTATCCATAAGTTTTACAAAATCAACATATAACCATTCCACTCTATCATAAGTCTTACTCATATCTAACTTCATGGCAACAAAGCCCTTCCTTCCTATTTTCGTAGTTTTCATATTATGAAGAGTATTAAAGGCTATCAGTATATTATCTGAGATTGCTTTATCCGATTGGAAAGCACTTTATGAATTAGATATAACATAAGGGAGGATTTTTTTTAATATGTTGGCCAGTATTTTAGAAACCAACTTATATAAAATATTGCAAAGAGAGATGGGTCGGTACTCAATAACCTTATTAGGACTTTTGACTTTGGGGATGAAGGTAATATAAGTATAATTTAAGTCAGATGGTATTTTTCCAGAGTTCAAGCAAAATAAAACTGCCTGAGACACATCACTACTGTAAGTGCACAATTGCACCTGGCCCCAAGAACAGTTACGGGCTCAGGCCCAATGAGCCTTAAACAATATGAATTTGTAGAGTGTGGGCTTGAAACCCAGGTTAGAAGTGTCTGAGGATTAAATGACAAGCCAAAGATTGCAGACACTTGAAAACAACAAGGAATACCGTAAATCAACCTGCTCGGACGTAAGCCGAGAGCTGTTCTTATATTATCTCTTTCTCTTTTTTCTTTTTCTTTTCGATTACAAAAAAGGAAGCCCCTCATTCCTGTTCTAGGTTGCTTCTTAAATACTCCTCTTTTTGATACTTTGTACACGTGTTGCCCCAACTCCCCTTAGCCTAGATATTTCTTTTCTCAGTGCCTTTGAATAGTAACCAGAAGTTTACCTTCCACTGTTCAGGTGTCACTTCCCCATTAATGCGGCCAGGGTGGTAGGTGCAGGGTCTTTAATGTGGAGGTGGCAGCCTTTATCTTTGGTATTTCTCTAACATCGGTGCTTCTAGGACATTCAAGGGTTCACCCCCTTTAACCATTGGTCTTGACCGTGTCATTCCCTAACCTTTGCCATGAAGTCCCGGGTTCTCCGGTGTCCGTCCGAAGGGAAATTCACCCTCGGCTGGATCCTCGGATCCTCGGCGTATGGGCCGACCCGTAGTAATAACAAGTTCTAAACCCAAGAGCAGGTCGGCCTTCCTTAGCATGGCCCAAAGGCCCACATCCCCCTCAGGGTCTTTTTACTCCCCACAACTACCAATATGATTCTAAAAATGTTGGTAAAAGATAAGAGGCATACTGTCAGGACTCGGAGCCTTTAATGGGGCCATCTGTTTCCAAGCCATATCAACCTCTGCCCTAATAAACTCACCAATCAATGCAAAGTTCATTTCATTAGTTACCACCCATGGGACTGCTTGCAAAACTGCCTCAAAGTATGTTGGTTGGGATGAAGTGAACAATTGCTTATAAAAAGAGACCAACAAACCCGTGACTTCTGCCTCATCTGAACATAACACTCCATCATTATTTCTAAGACTAACAATCCTATTCCTTCGTAGTCTTTGTGAGGCTTTACTGTGGAAGAAAGTTGTATTCTTATCACCCGACTTCATCCAGTGCACAAGACCTCTAGTGCCACAACTGCTCCTCAAGAAGTAATAATTTTGAGATTTCCTTTTTGATAGTGTACACTGGATTCTAGTCACCTCCAAGCTACGCTACCTCTACTGCAGATTTCAGAGAGGATTTTTTCTCAATGAGGGCCCAAGATATATTACAAAAAGATTGTTTACTCCACCTTTGCAAGTCACGCTGACACCTTTTTATTTTTTCCCCAACCTAACCTACCATGCAAGAGATCGCACCACCTTCCCATGCTGCTTTCATGGTATCATCGCAGCCAACACTAGATAGCCATACTTGCTCAAAATGCCATGACCGCTGTCTTCTTGTCGGAACTCCCATAGGATATATATGGACAGGTTTGTGGTTGGACATCCCATAATCCAGATGAACCACTTGGAAAGCAAGAAACAAACTCACCCAATCCTCGGTCCTAAGAGCTCTGTCTAGACATTCCCAAATAGTAGTTCCATCCGGATAGTGCTTTGCCCACGTAAATTTACTCCCCATGTAACTAAGGTCTCGAAACCCACATTCATCAATCATGTCCCGTAAGTCTTGCATCAGATTATTAGGGTGCAAGCGACCACTTAGTTTCTCATTTGACCTTGTGATTTCATTAAAGTCCCCGGCGCAAAGCCAAGAGAATATAGCCTCTGAAGAGTCTGTGCCTTATTTGGCGTTTACAAAACTAGCTTGCGGAGATGGCCGACCTACTGCTAGAAAGTTTATGAAACTCATAACATCCTGCGAGTTCAAGAATTGTGGGTTCAACCAATGGAAGACTTCATTGGTGCCTACTGGTCTCATGCCATAACGCTATGTGGAGATTTAAGAACATTTTAGTATTGGGAGTGATAAAACTCCTAAAATGTTATTATAGCACCTCAAACAACAAAAAAACATGTTACATCCAGGGTGCTAAACCTTTTAAAAAAAAATCAAACTAGTGAAAACCACTCACATCAATGGGTGCATAATAGAAAATGATGTAGAATTTATACAATTTTGTTTAAAACTAACCCACATCAGATAGTGTAAAAGTGTGTAAAGTAACTATGTAAATATACATGGTTGTTGTAGATGTCT
This sequence comes from Castanea sativa, assembly GCF_040712315.1. Taxonomy (NCBI): domain Eukaryota; kingdom Viridiplantae; phylum Streptophyta; class Magnoliopsida; order Fagales; family Fagaceae; genus Castanea; species Castanea sativa. Next base: position 21,206,858 of record NC_134015.1, on the reverse strand, counting down.
AAACCATTATTTTATTAATATCCTATTTTTATACTATTCTCACAACTTTTATTCGATTCTCTCTCTTTCTACAAACTAATCTCTCCTCTTCTCCTTCATCTTCGTTCTCTCCCATCTCAACTCTCTCTCTCTCTCTCTCTCTAAACAAAAATTACTTTATGCCCATCCCTCCTTGTACCTAGATTAGTTTCTTTTGATGATTTTGAATGAGCTTAACAAAGATTTGGAAGAACAGAGGAGGCTTCTCTAATTTTCTCCATGGTATTTGGTGTTTCTTGGTGATGTCTAATGAGATAGAGACTTTTATAATTGTGCAAATTGTTGTTGTGTGTAAAGGAGAAGTTGGGGTGTCGTGAGGGAAGAGAGGCATTTTTTTTTGTAGGGAATAGAGCGGACGAAGGTTGATTTGGATAAGGATTTTATTAAGAGATTGGAGTAGAAGAAGGTTGGTTTGAAAGAAAATATCCATGGCATAAATATTGAGCAGAAATGTCATTTGGGTGAGATCAGTGGATTTGATTTGGGTATTTGATTTGGGTTAGATTTAGGTATGGGTATTTCATATTTGAGAAGTTTGTGGGTTTGGTGAGGATCAATGATAAACTTGGCTACTAGCAGTAGTAGAATCATAATTTGATTTTGTTAAGTTTGTAGGTTTGTTTTAGTCTAGCTTTGATATTTCTAGCTTATGTTTGTTCTCTAAGACATTTTTAATTTTTTTTATAATGAAAACTTTGGATATTGATATTTTGTTTTGGTGTTGCTTTGACCAGGTTTTTCCTACTTGTTTGGCTACGAAACTTGCTGGAAATTTTGGTTGATGTGGGCAATGCGTGCCTGTAGCTAGGTTGGGGGTGGTGGTCTTTAGTTGAGGAAGAGAAATATAATTTAAGTGAATAATAAAATATTGGTAAAAAAATAATATTTTAATGAAATGTAGTGTAAAATAAATAATTTAATGTGGGGTATTTTGAAAAGTGAATGTGTAAATAGAAAAAGTAAGGGCCTGTTTGGATTAAGCATCATCCATTACTCAATACTCATAACTCAAACTCAATTCTCACAACTCATTTCTCTAACTCTATTTTTTCCCTTACTCAAATTAAAACTTGTTTGGTTTCATATTTTGGTCTCTATCACTTAAAATTTTGCATAAAGTAGTGGGACTCATTAACTGTACTGGGTCAGAATAAATAGTTGCTACCTGTGTGCCCATTCTCTCTCTTCCTTCTCTTTCATTTTTTATATTTTACTTATAGAGTACTGTCTAAATTTTCTTAGAACCCAACCAATATTACAACATAAATGCATATTACAACATAAATGCATACGTTCAAAAAGAAAAGGAAAAAAAAAAGAACCAATTCCTAGGGAAAAACAGTATATCTACAAACCCATGTAGCTCCAAATAATACATATAAGTAAAAAAAAAAATTACATTTTAAAATCTTTAGAAAGCATAGCAGGAAATAAAATTTAGAGTTCTCACACAAAGTACAAAACTAGCATAGACATAGATTTCGATACTCTATAAAGTCTTGCAAAAAAATTATAATAGGGGAAAAAAACCTTTTTCACAGAGCAACATTGTTCAAGAAATACAACAATGGAGGTGACAGGTTCTTGGGCCTGGTTAGTTCTAATCTTTGGCTTCCCTCCTTCTCTTTGGCTGGGCTTGTGGTTTTCTTTGGATGCACCAATTTTTTCAAAGGGGAAGTGAGAGGAGGAAGGAGAGAAGGTGAGAGAAGATGAAAGAGTAAAGAGAAGAAATGGGCGTGTAAGAGTGGAGAGAAAGAGAAGCTGTTGTATTTGTCTGAAAAGAAAAAATAAAATAAAACAAAAAATAGTAAAGTAATGGTGCCCAAGGTCACACTTAAGTTTATGTGACCACACATGGCCATGGGCCCCACCAAGGCTGAGATATTACAAGAATGCCATTGAAACCTAAATCTAAAACACCCCAAATCTGTTTTCAGTTTTTATGACTCAAAATCAAGAGCCAGTTTGGTCACCGATTTTAAACTCCAGTGTTCAGTGTTTAAACATTGAGTACCGATGTTCGACAAAAAAAACACGTGGTAGGGTATTTGTGTTTAGTGTTGTTTGAATAATGTTGTTGAAAATATGGTTTTTAAACAATGCTTTTTGAAATCACTTGGGACCTATTTTTAAACAACAAATAACACTTTCCAATGGTAGCATCGTATATACCTTCAAACCCGTGGGTCCTACCTGATGTGACAAACCTTATCTCTATTCTCTTCTTCTCACCAGACCTGCCTTTGCCCTCATCTTCAACATGCCAAATCTGCAGAGCATTAACTCTCACCGGTCAACAACTCTCACCCATCAGAAACTCTCACCGACTCACCTCACATAACTCACCTAGCGCCATAACTCTCCTCACCGACCCATCTCGCAAAACCCAATGAAGCTCTCTTCCTCAGAACAGATCAGAACTCAGAAGTCATCTCAAACCCATTGTTAGGACATATGTGATTGGATGTTAGGAACATATGTCAACATTTTATGTATTGGCTAATCTTTTGACAAAACACACTTTACTTGTAATTGGGAAGATCTAAGATGTGTTTAATGCTTCAAGAAACAAAGTTTCAAGTTCAAGTGTTAAAGCCATGCAAGTTTGTCCAAGAAACAAGTGAAGAAGTGTTGTTCATTAAAGCTCGACAGCTAGTATCTATCTAGGTTTAAAAGAGCTATTTCAGCTCGAGGCTCGACAGATAGGGTATCTGTCGAGATTTATGAAAAACAGATTTTCAGTTCTGATTTTCATCCAATCTGCGATTATGTGTTTAAGTTTTCTTTTCTTACAACCCTAAACATATATAAGGATTGTTTTAAGGGTCGTATTAGGTTGCACAGTCAAAAGCACAATTGCACAATAGCATATTTTCCTAAGTGTGACCGGAAACCTAGTTTGCCCTAGTTTTTGAAGAAGCTGCTGTGTTTGTACACCGTAGGATTTTGTGACCAAGCAACTACGTGATCTTCATCGGTTGATGAATAGAAGAACTTTGCAGCCAACATCCTTCTCAAGTTGGTGATAAAGTCGCGTACTGGGATCCGCGCATCTTTTGGTTAGTCACGTACTATGAGCCGTACAATATAAGGAGAGATTGTCACTACAGAACAAGTCCAATTGGGCATTAGGGTAAGGGTTCAACTGTAGGTTGGTATAAGGTACTAGGATTCCTTTACTTGTAACCACTTGTTTTGATAATAGTGGATTCTCGGGAGTGGTAACCTTAAAATCACCCAGTGAGATTTTTGCCGTTTAGGTTTTTCTCATTCGTAAACAAATCACCGTGTCATTTAATTTCCGCTGCATGTTTAGTTATTTGGTGATTTGTTTATGTTGCCACGCTCATTGCATGTAATTGAACCTAATTAATTCACTTAGCTAATTAATTGGTTAATTCATCACAAGGAGTCAATACATTTTTGGCCTATCACCCATCAATGCCATAACTCACCGACCCATCAGTGGCTTCTTGTAGAAGCTTTCTCCCTCACAATGCATTAGCAAAAGAAGTAAACTCATTTAAATCCTTGCTCAAAAATAGGATTCTTCACCTAACTGCCCCTAATAAAGATCCCCAACCGTCACCGACCCGATCTAAGACCCTCTTCTTGTACGGATTTCACTCCCCCCACAACTACTCTGCTTTGAGTTTCTGCCACACCGTCGCCTAGGGCTTGCTCAGGTAAGATTTTTTAAATTTCCCCAAATTTTCAAGTAGCTTTCTTTCACATCTAACTTACCTCATCTCAAATCACATTAACTCACATTAATTTCTTATTTTTACTCTCACGCCTTCATTTAGATGGAATCAGACACTGAATCCTCCTCCACCTCAGTAGTTCCATACTGAACATCAGTATCCTTGAGTGCTTCCCCCCTTGACTGTGTTCCCTTACTAGTAGGTTTGCATCTATGTAATGAAACTGTGATTTTACCGTGTTCCCTTCAGTTCCTTATATATGTGATTTTAATTTGTTGTCATTTTTGTGCTTGTTCTATTTTAATCATTTTGTACCTAGTTCTGATATAATTTGTCTTCATTTTGTGGCTTCTGTGTTGTTGTGTTTAAATCCTTGTGCTATGTATGTGTAACTGTAAACCTATTGAATAATCAGCAATCTATGTTTTGGATATTCTTTTATGAAGCTATTTTTTGTGTATGATGTCCACTTCAATTTGTTTAGTGTATTGTGAGAAAAACAAGATTATGATTAGTTTGCTTGCTAGACAACAATTATAATAGATCAATTTATGGTTGTGATACCTTATGTACTTGCTATATTGTTTTTTCATTTTCTTAGGCTATTGTTGTTGCCTTTAACTCTTGAAGATCAACCTCTGCCTTTAACTCCATTTTGGCGTTTTCATCTTTTTGTCCTTATAATTTTATGAAGCACATGATGAGTGTTTAACTTCAATTCACTCTTATATGCCTACCGCTTGGTAGTTTAGTAAGTAGGAAGTTCATGTTTGATTATTTGTATCATAAAAATTCAAATGAGGAGTATATGTGAGTATAACAAAATTTATTTAGATGGCAAATGCCATAACTAATGCTGAGGATTGAAAGTTGTGGCCTCCCCCAGTGGAGAAGTATTTCATAAATGTGTTGGTAGATGAGGAACTTAGAGGGAATATGCCTTAAGGCTAGTTTAAGACAGGACTTTGGACATCCATTGTGCGCGAGTTTGACTTACACGCAAAGAAAAATTACAACAAAAAACAACTTAGGCAAAAATATCAAAGATTTAAGGCTCAACACCAGGTCTTCTCCCAGCTCCTTGGATGTACAGGAATGGGATGAGACCTTATTGTGAAAATGGTTGTAGGAAGTGATGCGGCATGGGCAAGTGCAATTATGGTAAGTGATGAACATAATCTGAACATAATTAATTACCAAAGTCATTTATATTGGTTTTTATATTAATAAATCATTTAACCCCATATATACAATTGTTAATAGGCCAACCATCGATGCAAGGAGTTCTGCAAAAAGGGGCTGCAACACTACGAGCTGTTGGGCCAACTTTTCAATGCCAACACTGTAAGAGGCAAAATTTTAACCAAATGACACGTGGCAAATTTTGATATGTCAATGTGATGCCAATTTGGATGACATTCTGCAATTGGAAAATTTTGTGTTTACAAACACTATCACAAGCTTCCTACGAATTTCATCTACCCAACCAGCTCCAAACAATTTCGAAGAGCGAGAGTTGGATGCAGCCTTCCTATCATTAGAGATACATGTCAATGTCGACGTCGATAGTGTGGACGACGGGAGGAGCTGCCCACACTGGGTGAAGGGCAAAGCAGGAGGATACCTGAAAAGCGGGCAGTTGAACTGGTCCATTCAAGCGGAAAAAAGAAGAAAAGAGGCTCCCTAAAAACCATGAATGAGGCTATTTTTGGGTTCATTGAGATGAGGAACTGGAGGCTTAATAGGTCCACCAACAATATGCCCTAATTAGGAGAGTCTTTTGTGGGGGGTGATCAGTTCTCAATTAACAAAGCAGTAACACTGCTCAACGAGCACACAAATGTGGATCATTTTCACCCACTGCATGGTTGTAATGGAGCTTAATAATTCCCAGAGTAGAGTCGTTTTCTTTGCTATGACGGTAGATAGGAGAAAGGCTTGGATTGATTTTGTTGGTAGTGAACTGTAGTAGTGGTGGGGATAGTTGATGGTGTGGTTTGTTGTGATAGCCGTGGCATGGGTTTTTGTGGCTGAACATATTAGTCCTATTTTGATTTTATTTCCATGTTCAAACTATGTACTATTTTAATGCTTTGGACAAATGTTTGCTCGTTGTCTTCTTTTATTGTTTAATGCTTTCGACTAGTGCTATATATTTATCACATATGTTTTACTGTTGTGTTCTTTACTCCCTATTTGGTACACACATACACACATAATATATATATATATATATATATATATATATATATATATTTATAGTGGCTCATGTGAACTTGTTGGCTGCCTATATGTATGATTCAGTCATGGCCAACTCCAATTCAGATCACGATGATAGTGATGTCGAACTTGAGATTGCCACAGCCTACGTTCAACTTTGTATAGAGTATGTTCAAAAGTACTATATGAAACGTCCTATGTGCACTAGTATCTTGCGTGGTAAGTCGTATATTAAAGAAGTACTAGAAGGAAATCCCCAAGTTTGTTATGACATGTTTCGCATGGATGTTCACATTTTCAAGCACTTGTGTAATGAGTTGAATACACCTATTAGAGGAGGATACTGGCACTGTGTTAGTGGAGGAGTCGGTTGGGACGTTGTTATATGTCGTTTGACACAGTATTGACTTCTGGTTAACTTCCAACCGCTTTCAACATTCTCTTAAGACCATTCAAAGGTGGTTCTGGCGTGTATTGCGGGCTATCCATTCACTGGGATGCCTCATTATTCGGCCTAACGTTAATACAACCGAGCTTCCTCATTCACTTCGTGAAAATAACAAATATTATCCATGGTTTAAGGTATGAGATTATACTAGTATGTTATTATTAATTCAATGATTGTCTAAATTGGTCAATTTGTTCACATTACCCAATAGAATGTTGGTATAATGCTATAAATATAGAAGACAATGTTTTCTTTAGAAATATGAATTCAATAAGTTCTTCATTTTATTGATTGTGATTTATGAAATATTTCTTGTATAATAGGCAGTTCCTAATACATCCTACAATGCTTTATGCTCAATGCTATAAATATAGAAGACAATGTTTTCTTTAGAAATATGAATTCAATATGTTCTTCATTTTATTAAGGCGTAAATGCACTTTTAGTCCCTACATTTTGGCTTTTTTCCATTTTAGTCCCTACATTTTAATTTTACTACTTTTAGTCCCTAAATCAATTAACGCGTTCCATTTTGGTCCTTTCTGTTAGCCCACTAACAGAAATTGTTTAAGTGGCAAACTGAGTGGATTGCTTGCTGATGTGGCCAATTAAAAAAAAAATTTTAATTAGCATTAAAAAAATGTCATGTCAGCTTCTAAATATAAAAAAATTATTAATCAATTTTAACAAAATTAAAAAACAAAAAACAAAATTAAAAACAATTAAATATATCAATTTAAATCTAATTCACTACAAACACAAAGAACACACAAGAACACATCACAAATTTAAACATCAACACAGTAACATAAAACATAAACCCAAAACCAAACACAAAAAACACAAACTCAACCCAGAACATAAAACACAAAGAACACAATCACACAGCCCACCCAAACCCAGACTACACCTTCGCCATTTCCTTCCTCAAATCCCAAGCTCACTCTCTCAACCTCCAAACACAAACTGCCCTACGACTGAAACGGGACCTTACTGTACAGTAGCTTCAACGTCAGCCATGGCGGCCTCTTCGGAGGCCATGGCCATAAGCCTCATGATCTCCTCCCTCTTCGCTTCCGCATCCTTCCACTTGTGGCGAATCAGTACACCGATAAAGAAGATTAGGGTTAAGATAGCGATCTCAAACCCTAAGATTTGGGAGACTAGTGTTGGCCTTAACCGGCGCCAAGAATCAATCCAGAATAGAGAAACCCTAGGATTGTGATTTTGCTATACATAGATTTCGCGACGGCGGCGGTGGCGGTGGCGGTGGTGGTTTTGGATCCGTAAAGGATGAACCGGTCGGTGTTGGTGGCGGTGGTGGAGGGCAAAAATGGAATTTCAGGTGGGACTAGTGATGGTAGTCATTGGAGAGTTTGGGTTTGGGATTGGTGATGCTACTACTAATTTGTCTCATGTGTTACTGCCATTGGAGAGTCTGTGTTTGGGGGTTGAGGGAGTGAGCTTGGGATTTGAGGAAGGAAATGGTGAAGGTGTAGTATGGGTTTGGGTGGGCTGTGTAATTGTGTTCTTTGCGTTTGTGATCTGAGTTTGTGCTGTGTTGAGTTTGTGTTTTTTGTATTTGGTTCTTCTTGTGTGGATTTTTAAATCTGGGATGGTATTCTTGTGTTCTTTGTGTTTGTAGTGAGTTAGATTTGAATTCATGCATTTTATTGTTTTTATTTTGTTTTTTTTATTTCATTAAAATTGATTAATAATTTTTTTTTATATTTAGAAGCTGACATGGCATTTTTTTAATGTTAATTAAAATTTTTAATTATTTTTTAATTGGCCACGTCAGCAAGCAATCTACTCAGTTTGCCACCTAAGCAATTTCTATTAGTGGGCTAACGGAAAGGACCAAAATGGAACGCGTTAATTGATTTAGGAACTAAAAATGGTAAAATTAAAATGTATGGACTAAAATAGAAAAAAGCCAAAATGTAGGGACTAAAAGTGCATTTACGCCTTTTATTAATTGTAATTTATGAAATATTTATTGTATAATAGGCAGTTCCTAATACATCCTACAATGCTTTATGCTCAGAGTTAATGAGATTATTTGATTGTTTTGATCCCTATACATAATGAACATCACTATTTTGTTAACAGAAATGTGTGGAGGCCATTGATGGGACACATATCAGTGCTTCTACACCAGCCAGTAGGACCACCGCCTTTAGAGATATAAGGAGTAATAGCACTCAAAATGTGATGTGTGCATGCAACTTCGACATGTAGTTTACGTATGTGCATGCTGGATGGGAAGGGAGTGCGAACGATTCAAGAGTTATGCACGACGCACTTGGACATGTCGAGTATGAGTAACCTTGGCTGCCTAGAGGTAATTTATTAATCTCTTTCACAATGGTTTAGGACTTGGGAGTGTCACTTGGAAAATATTCAATAAGAAATTCCTCTAGTTAATTCAATTTTTCACAAAAAAAAACCCTTATCTTGTTGGACTTATGAAGATTAGAATGTATGATATTATTAATTTGTTATTATTGCTTAATTCATTGTTGTAATTAAATGTTTGAATGTGTAGTTCTATATGGTTAGCCCAACTTGTTATGCTCAGCTGTCTAAGTAGATGTTTCTATGGGAAGGGATGTGCATTTTTGACCGCTAGTTAGTGCATTGCTCCTTAATTCAATTTTTTTTTCAAACAACATGAGTTCCAGTGGTTCCCACAATTTTGAGTTTTGGGTGATGAAAATTGAGTTATATAACTCAGTTTTCATCAATCCAAACACCCTCTAAGTATTTATGCTAATATAGGCAATATTTTTTACATGAGCTGATGTGAATGCTCTAATAGTAGAAATTCACTGTAAAAGCTTTTGCTTTTAATGAATTTTATTTTCTCTCTCTCTCTCTCACTCTCTCTTTCTCTTTCTCTCAAATTTCCTTTCCTCTCTCACTCTCTCCAATTAAGGGAGAGAATCGAATTTGAATTTCAAAGAGAGTGGAGAGCGACTTTACAAGAAACATACATTGTTGTGATTAGAGGTATGGATTGGATTACGAGGGGCTAAATGGTTTTTGATTTGGTGGATTTTGGTTTTAGGGTTTGTGTTTCTATAGTGGTGGTGATAGTAAGGGTTTATGGGAAATTTGAGTCGAATCTTTCAAGGGCGGAGTCAGTGTGGTGGCTTCAACGATTGCAATGGTAATGTTGATGGTTGTGGTGACGTTGGAGTATATTGGGGCTTAGTTTGGTGAAAATGTGATTTTGGTGGTGGTTGCTGGTGGTGGTGTGTTGTGGGGGTGGTGGCTACAATAGTTGAGATTTTTTTTTTCATCCATAAGAATGGTCGGAGTTATTTTGCTATGTGTTTTGATTTTGGGATGAGTTTTAATGTTGCTATGAGTTTTGATTTTACTATGGCTGGCTTTGATTGTGAATTGATCTATGGTTCATTAATCTCATTGGAGAGAGATAGATTCAAACTAAGAAGAAGAGGAAGAAAGAGAGAAACATATTGCTACCAGTGGAGAGAGAGAGAGAGAGAGAGAGAGAGATTTATTAATTTCAAATAAATTAAATAATAATATCACTTTTATATGTCCTAACATATGTAACATAATGTAAAAGAAATATCATAATAAAAATACTAAATAGAAAACTTTTCTTTTGTTTATAGATAAATAAGTAGAGCATGTCTAAAACTTTTAACCATAAAAATTATAGTATTTTTTCTTCTAATGAAAAATAAATAAATAAAAATTAAGCATTTCTATATCCCTTCCTCTCTAAATAAAAAATTAAAAAGAATTCATTTAATTGTTTTCTTTTTGAAAAAAAAAAGATTTAGTAAGAGATTTAGGGAACTTTTGGTACACTATAATGGTTATATAGTGTAATAAGAATCAGTAGTACAAGGATTACAAAAAATTGCAATGGAATAATTATTCTCATTCATATATTTGGTGACATCACACGAATGGAATCATTAGCATGATGAAATAACATCTTTTTTTGATTAATTTTTCTAAAATACCTTTTTGAATAATTATTTCTTATACACTGCTTTTTTTTTTAATCATATTTTGTGAGTCTTGCTTAGCATTCTATTAGGTATAAATTGAGAAAAAAGTGATTTATATTGTTTTTCTTTAATGATATATATATACATGTATATATATAAAAGCAAAAAATTAGCATTAGATACAATTTTTCTTGGATTAAAAAAAGGGTACATTTTTCTTTATTCTAAATAAAAGGTAAAATATTCTTTATATCAAAATCAAATTGTAAACAAGAAATGCGTGCCATCTAGCATGCAAGTGGCGTCTTACCCTTGTCTTGTCAAGGCACTAGCATTAACAATGTTAGGCCAAGTGTCATTTTAATGTACAAAAACCTATTTTATCTATTTTAATACATCATTTTACTAAACACTTTACATCACATCTTATATTTTAAGATTCAACACATTAAATAATATAGCCAACCCATTAAAATAATATAAACAATCCAGTAAAAATATTCATTCCTTTATTTGACTCTTATCTTTCTCTCTCTACGTTTAAAGCCTTGCCCCTATCTCTCTCTTCCTCTTCATCTCACTCTCTTTTATACTTTAATCCTAGAAGGAAAAAATCAAAATAAAATCTCCACCATTGACCAGATCTGTAACCCACCACCAATTGCAAGAATTAAAAACAATAATAATAAAAAAGAAGAAGAAGAAGAAGAAGAAGAAGAAACAAAACAATTGAACACCAATTGCGAGAATTAAAAAAAAAAATAATAATAAAGAAGAAGAAGAAGAAACAAAACAATTGAGAAGAGTTTTGTTTGTGAGCGCAGTAGCTCTAAAAAAAAAAAAAACTATAATAAAACCTTATGACCCCAACAAAAAGACATTACTTAAATTGGAAGCCAATTAACTTACATTAATAATATTTCCCAAATATTAACATCAAAATCTCTAAAAAAAACTCTCAAAAGTCAGAATTCTTAAACAAAACATATTTGAAAAAAATATTTTAAGAATAAATAAATTTATAGATTAAATTATGATTCCATTTCAAATGTGTTAATCCTTCACTTGTATATAAGGCATAAGGGTTTATGTCCTAATTATCACTTTCGAATTTAACTTCTCAAGTTAAGAAAACGTCTAAACTGAGAGAAAATTAATGGTTAGAAAATTTATGAGACAACTTAGATTGGCAGTGAGGTTAACTCTATTTCTTTTCATCACTCCTCACTTTAAATCTTACATCATAGTCCTCATGAACTTTATGATATGAGTGGAATGGTTTTTGGTTGCCTTTCAGAAATTGAATCGTGTGTAGAAAATCATATATGGAGGAGGATTTCCGTATATGTGGAATGTGTCATTGATACTTTTCATCACTGCATTTTTAAGCACAATGAACCTGCTGACGACCCAGAATTGTTGATTGCTAAAGAAGGTCTTGATAAATGCCACAACAAATATCATAATCCCGTTGAGCTTGCAGGTTGTTTGTCTGAATGGTACAAAAAGCATATAAAAAAGCACTGAGCTTTTGTTTATGTACAAAATCCAAGAGGTAGCTCCTAGGCCTATAGGGTGCAAAACATGAAAGATTTGAATGCTTGGAGTCCCCAAAGAGGAAAGAGTTACTGAATAATATGAAAGTTCCGTTTGGAATTTTTTTATTTTGCTGAAACTGAAATTTTGTTGTTGAAAGTACTGTAAATAAATGTAAAAATTAATTGAAATATTACGATAACTCACGAATAGTACCAAAATAAGTTGAATAGTAAAATAATTTAGCAAAATAATCTATGCCAAACAAAGCCGAAATCAAACGTTTGAGACCTTCAAAATGGCGCTCTCAAACATTTGCCTATGTACTATTGTTTCTAAATCCATGTATCCAGTTTTACTCATATACAAAATTCCAACGAGTATTTCTCTCCTGTTTTTAAATCTAGTAATGGATAAATTGTAACTTGTAGATAAATATTCTATTCCGACCTAAAAGTAGTGTACTCTAGTGCACGAGTGGCTACTAGTCTATAAGAACTCCATTTCACCCTAATGATGCTGAAAATATCACCAGTGAGTTGCAAGCACCCCTCCGCCTGAAGCTATACTTGCAAAAAGAAAATAATGTACCTAAAGAGAGCACCGGTGTGGTGCCGGCCAAAAACCCTCCGAAGGTCAAGTTAGAATCTTGTGTCTTTAACCCTAGAGTGCCAGAGTAAAGAATATTATGCGTACCTTCATATCTAGGGTTTCTGGGGTATTTATATTGAATGAAATTACCTTTCTTTTAGGATACAACTTCCTTCTCAAGTTCCTTTCCATATAGGAGTCTTCTCAAACGTGTGTCGCAAGAAGTCCAAGTGTGCACGTTTGCGTGGGGATAAAGCAAAAGCCCATTTGAAACATATCAAATGACATGCAACCCGGAATCTGCAATTAATTTATACATGACGGATACTCAGCAAAATTTAACCGTCATAGTCGTGTCACCTACGGTGTCGATCCGTCTTCACTCTTTCCGTCCCTTCAAGTTTTATGGGAATACCCGTCTCCTATTTTTATCCCCTTCAGTTGCCCCCTTCAGTCCTTGGATCCGTCTCTGAAACCTGACGGATTCATGGAATGACTAAAAGCAATGTATTGAGAGGGGACGGTCTTAGTATACCATAGCGGATGACACGTGGCCTGCATTTCTGACGATGAACACGTGGTCCTTGTGGATTGGCTATCTCCCCAAAACGAGGCGTCACTTCGTATCCCGTGCCCTTTGTTCTATAAAAAGCCATACCTTTCTCCCTTCATTTTCTCTTCTTATCAAAAACTTGTGAGCAGAGCGCAACCGTCACAGCTATCGTGCCTTTCTGTCGTTCAGCAGATCCATCCGTCGTTCCTCATCAGAAACCATCTCGATCCGGTATGTATTCGAAACCTTTCTCCGTCTTTCCTTTAATTTCATTGTTTCAAATACATGCGCTTTCTTTAGATCCGTCGGTGTCTTAGGTCATACCGTCATAAATGTAGGTAATGTCTAGTGCGTCAAGTAACCAGTCGTTTGTCCGCGAGGGGGCGGGCTACGATGAAAAGTTTCCGTCAGGTCCAAGAGATCCTGACACTTCAAGTGAAGAGAGGAATCCGTCCAGTACCTCTTCTTCCCTTGATGGTGGTCTGGAGACGGAGAGTTCGCAGTCGGCCCGCAGTAGCTTGGACGGTGTGGATCCCCCGTCCGTCGCAATCGGCCTAGATGGCCTTAGAGAGTTCGTCATGCTGCCTCTTTGGACGGTAAATGATTTTAGGTCATCCATGACTGAATCTCAACTCAACACACTTAGGACCAAGTACCAAATACCAGACAACATCCGTCTACGTCTTCCTGAAAAATCCGAAAAATGCTACTATAAGGGGATAGATGGTGTTGGAATATTCGAGCAAGCTTTAAAGGCGGGGCTCAGATTTCCATTAAGTTCTCTTCACCGTCAACTCCTTCAATACCTTGGCCTGTCCGTCACCCAAATCTCCCCAAACGCCTGGAGGGTGTTCATTGGGGTTGAAGTTTTGTATGGGGCAATGTCTGACGGTTCCCGAAGGTTGACGGTGGAAGAATTTTTCCATTGCTATCGTCCAACAGAGATTGTCAAGTCCAAGGGGATGTATAGTTTTGCGGCTAGAAGCCCATTATTGAGGCTCGTCAGTGATACTCCAGACTCGAACAGAGACTGGAAGAGTCGTTATTTCTTTTTGGAAGGGGACGAATGGATGTGTCGTCCAGGAGATATAACTAATATGCCCGTCGACACAACATGGGGCATAATGCCTCCGTCGGGTATGTATCCCTTTTGTTTCCGTCCAGTCAGTCTTCGAAGTTGATTTATTTATAAGGTCTAACCGTCTTTTGCTGCAGCTCGGGACCGTCCACAAGTTAACTTGGAGTAGTGGAGTTTTCTGGAGAAAATTTTTAACAAAACAAAACTGCAAGAGAGGACTTGGGCTCAACTCGTCACACTTGATACTCTACACTGGTATTGTGACGGACCCGAACCTTCATCCGCTGCCCGTCGATACGATAACAGAATTCGAAAACGTAAGTTCGTCGAAACTCTACCCGTCTTTCTTATTTTTTTGTTTTAACTTACCTTTCCTTTCTCATCCGTCTTTGATTTGCAGAGATGGACGCCGCCAAGAGGAGAGCCTTCATTAAACAACAGGCAGCGAAGAAAAAGCAAGAGGGGGGTCAAACAAAGGGGACGGTCCCACCTGTACCGCCAAAACGAACTCAACATGAAAAAACGGACCATCCTCCAAAGAAGCAAAAGACCACCACTGAACCCGTCGTGGCCTTGGAGGCAGAGAAGACGCCCGTCAAGCATGGAAAGGGCAAAGGCTTGATGAAGGGTCCAGTACCCTCCGGGGAGAAACCACCCGTTCTCTTCCGGGAGGATTCAAGCTATGCCCTCGAGAAGATGTCGTCTATGCTGACAGCTGACGACTACGCAGACCTCGGCAACCATTCAACGGAGGTGATGGGTGAGACGGGCCTTTTCACCCTTGCACAGGTAATTTTGAATCCGTCTAGTATTGTTGCCAAGTTCCTTCACACCCGTCATTATCATGACATTGTATTTCACTTCCAGGCCATGGTGATGATGAAGGGGCTTTTTGGCCGTTGTCTCAATCACGAGACAACCATGGACCATCTGAGAAAGAAAAACAAGACGATGGAGGATGAGCTTTACGAGCTGAAAACTTACAAGATCAATGTGGACAGAAAGCTCAAGTGCTCGGAGCAGGTCAGAAGTAAGGTGGAAAAGGAGAATGGGCATTTGCGCGAGATTTTGAAGGACAAAGAGAAGCAGTTGACGGAGACAATGTCCAAACTCGACAACGCAAAAGAGATTGCCATTCAGGAATACCGTGATTCTGAACTCCTTCTGACGGAGCTTGGGAGCTCCTTTGCTGACGGATTCCATGACGCCATCCGTCAGGTGAAGTCATCGTATCCTGATCTGGACGTATCCCACATATCCATTGAAGCTCAAGGGCAGACACTTGCACAGTCCGTCCGTTCAGAAAGTACAGACGAAGTGTTTGCCGTCACTGCTCCAGCTGACGAAGGTGAAGCTTTTCCTCCTAGTCAGCCAAACGACGGTCCATTAGTCGGGAACTCTTCTCCGAAGAATGAGTAGGATACTTTTCTTTTTTGTAGAAAACATTCTTACCGTTGTAAGAGAACTTTGTTGAACCGTCGTTTGTAATTATTAATTTTAACTTATCAAATATTTTATTGCCTGTTGCTTGCTTATTATCCGTCATATATTGTATGTTTATCTCATTCAGATAACCCGTCTACAAAGAAAATTTTAGGTGTCCGTCCTTTATTCGGACTGGACTTTCAAATGTATTTTTAAGACCCGTCCACTAGATTTTTCATCACTTTGGGGTGATCCGTCCATTTTGTGGACTTAGAGATTTCCATCCCTTTGGGACAATCCGTCCACTTTGTGGACTTGTAGGTTTTCATCCCTTGGATGATCCGTCCACTTTGTGGACTTGTAGGATTCCATCCCTTTGGGACAATCCGTCCACTTTGTGGACTTGTAGGTTTTTCATCCCTTTGGGACAATCCGTCCACTTTGTGGACTTGTAGGTTTTTCATCCCTTTGGGACAATTCGTCCACTTTGTGGACTTGTAGAATTTCATCCCTTGGATGATCCGTCCTCTTTGTGGACTTGTAGAATTTCCAACAGCATGCATTTCGTAATTTTTAAATAAAAATTCCTCTCATAAGTTCAACAAACCAAATTGTCAATGGAAAAGAAAACTTGAATTCTAAAAAGTAAAAGCTATGACTGTCTAAACTTAAACTGAAAATAAGGCAGTAGGTATCGTCTTGTGACTGTTGCACTACTGGTAGTACTTCTTCAGGTGCTCCGTGTTCCAGGGGTGGCCCAACTTTCTTCCGTCTAATGTCTCCAAGTAGTACGTTCCTTTCCTACGCCATGAGATGATTCTGTACGGGTCTTCCCAGTTAGGACCCAGCTTTCCCAGGGATGCATCCTTCGTAGCGCTAAGCACTTTTCGTAACACTAGATCTCCAACCTTGAAGTCCCGGTGCCGAACCTTGGAGTTGTAATGTTTTGCCATCATGTCTTGGTACCGCGCCAGTCTCTGGGTTGCTGTTGCCCTGACTTCGTCTACAAGGTCAAGCTCTAGACGTAATGCTTCAACATTCTTGCTCTCGTCATAGCTTTCCACGCGGTAGCTCGTCAATCCTATTTCTGCCGGTATGAGGGCCTCAGCACCGAACGCCAATCGAAACGGTGTCTCTCTTGTTGGTGTTCTTGCCGTTGTTCTGTACGCCCATAATACACTTGGTAGTTCATCTGGCCATATGCCTTTTGCCCCCTCAAGCCGGGTCTTGATGATCTTTAACAAGGACCGGTTTGTGACTTCAACTTGTCCATTGGCCTGTGGATGAGCAGGCGACGAGTAGTGATTCTTGATTCCCAGCTGAGAACAAAAGTCTCGGAACGCATCGTTGTCGAATTGCTTCCCATTGTCCGAAACGAGCACTCTCAGGATCCCATATCGGCAAATAATACTTCTCCATACAAAGTTGCGAATGTTTTTCTCCGTGATAGTAGCAAGAGCTTCTGCTTCCACCCACTTGGTGAAGTAGTCTATACCAACTACCAAGAACTTCAGTTGTCTTGCCGCTATTGGAAATGGACCCATGATGTCTAACCCCCATTGCGCGAACGGCCATGGGGCCGTCATGGGTGTGAGTTCCTCCGTTGGCTGTCTAATAAGATTGCTGAACCATTGACACTTATCGCAGGTTTTAACATACATGTGGGCATCCTTCTGCATCGTCGGCCAATAGTACCCTGCTCGGAGTAGCTTGTGCACTATAGACCTTGATCCGGAGTGGTTTCCACAAATTCCTTCATGAACTTCCCTCATCACGTAGTCTGCTTCGTCATGGCCAAGGCATCTCAGATATGGTCGGGAGAATCCTCTTTTGTAAAGAACGTCTTTTATCAGTATGAATCGGGCAGCCCTAACCTTCAATTTCCTTGCGTCTTCCTTCCTGTCTGGCAGCTTGCCGTCCTTGAGGTACGCCACAATTGGAACCGTCCAATCGTCTTCAGTGCTTAATTCCTGCACTCGAACGTTATCTAGTAGCGATGAATATTGGACGAAGGACAATACCTGCTCTGGGATGATCATAGGTTCGGCTGAAGCAGCCTTTGCGAGTCGATCCACCTCTTGATTCTCTTCTCTCGGGATCTGAGCTATTGTGAATTGGAGGTCACTCGTTCGACCTTTCACTTCTCCGAGGTACCTTCTCATTCGTTCACTCCTACAATCATAGCTCCCATTAACTTGGCTAGCTACGATTTGGGAATCAGAGTAGACCACTGCCTTCTTGGCCCCAGCCGCTATTGCAAGCTCCAATCCCGCCATCAGGGCCTCATACTCCGCTTCATTATTCGTAGTAGGGAACTTCAGACGGATCATGCATTCAATCTTATCTCCTTTCGGGGTATGGAGTACAACTCCGACTCCTCCTGCGTGCTTATTGGAGGATCCGTCTATGTAAATTCTCCATGTGGGCGTCTCTTCTGCCCCCCGCTCCTCAGGTGTAGTGAATTCCGCGATGAAGTCTGCCAATATTTGTCCTTTCACAGCTGTTCGTGGCTGGTATTGGATATTGTACTCACTCAGCTCGACTGCCCATAAAGCCATCCGTCCGGCAGTTTCAGGATTGTTCATTGCCCTCTGCAGGGGCTGATCCGTTAGGACTATTATGGTATGTGCTTGAAAATAGGGCTTCAATTTTCGAGCTGCAGTTACAAGAGCGAAGGCAAGTTTCTCCATCTGTGGGTATCTCTCCTCTGCGCCTCTTAGCGCCCGGCTAACAAAGTACACGGGCTTTTGTATCTTCCCTTTCTCTCTGATGAGAGCTGCACTTACCGCTACTGATGAGACGGCAAGATACAGGAACAATTCCTCACCCGGCGCGGACGAACTAAGCAATGGCGGGGCAGAGAGATATGCTTTTAACTCCTCAAATGCCCTTTGGCATTCGTCCGTCCACTCGAAAGATCTTCTTAGTGTTCTGAAGAAAGGTAGACACTTGTCCGTTGCTCTCGATACGAACCTGTTTAGGGCTGCTATCTTCCCTGTCAAGCTTTGTACTTCCTTCACCGTCCTCGGAGGAGATAGCTCCATAATTGCTTTCACTTTCTCGGGGTTGAGCTCAATGCCCCGCTGGGACACCATGAATCCTAGGAATTTTCCAGCAGTTACTCCGAATGCGCATTTGCTTGGATTTAGCTTCATTTTGTGCGTTCGAAGAGTGTCGAAAGTCTCCTGAAGGTCCCTCAGATGATCCGACACCTTTACGCTTTTCACCAACATGTCATCTACGTAGACCTGGACATTCCGGCCAATCTGGTGCGCAAACATTTTGTTCATTAATCGTTGGTATGTGGCTCCTGGATTCTTGAGCCCGAATGGCATCACCTTGTAGCAAAAAAGCCCTTGACTCGTCACAAATGATGTTTTCTCTTGATCTGTCTTCTCCAACTTAATCTGGTTATACCCCGAGAAGGCGTCCATGAAGCTCAACAACTCATGTCTTGTGGTGGAGTCCACTAAGGCGTCAATGCGTGGGAGCGGGTAACTGTCTTTAGGGCACGCTTTATTTAGATCCGTGAAGTCAACGCACATTCTCCACTTCCCATTTGACTTTTTGACCATTACCACATTTTCCAGCCAGTCTGGGTAGTACACATTTCATATGAAGTTCGCTTCTCGTAGCTTCCGCACTTCCTCTGCTGCGGCTCGATCCCGTTCAGGGGCAAACACGCACTTCTTTTGTCGAACTGGAGGGAAGGAAGGTGATACGTTCAATTTATGAACTATGACTGCTGGATCTATTCCCGGCATGTCGTCATGGCTCCATGCAAACACGTCTTGGTTCTCTTTGAGGAATAGTAGGAGCGCATGTCGAACCGTTTGGTCGACCGAGGTCCCTATTCTGGTGGTCCGGTCGGGCTTCGAATCATCCAGTTGTACCTCTTCCAATTTCTCCACGGGTTCTGCTTCTGCTCTCTGTTCTTAGATGTTCATTGCTTGTACATGGTCATCCATCTCCATCATGGCAACATAGCATTCCCGCGCAGCTACCTGATTTCCGCGCAGTTCTCCAACTCCATATTCGATGGGAAACTTGATCATCAGATGGTAGGTAGAAGTGACGGCCTTCCATGCATTGAGGGTGGGTCGCCTGAGTATGGCATTATACACCGTGGAGCAATCGACCACGAGAAATGAAACATCCTTGACTATTTGCTGCGGGTAGTCTCCTACTGTCACCGCCAACGTGACGAATCCTAAAGGATAGACCCGAGTTCCACCAAAGCCAACGAGGGGCGTGCATGTCGGAGTTAGGCGCTCTTTGGCAATCCCCATCTGCTGGAACGCGGGGTAGTAAAGGATATCCGCCGAGCTCCCGTTATCCACTAAGACTCGGTGGATGTTGAAGTCTCCTACCTGTATACTAACAACAAGCGCGTCGTCATGGGGGTGGTGAAGACGTCGGGCCTCTTCTTCAGAAAACTCGATACGGGAGCTGTTCCGTCTTGTTCTTTCTATTGAAAGGCCCGTCGACTGGACACTTTGCACCGTCTGTAAATAGGTCTTTCTGGCCTTTTTGGACGATCCCATTGAAGTGCTGCCCCCTATTATCATCCGTATGTCTGCTACCGGTGGTCTGGGACGTTCGTTTTCCCGTTTAGGATTCTGCTCCTAGGGTTGATCCGTTCTTTCCTTCCTGACGAACCTCTGCAACCTTCCCTGCCTTATAAGGGCTTCGATCTGTTGTTTCAGGTCATAACAGTCCGTTGTATCATGGCCGTGGTCGCGATGAAAATGGCAATATCTATCTCTTGGCCTCTTGTTCGGATCTCCCTTCAACTTGCTCGGGAATGTCAAGCTTCCTTCATCTTTGATTTGCATTAACACTTGGTCAATTAGGGCTGTGAGGGGGGTGAAACTTGTAAACCTCCCCGAAGGTGGTTTGGATCTCCGGTCTTCTCGTCGATCTCTAGTTCTTGCCATTTTTCGTCCATTATCTGGTTTCATATCTTCATGTCTTTCCCTTTTTTTTGGCTTATAGTCGTCTCTGGCCAGCAAGGCATCCTCCGCGTTCATATACTTCGTCGCCCTGTAATATACATCGGACATAGTCTTTGGATCATTCTTGCATAGCGAAAACAAGAACTTACCTTTTCGTAACCCGTTCGTGAATGCTGCCACAAGTATCTTGTCATCTGCCTCGTCAATCGAGAGGGATTCCTTGTTGAAGCGGGCTATATAAGACCTTAATGTCTCGCCTTCGCGTTGCTTAATACCCAGTATACATGCAATAGATCTCTTGTGTCAATGACTTCCAATAAAGTGTGATACAAACTGTGCGTCCAGTTCCTTAAAAGTGCCGATGGAATTAGGCGTCAGCCTACTGTACCAATCCCTCGCAGGCCCTTTCAAGGTAGTGAGAAAAGCCCTGCACATGATTTCGTCCGGTACACCCTGGAGATGCATTAGGGTTCTGAAAGACTCCAGTGTGATCCAACGGGTCTCGGATCCGTCGTAGTTTTCCATATGGGGCATGCGGAACTTTGGAGGAACGGGGCATGAATTCACCAACGCTGTGAATGGTGAATCCGTTCTATGGACGAGGTCGTCCAGGTTGCTGGATACCCTTCCTCTAAGGGCGTTCATCATCACATCCATGCGTTCCCTCATCTCCTGCATTTCGGCGGCTATGTGAGTCGGTACAGCGTCTGAGACCGGTGGTTGATTGTTTTCTTGTCGCTCGGGTCTGGTTAGAGCGTTGTTGCCCTCAGGTCTTTCTGCATTCCTTCCTTCCGGACTAGCGCCCTCATGATCTTCCTGTGGTGCACTTGGGTGTGCGGTCCTTTGTCGCAACTGTTCTTCCAAATCATGATTCTGCTTGGTGAGGCGCTCAACCGCCGCCACAAGCGTTTGCACCTGCCTTTCTAGGGCGGTGGCGTGCGGTTCGTCGCCTTGATTGTTGTTCGTCGCCATCGATCGAGTGAGTGCCATGCAACTCTTTGTCTCAGGAATAGAGCGAGGCTAAATTAATCGGAAGATTTTTTGATTTTTCCCACAGACGGCGCCAACTGATGATGCTGAAAATATCACCAGTGAGTTGCAAGCACCCCTCCGCCTGAAGCTATACCTGCAAAAAGAAAATAATGTACCTAAAGAGAGCACCGGTGTGGTGTCGGCCAAAAACCCTCCGAAGGTCAAGTTAGAATCTTGTGTCTTTAACCCTAGAGTGCCAGAGTAAAGAATATTATGCGTACCTTCATATCTAGGGTTTCTGGGGTATTTATATTGAATTGAATTACCTTTCTTTTAGGATACAACTTCCTTCTCAAGTTCCTTTCCATATAGGAGTCTTCTCAAACGTGTGTCGCAAGAAGTCCAAGTGTGCACGTTTGCGTGGGGATAAAGCAAAAGCCCATTTGAAACATATCAAATGACATGCAACCCGGAATCTGCAATTAATTTATACATGACGGATACTCAGCAAAATTTAACCGTCATAGTCGTGTCACCTACGGTGTCGATCCGTCTTCACTCTTTCCGTCCCTTCAAGTTTTATGGGAATACCCGTCTCCTATTTTTATCCCCTTCACACCCCATTTTTGGCAATCGAAGAAACCCTTTCAAATGAATACCAAAAATGTAATGATTTTTTTTAATAAATAAAATGTACTGAATTTACACTACTCGCTTTTCCTCTATACTCATAAGTTTAAAAAAATATTTATAATAGATGTTTAATTTTAATAGAATTTTAATTTATTAAAATTTAAATGATAAAGTTTTAACTAAATTAACCATGGTTAAATTGTATTCCTTAGTTTGAGAAAATTAATATATCTAACAATTAATAAAAAATTAATTTAATAATTAATGAGGGTGGCCGTTTATTTGGAAAAAAGTTGTTGTACGTAGTTTTTTTTTTTTCGTGGTTGATTTGGAGTGTTTTGGATTGATAAGGTAGAAGAGGAAAAATTGATAAGAATAATTATTTTTTTTTGAGAAACAATTCATAAGAATAATTATGTTCTTATTGTTTTTTTTTTCTTTTTCTAAGAAAAAGGAAAAAAATATTGTTGTATTTATCAAAAAAATTGGTGAAGGAAAAAATTTGGTGAAATCACTTGGCTTAACCACAACTTTTAAGTCCAACTTTTATTGTTGCAATATTGTTTTTGCGCATTGATAAGGTAGAAGAGGAAAAATTGATAAGAAAAATTATGTTCTTATTGTTTTTTTTTTCTTTTTCTAAGAAAAAGAAAAAAAATATTGTGGTATTTATCAAAAAAATTGGTGAAGGAAAAAATTTGGTAAAATCACTTGGTGTAACCACAACTTTTAAGTCCAACTTTTATTGCTGTAATATTGTTTCTGCGCATTGCACGGATTAAATGCTAGTTCCAATAAATCTAGAGTCATAATTTTTTCACAACAGCTAAGGTGGTTTATTATAATTGATACATGATAAAAGTTATATTAGTGGTGGACTATTTTAGAAGTAATGTTGTTCCAGTGTAACTTACTAGTTAGTGCCTAGTTTTGATTATTCCTTGAAAATATGTGTAATGCAATATAAAAAAAAAAAAAGCAGGCAGCAGGCCGTGACGTTATTCTTTCTGAGTCTAGATCGCTTAAAGTAATTAATGATGGTGTTACAATTGCTCCATCCATAGAGCTTTCAGATGCAATTGAGAATGCAGGAGGAGCAATTCTAATCCAAGACGTCATTCATGGTTGCTAGATAATTCTCTCCCCTGTTGTTGTATTGATGTTTTTCGAGACAAAAGCAATCATAGTTTGCAACTAAAGTGAATGATTTGGCTGGTGATGGTACAACTACTGCAATTGTTTTGGTTCAAGCAATGATCAAATCTGGGATGCTGGCAGTTGCTTTCGGGGCTAACCAGGTTTCTTTGAAGAAGGGAATGGATAAGACTGTGGAAGAATTGGTCAAGGTCTTGAAGAAGAAAAGTGTGCCAGTAAGAGTAAAAGGTCTGGCATTTTGTTAATAAAAAGCAGAGTCAGAAATGTGTAGAGCATGACTTGTGAATTAGGTTTGTGCCCCTCTTTGCACATTTTTTTAATAAAAAAATATAATTACTTGTCAAAAACAAAATCTTGAAAGTTTCTTTTGCAGCATTGCAGCTGTTGATACGATTTCATCTGGAAATAATGAATTTGTTGGGAACTTAGGCCCTGTTTGGTGAGTGAGTTCTAACTCACATTTTCACATTTTAAACAATATTGCATACATTTTCACATACTTTTTCACCCACACGTAGATCAAAAACACTTAAACAACATAACTCAAACTCCTCTCTCAAACACCCCTTAATTGCTGAAGCTTTAGAAAAGATTGGCCCTGATGGAGTCATCTCTATTGAGTCATCTTCATCATTGAGGACATTTTTAATAATAGAATTAGGATTGAAGCTAGTTCATTAAAGATGATTTTTAATTGAAAAGATTCATGAAATTTAATTTGAAAGGAAAGAAAATGGGTCAGAATGTAATTTGAATCGAACCATAATTTTTGGTTCAAATTTTTACTTTTATTTTGTGTGCAAAATGCAAAAAGATCCTTTAACTTTCAGTCAAAGTCAGATTAACCCCCTTATGTTCTAATTTGAATTTTTAAACCCTGAAGCTAGGGTACTTGCAAAATTGGCCCTTCCATCACACGTCCACTGGCTCAATGGACAGAAAATGTTGTCATGTGATTCATTTTAAAGTAAAATTTATTTAAAAGATTCATTTTAAAATTATTTGAATTTTTATTCTTATTTTTCTTCTCCTCTCTCCTGCAACGCATGAAACCACCCACCAAGGAAATCAGCCACCTAAACTTGCTACGCAAGCCATTATATAGGGTGGCCACAATAACCATCCAAGTCTGCCACTCCCATTACCCAAAACAACCCTTACATCTCCTCAACCCTTTCCTCTGCCGGGAAAAACAAGAAAAATCTTGGAAAATGAATGACTGCCAACCCTACTGGGAGTTCTCTGTACTGTACGTTCATCTTATGAATCTATGATATTTTTAGAATGAAAATAAACTTTATAAACCAGCAATGAACTAATTACCCCACTGTTTGGTTTTTGTTGTTGAAAATAAACGGACTAAAGAAAACCAACATCAAGGTTATAGTCTCAATCCATTGAAATTTCATTCCTTAAGGCACAGATAGATAAAACTCATAAAAGGTTGTACCCAGTTCAGAAAGCTCCCAAATCTGTGGAGTCATGACACAAATAGATACAAGTTAAAAAACTTTGTATTCATTCCTCAGCTCACAGGTAGATACTACTAATTTTAATCATGTTAATTAGTATTTCTTTTCATTTATACATTCTTTTTTAGCTACAGAATGTATCATAAACTGAACCAGGACTACGTGCATATAACTGACACCACCCCTTGGCCACCCTCAAAACTAAGACCTAACACAAAACCAACCTTCCACGACAAGCCTTAAATCACTACCTCTGGCTTGGATCCGACACCTACAGACTCGGATTTGCCACCTCCACAACCCCAAAACACAACCCTTTGGCAAATCTTTGCTGTGTGCCAGTTTTTGTAGTGGTAAATTGTGGTGGTTCTTGGCTGCCGGAGATGGTGGTGTGGTTGTGTGTTGGCAGGAGTGAGAGGAAGAAGCAGAAGATACAGGGAGAAAAGGAAAGGAAAATAAAGTCAAATAAAAAATAAAAAGGTTTTTTTTTTAATAGTAAATTTTACTTTAAGAAAAATGTGTGAAGCACTTGACACCATTTTCCTTCCATCGAGTCATCGAAAGTAAGATGGAAGGACCAATTTGGCAGTTTCCCAAACTTCTGTGGTTCAAACTTGATATTAGAACATCAGAGGTCTGTTTAATTTTGAACTAAAGTTGGAGGGGTCTTTTTGCATTTTTCCCCTTTATCTCTGATTCCTAGTTTTTTTTTTCTTCTATTCCCTTTCTTTTCATTCTATTAGATCTTTCTGGACAGATTGACAAGGGTTACATGCCACCCCAATTCACTACAAACCATGACAAATCTATAGTGGAGTTTGACAATGCCAAAGTCCTAGTAACTGATCAGAAGATTTCAACTGTCAAAGAAATTGTTCCTTTACTAGAAAAGACTACTCAACTGAGCGTCCCACTGCTAATCATTGCAGAGGATATGTCCAGGCAAGTACTGGAAACACTAGCGGTGATCAAAATGCAAGGTTTAATAAATGTTGCTGTTGTCAAATGTCCAGGATTTTTAGAAGGAAAGAAGGCTCTTTTGCAAGATATTGCACTTATGACAGGTCAAATTATGTACTGCATGCCAAACTTTATTTTCTTGATTATTTAATTTTTCCATGACATATTTCAATAATAAGATAATGTTTATTCTGAATCAGAGGCTGTTTTGATGTTAAGAAACTATCATGACTATGACCTGCTTTTTATTCACTAAATTTCTTAATTTGTTACTTTGTGACACAGTTCAACTCATTCCCACTTAGCATTATATTAATATCTTTACATCTCAAAATGGTGAAATAGCTCACTTTGCAGCCAGATGTTCACTCACATTTTTTATTTCCTAGTTTGCTGGCCCTCATAGTCATCTAAAAAAAAAAAAAAAAAACTATAGGACCTTTTTTGTTTTGTTTTTTAAACTCCTTTCATTATTGTAATTGCATCAAATCATCAACAATAATATAAGAGATGCCTTAAGAATGAATTGCTGCAAAAGCAGCTTCTGAACAATCCTGTTAGTGGGCCTATTTAATTGAATTTTATAGACCTTTTTACAAATCTGTTAGGCTTATTGATTATTTAATTTAGATACTGAACCAGTAAACCCTTAAATCTATGATGTACATACAATCAGATTTTCCTCATTTGTTATAACAGATAAGATCCCTTATCACCATACTGATATTTTGTTTTGGGAGGAGTAATCAATTAAAATGTTTTTCAAGACGGCTGGTGCCATGATACATAAATTGGAGATTGTCCAAAACAGAGATTGCCTCATAAAATTGTCAGAACAAGTGTTTAATCCTAAGGATTGGGTCTGCATGTGTAAACAATAAACTGGCAGTAGTTATACTACCAGCAATTAGTAAGAAATAGTAGCATATTTGCTACTGTGAATGACAGTGAGTGAAAGATCCTGTCCCTCATCTGAGGCCTCCCCATTTCTTAAATTGTTTCATGGGAACTTTTACTTTTTATTTGTTTGTTAGTTCAGAATTCAGTCAGATAATGTAAAATATAGATTATTATGCTTTAAATTTGAAAGTGTCAACTTTCATTTTTCATCTTTTGGTTTTTTAACATCTTTTAGGACCTTATTTGTGGACATTTTACTGCCCTGATCATAGAAACTATTGCTAATGTTGAATTGCAGGTTCTCCTTGCACCTGCAAAATCAATTGCTTCTAATGCAGGTGTCGATGGAGAAATTGTTGTAGAGAAGACTAGAACTTGTAATTGGCAAACTGGATACAATGGAATGACAGGCAGATATGAAGATCTTCTCAGTGCTGGAGTTGCAGATCCTTGTCAGGTTTCAAGGTGTGCACTTCAAAATGCGGTGTCAATTGCTGGTGTAGTTCTTATCACTCAAGCTGTGTTGGTGGAAAAGATAAAGAAACCTAAGCCAGCTATGCCACATGTTCCAGGCAAAACTCCTTAAAGAAAAAATTAGATGGAAAGCTAGTTGAAAGCTGAGAAAGGCCTGAATGTGTCACATTGGTTTGAAACAAAAAATTTGAATTTTCTTGGTTACTTGAGATGATGATTAAAAAAGCTTTAGAGTTTAGAAACTGAGAGGCCGGACAAGTCAGCTTTCAATCTGACTTTTGGATTGTGAGAGTATTAAAAGCCATACATAAAGAAAGGGATTTCATAACCAGTAGCTGTCAACCTTTTAGTCTTTGTAATCTCACTCAACACATGTAAGATTCCTTTTTTTTTTTTTTTCCAGTTTTGTTTTTGGGTACTCTGTTTTTGGACTTTAGTATAATACTGCAATAATAATAATGAGGGTATCTTAAAGAAATTTCTTTATTCTTTTTCCTTGATCTTTTGTTCAGAAATATCCAAAACCTATTTCTGATTTTCTCCATATGCATGTTCCAACTTTGCTGTAGAAGCTATCACTAAGAACAATGCACAACTGGCTACTAGGTATTGTTACAGATGTGGCAGTATAATTAATTTTGGAATTAAAGCAATATACTTCCTCCTTGATGAATCCAATTGTCTGCCAATGTTGCAACATCATCCAGAATATTGCGTCTGTGTATACACAGCATACAAGTGATTTTATGCCAAGTTTGTTGATTTGAGTGTTATTCCAGACAGGTAATTCCGTCAAAATGAAGTTTTAAGTAAATTCTAACACAATCTCACATCCAAGAGGGTGTAATCAATCATGCATTTACAATGCTTTGCTTGCATCTTATTTCATTGTTCTAAATACATAAGCTAAGTAAGGACTTATCTTTCACAGTATTATGTCATGAAGTACAACCTACTGCTAATAGTTGAGAATGCTCGAAAACCGAGTTTCAACCTATACTATTGAAGAATTTTGACCAAGCCACATTTATGTGTATTTGTTTTACAATCTCAATCATTTTTTGGCAGAGTTGCCAGTTATATATGTTTAGATTGTGTGTGTATATTTTGAAAAGAAAAGAGAAAATTCTTCAAATTCCTATACAGATATCAAACAAATATAGGGTTTAAGGTAACTAAAAAATGGACGGATGCCCATTTTTCAAGTTCACATTGTATATGATCAAGATGTGAAAATTGAAACCTTATCAGGCAATGCCAATGATCTTGAACATAATGATCTAGTGATATAAGACAAGAATTACTACAGATTCCATAAAAATGATAAATATAAAATAAAAATAACTATAAATGAATCCAGAATGTGCTCGATTGATTACAAAAAATACTCAACATATATCTGAAGTCATACAAAAATTGCTTAGTATTGTTTTTGGCTGGAATTCTTTGTTCAAAGAAACATATTCTATTGGATATTTTTGACTAATGTCTCCTCTTACCCTTAGTCCTTTCTCTCTTTATTGGTGTCCTACTCTTTATCTTGCTGGAAGCCTCTTGAGAGCTGCAAGCCTCTTGAGAACTGCAAGCCTCTTGAGAGCTGGCATCTTCTAGGCCATTCTCCAATGCCCTAACTAGATTCTCAAAGTAATTCCTTGTCACTGTGGTAAGCCCGGATAGCTTTGCTCGGAAATTGTTGAATTCTTTGTCTGGACACTTTTTGTCGAGGTAGTCATGTATATCCTTCTCTGTACAATGATGTAGCCTTTCCAAATTAGACTCTGCCTCCCCTTGCAAGTACTCAAAGAACCCCCTTTTTGATTTTGCTTTCTTGTCTCCATCCTCAGGAAGGTAATACCCATATGCATATGTCCACTTAAGCACTCTCCTACATTCAATTATTTGCAGCCAGGCCTCTGTAATGAACTTAAGCTCAGCCTCAGTTGCCCCTCGTAGGTCACTAAGTCTTCCCATGTAGTACTTTTGCATATGCTTTAAATCCTTAACAGCTTGTTTCCTTGATGATTCGTTGCCTGCCCATCTCTCATAATAATGAGTATACTTTTCCAAATGCTTCTCAGCTCTTTTTCTGATATCTTCAGCCTCATTATACTTTCCCTCTACCTTGTTCTTCTGGAATGTATTACAGGCATAGAACCCACCTGTCATTTCACCATGCTCCTTCCATGTTCCAAGGCACATCCAGCAAAACTCATGTCCACAAGGTTCCCGGCATGTCATGTGCATGCACCCTTGGTTCTTCTCAATGGGTTTTCCACACTTTGGACATGGCTTTGTATTGACTAACATCCATGCTGTATTCTCAGCCTCAGAACTATTCTTTAATTGCCACTTAGCCACAGTCTCACAATCCACTGGCCTATGCGCATCATCCATACAATTCCAACAAAAGCTATTGCTACAATGGCAACAAACATCATAGTACTCTTTTTCACCTCCTTCACAAAACTCCACCACGTACTCGCAATCTGCCCCTGGACACCACTTATACTTCTTATTACTCTCAATATAAGACCTTAACAAATATTGTGAATACCTCTTCTTATCTTCCTCTTTAGCAAACAAATCAATTGAATCACGATCCACCATAGCGTTACAGCGCGGTTCGGGACATCTCAATGTCAAACATCCAACCCCATCCTCAATCGCCACACTCACATACTTCTCCCAACACTCCCTACAAAAGGGATGACCACAACTAACCCAACCCATCATAGAGACGCGGACATTCTCATAACATATAGAACAAGTTAGTTCAACTTTTCTAAGTTTCTTGGGCAGCAAGAAAACCGGTTTTTCAAACAAACCTACTTTTTTTCTAACTCTCTCTTCGTCAGCAAACCACTCATCTTGAACGTCACACACGCTCCATTTGTACTGAAGTAGAAGTGCCGTCGCGGCAGCTTTTGATATGGAAAGAACGTTGGATACCTCGGCGATCTCGTTCTCTTGACGTTGTTGTATATCTGATTCTTTCAATACAACGAAACTTTGTTTTGCCTTCTTGTTACTTCTTGACTCACCGTCATAGTCTCCAATAGCTATGTTATCCATCTTTTTCTCTTCTTCTTCTTCTACCTTGTCATCCTCGTTGTTGTAGTCTTTGTCGCTGGAATAGTCATAGTAGTCATCAGCGTCACTGTCGTACACGTAATCCTCGGAGTCCATGGCAGCTGCAGCAACAAAAACTAGAAGGGAATTAATATTAGGCAAATTAAATTATAAATAATGAAATTTTTTTTAGTAATCTCTCTGTATGTGCCATTAGGGAAATTAAATCAAAAAATTCTCAACAAATATAAACATCAAATAAACCAAACCACAAGCCAGCCACTATGATCAAAAATAAAAATTTTAGATTTTTTTTTTTCAAGCCATAAACAACCAAACCTACAACCCAACTAACGACAGAAACACAAAGTGACAAAACAGAGCTGAGAGAGGGATACCACTGGTGGTCAAGTCCGGCTAAAAGGGGACTCGAAGGCGATGCAGTGTTGTAACGTAAGACCAAATTTTTTTTTTTTAATGTATAAACGGCAGTGACTTTGTGAAGTTTGGATCGATTCTCAAAGTTGGGAAGTTTGGGTTGTGTTTTGTGTATTTATTCTGATTTTGGAGTCCTAATTTAATTAGGACTAGGAAGTAGGAATCCTAATTTACAAGGGATTTGACCTTCTTATTTTATTTTGTTTTGTTTATGGGCCAAAAAATATGGGCTGAGTTTTTTAGAATTGATATTTTTAGGGTCTGTTTGGATAGAACTTATTTTGCTGAAACTGAAAACTGAAAACTGAAAACATTTTGCAAAATAATTTTTAAATATATGAATAGTTTTGTGGGACCAATTTTTAATGAAAAAGTGGTTAAAAAGTGAAATTTGTGAGACCCATGAACAGTACATTTGTGCACTGTTCATGGCTGAAAAGTCAAAATAAGCTGTTGGGTAAAAAAAAAAAAAAAAAAAAGCAAAAACGTAGACGCACAAACGGCGGATCCAAACGCCCTCTTAACATGTATTTTTTTTGGTCAAAAATCTTAGGGTGCCGGTGATTAAACGTTTTTCCTAATTTTTAAGGTTTTTTTTAATAAAAAAATTTATTTTAATACTGCCGTTTGGGGAATTTTTCAAAAGTCAGCTCCTTAGCTTCACCACTATCTCTAGTGATACCCAAGTTCTTAATTAAAAAAAAAAAAGGCAAAAATGCAAAACTGATCTTTTAACTTTCACTCTTTTTCATTTCAGTTCTCTAACTTTCAGTTTTGTTAATTTAATCCTCTAACTTTTAATTTTTGTTAATGCAGGATTCCGTAGTTATGGTTGCAGTTAACTTTCAAATTCTTTTTAAAAAAAATTTCGGAGTTAAAAGAAAAAAAAATCTGTAAAAAAAAAGAAAGAAAACATTTAAGGGGAACCGAGGAATCACAACCGAGGAAAAGAGAGAGTTTCAGATTTGAATCAAGAAGCCCGTTGTTGAGAAAAAGGTTAATGACGGAGGCAAGCTATATGAAAATTAGTATCTCTTGGTTTTCAGAAGATGGTGATTTATTAACTTTTCTACTGGCTATTGTGTTGATTTGAGAGCAGAGACCATGAAAATAATTTGGGGAACACATTTTTGAATTTATCTTTTAGCATCTTTATTACTTTTGCTGTTGGGGAGGTGGGTTCATCAAATTGTAGATCTCACCAGATTGTAACAACAAAGAGGTTGAAAGCGGTTTACCAAAAAAAAAAAAAAAGAGAGGTTGAAAGCTTTTAGGATCACGTGGTGATGTCATTCACTTGCAATATGTTGTGATTTCTCGATTGTGATTCCAAATGTTTTCTTCTTCTTTTTTCTCATATTTTTTTCTCAGATTTTTTTTCTTTTAATTCCGAAATTAAAAAAAAAAAAACTGAAAGTTAACGGCAGCCCATAACTAGGATTTAACGGAATCCTGCATTGAAAAAAAATTGAAAGTTAGAGGACTGAATTGACAAAACTGAAAGTTAGAGGACTGAAATGAAAAAGTGTGAAAGTTAGATGGTCAGTTTTACATTTTTGCCTTAAAAAAAAGAAAAAGAAAAGGTACCCATGTTATACATGCATGGATGTGTTCATTTAATAATGACAATTAATATACCAACATAAGCTGGACAATAATCCTAGCTTAATTATGTGTGTCTATAAATATTCATAATCACACATGCATGGTATTCATTATAGTCTTATAGAGATAAGAAGCATAAGAGCAGTGGCGACTCTAGGAATTTTGTCCAGGATATTTCTATTCCACTTTGAAAAATTTTTGGGTCATTTCGGTCTATTTCGGGTGTTTCAGGACATTTCGGTAAATACCGGCCGAAATTCAAAATTTGGCAAGCATGAAGTTTGTACTTAAAAAAAAAAAATCTTAAAACCAAACAATATTTGCATTTTGTACACCGAAAAATCTCAAAAGGAAAAAAAAATTAAAAAAAATAAAAAGAAAAGAAATTAATGAACAAAGGTACCGGTACAATAAACTATAAGTTCATTTAAAATATTAATAAAATTATTAATTATTGTTGTTTAGTTGTTTTATAAATTTGTTTATCTTTTATAAACTATAATTTGTTGTATTATTGTTTCATCAATTATTAAATTATTAATTGTTGTTTAGCCTAATATAATTTAATTTGTTTGTCTTTTATAATGTATTAGTTAATTAAATTGTTAATTATTGGTGTTTAGTTGCTTCATTCATTTTTTTTACTAACTATTAGGAGTCTAGCACACACCCCACTGTGCGTTAGCACACACCTCATGTGTGCACACACCCCTGCCTTTGCATGCCTTTTAGTTTGAAATTTGTTTGGCATAAAAATTTTGAAGGTGTTCCTGATATTGCTTGAGGGTGTTCCTATTTTTTTTTTAAGGCTAAACATATAAAAAAAATTAAATTAAATTATTATATATATATATATAAAATTCAAGCCAGAGTGTTCCTAGGAACACCCTGGCTTCTGAGTGGCGTCGCCATTGCATAAGAGCAATGAAATAAAAGGATTTATCAATTATACCCGCAAGGGGAAGCTTGGATTTGATGAAGGATTATTTATTTGGAAAATTTCTAGAATAATTGGGAGAGAATTTAGGTATTTTCATGGTATTTTTATTAATATTTTTGAGTAGAAGGGATGATAAATTTATAGAACGAGAATAAAAATTTGCTCATACATACTATGAGCATCAGGTTCAAAGAACATGGTATGTGTGAGCATGTGCTTTGTTTTTTGTTTGTTTGTTTGTTTGTTTGTTTGTTTGTTTTTTTTTTTGGTTAGAAGGATAATGCATTAGAAATTAACTAGTCAAAGTTTGGCTAGTTAACCCAGATGTAAATAGAATTCAATCAAATTTTCTAAATTATCAATCACATTGACTTAAAAGTTATTATCGCTTAAAGAGGTACATCTTATAACTCCTACATCTCCCAATATAGAGTCACAATCTATTGACATATGCTTTCATGAAAATTTATGCTTGAAAGCTTAATGCATAGTCACAAATCACAAGGGCATATATATATATATTTCTTTTATTTCAAGCCCACTATTGTACACGTTTAAATAAAAAATGCATCACCTTTGTTCAATGATTTTTTTCATGAGATTTCTCTTAATCTCATTTTTTATTATCTATAAAGAAATACACAGATTGCTCTACACTAGTGGTGAGATGGTTATTTATACTTTTCTCTTAAGATTTTTTTAGTCTTTACGATCATGTCGAAATCAAGATTTTTTGATTAAAACAAAGAACAAATCACTCATATTAAGACGAGTCTTTTGAATCCACATCTTCTTAGATGTAGAAAGGGAGTTGGAGTTCCTTGAAGGATTGGATTGAAGATCAACTCTAGAATTAGCAAAAAGATTAAGTGCCTTTACCAATTCTTGAATAAGTGTCATAGGATCTTATGCTTTTGGCACTGACACTATTTGCTTAGTTGCTTGCTTGCAACTTGAAACAATTTGGGTGAGTATACCCAACTCCATCACAGAAATGACAAAACCATTAAGGATGAAGTTCGATTTTCTTTTTAGCAATAGGGTGAACAGACTGTTTTGGTTTGGTATCACTCAAGTCAACTCTAATTCTTCTAGTAGCAATAATTTCTTCCATATGAGCTCTCTCTACCGGTTTAGGAATAGACTTAGAAGAAGATATGATAAATTTTGTAGAAGTATTTTTAGAAGACAAACCACCTTAAATATACCCTAAACTAGTTTTATTAGAAAAGGAATTTTGAGCACTCAGCATCTCATCAAGTTTAGAGCTAGAAGACCTACCAAGTTGTTCTCTAGTGATACTTAAGTCATTTTCTAGTCCTTTTAACCTTTTCAACCAAAGAAGATTTTTCAATCTTAACAGCATTCAACAACTCATTAGTACTGGTGTGTTCGAAAAACATAATGTCACAAAGATCTTATAAACAAATAATACGAGTAAAGAGAACTAAAAAAAACAGTCACAATTACAAACAAACGAAGAGCTTTCACATAAAACCGAAACTAAATACACCCAAAGAATTCTCTCTTAAATACAAAGATTAGGATTTCAAATTGTAACAAGCGCTAGCTAAATATTTATATAACACTTTAGTTGGGTTAAGAACTGCACAAGCAAAAAGATTCAAATGCCAAAAAAAGAGAGAAAGGGTTCTGCAGAGACTCTCCAAAGACGAGTGGGAATAGCATTCCTACACTTCAAATTTGGTAGAGTTCATATCCTTAATGTAACTTTAATTCGATCACAGTTACTGACCAAAAAGTAAACCACATGACTGCAAACTTTCGCTTGAATTTGGATAACGTCACAAATGAAGCTATCTAAAGCTGTAAAAAACAATCAATTTCAAGCAGTGTTTGAACTTATGCAAATGGACTGACTTATTGATCATGTCTATTGAACAATGCCAAGAAGAATTTTCCTCTAATCAACAGTTTCACTAACAAAATGGATCAGAATGTAAATGTACATTTGATCCTTGGTCATGTATCCCTTATAAAATAAAAATACCTTTTGATCCTTTGTCAAACAAAAACAGATAAAAATTTGAGATAAATTATGCACATGCTCCGCCCCTTGATTTACTACCCATGCTCTTTTCTTTTATTATTAAACTAGTCGCGGACTTGCGCGTTGTGCGTGATTTTTCATTGATTTATTATATATATTATAATATAAAAATTAAAGTAGATGAATATGTAAAGTTGAAATTGCCTAAGATGAATTTGTAAAGTCAATATATTTATATATTTAATATAGTAAAAAAATCAAAGGTAAAAAACAAATATGAAAAAGATTAATTATGTGGCTAATGATCTTGCAATGAAGTGACTCAATAGGAGCGTAGTAGTACTAAATGTTACGCTTCAACTTTTAGATATATATAGATAAAGTTTATACGCATGCTTACTTTTTTTTGAATCCATTGACCTTACCGTGCATTCCATAATTGAAAAAACTTACCCACGCTTTCGAGTTTATTAACAAAAGTATGATTCTAAAAAAGAAGAAATTATTACAAAAGTATGAATAATCACATATTAATATGAAACTGAAGTTAACTCCACATCAGCTATGCCTGAATTTAGAAGAGGTTTACTAAGGCCAACTGACGTAGACGAATTAGTAGAACAACTACTACACGAGCATAATGGCTGACCTTTGATTGATCCCAAGTGACTAGCTGGTGTATGCGATAATCTACACATGTGCATTGAAGGCTCATCATACATTGGCACCGGCAATTTTGATGAAAGAATGGGAAAAGGAGTTTCAAAATTAAGTACATTTATAACTTGTCTTATAGAGGGTCGGATAGTGGGATCAGGATGGCAACACCACAAGCCAACTGCCATCAAGCAGTCCGTTTGCTTCTCATCAAATTCCATACTTAATCTTTTATCAACAGCTTCAAGGAGTTGGTGTTTTCCATA
This sequence comes from Castanea sativa, assembly GCF_040712315.1. Classification (NCBI taxonomy): domain Eukaryota; kingdom Viridiplantae; phylum Streptophyta; class Magnoliopsida; order Fagales; family Fagaceae; genus Castanea; species Castanea sativa. The sequence goes on along the minus strand of NC_134015.1, from coordinate 21,170,765 downwards.
GAGGTCCCACACCCACTCTACAAGACTTACCTTGCTTGGTTCGGCCTGTAGTTGGATTGGCTTTCTTCCACATGTGATCTCAAGGGAAACCACCCCAAAACTATAGACATCAGATTCCTTGGAAGCCTTGCCAGTGATAGCACACTCCGGGGCTAGGCAGCCCAAAGTTCCTGCCAAAACAGTAGTTTGTGAGCCCAACTCATGGTCTACAAGCCTTGCAAGCCCAAAATCGCCTAGTTTGGCATTGAAATCTGAATCCAACATAATATTGCTTGACTTTATATCTCTGTGCACCACACATTGTTTCCATTCTTCATGAAGGTACAATAGTGCAGAAGCCAATCCAAGAGCTATTTTATACCTCACAGACCATGTTAGCATAATCTTTGCTCCAAATAGATGAGTATCAAGGCTTCCATTAGCCATGAACTCGTACACAAGAAGTAACTCACCTTGTTCATGGCACCAACCAATGAGTTGAACCAAATTCCTATGTCTTAAATGGCTAATGGTCTTCACTTCTGATGTGTACTCCTTTTTACCTTGCCTTGATCCTTTCGAGACTCTTTTAACTGCAACTTCTGTATTGGATTCTCTTAACAAACCCTTGTAAACACATCCGAATCCTCCTTGTCCGAGCTTCCCTCCTTCAGCAAAGTTGTTTGTTGCACGGATAAGTTCATGGTAAGTGAAACTTCTTGGGCCAGTTCCTTTTTCAAATTCATCATCGATACAAACATCATCAGCAAAATCTTCTGTGTTCACATTAGCCCCTTTTCTCCAACAAATGAACCAAAGTAGACCTAATGCACAACTCACTCCACCGAAACTCACTGCTAAACCAATGATCAACGCCAATTTGTTTTTCATGTTCCAATTTTTTGTGTTCACATTAGCCCCTGTTCCCGTGTTGTTTGTCTGAGAAACCCCATCTACAAGCTCCGAGGTTGAATTGAATGACCAAGAAAGTATTGTATTTGTCTCGGTATATGCACCTGTTGCCGCGGATAAACCAACACAAACCCATTCCGGTAAAACAATCCTCAAGTCAACAATATATGAAAGACTAAAATTCCCGCTGAAGACTGGATTATCGGCATAAGTAAGGAACACACTCAGGATTTTGATTGTAGAGTTATAACTTATCCATGTGTTTGCTATGGACCCATCGCTAATGCTACTATTCCATGTGACATTTGCCTTTGAGACAATGGAATTGACATCGATTCCAACATGATCACTGCTTGGATCATATTGGTTTTTGAAAGTGTCAAACTCAACTGCAACAATTTGATTATGAGTGCCGTTGAGAGCATCATCACTACTCAACAGTCCAAAAGCCCCGCCGGTTGAATTGTTGGGCATTTTAGAACCAAATGGAGCAATAAAGAAGGTGAGCCCATCAGCAGGCACAGCAGTAACAGCTTTAATGATGAAGGAGAAGTGAGTGGTGAAGTCTGCTAGCCACCCTGTGTTATTATCCCAAAGGCGCACTTGTTCAGAATATAAGGCACGACCAGCACTATAACTCAGTAATGCGGTTTGTGTATTCTTTGTTAGTTGGAGACCTTCTGGGTCCACGTATGCATCACCCTGAAAGGTTATACTGCTATCACTTGGTTGGAAACTAGAGAGGTTGAAGTAAACTGAGTTTGCATGGGGAAGTGACAATAAAAAGAAGATGATCATGAAGAGCTGATTGAGAAGAAGAGAATGGATTTTTTGAGTTTGAAGAAGGCTGGAGAGAGCCATGGTTAAATGCGTTGAGGAAAAAAAATGGTCTCAAGTTACTGGCTTATTAGGGGTTTGGAGTATTTCAACCATGTTATATGAACGTCCTACTTCAATTTATAAGGCTTATTTTTTTTTCTTAATTTATTTACTTTCATTGTTTTTATTGTAGTGTTTTTATTATAGTAAGCAATTTTAATTTGGTCAACTCATATACTCTCTCTCTCTCTCATGTTCAACTATCCTCATTGGTAGTATTTTCCCAGGCAAGAATCGGTTGTCCAGAATTGCCCGAGGGAGGATTTGCCTAGCTAGCACCAAATTTTAAACTAATAATTATTGACCTGGTATAAGCTACCGGGTCAATAATTATTAGTTGCCCGAGGGAGTATTTGCGTAGCTAGCACCAAATTTTAAACAAATAATTATTGATCTGGTATAAGCTTATACCAGGTCAATAATTATTAGTGTAATCTTAACATTCTCTCATGCGAGACAATTCCTAACCATTTGATCAAATTGCAAGCTAAGTATATATTGGAACATATATGATCATATATGTCATGACATGAGTGCAAATTTTAAATTCTAGAGTATTAAATCATAATCATTTTGATGATGAGGATTAGAGAGAAGTCTAGGGTCATACACAATGATTATTCACAGCCCAATGTGAGTGGTTAGCTTTTGATTCAATTTAAGATTGTGTTCCCGACATATTTACATTAAGATCATTATTCTAAAAATTGCATTATTAAAAATAAATATAAAACTAGGCAAAGGAAGCATTCAAGGGTTAAAGTAAGATTTAACTAGAAGTCAAATTGTGATGGTGTCATGAATAATTTAATATCCTATAGCCGCGTTTTCTAGAGCCGCGTTTGTAAACGCGGCCTAAGCGGCGCAGCAATAGACCCGCAGGGTCTGTAGCCGCGTTTTTGAACCACGGCTATAGGCTTCAGGTCTATAGCCGCGTTTTTCAAAAACGCGGCTACAGACCCGCTTGAGCCGCGGTTATTAACGCGGCCATGGGCTGCGGACTATAGCCGCGTTTATAAAAAACGCGGCTATAGCCCATCTGGCAGGTTCGTTTGCCAACCTTTCATACAAACTATAGCCGCGTTTGTAAAACGCGGCTATAGTTTCTATTTCTTTTATTTATCCTGCCCTCTTTTGTGGCTGTTTTTTCCCTGTTATCAAAACAGAAGAATTTTTCCCTGCTATCACAAGTTTCCAACACAACACAACCATCCAAAATAAACAAGTTCCAACACATGAAAAAAAATTTCCAACACAACACAACCATCCAAAATGTCTCTTTAGTTCTCTGCTATTACAAGAATGTCAAAATGTCTCTTTAGAAAAAGTGGTGAGCTGTGTATTCACAGCATCCAAGCAGCAGCACTTGATCCTGCAAAAATACAGTGCCAAAGTAGATCATAAGTACTTAAATTAATATGATGTATATATTGTGTGGTCATAGGGTCCACCACATGTGTGCATGATACATGGGATCCCACATGAATTTACATTAAGATGGTGACTGCCATGTGGTTCACTATCAGCACATTATTAACAAAGGACTAGTAGTTGATTTTGGCAATCTAAGTGACCAAAACTTTGGTATCCCTTGGATAGGGTACGCAAATAGGTGGGTTGGTGTTGATTTTGGCAGATCTAAGTGAGGTTTGCTTCACAACTAACTTGGATCTAGCAAGGATCCAATCAAATTAGTAGATAAATTTACAGGTGCTAAGTTAAAATTTTAAAGGAAGTGACACTTTATCCTGAAACACATTGAGGTACACAAACATGTTACCATGGAAAATTCTTGATGGTGAAACGGATGAAGCTTGGACTTATGATATCATAGAAAATGGATGGTTGAAAACTGAGGCGTGAGATTAAAAAGATTACGAGAAAAGATGTGGTAGACGGTAGTAAATCCTTTGTGACGGTTGCCACAAAGATTAGTGGCCAAGCTGGAATTGCATAATTAGAGCTAAGGGATGACTGATAATTAGAAGGTCAGAGAACAAATTGAATCAGATTTTCCTTGTGTAACATCATTTGAACAGGAAAAATTATGAGTGTTAAGCATGTTGGCAAGGCTTATTATTGGCATGTTATTATTTAAATGATTTAATAAACCAAAAATATTTTCCTATCCACTTCAAAAATAACCCTATTTGCAGAATTGTTTGTGGTCACAAAACCTGCCGAAGTTAGTTTGGCTCTAAGAGGATAATCTGTAGAGCATGGTGTTCCTAAGCTTTCTCACCAATTGAAGGGTTTAAGATTTGAGCATAGGTGGGCCATGTGAACATTCTATGAAGAAACACATAGAATATGTGATGGTTTTTGCTAGTTAAGCTGCCAACCAAAGGCTGCGAAATGGGGACATGCACAGAATTTGAGAAAGGGTCATCAAGGAAAGAAGAAGAAGACTGATCAGAACTGTTATTCAAAGTTCTCTTCAGCATCTTTTCACTCACGTTTATAGTAGGTTTTACACCCTTCCTACCTTGTTTGCTGCAATTTTTCGAAGTACAAATGTATTCTCAATTTCATTTAATTAAGTACCATATATATGAAGTTGTTTAAAGCTCAACCAACTAATTTAACTTCCAAGTTACCAAAGTAGGGCTTCTTGCAGACTTATTTAGTGAAGAAGCGTTGAGTCACTGACCTCTTGATGGCAAACCAAATTAAAGAAGATAAGGAAGACACGTATTCAAGGAAGCTAGAAAGATAAAAATTAGTCATAATCCTTGCTAATTCAACTCTATCCTCCAAATATTTTAAAAGATACAACAAATAAAACAAAAATAGAGGGTTGGTTGTAGACTTTGGTTAAAAACGCATTGACTATTCGAATGGCAAAGAAAAATGATGGCAACATATACACAAATAACATAAATAATTGAAGAGACTTAAACATGATTGGTATGGCATTTTTCCTAGGAAATTCCTAACTCTTTCCCACCTTTGAGATATATGTGATACTTTCAATCTATGTCTATGAGGTATATGTGGTCGTCATGCTCATACGTACTATAGCTTTGTTTTCCTTCAAACTTGGGACTAATTAAAGTGACACATATGGCAATTACTTGCGCTCCTTAACTTGTATTTCAATAACAAATGCAAGTTGCTTAAGCGAGAATCAATGAATGGCTTAAGCAGCGATGCTCGGCAAACAATTAAATCCACCAATATTATTAGTCAAATTGTATCAAATTCGTATACGGTTTCAACCCCTCAAGGCTTCCAATATCATCAAATCAGCAACTACATAAAATTTCATATAAGTGGGTGAAAAAGAGTTTTCACAAAATCAAAGGAACTCATTGCTGGGCAGGGACATCCAACATTTTACGTCTCCTGAATTGTCTGAAATGATATTCTCACAAATCTCATTTATTTTTTCAAATTAAGACAAGAGAATGAGAAAAACATTAGAAGCGAGAATGCATAGGCTTAGAGCATATTTTCTGCATGAAATATTGATTAATTTTCCAGAATGAGATTGGGATTGGGCATTTCTATGAATCTAACTTGAACTATCTTATGTTAAAGGTCTTGGCTACTAAAATGCCTATGACTACTAAAACAAAAAGAAAACTGTGTCTTACTTGTATTCACTCTTGAAAAGTCTTGAAGAGGTGGAATTTTTTTTTTAAAACCATTTTGGCAACTCTTTCAATGCCCAAATGATAGGGTGCAGTTTATATTGAGAAGGATGAATAAAGATTAAAAAATGACTTAAGCACCATTTGGTTAGTGCCACAAAAAGTACTTAATTGCTTTTTAAATACGAAAATTAGAATCATATGAAACAGGAATTATTTTTTGCTTTGAAAAATCATGTATTTGATGACCCAAATCAAAGCATGATGAAAATTAAAAAAACTAAACAAATTTAAGCAATTTCCAAGTGAACATACAATTAATGGCCAAACTAATTCCACATGTTCAACCAAAGTACTCCCAATACTAGACAACATTTTTTCTTCATCTTCATATTATTTTGTAGGTGATAAGGTCAAATCAACAACATTTACATACAAGAATGTGCTTGACAAGTAACTAGAATCTAAAATCAGTATATTTATAGCGGGTGCATATGAAATACTTACCAGTTGAGCTAAGGCTCAACGGCACATAGCCACATACACCTTTGATCATACTTGTTTTAACTAATGATAACACACCCAAAAAAAAAAAAAAAAAAAGGCCCGAAGCATGTAACCATGTTTCATCCACACCATGGACAATGATTTGAAAGGTCATTCACAACAGATGCAATGCAATAGGAATTTGACTAACAACAAACCACTTAGAAGAGCACATGTGAGATAAATGCACTACTACTTTCTATAACCAAAACAAAATAATAAACAAGTATTTAGAAGAATAGTGATGACCTGATCTCATTCTCACCTTGGAGACGCATTCCAACTCGGCGAACTTGAAAGCGAGGCCAATCGACGGCGGAGATTGAAAGACGAGGGCGGCCGTTGGATGGGTTGGGTTTGGAAGAGGAGGAGTCGGTGAGGCCGAATAAGAGCTTCGAAATGAGAGAGAGTTTGGGTTTGGGCAGGTGAGTGAGAGAGAGCAAGAAGGAGTCGATGGAGGAGGGGTTTCTGATTTAGGAATTTTTGCAATCTGATTAATTTAGGAATGATTTAGGGAATTTTTTTTTTATTTTATATTTATACTAAATGTTGAAGCTGCGTTTAATCAAACGCGGCTTCAACATTTAGGAGCTGCGTTTAATCAAACGCAGCTTCTGCGTTTAATCAAACGCAGCTTCTGCGGGTCTGGAGCTGCGTTTTTTAAACGCCGCTCTAGAAATAATTAAAAAAAAAAAAAAAGAAATCCCTAGAGCCGTGTTTCTAAAAACGCGGCTAAAATCCTACTAGCCAAACGCAGCCTCAACACCAAAGAACGCGGCTTCAGTGCGGGTCTATATCCGCGTTTAGTAAACTCGGCTATACGTGTTTCCTAGAGTTGCGTTTTTGTAAAACGCGGTCAAAACCCATGTCTGTAGCCGCGTTTTACAAAAACGCGGCTGAAAAACGCGGCCCAAAAGCGCGTTTTTTGTAGTGTACCGGTGAGTTCCAAAAACATCATGTTTTGATCAATTAAAAACTTCATTCTAAGTTCTATAATTTTCCTATTTTCATTAAAAAAAAATCCATAATTATTGAGAAAGACAGTTTCATGATGGATCACATCATCATATCATCATGAAAACACATACACTTGCCAAAAAGGAGATCCGAAATACTTCCTCACAAGATTTGATCGTGGAAAATGAAAATTATTATGGACTTGACAAAAATCTTATAAACAAATAATACAATCAAGTAAAGAGAACTAAAAAAAAATATTCACAATTACAAACAAGAGAAGAGCTCTCTCATAAAACCTAAACTCTAAATACACCAAAAAAAAAAAAAAAACCTCCCTTAATTACAAAGATTAGGATTTCAAATTATTACAACTAACAAGCGCTAGCTAAAAATTTATGTAACACTTTAGTGTTGGGTTAACTACTGCACAAGCAAAAAGATTCAAATGCCATAAAAAAGGGGGGTCAGCAAAGACACTCCAAAGACATGTGGGAATAGCATTAATCCTACGCATAAAAATTTGCTTGAGTTCACACTTCACATCCTTAATGTAACTTTAATTCGATCAGAGGTACTGACCAATAAATAAACCACATGACTACAAACTTTAGCTTGAATTTGGTTAAACGTCACAAATGAAGCTTCTTTGTCAATTCCATGCCAAGCTATCTAAAACTGTAAATAACAATCAATTTGAAGCAATGTTTGAACTTATGCAAATCGACTGACTTATTAATCATATCTATTGAACAATGCCAAGAAGAATTTTTCTCTCTCATCAACAATTTCACGAACAAAATGGAAGAAAATGTAAATGTACATTTGATCCTTAGTCATTGTATCCCTTATAAAATAAAAAATAAAAATACTTTTGATCCTTTGTCAAGTATCAACAGATGGTGCTGCAACTGCAAGCCTATCTACTTATTTTCTCTCAATTTTTGTTGGCATCTCTACATGTATATTTTCCAAAGCAATATTATTTGTTGGATTAGGAATTTAGGACATCCATAGCTTCGCATTGCCACATGCCAAAATTTTTGTTTGTTCCATTAAATTTCTCTACCTCAAATTTGGAAGTATATTTAGTCCATAGTTTTAATAGCCAATGGTTTTGTAGAGAACCCATCTGACATATTTCTCTCGAAAACTTGCTGGATCCATGAACCAATGAACAAAATTTCCAAAGAGAACAAATCATAGGTAGTGAACATTAGTTTTAATACCACTTTGATGTAACCATTGTTTAAAAACCAGACCGAGTCATCTGGTCAGATTGGGTTAACTTGTAACCGACCACCTTTCTATTTAAAACGTACAAAATTAGAAATTTATTTTTTCTGGAAACTGCTTGAATTGTGGTCAAAGTACCTGGTTTAGCGGGTTTGTTGATTTCTTCCTTAAAAAAAATTGCTACAAAATACCTAGAAATCAACCTATTTCGTTGTGAGAATAGCTTGTTGTTCGTCGGAAGCCGAAAGTGGTGTTCTCGTTCGTCTTTGTTGAAAGCCCATGCCCATCTCCTGTTTGCCGTATCTGTTTGGTTGGGGGAAGAGAGACTGAAGTGTGGGGGAGAAAAAGAGAGAGATGGAGACGTAAAGAATTTAAAAGAGATTGAAAGGAGAGACGTCAATTTTGATTGTTTTCGAGAGATGGAGAAAAGAGACTAAGAAAGGGGGAGGAGAGACATAAGAGTGCATGAAAGAGACTAAAAACAGATATGTTTGTGAAATTAAAACTGAAAATTGAAAGTCAAGGGAGGGGGCATTTGATACAAGAATTATATTCTACTAAAAAACTCTTACTTGTTTAAAATTAATGAGTCAGTAATTAGTTTTTGTTTAAATTTTTTTTTTGACTTAGCAATTTTAAATTAGTAAAATGGTAGACCACGTCACTTGTTCACCGTAAGGACATTATAATTTCTCCATTTAATACTGTGCATCTTCGTTGAGAAAGAAACACCCAAAAGTTCCAATTGATTTGCAAAATTATTGGCATTTGTGAAGAGATATTAGTCTTTTGTTCTAAACTAAAACAAGTCACGCATTCATTAGCTGAATTTTTTTTAAATTTTTTTATACAGGATGGAATTCTACTTTAGATTTTAGAATAATCTAAGTGTGTGTGTGTGTGAAATTTCCTCCTAAAAACTTGAACCTCGGCTCTTGTCTCTCACACCCCACAAACATTTATACTTGTGGAGTGACCATCGCACTAAGGGTGCGCGAAGGTCTCATTAGCTAACTATGAGAATTTTTCCCCCTTTGAAGTGCTTGTTTAAATTTAAAACTTGAAAGCATAATTATTTTTTAATTATATTTGTATATAATCTTTGAAGTGTTTCCATGTACAAAGATACTAAAATATTTTAAATAATAAGAAAATAGCTTCCGAATCTTTGTAGATAACTAGTAAGTTTCCCGTGCGATGCACGAATACTGTTGTAATGTTTTATGTAAATTTGTTTTTGGAAAATATTAGACATATATTATAGCATATTTATTATAAAATTTTGTTAGTAATGAGTTCATCATAAAAAGTAACAATTATAAATTGCTCACATATATCTATTATAATTATTTTGTTCAAATAATGAGAAATAATTAAAACCACTTAGAGTAATATTGCATAATAAAAGTTGATAAAAGCATATTAATTTATTCTATATTATTGATTTTTATTATATGATGTAATAAAAAGTTTCATTACGAAATCTTTTTTTTTTCTTCAATCTTTGTTATTAAAGTATGGTGATACTTGTTATCATCATTAGTTTCTTTATCTTCAACGTTTGAAGTTTAGTCCGTTCATATTTGTTTAATTTTTTAGCTTTCATCATTTTTTTTCCTTTTGTTGCATCATTTGTGTTAATCACTAATAAATTGACATCGAGAGATTCTTAATTGGATCTTACAAAGTTTGGACTTTGTCGCTAAAATTTTTCATAGTATTTCCATTTATATTAAATTTCAATGATGTTACAGTTTTTGTAAATATTTTTATTTTTGTTAATTTTGGAATAGTGCAGTAAAAAGAATTAATATAGCATATTGAATTGTGTATTTTTTTTTTCGTCCATACCTTTTTATCATTTGAAGGTGCATCAAAAATCTTAGCAATTATTTAATTTTCAAAACCATCCTTCAGATTGAATTCATTCAAATGAAGTAGAAAAATCCATTTTTTTTCCCTAATTTGTTTTTGAAATCACGTGGAATTCGTTCTCCAATATCAATATTTTTACAATAATTTAAATAAGTTGCACCTCAGTTTATTTTTCAGCAAAATATCTTGTAGATTCAATTAGGATTTTCTCGGCATTTCAATCAAATATCACAAAATTTGTTTTGATAGTTGCATAAAAAATTTAATTTGAATCATGTATCTGAAGTAGTTTGCAATTGTGTGTGTGTGTGTGTGTGTGTGTGTGTGTGTGTGTGTATAGTAGTTATAGTGAGATAAATATATTATAAATATTTGGAGAGTATGTAGTTAATGTGAGTGCCTCTAACTTTGGGATAGAAATGTTTATTTTTGTTTCATATTTTGCATATCAAAATGATTTTGCTTGTGGTTTGACATTTCTTTTACAAAGTACGCATAAAATGTAATACCAACCTATTGTTGTATCAATTTTACTTATTATTGCAATACCCTAACAGTTCATATCTTGCAATGAACTTTGAAATTAATATGTATTATTTTTTTAATGTAAATAATATGATGTATGATTATTTTTTTACGTAAATGATGAGTATAAATTGAAATGATTAACAAACCTGTTTCGTAGGATCTCATTCAATACATTTTATCTTTACTATTGTCTTCATAATATTTAAAGATAAATCCTCCTATGAAAATTTTTTGCATGTATTTTTGGTATTTCTTGTATAGGATCATGTTTTTTACCATTCCTATCATTGAATTTTTTTAAAAGAAAATATTAAGTTAATGGCATTTTGTGAGATAGTATATGATATTTATTAGACTTTTTTGTTATTATAAATTTTAAAAATATGCACTTGTCAATTATTTCAGCAACCTCAAGGATCTTAAGATTTATATATATTTTTGTTGCACTGGTCGATGACGAAGAATTTGTCTGCATAAATTGCATAGAACATTATTAATAGACAAAAGCATATTGAATTGAAATTGGGGAAAAATGAAGACATTATTTCATGAGGATGAGATTTTCTAGAAGTATCAGCTATACGTGGGGGAGGAAGAAGAGAGTTTGTAAGAGGGTAAGAGTTTTTGCTTTGATTTACACATGGGAATGGTCAAACTTGGGTCATAATCTGAAAGGTAAGAACTAGCTTGAGTTTTTCATAAGGTTTGGTCTATTTTTAAAAGATAGTTTATTTTATAGTGAATTAATTTTGGTCTAATGGGTTTGACTGTCAATAACAATCCATATTTTATATAATAGTAAAAAGAAATTACTATGATCTATCGGGGAACATTAAAAAAAACTTAATAAAAATAGGTAAAAAAATACTAAATTTATATAATAATAAAAATAAGTTACTATGATCTATTGGGTAACGGTTAAAAAAACTTAATGAAAAAAGGTAAAAAAATGTTAAATGTAATATTAGAGTGCCACGTGGCAGGACAGTAAAAAGAAGTTACTATGATCTATTGGGTAATAGTAAAAAAAAATAAAATAAAAAGAGGTAAAAAATGCTAAATTTATATAATAGTAAAAATGAGTTACTATGATTTATTGGGTAACGGTTAAAAAACTTAATGGAAAAAGGTAAAAAAGGATATTAGAGTGTCAGATAGCAGGACCTCATACACTCTCACATGAGGTCTCTACTTTTATATATATATTGATTGATTGTGGAAATTATTAGTTTATCTTTAATTAGAATATATTTATCCTCTTTTGACATTTTTTTTAGTCAAGATTGCTAAAATCTGAACATTTATTTAATTTTGTTCATATTAATTAATTATTAAAATAATTTATATGTCATCACTGTTAAGCCACTTGTTGAACCCCAATTCAACTTTAAAACCTTGAACTCTTTTATATTCGGTTTTTTGAATGGTTCAATTTTTAAAACTAGAAAGAACAATAGACAACTACGTATAAGAAAATAATACCAAAAATTTACGTAGTTTAACTTTTGGCTTACATTTGCAAGTAGAGATGGGGAGAAATTTTACTAATGAGTCCCAGTGGTATCCTAGCAACATTTGTGCCTAGTCACTTCCAACAACCTACAATCAATATTGGCTTTTATCCAATCGCTTCTGTACATTCAAATCCGAATTTCCACTCTTTGTCCCTTAATACTCTCAATTCGGGAATTTCCATTAATTACATATGGCAACCCAACACCCCCCCCCCCCCCCTCCTCCCTCTGTCTATATTTATTATTGAAGTAGAGTAAACGTAGATTTTAGATTATGTCAATCTCTCTCAAAAAAAGAAAAAGAAAAAGATTGTGCTAACCTATTTAAAATTTAACTATTGTTAAATTTAATTATGGTTAAAATAAAGTAGAGTTATAATTTTTTTTTTAAATATAAGTTGATACAATCTTGACCTAAGATTTACTTCACCTTAAATCATGAACCTAAATGGCCCTCACCATTTCACCTGGAAGTGGAAATAGAGAGGATCCAAATTCCTCAAAACCATTGCCCTCCACTTCTTACCAACCCAATCTCAAATTTGCCCTTATTGTCATGAATACAAATCTACTCTTCCACACTTTGTGTTCTACTTAATACTTCATCAATCCCAATTTGTCATGTATTTGTTCGATTTTCCTAATAAATTAACTAAAGTTTAAAATGGAAAAAAAAAAATCCAAGCACATGACAAACAATGTTGGTGGAAACATAAATTGGAATACAAAAAGTGAGATAAAAGATTTGTATTTCATTGTCATCCCTTAGAAATTTCAATACATGTCTTCCAGGGTTGCCACTATGGCCCTATGATCTATAACACCACAAGGCAAACTCTATTTTCGTTTACCCTAATCAGACTCCTTGGTTGGGTCAAAAGACTCAAAATAACCTCATCTTCATAAATGCACACACTAGTACCCCCCCGACCATAGAATTAGTAAAGCTTAACACAAGTGACAATGTTACAGGGGAGATGGTATATCATGTTTCAGGTATATACACTCAACCTCTAACAACACGTGGGACCAACAAAACTACTAAATTGCTTGGGTTAGAAGTTAGAACAACTTGTTTGGGTTGCTCAAGTAGTAGAAAAACTGTTGGGTTTTATTAAGTTTTAGGGTAAATTGTAAATTATACCTCTAAAGTTTAGGGTATTTGAATTTTATATTCTAAAGTTTCAAAATTTGGATTTTACCTCCTAAAATTTGGATGTATTTGGATTTTACCTCCTAAATTTTAGAGGTTTTTTTTTTATTATTTTACTTTCTAAAGTTTGGGGATGTTTAGATTTTACACTTTCAAGTTTCAAAATTTAGTACCTCAAAACTTTAAATGGTAAAATTTAAGTTCTAAAACGTTAGGGTATCAAATCCAAACAACCCCAAATTTTAGGGGGTAAAATCTTAATACTAAAACTTCAAGGTATAAAATCCAAACACCCTCAAATTTTTTAGGGGTATAATTTGAAGTTTACCCTAAGTTTTACTAGTTAAATTGAATAAATGGTCCAATTAAACGGCCAGATTGATTTAGATATCAGCTCACTAGATTAGTGGATAAACCTACCGAGTTTAATAATCATGCTTTCAACTTAGGGGATGAGAAGTGAGTTGACAAACTATGGTTCCCTATTTCTATATTTATATATATATATATATATATATATATATATATATATATATATATATATATATATGTATGTATGTATGTATGTATGTATGTAGGTATGTATGTATGTAGGTATGTATATAGGGTAAGATTTAGGTACAATACTTAAGTGCTGTTCCTTAGGTTCCCTCATTAAGATTCTGCCATGTGAATTTTTCTCATGGAATAGAAATGTATTTTTTAGTTAAGTAATTACATGGCTGAATCTTAAGAGGGGAACCTAAGGAATAACACCTAAGATACTGTACCTAAGTTTTGTCTATATATATATATATATATATATATATATATATATATATATTAAAAAAGAAAAACCTAAATTGCTCTTGCAATGAAGCAGGGATGGACCCAGGTGGGGGCCTAAAGGGGCCCGGGCCCCCTTGGGTCCAATTTTTATTTTTATATTTTTTATATAGTTATAATGTATTTCATTTTTGTAGTTGGCTTTCCTTCCAAAACCTTAGGCCCTCATTCTCCTTAATAAGCCTAACTAACCTCACCTAAATAGCAACTATCCAACCAAAAAACTTAACAAAAACAATAAAAACATTTACAATGGTGATTGTATTTTAGCAAAAAAAAAAAAAAAAAATTAGCACCAAAGAACCAAAAAATCATGCGTTATTAGAGAAGCAAAAGCTAAATTTTTTGCAACTATAGTAAACTAGTATAAATACTAGTTAACTGTAGCAAGTTATTAAAAATAAAATGAAATACAATATTTTTTAAGATTCTATCTCTTCCTTCAATTAAAAACTCAAATTTTCTCGCTTCCTTTATTATTTTAATGAGTTGTTCATATTATTTTAAATTGAAGTGATAAAAAATAGAACATTTGATATTGAATGCATTGTAAAGTGAGATGGTAAAATAGATAAAGTAGCTTTTTGAGGTGCTAAAAGCTAAAATTTTTAACACCACTACTATAAATGCTCTAACTTCAAAAAAAAAAAAAAAAATCATAGTTAGCCTAGTATTAAAAAACACATTATTTTGTTTCTGTTGGTAAATGGTTACATCTTAAGGTAGTAAGAAACAACGATTTTGAGTATTTATAATTTTTTAATACTATATGCATACCTATTTGGATATATATTTTTTGAACTCTAGCCCGCTAGCTTAAAATTTTGGATCTATCCCTGCAATGAAGTACGGATTTTCATTCCAAAATGTTTAACAATAGTAATAAAATGATAAGTATAAGGCATATTCTTAAGTATTAACTTTGACCGGACTAGTTTAGGAGCTTTCTCTCTCGTTTCTATGCGAGCTTACTATCTCCCTTGGGCTTACTGAGGGTTTGTATTTTATTTTGTTTGATTGGATTGTGGGTACCTCTAATGGCAGGCGAGGAGATCCAAAGTATGGAAAAAATGAAGCTGATTCTAGAAGAGGAGGAGGTGATAGAGATTTCGGATGAGGGTTGTTTGAAAGATATAGAGGAATGCTCACAGAGTCTAATTGGTAAGTTCCTTACATGTAGACCTTTCAATAAGAAGGCGGCCCAGAATACATTGAGGAGAGCTTGAGGTTTGGCCGAGGAAATTCAGATAGTAGAGGTGGGTTCAAACTTGTTCCAATCAAGCTTGGGGTTTGATTTTGATCTTGAACGCGTGCTCAAGGGGGGACCTTGGACCTTTGATAACCAAGCCTTGATGCTTCGACGGTGGCAACCAGGAATGACAGCGACTAACGTTTAGTTTGATACGATTGCTATGTGGATACAAATATGGGATGCACCATTTGATATGGTATCCCTAACAGTCGCTGCGGAGATAGGGAAACGTCTGGGGGAGGTTGTTGAAGTGGAGAAGCGAACGTCACAGGATACACAGAATCTATTCATGAGGGTGAAGGTAGCACTTTCGACATCCAAGCCGTTAAGGAGGGGGGCATTTGTTTGCAGTTCAGAGGGTCAACGAACGTGGGTCACATTCAAGTACGAGCGGCTTCCCATGTTTTGTCATTTTTGTGGAGTGTTGGGGCATAATCTTAAACACTGTGCCAAGCATTTTGCTTTGACGAAGAATGGTGGGGAGGTGGCTTGCCAATATGGTGACTGGTTGAAAACAAATGGAGGGCGAAATCGGGCTTTTTCACGGAGAATGGAGTCAAATCCAAAGAAAGAGCATGGGAAGACTGGTGAAGAACTTGTCAGAGACACGAGCCGTCAGGAAGTGCAGGTGGACGGAGATACACAGGCAGCGAACGTTACGAAAAGCACTAATGAGGCATTAAATGAGAGCGCAAATCATGGGATTGAGGCAGATTTGGGTCAGGAGGGCAGTGTAACCGATGGAACAAATAAGGAATGTATGGGCACGTTACCATCAATCATTAAGCCAGCTGGAGCTGATTCAACGATTGTGCATGTCCCAATCCGGTCTGAACCGAAACAAGTGGAGATCAATTCATCCACGCTGCTCCTTGTGCACGTGACAAGTATAAATTAGATTGGGCCGCAAGAAAACAAACCTAGGCCCACTTGGACAAGGCTTGCATGCATGGATTATGGGCCGCAGGGGAAAGATGTAGATGTTATTAAGCCCATGTTGGGTAAACGAGGGCTGCATGAAGTGGAGGACGCTTCAGATATGGGGACTATAAGTAAGGAAAATAAGAGAGGTAGAAGACAGACTAAGATACAGAAAAATGAAACAGCAGGGGTGATGGAGCACCCTTGCCGAACACAATGAGGCTATTATCATGGAGCTGCCAAGAGAGGGCTTGGGAACCCTTGGACAGTTCGTAGCCTCCGCAAACTTGTGCGGGATCAAGCTCCTACGGTGTGGTTCTTGATGGAGACACGCCTTGACAGAGAAGGATTTGAAAATAATTGCGGTGATTTAACGTTTCAAAATAAGATGATAGTGAAGAAACCGAATTCTGGGGGTGGGTTGGCGCTATTGTGGAAGACACATGTTCAACTTGACATAATAAACTATACAGAGAACCATATTCTTGCAAAGGTGGTGGAAGAGAACGCTTTCGCATGGACGCTAACGTGCTACTATGGTTGGCCGGAGGCAAGCCAAAAACATAAGACTTGGGCGATGCTGTCTCATCTTTCTTCATTAGTGCTGGGTCCATGGTGTTGTATTGGCGATTTCAATGCAATACTACAATCTTCGGAGAAGCTAAGCAGATTCCCACCTTCATTCAAACAGATGGACGAGTTTCACATGACTCTAGACTCTTGCAATCTTGCTGACTTGGGTTTTATTGGATACAAGTATACATGGAACAATAAGCGGCCAGGGGCAGCAAACACATGGGAGAGATTGGACAGGGCGGTAGCAAACGCTGAATGGAGAGGTGAATTTTCGGCAAGCACAGTGACCCATCTCTTCTCACATGCATCAGACCACCGTCCTTTGGTCTTACAAATAAAGGAGTGGAGAAACAAAAGTAGGATGTCACGAGCTTTCAAGTTTGAAGAGTCGTGGCTTCTTTGGGAGGATTGTGAAAGAGTAGTTTCGGAGGCATGGGATAATGCAGGAGGTGCTCATACAGGTTTGAACAAAGCAAAGGATAAGATCAACAAGTGTGGTGAGGAATTGGCAGCCTGGGGGTCCACCAAAGTTCATCTTGAGGCAGAGGAATTTAAGGAGCTACAAAAGAAGCTTGAACAACTTAGCATGTAAGATGCAACTGAAGGGAATGGTGCAAGTATTTTGGAAGCCAGCAAGAAACTTGATGATCTGTTGCTTAAGCAGTAAATATATTGGGCCCAACGATCACGGATATCATGGTTGAAACATGGAGATAAAAACACCAAATATTTTCACTCTAAAGCTTCACAACGGCGGAGGAGGAATATGATTCAGGGGATTAAGGACAAGCACAATAATTGGGTGGAAGAAATTGAGGGTATTGCTGGTGTGGCGACGGAGTACTTTGATAATATTTTTAAATTAGGTGGATGTGAAAGAATGGATGAATGCCTAGAAGCAGTGCAACATAAGGTGAATGCAGATATGCAGGAGATTTTATCCAGGGAGTATAGTGCTGATGAAATCAAAGCAGCGTTATTCCAAATGGGACCAACAAAGGCTCCTAGACCTGATGGTATGAATGTTCTTTTTTACCAAAAATTTTGGCATATTGTTGGTGATGAGTAATTGCTGCCGTTCTAGATTTTTTGGTCACTGGTAACATGAATCCTGATTTAAACTATACTCATATTGTACTTATTCCAAAAGTTAAGGTGCTTGGAAAAATGACAGATTATAGACCTATTAGCCTATGTAATATCATGTATAAAATCATTTCCAAAGTTATGGCTAACAGGTTAAAACAGATACTCCCCCAACTAATCTCTCATACACAAAGTGCCTTTGTCCCAGGATGCCTCATAACGGACAATGTACTCGTGGAATATGAGATGCTTCACTCTATGCATTGCAGGAAAACAGGGAAGAAAGGGATGCTAGCTCTGAAATTGGACATTAGTAAAGTTTATGATAGAGTTGAGTGAGATTTCCTCAGAAAAATGATGTCCAAGTTGGGGTTCCCAAATGCATGGATTGAGAGAGTGATTACATGTGTTTCCACCCCATCCTATTCAGTTCGCATAAATGGCAAGGCATTTGGTCATATCACACCAACAAGGGGGCTTCGTCAAGTAGATCCTTTATCTCCCTATTTATTCCTCTTATGTGCAGAGGGGTTTACTGCTTTGCTGGCTAAAGCAGAGGTAGAAGGGAGACTTCATGGGGTGTCTATTGGAAGGAGAGCACCGGTGATCTCCCATCTATTATTTGCTGATGACTCATTGCTGTTTTGTCGAGCAACACAGGAGGAGGTGCGGTGTATTTCAAATACCTTACAGTTGAATGCAGCATCTTCCGGACAATGTATCAATTTTGAGAAGTCCTCTGTTTATTTTAGTAGCAACACAAAGGGAGTACAAAAAGAGACAATCCAAAGTGAGTTGGGTGTGAAGGAGGTAGATCGTTTTGAGTCTTATTTGGGGCTTCCTACATTGGTGGGACGTGTAAAATATCAAACTTTCTCTTTTTTGAAGGATAGAGTTTGGCGGAAGATTCAAGAGTGGAAGGGGAAACTACTCTCTAGAGCAGGCAAGGAAGTGTTGATTAAGGCGGTGGCCCAATCCATCCCAACTTATACAATGGGAGTTCTCCAATTGCCGGTCAAGCTATGTAATGAATTAAATGCAATGTGTGCAAAGTTTTGGTGGGGCCAATTAGGGAATGAGAAAAAAATCCATTGGAAGAGTTGGAATGTGTTGTTTCAACCTAAGAAGGAAGGGGGTATGAGCTTTAGAGATTTGAGGAATTTTAATTTGGCAATGCTAGCAAAGCAAGGGTGGAGATTGCTACAAGAACAAGACTCTCTTTTGTAGAGATGTTTTAAGGCACGATATTTCCCTCGTTGCAATTTCTTAGAAGCTCCGGATGTCCCAAATAGCTCTTATGTGTGGAAAAGTTTATTGGCGGCTCAACCTATACTTAAAAAAGGGTGTTGTTGGAGGGTGGGAGATGGTTCTTCAATAAGGGTAACTAAAGACAAGTGGATTTTAAACCATCCTACTAATATGGTTATCCACCCACCATTGGAGGAGGATGGGACTGGAGGGTGTCTGATATTATTGATTGGAGAATCAAGGAATGGGACAAGGAATTAATTGAGGCTAAATTCCATAGAGATGATGCCGAGGCAATCCTTTGCATGCCATTAAGTCGAAGACAAGCCTCTGATCTGATTATCTGGTTGGACACGAAGAATGGGGAGTATTCCGTGAGATCGGGCTACCACGTTGCTAGAGAACTCTCAAGACAGGAAGGTAGTAAGGGAGAGAGCTCAAAGGCAGGTTTGGATGGGTTGGTCTGGCGGCATTTGTGGAAAATGCAAATTCCAAATAAGATAAAGGTATTCGGGTGGAGAGCATGTCAAAATGCTCTGCCAACCCGAGAGAACTTGGCCCGGTGTAAAGTTGTAAAGGATGGACGGTGTGAGGTTTGCAAGTTGGATGCTGAATCGGTGGCTCCTGTGCTCTGGCAGTGTGAGGTAGCGCAAGATATATGGGCAGGGAGTATAAGGAAGTTACAGAAGAGCATCACTGGGCACTCTGATTTCATTCCGTTGGTTGTAAGTTTGATTCAAAGACTAACAGAGGAGGAGCTGGAGCTATTCTGGGTTCTATGCTGGACAATTTGGAACCAACGGAACCGAGTTATGCATGGAGGAAAAATACAACACCCTTCTATCCTCATTCAGCGAGCAAGAGACCTCTTGGCCGAGTACAAGGATAAACAATCTCAGCTTGTTACCTCAGTGATCATGGAGTCTGTTCAGCAGTGGAGACCACCCTCAGGGTCAGCTTTCAAACTAAATTTTGATGCCGCGATTTTTGCGAATTCGAAATCGTCAGGAGTGGGTGTTATTATCCGAAACAATTTGGGAGAGGTGTTGGCTGGTTTGTCTGCCCGTGGTCCGTATGTGGTGAACAGCGAGGAAGCTGAAGTGCTAGCATGTAGAAAAGCACTTGAGTTTGCCCTTGACTTGGGGTTCTTGGACCTGGTAGTTGAGGGAGATAATGCCACGGTAATGAAAAATATGGTATCTCTGCATCCTAACAGGTCTACTCTAGGACATATCTATGATGATATTAGAGCCTTAGCTACGGGTTTTAGGAGTTTGTCTATAGAATGTATTAAGCGGAGTGCCGACGCTGTTGCACATTGCTTGGCCAGCCATGCCAGTCAGACAGTTGAGGATAAAATTTGGTTGGAAGAGTCACCTCCACCAGCACTGAAGGCCTTGTATTTGGATGTAATTTTCTTGAATGAATGAAGGAATACCCGTTTTGCTTTCAAAAAAAAAAAAGAAGGATTGACTTTGACATACTGTCTTCTTCTTCTTCTTCTTCTTCTTCTTCCAAAAAAAAAAAAGAAAAAAAAATTTGTCACTCATAGCAGAATCAATATCTTTATATATATAACCAACCGAAATCTCACAATTTTTCACGTTAGCACAATATTTAAATAAAATTATCATTTTATAAAAAATAATAATTTTTAAAATTATATTTTTAAAACAAACTTAATAAATAGTGAAATTCTATCTCTCTAATAAGTCTAACTTAAACTCAAACTCAAACGTTGGTAATTTATCTACAAATTTGCAAAATTTCATTTAAGAATTAATTTATTTTCTTAAAATTTACAAACCGATTTCTTTTTAAAGGAGAAAACACCCAAATGTAAACACTCAATAATTCTCAAACTATTTTGTAGCTACCTTTTTTTTTTTTTTTTTTGAAACCCTATGTTATTTTGTTTTTTTTCTTTCAAGGAGATTGCCTCTATGTCATAATAGCACCATAGGAACCTACAGAGAACATCTCATGGGCGGGAACATAATCGAAGATGCTAAGAAGCCTAAGATGGTTACAACAGGTTTTGGTGATTGTAGTTCTCTTCACGTAAAGCAATAAGCTAATATAACAAACAGATTTGCGGCAAACTCTTTTTCTTTTTTCTTTTTAAGTTTAGACCCATTAAAATTTAACACTTATTGCTTCATGGGTTTGAGTACTTTTTTGTTTTTCTTATATTTTTCTTTTGAATAATCATATATATTTTTGAATTGTTTCAATAGTTTATTCTTTAATTATATATCTTTTTTGACATTTTGGAAGTTTTGACATCTGAATTTATATTAGTTTTTGCACTATTTGAACATGTTTTAGCAGATTTCAATAATTATACCATGCATTATTCTTTTGAAGGTAATCAATTTTTCTTTTATATGATTACACAATATTGTGTAATTATATACATTTTGTTTTGTTTCAAAAATTTATAGAAAGTAAATTTATGATTCTTGAATATTTTTTTTGTCTTTCAAAAGTTTTAACATTTGAATTATTCTTTTAATAGTTGCATATCTTTTTCTTATATTTCTTTGTTGTGTAATCAGCGCGCGCGCGCACACACACATATATTATTTAGGGCAAAACTTAGATACAGTTCCTTAGATGCAGTACCTTAGGTACCCCTTCTAAAATTTAGCCACTTGTCAGACTAAATAACTCAATTAACAGTGTTAACAAAGTCCGTTTATCTGTCTCTTTCTTTTCAATTTTGTTTTCAATTTCCCAAGATGTTAGAGGACCCATGAGCAAAACCCAGCCTCTTTAGCTTTTCAATCTCTCAGACTTCTAAATTTTTAAAGAAATCAAGATTTTAGAAGAACGAAAAAGCTGACTTTTTTTTTTTTTTTTTTTTTATTTTTAAAATTTGATAAACTTCAATATATTAAGCTAAAAACAAAATACAAGATGGGCCAACTTCCATACAAACTTCAGCTAGCCAGGGAGGAAGATTGGCCGAATTAAAAAAACAAGAGCCTTTGGTAGTAAGAGCAAACTTTGCTGCAGAATGTGCAGCAGAGTTGCAAACTCTTCTTGCCCAAACAAAACAGCAAGACGAAAAGGAAAAAGCTATCCAGGCATTGCGTTGTCAACTAAAGGATTTTTGCTTCTTGTCTGCGGCTAGGGACATAGTTAGAGAAGCAGAGAACTTGAACGGACAATAAACAATTTCATGTAATCATAGATCTATGAACGACCATACCCAAAAACCCCATGTTTGGAATCCAAGCAAAACCATCATGTTCTAACAACCAAAACAAACCCAACCCCCAAACCCACATAAAATCAAACGAGGAGAGGAGAAAAGATAAATTAAAGGAAAACTAAAGAACAAACAAAGAAAGAGAGGAGGAGGAGGAGGAGGAGGACGATCGGCGGCCACCGCATACTGGTGTGCTTCCGATGATTCCAGAGCTCATGGGTTTCAGGCTTTTAGCCTTGGGGGCCTAGGCTAGACTTCAGCGGGAAGAGAAAACCCAAAAGAGACCATGAGAGTGGCTAACGGTGGCCTGCTGTGGCTGCCCTTGACAGCAGCCATGGAGATCCGGTGGTGGAGAGATCTTCAAGTTTGAGATGAGAGTGAGATGATGGAGGGATATAGTTAACAGAATTAGAGGGAGGGTATTAACACCGTTAGCTAAATTATTTTAATAAGACAGATGGCTGAATTTTAAAAAGGGTACCTAAAGTACTGAATGTAAGGTACTGTATCTAAGTTTTGCCCTATTATTTATAATTTGTAGACTTTGAATCTTTTTATTCCTTTCAATGGTTATTGCCATTGATTATCCTTTTGAATATAACTCATCTTTCTCTTATATTGGTTTCTTTATCAAATTGTAACACAAATTGAAGTCAACAAGAACAAATCATGTAATTGTGTGGTTTCTTAATCGATTTAAGATTTTATTAAATTATTTAAGTTTACCTCAAAAATAACTATGCATAACACGGGTTAGCGACTAGTTATTATGTAGTTTTAAAGCTTGTGAAAATGATATCAATGTCACTTATGGGTTTTGGATGAGGTGGGAGTGGGAGTCGGATAGAGCCACTTTGGTTGGTCCCAACTCTTAGCTTCAAGGCTAAGCAACTACATATTTATCATCAGGACTGGACGTTATAGACTGAAACTCTCTAAAAAAAAAAAAAAAACTAAGCAATTGCATGCAAAAAAAGGAAATAATTTTGCCACTTTTGGAATCTCTCTCTCTCTCTCTTCAAAATTGAAATTTTCTTCGATTTAGATTTGGGCCCCATTTGAAGAAAGAGGTGAACCCTTGATAACCTTGTTACGTGGTATGAGATTGATTGACCTTGGAATTGGGCTTTATATTGGTCCTATGTTGTCAACGCTACAAATCCTTTTGTACCAACGTTTGTAATTAGACACCGAAGGCCAAAAATAATTAATCAGCCAGCTTTGCGTCCTAGCTTTTCTATTTTTATTTGATTTAATTATTATTTTCAAGTAAAATGGTATATTATTTAAATATTAAATTTTAGACCATAAAAAATTTGGAAAAACAATAAGGATTGCGTAGGCTAGAATCCTAAATCCAAATCTGAATTTGACTTATATTTAGTGCAAATTTATTTAGATTTCTTCTTGAATTTGGGCTTGAATTGGATTGGGCTAATTTTATTTAACTTCATTACCAACCTTGTAAAAATTTAGTCATTAGCTTTCTTCATTACAGAAATTGGTTCACACCTTTCTTGATAAATCTTGCTAGAATTAATTCTATTTTCCTATAAAAGACATATCATGAACATGTGCACTGGACCCAAACCAGTCCCTTCATGAATATAAATTCACTTTAAGAACAAAATTAAATATTTAATATTATGTAAAATCAAATATAAAATGCATAATTTAACACAAAATAAGCACAATAATACTCTCTAACAATAATATTAATATACAAAAATTAAGTTATTATCAATTTATCACTTTAACATGTGACTATTAATTTGTCGCTTGAATTTGAAGGTGTATTTGACATTATTTGAGCCCATTCCTAGCCTTGGTATTTCATTCGTGCTGGTGTTGCGGGGTTTTGGGAATGTGGTTGGCCCAAGGGTGGTTTCCCAATTGGCATGGTTTGATGGGTTTGTCAATTGGGTTTTGTGGGATTGGGCCTAGGAGTGAGTAATTTTGGTCGTAAGTGGCGGGTGTTTGAGGGTTTTTGGGTTGTGAACTGCAATGGATGGCGGCTGTTTTCGGTGGATTGTGATGATGGCTTCGTGGATAGGGACTTTGAGGAAGTGTCAATGGAATTTTGTTTGAAAATAAATGAGTTAAGACTAAGCTTTTTATTATTATTATTTTTATAATTTTAGGAAAGAAACAGAGCAGTATTATTCAATTAACAGGAAAATTAAAGATAACAAAAAGAGAAATGTCTGATAGAACAAACTTCATCCAAACTAATAAAAGAAAAGACAACTTAGCTCTCCTAACTAAGGTATGAGCTACAGAATTACCTTCCTGCCTAGTATGAGAGATGTTTTGAGTTTTTAGAGAGCTTGCAAGACTAAGTGGTTTGACTAGGTAGTTTGAGGCTTTGAGGTGGTTTTTTTATGGCTAATAAAATATTATGGGGAAAATTAAATGATTTTCAAGCATATCTTTACAAATTAAATAAGAAAGTTAATAAAAATAATATAATAAAGCATGAAAAAAAAAGTTTAAAAGTTAAAATTAGTTTTTGAAGTTTAAAAGTACGAATATACTTTATATATTTCCTTTAAAGATGGCTAATTAACAGATATAATACAATAAAATATTATGATTTATGAATAGTTATAAAATAAAATAAAAGCAGCAATAAAAGTTTATTTAATTTAGTAGTATGAAATTGTGTTAAGTTTACTTTAAATATATTTCTTTTCCACTTTTTTTTTGTTTTTTTGAGGGGAATATTTCTTTTCCACTTAAGAACGTTAGCATGCAAGCATGGCCTAGCGGTTAGAGTTTAACTTTAAATCTAACCCACTTGGAAAAACAAGACTATGAGGGCGTTTGGATGTAGCTTATTGCTGTGTCCACGTTTTGCCTCTTTTTTTTTTTGTTTCAGCTGTAGTTGTTGACTAATTCCTCATGAACAGTGCATCCGTGCACTGTTCATGGACCCACAAATTTCACTTTTCAGCAACTTTTTCATTAAAAATGGGTCTCATGGCACTATTCACACATTTTAACATTATTTTGCTACAGTGTTTTCAGTTTTCAGTTTTCAGTTTTCAGCAATAAGTTCTATCCAAACGGACCTATATTAAACTTCAAACATTACAATAATCCAAACTCAAGGCCTTATGCCCAAGGAATAAACTCTCAAAACCATAAGAACTTGACCCCCATTAACAGACACTGAGATGCAGCATTAATTGGCTTATTAGTATAAAAATAGGAATAAACAAAAAGCAAAGGTCTTTGGCTTCATATGTTGCGTCCTCCAAGCACACTTCAATCTGTCAGCTACAACTTTTGATCTATTCTGCATAGCATCAACATTCAATCTTTATTTTTCCAATGAATTTTCAACAATTTTTCTATAGTTTTCTTAGAGTGTTTTCAACCAACTGATTAGATTTATCTAGTTTTACAGTTAAAACTTCTTTTACAAGTTCAATCTCACTCAATTTCTCTAAGGTTTTCTTAGAGTCTTTCTTGGATTTCATTATTTCTCTAAAGAGCTTGATACCAACAATTTTAAGATCACCTATAGAATTGTTTTAAACTAAATGATCACAATCAAGAGTATAATGATTCTCTAGTTTATCCATTACAATGGGATCAAGGATTACACAAGTAAAATAAACCCTACATGAGTGAAACAAGACTCCAATTCCAATTGCAAAATGATGTTTAGACCCCTAATCAACTTAGCTACCAATAAATTATTCAATTACTCAACCGGCTAGTTACCTAGTCAATATTTAATCATAATATGGAACAAGGATAAAATAGACAAAACAATAAATAACAAATTAATAGACATATTCATAGAGTGAAAAGACAAATGGTAGAAACAATCCAGGGTGAAACCCAGCTCAATAAGTCCACTATTGAAGGTTATTAACTATACTCACACTACGTCCTATACATGTAGTCAACCTAACTACTAGTTAGAGCACCTTGCGTTTGCTAGAAATTGCAAACTCCTACTTTGTGTCTTTAAAGTTACTTGTTGTTTCAAGTCAATCTGCGGACCACAAAACTGATCTCTTGGTCACTCCAAGGCTTCATGAAGATTTTCTTGATCTCTATGGTCTCAAACAACACTAGTGATGATATATGTGTTTTGAAATAAAGAACCTCTTAATGATAATCAATGGAGAAGCTAGGAAAACAAAATAAAGAATTCTAAAGGTTTTTCTTTGTTCACCATTACCTTCTTCCTTCTCATGAGATTAGGGTTGAAATAAGTTTTAAATACAAATACGGTTTGGGCTTGAGATGGCTCCAAACACAACCTTTGAAGAAAATAATAGAAATTCCACAACATGGCCTCGGTTTACTGAGAGTCTACCAGGGGTTATGCTTAGATCACCATTCTCACATGACCAAAGTCTTCAGTCTTGCACATTAAACAAAAGTTTTAGCCACCAAGCCTCATTACAACCATTCATATCACGAAGTACATGTTGGAAATAAAACAAAATATTGATGGGCCTTTCCTCAGTTACTCTCACAAATATCCACACACTACTTAGTGTGTAGAAAAGACTCACACTCACAAATTAAATAAAGAGAGAGAGAGTGGAGAGGGAAGAGTTAGAACTCTTTAAGGTTTTGTATTTCTCAACTCTTACATTCATAAATCTCACACATAACTTCAATAAACTTCCCACTACATTAATTTATGAAACTCACTTATTTATGAAGGATTAATTACAAACAAGTTTAACTTCTAACATCCCCCCTTAAACTTGTTTTCTTGATTACTCCAAGTAAGGCTCGCAGCTTGTTGAATGTGCCATACTTGAGTGGTTTAGTGAGTATATCTGCAACCTGATCATGTGACTTCACGAACTCAAGATGAACTTCTTTTCTTGCAATACATTCTTGAATAAAATGATACCTTGTGTCGATGTGCTTGCTTCGGTCATGAAAGACTGGATTCTTTGCAAGAGCTAGTGCAGACTTATTGTCCATAAATATCTTCGTAGCTTCTTCTTGAAACATTTGTAACTCTTTCAATAAACTTCTAAGCCACTTTGCATGACAAACACTGGAGGTAGCAGCAACGTACTCAGCTTCACAAGTGGAAAGCGTCACGATTGGCTGCTTTTTGGACGTCCATGTAAATGCGATTACCCATATAGAATACAAAACCAAAAGAGTACTCTTTCTATCATCCGTATCTCCGGCCCAATCACTATCACCGTAGCCAACAAGTTTAAAATCTTTAGAGGGTGAATACAACAGTCCATAATCCAGTTGTACCTTTTAAATAGCGAAGAATTCTCTTGGCGCCTTTCAAATGAGTCATCGTCGGTGCTTCCATGTAACGACTAACTAGTCCAACGCCAAAAAGAATGTCTGGTCTTGTACATGTTAGATACCTCAGACTTCCGATCAAACTTTTGAAGAATGTTGGATTAACCTTCTCTTCATCAACATGATTTGACAACTTCACTCCACATTCTACAGGGGTGCTAACTGGATTGGAATTTAACATCTCAAACTTCTCGAGAATATCCTTCGCATAACCTTCTTGGGAAATAAAAATCCCATCCTCCATTTGCTTCACTTCAATGCCAAGATAATAGGCCATAAGTCCAATATCTGTCATTTCAAACTCCTTAGTCATTGCTTTCTTGAAGTCTTCAAACATACTTGGATTGTTGCCTGTAAAAATCAAATCATCTACATACAGACAAACAATTAAGATATCTCCATTTGTATGCACCTTATAATAAAGCGCATGTTCATGTGGGCATTTAAAAAACCCATTAACCTGGAAGTATTTGTCAATTCTACTATTCCAAGCTCTTGGTGCCTGTTTTAGGCCATATAGAGCTTTCTTTAACTTCAAAACTTTATCTTCCTGCCCCTCTACAACATAGCCTATAGGCTGCTCAACATAAAGTTCTTCCTCAAGATAGCCATTCAAAAATGCGGATTTTACATCCATTTGGAAAATTCTCCATTGATTCTCAGCCGCTAAAGAAATTAGCAATCGTATAGTTTCCAAACGAGCAACTCGGGGCAAATACCTTATCATAATCAACACCTTATCGTTGACTATACCCTTTCACCACCAATCTTGCTTTGTATCTCTCTACCTCTCCTTTTGCATTCTTTTTCAACTTGTACAACCATTTTACACCAATTGTTTTCTTTCCAAGCTTGGAAGAGTTGCAAGCTCCCATGTATCATTCTTCTTTATTGCCTTTATCTCTTCATCCATAGCATTTCTCCATTTTTTGTCTCGCACTCGCTTCTTCAAATCCCGTAGGTTCACAATCGCAAACAGATAAAAAAAGTGTTACATCACGTAATCTCTCGTTGAATCATAAAGATCCCGGATACTTCTCATTTTTCTTGGTCTTTCACTAGAACTTCCTTCTAGTAAAGATGATGATGATGGACTTTTATGAATGGGAGATGATGCTGCCGCCGGTGATGGAGGTGGAGTGGTAGGCTCTTCCCGAACTTCATTCCCTTGATCTTCCTCTTCGCATAGAGGAAAGAAATCATACTTCTCCTCTTCTTGGGTACTCCAATCCCATGTGCCTTCTTCATCGAATTCCACATCTCGACTAACAATGACTTTTCCAAGACTCGGATTATAGAGCTTATAGCCCTTAGAGCTTGGATCATAGCCAATGAACACATACTTCTTGCTTTTATCATCTAGCTTGGATCTCTCTGATCCGGTACATGTGCATATGCAATACTCCCAAACACACGAAGATGGGAAACCGTAGGCTTCTTCCTACTCCAAGCTTGTTGTGGGGTTTTTCCTTGTACACTTCTTATGGGGCAACGATTGGACAAATAGATTGCACAATCTATAGCTTCAACCCAAAAAATTCTTTAGGCATTTTCTTGCTCTTCAACATGCTTCTCCGGCCATATTAAGAATAGAGCGATTCTTTCTTTCTCGCTACACCATTCTCGTTGTGGTGACCTTGGAATCGTTAAAGGGCGGCGAATCCCATTTGCTTCACAAAATTCTTTGAATTCATTTGATGTGAATTCGCCTCCTCTATCGCATCTTAAGGCCTTAATTTCATGACCACTCGCTTTTCTACAAATGCCTTAAATTTCTTAAATGCACCAAATGCTTCGCATTTCTCGCTTCAAAAAATAAACCCATGTTTTTCTACTAAAATCATCAATAAAGAGAAGAAAGTAGTTACTTTTACCAAGTGATGATGGCTTGATAGGTCCACACACATCAGTATGAACAAGTTGCAATGGCTTGGTTGATCTTGTACTAGCTTCTTTTGGAAAGCTTTTCCTTGATTGCTTGCCAAGGAGACATCCTTCACAAAGCTGGTTAGGATGCTCAATGGAAGGCAATCCTCTCACCATCTTCATCTTTGTCAACAAATGTAGTCCTCCAAAGTTTAAATGCCCAAATCTTAGATGCCAAAGCCAAGAAGAATCTTTAAAACAAGCCTTCAGACATCTAATAGCATCAATTTGAATATTTAACAAGAACATTCTATTTCTTGTCATAGGCACATTAGCTATCACATTATTTCGATGATCCCTTATTAAGCAACTACGATCTTTCAACTGGATATCATAGTCTTTCTCAAGAAGTTGTCCCATGCTCAAAATATTAGTTTTCATGCTTGGCACATAATATACATCAGAAATAAATTGATGATCTCCATTCTTTAAACGGATAAGAATTTTACCTATCCCCTTCACTGAAACTTTGGACGAGTCACCAAAGGTAACACTCCCGACCACCGATTCATCAATCTCCATAAACATCCTTTTATTCCCACACATATGGTTGCTAGCACCAGAGTCAAGATACCACGCACCATTTTCTTCTCTGCCTTCTCCTTTGTATGCCAACAACAAAGTCGGCTCCACTTCTTCATTCTTATCTTCAACATAGTTAGCTTTCTCCTCAATAGTGTTAGTGGCATTTTTACATTCAGAAGCATAATGCCCATACTATTGACAATTATAACATTTGATATTAGACTTATCATACCTTCTTTTATATGGTCTTGAGAAACTTCCTCTTCCATGATCTCTTGTGGATTTTGAACTTTGACCCCTCTCTTCATAATTGGGAGAGTTTTGACCATTTCTTCCTCCAGATCCTCTCCCTTTACCACGTCCATGTCCTTGACCTCTTTGGCTACTTTCACGCCAACCTTTCTCATTCAAGGTGAGCTTTGCTTGTAGGACTTGCTCCAAAGGCTCTTGCTTCTTCTTATTGAGCCTTTCTTCATGGGCTTGTAATGATCCCATGAGTTGGTCAATGGTCACTGACTCCAAGTCTTTTGATTCCTCAATCGCCACAACGATATAGTCAAACTTAGAAGTTAATGACCGTAGAATTTTTTCTACCACACGGACATCATCCAAGTTCTCACCATATCTCTTCAATTGATTTGCAATTGCCAACACCCTTGAAAAATAATCTGAAATAGATTCAGATTCTTTCATGTGCAAACCTTCAAACTCACCTCTCAATGTTTGAAGGCGAACTTTCTTCACTTTATCAACTCCCGTTAGAGAGTTTTTAAGAATCTCCCATGCTTGCTTGGATGAAGTTGCATTTGCAACTTTCTCGAACATAGTTTCATCCAAGCCTTGATAAATCAACGTAAGTGCTTGTTGATCTTTCTTTCGAGCTTTTTGCAAGGCATCTTTTTGGTTTTGGGTCAAAAATTCTTCATCTTGTGACTCCACATAACCTTTCTCCACAATCTCCCACGCATCTTGGGATCCGAGCAACGCCTTCATTCGGATACTCAAATTTTCAAAATTTTGTTTGGTAAGTCGAGGAAATTGGAATGACACCATCCCATTAGCAATAGCCATTCTCACCACGAACCGATTGGCTCTGATACCACTTTGTTGGAAATAAAACAAAATATTGATGGGCCTTTCCTCGCCATTTCACAAATATCCACACACTACTTAGTGTGTAGAAAAGACTCACACTCACAAATTAAATAAAGAGAGAGAGAGTGGAGAGGGAAGAGTTAGAACTCTTTAAGGTTTTGTATTTCTCAACTCTTACATTCATAAATCTCACACATAACTTCAATAAACTTCCCACTACATTAACTTATGAAACTCACTTATTTATAAAGGATTAATTACAAACAAGTTTAACTTCTAACAGTACAATACCTAAAATAAAAAACTTTCATTGAATTAGCCAACATTAAAATCGTATAAACCCTTTTCAAAAGCTTACATTAATGATGCACACATGCTTCCAAATTCATTAAATTTTTTGAATAATCATACATATTAATCTATAACTGAAGCTAACTCCACATTAGCAGTGCCTATATGTGAAAGAGGTATGCTTGGGCCAGTTGACAAAGACGGATTAGTAGAGCAATTACTACATGAACATTGCTTATGATCTTTTGACCACATGAGACTAGATGATGTATTGGTGAATTTACATTGATCCATTGGAGGCCCAAAATACATCGGCACTGGCAACTTTGATGGAAGGTTGGGCAAAGGAGCTTCAAATTTAAGAACCTGTATTATTTGCCTTATAGAGGGCCTAATAGTGGGATCAGGATGACAACACCATAATCCGACTACCATCAAACGTTCTATTTGCCCAGCATCAAATTCCATACTCAATCCCTTATCAACGGCTTCAAGGAGTTGGCCTTTTCCATAGAGGTCCCACACCCACTCTATAAGACTTACCTTGCTTGGCTCTGCTTGTGGTTGGATTGGCTTTCTTCCACATGCGATTTCAAGGGAAACCACCCCAAAACTATAACAATCTGATTCCTTAGAAGCTTTTCCAGTGATAACACACTCTGGAGCTAGGTAGCCCATGGTGCCTGCCAAGACAGTAGTTTGTGAGCCCAACTCATGGTCTACAAGTCTTGCAAGACCAAAATCACCAAGTTTGGCATTGAAATTTGAGTCCAACATGATATTGCTAGACTTTATATCTCTGTGCACGACACATTGTTCCCACTCTTCGTGAAGGTATAATAATGCAGAAGCCAATCCTTGGGCTATTTTATACCTCATTGGCCATGTTAGTGTAGTCTTTTTTCCAAACAGATGAGAATCAAGACTTCCATTAGGCATGTACTCATACACAAGAAGTAACTCACGCTGTTCATGGCACCAACCAATGAGTTGAACCAAATTCCTATGTCTTAAACGACTAATGATCTTCACTTCTGACATGTACTCCTTTTTTCCCTGCTTTGATTCTTTTGAAACCCTCTTAACCGCAATTTCTGTATTGGACTCACTTAAAAAACCCTTGTAAACGCCTCCGAATCCTCCCTCCCCGAGCTTCCCTCCTTCAGCAAAGTTGTTTGTTGCATGAAGAAGTTCACGGTATATGAACCTCCTTGGCCCAGTTCCTTTTTCAAATTCGTCATCTATATGGTCATCAACATCAAAATCTTCTGCATTCCCCTCGGCCTTTTTTCTCCAACAAATAAACCATAGTAGACCTAAAGCACAACTCACTACACCCAAACTCAGAGCTAACCCAATCCCCAAACCCAATTTTTTTTCCCTCTTCCCACCTCCCTTCTTGTTTGGTTGTGTAAGCCCAACTTCCAAAGTTGAATTGAATGACCAAGAACATATTATATTTGTCTCTGTAAAATTACCTGTACTCGCGGAGAAACCAACACTAACCCATTCTGGTAAAATTGTTGTCAAATCAACAATAACTGAAACGCTAGAATTCTCGCCAAAGACTAGATTATCAGCATCATTAAGGAACACGCTAAGATTTTGAGTTTTTGAGTTATAACTTACCCATGCATATACTGTTGACCCATTCTTCATGCTAGATGGCCATGTGACACTTGTGTTTGAGACAATGGAATTGATATCGATTCCTACATGATTATCACTTGGATGATCACGAAATTCAGTGTTTTTGAAAGTGTCAAACTCAACTGCTACAATTTGATTTTGAGTGACATCGAGAGCGGATTCATTAGTAAACAGTCCAAGAAATGCGCCACTTGAATTGTGGTTATCAGAAAATTCATAATCAAATGGTGCGATGAAGAAGGCGATCCCATCAGCAGACACTTCTTTATGAACAGGTTGAATGATGAAGGAGAAGTGAGTGGTGAAGTCCGTAACTGTAAGCCTCCCTGTGCTATTATCCCAAAGGTGCACTGGTTTGTTATAATAGGCACGACCAGCACTAAAGTAGCTGGGCTCGGCAAGCTGGATAGTACCATCTGGTTTTATGGATGCATCACGTTTAACGGTAATGTTTTCTTTGTTGAAACTAGTGAAGTTGAAGGAGATTGACATTGCAAGGGGAAGTAGCAACAACAAGAAGAAGAGAAGCTGTTTGAGAAGAGATTGGAGTTTTTGACTTTGAAAAAGGCAAGAAGGTAGTTTGTTGGAGAGAGCCATGACTGAAGTTGAATACAGGGAAGAGTTAATGTGCTATTTCTAATAATTTTTTGTTTCATCTTTTAAATGTTTGTAGTTTTTTTTTCTCTCTAAGAAGAAAAAAAAAAGTTTGTATTTTGATGATTGAATGGCCACACGTTAAATTTTCCTAAGTCAATTTTCTTAGATTGAACCCGCAACGCACTAGATTGAAACAATTTTAAATGATTTTTTTTTTTGGAACAATTGTTACCTTTATTTCTACTTTCCTATACGGCTATTCCCCACATTTTTATATGTTTGACGTAAGAAATGTAACAAATTTCAAGTCACAAAGAATAATAAAAAGAAAAAGATAGTGAAGATTTAGAATGGTATTAGAAAAATCTTATTTTAAAGTCACAAAATATATTAATCTTTGAGATGGAATACGGAAACTCACAACCATCAACATTAATCATGAAGAATGGTATAATGAAGATTTAGAATGAGGAATATTAATCATGATTGATGTCCCATTTCTATGATCGTATACTTATTTGATTTTTTCTATAAAATAAACAAAGCTTAAAAGGATTAAAAAAATCAAATGCATAATATACCATGATCGGTAAAACTTGTAGTGGAACACAAAAAGGTAGTGACGGGAGGATACAACACTCTTTGCCACAGGACCAAACCTCTTATATGCTGTTACACCACAAACACACACTGATAGTCTGACACAGACACGTCCATTGGTAGATCTGATTTTCTTAGAATGAACCCTTGACGCACTAGATTGAAACAATTTTAAATGATTGTTGCCGTTTCTTTTTTTTCCTTTTTTTACAATTCTTACCTCTTTTTTTTTTTTTTTTTTCCTACTTTTCTATACGGTTATTCCCCACATCTTTATATGTTTGACGTTAGAATTATCATAAATCTCAAGTCACAAAGAATAATAAATAGAAAAAGAAATCAAGGAATATGGATTAGAAAAATATTTAATTACCAAGTGGTGTCCAATTTTTTCACCCCTAACTATATCCCCGATGACTTTGGACTACAATAATGACCAAGTTAACAATAACCTCCATAGAAATTAGAAAATTTCTTTTCAAGAAAGAGATATTTGAATCTTTGATTGAGGTCCTATTTCCATGATCCTATACGTATGTGATTTTTCTACAAAATAATCACAATTTAAAAGGAAAATAAAAATAAATTGAACACATAATGGATTCAGATCCTCTAGAGTTCTTAGGGTACTCTACCAGTAGAGTTCATTAAATCCTAACCACTCTTTAATGATTTAATGGTTTAGATTTTGCCATGTCAGCATTTCATTAATAATATTCTTGAAATAATAAAATAATGTTGTAAACAAAACAATTAAGATGATTGTTAATGAAATGCTGACATGGCAAAATCTAGACCATTAAATCATTAAAGAGTGGCTAGGATTTAATGAACTCTACTTAGTAGAGTACCCTAGGAACTCTAGAGGATCTGAATCCACACATAATATATCATGTTCTGTAAAACTTGTAGCTGAACACAAAGTGGTATTGATGGGTGGACACAACACCCTCTTGCCACAAGACCAAACCCTTCTATGCTGTTGCACCACAAACACACACTGACAGTCTGATACAAACCCATCCGGTTGTAGATCTTATTTTCTTACAATGAACCCGTGACGCACATAATGGATTGAAACAATTTTAAATGATTGTTGCCATTCTTTTTTTCTTTTTAGAACAATTGTTACCTTTTTTCTACTTTTCTATACGGCTATTCCCCACATCTTTATATGTTTGACGTTAGAAAGATCATAAATTTCAAGTCACAAAGAATAACAAAAAGAAAAAGAAATCAAGGAGTAAGGATTAGAAACATCTTATTTTAAGGTCACAAATATATTAATCTTTGAGATGGAATACCAAAACTTGAAACCATTAATAGTAATCAAGAAGAATGGTATACTGAAGATTTGGAATGAGGAATAACTCTTTTTCTCAAAAAAAAAAAGAAAAAAGAAAAAAAGAGAAAAAGAATGATTTTTATTATTATTATTTTTAATACAAGATAGAATTTCTACTCTAGCCTAATCTAAGTGTATATGTGTGTAAAACTTCTTCCTGAAGATATGAACCCCAACCCTTGCCCCCCACACCCCACAAGCAATTATATTTGTGGAGTGACCATCGCACCAAGGGTGCACGGTGGTGAAAAATAAAAAAGAATGACACTAACAAATGTTTTTTCAAGATCTAGTAGAAAGTCAATGCCAATAGTTCTCTGTCATGACTATTACTCTCCGATTTAGCTTGGGAATTAAATTAGGGAAAAATTTTTAATCACCAGGTGGTGTCCAATATTTTAACACCTAACCATATCCCTGATGACTTTGGACTACAACAATCACCAAGTTAGCAAATAAAATAAGCTCCATAGAAATTAGAAAATTTCTTTTCAAGAAAGAGAGATTCGAATATTTTATTGAGGTCTTATTTCTATGATTGTATACTTATTTGATTTTTTCTATAAAATAAACAAAGCTCAAAAGGATAAAAAAAAATCAAACACATAATAATAATATATCATGATCGGTA
Organism: Castanea sativa; assembly: GCF_040712315.1. Classification (NCBI taxonomy): domain Eukaryota; kingdom Viridiplantae; phylum Streptophyta; class Magnoliopsida; order Fagales; family Fagaceae; genus Castanea; species Castanea sativa. The sequence goes on along the minus strand of NC_134015.1, from coordinate 21,134,507 downwards.
AAACTTTTAGCAAAACACAAAAAGGTATTGACAGGTGGACACAACACTCTCTTGCCACTGGACCAAACCCTTCTATGCTATTGCACCACAAACACACACTGATAGTCTGACAGAGACACGTCCAGTGGTAGATCTTATTTTCTTAGAATGAACCCGTGATGCACTGCGTTGAAACAATTTTAAATGACTGTTGCCTTTTCTTTTTTTCTTGTTTGAACAATTGTTACCTTTTTTTCAACTTTTCTATACGTCTATTCCCCACACCTTTATATGTTTGACGGTAGAAAAATGATAAATTTCGAGTCACAAAGAATAATAAAAAGAAAAAGAAACAAGGAATAAGGATTAGAAAAATCTTATTTTAAGGTCTCAAATATTTTAATCTTTGGGATGGAATACTGAAACTCACAACCGTTAACATTAATCATGAAGAATGGTATAATGAAGGTTTAGAATGAGAAATTACTATTTTCCTCAAAAAAAAAAAGAAAAAGAAAAAAGAAAAAAGAATGATTATAAAAAATGTTTTTTCAAGATTTGGCAGAAAGTTAATGCTAATAATTTGCCTCCATGACTATTACTCTCTTATTTAGCATGGGAATTAAATTAGGGAAAAATATTTAATCACCTAGTGGTGTCCAATTTTTTCACCCCTAACTATATCCCGGATGACTTTGAACTACAATAATCACCAAGTTAGCAAATAAAATATCCTCCATAGAAATTAGAAAATTTCTTTTCAAGAAAGAGATATTTGAATCTTTGATTGAGGTCCTATTTCTTTGATCCTATACTTATTTGATTTTTTCTATAAAATAATCAAAGTTCAAATGGAAAAAAACAAATCAAACACATAATATATCATGTAATGTAAAACTTGTAGCGGAACACAAATTGGTATTAACAGGTGGACACAACACTCTCTTGCCACGAGACCAAATCCTTCTATGTTGTTGCACCAAAAACACACACTGACAACCTGACACAGACCCATTCAGTTGTAGATCTTATTTTCTTAGAATGAATCCGTGATGCATGCAATGGATTGAAACAATTTTAAAGGATTGTTGCCTTTTTTTTTTTTTGGAACAATTGTTACCTTTTTTTCTACCGTTCTGTACGGCTATTCTCCACACCTTTATATGTTTGACGTTAGAAAAATCGTAAATTTCAAGTCATAAATAATAATAAAAAGAAAAAGAAATCAAGGAATATGGATTAGAAAAATCTTATTTTAAAGTCACAAATATATTAATCTTCGGGATGGTATACGGAAGCTCACAACCATTAACATTAATCATGAAGAATGGTATAATGAAGGTTTAGAATGAGGAATTACACTTTTTCTCAAAAAAAAAGAAAAGAAAAAGAAAATGGAAAAAGAAAAAACGAAAAAAAGAAGAAGGGAATTAGACTAACAAGTGTTTTTTTCTAGATCTAGCAGAAAGACAATGCCAATAATTCTCCGCCATGACTATTACTCTCTTATTTAGCATGAGAATTAAATTAGAGAAAAATATTTAATCACCAAGTGGTGTCCAATTTTTTCGCCTTAACTATATCCCTGATGACATTGGACTACAATAACCACCAAGTTAACAAATAAAATAACCTTCATAGAAATTAGAAAGTTTCTTTTCAAGAAAGAGAGATTTGAATCTTTAATTGAGGTCCTATTTCTATGATCGTATACCTATTTGATTTTTTCTATAAAATAATCAATGTTTAAAAGGAAAAAAAAAATCAAACACATAACATATCATGATCGGTAAAACTTGTAGCGGAACACAAAAAGGTATTAACGGGTGGACACAACACTCTCTTGCCACATGATCAAACCCTTCTATGCTATTGCACCACAAAAACACACTGACAGTTTGACACAGACACGTCCAGTGGTAGATCTTATTTTCTTAGAATGAACCCATGACGCACTAGATTGAAACAATTTTAAATGATTGTTACCTTTTTTTTTTCTTCTACTTTTCTATATGGCTATGCCCCACATCTTTATATGTTTGACGTTAGAAATATCATAAATTTCAAGTCACAATGAATAATAAAAAGAAAAAGAAATTAAGGAATAAGGATTAGAAAAATCTTATTTTAAAGTTAAAAATATATTTATCTTCGAGATGGAATATTGAAACTCACAACCATTAATATTAATCTTGAAGAATGGTATAAGGAAGATTTAGAATGAGGAATTACTCTTTTTCTCAAAAAAAGAAAAAAAAAAAAAGAGAATGAGACTAACAAGTGTTTTTTCAAGATCTAGCAGAAAGTCAATGCCAATAATTATCCGCCATGACTATTACTCTTTTATTTAGCTTGAGAATTAAATTAAGGAAAAATATTTAATCACCAAGTACTGTCCAATTTTTTCACCCCTAACTATATCCCTAATGACTTTGGACTACAATAATTACCAAGTTAACAAATAAAATAACCTCCATGGAGATTAGAAAATTTCTTTTCAAGAAAGAGAGTTTTGAATCTTTGATTGGGGTCCTATTTCTATGATTGTATAGTTATTTGATTTTTTCTATAAAATAATCAAAGTTAAAAAAAAAATTAAACATATAATATATCATGATCGGTAAAACTTGTAGTGGAATACAAAGTGGTATTGACTAGTGGACAGAACACCCTCTTGCCATAGGACTGAACCCTTCTATGCTGTTGCATCACAAACACACAATGACAGTCTGACACAAACACATCTAGTGATAAATCATATTTTCTTAGAATGAACCTGTGACGCACTAGATTGAAACACATTTAAATGATTGTTGCCTTTTCTTTTTTTCTTTTTTGAATAATTGTTACATTTTTTCAACTTTTCTATACGGCTATGCCCCACATCTTTATATGTTTGACGTTAGAAATATCATAAATTTCAAGTCACAAAGAATAATAAAAAGAAAAAGAAATCAGGGAATATGGATTAGAAAAATCTTATTTTAATGTCACAAATATATTAATCTTCTAGATAGAATACCGAAACTCACAACAATTAATATTAATTAGGAAGAATGGTATAAGGAAGATTTGGAATGAGGAATTACTCTTTATGTCAAAGAAAAAAAAAAAAGAAGAAGAAAAAGAAACAAAAGTATGAGACTAACAAACAAGATCTGGTAGAAAGTCAATGCCAATAATTCTCCACCATGACTGTTGCACTCTTTTTTAGCATGAGAATTGAATTAGGGAAAAATATTTCACCCTTTGGATAATCAGTTTAGTAGGATGGAGAAAAACTCTTCTAACCATATCAAATTTGGTACCTTTTTTTTTGGGAAGGAAATTTGGTACTTAAAGGCAATAGAGGTAGAAGAATTTCCTGAAGATAGACTGGTTAATTTATAGAAAGCAAGAGCTCCAATTCTTTACCCTCATTGGAGGGAGAAGAATATCACAACCTCATCAATTAAATAGAGGATTAAGATCTGTACAAACCCAAAGTTTGGTAGATCTTTGTAAATAACAAAGTTCGGGGCATGATAAGAGGATGCTTTGTAATTTTTTTTTATTTAAGCACAAAAATAAAATAAAATAAAAAAACAAAAAAACAAAGTGGCAGATCATTATCTTGAAAAGAAAAAGTTAGAAAACACCTGACCTGTATTATATGTTTATGAATTATTTTTCGTTAAAGATAATCATGCATGCATCTTTGAATTTAGGGGCCATATATTGTACCCTTAGCACGTGATTCATTCATATCTTGGTAGAAATGGTAGATTTATTGTACTATTTTATAGTCTTCTTTTAGACCCCTTTCTTTCTTCTTCTTCTTCTTCTTCTTCTTCTTCCTGTTGGGTTATTTAATTAATTTATTATTTTTTCTGTGTATCTTGTCCTGATGCATCTACTTTTTCTGTCGTGGTCTTCTTTTAGACCTTGATTTCTATTTAAGAGATGTAAATTCAGTTTTGTTTTCTCTCTGTTTTTGTGTTTGCGTTACTATTAACGTTGTACGAGAAAAGGCTTCAAAGTTCAAAGCAAGCGCGTCAAAATGAGCCCTACAAGGAGCTGTAATTTCTATCATCCTACTCCTACCTACCTTCAAGTTTTTTCCTTTGCTAAAAGAGCTTTTATACGTTAGATACTTTTGATAAAGTTAGAAAAAGTGATCAACACCACACCAACAAAAAAACACAAGTCAATTCAAGTGACTTTGAATGAGAGGCTGCTTTAAAGCAAGGGTTCCACTGCCAAGAGGAGGTCCACAATGAACCGATATTTTTTATCATTCTACCTAACTTAATAATTTTTCCTTCACTATCATTAAAATACATTATTGTTTGTTTTTTGTTTGTTTGTTTGTTTGTTTGTTTGTTTTTTTTTGGGTAGAAATGGGGAAATATCATTAACTAAGCAGAAATACAATTGGAGCAAACTCGCTCATAATTTGCCCCTGATGCATCAAGACTGATCAGTAGTGATACATTAGAAGGGGGAAAAGAAAAAACAACAAAATCTTGGGAAAGGAGGGCTCCTCTGCGAGTGAGGGTAAAATAGTTGTTTCTTTCCTTTTCTTGGTTGGAAAGAAAAATGGGAGAAGTGAAACAATGATTTGTAATGGAACTTTTGCAATCAATCACCAAGTATCATGTGCTATTTAGTGGGTCTTATTGACATTATTTAGATACCAATAGAAATATTCCAAGTCTTTTTAAATAAAAATTACAAAGAATACTTAAGAGACTATCACACGTCGACACGTGTTAATTTAAATGACATAAGCAGTCTAATTAAAAACAGCCTTGTGTTATTTTAAGTTATAATTCTTTGGCTAATAAAAAATGCTATGTTTTCCTTGGAGAGCAAGACAAAAAGTTCCTCTATTTAAATAATGACACATGTTACCACTGAAAGCCAATAGCTTGTCTTGTGGAGATAGATTCAAACACATCCAGAAGTCTTGAAACTTTACTGGAATCAAGCTCCAAAGCCTCCAAAGAACTTTAACTTTCAAATACGAAGAACCTTTGAAGCAAAAATCTTTCAAATCATCTTTCTAGATTGTAAAGTTGTGATTTACAACTATTTTGTGTTGGTTTTAATTCCGTGCCAAATTTGATTGTATTTTTATTTAATCTTTTGTACCCTGTATTTTATGTGAGATTTATTTTGTAAGGGTTGTGTGTGAGAGAGAGAGTGTGAAGACCCAAGACATCTGTTGAAGACAAAGGAGTTTTCGCGAGTATCTTGGGACTAACCATCCCACAAAGTGATGGATGTGCCCTACACATGACTAGAATGCAAAGAGTCATGATAGATGGTGACAGCTAGTTTTTGTGAGTGTCTCGCGGGTAAGGCCTTCTCGTGAGATACCTGCGAAACAGTCTATTTGCTATTTTTTCCTATATGCTCCACTACATCTTCATACACACTATATATACCATCATTACCCACATATTGAGTAGAGAGCTTTTCAAAAGAGAAAACCCTAGCCTCATACCCTTGAGAGTGTGAGATTGTCATACCCACAATTCTCTACACCATCCATTGTGGTTTTCCTCTACTCCTACCTCTCCATTTCCAAATCCTTGAGAGGTTTGTAGAGTTTATTTAGACCCCTTAAACCACAATTGGATTAGCCTAGTTAACAAGCCAAGTTATTACTTAGTCCAAATTCCAGATCTAGGTTAACACAATCATATAATACTATCAATGCAAAGTGCGGAATATAAAAACACAAAGATATGATGATCTAGGAAAACCAAATCGGTAAAAAACCTGGTGAGGATTTAACCTAACTATCCTCAAGGTAAACCTGAATCCACTATGAAAGAATCGAAGTTGTACAATAGCGACTTAGACCACTAACATCCTATTGCTACCTACCAGTAGAACTTACTAATACGACCACATGTAAGCTCCGAGACCACGAACTCCTTCTTTCTTGGATTCTCCAGCAAGTACAAGCACTCCCGCTTGTTTATCTTTAAACTCTTATGACAGCAACTGAATGATCATTAAGTTCTTAAAGCAATCTCCTTCTTGATAATCCTAAGCATGTGTGAAGGTAAGCACCTCTCAGATCTCACAAGAGATTCACACAAACAGTAATATGAGCAACAAAGACTCTAAAGAGATTTTGGGTACAAACCCTAAAAACAAAAAGAGGCACACTCTTCTCTCTTTTATAAGCCTTTAAAAACGTGCTTAGGGTTTCCTTTATATAGTGGGAGAAGTAGATATGAAACCCTAATCTTAAATGGGCTTCGGATGAGTTGGAAAAATCTGCTGAAAAATAATCTGCATGACTTTCGATCAGTCGAGCCTAATTCTCGATTGATCGAGCCAGGCAGAATTGCACAGTAAATTCTGCAGCAACTCAATTCCAACTTTACATAAAAAACACATACTTTGAGCAGTCTAAACAAGACTAAAACTTTTTGATCATGATTTGCCAACATTACAAATTAGAGTTCTAATACATGTAAACCTAAATTCTTAGAACCTAACAAGGTTGATAGACCAAACACTTGCCACACCCATATTGAGTGTCTAGTGAGGTTTTGGTGTTGTTGGGAAGCTTTGGCGGATGCAATCGGGCGCATTGTAGGATATGGAAAGCTAGACAAGACACGGTTCCGAGAAGCCTTGTTGGAGTAAGAGCTTGGAGGGTTTAAGTGCACTAGGTAGACTAGGCTTGGAGGGTCTTTTGCTATTAATGTATCCCAACTTATTGTCTAGTGGATTGATTTACCGCTTGGGGGGTGGCGGAGGGGTTTTTCGCCGAGTTCTTCAATTTCCTCTTCTATAACACATCGGAGTGTTATCTTGTGTTTGCATCTCTCTTTCCTACTCTCTTAGCTTTCATTTTACTGCTGTGATGTGTTGAATATGGTTTAGAGTAGTGGTTTTGTTTGTTCACTCACATTTACTCTATTTCGCACTTAGTTTAAGTTAGAGTAAAATCAATTGAGCCGTAATTTTTTAATTTGGGGTCTAAACAGCTCTTGTATTTTTAACACAAATCCGAGCTTTCAATTGGTATCAGAGCTACTTTTGCAGTGGTTTTATTACCTAAGTGCGATCTAAGACTCCTTTTGTGATGGATCGGTTACAATCTCTCAATGCTCCACCATACTTTGATGGAAGCAACTACGCTTTTTGGAAAGTTCGTATAAGGGAATTTCTTTGTTCTATAGATGAGTCCGTATGGGATTCTGTTGAAAATGGTATGTTAGACCCACAACAGCCAAGTCCAAATGGGACAAGGCAACACTTGCTTTGGCAAATGCAAATAGCAAAGCAATTAACACTATCTTTTATGGTGTGTCTATTGATGAATTTCACAGGATATCGCATGTGAAGACCGCCAAGGAAACTTGGACGATTCTTAAGATTAATTATGAAAGTACCAAGAAAGTCAGGGAAACAAAACTTCAAATGCTTACCACTCGATTTGAAGAGCTCAAGATGAGTGATGATGAGTCTTTTGATTCATTTTATGGGAAGCTCAACGAAATCGTGATTGCCAAGCTCAATCTCGTGAAAAGATTGAGGATGCTAAGGTGGTGAGAAAGATCTTAAGGTCCTTACTGGAGAGCTACTGTGCGAAGGTTATTGCAATAGAAGAAAACAAAGATTTGGATGAGATAAAGATTCAAGAGCTAATTGGATCTCTCCAAACATATGAACTTGGACTGCCTTCTCACAAACCAAGCAAATCACTTACACTCAAAACCATCAATGAGAGAATGGATGAATCTTCCGAAGAACATGATGTGGAGAAAGAATTAGCATTCCTTGCAAAGAACTTTCGAAAATTTCTAAAGATGAAGAACAACGGGAAGTCCTTTAGGAAAGGAAAGTTCTCATCATGCAAAGGTGGTAGAAAGGAGTTCAAGAAGAAAGATGGGAAGGACTCTCAATCCTTTCAAGGAATTGTGTGCTTTGAATGCAATGGCCATGGACACATTAAGAAAGAATGTCCCACCTACTTGAGAGGGAAGGGTAAGATGTTGGCCACTACCCTTAGTGAGTCCGAAAGCTCAAATTCAGACACGAAAGAAGACTGTAACAGTGACGGGAACTATAAGGCTTTCATGACAATTACCTCGGTTGAATCTAAGGATGATTTGAGCAATTTGGTAAATGAACTTGGTGAGCATTTCGAGGGTGAGGAAGTTGAAGAATCGAAAGATGAAGATGTATGCCAAAATGAAGGAGAGCGCAACCTTTAAGAAGCATATGATTCTTTGCTAGAAGATTGTGGAAAATATGCCAAGGTTGCGAACCATGCTATGAGAAAGATGAAGAAGATTGAAGAAGAGCATAGGTATACTCTTGTGCAACTTAAAGAGGAAAAATTTGAAGTAAAATGACTCAAGGGAGAGCTGGTTGAAGCTTACTCTGAGATCAAGTTTCTTGAGCTTGAAATAATCCAAGCTAATGTCAAGGTTGAGCGAATCTCCACCAAGAAACTTGACAATGTGTTGTCATCACAAAAATCCTCCCATGACAAGACCGGTTTAGGTTATACCAGAGAAGGAAGCTCTAGCAACGAACTGAAGAAGGAAGTGAGGTTTGTATTAGCCAAGAGTGTTGGGAAACTTAAAGGAGTGACGCCTGAGACTGAGACCTCGGTTGCTAAGAAAAGAACCATTGGTGTAAAACCAAAAGATAAAGGGAAGTCATTACCCAAAAATTAGAGGGGGCCTCAAATGAAGCATGTGTGTCATCATTGTGGTGTTCAAGGGCACACAAGACCTAACTGTTTCAAGCTTCATGCACTCAAGAAGGTTGATTCCATGCATGGCCAAGAAAGTTCAAAGAAGAGATCAAAGGGAACACAATCTAAGGGAGAAAATGAAGGACATCTCATTGGAGACGTCATGAATATGCTGAAAAACATCTCTTTATGCCTTGCTAGCTTTACCACAAGGTTTGAAAGCTATGTTGGTCGTGCACCTCCATCCAAGGCTCTCACCCAAAACACTCAAAAAGTGTGAGTGAAGAAGGGTACCTATGCATGATTATTTCCTATGCCCATGTTTTAATTATTTTGATATTTAGGGTCATAGGTTTATGCATCATGTTTTGCAAAATCTTCTTGTGTCATTTCTTCCGATTCATAGCATGTTTCTTTTGCTAGCTGCATTTTGTTTTTGTTTTTGTTGATCTTACTTTTCTTGTTATGTTTTTGAGTGTGTTGAAAAATTCAAAAACTCATAAAAATTTGAAAAAATCTCCAAAAAGTTTGTTCGCTTGTGTTGTATATATCACATGTGAGTTTGGCCTAGTACCTTCGTACTACTGGCGTAGTGCATTACGAGCTTAGCTTGTTTTGTATGCACATCTATCTTTGTGGGAAAAATCTTGAAATTTATGTGTGATTGTTGTAAATCAATCTTCAAGCTTGTCATGAATGATTAGTCAATAGTCTTGTTGGACTTGATACATGCATAGACTTGTGTCTATATCTTTTCCCACGTTTTTATGTTTTGCTTAAAGAGCTCAGCCAATGTCTAATCTCGAAAAGAGATACTGAGCTACAAAAGCCATTGCACATACTAGTATTTAACTAGGAAAAAGGGAAAGCGACTTGTATTGAAATGTATGGTGCCTTAAAAAGCCAAAAGCGCATTCACAAAGTTGAAATATCAAAAAAATTAGGCATCGATCTCAAACTGAGATGTATTTGTTCAAAAAATGATCAAATGTTATGATTTGTAAAGAAGCCCAATGAAAAGCTTCAAAGAAATGTAATCATTTTTTTGTAGGAGATCATTTATGTTCATTTCTATAATTGAGATAGTCTACTTGACTTAGTCCTAGTTGTGTATGACTTGATTGAATTGATTATTGAAACTTCACTCTAGATTAAGGACTATTCCACGTTTGATACTCACACACAACACACAAGACTTTGTCCCATGAATGCTTATTTCATTTGTGTGATTGTACATGATCAAATGTGATGTGTATATACTTAATTGCTTGCCGATCAAACCCAAATTTTTTTTTTGAGTATTTTATATGTTTTTGAAATTGTTTTTATACTTTCGTGCTTTAAGTTTTTGTTCAAAATGCATTTTTGTGTTGTTCCTCAAAAACTAGTTCAGAGGCATTTTTGCGAGAAGCTCGCGACTAAGAGCTTCCCGCGAAAAGTGTTTAAGGGAAATCTAAGATTCTCAATTTTCACACAGAGAGTATCGTAACTGCCTCGTGACTTTCTTGCGACCAAGCTCTTCTAGTGAAAAGATTTTAAGGCAAAAACTGGAAAACACAAATTCATACAGAGACTTCCGCGACTATCTCGCGACTGTTTTGCGACTAAGTATCCGTTTGGATACAAATTATTCGGTGTCTGCATTTTTTTTTGTTTCTGCTGGGGGGGACAAAATGCGCAGTGCGTGCATTGTTCACGTACTTTTTCAACAATTTTTATTAAAAATGGGTCCTGCAGCACTATTCACATATTTAAAAATTATGTTGCTACAGTGTTTTCAGTTTTCAGCAATAAGTTCTATCCAAACGGACCCTAAAAGCTTCTCGCGAAAGTGTTTGTGCTTCAGTGGTGTTTTTCGCGAGTAATTTCGCAACTACCTAATCCTCGAAAAACGCTTGTTTTTAGTTTTATAGGGCTGATGTGACTGAGTTTTGAAACACTCTATTTCCCTCGCATTGCTTCTCTCGAACCTCTTTCAACCCAAATCTTATTTTTTCTCAAAACTCCATCTTTTTCAAGTTTGATTTCTGCAAAATCAACTTCAAGGTATGTTTTCTAAAACTTTCTTTTCATTTTTGTCTTAGATTATTTAGAAATTTTCTTAGGGTTATACATTTTGGGGATTTTCAAAACAAGGGTTGGGTTCATAACTTTGAAGCCAAATATTTTCAAAATTTTGTTTAGGCTGAGTCCCATTTGGTTTGTGTGTATTTGTGTTGGCCCCTTGTGGCATTCTAAACATGTATTTAGGCATATTTCCATGTGTTCATGCATTGCCCACATGTATAGAAAAGTGTTGCATGCTAAGTGTTTGTCAAAATGTACAAGTGACATTTTTGTGTTGATTTGGACTCAAATGAGTTCCAATGTTTGGGTTTACCCTTGATTAAACATGCTTGACATGTTTTAATCATTGGGTGTGTATTTTATACATTTTGCCCAATTTGTGCCTCTATGCCATGCCATACATCACCTAGGCACACACTAGGCATACACTACGCACACTCCATGCATCACTTCATGCACACACATGCACAGTTGATACATTTTTGCATTTTGCTAGTGTTTACATGGTTTAGATCTTAAAGCATGTAGTTTTAACACTGTTATGTTATGTTTTAAGTATTTGTGCTTATTTGTTTTGGACTAACTTGAATCTAATAAGTTTTGTGGTTTGTTTTGTGTTTTCGTTTTTTCTCTTTGTGCTTTATGTCTGTTTATGCAGATGTCATCCTTCAAGAAATCAGTTGTAAAAGGGGGAAGTAGCAAAGGAAAAGAACCAGTGATCGATCTTGACAGTTTTACCCCAAAGCCAAAGAGGACTAGATCTTCAATAGAGCTTTATGATGTTAACAAGTTCAGATCATATGCCGCATCTCAAGATTATGAAAAATATTTCAAAAATGCCTCCTTGTTGGTTGAAAGAGTAGTTGGCCAAGCCTCTCTCCTCGATATGAGCATTCCAAAATGGTTTGCTACCAAGGATTGGAATTTTCTTTTGTCAAGTTTCAATGAACCGTACGAGAATATGGTGAAGGAACTCTATGCGAATGCCATTGCTGAGGGAGATGAGCTAAAATGTTGGGTTAGAGGAAAGAATTTCATAATAACACCCACTTATCTTGCTGACATTCTATGTATCAACCGGCCTATGTTTCCGAAGCCCCCAGTGTATGATGAGTTAGATCCCGAGCAGGATTTTCTTTGGGAAACTCTAGGAAAGAACTTGGAATTCTCTTCAAATGGAAAAGCTGTGAGTGTTGCATCACTATCACTTAAATTGAGGCTGCTCACATCAATCATGTTCCATAACCTCTATTCTCTCTCAAGTATCGGTTACATGAATCTCGGTCGAGCTTTATTTCTCCATGACCTGGTCCACGATGAAGAGATTGACATTTTCTCTTATATCTTCCATATCTTACACAAAACTGGCGAGAGGACTGCCTCAAGGAACTGCCTTCCCTTTAGTTGCCTTATTTCAAAAATTCTGAAGCTGAAAGGTGTTCAACAGTTGGAAGATGAGAGACCATACCCATGACCTAATCCAATCAGCGCGAGTTCTCTCAACACCAGCATTAGTCACACTTGGAAGGCAACCAAGCAAGAGAGTAGTGCTCCTCATGCTAATTCAAGCTCTAGCTCTCATGCTCTTGATGAGAAGTTAGACATCATTATGTCATCCATTCAAGACATCAGTACCAAGCTATCCGGACTTACATATATCATGCATTCTCATCATATTCGCTTTGACACGAAGTTCACTTCTCTCTAAACTCAATTGGATCAAATACAAAGGAAACTGGAGGAAGATGAAGACTAACTCCTTTGGCCATTCCGGTTAAAAAAGGGGAGAAAATTTTGAGGGAGAGTTGCACATTTTGAGGGGGAGCATAGTGGATCACATGCACTTCATAGACATATTGGTTATTGTTAGGTTCTAAGACCTTAAGGACTAATGTATTAGAACTTCAATGTGTATTGTGTTGGCAAACCATGGTCAAAATATTAAGTCTAGGTTTAGACTTGCTCAAAGTTTGGTTTAAATTAAGTTTGGAATCAAGTAATTGCAGGAAATTACTATTCAATTGCTACAGTGTTCGATCGATCGAAAATTAGATTCGATCAGTCGAAAGTCACAGATCAGCAAAAATCAGCAAACGTAAAAAGCCCATAACTTGATCGTTTGAAGCCCAAATCGT